>NC_143148.1:52904166-54235833 GCF_059928025.1 Delphinapterus leucas
TCTCTCAGAGGGTGACCCACCAGCAGAGGTTCTGATTCAGCAGGTGTGAAGTGGGACCATGAATCTGCACTTTGGACAAGGTCCCAGGTGATGCTGATGCTGCTGGTCCGTGGACCATACTCTGAGCAGAACCTTTCTACACGGACCTCTGTATCCAGCTGGAAGGCTACAGAAAAAAGCTCTTTGGGGCTGCATAAGATGTGTCCAGGACAACTTCATCTTCAGCCTCCATATTTACTGAGTCATCAAGCCCTGTTGATTTTACCTTTGAAATAGGTCCTGCGTCTCTCCATTTATTCTTCAATTAGCTTGTGTTCAGTCCTTCTTCAGACTGGAAGGGGGCCAAAAGCATCCTGTTGAAATTCAAACATCACCTCAAACCTTCAGGACCTTTCTTAGGTCCTGCTACATATGTCTTCATTGACAACATGATGAAAGGCAGGTTGCTCAGTGCGGTCTGGAACCCTGCACCTCTGGTTCTCATACGCTCACCAGCCTCATCCACATGCCTCTCTCGGCGCCTAATATTTCGTCCACAACACGTTCCCCAAACCTGCAGACCTCTGACAATGCTTGCTACCTTTGCCCTGACTGCTTTCTCTTCCATGGTAAACATACTTGCCCGGTAGAGCCTTAATCATCTTCTAAATCCAAACCCAAAGGAATATAAATGGCTGGTGTACTTTTAAAATAATGCTCAGGGGAAGATCAATTAAAGTGTGATACCCACACATCCTGCTGGAGAATGATTAATGTTTTCAGCTGTAAGGTAAGGGGAGGGAAAAAGGTTGATAATATCACATAGATGGCAGGGGTGTGGAAAACTGGTATTTCTATCCCCCAGCTGGTGGGGAGATACTTGCATGTGTACGGCTACTTGGGCTGTGGGCAGAGGGGGACAATTACTGCATAGTTAATGACTCAACAAACGCATATTTCTACATCTCCCCCATCGAATGTTCACGCTTACTAACAAGAAGACCAGAATAGGATGTTTAGTGTAATACTGGTTATAACATGAAAAATCAAAAATTACATAAATACCCATCAACAGGGGAACAGCTCTACCAATTATGAACCTACTGTCAATGTTAGAAGATCAGCTGGTTCTCTGAGCACTCACTGGAGAGCCCTCTGGGCATACTGGCAAGAAATAAAATGCAAGTAGAAAGTTGATATGTGTAATCTGATACAATTTATGTAAACATCCACTGACACACACAAACATACAGATACACTGTTACTATGTTTCCCAGAGCAACAGACTCAAAGATTCACATCTAACTAACAACCGTGGTTACCCGTGGTCTTGGGGATGGAGACGGGGGGATCCTAGGGGTCTTTAGCCTTATCTCCAAACTTTCAATTTTTTACAGGTGATATTTAATAATGTATGTTATCTGGAATAACTAAAATTTCATAATTTTTCAAAAAGCTCAAATGTCTCCCAAACTTTCTCTAAGTCTCCCTGGCAGAATCCACTCCCCTGGCATCTGTACGCTTTTGAATTATTTGAATGTTCTGTCTCGTGATTATCTGTTTACATACGTGTCTCCCTCATGTGTACACGTGCTCACTGAGGGCTGAGGCATTTCCTGCCCACCTCTGTCACTTGCTGTTTAACCACCTACTTCATACGCAGAAGGTGCTCGGCACACGGGAATCAGCCAGAGGGTCTCGCCAGGAACCTCTGGGTGGGTCTGATTGCACCATGAGCCCCTGGGGTTACAGCGCCCTCCACGGAGTCCTCTTGCCCAGCCTGCACAGAGGGCTGGCACGAAGCAGGCCACTCCATTAGTCCCTGTAGTGCCAAGGTTGCTATTCAGCCTGTTTGGACTAATGCACTTGTTCAGTTGTTAAAACACTGAAATACTTCCGTGCAAGCTGTCTCCCACTATCCCCATGTGGCTCTCCTATTTTTCTCTACAATTCAGCAAGGAAAGGGTTAAGGCCCGACCCAGCAGGGGCCTCCAGAACCTGGCTCCAGAGCTCTGTGCCAGTGGTGACAGGTCTTACTGGTTGTTACATACTGAGGGTCACACCTCAGCAGTGATAAGAGGCACTTGCCAAGGGAGTATTCTCACGGAATCCCCATTACTTTGTTCCTCTCTACCGAAGGCTGAGGCCCAGATACGTGTCTGGACCAAGGTGCCTGAGGACAGAGCTGGGACTCAATCCCATTTCTGTCCAACCTAGAGCCCCTATCTTTTTCCCCACGAGCTCTGCTGCCATTGGTAAGAGCCATGTGCTCTGGGGTCCAGCTGGACTGGAACCACAGATGTATTGTGTAAGCATGGAAACTGCAGTCGTGCAAGAAAACACCTGCCAATGGGTCATCTTCGCGTCTCCTGCCCCCCTTGGCCATGTGCCCCCTTCCCCACACCTTTGAGCCCAGCCTGCCCGCCTTGGCTCCAAGAGGCCCTGCACTTTTTGCAGAGTTGGCTCCTTCTTCTTCCAAGAATTCACCACATCCCTGTGTGCATGGAAGGCTGTTGGTTGAAAGGTTCAGTGTATCAAGTTAAACAAAAACCTCCCTAAGATTGTGCAAGAGCCTTGGAGTACAGACTGAGATGTGCCCACTCCGGACCTGAAAATTCAGGTGTTTCTTCATTCCTGCTGTTCCCTGACACAACATGGGAATGAAAGGAAAATAGGGAAATGTTATTTATCCACAAGACACTTTGATCAAATTCTCCAAAAAGGAAAAAAAAAGTTTATTAATGTAGTTGGCATCCCAGACACGACGAGTGACGTGTGTAATTGAAGCTAAATGTTTCAGGCTCCCGGGTGTGCAGGAAGAGGCGGCTGGGAGGTGACAGGCATTGGTTATGACAATGCATCGCGCTGGGCCTGGAGAAGAGATTTCCACTTTTTGTAGCAGTCCAGACGGGAGGAGACTCCCGTTCCCCTTAATCACAAATCAAGCTGAGTGACATGTGAAATGGTAATAATTTCCCCAAGAATTGCAGCTGCCCCTCTGCTTTGGTGTTCATTCCCAATCACAGCGCCTTTACCCACGGGAAGCAGCAGCTGAACTTAACGCAAAAACCATCAGCAACAGGGCTGCAATTAATCCAGGAGGGAAATGAATATTTCTCTGTTGAAGAATGTGTTTGGAAAGCATAGCACGTGGGAGACGTGTTTTATTATTTTTTTAATGAAGATATCAGTTCTGAATCCCTATAGAAATGTACTCTTACATTTCTATGCCAAATAACCCTGAATTGGGGGTTGGGGCAGAGTATGTCCCTCTCAGCCTACACCCCCAGCCCCACAATTCGCCTTGGGGCACTATTCTCAATTATAGTGGCTTTTAAAAATAAAATCAATACTTGAGTCTCACCTCAGATTCTTTGACTGGGATGGGGAGAGGAGGTGGGAGTGGATTTTAATATCTATCTTCCTTCTGTCCTCCCTCCCTCTTCCTTCCTCCCTCCTTCCCTTCCTTCCTTTCGCTCTCTCTCTCTCTCTCTGTCTCTCTCTCTCTTTCACTGCCTCTAAGGCCAACACACCAGAAGTCAGATTCTCATTCCCAGCCTTCCAACGCAAGAGTTCCACTTGGTAGCAGTGAAGGTAAGAGTCTCCACAGGTGTGTGCAGCATCTTGACCGCCTCTCCCCAGACTTCCTAGCAGGGCCAAGTATCTTAAATTTTCAATCAGGACCTCAGAAATGTGAGGTTTTCTGGAAGGACAACCTCTCTCCTTTAACTAGTGTTTGATATCTTACCCTCCTCAGTGATAACTTTGTTCTGTAGCTTTGCAGTCCTGTTTGTTTTGTGTTGCTTTGTTGCCCTCTCCTCCTTTAGAGATCAAACTAGAAGCTGTTTGTGGCCATGCAGGCTCTAAACAAGACAGAGAATGACAGGAATACCAGAGAAGGACAAGGGGATGTCACAGCATCAAAGGGCTAAGAAGAAGGAAGGATATAAATCACATGGAGGCAGAAGGGGGGTTGATAAATGGAGCAGGAAAAAACATGTCTCTGTGCCCACGGAGTGAGGTGTGCAGAATGCCTAGCACCTGTCACTCCAAGTGTGGTCTAAGGACCAGCACCAGCAGGAAGGGGGAACATCTCAGAAATGGAGTCTTGGGCCCCACCCCAAGATTGGAAATCTGCATTTTCAATCCATAATCTGCATTTTAATACAACCCCGGTTATGCACAGGCATGGCAAGTCTGAGAAACACCTCTTGGGTATTCTGTGAGAGGCCAGCAGAACCGCCCTGTGATTGGAGTTAATGGCTGTCCCCCGCTTTCTCTTCCTCTCCATGACAGCTCTTCACGGACACACAACTGGACTGGACTCTGTGAGTCACTCAGCAGCTTCTGACTAGCTATAAATATAAATGGCCAGAGAGGCTGCTTGATTCATTCAAGCCCAGGATGATCTGGAGACATGTCATTTATGAAAACAGCCATTTCAGAGGAAAACAGAATCTTTGTTCTTCCTCGTAACTGTTTCCTAACATCCAGCATAGCTTTGTCCATTGGGTTTCTTTTTCTTTTCATCAGGTATTGGTTGAGCTCATGAAGAGACACAGCTATCGTGGTGGACAGGGTGGTTTTTGTCTCAGGAGCCAAAAGCAAGCATCTTAAAGGGGGAACTTGGTTATGTATCACTCATTGATGGCCCTAATTAAAATTCCATGGAAACTCATTTCATGGGGTGGAAGAACTGTAAAAAGGGCCAATATATATTAACGCTTTCTGTATCCCAAGTTGTAAGTTTTCTCAAACCTTCAAAGTAACAATGGATGTAGATTCAAATGTCCCCGTTTTACAAATGAGGAAATGGAGGCTCAGAGAGGCTAAGTGGCCTCACCAAGGTCACACAGAGAGTAAGTGGCAGGCTGGGGTCTGAACCAGGTGAACTACTGTCTTTCTACCAGTGTCCTTGCCGCCACATCCATCAACCCTCTGTCACTGAAGAAAAAAACCCAAAAACCAGCCTTCTGAATACACAAAAAGACAGTGTTATTTCAGTGGCAAGAAAAGCACATAAATGTTAATAAGACCTTTATCCTCTTTGTTAATAGATTATTAAAGAAGGTTAATATTACTGTGATGGAGGGGGGAAAAAGGTATCCATCAAAATGCCCCCAGAGGCCATGTGTACACACTGCCAAAACATCGGGATGAAAAGAGAGAAAGTTGTTTGGCATCCTCCTGTTTTGCTCAGCTGGTGCCCAGCATGTGGATGGAGTGATGGGTGTGTGGGTGCTGGCTGAGCAGGAAACCATCCCCAAGGCCGAGTATGTGAAGGGTTTCCTAGCAAAATGGGGTATTGCTGAATCACTGAAGCAGAACTTTAGGGTCCCATTCGCTGGCGGCGTACTGGACACTGTAACTTGTGATGATAGCTGAACTGCCTTTTGTGTCGTCCGCTGCTTATCACAGGAAGGTTACAAAGCTGAGCAGCTGGCTGGGGATTTAACGGAAGAAAAACAGAGCAAAGGATTGAAGGGTTCTGCCGTGTACTTGCTGACTGAGCCAAGGGCTGGTGGAGGGGTGTTAGGAAGTGAAGCCGGCTACTATCTTATGGAAAGAGCATGGAACTTGGGTCAGGAGGCCCCAGTTCACATCCCACCAACCACTTACTTGCTCTAAGTTTTAATATATTACTTTGTAAGTCTGGAGTCAAGAGGTTTTGGTTTATGTTTCCATTCGTTTTGTTTTGCTTTGTTTGGCAGCACAGTGACTGACGAAATTACTTCTCTAGGCCTCAGTTTCTACATCTATAAAACGGGAATAACATTACTTACCCCATTATGCTCTTTCTTGTGAGTACTAAAGAAAAGAAAAGTGACTGGCACTAAATGAGGTGCAAAATACGTGATCCAAAATAGATAGCTATCAGTATTACTGCACCATTTTTAAGTAAAAAACAACACCAACAGTAACAACACTACTTAACGCTAAATTTGAAGAATTTATAACTTAAGGAACATCAACAGTTACATGGAAGGCACTGATACTAACTCTTTAATAAGAGATGCAGAAATGGAAGATCCTGGTCCTTTTTTGCTGTTGTTAACTGATACCCCCTCCCTACTATTTTGTATGTTTCTGTGAAGGCATTGCAAACAGAAGCTAAGCTAACATGCTCCCAATACGTCACTTTGCTTGAATCTGCCCAAATAAGGAAGCAGTGCCCAGAGTATTTAGGTGGATGGGATCTGTGAACCACAGAGATTGGAACAACTGGAGTGCCTGGGGAGAATGCAGACTTACACGTCCTAATGAGTCACCCTCTGAAAGGAGCCTGGAAACCTACATTTTTAAGAAGCCATCCAGATGGTTCCTCAGCACGCTAAAGTTTGGCAAATACTAATGTACATCAGGGTCTCCGAAAAGAGAGTGACCCTATAGAGTATACAAAGAAAATATTAACGTTTCTGTCTTCAAGGTTATTTTTATTTCTTCTGTTTTTAAAATCAATTTTTCACATATTTTATACTGGCTATAATACGTTAGTACAATACTCTAAATGTATCACTTACTTAAAAAAAATTAGTGTGTATGTATACCATGTCTATGTGTTTACACACACACACACACACACACACACACACACACACACACACACACACATATTCAAAACAGTCCGGAGACTCCCAGTCTGGAATACTGAATCCTTGGGGAGGACACCCCTTAGTCTACCTCTCTGGATTTTGTCTTTCTGCACTTTTGGCAGGAGGGCAATAGCAAATCTCTCAAGAAGAGAGCTCCAGCAAGCGCCTGAAATCCAGGTTTTCTGTGTCATCGCTCAAAGGGGAGCCCCATGCTGGAGGTGTCAGGAGTAGGTGGCCAAGTGGAAGGCTGCTATCGATTTCAGTTTTAAAGGCTGATGCACGTTCTGGTCCATATAGAGAACCACATGCCCTCTGTCTCAAGATGGGCTATGTCACATGAGGGCTAGACTTCTCCAACACCTCCTGTTCTGTGTAGATGCATATGTTCAACCAAGCTAATAAATTCGTCAATTCCTTTATTCAATGAATATTTACTGAGTGTCTAATAGATGTGTTATTGTTCCTGGCACTGGGACTCAGCAGTGAGCAAAGCAGACGAACTCTCACCACTCATGACCTTACTTTCTTATAGGCTTGCCCAAAACTAATGTAAGCTAGTGAGTAAGAATGAGGGTCACCAGTTTACATAAAGGCTATGCAGAGGACTAAAATAAGGTGATCTTCTAGAGAGAAACAGGAGGAGATTACTTCAGTGGTTCTGGTAGAGAAGTCTTCTCTAACAGGGCAAGTTCCCCAAGGTTTAATTCCCATGCATTCCATCTTTGGAAGTTACTAGAAGATATGCTCTACAAAACATGGGGTGAAATCAACAGGCACACAGAGGACTCAGGAAACAGGGACACAGTGTGAGAGGCAGGGAAGGACACCTAGGACAGTGGTGAAAGGAGATCCCAAGACCACAGCTGGGAGCCACCAAGCAAGCCACCAATCCAGGCTGGAGCAGGTCGGAAGGCTCAGAGAGCTTTTTCCAAGAAGAGGGTATTGACAGAATATCCTAGTTTGAGAGGATTTACACCAATGGTGGGCAGGCTTAGGGGAAGAAAAATTATGTCAAGAACTATGCAAATAGTAATAATATCAGCACCAACAAGGATGACAAACATTGTCAGCTTCCAAAGAAACAAATCCCTGAATGAAAAAGGCATCATACTAAGTATCATACACAACCATTACCATATAAACATCAAACACCTGGCTGAGTAAAGTTACACATAAGCATATTGGGAGGATGGGGTCTGGGAAATACGAATATGTGGAGTGGGTCCTGGAAGTTGGGCAGGGTTGTGTGGTTGTGAAGAACGAAAGTTCAATTCTCATCTTACATAGCTGGAAGAAAACAGACAACTCTTAAAACCCAACATGTGAGGCCCAGAACTGAACTCCCAAAATGACGTGGCCATGGAACCAAAACTCCTCTGTTCTGAACATAGTCATTAAAGCAGTCGTTAGTGGAAGAAGGTTGAGTCTTGGTTTTATTTCAGTACCCCTATTTCCCACGCTTGGATTGATGGCTGCTTCTTGATTGAGTTGTGCTAAGAAAAATACGTAAGACCATGGTAGGCCCAACAAGAAGCTTGGAGACACGATGACAGCCGTATTTTGGCAAAGAAAATGAAATTCCCCATTTCACTTCCCACTATCCACCCTCACCACTCCATAAAACAGAGAGCAATTCACAGAAGAACACATCGTGACTTAAAAAAAAAAAGTGCTCAGATCACAAATGTCTTCATGTAGTGCAAACAATAACATTAGCCGGGCCCATCTTTTAATTACATGGTTTGGCCACACAAATATTTGCAGACATTTTTATAAGGCAATGGACTTTCATTTAAATGCGTAATATAAAGACCTCTCCTACCATTGCTGATCGGAGCTTCTTTCTTATTTATTGCCTTCCCTTCTCTCATGCTCCGGCCTTGCCCCGACAATAAAATCCCACTTAGCACTTGCTTTTTCCAAAAAAACATCATTTTTCACCATCTTAGCAGTGAAGAAAAGAGGACATGGAAGGAGACTTCTTCCTTTCTTTTTCTTTTTTAAGAGAATAACATTCTTCTCTTCTCCCAAATATTTAATCATAATTGTATTAAGAAACATTTATAAAAAGTTAAGTAATAAAATTAAATAGGTTGGAGAAAAACAGAGAAGCAGACAGCAAGGATTAAGTGTAGTAATATAAAGAACAGATTATATTTAATGAAAATTTCCTCACTGTTCAACATTTTTATTATACTTAATAGTGCTGGGCTTCATTTTTGTCTCCAGTAATTGTGTGTCCATAATGAATGGCCATTCTTATTCCCCCACTGAGCCCTGACAGAAATTAATAAACCTAATTCTGTAGGTTTAAGTTTAATTTTGTTGAAATATATAAAGTAGTTACATATTCACTTGGCAGCCAACAGAAATGCAGCGGCCTTAAGCTTCTCAGCAACTTTATAATGAGTCAATTGTTTTCTGGATCTTTCTCCCCATCTTCTTGTTCCTTCCTATTCTGATTTTAGCCAAGAGACTTGTTTGTGATGCTTCCAGCTCCAGAGGACACGCGTGGCCACGGAGGTGGAACAGTGGTCAGGGTGAGCGTTGTAAAAGGTACAATTATGTGATCTAGTCCTTTTCCAAGAACAGCTGTTAATGATTGCTAAGCACTCTCTTGTTGGTTTACAGTTTGATCAAGAAAGTATGTAATAAAAGAACGGGGATGGGCATTAAGCAAGCCACCAGTCCTTAGCAATAAATAATGTGCACAGTCTGCTGGCCAGAGCTCAGAAAGTATGGAATCTTCTTTCAGGACTTCAAGTACCAGAGTGGGGCTTCCACGAGAATTCAGCCTTGGGGAATCAGAAGGAATTCAAAGGAGCCGTATTGCCTTGGCATCACATTTGACAGGTCCACCAATTAGTAATCGACCATAAATGTCTTTTTGGAGAAGTCAGCTACATCTGGGGATCACCCTCCCTCCATCTGTTCCTTCACTCATTCATGCAAATGTTTGACTTTATATTCTCAGCGTAGGAATAAAATGTTCAGCATGACCCAACATGATCCCAAACCTCATGGAGTTTATCATTCAGTTTCTTTTTAAAGGTAACGCACAAATAAACATAAAAGTGTGATTGTAAGAGTTATGTGGGAAAGAAGATACACAACACAAGGGGACATGCATGTGAGGATCAATAAATGCTTTCCTGAGGAAATGACAACAGGGACGAGATCAGAGGGAGAGGAGAGGAACTGGACGGGAAAATGTGGTGGGGGTGGCATCCCAGTACAGCGGCCCCGCAGAGGAGGCAGCATGACAATCTGACGACCTGAGGATGGGACGGGGAGGGAGGAAGATGAGATTTCCCAGAAGAGGCCCCACAGGCCACTCTAAAGAACTGGGCCTGGGCTTCCCTGGTGGCGCAGTGGTTGGGAGTCTGCCTGCCGATGCAGGGTACACGGGTTTGTACCCCCGTCCGGGAGGATGCCACGTGCCGCGGAGCGGCTGGGCCCGTGAGCCATGGCCGCTGAGCCTGGGCATCCGGAGCCTGTGCTCCGCAACGGGAGAGGCCACAACAGTGAGAGGCCCGTGTACCGCAAAAAAAAAAAAAAAGAACTGGGCTTTATCGCCAGGATGATGAGGACCACTGAAAGGCCCTAAAGGGGCAAGAGACTTGCTCAGAGCTGCTGTTCATAAGCACTGGGTGAAATAAGGCTACAGGAAAGCTTGTTTATATCATCTTCATTTGTTTTAAAAAATGAGGAAATTGACACCAGGAAGTTTAGTCAAAGCCTGAGCACAAGCTAAGCATTCTGACTCCAGGTGTCTTTTCCCTTCGCCTTAAGGACCTCCTTTCCTGGAATCCCTATCAGCTGTATTGACCAACCCCAATAATGAGAGTTCAAAGTATCACGCCCGTGAACTTGCTTCTGGAGTCATAGGTCACTGCATATAGTTCATATCTACAGAATGCTTTCTAGTAATGTCTTCAAAATACTCCACTAATAGACTGAAAGGATGAGGTCATGAGGACTGTTCTGAACACACCAGCCCATAGCAATCCCATTTCACAGATAAGCTATGTGAAGGTAGATGCCAGAGATTTATAGCCTCATATGCTCCATCTAATCCTCCTATGCTATTTCCCCCTTGAACTGTGACTTTAGATACAATAATGGAATTGACTGCACAGGGGCCTTGAAGTAGACCCAAAACAGCCACACTGAGATTCAAGAGACTAAAGATCTAGTCCCAGCTCCTGCCTCCAACTACTGTGGGTCCCCGGACAAGGCCTTTCCTCTCACTGGGCCTCAGTCTCCAGGTAGTGGGTTCTAAGATCTGACAATTCCAGCTCCTGAGTTGGAGAAGGAGGAATTGGCCCAGGAAGGAGGCCCTAGTCACCGCTTAAGAGTGAGGTGCTGTCCCGCTGACCATACGAACCCCACTGGGCCCTGCTTGACCCACCTAATCATAGCAAGAGGGAGAGACAGAAGGCAGCCTGCAAGAGTCAGATTTCCAGGCTTCAGTTCCAGTTGCTGTGTGACCTTGTGCACCATTAATTAACTTTGCCGGGCCTAGGTTTCCTCATCTATTAACGGTAAGTCAACAAATCTGCCTGGCCAGATTGCTGTGGATATTAGCAAAGACGTACGTGTGGCTTAGTCCCTGACTGAAGCAGATGCTCCATAAACATTCTACACCATTCCCTCTCTTTTCTTACCACTCATCCTTTCAAATGCCCCTTCTTTCCTTCCTCCTGGGCTCCCCTTCCCTTCCTTCCATCCTTTTATCCTGTTTCTCCCTCCTATAGGAAGAATTGCAGTAGCTCTTGACAAGGTCACATCCATACCTTCCTTTATTGGGGAATCCGTTATTCTAAGACATGAACTTCGTGTCTTTGGCTAAATGCAAACGGGAGCTTCCGATTATACCGATTGGAATTGGTATAATTCCAATCACCGGTGCAGCTGAGAGCTTTCTCAGTCCTTAAAACCTCCATGGATCTACCTTGATCTGATTCTATCAATACTTTGAGAACTTGTTCAGGAGCGGGTGTGGGGTGGGCATGAAGGGAACCCCCAATGACATTTCCAAGGAAGAAGGGGCTCTCCAGTCAAGCCTTCTCAAGAACCAGAACCAGAATCTGCTTCCTTCGGGGCCCAACAGGCTGGAGCTGCTATTTGGCTTCCCGGGGTTATAAGTTCAAGTACGTTGAGCGTGTGTGTTGGGGAAACGAGCCATCGATAAGAACGGGAGATGATCCTGAGAGCGTTCCACTGACCCTGCCCTCCCTCACTTCTCTCTGAACCCTGATCTCTCCACTGGAACCCTGTCACTGCCAAGCCACAGACCCCAGCACCGCTCCGCCTTTTGAACCACACGCTGCCCACATACGCACTGCAATGAAAGACCATCTTCTGATAAGTGGAGCAATTAGCAACCTGGTTATCAGTGGTTATCAGTCCCCCTCCTTCCTATCAACACCAAAAAAGGGGGGGAGCTTAAGATTCCAGAAGGCAGAAGGCAGCCCCTTTTCCTGAGCGGAGGACAGGTTGTGGTAATGAGTGACAGAGTGTGGCATCTACTCTCGCCAAACAGAATTAAAAAACAATTTTCCAGAAGCTTGTGAAGAAGGAGAAGGCTTAGGAAATGCTTTTGTTTGTTTGTGAGTGTTCAGCTGTACAGTAGCCCTTATCTACTTGGGCAGGGCCAGCCTTAGTTATTGCTTCTATCTATCTCAGGATGGTAAAAGCCAAAAATATAATAGTAAGCAGGACAGTGTTCCTAAAAATACCAGTGCATATACATGAGATAAAATGTTATAAATGAAGGTACTTAAGCTGATTATCTGTATACAAATGATTCATCCAATTCACCCATCAGTCCATCCACCCTCACATCTAACCTTCCATCCATCCATCCACCCATCCATCCCTCTACCCATCAGTCCATCTTTCCACCAGCCCATCCACCCATCCATCATCCATCCCTCCACCCACCCGTTAGTCCTTCCATCCACTCATCCACCCATCCATCCATGCATCGATACATCCATACATCAACAGGTATCTACTGAGCACTCTAACATTTTAGGCTCTTGGACGGTACCTTGATTTTCCACAGTGAACCAGGTAGACACATTTCCTGCCACCTCAAGTCCTCAGCTGAGGAGAGATATGTGGATAATTAAACAATCTACAGAACAAGGTGATAAGTACTGAGATAGGAGGAGTTCAAGGTGCAGGGAGAGAACATCCAGCTGACATGTAACTTGGGTTTGGAGTCACCAGTCACAGCCTCTCTGAGGAAACGCTGCCTGGGTAGAAGGACTGACCCTGTAAGAGAACCACGTGTAGCTGGGCAGACAAAGGAAGCAGCAGGAAGTAAAAAAAGGGCTGTACCATTTACTGAGCACCAATTCTTGCCAGACACCAGGTGTGGCACATCACAGGTTTTCCATTGGGTCGTTTTCACAGCAACTGGAGAAAACGGAGGCTCTAAGCAGCTAAGCTGTCCGCCCAAGGGCCTCGAGTGAATGGCAGACTTCATAAATGGCCTGGCTTTCTCCTGCTCCCCTGCCCTTACTCTGCGGTTCCTTCATGAGTTCCCCTCCCCCATGCCTCTCTCTGGGATTGTCAGGGACTTGGAGAACCAGAGGCTTCTGACACATTCTCCCACCAAGATGGCTTGAGGAGGACTCTGGATTCAAACAAACCTGCATGTAAATTCTTCTCCTGTATCTACTAGTAATGTGACTTCCGGCAATTTCCTAACCTCTCTAAGCCTCAATGTCCTAGTCTGTAAAATGGGGATAATAATACCATCTACCTCAGAGCTTGATGAGAAATTAAACATGCAAAGTGCTAAGTTCAATGCATGTTGCTGTGTTACTATATCGTACAGAAATAACACAGAAGAGTCTACACAGAAGTAGCCTTGAGTTGCACCGGGGGAGACACACAAGATGCAGAGGAAAGATGTCTTAAAGCATTTGGTGCAGGCCAAACAAAGGGGCCTCTGTGTGTTCCTGTCCTTTAGCCAGAGGGACGCCTGGGGGAAGACCTGGGAGACATCCAGCCCGGTGGTGGTCCAGAGGTGTCACAGGACCCCATGCTGGATCCCACCCACCCTCACTGTGACAAGCAGGTCTCACCATCTGTCCGGCCTTGACATCCCCTGCCTCAGGCACCTGAGACTCTAGGGCAGCCTCTTGGGGCAACTCTGGGTTCCAAGTCTCTTCCAGCTCCTTGGGCCTCTCAGACCAGGGAAGTGGTGCCTGAGAGCCCCATGCTCCAGAAGGACCCAGACTCAAGAGCCAAAGTCCCTGCGGTGCCGGAAGGGCTCCGCCCTACCCCATCCTGCCACTTCTGAGACCCCCTTTGGAATGTCTTTGGAAGGGGGGTACCGGTGTGCAGGAGGCCACTTCAGGCAGACCAGGAGGGGTCTGAAGAAGTGGGATCTCTGCTCAGAGACCCCCCCCAGGGGCTTTTCCCACTCTGGGCTTCTTTTTCCACTATTTCACCCATGTTAATGTGCTTCTCAGGTTCCTGCCAACACACTCAGTTTTGTAATGTTGTTTGCTAGCTGAACCACCTTAATGAAATATCCACAGTCCTTTCTCTGTTGGAGCAGTCACCCCGGTTCCCGGAAATTCTCTCTCTTGTTTTCAAATCCCGCTCCAAATTGAGGCCTAGGACCCCCCAGCTGAGGCCGGCAGAGGGGCTGTGGGAGCACTCCTCCACAGAGGAGGGGACTGGGGGTGGCGCAGGCAGAGGAAGTTTCAGGCTCTTCCTAGGGATACTGGGAGTCCTAGGAGAGTAGGCAGGCGCAGAATATTTGAGTGGGGAGCCCGGGCATGAGACCCCCATGCCAGGGAAGGGAGAGAACTCCCCTGGATATCAGCGTCCTAGCTAACTCCGCTGGGTAAGCGCAGCCCTCACCGGCACCCCGAGCCTGCCGAGGCTGAGGGAAGACTGCCACCTGTTGAGTGCTGGCGATAGCGTGCTCCTTCCAAGGGCTCCGGGCTTAGGGCGGGATGCTTCAGGGGAAATCCAGCCAGTGCCGCCAGCCAGCGCCTTCTGCATTACCCGTTGGTAAAGGGATGCTGTAGTCCCCAGCGACCTCCTACTGCTCAGAGAAGGACAGGGACTTGCCTGAGTCATAAAGCCAGTCCAGAGCCCCTGCCCTCTCCCTGCCACCCATCAGGGACACTTCCCGCCCTACCACTCTCTTCTGATGCTGTTTGCATTTTTTTTAAAGTTTTTTGGTTTTTTTTTTAACCGTAAAGAGCCCAGATTCGTAAGTGTACAGGTTGACAGAACATCACAAAGCGAGCACACCTGTGGAATCAGCATTCGATCCACGTCCAGAGCAGAGCCAGCCCTCCTGGAAGCAGCCCCTTCTCTCCCATTCCCCATTCCTTCCAAGGGTGACCAGTGTCCCGACTTCTAACTCCACAGGTGAGTTTCACCTGTTTTGACCTGTATACAAAGTAAGCCATACACGTGGCAATGCTTCCTCACTCTGTGTTCATTTGTATGATTCATCCCGCCTCTGTGTTAGGAGGCGCTGTATTTTTCTAAGGTGGGGCAGAGGGTCATATCAGAGAATTGGAGAGACTTTGGAAATCGATGAATTCAGTTTTGTCATTTTTTTAGTGAGAGAAGGAGGCACAGAGATGGGCAGAGGGTTGCCCAAAATTCACACAACTTGCTCCGAGGTCTCTCCCCTCGAAGATAAGGCTCCCACACTGATAGCCACAGTGAATGCAGGGCTTCAGGACTAAAGCATCGGTCTCCCCTCACAGCCCCCAGAGCCTCGGGGCTCTGTAATCAGGTCCATTCTAATAGCTCCCTGTGTACTGCCATCACCCCACCTAGCTCAGCATTATTCACACTGTACTTATTCAACCAACACTCAAATACTTGTTGACCGAATGAACGGATCCAGTACCTCACTGCTCTCATCCAGAAAATGCAGCCTGGATATCGCGGATCCTGATTCTCTCACCAGGTGTGATGAGAACAGATGAGATAGTAATTGAATAAAGGCAAGGAAAATAGTTACAAAACGAAAACTCATGCCATGGAAAGCCTCCATTGCTTCCCCTCACGTACTTTGGAGCTCAACTGGCCTGGATTGCCTTTTACCTCTAGCACTTATGCGTTGTCCTGGGGAATCTTTCAAAGCCTCAGTTTTCCAATCTGTACAAAGAGCAATTTATAACAGGGCTCCTGTGAGTATTAATGAGGCCAGGCAGGGAAAGTGCATAGCGAGTTCTCAGCAATTGGTAGCTATCATCACCACTTCTATGATTATAAACATGGATCCAACCAGCCACCGGCTCAGGGTAGCACACTTCCCACTAAGAACCATCGACCGGTAAATATGGCTCCAGTGGGCAACAGACCTTCAAGAATGGGGGTTTAAACTCCTCATTAAAGAGCTGGAAAAGATAAGAGGCTTCAGGTTAAGTTTCCTTCCTTCTACCCATCTAAACCTCCATACCCTTCAAGACACCTTCCCTTTCCCCACGGCCACCCTGACCTCTCCCCTGAGAACTCCCGTAGCCTTTGGTGGAGACAAAGGCTCAGCTTTACTGTTACCACCTGCGGTTGTGGGGTTTCGTTCTGCTCACTAGCTCACCAAGCCTTATCTTTCAGCTCCACCGTCAGCCCGGATGAACGGCTCAATGTCCCGGGAGCTCGGGAAGGCAAGTCACAAACCAGGCAGCTTTGGAGAGGCTGTAACCTGCAGGGTGATTACCGGGGTTCTCCACTGGAATACAAGACGCCACCCCCATGTTTTTCCCTTGATTGGAATAAATACCAAAAAAAAAAAAAAGAAAAAAAATTCCCATGACCCCTCCATCCACAGATAATGACTTTAACCTTTCAGAATATTGCCTTCTAATCTTCTAGCTAAGCACATTTGGTAATAGAGTTGAGATTCTTTCTTGTGGTCAGTTTTATTTCTAGACTTTTTCTCTTGATGCTACACTGTTTGCATTTTCCCCAGCTATTTCATATTGTTCTTTAATAACAATCTTAATAGTTACTTAATGGAATCATGGAGACATATTCAAGTGTATTCGACAATTCCTCTTCATTCAGATTCTTTCTAATGTTTTGACATAAACAATTCTGCTTTATGAGGATAGACTCCCTGAATCAGGGTCAATTGGTCATAGAGTTTTTAATTATTTTAATTTACATTTCTTAAAGAAAAAAAAACAGCCATGTTCCTATTGCAAACAGGCTTAATCACAAACTTGACAACAGGAAAAGCGAGCACCTTCTCAAGCTGACTTTTATCCACTCACCTTCCCATTTTTGTCTCTGGCCACACAGATACACACACACACACACACACACACACACACACACTCCTTCTGCCTCAACCATGCTGAGATACTTGCAGTTATCTTGACATGCCTGGATATTCATATATTCACGTCAAAGCTTTTGCACACCTCTCTTTGACCAGAGGGATACGCCTTCCCTTTCCTGAACTTGGCCACATTCTCATTTTTTCAAGGCTCAAATGTCACCTTCTCTCAGTGAAGCTTTCTCTGAGCTTCCAGGCAAAATGAGCCACCCCCATCCCCCTGCCTCCCACTCCTTGATGTTCCCACTGCAACCTGCCTGCTTAATAATAATAATTATATTGATCATAATAGTAATCAAGATGTATTGAGCCCTTATCATGTGCTCAGACAGTATTCTAAGCACTTTTCCTGGATTCTCCCAGCATTCACTGCTTTGTGGCTTAATGATCAGTTGGTATGTACATCTGTTCCCCTCCCCAGCCCACGAGTGATTTCAGGGAGGGGGCTGCTCTGTTTTCATCTTAGTGCTCCCAGCAGCTAGCACAGGGCCTGGCACAGTGAATATCCCAGAAATGAATATCAGAACCCACCCTCTACTATGACTCAGCCAATGCAGGGCTGTGTTCAAAAAGACTGGAGAGCTGGGAAAAGACTCCCTGGATGCAAATCCCACGGTGCACCCCACCCCACTCCGGGGTCGGGGGATGGATCCGCACCCCTGGAGAAACACCAAGAAAACCATCCAAGAAGTCTTGAAGATCGTCACAATGCAAACAGCCCCTCCCTTTCTCCAGAGCCCTGCTGTTTTTACAAACATTGTTTCATTTAATCCTCTCATATTGGAACTTGGGAGCCTCCAGAAGACACAACTCTTTCCTTACAGATTTCTGGAAAGGGAAGAAAACAGATGCTCAAGGACAGATATTGTCATTAACAAAAGCAGGAGGCTGACCCTGTGTTCATATTCATTATCTGCCCCATACTTGATTTTTGGGGCCCCTAATCTCCTGTCACTGACAAAAGTTAGTTCTTCTTGAGGAAAACGAGGCTCAAAATGGTGAAACGATCAACTCAGGTTTGTGCCCAAGAAAAGAGGAGAGTCAGGAGTCAATGTCAGATTTTTAGACTCTGTAGACTTCTTTGGACCTACTCACGCCCTCGCTCCAGACAGGTAACCTTGCAGACAGCAAGTAGCCCACCTGGTTCCCCCTGTGAGGTCAGCCCTTCTTTCAGAATCACACCTGCCTCCCCGCTGGGAGGATTCAGGCCACAGTGTATTGAGGGTCTGTTAGATGCCTGGTGCTACGCCAGTCTCTTGACAGACCTTGTCTCCAGACTTTGGGTCTGGGAGTGTTGGACCAAAGTCCACGCCCTTTCTGCCATCCCACATGTCAAACTGATTTTCTGCAGGATGTGGTTCTGCAGAATGTACATTGTGATGCCAAAAATGTATTCTATGCTCAAAGGAGTTGGTTAAGCAAACCTAAATGCCTTTATTAACTACAAAACCTGTCAAAGCTTTAAACAGACCAGCGCCCATCGTGCATTTCTTTGGGGGGTGGGGGTAGAGTATACAGCCATTAGGTTGCAAAATTATTTGACTGCACATCCTTGTTTTTTGGAAATCATCACGTAGAATGAGAGCATGGAAGAAAACACTAGGGAAAAGGTTTTCTCACACTCGGACCGTCATTCCTCAGAAGTTAACTCCAGTCGTATTACCTATTTATTCCATTTTCTACCTCCTCTGGATTGTGGTTTCCATCCTGACAGGAAGTTATTAATTCTCCCTTAAAAGAACGGTGAAGTGTGGGTCCTTCGTCTTCTAGCTTGGTCCACTTCTGATCACACTGCATGATCCCTTTCCTCCTCCAGCTCCCCCCAGGCCCCCACGTACTTGGAGGGTGAACTCAGACCATCCTACAGATGCCAACTGATACCACTTCCACTCTTAAACCACCTGTCTGAATGTGACACCCGGTGCGATTGTCTTAGATTAAGAGCCACCATCACCAGGACCCCCTTCCTGCTTCCAGTGAAAAGTTTTTTCCTCGTTTGTATGCTGTTTTTCCATAAAATACACCCTAATGGAAACACCTCAACATCCTAACAGAAACAACACCTCAAATCCTGGTCTAAAACTTTCACTTGATTTACAATCACCAATAATGTCCCAACTGAAAAATGAAGACCAGATCCATTAATACGCTCGGAGGAGTTTGGGTTAAATAAGGAAAGAGAGAGAGAGCAAATTTAATCTAAGCTACTGCTTATTTAAAAATTGATAGAAATGAATTAAATGAATAAAATTTTATTGAACTTTAAAACAAAAATCAATTTTAAAAAATCTCCCTTTCATTGAACCCAAAAAGCAGTGAAATTCCTTTTTTTAAATTAAATTGGAGGGTAGTCATTCCACTCCTTTGGAACTCAACATATCAGCTCTAAATTGAGATTTTTCTCTAGCTTCAAGTACATATTCGCCTATTTAAAGCAAAACCAAAATTTTAATATGCAATATAAATAGTTTCTTTAATAAAAGGAATACAAATTGGAAAAGAAGAAGTAAAACTGTCACTGTTTGCATATGACACGATGCTATACATAGAGAATCCTAAAGATGCCACCAGAAAACTACTAGAGCTAATCAATGAATTTGGTAAACTTGCAGGATACAAAATTAATGCACAGAAATCTCTTGCATTCCTATACACTAATGATGAAAAATCTGAAAGAGAAATTAAGGAAACACTCCCATTTACCATTGCAACAAAAAGAATAAAATACCTAGGAATAAACTACCTAGGGAGACAAAAGCCCTGAATGCAGAAAACTATAAGACACTGATTAAAGAAATTAAAGATGATACCAACAGATGGAGAGATATACCATGTTCTTGGATTGGAAGAATCAACATTGTGAAAATGACTATACTACCCAAAGCAATCTACAGATTCAATGCAATCCCTATCAAATTACCAATGGCATTTTTTATGGAACTAGAACAAAAAATCTTAAAATTTGTATGGAGACACAAAAGACCCCGAATAGCCAAAGCAGTCTTGAGGGAAAAAAACGGAGCTGGAAGAATCAGACTCGCTGACTTCAGATTATACTACAAAGCTACAGTAATCAAGACAATATGGTACTGGCACAAAAACAGAAACAGAGCTCAATGGAACAAGATAGAAAGCCCAGAGGTAACCCACGTACCTATGGTCAACTAATCTATGACAAAGGAGGCAAAGATATACAATGGAGAAAAGACAGTCTCTTCAATAAGTGGTGCTGGGAAAACTGGACAGCTACATGTAAAAGAAAATTTAGAACACTCCTTAACACCATACACAAAAATAAACTCAAAATGGATTAGAGACCTAAATGTAAGACCGGACACTATAAAACTCTTAGAGGAAAAACATAGGCACAACATTCT
Organism: Delphinapterus leucas; assembly: GCF_059928025.1. Lineage (NCBI taxonomy): Eukaryota > Metazoa > Chordata > Mammalia > Artiodactyla > Monodontidae > Delphinapterus > Delphinapterus leucas. The sequence goes on from NC_143148.1 coordinate 52,924,449, forward strand.
TTGACATAAATCACAGCAAGATCTTTTTTGATCCACCTCCTAGAGTAATGGAAATAAAAACAAAAATAAACAAATGGGACCTAATGAAACTTCAAAGCTTTTGCACAGCAAAGGAAACCATAAACAAGCCGAAAAGACAACCCTCAGAATGGGAGAAAACATTTGCAAACGAATCAACGGACAAAGGATTAATCTCCAAAATATATAAACAGCTCATGCAGCTCAATATTAAAAACCAAACAACCCAATCCAAAGATGGGCAGAAGACCTAAATAGACATTTCTCCAAAGAAGACATACAGATGGCCAAGAAGCACATGAAAAGCTGCTCAACATCACTCATTATTAGAGAAATGCAAATCAAAACTACAATGAGGTATCACCTCACACCAGTTAGAATGGGGTTCATCAGAAAATCTACATACAACAAATGCTGGAGAGGGTGTGGAGAAAAGGGAACCCTTTTGCACTGTTGGTGGGAATGTAAACTGATACAGCTGCTATGGAGAACAGTATGGAGGTTCCTTAAAAAACTAAAAATAGAATTACCATATGATCCAGCAATCCCATTACTGGGCATATACCCAGAGAAAACCACAATTCAAAAAGACACATGCACCCCAATGTTCATTGCAGCACTATTTACAATAGCCAGGTCATGGAAGCAACCTAAATGCCCATCGACAGACGAATGGATAAAGAAGATGTGGTACATATATACAATGGAATATTACTCAGCCATAAAAAGGAACGAAATTGGGCCATTTGTAGAGACGTGGGTGGATCTAGAGAGTGTCATACAGAGTGAAGTAAGTCAGAAAGAGAAAAACAAATACCGTATATTAACACATATATGTGGAACCTAGAAAAATGGTACAGATGAACCAGTTTGCAGGGTAGAAATTAAGACACAAATGTAGAGAACAAACATATAGACACCAAGGGGGGAAAGCGGCAGGGGGTTGGTGGGGGGGTGGGATGAATTGGGCGATTGGGATTGACATGTATACACTGATATGTATAAAACTGATGACTAATAAAAACCTTCTGTATAAAAAAATAATAGAAAAAACCTATTTATTAAAAAAATAATAATAAAATTTAAAAAATAAATAAATAGCTTCTTTGCCTTTAATGAAGCTATCAGAATGTTTCATTTCATTATCTGTCTGTCTGGCCAGTGGTGCGTTAGTAAATGTTTAGTGACCAGCCTTGGCTGGGGAGGGGGTAAGTACTGACTTGTAGCGTCTCCCAATTTCCATGATGTAAACACTCCCAGCATGGCTCACAATTTCAAGCTACTAAAGTGATTGATGACAATGAACCTGGAGTTAAAAAGAAATGTGATCAATCCGCTCTGATGAGCTGGTACAAGCTGACTCTGGCATATCACTGAGTCTTACTTTATAAGTCTGAATCTGCAATTATTGTCCATCTAGAATGTGACCAATGAGCAGGCAACAACATGTACCCCATTCTCAGCTGTGCTTCATCTTCATGGAGATACATGACAGGTGCTTCTTGACAATGGCAGTATGATCACTACATGACCTAGACAATATACTTAGGTATGGAACATCGTTAGGTTAAAACAAAATCTCTGCTTTCTGGTTTATCAGGGATCCATTAAAATATGTATTTATTTGGTTTTATGTGGAGTCAATCCATTCATGTTCCCTTTATGTTTTTCTTTGCTTTTTAAGATCAAAAGAGCACTTACAATTGCTACAAGTCAAAGAAAATGTTAAGTTCATTTTCCTTCATTCTACTACCCTCCTCACTTCATAATTACTAAGTAACTCAAAATACCTCCCAACCTCGTTTTATTCCACAAAAAGTTGTTAGAACTTCAGTGAGTCTTCTTCTGTGGATTTTATGCCCCATTTCTAGAAAAAACTCCCCAGAAGTACTGGCAGAAAATATAAGATTTTAGCTATGCCAGACCAGGGAACAGAAAAGAAAGGATGAATGTAGGCATTTTAGAGAGAGGAAGGTACTTACAGAATGTTTATAACAGTAACTGTTCTAGGGGCTTGCATATATGATCTCATTTAATCCTCAAAATGCTCTTGGTAGCTGTTATTATTTTTTATTTTTTAATGGACAGATTGAGATGCAATTTCATTACATATCTATAGCCACACAACTAATGAGTGACGGAAGTAGGAATCAAATCCAGTGTTTTTGGACTGCCAAAACCATAATTTTTTTGATGCCATACTGTCCTTTAAAAGTAGTCTAAAGAGTATTTCATCCAAGTTGGTGAGTCTTCCCCTAGAAATTCCATCTCTAGGGCTTCTCTTTTCTCTCATCTGGTGATCTACTTCTCTCCCTTGCCTTCTCTCTAAAGCCAGGAGGAGAGAAAACAGGCGCGCTGTCTCCCTTTATTCATCTCATCCAAAGACTTTTCTGCCTCTGTGTAAGAATTAGGAGACCAAGAGGGGAAGAACTTCCTTTCCCGTAGAGTCAAGACACATTCCAACAGATCTTGCCTCTATGTTGTCTCTCTGGGAAGTTTGGTCTTTACCTAGGGAGCCAGGAAGCAAGCCTGAGAAACCTGGTCTCTTCTACCCCTTTCCCTGACACAAGCAAACACCTGTGTGTACAAAACTGCTTTGGCTCAGAGACAAATTTGCCCACAGCTCCTAGGTTTGCCCAGCAGATGGGTATGGCCACACAAAAATCTGAAGGGACCTAGCCTTTGATGATCTTCTACACTATGCTGGGCACTTCACTTCCATAGGGTCACAGTCAGACATTAGAAATTACCCATGTGTTTTAGTCCTAGGATGAAATCATATCTGTGATATCAAATCTCATATACAACTATAAGGTAAAATAATGAGGCAAAAAATGTCCTAGGTCAGGTCATGTCACTCCTCTGCTCAAACCCTATAATGGAAGAGAAAAACCAAAGACCTTACCACGGCCTACAGGGCAGATTTTATTTTCGGCCTACAGGGCAGATTTTATTTTCTAAGGTGGCCACAATAATATCTCCTGTCCCATGCGTTCTTCCAGAACCTTGATACTCCCCTGTAAAGAGGTAGAGTCTACGGCCCTCCTCTTGAAGCTGAACAGCATTCTGTGACAGCCTGGATCAACAGAGTATGGTGAAAGTGACACTATGTGACTTCTGAGGCTAGGTCATAAAAATGCCATGCACTTCTATCTTGTTCTCTTGGGACACTCACCCTTGGAACCCAGCCACCATTCTATGAGAAAGCCCAAGGCACCCAGGAAGAGGCACACAGCTTTCACCAACACCCAGCACCAACTTATCAGCCATGGCTAAGAATCCTCTTGAAATTCTCCAGCCCCCCCAGTCCACCTGCTCCAGCATAAAGCAGTGATGAACCATCCCGGCTGAGCCCTGCCCAAACAACAGATTTGCAAGCAATTGTATGTTGTTTTTGGCCACAAAGTTTCGTATAGTTTGTTACAAAGCGATAGGTAACTAGAACAGCATGCAAGGCAGTATGTAAACTGGCTTCCTGTTAACTCTGAGGTATCCTCTCCAGCCATGCTGTATTCCCTTGTACACTCTGTACTTTGGCAAACATGAAAAGCACATGACCACAGACTTTAATTTCTTTCAGTGATGTTTTATAGTTTTCTGGATAGAAGTCTTGCACATCTTTCATTAGATTTTTTCCTAAGTATTTAATGTGTGTGATACCATTGCTAATGCATCCTAGTTATCCTCATTTTATTTTCTAATTATTTGTTGCAAGTATGTAGAAATAAAACTGATTTTTGCATAATGACTTTAGATTAAGCAACCTTGCTAAATTCACTTACTAGTTCTTATAGTTTATTTACAAACTCTTTAAGATTTCTATTTTCCAATGATGCTATCTCCTAGTGATAGCTATACATCTTCCTGTCTTATCCTACTATTTAAAAATTTCTTTTCCTTCCCTTACTGAACTGGCCGGGGCATGCAGTGTGACATTAAAAAGAAGTGATGATAGTGGGCATGCTTGTTTGGGCCCCAGTCGCAAGAGAAAGCTTTAAATATTTCACCATTAATTATAATACTCAGTATAGATTTTCTGGTAGCTATTCTTTATCAGAAAAAGGAAGGCTCCCCCTCAGGTCAACTCAACAAGCTTTTTCTGATCACCCATTATGTCCTAGTCACTATCCCAGGAAAGAGAGAATTTAAAAATAAATGAGACTATCCTTGCTCTGAGAAATTCATCATGTAGGGTAGCAGAGGGGAATTGGAAAAGCAACTCACTCTATGCAGAGGAGTTAGTGAAGTTTCTCAAAGCACGAAGTATTATAGGAAGGGCTCAACGTATGAGATAAATGATGTTCCGGTTAATAAGAATGATATACAAGGGCTACTCCCTTAAAAACTCTCTTTTGGTGTTTATCTATACATGTGGATTTCATTTCATAGAGTCAAAGGAGTATCCTGAATCACATCACATTTTGATAAGTCTAATATTCTCAAGTATTCTTAAAGGAGGCTGTAATTGACAGAATAAAGAATTCCATGGTAAATAACTGTAGTGACGATTCTGGAGTTCTATTTACTCGGGTTTTCAAAGAATGTTACATGAGCCAAAATGCTGAGAAAGAAATTATGTTTTCCATCCCACAAACCCATTGTTAGCTCTCTTTCCATTTCTTTACTGGCTGTATTTGCAAATAATACCACAGGAAAAGAAGAAAAGTTGATTTAGAGCAAGTAACACAGTATGTGGTTTAGAAGTATTTACCTTAGGAAATCATAATACATATTAACTGTTCAACAAATACTTGTTGATTTGGCTCACCCTGGCTATGTTTGCAGGGTACCAAAGAAAACAGTCTGGGCAGAATTGTACTACCTTGGGGCAAAGGCTGTTGAAAGGTATACAATTCAAACACAGGTACAGTGCGGTCTTTCAGTTTCAAAGTTTAAAGTTTTTTTTTTTTTTTTAAAGGGTATCCGAGAGTAAAAACAGGTAACATTTCAGATTTCAAATAGGCTGAAAAGTTATGTACGACGCCAGTGACTTACTGTCTTTAGGAGAAGAACAAGGTGATCACTGTCACGTTTATGTCCAAACATCTAGATTTGTTCTGAAAGCAGAGAATGGAAGTAAGGTGGATCCAGATCTGGAACGACAGAAATTGAGGTCTTTTGGCTTGAGGAAGTCTGGAAGTATAGCTGGTGCCCCGTCAACGTCCCTTTGGGATTCATCTTGGCAGTGCCTGCCAGTCAGACCTCCCAGGCCAGCATTTGCTTTCTTTTTAGGGCTTTCCCCGTAAGATGGAGGCCATTCTGTCCCAAGTGCTAAAGAATTAACACCCCCAGGGTGGACCCTCAACAATGACCCCTGGCAGTTAGTATATCCCCCTCAGGTGGGAACTCTAAGCAGCGTTCTACATTGGTTTACAGATCTCCCCTGTAGAAGCGAGCTCATTATTTGCTTACTCTTACTCTGTTGTCTTACTTTCCCATCCCTCTACCAATGTTTCCTGGAATCACTTCCAGAATAAACCATTTTATTTGGATTCTTGTCTAAGGGTCAGCTTCTGGGGGAAGCCGAACTAACACGGGTGGTATTCTTTTTTTAATAGAAATTTTTTTTTAAAGATTGCTTTCATGTGGACCATTTTTAAAGTCTTTATTGAATTTGTTACAATATTGCTTCTGTTTTATGTTTGGGTCTTTGGCCGAGGGCCATGTGGGAGACCAGCTCCCTGACCAGGGATTGAACCCAGACCCCCGCATTTGGAAGGCGAAGTCCCAATCACTGGAGCACCAGGGAAGTCTCACACGGGTCGTATTTGACTTGAACAAAGGACATCAGTATTCATCCCCTGTCTTTTTCTAAGAAGATGGTGGCACTGTCCCCCCCCCCCACACAAATTACACCTTCTCTTAAGGAACTCGCATATTCTGTAGGAGGGTCATGGAGGACTTGAAGCAATTATCTGGACAAGTCAAGTCAAAGCCACTGTCAACTGAAATTGTGGCTCATTGGAGCACGAGCGTCGTTTTTTGCTTGACTTAATTGCATAATTGCCTTGGTTCTCAGCTGAGTGTGTGTAGACCTCTGTGTGTGTGTGTGTGTGTGTGTGTGTGTGTGTGTGTGTGTGTGTGTATAAGAACAAATTAATGATCTAACATGAGCGGGACCCTTTGGCTTCTGGCCAAGAGGGAGACGTATCAATGTCAAAAGCAGCTATCGAGGGAGACTCTCTCAGGGGGAGAATTTCCGCTTTCAGTTATGACCACCTAAAAACCATGATGAAATTGCTTTTTATGAAATCAAGCCATGGAAACTAAACTTCGAGGAAAAGAGTTAAATTTCAGCCTTGGAGCCCTCTGTCTGCTCTACTGGAGAATTTTCCAGGGCATGTCAAACATAGCTACAAGATTTCATGAAAGTCTTGCTTTTGACGTTTCAGTAAATTCAGTGAACATTTCTGTGTGTGAGCAAGTAGCATGGCTTTTAGAAGAGAACGGTATTTAAATTCCATGTTCATCCCTGCTTTAAAGGAATCATTGTAATAAACGAGACTCTAGTCTTAAGTTTTTGTTCATATGAGAATATTATGCAGAAAGCTTCCCAAACAATTAGTCAGTACAAGTTTCAGGACACTGCCTTAATCCAGGAGCAGAGTGGTTCACCCCTAAGAATGAGATTAGACATATTACCTGAGAGCAAGAGATAAACAAACAAATAGCACCAAAGAGGAAGCCGCCACTCAGTTTTTTGTTTAAATTAATTGCTAGATCTCTTTGACAACTTGAGTAAACTTAATACCTTTATTTTCTGTACTTTCAAGCTTATCTAACTGGACTTAATAGAAAAAATAAATAACACCTTCCCCTTTTCATCATCATTATTCTGCTTAAATGTAACTCAGATCAATCAATATAACATTGATGAATGTGGTTTGACTATAATGATTCCGATAGCATTTCTAGTATATCCTCTTCATTGAAAAGCATAGGCAAAGACAGTCTCTCTCCCTCATAAGCAGAACCCGATTTCAGCAGATGGTTCACACCAGGAATTTGTTTTGTTTTATTTTGTTTTGACCCAGAACAATGAATGAGCACCCTCTTCCTATAGGTGGAAAGATTTTGCTCAAAAAAATGCTTACGGTGCGAAATCCCCAGCTAAGGGTTTAGCTTGGGGATGACCATGCAGGTGGTCTTACCCCAGAGTGAGGTCAGCTTCAGAAAATGTTCAAGTTGGACGATTCACGTTGAGTTCCTTAAAGTTTCTTAATCACTTCACGTGCTCTCCTGCCCTGGGATTTTGCATCTGCTGCTTCCTGCCTGTAGCACTCTGGAGCCCACGCACAGCCCCTCCACCCACACACTGCTCGCATTCTCATGCTACTAGGGTTTATATCTCAGGTCTTTGCTTAAATGGAGTTTTCTGGAGGGACACACCGTTTGTGTGCCTTTTGCACTGTTGCTTGCACTCTTGTTGCATCTAAAACCTCACCACTTGGACCCCTTGGTTTGTTGTCTGCCTCTCAGCTCACAGTTTAGCCCCCCTCCTGCCCAGGTGTGTTTGACTAACCACTCCCTCTCCAGGTGGGCCTTGGAAGACTCCTCCCTAATCTACCCTAAGGCCAACTTCTAAGTCCACGGACTGTTGTCTGGGGACCCCGCTCCCACCGCCGGCCCCTCAGCTGGACTTGTCTCTCCATTGTTCATGTCCAAGATGTTCCCAGGGCCCCTTTAAACTCGGAGATTCAGGAAATTCCTATGCTTGCTCTGTATTTATATGCTATGCTATCATGGATGATAAACTTTCCCTGGCTGGATCTCATTTCATTCATTTACAAACAAACAAACAACAACAATAAAAACAAAACAAAGACGCTAAAAGGACGAGCAAACTTTTTCTTAAAGGGCCAAAGTAAGTATTTTAGACTTTGTGGAGCCACGTGGTCTCTGTCACAACTATTCAGCTTCACTACTGAAGCACAGAAGCTGCCATAAATACATACATGGATAGGTGTGTTCGTGTTCCAATAAAACTTTATTTACAAAAACAAGTGGCAAGCTGGAATTGGCCCATGGGCTCTAGTTTGCTGAGCCCTGGTCTACATGATTTGTATGATTCCTCCTCTAAAATTCCCTGAAATCGTACTGCTTTTAAGTAGTCCCTTCTTAGCCCCCTGTGCTTTTCCTCCTCATCACTACTGCAAGCAAATACAAAAGAAAACATAGGTCTCTCCCAGCAGACTATAAATTCCATGCAGTCAGTGACGAGGTCTGGTTTTCACCGGAATATACCAAAGTTGTCACAAAGTGTATAGCCCAGGTAAGCTCTCAATGAAACAAAAAGTGAATGAATATGTTTGAGTCAACCAACTTTCCCTGAGAGAGAAGGACTAGAGATACCGCACACCTGAATGTATGCTCCCCCATTCCTCTCGCCGGTAAATCATGTTTTCCATCATTTTCCTGGCAGTGGGAAGGGATGTGTACTGAAGTAGGCACAGTTGTGTTCCCTACTTCCCTAGGCAGGAAGGACTTCAAGGCAGTGTTTCTCAAATTGTCACGAGCACACAGATCACCCGCGACCTCGTTCAGATGCAGGTTCTTATTCAGGGTAAGTCAGGGTGAGACCTGAGATTCTGCATTTCTAACAGGCTTCCCGGTGATGTAGATCCTGCTGGCCTATGGAGCACACTTTGAGTTGTAAGGCTTTAGGGGACTTCTGCCCTGAGCACTTTTCCTCCCTGTTAGCACCTAATGAGAATTTGGGACATACTGCAGATATCCTGCCCTGGCTGGTTTATTTTGATTTTCTTTATAAAACCTGAAAATGGCTATTTAAATTTTTTCTGCCTATGGCACAGAGATTAAAGACACTATAAGCCTAGGAGTAGGAGTTACTTTCTGTGAAGGAAGGATATCAGCCCCTCTCCAGGTATATCTTGTTATTACAGGCAGCGAAGAAGTAAAAGGCAAGGGGAAGGTGGTCAGAGCATGCTCAGGTTTCATCTCTATTCCAAAAGGATCCCTGGACACTGCTGGGGACCAAGGAGGGATGGATGGACAGGTGGCACATCACAGCACAGAGGCACGATGCCCTTCTCATGGCCGATGATCCAGGAAAATGTGCAAAACCTTGTGCAAGGATTATATTGGGGAGAGATGCTTCTTCTTAACTCCTGCTATTTCCTTCCACGTGGGATGAATCTGGTTAGTGCGTCACTTTCTCCTCTTTCTGCTCTTTACTCACAGTGCCCGAAGAGAGAGGAAGTGACTTACTGGATCGCTAAAGTTGGGAAGAAAACTGCGCCATTTGGCTCAGCTCCTCCCTCTTTCCTCTTGGAGTAAGATTCCTGCTGGAAGTAGGCTGCTCTGCATCCTTATCCTGTAAATCTTCCCTAGTGGGTCCCACAAAAGTCCGTCTCACTCAGAACCGCCTATAACCGAGTGAATGTCTGTGAAATTCTGGGTGCGGTCTTCGGACCCATTTGGCTCTCAGACCAGGCACTAGTCATCAAGGTGAATTTTTGGCCCATCGTCTGCTGCTCCTCTGCTTCTTTTTCAATTTGTTCGCAACTCAGGCTCGGGAAAGAAAAACCAGACCTTTACTAGACCTCTTCAAAATACTCAACTGTTATCAGGGGGCGAGGGTAAAACTTTGCCTTGGTCCAGTTTTTCAGTGGCCCATGCTCATAGGCTGGTTCTGCAGCATTAACAGCCTCGCGATGGGACGCCCCTGGTGTGGGTGCCTCTAGGCCAATGCAACCAGCTCGTCCTACACATCCCCAAATACGAGCACGAGGAACAGAGACGTCCCAGTACACGCAGAAGAATCACACTCGCCGAACAGTCTGAATGATGGCAGGGAGCACAGCGGGAACGGTAGTGCCATGGGGGCTGGGCTCTCCTGGTTCTCATCTCGGTTCTGCTACTTACCAGTTCTTGGGAAAGTCACTTCCCCTCTCTGAACCTCAGTTACTTCTTCCAAGAAATGTGAATAACGATGCTCACAGGGTAGTTCGAGAAAGCAAAGAGTCTCATACCCATGAAAGCTCTTTGGGTACCATGAAAATCTGAATGATTATTATATTAATCAATGTCAAAGATTCCAAATCTCTGTTTGACGTTCACATAAAGAATTGGGCATCAATGAGAGAATTTGATAGTAGGTGTGCATTTGGGGAATCCCACTGTGTTAGGTGGGCTGCAAGGACTCTGCCAGTTCTAATCCAGACCCTAACTTTATAAATGAAAGACGAGAAGCAATTTGCCCAAGGTCACGCGTGCGTTAGTGGCAGAGGCTGGAGTACATCCTGACTGGCAGATGAGGGGTCTGTTTGGGGGATTCAACCATTATGTAAGCTCAGTCCTATCTCAAACAATGGCATGGACTTCACACCTCCTCCACTTTACCATGAGTACTAGTTGGAGCTACTTTTAGGTTCATGTTATAGAAACCCAATTTAAAGTAGCTAAAGCGAAATAAAAGGGAAGGGATTCATATAACTGAAAATTCCAAGGTATTCATGGCTACAGGTATGGCTAGATCAGGGCTCTGTTTCTCTACCCATCTGTCAGTTCTGTTTTCCTCTGTGTTTGCTTCCTTCCCAGGCAAACTTTCTTGAGCTACCAGGAAAGAGGCTCACATACTCTTTATGGCTCAAGAGCTCAAAGAGACTGTCTTTCCAATAATTCACATTTGCCCTCCTTGTGTTATGGGCTCACTGCTGATCCTATCAGTGTGGCCAAGAGGAGGGAATCCCGTCATTAGCAAGGCCTGAGTCTGGCGTCAACTCCTGGGGTTAAGTAGGGGCATGAAATAAATTTTAAAGGAACCATATAGACTAGCCAAGATTATTATGGAAGGGGAAGTGTTAGTTCACCAAAGGGAGGGATGCTGCATAAACCCTATCATATGTGCCCATAACACTCCTCATTAAATCCTTAGCCATCTTGATACTTTGCTCATTATATTAGTTTCCTATTGCTGTGTAACAAGTGCCCACAAAGTTACGCACTTCAACAAAATACACTGAGTAGCTCACAGTTCTGAGGATCAGAGGTCCAGCATGGCATGGCTAGTTCTCTACCCAATATCTGATCTCACAGGCTGGAATCAAAGCATGAGCCAGGCTGAAGTCTTGTCTGAAGGCTCTGGGGAAGAACATGCTTCCAGGCTCATTCAAGTTGTTGGCAAAATTCAGTTCCTTGCAGGCCTCTCCTTGTAGGTCTGACATCTACCTACTGACTACATGCCCCCTGACCTGTTGAAGACGTATCCACCCCACACCCCACCTGTGGTACCCGACATTCTGCTCTCTTCTTCAGGCCTTATTTATGAAAAGGAAAGAACTAGCAGAACTTCCAGGTAACACAGAAACCCGTTTCTACTTTCAGGGCACTGTCCAAACGCCAAGGTGTAATCTGAGTCTTTTCTTCCAAAAACCACCTCCCTGTCTCCAAGGACAAGGAAGGATGTCTCCCCTAACGTAGCATTTCCAGGTCTTCTCTGGACCTTAGGGGAACTTTTACCTGCTGGGATTTCTCAACACCACCATGACCCTTCCTTCAGTTCTGGCTGATCTTCAGGCCATCCCAGTCTAATCCAACCTTCAACAATGCCTCAGAAAAATGAACCATAAATCAGAAGGAGTTTTCTTTGAGATGCGTCAGATGAGGCAAGAGTGGAAACCCCCTGGATAGGAAACCAGTCTAACCTGTTTGGCCATTAGTGGTGACTTGGGTTTTACACCTCATTGCTCCTGGAAAGAGAAAAACAGTATCTCACTGGAGCCAAGGAGAATCCCCACCCTCATGCCTACGTGGAGGACACTTTCACAGAGGCTGAGAGAGGAGCTGGATTTGGACAGTCCAGGAGACAGTGCCGCCGGAAGTCAGAAGACGAGGGTGCCCACCAAACTGAAATCAGGCAGAGAAAGACAACCTTCAGGGCCGGCGATTTCATCCGGGGGAAATGTCTACAAATCAATTCATAAAGAGGTGGTGGTTTGGAAGACGGTTCTGTGATCAAATATGTTTGGGGGGGAATGGGTTGAAGAAAATTAATATGTTTTCTGACTACAGAATTTTTCAGACTTTTAAATATATAATGGGCATTCAGACTCTCCAGTGATGGGGTAGAGCAGGGGTCAGCAAACTTTTTCTATAAAGGGCCAGATAGGCTTTGTGGGGCAAATGGTCTCTATAACAACAACTCAACTCTGCTGTTGTAGCAGTAAAGCTGCTGCAAAGCCATGGACAATAGGCAAGTGAATATTGTGGCTGTTCCAATAAAACTTTATTTACAAAAACAAGCAGGGGGCAGGATTTGCCCTCCAGGCCATAGTGTGACAACCCCTGGGGTAGGATTAATAAAATTTATTGGACCACAGAACCCTTCATTCATTCATCCTTTCATGTGTTATTTTTGTGGGACAAAACTAAAAGTCTTACAGACAGGACACTCTCTGGTTCAGGATTATTTCCCTGATATCTACAAGGGAACCTGGGACACAGAAAACTCTCAACCAAAAGTCACTGAATAGGAAACACTGAATTAAATAGCAAAATAAAACAATTGTTCCAGGAGACAGAGGGCCCCTAAGGGAACACACTGATGACAGCTGAACTATTTGAAACAATGTTTCAGAGCAACAAGAAGTGACTGTGTTTTTGGAATAAAAGAAAAGAAAAAGGAGAAGAAGGGGAGACATAGAATGGAAAAAACGGATTGTAGTAAAAAGGCAAAGGATAAGAAAAGAAAGAGGTGGAGGATCAAAAGATGCGTTTCCACCCGCAGGAAAATGACTTTCTCTGCCCTGGCTGTGCACAAGAGTGTTGCTGTCCTGAAAGGGAAAACCTTTAATGAGGTGCTGAAAAACCTTCTTTGGCATTAATTAACAAGATCACTAGGGGCCTCCCTGGTGGTGCAGCGGTTAAGAACCTGCCTGCCAATGCAGGGGACATGGGTTCAAGCCTTGGTCCCAGAAGATCCCACATGCCGTGGAGCAACTAAGCCCGTGCATGACAACTACTGAGCCTGCGCTCTGGAGCCCGTGAGCCACAACTACTGAAGCCCACGCACCTAGAGCCCATGCTCCACAACAGGCGAAGCCACTGCGATGAGAAGCCCGCACACCGCAACGAAGAGTAGTCCCCGCTCGCTGCAACTAGAGAAAGCCTGCGTTCAGCAACAAAGACCCAACGCAGCCAAAAATAAATAAATAAAATAATAACTAAATTAAAAAAAAAAGATCACTAGGCTGTCGTAATTGCAGGGAAAAAAAAATCATCAAGAGATATTTCCTAACAGAAATGCAGGTCATTACAAAATATTATTTAAAGTCACATTTACATATAAAAAGGATCAAATGGATGTTGTCCCACTTGGCACCCGACTCCCACCCCTCTCTCTTGTGCACAGGAATCAGTACACGGCTCCCCTGTAAGCCAGGGGCTTTGGAATCCTTGCAGAGCATCCTCCCAAAGGGGCTTGATGGATACGGAGATGTGAGAACTGAAGGAAAGCTTTGCAGGTGAAATCTCAGGGCTGCAACCCCCCATTCCCCACCTGATTAACTGCCACTTATGGTACTAAGTGCCCGAATCCCTCACTTAACTGGGGTCTCCATGAAACCACTGACCTTATCTGGGTTTTTCCCCCTGCATCGTGTTCTCAACACACAGCCTACATTAGGATGCTCAGTAGGTACCCACTGAAAGCATTCATCAATTCTTCAGGACTCAGCTAAAGACTTACCGCCGCTGAGAAGCTTTCCTGCATGTCCCAAACTAGAGGAAGGTGCTTTCCTCTAGAGACACTGTGGCATTTCACACTCCCTTGTGGTGGCACTTAGAGAAATAAACCGACAATGCAAAATGGCAACAAGGGCCAAGCCCCCCGTCCCCATGCCCAATTAGAAACAGAGCTACTAGGGACAGGACTCTGCTATATTAATATCCATGTCCTTATCTTTAGCATCTTTACAGACCTAGGTATGGAGTACGTGCTCTCAGCAAGCGCTCCTTGAATGGATACTGATAACTCCTCTATGGCTCAGAAAGTCAGTGGCAGCTGTTATGAATCTTGGGCAAACTTTGGGATGGCTGCCAGTGGGAGCTGAACAAGGATCTGGAAGGATAGGCCACAAAAAGGAGAGGTGGCCCAGGGAACTCACTGTGTCTCTAGGGTAGTAACCAGAGAAAGGGGTTCTTTTAAGCCAGAGTGTCCCAAAGTGTGTCGCAGTTAACAGACATGGCTTTGGTTGTAAATGGATACTACATAAAAAGGGAACCCCAGGTTAACTGTGAAGCCACTATACATGTATAGTGAGGCTAAACAAACAAATGGGTGATAGATGATGAAAGCCAGGCTTCTCACTGCTGGTGTGGGTGGTTATAGAGAAACAACAGAAGGAGGCTAGAATGACCAAGGTGGTAATGGATTAGAGTTAGAGACATTAGCATGAACCCATGTTTAGCTTAATATAGATATGAATAGATATATAAATAGATGCTAGAAACAGAGAGATGCTACATAGGTATAGAGATATCATGTGTATATGCAGAGATATGTTAATACACACACATTTATTTCCTAGTTCTATCCTAGTTCTGGGAAGGCCTAGAAGCAATAATATCCCAGTAAGAATAAGCACATGCAACATCCAGATTTTGGTTCCTAAATACTGTTCTCCAATAAAGGAAACCAAGCCTCCTTGAAGAGATGGCTGATTCTAGGATTGGGTCAGGGAATGTATAAGATGAGCCTGGAGCATCTTCGAGTGTGAGGAATTAAAGAAGTGCTCCAAAGACAAAACTGGGTGAGTATGTCAGAGGAACACAGGAGCCAAATGGAAGAGCTCCCAATGACTTCAGCTGGAACAATTTGAGCAAGAAAAATTAATAACAAAACACTGTGTTAAAATCCAAAGTCTAACATAAATATCTGTTAAGTTCATACGGACTTAACAAATGATGGGGTAAGTAAATAAAGGAGAATATACAAATCTCCCATAGAAAAGAGTTCCAAATAATTTACTCTGTGCTCAAGGAGGTAGAGCATAATCCCTTAAGTTTGGGCTGCACGTAGTGACTTCCTTCTGAAGAGTTCCATATGCGAAGAGAGAGGAAAAGTAACTTTACAGGGGGGAAGCCCGACAAACATACTCAGCCAGGTGACCAAGGTCAACATCAGTAGTGATAAGTCACATTGATCCCATATACTTTTGATGTGATGTGATGAAAATTGCACCTTACCTCCGGGCTCTTCCTCCCCCAAAATCCATAACGCCAGTCTAATCAGGAGAAAATACATCAGCCAAATGCCAGCTGAAGGTCCTGCTACAAAATATTTACCTGAACAGCACACCTCAAAACTCTCAAGGTCATCAGAAACAAGGAGGGTCTGGGAAACTGTCACAGCCAGGAGGAGCCTAAGGAGATGTGACAACTAAATGTAACATGAGATCGCAGATGGGAAAAGGATATGAAGCTTAAAATTATGGAAATTAGTTTAAATGGAGAGGAATGAATAATAATGCATCAATATTCATCCATGAATGGTGACAAACGTTCCACACTCACGTAAGATGTTAATGATAGGGGAAAGTGGGTGGGAGGTACGTGGATACTCTGCGTACTATCCCTGTAACTTTTCCATATGCTAAAACTACTCTAAAATTTAAAAAGTTTCATAAGGTAAACAAAGCTACAAAGAAAATAAAAACAAAACAAAACTAAAGGTCCCCATGAACACCATGGGTAGGACTGCCATTGTTTAAGATAACAAAGGTGCCCTTGGAGTCGTGCAAACAGGCCTCCTCACGCTGCACCTTCCCCAAGTCTTTGGCGCAATGCTGGACCCTGGGTATGTCCCCAGCACTATTTCCTGGGTTACTTATCCGCGTATTGATGCTGGTATCTCTTTTATGGCCATCCACTGTTGCCTGATGCTTTCAGGTGTAAGTCTCAAAGCCAACACGTTCTTTTTTTTTTTTTTTTTTTTTGCGGTACGTGGGCCTCTCAGTTGCTGTGGCCTCTCCCGTTGTGGAGCACAGGCTCTGGACGCGCAGGCTCAGCGGCCATGGCTCACGGGCCCAGCCGCTCCGCGGCATGTGGGACCTTCCCGGACCGGGGCACGAACCCGTGTCCCCTGCATTGGCAGGCGGACTCTCAACCACTGCGCCACCAGGGAAGCCCATAATACGCATTGTTAATAAACCTCTGAGGTTTTCCTGAGTCACACATTCTGCTCAACCCTGAACTAAAGGGCAGGGACTAAGCCTCATTTTCGACTAAGTGTCGTTCTTTTGCTTCTCATTCCACATCTAGGTAGTACCACGATGCTTCCCAGGTACCATGAGCTTGGCAGATAGTTGACACTCGACCAATATTTGATAAAAGAATGAACGCATGCATGCATGAACTGTCAAGATCAACATTTAATTTTTTTTTTTCTGTTTAAGAACTTTGACAATGGGTGTCATGCCCAGGGATCCATCACTATTAGGGGACCCAAGCTATGGGAAATTAGTTTTAAAAAAAAAAACATCTACTGACACCCAAGGCCATTCATTCTGCAGAACCTGACTGAGGTCCAACGTGGTGGGAAGGATTTTCTTTCTCAAATGTGAGAGACATTCTTGCTATTTGTCGTTCTGAAGCTAATACCATTTTTAGTTTTTTTGTTTTTTTTTTCTTTCTGTTTTACAGGCTCAGTTAGATGGGCCTGCCTTCTGAATCAGCAGCTCAATAATTAGTTTGGTTGCATTTGCAGGTAGAAAACTGGAGGCATTTTTTTCCCCCACAGGCAGAAAGGTACATGTGCAATTAACTAATTGCAGACTGATGCTTATCTGGTATAAATGCTAGAAACACACACAGACACACACACCTTGACATCCAAAACTCCATCTCTGACCTGGGGGGTGTGAGAGAGACACACAGAGAATGATACTCTGAACAGGCGAGGAGTTTGGAGGGAAAAAACCCTCCCCTTTCCACACGGGCCCCTGCAGAGGTCACTCCCTTGGT
This sequence comes from Delphinapterus leucas, assembly GCF_059928025.1. Taxonomy (NCBI): domain Eukaryota; kingdom Metazoa; phylum Chordata; class Mammalia; order Artiodactyla; family Monodontidae; genus Delphinapterus; species Delphinapterus leucas. Next base: position 52,941,450 of record NC_143148.1, read on the forward strand.
GCCCCCGGGTGTGGAGGGACACGTGGGGAGGTGGAATGCACCCGTTCCCAGAATTCTTTTAGAAAGGCTGTCAGTGTTTAAGTTAGAATATTGCTGGTTAATTGTTGGCTCTGAAAGAAAAATTATGAACAGGGGGACGGCTCTGCATGGAGTTAGTGTATTTGAATAATTTAGACCCTCACCGTTAATTTGACAGGATTGTTTTTCTCTCGCAGCAGCCTGCTGTTACAAGAATTAAAACTGTCGGGAGTACCCTGGGCTGTGCTGGAGCTCAGTAATGAGGTTTATCAGTCAGTAAATGATTTTATACAGCAAATTAAACTGTAAATTTCATTTGGGTGGTAAATATTTAGAGAATAAAGATATCTGGTTAATGAGAAGGCTGGATGTTTAAAAAAAAAGGGAGAGAGAAGGAGAAAAGGAAATGTCAACCTTTTAAATCTTGAATGTGGTTGGGACTGGATGACAATTTGTTCACTTACAGTTCTCTCCCTCTCCCTCTTTCTCTCTCTCTCTCTGTAAATAACAGAGGATGGTTTCATTGTGTATCTAAGGATGCAACAGAAAACCCTCTTTGACGTGCGCCTACCACCAGAATGACGTAATACATCCCTCACAGGGTCCTTAGGAATACATAAGGAAAAAAATATGTAAATTGCTCATACAGAATCTGGCACAAGGTTCATCCCTTCTGCTACGATTTATTTTTAAACGCAGATACCCCAGAGCTCTGCTGTCCATGGCAGCCACTCACCACACGTGCTCTTCAAATTTAAACTTAACATTTATTAAAATTAAATAAACTAAACATTCGGTTTCACAGTTGCATTTGCCACATTTTAGGTGCTTAATAGCTACACGTGGCTAATGGCTGTGTATGGGAAAGGGCAGACACAGACACACTTCACTCATTACATGGAGTTCTGAGGGACAGTGCTATTCCAGAATGTGTCTGACAATTTCACGTTTCTTGTGCTGGGGGAACCGCAGATCAGGTGGTACCTGGGATGGCTTAATTGGCATGTGAGTTTTTGTATTACCATTACTATGCATCTGTGTGCATGTATAAAAAAATATCGTAACTTAGTTACCAAATCTGTGGTTTCACACATGTCAATACTTAGGACAAGGTAGTTAAAGTAATGTAAAGTTTAAAAGAAAAAAAAAAACCAAGTGTGTCAAGTCGGTTTAGGGAATTTTAAATAAATCAATATTTGTTATAATAATTTGGCAAAAATCTTGAAATAGTATACAAACAAATGACTGATGTTTGAAAAATGCTGACCCCAAGGCTCAGGAAACTGAAGAAGAGGTGAAAGAAGGAAGAAAAATAGCAGAGTTGAGAGGGAGAGAGGTAAGAATGTCCAAGTCAGATTTCTCTAACCTTCCAGTTTTGCTCTAGGTGGAACCAGACCATATTAGTGGGCCACCCACCCACGTAATAAAGAGTCAATACATGCTCCTTAACTCCATAAGCTCAATCTTTGTGGCATTTCTAGGGGTGTCATTCAGTATGAACTCCCCATACATGTGGGATCTTTGGTACAGGGTTCTAGAAGCATTATGCTGCACCATAAAGATCCCGAATATGAGGGTGATTTGCAGGTTTGTAGGTCACAACTCAAGAGTGAAAACCAGGACATTCTGACCTGTACTCCCTGGCTTTCCATGTTGACTGTCCAAAAGCAAGTCACCATCACCTGGGAGGGTCCATCTCCCTCACCCCCACATATGGCTCATTCCTTGAGCCAACTCCCTTCACCTTCCTGTCCTAACCCACCAGTACCATCTCCATTCTCTGATCATAGGACATCCTCCATATTGAAATATGCCCCCTCTGTGACCTTGGTAATCTTGTCCCATAATCTGGTCTAAGGAAAACCACAGGAAAGTTGGAAGCACCATTGTATCAGTGTCACTAAAGGAAAAGATACGACAGTCAACTTGGATCTCTGGAAGAGAGTTTAACAAAAAGGTATGGGCAGGGTATAGGCAAACCACAAGGTTTAGGGTCTTGGCGCTATTAGCAAGATGGCACCATGATTATTGATAGACTTAATTGGACAAGGGAGAGGGGGAGGGATATGGCACCTGGAAGACGAGGACTGCCTGACAGGAGCTGAGATCTTAAGTTGAGGAACGCCACCAGCTCATGTTAACCTTCAGGGAAGGAGTCAGAAGAACAAATACCCCAATCACGCTCTCCTCCCTCTTTCTCCTCTCTTCCTGGTGCTCCCCATTGGCTAAACCCAACTAAGAGGCAGACAGCAAGGATTCTGTTGATAAATCCTGCTTTCCAGGGGGGCAGGGTGTAGAAGGGTGGAGAGTGCCTTGGAGGCGCAGAGGGCAGCTCCCAGCACAGTCACCCTGCCTGCTCAGGTTGAGTGAGCCTCATCTTCTCCTGCAGCAATTGTTGGGGAGGTGTCCATCATTATTGTTGTTGGAAGGCCAGAAGGCCCAGGCTCTGTATTTTCCCTATAGTCTCCTTTCAGGACCTTATCCTCACAGGTAGGCTCCCAGTTCCAAAGCATCACTGATAGTTCAACCTTCTGGAAACACTTTATCACAACTTTGAGAGGCTGAACCCATGCTTCCTGCCCAGTTCCTTCAGACCTTGGTCACAAGACTTGGGAGATCCCAGGCTTTGGCCATGTATGGTTTAAATTCTTTCCACAGCAAGTAAGAGTAAGCCCTATCTCAGACTCGCTTGAACCGTGTGGTTACCCATTGGGTCACATAACTGGAAGCACAGAGGTTCTTTGAACACCATGCTCTGGCTCTGGTTCCTCACTCTGCCCCTCTCCCCGTGTGGCTGCAGCATTACTGACCTCTAGTTTCATACAGCCATGCCCCAAAGATGAGAGGGGGTCACTTTCAAACAGCTCTGTCCAGAAGAATGCAAGACACACGCTAATGTTTAATTGCCCAGTGTTCACTTTTTTGAAAGTGAAAAGAAGCAGATGAAATTAAATTTACTAAAATAGATTTTATTTAACCCAATATATGCAAAAGACTGGTATTTCAACATGAAATCAACAGTAAAAAGTATTAATAAGAGATTCTGCATTATTTTTTCACACTAAGTCTTTGAGATCTGAGGTCAATTTGGACTCACCCCAGGTGGACAGACCATCTTATTATACAGCACGGCTCTGGAAAATTCCCCCAGAAGAGTGAGGAAGCCCCCAGAAAACTGTTTCATGTACCCCATTGGCCCAGTGGTGTGCTTGCTCTTCATGGAATGACCACTGGTAGGAGAGGCAATTTCCTTGGATGAACCCAGTTTACCTTTGATATTGCAGACGGAGTAATTTCCCCCTGAGGTGCATGGACTACTTAAAGATGATGGAGGACTTCCCTGGTGGCGCAGTGGTTGAGAGTCCGCCTGCCGATGCAGGGGACGCGGGTTCGTGCCCCGGTCCGGGGAGATCCCACATGTCGCGGAGCAGCTGGGCCCGTGAGCCATGGCCGCTGAGCCTGCGCGTCCGGAGCCTGTGCTCCGCGACGGGAGAGGCCACAGCAGTGAGAGGCCCGTGAACCCACCCCCCCCCCAAAAAAAAGATGGAAACATGAAAATAAATAAAAAATTGAATGCAATGAGCTTGCTGTTGGGAGCGGGTTTACTGGACACGAATCCACAGACAACATCCACAACACCCTGACTCCTCTGTTGGGGAACTTCACTGACCCCTGGCTTGAGAGCCCATTCTAGTCTGGATTTAAACTCCTTTCCTTTGAAAGGAGAGATCTCAAAGAGTTGGGGGGAGGATTTCCCCTCTGTGGATCCAAGAAAGCTGACAATGATGTAACAGACCCTGCCATCCAACTCCACAGAGATTGATTTAACAGGCTTTTGCCTCATGGGGCTGATCGGGCCTTCTGGGGTAGAAAACTGCTTTGTCAAATAAACCTCACCTGCTGCTTAAGCAAATTCTGTGCCCTTAGTATCCAAAGGAACAAGAATGGAAACTCAGGTGCTTTCTTTTGGGGATGAGAGAGGCTAAAAAGTGTCAAGAGTCTGAGCACGAGGTCGTAATAATGAAGGTTACTAGTAATGAAATACAGATCTTGTAGTACTGTATGCATTTATTGAAAAAAGTCTATGTACAATATAAGAGGACGTGCACAGTTCACGCCCATGTTATTCAGCTGTACACTTAAGGTGTACAACTTGATGAATCTATGTATGTACACATTCTGAAATGGTTACCACAATCAAGCTAATATCTATCACCTCACCTCCCACAGTTACCATTTCCTTTTTGTGATGGGAACACTTAAGACTTATTCTATTAGCAAATTCCAAATATACAACACACGATTATTAAGTACAGTCACCATGCTGTACATGAGGTCCCCAGAACTTATTCACCTTATAACTCAAACTTTGTGCCCTTCGACCAACACCTCCCAGTTTCCTCCCATCCCCCAGCCCATGGCAACTACCATTCTGCTCTCTGATTCTATGAATTTAACTTTTTAAGATTCCACATATACGCGAGCTCATGTCTTTCTGTATCTGGCTTATTTTACTTATTTCACTTAGAGGTCCCCCAGCTTCATCCATGTTATCACAAACTGAAGAATTTCCTTCTTTTTTTAAAGGCGGAATAATAGTTCACGTATATAAATTTATTTACAAAAACAGGTGGCAGGGCAGATGTGGCTCGTGGGCCTTTCTTTGCCGACCTCTCTCCTAAACAGACCCCGGATCAGGCCTTCCCCTCTATGAAGCTTTCCTGGTAGCTGTGCCATCATTAGTGTCCTTCTGAGCAATTCCACAGCCTTCGCTCATGCATCTGCTGGAGAGATTACTTGCTAAACTGTTCTCTGGTGCCACCCGACATGCTTCTCACCTGCTGCATTTATCTTTTAGATCAGAAATCAGGAATGTAGGAACTTCAGGTTGGGCAAAGATCTGGCCCTTTAGGTGTTCAGTCTCCTCTGAGGTGACTTAATGACTAAAGCTAAAAGGAGACCACTTCTTGTGCTGAACAAACGCTCACCGATGGTTCAGGAAGAAAGGCACACTTCCCCTGGAGGGAACCACATTGGCCGCCCACAAACTTAAGCCAGGTCTGGGACAAATGACTCTCAGGGCCCTGGTGCCCAGGCCAGCACCAACCCTTTCTTTAGAACCAGCATGTGCACCATGAACCATTACTTTGTGGAATGTGACATCTGTTAAACAGCTTTGAATATTTTTTTTAAAAATCTTATTTTGTCTGAGAACATCTGTGTCCATCTGGACACTTTCCTCCCTAGCATCTCACTTTTAAGTTTGATATAACTGTCAGATGTTCTTGCACAGATTCTGGGACAGGGCTGGGTATTATTGAACAGACATCAATTATACTGATGGCATGAGGCATGTCAGTCTCAGCAGGGAAAGCGACAGCTTCCTCGTCATCAAACCCGTGAGCTTCCTGATTCATTTGCTGGTGCTGTCAATAACACTCCATGGCAGAGCTGGATATGAGCCCATTTCTCCCCTCCTCATTCTTCCCTGCTGCTTCTCTTCTCCCCAGAAAGGACTGAATCTCCACTTGCTCTGGTAATTCCCCACATCCTATTACTAAGAGCCTCTAATAGATAAATTCCTCCTTAAAGCACGATTCTAGTGCTAGGTAGAACGCTGCCTCTTTTCTTGAGCTTGTGCCAGTTTTTTAAAAATCTGTTTTACTCAGGAAACATCTAACTCAAAATGTCTCCCCTTCTTCGCAGGTCCTGAGGAACTGACTTAGGGATGATGTGGAATTACATAAATATTCCGACCAGGCCTCCTATAGGTAGTTGACTAGAGATCACCCATATTAACTTGCTTCGTAGAAGCCTGTTACGTGTATTTTTCTGTTCCTTCTAAATAGCTTGGTTATAGCTTTCGAAAAAGTTCTGTGTTCTCTGTGTTTGGGTGAGTCCCCTTATATATTTCTTTGGAAAATGGGTTAGATCCACATGATAAATCCCTACAAATCCTACTCTGTGATTTGACAACATTGGAATATCGGTTTGGTTTTGGTTTTGGTTTTCTTTTCTTTTTCTTTTTCTTTTTTTAAAAACAGAGACTATTTAAGTTTCTCAGTGAAGCCTGAAAAGGTATTTGATAGATGGAGGTGAACTAGAACGGGCTCTGTCAGACTTTTCTAAATGGAGTATAACTTTGAAAACCGCCCTGTGACACATTATTGCTTAAGCTTAAGAATGAGTCCTTTGGCTCTTGATAACCCTCCTTTGCCAGTAATTTCAGGTCTATTAATCACCTGTTTGAAAAAAAGATCATTTTTTTCTAATGACTTCTATCCTTATGAATTTCTGGTTACGAAACCAGAGGTTAGTGATGTCCCCTCCAGGAGTTTTAGGAAGTGTCTTTTCTTTTATGCCCTATACTGGTCATGTCATTGATCTGTCAACCCTAAATTAAATGGTCTGTGTCATAATGATGGTCCCCTCTGTGATTAAACAAAAAGAGAAAAAACAAAAGGCTGGTGTTTGGAAATAATGTCTAGATCCTGAGATGTTGGGCTGACGTAGATACTGAGTTGTGGCCTATTAAGACCGCCTCTGTGTTAAATGTACAGTCTGAGGAAGAGTCTGTTTCTCCAAAAATAAAGTCTCTGAAATTCCATTTTCTTGTCGATAAAATGACAAGGCTCAGTAAGCATCTTCAGACCTCTTCCCAGCCATCCCATAATCTTTCATCTGAAAATATGCCCCCACAATACATTATACATGAAGGAGCCTCTAAAAACACACAGTGGCAATTGAAGTCCCCAGTCCCGGTTACAGTGGTCATGTCCCTTTGAACCAAACATGGCCACTTGTCCCAGGGAAAATATTGGGTGGCCAGCTAGACCAATCAGATTCTCCCCCTTGGGAATATGGAATCAAGACATAACTATTTTGTAACAACCTATGAGGGAAAAGAATCTGAAAAGAAATAGATATGTTTGTATGTATAACTGAGTTGCCTTGCTGTACACCTGAAACTAACACAACATTGTAAATCAACTATATTTCAATTTTTAAAAAGCTATGTATATGCACGAATGTACATCCATTCATTAAACATCTGTATATGTATTATGAAAACAAACAAACAAACATAGAAACCCTGAGTCTTAAGTTGTGGCCGTGGGGAATATAAACTTTTCCATGTTATGGCCACGTTTGGATCACATGCAGTGAGGTGAAGAAACCTGGTTTGCAACAAATGAAATGCAGGGAGAGAGAGAGAAAGAGGGGAGACACCTGTATAGAATTAGGCACAAAAGCTGATACAACTCCGGGAGGGGGTACTTCTTGCTTCCACGGACAATATTCTGGTCCCAGTTCCCATGCCCAGTGAGGTTTGCTTACACTTCCTCTCCTCGGCTTCTATAAGACCTCTCTGTACCTTTCTTCTAACCCCCTTTTACTTTTGCTTAAGCTGTTCTTTGCCACTGAAGATCACTGTAAGATGTAAAGATAAAGGGAGATAGACATTGAACTTGCCTGGTACAGTGAATGACTTAGATTTAACCAATACTTTAGTTTCCCTTTCCACGTACAAGGTGACACGTGGCATGCATTTGACAGACAGCGTTTGTATTCTGGAAAATGTTATAGTGGCATAAGTTTAAACAGGGTGATATTATCAATAGGTTTCCAGATCACTGTAGTTTAGACATGGGAAAAAAATCTTCCTTCAAGAATAAGGTCTGATTCAGCTTCTGTCCTTTGAACGTCAGTGTCTGTGTGTGCGTGTGTGTGTGTACACACTGAAAAAAAAAGTTTTCAATCTTTAAGTCTATGTTCATCTAATCACTGGTTCAAACTATAGGGCCTTCCCTCTTGTCCACAATTCATGCAAATAACTTCCTCCATCCCCCTTTTCTCCTTCTCTTCCCTTCCATGGTCCTATAAGAGCCCAGGGGAGGGAATAAGTCATTCTGGCTCTGCTAGGGGCAGATGGTAAGAGTCATTAGAACTGGATCTTCCAGAATAACTAGGTGATCACATGGGGTGGGTGAAGATGAGGAACTTGAAGAAAATAAGTGCTTCAAAGATAATTTCATATGTTGAAAGAACATAGCTTGACACTGGGAGAATGTAGGCTAAACTGTGAGATGCCTTGATAGTTACGCTAAAGAGTTTGGGTTTTAACACAAAAGCAAAAAGGTCACTTTTGAACTGATCTAATAGGAAATCCTTCTACATGAGTCAAGTGTCATAACCCAGATTGGTGAGTGGTCTTGTAATAGCCGGATTCTAAAGACAGCCTCCAGTGAACCTCACCTCCAAGTGTGTGTGCCCCGGCTGTAGTCGCCTTCCATGCAGAATGTGGGCCTCTCCTGTGCCTCCCTTCCACAGACAGACGTGGAAGTGACTCTATGCTTGGCAGCTTTCACTTTGGGGCTTTTAAAAACTCCAAGCTGCCATGTATGATCAGGATATGAAAGGACTTTGTGAATGGAAATATGGTTAAAACGTGATTTAGTTGGGGCTGTGAAGTGCAACATTTAAATGGCAGTGTTGGGACTTCCCTGGTGGCACAGTGGTTAAGACTCCACGCTCCCAATGCAGGGGGTCCAGGTTTGATACCTGATCAGGGAACTAGATCCCACAGGTATGCCGCAACGAAGAGTTCACATACCACAACTAAGGAGCCGGCAAGCCACAACTAAGGAGCCCACCTGCTGCAACTAAGAAGCCCGTGAGCCACAACTAAGGAGACTGCCAGCCACAACTAAGGAGCACATGTGCTGCAACTAAGGAGCCCGTGAGCCACATCTAAGGAGCACACCTGCCGCAACTAAGGAGCACGCCTGCCACAAATAAGATCTGGCACAACCAACTAAATAAAATAAATTAATTAAAATAAAAATGGCACTGTTGCTTGAGTCCTGAGATGGGACACATGTGCCGGGACTGGTGCCCTGGGCCCTGCAGAGGGAACTGATGAGGCAAAAATAATTCACTGCCTAGGGAGCTAGGTTGCAAGGGAATCTGAGGATGCAGCTGGTTGAGTGTTAAAGTGCTGAGATTGATTACGGATGTCTGCCATGGGCAAAGAGTGAAAAATTTCTGCTCCTCTGTGATTTGTCATCTCAGAGATGAGACTACGTTCCTTGGGCCTAGTTGACTTGAAAAAGGTCAAACTCCATAGACTGGGGGAGGGGAGAAGAGTTCTGATCAACCAGTTGACTCTCCCTCAGCAGAGCAAAGCGCTAAGTGGGAAGAAGAGGGTGCAGCCATTCTGAAAGAGGAAGCTGCCATCTGAAAGCAAGGATGTCCCCTCCATTTCCACGTGAGCAGGCCCAGAACCCCCAGCCATAGTCAGGCTCAGGTGCAACAGGTGTGAGAGTCGTTCACGTGCACAGTTCCCCCAAACAGCTCTGTCAAGTGCAATGTTGAAGGGTTGACACTGAGCCAGCCCAGAAACTCAGAAACTCATCAGCTCCCATGGCTCAGAAAGCTCCCCGGGCTGCCTTGGCCCCTTTGGAGACTCTGAGCTGCAGCAGCTAACAAGCCCTGACACAAAGCAGCCAGTGCGGCCGTTCACAACAAATGCTCCTTCCTGGGGCTCGCTGGCCTTGCCTGTTCGCTGTTGGTTTCCCAACACCTGAGATAAAAAGGTGTACACACGACTCCAGGTGAAGAACCCAAAGCTTTCTCCATCACATGAGCTAAACACATTGGTCTGAGCGCGTCTGTTATTTGGTATGGTGGTGTTGTTTTGCATTTCCTTCACCAAACCTTCAACAAGGTGTAAAACAAGACATTTGTAAAACAACCAAACCCGAGTGGTGTGGCTGTCTGCCTTCGTTATTTCAGCCCTGAGATTGACAGTGAAAGACAAAATATTTCAATAAAATTAAAGTATTGTCAGCAAAAAAAAAAGGTATGATGATGACATACTGAGAATGCAGCACTATGATAAACTAGTAAAAAAAAATTGACGAGAAGCAGGAACACAGAAGACTGCAATTTAATCTTCTTATTTGAAATATAAATATTGTTACTATCAAGCTTGACAGTATAGAAAATGTGTGCCCTGCAGCCTTGTGACAAAACAAAATTTATATTTAAAACTTCCTGAAATAATACCTTTCATCCAGAGGGTTTTGTCACATCGCGATGGCTCTGAGCCTGCTGTATGGCCCTGCACCTTTAATTATTTTATGCCTAGAAGACACATTTTAAATAGAAGAGGCGGGTTACAAGAGTTTTGACAGCTGAAACTGATTAAAATACTGACAACATGCACGCTGTAGAATTCCCTGAGGTTTTTGTCAAAGACCCATAGGAAAGTTAAAGATAAGAATCCCCCCCTCAAAAAAGTATTTTTACCCACCAGCATGAAACATTCAGGGCAAGCTAGTGCCATTTGTTGCCTGGCCCTTGCCAGAGAAACTTTTAATAAAAATTCCCTTTTTCAAATGTTGCAAGGCCATGGACTGAAAAACTGGTCAGCCTGATTGAGTTTGCTAATCTGTTTCCAGTTAACAAAGCACAGGGCCTCTTTCCAAGGCCAGCTGTTCCATCTCATTTGCTGAGGAGAAGAAAAGCTAGATGGCTTGCTTATTTATTTATCAGTCTCTTTTACAAGGGTGTTACCAACTGGGCTGGTTTCCTGGATCTAGTCCCTACATTGTTTCTCATTAGGGAGTGTGGCTTTTACAACCCCCAGTGAAAATCTAGTGTCTACCAATCCAGTCACTCCTGTTGCCTGTTGCCTGGGGGAGTGAGCCAGAAGCCACTCCATTAAAGGAGCCATTAGTCTGGAAATGATCTCTGAAAGCAGGAAGTCTCTTGATATCAGAGGCCTGAATTTTAGGGCTGGACCTTCACCAGTTGGTTGAGTCCCATGTGCATTCATTTCTCTATTGCACTGTTGTAGATGGAGGATCTATTCTGGGCAAGACTCCCAGGTCCTTGCCCTTGAAGAGGGCACCTAACTAAAAACCATGGTCAAGTAATACTATACCTGGCAAAACTGTCCTTCAGAAATGAAGGAGGGATAAAAGACATTCCCAGACAAACAAAAGCTAATGGGGTTCATCACCACCAGACCTACCTTACAAGAAATGCTTAAGGGAGTTCTTCAAGTTGAAACAAAAGGACACTAAGTAACAACATGAAAACATAAAAAAGTATAACACTCACTGGTAAAGTTAAATATATAGTCAAATTCAGAATACCCAAATATGGTACTGGTGAAGTGTAAATCACTTTTATTTCCAGTATGAAAGTTAAAAAAGCAATGATACTAAAAATAACTAGAGCTATAATTTGTCAATGGATATACAACATAAAAAGATGTAAACTGTGACATCAATAGTGTAAAATGTGAGAAGTAGAAGTGTAGAGTCTTTGAATGCAATTGAAGTTAACTTGTTATCAGCTTAAAATAGACTGTTACATCAATAAGATGTTTTATGTAAGCCTCATAGTAACCACAAAGCAAAAACCTACAGTAGATACCAAACTATAAAGAAACAGGAATTAAAATATACCACTACAGAAAAATAAATCACAGAGGAAGAAAGGAAGTGGGGAAAAAAATCATGAAACAATGAACTAAATGGCCTTACCTATCAATAAGTACTTTAAACATAAATGGACGAAATTCTCTAAACTAAAGTGGCTGAATGCATTACAGAAAGCCAAGATTCAGCAGCACCAAAATACACATTCTTCTCAAGTATGCATGGAACATTCCCCAGGATAGAGAATATGTTGGACCACAAAGCAAGCCTTAACAAATTTAAGAAGACTGAAATCATATCAAGTATCTTTTCTGACTATAATGTATGAAACTAAAAACCAATAACAAGGAAAATGGAAAAATCCACAAACACATTAAGCAACACTCCCCTGAAAATCATTGGGTCAAAGAAGATATCAAAAGATGAATCAGAAAGTACCCTGAGACAAATGAAAATGAAAACACACAATATAGAAACTTATGGGATGCAGCAAGAACAGTTCTAAGAAAAAAGTTTACAGTAATAAATACTTACATTAAGAGAAAAGGAAGATCTCAAATAAACAACCTAATGTTACACCTCAAGGAATTGGAAAAATAAGAACAAGCTAAGGCCAAACAGAACAAAAATAATAAAGATTAGAGCAGAAATAAATGAAATAGAGACTAAAAAGGCAGTACAAAAAAATCAATGAAACAAAGAGTTGGGTTTTTGAAAAGATAAACAAAATGGACAAATGTCTAGCTAAACCAAGAAAAAAAGAGCACTCAAATAAACAAAATTCTAAATGAAAGAGGAAACATAACTGACACCACAGAAAAACAAAGGATCATAAGAGACTACTATGAATAATTAATTATACACCAACAAATTGGATAATCTAGAAGTGATATATTTATAGAAAAGATTAACCAACCAAGACTGAATCATGGAGAAGTACAAAATCTAAACAGACCAATAATGACTAAGGAGACTAAAGCAGTAATCAAACCTCCCAACAAAGACAAGCCAGGAACAGATGACTTCACTGGTGAATTCTATCACACATTTAAAGAATTAATGCCAATCGTTCTCAAACCCTTCCAGAGGGAACACTCCCAAACTCATTTTATGAGGCCAGCATTACCTGATCGCAAACCATCTATAGGTTCAAGGCAATCCATATCAAAATTCCAATGGCATTTTTCACGGAAATAGAAAAAACAATCCTAAAAATTTGTGTGGAACCACAAAGACACATTATAGCCAAAGCACTCCTGAGAAAGAACAAAGCTGAAAGCACCACACTTACTGATTTCAAATTATTTTACAAAGCTATAGTAACTAAAACAGCATGGTACTGGCATAAAAACAGACACATAGACCAGTGGAACAGAATCAAGAGCCTAGAAACAAACCCATGCACATATGGTCAATTAACATTTGACAAGGGAGCCAAAACTATATAGTGGGGAAAGGACAGTCTTTTCAATAACTGGTCTTGGGAAAACTGGATATTCACATATGAAAGAAGGAAACTGTACCCCTATCTTACACCATGAACAAAAAATGACTTGAAATGGATTAAAGGCTAAAATGTAAGAGCTGAAGAAAACACAGGGGAAAACCTCCTTGACATTGGTCTTGACAATGACTTTTTTTTATATGACACTAAAAGCACAAGAAATGAAAGCAAAAATAAACTATTGGGACTCCAACAAACTTAGAAGCTTCTGCACAGGGAAAGAAATAATCAACAAAATGAAGAGGCAACCTACGAAATGGGAGAAAATATATGCAAGCCATGTATCAGATAAGGAATTAACAGCCAAAATACATAAGGAATTCATAAAACTCAATAGCAATAAAACAAATAATCTGATTTTTAAATGGTGAGAAAACCTGAATAGGAATTTTTCCAAAGAAGACATACAAATGGCCAACATTTACACGAAAAGATGCTCAACTTCAGGGAAATGTAAATCAAAACCACAATGAGATATCACCTCACACCTGTTAGAATGGCTATTATCAAAATGGCAAGAGACAACAAGTGTTGACGAGGATGTGGACAAAAGGAAACTGTTGTGCACTGTGGGTAGGGATGTAAATTGGTACAGCCACTATGGAAAACAATATGCAGATTTCTCAAAAAGTTTAAAATACGACTAGAATATTATTTAGCAATCTCACTTCTGGGAATACATCCAAAGGAAATGAAATCAGTATTTCAACATCTACACCCGTTCATGGCAGCATTATTCACAACAGCCAAGGTATACACGAAAACAATGTAAGCGTCCACTGATGCATGAAAGAATAAAGAAAATGTGATACACACACACACACACACACACACACACACACACATACACCATGGAATATTATTCAGACATAAAAAAGAAGAAAATCCTGCCACTTGTAACAACATAAACAGAACTCGTGGGCATTATGCTAAGTGAAATAAGTCGTATAGGTAAAGACAAATTCTGTATGATGTCACTTATATATGGAATCTAAAAAAGCTGAACTTACAGAAAAAGAAAGTACAATGGTGGTTGCCAGGAGGTGGTGGTGGAAGAAATGAGAAGATGTTGATAAAAGGGTACAAATTTTCAGTTATAAGATGAGTAAGTTGGGGGATCTGACATAAGACATAGTGACTATAGTTAACAACATTGCATTATATACTTGAAAGTTGCTAAGAGAGTAGATCTTAGATGTTATCACCACACACCAAAAAAAAAAGAAAAAGAAAAAAAAACGAGTCATGTAGTTATGTGAGGTGATGGATATGTTAACCAACCTTATTGTGTTTATCATTTTGCAATATACACACAGGTAGCAAATCATCATAAGTGCAGCTTAAAATTACACACTGTCATATGTCAATTACATCTCAATAAGGCTGGGGAAGAAAAAGAATGAATAAGTTTTTGAAAGAAAGGCACAGTGGAAAGGTAACTCTGGGTTGAATGAACCACGTGAGGGAAAAGCTGGAGGCAGGAAAGAAATCACTGATCCAGGAGGAAACCCTCTTTGAGATGAGACCTAGAGGGAAGATGAGGCTAGAAAGGGGTCAGCAAATATTTTCCGTAAAGGACCAAAGACTCGAGGGTTTGTGGACAATACGGTCTCTGTCACAACTATGCCATTGCTCTTAAAGTACAAAAGCAGCCACAAACAATATGTAAACAAAGGGACACTGCTGGGTTCCAATAAAACTTTATTTACAAGATCAGATGGTGGGCCAGATTTGACACACAGGCCATAGTTTGCAATGTCTGATTTGGGGATGGTTGCATTTGAAATGACTTATTAAGTTACTTATTCTATAAGTGTTAGGGAGCCATTGAAGATATGAAGGGAATGGATTTTTTTCTTGAACTTTTGAGGGAATATCAAGAAGTGGGATGTTTTCATTATATGCTATTCCTCTCTTTTAAAAGCTGATAAAAATAATTAACAGTGTGCATCAAGTGGATACTTGGTTCCTAGGGCTTTCTTGGCATCATTTCATTTAATACAGCAGCCCCAGAGCAGGATATACTGTTTCCCCTTCGTTTTACTCCCCAAGGACTTGGAGTGGAAAGATCAGTCTCTGATACTTCATCAACAACTAGAGTTGGCTTCTGCATCTCGCCCAATTGACCAAGGGCTCAGAGGCAACATGCTTCTTGCTATTCACAAGAAGCACCCATGAGCACCCTAGGAATGCAGCAACTGGGAGAGGGCTTGGTGGTCAGTTTGGAATCAGCTAAAATCAGCAAATATCGAGGAGCAGAAGCAAGGGAGGCAAGATACAGTGAGCGCCAGCCACCGGCCGGAGCCCTCCAGTGCACTTTCTACTGCTGATGGCACTTAGGTAGTTTTCAGATTTGGGCTACTACAAACGTTGCCCCTGTGAACAGTGTACCGCCTGTCTTTCAGGGAACATATGTATGCATTCTATTGGGTATGTATTCTTTAGATTTGTTTTATACCAGAAAGTTTGCATGTCTATGCCAGACATTTGCCCACTTTTTAGTAAAATAGGTGTATTGTGTCTCGTCTGGCTATACGCCCCCTTAAACAGAACTACTGAAGGCAAAAATAGTGAATCATGGACCCAAATCTCAACGAGGCAGAAGAGGGGAAGTTCAGAGGGGCACGGCATTATCAATTAATAAGGAGGTGGGCAAGATTCGGGGAAAATTTACCTCCAACCTGGGTCAGAAAATCCAGCTCATTGTTACTTTATTGTGCTTTGATTAACACTTAATATCATTCTGAATCACTCCCATTAAGCTAGTCTGTTTCCCCTACATAATGCCTTAAATAGAAATAACTTGCAACATTAGTTAACAGCATTATATCATGTGAATTTTAAAAACCACAGCTTGGGAGAAATAAAGCTTTATTAGGAGTCGAGTTACAAATCTGCATTAGACAAAGCTGCAGATATTTTTGGAAAGTGTTGGCTACTTGAGCTACTAAAAGAAAATTGGTTCCTTTGAATTCTCTTAATGTCGTTGTGGCTTTCACTGATGCCACTGCCAATATTTCACGGCCCTGTCTATGACATAAAGCAAGGGTATTGTTGAACTTGGCCCCTGGGGTTGGGAGGTGGGGAGGTGATGGCGGGGATGGTTTTGGAGCTTGACTGAGTAGAATTTAAAATCGACCACAACATGCAAAGATAAAGACGTTCTCAATCAGAGGCGATCTGAGCTGAATTTGGGGAAATCAGCTATATGTGTTTTGTTACATCCGATCTTTGAAAGTTTCAGTTTTAGAGTCTGGATCACTGAATATTCTCAGTGTAAGGATAGCATGAATCTTATTCATCTACCAGTAAGCAGTTTGTGAAAACAGGAAGAACGTGAACTTCAGAGCTGGTTAAACCTTGATTTCTAATTTGTGACCCCGGGTAATTTTCTTGACTTTTCTGAGCAGGGCCACCATATACAGTTGTACTGCAAAATGTGTCCCAACTTAGGGGGCAAGTAAAGACTGAAATCCTATGTGTGTTCCACTAGCCAAGTCATGGGACTGTGTCTTCCAGGGGATTCATTTGCACAAAGTCACTACATAAATTTGTGGAGGCCCTGACTCTCGGCCTGTTTCCCTACCTATAAAATAGAAATAGAATCATGAACTTCACAGGATCACTGTGGGAATTTTCTATATATCACACAAGTAAAGGGTGCAGCAGACTGCAGGACATCCTATACATATTTTGGGCCACATTTGTTGCCTTCTCCAGGGTGAGTACCTGCTATATGCAGTTCTTGTCCTGGGTGCTAAGAAAAGGAGTAGGAGAGCGAGGAAGGCATCTCCTTTTGTGGGTTTAAATATGTAGGAAGCTTCTCCCTTTACAGGTCTATTCATAAAGGTGGTCTTTCTTTGGGTTGTTGTTTTGTTATACAATCAATCAATATAATGAATATCACAGGAATCTGAGGAAACAGGAAAATATCACTTATAATCACATAGCTCATTATCATCATATCTGTCGATATGGCTGTTATATGACAGTGTTTATCAAAGAAAATTCATGTAAATCAGGACACAAGTCACGACATGTGATTATGGAAAGTGTCCTTGTGATCCTACTGTGAAAGACAATGCTTAAAAATAAGAACAGAGTCTGGCTCTAACTGAAAGGCCAAATTGACTGTTTTAGGTCAATTTCTATTCAATGCATTGGATGATAAATATTCAATCTGATCCCATTAGAATCGTTGAACTATTACAACCACCAATGATGAAATAACCATATCAGCTCAACTATTCAAGCTACTAATCTATTTTTTGCCACTTGACAACTGGACTAACGAATGTGATTAAAATATGGTTGAGTTACTGGCAGCATAGAGATACCATCTGTGATTGAGCAAAGAGGAAAAACAATCCAGAATGTGGACGGGCAAGACAGGAAGAAAGGCGGACTGTGCCCGGGGCTTGAGCTTAGGCCATGGTTTGCTTTCTGTTAGCAGGGCCCGTCCATGGGGGCTGACCAATAAAGGAGTCCCCAGGGGTATACCATACAGGTGCCATGGCCAGCTCAGCCTGGAATGACCCCACACTAAAACAAGAGAGATGGTCAGAAATTGGAAAATGGGGCCCAGATTTAAAACCGGAAATGTGGGAAATCAGTGCATTTCATCAGAGGTACAAGGTAAAAGATGGTGTGGGGAATATCCAACACATGAGCACTGGGACCAGCAGGTCAAAAAGGAGTGATTTGTTTTGGCTGTGATTCTGCACCTGTGGAGTGTCTGTTCACAATATCTACCCTAAGATTGATTTAGTGATAGTCCATGATTGATGGGGGAGATTTTAGATGGGAAGGTTTAAAAGGCATGAAGTAACTCACGGAAAATGAACAGCATGACGTAAGACGAAAAGAGTTGAAGTATGAGTGAGTGTGGTGGATGGTGACAGAAGATTATTTTTAAAATAATCTCAGTGAACTTAGATACACGTCTGTGTGTCCTACAACGTCATAACAACAGCACCATCACCTACTTTGTGTCAATCTTTTCCCACATATTTAAATGCTTGAGGTATCTTTGCTTGTTTGATCTCACTTATTTCATCATTAAAGAGTTGAGCTTTTGAAATGATTCCAAACATTAGAAATGATTACTCCTTTAGAAAAAAAGAGATGGACTGATAAGAGAGGTTACCGCTGGGGAGGAGAGTGAGGCTGACAGGTTTAGTCAAGGTGGTGTAGGGACTTCACCCGCGTCTTTATTACTATTGTTTTTGCAGTGAGAATGTATTTAGGAAATATATTTGTAAGTAAAAATAAATACAACGAAAATAATTGCTACACTTATTTTTTAGCTTAAGATACAGTAAAATTGGCTTCTATTTTACACCTGTAGTTCTATAAATTCTATATAACACATGCATAGATTCATACAACTACGACCACAATCAAAATACAGAAGAGGCCCGTCTCCTCTGCCCCAAATCCCCTCCTGCCTTTGTAGCCACCCCTCCCCACACCCCTAACACCTGGCAACAACTCATCTGTTCTTTGTCACTCACACAGTTTTGTCTTTTCGAGAATATCATAGGAATGGAATATAATGTAACTTTTTGAGAGTGGCTTTTTTTATTCAGTATAGTGTGTTGAGGTTCATCTAAGTCATATGTATCAAGAGTCCGTTCCTTTTTATTGCTGAGAGTATCCTATCGGACGGAGGCACCACATTCTGCTTACCCATCATTCACTGAAGGAAATTTGGGTTGTTTCCCAATTTTAGCAGTTGTGAGTAGAGCTCCTATAAATGTTCATGTGCAAGTTTTTCTCTGAACACAAGTTTTCATTTCTCTAGAGTAAACACCCAAGAGTGGGACTGCTGTATCACGGGACAGGTGCGTATTTAACTTTGGGGAATCTACCAAATTGTTGTCCAGAGAGACTGTACCATTTTATAATCCCACCAACAACCTATGAGAGTTCCTGTTGCTCCACATCCTTGCCATAGATGGTTTGCAGCTGTGGCAGTTTTCCCAGATGAAATCTCAAACTGGCTCCTGTACACAGAGGGGCAAGTAAAGATGGAAGAAACAGGCAGACCACTCCAAATTGGTAGGAGAAATTACTTCCAAGGCTTGTCTTGGATGGCCACAAGAAGAGTAGATCTCCGTGCTCAACAGTCAGAATCTTAGAAGTTTATGTAGAGGCCTTAAAGGGGTTCCATCACTATAGTGTCCAGATGGCCTCAACCACAGCTTATTCTCTCAAGGCTATGCCCTTGGAACAGTTTCCACTGTGGGAACAGTGGGCAGAACATATATTCCAAGGACAGGGGAGGAGGTGAGGAGCCTTCATCTCCCTGGATCCAGCTCATGGGTCAGCCCACATCTTCTCAATGGGCCTGTGGCGACCACCTCCTACAGCCACCACTTGGTATTGTCAGTATTTTTTTCTTGCTATTCTAGTAAACTGTAGTGGTATCTCATTCTGGCATCACTCCTTTTTAATTTGCATTCAATTAATTTCTTTTGATTGGATATCTTTTCATGTGCTAATTTGCCTTCCCTTTGGTGAAATATCTATTCAAGTCTTTTGCCCTTTTTAAAAAAATCAGGTTATTTGCTTTCTTACTATTGAATTTTGAGAGTTCTTTATATATTCCACATAGAAGTCCTTTGCTGATATGCAATTTGCAAATATTTTTTCCTAGTCTGTAGTTTATGTTTTCATTCTTTTAGCAGTGTCATTCACAGAGCAAACATCTTTAAATCCAATTTTTTTTTCCTTAATAAATTATGATTTGGGGTTATGTCTAAGAACTCTTTCCCTAACCCCAGGTGACAAATACCTTCTCCTATGTTTTCTTCTAAAAGTATTATAGTTCTGCATTTTATTATTAGATCTATTGTATGATTTGAGTTAATTTTTGAATAGGATGTGAAGTTTAGGTTGAGGTTTTATATATATATATATATTATATATATATACACACACATACATATATATATATGTATATGTATATATACATATAGATATATATACACATATATCTCTAACTTTCCAGCACCATTTATTATAAAAAATATTTGGTGCTCCGAATTTCCAGCACCTTTCTTCATTGAACTACCTTTTTTATTTTTTTCAAAAATCAATTTGCCATGTTTGTGTGGGTCTATTTCTGAACTCTCTACTTTTCTCCATTTGGTCTATATGGATCTCCCTTAACTAATACCTCATGTCTAAATTGCTATAGATTTATAGTAAGTCTTAAAATTGGGTAGAGTGATTTCTCCAACTTCACTTTTCTTTTACAAATTTCTTTTGATTATTTCAGCTCCTTTGCCTTTCCATATAGATTTTGGAATAAGTTTGTCTACAAAAAACAAGCAAACAAACAAACAAAACACTGGGATGTTGACTGGAAAGTACATTGAATCTATGGATTAATTGGGGGCAAACTGACATTTTACAGTGTTGAGTCTCCCAATCCGTGATCGAGGGATGTCTCCCCATTGATTTAGGTCTCCTTTTATTTCTTTTATCAGCATTTTGTAGTTTTCAGCATATAGATCCTAAATATGACTTTTAGGTTTATATCTAAGTATTTCACCTGTGGAGCTATTGTAGATGGTAATATTTTTTTGATTTGTTTTTCAAATTTTGGTTTCAGGTCTTCGTTGCTAGTATGTAGAAATACAATTGATTTTAGTGTGTAATTGGGATCCTGTAATTCTCCTAAATTAACATATTAGTACTAAGAGTTTATATTGTTGTTGCTGTTGGTTGTAAACTAATTGGGAGTTTCTACAAATCCAATCACATCCTCTAAGGAATGGAGTGGGTTTTATTTCTTCCTTTCTAATCTGTATGAATTTTATTTCCTCTGATTGCCTTGTTACACTTGCTAGAACTTCCACCAAAATGTTGAATGGGAGCGCTAAGAGTAGATCTCCGTTCCTTATTCCAATCTTGGGGTGTGGGGGGGGGACCTTCAGTCTTTCACCATTGAGTATGATGCTAGATAGCATGCATACATTGAAAACTTCATCAGACTATGTTATATTTTTGCTTTCAACCATCAAGCACATTTTAAAAACTCAAGGGAGAAGAATCATTTCCTTTTTTCTTTCTTCATTCCTGATGGTTTAAGTATTCCACCTGTTTTCGCCTCCCTCTGTCTAAAGCACTTCCTTTAGCAATTCTTTTAAAGCAGGACTAATGGCAACAAATTCTCTTCGTTTTCTTTCATCTGAGAATGTTAGGGTGACCAACTGTTCTTGTTTGCCTAGTTTTAGGATTAGAAGTGCTGCACCCAGAGAAACCCCTCAGTCCTGGGGAACCAAATTGGGACAGTTGGTTCCCCTAAGTCTCTTTATTTTACCTTTATTCATTGATTGAATATTACCTCTATTTTCATTGATTGTAGAATTCTGGGATGGCAATTCTTTTCTTTCAACCCTTTAAAAGTGTCATTCTACTTCCTCTGTCCTCCATGATTTCTGAGAAGAAAACCATAGTCATTCAAATCGTTAGTCCCTATAAGTAAACAGCTGTTTTCCTCCAGCTGTTTTCAAGATTTTTTTTTCTGTATCTGTAGGTTTAAATAGTTTGATGATAATGTATCAGAGGGTATTTCATTTGGTTTATTTTATTTGGGATTCATTAAGATTGATGAATCTGTAAATTTATGTCTTCTCTCAAATTTGGGAAGTTTTCAGCTATTACTTCTTCAAATATTTTTTTTCTCTTCACCACACTATTTCTCCTCTCCTCTGGGACTCCTGTAACACAAATGTTGAACCTTTGGTAGTGTCCCAAGGTCCCTGAGGCTCTTTTCACTCTTTTTCTATCCATTGTTCAGGTTGGATAATTTCTATCGATCAGGTTCACCTAGTGACTCTCCTCTTTTAATCTCTATTCTGTTATAAAGTACATTCAGTGAGGTGGGTTTTTTATAATTTAGGTTATTCTATTTATATTTCTAAAATTTCCATTTTTGTATATCTTCCATTTATTTTGTGTTCTATCATTCCTTTCTTTTCAAAAGTGTAGGCACTTACTTCTTGGATCATTTTAATAACAGCTGTTTTAAAGTCTTTATCAGGGTTTCCCTGGTGGTGCAGCGGATAAGAATCTGCCTGCCAATGCAGAGGACATGGGTTTGATCCCTGGTCCGGGAAGATCCCACATGCCATGGAGCAACTGGGCCCGTGCGCCACAACTACTGAGCCTGCGCTCTAGGGCCTATGAGCCACAACTACTGAGGCCACGTGCCACAACTACTGAGGCCTGTGCGCCTGGAGCCCATGCTCTGCAATAAGCGGTGCGCGTGCAGCAACGAAGAGTAGCCCCTGCTCGCCACAACTAGAGAAAGCCCGCATGCAGCAATGGAGACCCAACGCAGCCAAAAATAAATAAATAAAAATTAAAAGAAAAAAAAAGTCTTTATCAGATAATCCTAATGTCCGTGCATTTTGGCATTGGTATTCTATTGATTATCTTTTCCCAGACAAGTTGATATTTTCCTGGTTCTTTATATGACAGTTAACATTGGATTGTATACTGGACATTTTGAATATTAGGTTAGGAGATACTGGATCTCATTTAAATCCCATGGAGAATGTTGACACTTAGGGTTTACCAGGCAATCAACCCTGTTGGGTGAAGCTGCAAGTTCTCCCCAGACTTTTGCAGGTTGTGGTTTCCATTTCAGTCCCTTTTTCAAAGCCTCTGCAGTGCTGTTTGAACTTATCCTGCATGTGTCCCACCCAGTGGGCTGTCTGGGACACCACCCCAGTGAGTGGGGTCTCTCTCTCTTAGTTCGCGTCTCAAACTCCTTGGTATGTTCTTTGGGATCATAAACGCACATGCTCAGTGTGGGAGTGATTCCAGGAGTTTAAACACAACTTACTGGGTTGATTTTTGCCAGTCTCCTCTCTCTCCATCATCTCCCTGCTACGTTCCACCTTCCCGAGGCTTCCTGTTTTGGTGCCCCTACCAGAAAGCTAGGGCTTTTGTTCCCCTGCTCTTTCCCACAACGGTACCTTCATCCACAGCCAAGTGGTGGGAAGACAGGAGAGGAAAAGAGCAGTGGGGTACTCCTCACCCTTTCAGGACCAAGTAGAGAGGCAGGCTCATCTCCCTCTGAGTTTTAGTAGTTTGAAGAGCCCCAGTTCCATCACTAACACCGCACTGTCACCACCGTGCAGTGATTACCTGGGCACTGGGGCTCAAGAGAGTAAAGGTATTTTTCAAAAGAGATGATTTTCCTGCTCTTGCTGAGCTTTGGGTGTCGCTTTTCCTGCTTCTCAAGCCAGGGCTAGAGGGCTCCTTTGGGAGTTCTGTCTGTATGGATGGATGACCACTTTGTGTTTTGCGCTGCCTCGAGTCCAGGCTGTGGGGCAGAGGAGGTAAAAAGCTGGTAAACTCACCAAACTTTCAGTGACTCTTAATGTGGCTCTTCTTCCCCAATTTGCCTGCTACTGCTACTTTCAGAGACTTCAAATTGTTTCTCCAGTCATAGCTTCCCCATACATTCTACTGAGCTTTTATAGCTTCATTCAGTGGAAGAGACAGGATGGAAGAAGGTGTGTACATCATTTTACCTGGAATTAAAACCCACGGCACCTATGTTTTCAGATTTATCCTCGGAGGTGCATATTACCATGGACAGAACTTGGGTAGTGACGTCAGATTTGAGACAGAATTTTTCTCTGACACTTACTAGCTGTGTAAACCTAAACGTGCTAGTTGGCTTCTCCAAGCCTCACTTCCCGTCCTTGTTAAGTGGGAAGTGAATACACGTCACTGATGTTGTCTAGTTCCAGAAAGTAATGTGCAAAGTGACTGACACAGAGCAGGTACTTAATTTCTATCCATTTATTGCCTCCCCTCCCGCTTCTTCCTCTCCGAAGCTGCTCTCCTGGAGTCATGGTGAGAGAGAGAACTTCGGAGTGTGAGAAATCTGTTCAATCTGATTTTGCAACTTCTTGTGACCGGAAGTGGTGAGAAGGGGACGGAAAAGAGTTCGTGGCTGCATAAGATTTAGGCAACTTTAAACATGAGAACCTATGGTTCTATGCAGACAAGATATGAAGAGTTTTGAAAACAGCATAAAAGCCTCAAGGGAGCAAGGCTGAGACGCTTCTGCTCTGTTTAATATGTCATTAGGAAGATTTATATTCACATACCACCACGGCGATTGACACTTCATTATAAACGCTTTAGGTATGACATCAAGAAATTACAATATACATATTTAAAAGCCCAGCCTTACATTTGCAACACTGGAGATAAAGTGGGATATAGTAGGAACTGATCAATCATTTAGTTGACTTAAAAAAAAAAAAAAGAGGTGGGCTTCCCTGGTGGCGCAGTGGTTGAGAGTCTGCCTGCTGATGCAGGGGACACGGGTTCGTGCCCCGGTCCGGGAAGATCCCACTTGCCACGGAGCGGCTGGGCCCGTGAGCCATGGCCGCTGAGCCTGGGCGTCCGTAGCCTGTGCTCCGCAACGGGAGAGGCCACAACAGTGAGAGGCCCGCGTACCGCAAAAAAAGAGGCAACTGTTACTTTGGGGAGGTGGTAGAGGAGTGATTTATTTTAGTAAACAAAAATGCTATGAAAAATCTTAAGTTGGAGCGTCCAAATCCTAAACATAGATCCTGCAGGGTTAAGACGGAGCGTTACCCACTGGCAAGACCGCCTGCCTTCGTTAAGGACCATTCACAAAGCAGCAGTACGGACTCCTTGCTGTTTTCACTGTTGAGAGCAACATGCAGCGTTTTGCATGGGGTCCTCACTTTGAGATCCACAGGGAGGATGTGCTCTCTAGTTTCAGTAACAGCAAGGGCTGGGCATCTCCTGAGTGACCATCCTATTTACCTTTTATAACCTCTGTGAATCACGTTGGCTGCCAGAACGCTCAGATCGAAACTGGCGGCCCTCCTACACTCAGGAGTCGAGAACGCATGGCATGTATTTATGCACTTTGTGTGCTGACCTCGGTGCCGGTTTTTGTTTGTTTGCTTGTTTGTCGGAAGCAGGCATGTCACTCACCCTGTATGAGAAGAAAAGACTTTGGAAAGAACTGCTCCCCTGATCGCTACTTTTGCGGCTCTGCCATTGTTCCTCCTCACGGCTGCCAACGTGATTGTTCTACAAAATCTGTCTGGGGCTGTCATGCTTCTGCTGAGAAAGTCTTCATTATCCCCCGGCTGTTCAAGACACTGGGAGCCAGGAGGTTGGGAGCCAGGAGGGTGTAGCAGCTTGGAGGGTGCAAGCTGCCCCAGCCAAGCTTCAAATTCCAGATCCACCTCGCATGCCATGGAAAACTGACCCAGCTCTCGGAGTTAATACTGTGAACCCTCTAGCACCTTCTTCCACCCGTCCTTTTAGCTTAGGTCTGCCTGAGATATTTCCTCCATCCCAACATGAGTATTCTTTTTTCCTTGTACAGACGTATGATATTTCCTCGTCCCCAAATTCACAGAAACCACTTCTCCCAGCAGAAGTGCCCTCCTCCGCTCCACTTCAAAACGTTCAGGCCAGCCTTCAAGTGATGATTCCCACACTCTCCAATAGTACGAAATTCTCTCCTTCCTCACCTTTTCTGTAATATTTTGCCTCTGTGATTCTTCCATTAACACATTTATCTTATTACTTTGATAAACAGTTGTTTACTACTACTATATATACAAGGTATTGCATAAATCTTTGGGGGCATATTAAAAAATTAAAACGAAACACATTATCTTGCTCCTGATAGAGGTTTACAGTCAAGAAGGAGAAAGACAAAAATGTTTAACATGTGGAGCCCAGGAGAGAATCTAAATGTCATAATGAAAGAGTAAGCGTCACAGGAGCTCAGAATGACTCTTTCCATTCTTCTTACACGGAAGTTACATTCTTAATTTTCCCCTTAATTGCGTGTTTCTCACTTCCTTTGGGGAAGATGAAAAGAATGGTAAGGATGACGGGGTGTTTGTTGCCCATCACTTTGTGCCAGGTACTGTGCTAAACGGTTTATAGCAGGTTATTCTCGACCTCGGCTGCACATTAGGAATTCCTGGGGAGGCTTTAAACACCCCAGTAGGCACCCACGCCTATGAAAGTAGAATCTCTCAAGTTGGACCCACGCATCTGGATTTTTAAAGTTCCGAGCAATATGCAATGAAAGTCGAGAACCACCGCTCTTCACGTGTTTTATCAATGTTTCCCAGATTATCCTGATGACAACTACGACCTGGAATGTTTGTTTAAAATAAAAAAAAAAAAACCAACCCAAACAAACAAACAAAAACCCAAGGTTTTGAACCCCAAAGCCACTGCCTCAGAATTTGCATGAGAGGGTCCTGAGAAGCTGTATTTTTAACAAGCATCCCTGGTGATGGTTATCATTAGGGAACTTGAAAACAAAAGCTGTATTGTATCACTTTATTTACACAACAGTTCTTTTATTTATGTACTATTAATCTTACAGCTCTATAGGTGAGGACACAGAAGGGCAGAAAAGTTAAGGCACTAGCCTTAGTTACACAGAGCCAGGGTTTGAACCCAGGTAGTTTTGTATCAGTGCCTGCATCCCTAACCACCACTGGATTGGGTTGGGACATGCTGAGGTAGAATGAGGACAGATGTCCACGTGGAAACAGCTGACACCTCTTCAAGGGCAGGGCAAGTCTCATTCACACCTGCACTCCCCTCACCTAGCAGAGCACCTGAGACCTCGGAGGCATTTAATGTTTGATGGACAAACTAAAGAAGTAATTGATAGGAATTCCCCGGTGGCACAGCGGTTAAAAATCCGCCTGCCAGTGCAGGGGACATGGGTTCCAGCCCTGGTCCGGGAAGATCCCACATACCGCGGAGCAACTAAGCCTGTGCACCACAGCTACTGAGCCTGTGCTCTAGAGCCCATGAGCCACAACTACTGAGCCCCTGAGCCACAACTACTGAGCTCGAATGCCACAACTAGTGAAGTCCGCGTGCCTAGAGCCTGTGCTCCACAACAAGAGGAGCCACAGCAATGAGAAGCCCGCGCACCGCAACGGAGAGCAGCCCCCCTGCTCGCCACAACTAGAGGAAGCCCGAGCGCAGCAACGAAGACCCAGTGCAGTCAAAAATAAATAAATAAATTTATTTTAAAAAAAAAAGAAAAGAAGTAATTGATGTGCTATGACCCAGCCAGCCTCTCCTGGATATAATGACTTCAGGTGAAGGTCAAATCACTTAACCTTTAGATGAAAGGACGTGGAATATGGCTTCTCCGTTTGGGCTTTGGCAGCTTCCATCCTTCTGCCGTGTGACTCAAGGCCGAGGTTCAGCTTGCCTCAGCCCCAAATCTATAAAATCTAAGAAATGCCATTGATCCACTTCCTTGGGAAACAGTTTGGAAATCTCAAGTTGTGTACAGACACCAAAGAGCGACACAAGTGCACCAAAGGCGAGCTGTGCTGAGACTCCCCCACGCGTGTGCACTCATCGCTGAATGGCTCATTAGGAGCGCTGTTGCGAAACCAGCTCACACACCCTATGATTTCCACAAGTTCTAGAGAATATCTTGTAACTGATCACTGAGTTTCAGTCCCCATCTATCTGCACCGTCTGGGGAGGATTCATGGGAGGAGGTGCAGATGAGCAGAACTTTGAAATGTGCTGGAAAGAGAAGGTCCAGAGCTTTGGACTCAAATCCTGAGCGGGTTAACCTCGGGGCAGGCACTTCGCCTCGCAGATCTCAGCGTGTTCATCTGTAAAACCCAGACACCGATGTCAGCGAACTCTTGGGTGTGCGTGAGACTCAAACACGATGTCTGTGAAGCACTTAGCAGTGCCCAGCACATAGTC
The DNA here is from genome assembly GCF_059928025.1 of Delphinapterus leucas. NCBI lineage: Eukaryota > Metazoa > Chordata > Mammalia > Artiodactyla > Monodontidae > Delphinapterus > Delphinapterus leucas. The sequence goes on from NC_143148.1 coordinate 52,969,212, forward strand.
AAAGTGAAATCACTGGCCACCGTCGTCAGGCACCACCATCATTTCATCCTTGGTACAAAAAGAACCTGGACCATCTGGATTTGCTCGGGGAACTCAATACATTTCCAGTGCTGTCTGAAGAGGACCCTCTCCACCAACCCTAAACTACCACCACCATTACGTACTCCTATACACACATACCTCAGAACAGGATTTCCCCAGTTCTGTGTATGCAGGGTCAGGGCTGTGCTGGGTGGCTATCAGCAATAAAATAACCCAAGAATGAACTACAAGGAAGGGAAGCTATTTCCCCCTCCATGTTTAAGACCCTTTGATGGTACTCCACTGCACTGAATCAAAAGTGCTGCCCCATTTAACCCATCTACCTTTTCTCCCCTTGGCTTGTCAATCTCCAGGCATATGGGGCTTCCTCATATTTTTAAATTCCATGCTTATCTCCACAACAAGTCTCTGTTTTTGCTCCTCTCTCTTCCTGGAAGACTCTATCCACGCATCTCCAAATGACTGACTTTTTCTCCTTGAGGTCTCTCCTGAAATTCTAACTTTTTGGAAAAGTTGGGAGTTCCACCAACCCGAAGTTATATCACCAGCCCAAAGCTGCATCTCATCCTATGCCTATTCCTGGTTCAACCAAACACTCTATCCTATATTCTTCAAAACACTTATTATTATCTTGAGTTTATTTATTTTCTCCTCTCATTAGAATATAACTACCACGAGGGCAGAAGCTACACATGGCTTATGCACCATGGTACCTCCAGATCATAATGGGCTCCCAGCTTATAACTGGTGCTCAATAATATCTGATGGATGAATGAATGAATAAGTGAACACGCATGACACACACATGGCACACGTGACATATGCTACCCCAATCCATACTTTTTTGAAAATAAATATTTGCCTTCAGATGGACACTGTTAAAGAAAAGGGTAGCCTCTGTTCATTTTTCATTTATTACATATTCACTGAGCACCCACCATATTAAAATCTTTACCGGATCCCAAAGCACAGAGGTGACAACAGCAGCCCTGCCCTGGAAACTCCTAGAAGAGGAGGGGGCAGCTGTGAATCAATATTACTGAACCCCTGTCAAGTATCAGGTACTGTCCTAAATAGTTTAGGTGGATTAACTCTGTAAAATACTTCAAATAGCCTACGAGGAGGGCACTGCTATTACCTTCATTTTACTGAGAACACTGAAGCCCAAACACATTAAATAACCTGATGAAGATTTGACAGTGAGCCAGCAGGACAGTCAGACTTAGAATCCAGAAATCCAACTTTAAATTCCTTGCTCTGAAGCTCTCCACACCGTGTTGCTGCTCCATCTGAGGGATGTGCAGGTTCCTGGGAGAGCAAGGATTCCTCGAGGGAACCGATAAAGTCTTCGGAGAGAGTTGATCCCGGATGTGCGGGCTGCCTGCAAAGATGGTTGCCAAGGATCCCTCCCACCCCCTGAGCACATGCGACTGTTGGCATCAAGGGTTGAACTGTGTTTCCCCTTCCCTAGAATCTGGGCTGGCTGGTGCCTTGCTATGACCAATGCAACGTGTCAAAGAGATGTGTAAGTTCTTGAATCTAGCACTCAAGAGGCCTGGAATTTTCCACCTTCATTTTCTTGGGATCCAGCTGCCATGTAAAAAAGCTCTGAATAGGCTCCTGTATGACTCCCACATGAATGAGTCACATGACAGCAACATCAGCTGGTAGGCAGGTAAGCCACCAATTCCAACACTTGCTGAAATTGCAGTACTGTGAGCCAATGCATGGGTGCTGTTTTAAGTCCCTCTATTTTAGGACGGTTTATTGCACAGTAACAGATAACTGAAACTTTGAGAAAGTTTCTGCCTCAGCCAAACCCTGTTCAACAGAGACCCTGTGCTTTGAACTAAGTGCAGGGGATGCAAGTGTGGGATGTAACATTTGGTTCCCACATCTCACTGAGGATTGTCTTAGAGGCAGGTGTCGCCTTAGAGGCGAGTGGAGTCCGTAGCATGTTTTGTTTGTTCAGCCCCTTTCTCTCCTTCCCTCCCACACGCGTGGTGTGTGGAAGGGTTCATGCTGTGGAAATGGCCACACTGAATCATGGGAACTGAAAAGCATCCATACCAAATTGGTTGTACCCATAGTCAAGATGATGGTCGGCTTGATCAACAAAGATGATGAAGAGGATTCTAAAGAGAAAGCATATTCTTTCTTTCTCTTGGATTTTGAAACTCTCAGCTCAACTTCTGGTCATTCTCCAGAGGAGGAAAAATGGCTGGTGCCCTAGTTACACAATCACTGGGATACTGGTTAACCAATCCAGAATGCACATTAGAGTTTTCAGTGGGAAGCAGAGAACCTACTACTTACACAGCTTTAAAAATCAGCCTTAATGGCTGCCTCACCTAGCCTTCCCAGAAAAGCCAAATGCTTCAGAAATTACGCTAAATTATCCTCATTGGTTAAGCTAATTCAGAATCATAAACCAGAACCTAAAAACCTTCAGTGTGTGGGTCTGTCCAATCCATCTCAAGTTCAGGGTAAACGCCATTATATAGAAGTGCCAATTGGGCAAACCCAGACCTACATTTAATAACTGATACATAATATTATACCCACAGCCCCCTCTCTCTGGCCATTTCCCAGTTAGGGGTGGCCAAGTAAAAGTTCTGATCACGGAAATGAACGTGGGAAAGTCTGCAGAATGGGGCTGCTGGGGAAGCATTGATTTTGGTGATAAAAAAAGGACCCAGTCTGGGGGTGTGGCCCTTCACCTTTTTCCATTCTGGAAAGCCTAGTGGATGATGGTGAGGAAAGAGAGAAAACATCTAGGAATCTGTTGGCACACTCTACTCTGAAAGGCTTACCACCAGACTTCCTGTTATGTAGGACAAATGAACCCTTCATCACTTTAAGTCAAGGTGTCTATTTCTTTACCTGAAGGAATTTTTTTAATGATGCATGAGCTTCCTTGAGTCCCTAACCCATAAAATGGTGATGGAGATGCCTCTTCTGTAGAGATTTCTGTGACAAGTGAATGAGGTGACAGCAAGGAAAAAATTAATAGCCAAAGCAAATGCAAGCTATTGGCGTTATCTTCCTAAATAAGATATTGAGAACAATTATCACCTTTATGTTTTATTTCAGTACCCTATTATTCTGGTTACCTTTCCAAATACTTAGCACTTGTTTCATCTTCGTTGGAGGAAGGAATGTGGAGGATGGGTTTTGATGAGAGGGAAGAAAAGATGTTATCAATTTATTAGACTCTAATATGCCTTCTGATTTTTCCAATCTTTTTGCTAATACTTATATTTTCTTGTTGATATATATATATATATATATAATTTGTGCATATATATACATGTGTCTAAAAGCATATACGTGTTTATATACATATGTGCATATTTGTATATTTACGTTCACACACACACACACACAGTGAGTACGGTGTAGCTGAAGTCACCAATAACAACTCCAAAATGTGTGCTTTTTAAGCTTCTCTGGGAGTGTGTTGAAGCCTGTTGCCAAATTCTCATTGTCTGCTTACTTCACTGAAGGTTGGAAACAATCTGTACTTCTAAAACCTCATAATTGACCCATTTAAGTCGTATGATTTTGCTATCTGAAGCACAGTTTGATGGTATATGGATTGAGTGATGCGCTGACCAAAGAAGACATTTGTTTTATTTTTAACAGCAAATGGGAAAATAAACTTGACTTTAGGGAGGCTACTTCATGAGACTTCAGGGTAATGTTATTAGCAGGCAGAAAAGTCCTTTTGGCTTCTGAACACTCTTAATCCAACTCTGGGACTATATTACATTCCTAAGGTATTTTTCATTGTTCTCAATACACTGAAATCATTGACTCCAACTTGTAAAGCCATAAAATATTTGCAGTTATTTTCAAGTAACAATACCAGAAAGACTGCATCATGCTGGGTTAATTCTTGTTTTATTTTATTTGGTTTCATTTTATTTCTCCCAGAAAGTGGAGTCCGAGATAAACCCAAGCTCCAGCTCCAGGAGACGATACAGAACGTGCCCTCATATTCATTTAGCATGGTGCGTGGAAGATCTGTGGGAGGCCTTCTGAGAAAATGAGCCACACGTCCTTCAAGGACCCAGTGAAACGTCCAACAGTGTGGTCGAAAAACCAGCTTCCTCCCTGGGGATCGTCGGCCTCAACCATTTCCAAGGGAAACCAAGAGCCCACTGTCACTTGGACAAGTTCCCTGCCCTTGAATTCAGTTATTTCCCTGGCCAACCAGGAAGTCAATTATTGGTCACATTTTGTATTCCCAGAGCTTAAGGCATTTTGATAATTCTCAAAGGAAAAGTCAAAACAGCTTTGTTTTTTTTCAAAATGCAAAATATTCTTGGTGGAATTGCTGAGACCAAGGGTATTTTGAGTCACAGTGTCATAATGCCCTTTGGACCCACTGCTATCATTTTCTTTTCGTTTCCTGTTCCTGGAAGCCTGCTCTCTAGATTGTTTTGATTAAGTCCACTTTGGGGAGTCAGATTCTTAGTGTATCCTCCGCCATATTTTATGATAAATCTCATTCAATTTCCCATGTAGGGTGGCAAGCTTTATTGCTTAACAAACATTGCATCTACTCGGCCATAATTTATATCTGAATGGGTTTATTAGAGGCGTTGCATTTCATTCATTGTGCAGCTAATTCCATAACATGCTGCCTGCTTTCTCTATGGCAGTTTGGCCATTATCAGCTTCCAGGACAATTGAATCTTTCCCTTGCAGTTTCACAAAATGGTTTATGAATATGTAATACAAACTGTGTTAACAAGGCAAATATACTTCATTTCTTTTATGGCTATTTCCCGGCTGTGGCTGGGAAGAAGAGGCATAACAATGTATCTCACTTAGAGTATGTTGTGCCCTTAATAGCGAAATGCACACCCCTTAGCGGTTCCCTTTGAAGGCCTGTATTGTCTTTGAGCGAGCTATGCGCTGTTGTGTGGTTCCGTGTGAAATGAGCCCCAGTCGACCTCCCATGGATTCAATTATCTTCTCTACACGATGGCACGCTCTCCTCCTTGCCTCCCTCAAGCTCGCTCTCCTGGTATGGTCCTACGTGGCATTCTGACTGCAAAATAGCTCCATTTGGGCGCCCTGCCGTCATGGTGGGAACAGAATTGCTCATTTTCCACATATGGCTCTTTCCCTCTGTACCTTTCCTGGTGACCTTCACACCCAAGGGCTGTTCTAGACTTAGGGCTTGTCCAGCTGAGTGGGAGATTCTCTGATCAGGCTCCACTCTCAAGAGAGACAGCTCACCTGATCAGCAGGTGTTTGTAACTCCAAAGTGACTCCATCTGGATCTAAATATTCGAAAGACCGCTTCAAGTTGGAGACATAAAGGGTGTGAGATGTACACTTTATTGAACACCCATTATGCCAGGGGTTTTCCCCTACAATATCCCCCTTGAAGCAGGTTTTACTCCCACTCACAGATGAGGAAATTGAGGTCCCATGAACTTAAGTGATGGTTTTAATGAAGAGTCAAAGTAAGGCAGAAACTTCCCCAAATCCCTGGGTACCTCCTACGTAGATTTCAAATCTACCCACTTCTGTCCACCTCTACTGCCGCCATCTTAGGTTGACCTACCATCAAATCTCACCTGGAATATCGGGAAGCTTCTTCCTACCTGCTCTCCCACATCTATTCTTACCTCCCTTCCTAGTCCATGCTCCCCTCTGCAGTTGGGGTGTTTCTTCTACAGCAGCACAGGCCAACAGAACTTTCTGCAATGTTGGAAATGTTCTCTATCTGTTCCGTCTGATGTGGTAGCTACTAGCCACACGTGGCTACTGAGCACTTAAAATGTGGCTAATGTCACCAGGAAGCTGAATTTCTTTAACTATTTAGTTTTTATTAATTTAAATTTACATTGCTACACATAGTAGTGGCTACGGCATTGCACAACACAGATCTAAAGTATACATCTAAGCTGATTTCCCTGTGACTTAACACTATTCAAAATACTTCCATTTCAAATGAACTTATTTACAAAACAGAAATAGAGTCACAGATGTAGAAAACAAATGTATGGTTACCAGGAGGGAAAGCGGTGTGGTCGAGGGAGGGAGAAATTGGGAGACTGCGATTGACATATACACACTACTATATATGTAATAGATAACTAATAAGGACCTCCTGCGTAGCACAGGGAACTCTACTCAAGACTCTGTAATGACCTCTATGGGAAAACAACCTAAAAAAGAGTGGATCCGTGTATATGTGTAACTGATACACTTTGCAGGACAGCAGGAACTGATGCAACACTGTAAACCAACTCTACTCCAATAAAAATTTTAAAAAAATACTCGCATTTCTCGTAGGTTAAGAACCCAAACCCTTCACCCAGTTTACAGAGGCTGCCTGATCCAGCAGACCATTTCCAGGCTGAGTTTGCATCATTTCCTCCTCATGCTTGGCGAGCTAGGCCCTCTAGCCTCCCTGCACTCCCTAATCTGTGCCATGTCCCCTCCCTGCGTGGGGCCCTCACACAGAGAACACACTCTGCCTGGAATTCCCTCCCAACTTGCACCTTCCCCAAGGCGCCAACGTCCTTCTCCTTCAGGAAGGCCCAGGGGAGCCTTCCCCAAACAGTAGCTTTTGGGACCTCGACTGGACCTTCTTACATCTCCCTGTTTTCTTCCTTCCTATCACTCCCCACTTTGTACATTGATATATTTAGTCTTCTGACTTCCTGATTAAGTGTTAGTTTTCTCTGGCTACTTAACAAGGTACCACAAACTTAGCTGCTTAAAGCCACACACGTTTATTCACTTACAGTTCTGGAGGTCAGAAATCCAAAATCACTCTCACTGGGATAAAGTCAAGGTGTCAGCAGAGCTGCATTCCTTCTGGAGGCTCCAGGACAGAATCCATTTCTTTGCCTTTTCCAGCTTCTGGAGGCCATCGGCACTCCTTGGCTCATGGCCCCTTCCTGCGTCTTCAAAACCACCTGACTCTCCTCCCCACCTCCTCCATATCGAGGACCCTCGTGACTGCATTGGGCCCACCTGGGTAATTCAGGATAATCTCCATCTCAGATAGATATGAAGATCCTTCATATCTATCAACTCCCTTTTGCCACGTAATCCCAGCTTCCAGGGATTCCGACGTGGACATCTTTGGGGGCCGCTATTCTGCCTGTCACACTCCCGGACTATTTCATAAGCTCTGTGACAGCAAGGACTGCTCATCACTGCCAACGTGCCAAGTATCTGGCACATTGCTGGAGTGTGTGTGTGTGTGTGTGTGTGTGTGTGTGTGTGAATGAATGAATGAACAAATGATGGAATTCCTCCATCAGAAAGAAACCACCCTGCAGGAAAATCCATGAACAGCTTATTAAGCATCCATTTAGCCTAAGTATTTTTGGAAACCACAATTGCCCCTCGCGTTACACCAAGTATAAACTACTGATGCCAATGAGCCTTCCTTCTCATTAGGTATTGCCAACATGTCTGTCTTGATTCAGGCCTGCTTTCGTGTCCCATTGCACCAGGCTTCTTCAGCATCCCCCCTGCCCCTCCTGACCCACAGTTTTTCATGTTGAACTGACAGTCTCCTTGAATTAGAGAAGAGGTGCCACTTGAACAGAAATCCAGGTAAATCAAGACAAACACGTTGACAACACGCACAGCACGTGGTCTGATTCCAGATCAGCGCTGTCAACAACGCGTTTATTTTTCCCCTGAGGGTTGTGAGTGGAAACAGTGCTCTTTAGAAGGCATCTGTGAGCCACACTTGCCACTGTTCAGTTCATGGGTTCATATGCATGTGAACGTACACACACACACACACACACTTCTGTATAATCTATTTTTAAAAGATAGAACAAAAATCTCATGCTGACAGCTGTTGCCTCAATCACTGAATTTCAAAGTATATATTTTTTTTCATAAATTGTGCATACTTCCAGAATATTTTTGGAGCTGGGCGGGCATTGTTTGAAATCACCTAATCCAACGCCCAAATGTCTCGTTTCAGGGGAGGAAACCAAGGCCCAGAGCCAGGAACTGATTTGTCCCAGGCCTGTCAAGGTGCAGATGGCAGAATGGATGCCTTGACTCCTAGTTAAGTGCTCTGAACAATCACACTCCCTAGAAATATTTCTTAGTATTTTGTTCCTTAGGATTCTTATATCCTGACCTTGCTGTGAATTTGGATTTAGAGTCGAACAAATCTACATGAAAATCCTGGCTCTGCCTACATACTGTTTATGTGACACTGGCCAAGTAAATTTCTCTGAGTGCTTTTTCTACATGTGTAAAAGAGAGGGAAAGAGGGAGAGAATAATAGCTTTCTCCCACGGTTGCTGTAGGGATCAATGGAGTCAGTACTTGTGAAACCACTTTTCATGGCTTTTGCCATCACACTGGCTGAGCAGTCCCTGTCCCTCCTCTCTTCTTCCCCCCGCTTTGTGTCTACTTTTATGAAGATGTGTTCTTCTCTCAGCACTTTGTCAATCTATTCAACCAACACTTATCAACGTGACCATGAGTCAGACATTCTCCAGGCCCTGGGGGAGAAGACACTGCCCAGGACCTCATGGTGCTTGGGGTACAGAGACATGTCCATGGAGGTGATGGGGTGGCTGGCTGGTCAGGGTGACTCGGAGGCACAGGTGACCAGAGAAGGAGTGCCATGCCAGGTTTGGCACAATAAAGACATCGTGGAGAAGGTATGGAGAAAAGGGAACCTTCCTACAGTGTTGGTGTAAATGCAAACTGGTGCAGCCACTACGGAGAACAGTATGGAGGTTCCTTAGAAAACTAAAAACAGAGCTACCATATGATCCAGCAATCCCTCTCCTGGGCATATATCCAGAAAAGATGAAAACCCTAATTCGGAAACGATATATGCACCCCAATGTTCATAGCAGCACTATTTATAATAGCCAAGACATGGAAGCAACCTCAGTGACCATCGACAGATGAATGGATAAAGAAGATGTGGCAAATACACACACACACACACACACACACACACACACACACACACACACAATGGAATATTATTCAGCCATAAAAAAGAATGAAATACTGTCATTTTCAGCAACATGGAAAGACCTAGAGATTATCATACTAAGTGAAGTAAGTCAGACAGAGAAAGACAAATATGACATCACTTACATGTGGAATCCAAAAATAATACAAATAAACTTATTTATAAGATAGAAACAGACTCACAAACATAGAAAACAAACTTACAGTTACCAAAGGAGAAAGGAGAGAGAAGGCATAAATTAGGAGGTTGGGATTAACAGATACACACGACTATATATAAAAGAGATGTACAGCACAGGGAATTATATTCAATATCTTGTAATAAACTATAATGGAAAAGAATCTATATCGATATCTATCTATATATCTATATCTGAATCACCTTGCTGTATACCTGAAACTAACTCCATACTCTAAGTTAACTATAGTTCAATTTTTAAAACAAGAAGAAAGGAACACATCTCGGGGAAAAAGTGATGTTGAAACCGACACCCAAGTAATGTTCAGAAGTTAGTGATGAATAACTGACCAGAGTCCCCAGCAGAGGGAAAAGCATGACCGAAAGCCAAGAGGTGAACAGCACGGCACATGGGGGGGCCCACAGAGGTTAGCTGTGGCTGGGTCTCAGGTTATTGGGACGACTGGAAGGTGAGGCTCGAGAGCAAAGCAGGGGTGAATGAAGCAGGACTGTGAGAGGGCCAGGCACAGGGAAGGAAGGGGTGTCCTCTGAGGCTGATTCATTCAAGGGTTGGGCCTTCAGGATACAGCAGGGAACAGGACAGAGCAGTTCCCTGCTTCCACGGCCTCCCATTCTAGCGGGACAGCAAAGCACGGGGCATGGGCTGGGACTGTGGGTGTGAGGTTCTCCAAGCAGGCAGGGGCTCCCAGACAATAAAGGGTGAGGAGGGTCTGTGCCTCAGGACACCCGGAGACATCAGGGATTTTCAGTTGAGTCCAGCCCACTAGGCCGCCTTGGGGCTTTACAAGGGTCCTCGAGATTCAGCCTCACTGGGCCCTGACATCAGTGCTCACGGAGTCAGGAATGTGGGGTTTTCAATAAAAGTGCAGGCAATGGGCCCAGAGGGAGTCCTGGCTCAAATGAGCTTTTATATTTTTATGTGGAATGTAATCACGCTTGGTCATGATCGAGGCTGCCCCGTTACTGCTATTAGAGCGTTTATGGTTCTAAGGGGGATATGCGTCTTTGGCAATACGTGCTTGTAACTGAAAGCAACAGGGTGTGCTGATTCCAGGAGCCACTGCAAAATCCCTCAGAGCTCGGGCTGATGGGCATTGCCTTTGGGAGTGTGGTCGAGAGGACTGGTTACGGGCGCAGGAGTGGTCAGAACCGGCAGGGTCCTCTCAGGAGGGACAATTTGTCTTGGTAGTTTTCCCAAGCAGCTGCCCTAGTGTCATGTCATAGAAGGAATACCCATCCGATATGTGTAGGTTCTTTACCTGACTGATCTATAACCTTCAGAACTGCATAAGGTGGTTCCCACTCTGTACACCCATTTTCCATGTGTGCAAACCAAGTCTCAGAGGTTAGTGGTCTCCCCGGGAGGACACAGTCTAAAAGTGCATGAGCTTCCCAGTGTTCCATAACAAATTACAATAAACTGTATAGCCTAAAGCAACAGAAACTTAGGCTCTCACAGCTTTGGAGGCCAGAAGTCCCAAATCAAGGTGCTGGCCGGGTTGGTTACTTCGGACGCCCTGAAGGAGAACCGGCCTCATGTATCTCTTCTCGCTGCTGGTGGCCGCTGGCAATGCTCGGCGTTCCGTGCCTTGAACCTGCATCACCCTGATCTCTGCCTCCATCTTCATGTGGCCTCTTCTCTCTGGTTTCCCGGTCCTGTCCTCTACTTATAAGGACACCTGTCCTTGGATAGAGAGCCCACCCTAAATCCAGGGTGATTTCATCTCAAGATCCTTAACTATTTACATCTACAAGGATGCTCTTTCCACATAAGGTCACATTCTGAGGTTCTGGTGGCCATATACTGGGGAGGACACTATTTAACCCAGGGCTGTAAGTAAGGGGAACAGGAGCTGAACCAGGTCTCTTTGAGGGCAAAGCCACTCATACAGAGACGCGTGGCTGTGTGATGCTACATCTGCCCACACTGCCTCTGGCTTCCCAGCTTTCCACTGGGCTCCCTTGAATGTCCTTTATTTCCTTATTACAGGCTGGCTCCAAACCACTTCTCACAAGTGTAGACCACACCTCTGCAAAACTCTCCTTAGCCAGGAACACAGAGAACCCCAGAAGGATCACAGAGGACCAAAGACTCGGTAGGGAAACACTATGATGCAGGAAATAAGAGAAACATTCTGCTCTGGAAATGAGACCCCAAACTGAGTCTTGTCTCTGCTGCTCATAAGCTGGTGACCTTGGGTAAGTTACTTGACCTCCCTGCGCCTCATTTTCCCTACTGTAAATTGGGCACAAAATCCTTCAGGTTTACTTGATGAAAATGATGAAGTTAACGGGAACAGAGGTTCTAAAAGTTCCTGGCAGAGAGTAGGTGATCAACAACTGCTTGTTGAATCTGAATCTGCTCTCATCTCCTCAATTACGGTGGAGGAGTGCCAGACCCCCCAGAAGGAGAAAGGTTAGTCAAGCCCCGTCAAGTGGAAGGTGGTAAGTGGGGGAACATGTAGATGTAACTGCACATGTATGAGGCACAGACATACACATATACATACATGCGTGCGCCCAAAATTGTAATTAACCGTTGTCTCTGGGAATACCTATACCCCTCTCTATTTATCCATCTGTCTGTCCATCCATCTTTTTTGCTGAGTGCCTATGCTCTGTGCCAGATCCTGCTCAAGTGCTGTACTTACATGTTACTTAATCTTCACACCATACCTGGGAGTTCTCCGTTATTATCACCCTCCTTGTACCCATGAACAGACACAACTTACTTCAAGCCCATGTGACCTGAGTGGCAGAGTTGACACTCAAACCAGGTCTGTCTAACCACAGAGCTTCCCTTTCACCCGCAGTAACACTATCCATGACGGTGGCCACAGGGACACCTCGAAGGTGCCTGGGAAACAGAGCGGCACGATTAACTCCTCCAGGCTGGGTCCGGAAAGCGTTGATGGAGAGGTAGTGCTGGAGAGGGACCACACAGCCCACCATGTGGTGAGAACACAGACAGTGGAGCCAGACAAATTCAAGTTCGTGCCCTGGCTCTGCCACTCACTGGCTCTGTGACCTCGAGGAACTGACAGAGCCTTTCTGAGCCCTTGTTTTCTCATCTGTCCAAAGGGGATAACATACCTGCATCAAAAGGCTGACGTGAGAACTCAAAGAATAAATGTAAGGAAAAGGTGTAAAGATAGAAAACTGGCAGGACCTAATGAAGCAGAACATGACTCTGTGGGTAGATACCCAACAGAAATGGCATGCACACGTATATGAAGAGACATCTACGAGGATGTCCGCTGCAGCACCCTTCAAGACAACTCCAAATAACCAAAATGTCCACTGACAGTAAAAATGAGAGCTTGTGCTACATTTCATAATAGAATAATTTAGAGTAATGACAATGAAGGAGGTACAGCTGCAAGCAACAACATAAATGCACCTCACAAAATATAACGTTGAGCCAAAGGAGCCAGTGCATACTGTATGGTTCCATTTACATAAAGTTCAAAAACAGGCGCGTTAGAATCTGGGTTAGTGGCTACCCTTGGCAGGGGCACGGGATGGTGTGTGGAAGTGGGTACAAAGAGGTACCTCGCGTGTTGCACACTTTCTCCTTCCTGATCTGGGTGCTGGTCACAATGAGTTCAGTCTGTGAAATCCATCAACCTGTACACTGATGTTCTGTGAACTTCAATACAAGTTTAAACTTCAATACAAAGGTGTTTCCGGTTTTGTTTTGTTTTTTAATTATATGGAACAGCTTCTGGCATGTAACCATTTTCAGTAAGGGCGAGTTTTCTTTCCTCAAATGATTCAATCATAACCTCTGCAAGAAAAGAAACCTCTACCTACAAATGATGTCTTTAATGGCATCAGCTCACTGGGGGGCCAATAATTTGGAAAAAGGGCCCAGAGGGAAGGTCAGAAATTTGGATGGAGGGGGTGACATGGACGTATTTGTTTCAGTTTCTGTGGGTCCCCTGAGCAGAGACTCTGATCCATGTCAGTGTGGGCGTCCATTAACGGTTCCATCTATTATTTTCCAAGAGCTTTGAGAAATCAAGCTGGGCTCTCTGTCAGATCTTCCAGCGCCCTGTTGGTCTAGCCCCTGCCTACCTCACTAGCTTCCTCTGCACACCGCGTTCTCCCACCCTCTGGTATCCAGCCACGCTGACCTTTGCCTGGCTTCTTCTCCAGCTCTAATTCTCCGCTTAGATGGCAACTCCTCAGCCCATAGGAGCCGCCATCTAAATCGTTCTTTTCCATAAAATTCTGTTGCTCTATGACATTGGGATTCTCTCAGGTGTTAATTTCATTAACATTTATTTGGCCATTTCTTTGTTTATTTTCTGCCTTCTCCTCAAATTTATATTCATCTTAGTATCTCCAGTATATGCCCGCAGACACTTCTCACACAGCAGGCTTTCAAAATAGAGAGACTGAATAAATTGAAGCAAAGGCACCTTAGATTTGTTAGTAGAATTAGAACAGATTTTTCTCACGAAAATATTTACCCAGCAAGAGTATTTTCAATCAGATGATTCTAGATCACACCGAGCCTCAAAATCCTAAACGCCAGAAGAATTTTTGCAATATGGGGATTTCAAGCTATAGTTCAGGAACCAGAAAATAGATGAATGAATAGCAGAGGCCAGATGTCATACTAGGGAGTGGGGGGGACAGTGGCAAACAGAAAAGCCAGCATATGATCAAGCAGAATGCAGCAGCCGACAGTCGGCAGCATCCAGCTGCTGCCATCTTGGAATGCAGGTTGTTACCCAATCTCCCAGTTTTCCAAGAGGAGCCCCAAATCCCCAGTTTTGAAGGGGAACTCTGCCAACTTTTTAGTATTGGTAATAGATTTAATGTTTCTTAAGAGTGTGTAGCAAACTATTTCTGTGGGCTGCTGCCTGCAGCTGGCATCCTCCGTTCTGACCCCAATCAGCTGTTTTATAAAAGGCGAACAGGGCTGTAGAGAAAGGAGAGGGCTCATTACAGATCTCACGGTTAGTGCATGGCAAGATACGGCCCGAGCTCAGCGCTCTCAATGTCATTTCCACTCGACCCACGAGGAGAAAGAGCTCAATGCACACATCTGGCTTAATTGAGACAAACCAGCCATCATAAAATTAAATTATGTCTTGGATTAAGCACACTAGATTGGGAAGAGCCTATGTGCCTCTCTTTATTAGCATTAAATGAAAGCCGGTAGCCCAGTCGTGAGGGCCCATCACCACAATCGTAGGAGAGGCGAGTGAGGCCGTTTTAACATTTGATATTAATTTACAGCCAACCTGGAGTCAGAGCTCCACGCCAGGGGCCCCGTCTGAAAATGCTTCTTTGTGAAGCCCTGTGCCCCCTCTGCCTGCAGCAGCTCCTTTTTAATTCTGTCTCAGCAGCTTGGGCCTCACCCTGTTATAGGAAGAGTAATCGTAAACCTGCATGAAGTTTCCGGTGATTAGATTTGCTTGGAATTGGGCCAAAGAGCCAGACTTCTGCCAATTCCATATGTACATGTAAGTTCTCTCAAGAAAGAATGCATTAATCCTTCCCACTGGGCCGGGGATGAGGGGGTTAGGGGCCTCACGGAGGAGGGCGCCTCCCCGGCCTTAGTCATGTGTTTAAAGGGTGGGCCAGGGCCACTTAACGGAGACTTTAGTAAGTGGAATCGCTTTATTCTCACTACAGCACCAAGGGGCACAGAAAGTGATTTTTTTTAGACAGATGAGAAAACTGAGACTCACATTTTAAGTAACTTGCCCGAGTGTGTGCAAGTAATAAGATGTCCGCTGGGGTCTGGGCCTGTCCTATCTGATTGCAAAGCCCGTGGTGGAGGGACACGCAGCTGACATGGCCAGCTCCTTCAGTACCGAATGATGCCGAGAACTGTGCCAATGATCCATGCTGCGGATTATCCAGCTACCTGGCTTACTCTTTCCTTCTTCTTAAAAGTCTGATAGATGCACAACATGACAGCAGTTGACTCAGAGAGGAGAAGGGAAAAAATGAGATGAAAAAGAAAAACCAGCCAATGGTAAAACTGCTTATGACACTATTTAAAACAAAGAAAAATATGACAAGGCAAGAGTTCAAAACTCTGGGTATAAAGAAGATTTTTAAACGCATTTAATTACTCAGGCTCAGTCCTGGCCATGAAGAGTTAGATTTTGACGGGTTGTAATGACTGCAGTAATTCAAAGGTAATACGAGAGCAGTGTGCTGAGGTCTGAGCCGACAGACTGGGCTCCAGGCACTGGGGGTTATACCTCTTTTCCCTTCTCACTAGATGTGTGTCAGTCAGCAAGTCACCTCGTGTACATTTCCATCTTGTATACCCTAAACAAGGATAGCACCGCCTAGTAACAGACTGAATCCACAGTCCAGCCTTAGGCGGGAAAGTAGAAGCCGTCCTTAAGTCTACCGCCCCCGCTGCGTCTGCACCAAGCACTCCCCTCACTCCCGTTAGCTTGGCTCGCAACCACTCATGTCTAACTTTGGAGACCCCCCAGAGTGTGGGGATGGGAGCTGGAATACGAGGCTGCGTTGGCAGTATGGATTTTGTTGTCACAAAAGGAAGAGAACTTGGTATTCCCGTGCTGACGAGACAGCCTGGATTTCAGTGCATCTGAATTCCTTCCTGACAGCTGGGGGACCTCCGGAGCAGGCATCTCTTAGGTGTAGTTTTGGGGGAACGTGTGTGCGTGTGTGTATACTTTGGAATCTCGAGCAGGGAAGAGGCAACACCTGTGCCCTTGTCCGAAAGCATCCCCTGCACAAGTCCACTGGAGTGACAGTGAAGAGTTTAGAAACAGGCGGACCTGATTCCGACGTACACGCGCAGGAGGGAGGCAGAGCCTGTGGAGGCGAATGTAGGTGGAAAGGTAGGTGAAAAAAGCATGTGGAAATTCTCCTCTGATGGATTCTGTTTCACCACTCAAGGCTGAAATGGGAAATTAATTTGACCAGGGAAAGGGTGTGGGTGAAGAGAGGAGAGGGGCTTTAGAGCGTGCAGTGGTTCATCTTGCCAAGCGATGATGTGCCCACTGGAGGAAGGACACAGAAGCTACTGTCAAGCAGGTTTATATTCCACGACAATCGGTATCTGGAGGGTTGTAAGAATCCTTCAGAGGGCGCCTTCTTTCAGTTTAGAGCCAGAAAAAGAAGTCCGAAAGAGTTGAAGTGTCTCCTCACTTCTATAAGGGAATTAAGGCAGTGGTTCTCAACTAGGGGCTATTTTGCAAACCCCCTCACCTCCAGAGGGCACTTGGCAATATCTGGAAACATTTTTGGTTGTCACAGCTGTTGGGGAGGGAGCAGGTATGGTTACTGGTGAGTAGGACCAGGGATGCTGTTTAATATCCTACAGGACAGCCCACAACAAAGAATGATCCAGCCCCAAATGTCAAGAGTTAACAAGTAGGAAAATCCTGGATCAAAGCAAGATTCGACTTTTACAAAGCCATGTTACATACGTAGTCATGTTACATACCATATCCTCTCAAAACAGCCTGGGCATGTGGTCAACGAAAGATCCTTGGATGCCCCCTCTCTCCAGCTGTATGCCCCACACTCCTTAGGTAACTGACTTGTCTGGACCTCAAAGTGTGAACGTACATCTCATATGATTAAAGTTAGCCTCTTGGTTCCCATCTCGTAGAGTTAAACAACCAATCTTTGGAAACTTTTGGGTGTCATAATAGCTGGATAGAGGTTTGTGGTTGAATCAGGAAACAACAAAAGTCAGTTTCCAACCAACTTAACCCCTGAAAAAAGGAGCTAATGGAAAAATTGGATATTCAAGGGTGTGTTATGAGTTTAAATGAACTGAGGGCTAAAATAAACTAGCCTGATCACCCAACACAAATGGCAATCGTGGGTTGAATTTGGTTTAGGTATACTGCAGCTGTAGGTAAATATACTGAATGCTAATGGTTTTATAATAGTCATATTAATTCACCCTTCGTAGTTCATGTTTAAGATAAACTCTGTCTTTAGAGTAATTTATGCATTCCACTTTTAGAGAATTCCAGTTGAATGAATATGAACGTAATCATTTTACACAAATGTTCTCTGAGGAGGGAGCAGGAAGTATGAACAGGGGCAGAGACTCCCCACTGCTTTATTCATAATGGATCAGCCCATTCATTCCTTATTAATTTAATGGAGTACAAGTAAGCAGCATAACAGCTTGAGTTTAGGAGTGTTTCACAAATGGGGCTTTTTGTCTGTAATCGCTTAATCCTGCTGGCTAGGCCTCATAAATTGAATAAAAGAGGGAACTGGGTTTTAATTAAGTCCAAGGAATGAGGCTGTGTCAAAGACACAACCACCACTGACAAACACAGGGGTGAAGTGTGTTTGGTTAATATCCCATGCTAACAGCATCCTGGCCCAGGGAGCTCCTGACCGGAACCTTTTGATGTCAGGCTGGAGGGGAAATCCTTTCCCCTTCATCGGCTTGCTTCTCGAAGGGCAGTGAGAACAGAGCAGATGACTCTGAGCTCTTGCCCGCCCAGACCTCCCCACCAAGCTGGTGTTCAAGAAAAAACGTATGACTGCCCCCTTGTTTCGCATCTGTCCACATCTGGCTGGGAAAAGAGACTGCTGGCCAGTAGCCCCAGTCCATGGAAAAAGTGAATTCTTTTCCAGAAATTCGTGTGACCTATGAGAAAAAATTGGGCTTTCAAGCTGGACAGATTTCGGTTCAAATATAAAAGCTACAGGCCCTCCTTGAATAGGATGAAGATAATGCTTTGCTGGATTATTATAAAGACTAAATAAGTATATGTGGTCAGAAACTTTGCAGAATGTACAGTTAGCATCAGGATCATCACCTCCTACCTAAAATAAAAACGTCCTTTCATGGAAAGCACGATAATAAACTTAAAAGGATACATTTCCCCCATGTTTCCCTATAAATAAGCCCCACTTGTCAAAGCTTTTGGTGCACCACTCTGTGCGTCAGCAAAGCTCCACTCGAGGCCCCTCGTGGGGTCCGGGGAATCGGTGGCAGACAGAAGAATGGCCCGCACAGATGTCCACGTGAAGAACCCCAGAGTCAGTGAATGCATGACCTTACATGGTGGAAAGGACTTTGCCGACATGATCTCAAGGATCTTGAGATGGGAAGATTACCTTGGATGATTCGAATGTCGTCACACGGGTCCCCAGAAATGAAAAAAGGAGACAGGAGAGTCAGAGCCAGACTGACACAGCATGAGAAAGCTGCCCTTGCTGGCTTTGAAGATGGAGGACAGGCCAGGAGCCAAGGAATGCAGGCGGCCTCTAGAAGCTGGGAACAGCAAGGAAACCGACTCTCCGCTGGAGCCTCCAGAAGGAACACAGCCCAGCTGACATCTTGATTTTAGTGCAGAGACCCGTATCAGACTTCTGACCTCCAGAATTGTCACATAATAAATCCGTGTAGCTTTTAAGCCACCAGGTTTGTGGTGATTTGTTACAGCAGCAAGAAGAAATACAGTGCCCAAGCCTGACCACACACATCCCCGGGGAGCATCCATCTTCTGTTTCCTTGAAACGAAGACGCTGCCTGATGAGTTCAGCCTGGCACCCTAGCCAACATACCCAGTATGCTTTCTAGTTCCTGAATTTAGGATTATGAACTCCTCTACGCAAGCACAGAAACGAGTGTCAAGTTCTGCTCAGGGCAGGGTCCAGAACATGTTTAAAAATGTTTGCTGATTGGAGAGATGGGCTAAACTGCTAATTTGCTAGAACTCTGTGTTCCTTGAAGAACGCAATCAGTTGAGATAGAAAGAGCTCTGCTCTTAATGAAAACCACAGAAATCACAGCAGCAAAGACGCCTACCACAATGGAGGACGATGAGGACATCACTGTAACATATCAGACAGCTTACACGGGCCACGCCATTCCCGTAATTTATTTCTAATTCTCACAGTAGCCTCACGTGCTAGGTAATAGGAATGCCTGTCTTACTACTGAGTACAATGAAGTTAGTAATTCGCTGAACCAAGGTTCAAACTCAATGTCTTTTTTTTTTTTTTTTCCCCTTCGGTACGCAGGCCTCTCACTGTTGTGGCCTCTCCCGTTGCAGATCACAGGCTCTGGACGCGCAGGCCCAGAGGCCATGGCTCAGGGGCCCAGCCGCTACACGGCATGTGGGATCTTCCCGGACCGGGGCACGAACCCGTGTCCCCTGCATCGGCAGGCGGACTCTCAACCACTGCGCCACCAGGGAAGCCCGCCCAGTGTCCTTTGATTACAAAGCTCCTGCTCTTTCCATTGCCCACAGAACTTGAGAATAAATCCTGGTTTTGCATACAGTTATTAACTACTTTTTATATGACTGTGACAGTCCCGTTAAAGTTTTAGGAAAAAAAAGAAAACCAACATTACTTTACTGTCAACTAAAGAGAACGCTCTCACTTTTTTTCAATTCTTCTCTCTTTGCTTCTTTCCTCCAACTAATATTTATTACATGCTCAGCAGTAAAGCCGTCAAAGAGTGAATGGTGAACAGGGCTGGTCTCTGAAAGCAAGGCGCTTATAGAGCAGCAGGGAGCAGAGCTGCAAGAAGGGTCCAGGACAGTGTTGCGTGGTAAGAGCCCCTCACCCAGCCTGGGGCTGGGGAGAGGGATGGGCAGGCTCCTGGAAGGAACAACAGACTAAGGCTTAGAGAGGATACAGCAGAAGATGGCGAGGAGGTGGTGTAGCCCAGGCACTGCAAAGTGCCTGAACACAGAGCTGGAGTGAAATAGGAGGGGAGAGTCGGGAGAAGCGTTGGTGGCTCATTCATAAGAGGCCTTGGAGGGTTAACGTGGCTATATGCTTGTTTTACCCAAATCTGCCCCTTTCTCAGTGTGTGACCTGGGGGGAAATACCTTGTTTCTTTCTCTTTAAAATGATGGTCCTTATTCTTACCACTCCCACTTGGTAGTTCTGAGTATCAACTAACAGTACTTGTTTTCATTGTTCTGTTTTTTGTTTGTTTGTTTTTCTAACATCTTTATTGGAGTATAATTGCTTTACAATGTTGTGTTAGTTTCTGCTTTATAACAAAGTGAATCAGTTATACACATACATATGTTCCCATATCTCTTCCCTCTTGCGTCTCCCTCCCTCCCACCCTCCCTATCCCACCCCTCCGGGGGGCCACAAAGCACAAAGCCTATCTCCCTGAGCTATGGGCTGCCTCCCACCAGCCGTCCATTTGAATGCTCTAGTGCGAAGCTCTAGTCCAGCCCTTCACTTACATTAGCTCAGTCCATCTTCACCCTGACCCTATGAAAAAGGCTGTATTATTATTTTACAGATGACGAAAATGAGGCACCCAGGGTGCCGGAGACAGAGGGGGCAGCACTGAGTTTCAAACTCAAGATGTGTCTGGCTCCAGAGTCCAAATACCAATCCCTAAGCTATGTGCCTACCACGTGAGGCAGCACACACGAAGGATGTTGGGGAGAGTGATGATGAGGCATTCTCTCCTGAGCACACTGCATTCTGGCCTCTTGAATACCTGATGAGTCTGCTTTTTTCTTTTTTTTTTTTTTTGCACACCGCCCCCTCCTCCCCTGAGTCCACTTTTAGCGATTAAAAATAGCTAGCTTTTATTGACAATGTGTTAGTTGCCAGGCTCGGTATTAGATCTTTTGCATGAATTGCCAAACTTAATCTTCAGATCCTCAGTATGATGATTCTCATTTAATTCATAAGAGAACAAAGGTTCAGAGAGGCCAAGTTATTTTCCTGAGGCCACACAGCTGCGAGGTGCTAGACTTTTGAGAGGAAGCAGGTAGGGGCTTCATGTCACTTGCTGACCCAGGTCATTACAGGTTGCATCAGACACAAATGTGCTGAGGAGGTAAGACTTTGGGTGGGCAGGTGTGACGGCTGAGGGAGTTAGAGAACCACCCTTGCCCAGCACAGACCCAAGCTGTGCCATACCCAGACGGAATGAAAAAGCCTTCTCTCCCCGTCGTGGCAGCCTGCAAGCAAGGGTAAATGGTGCCTGGGACAATGCATCATGGGTATACCCCCCTCTAGCTGCAGGCCACTGAAGGATGTGCAGTGATGCTGGCTTTCTGGTGTCCCCCTAGACTGGTGCCTGGAAACCGCATGGCCCCCTCAGGCTTTCTCGTGCTGCACCTGCTCTGGCAGCTGGGTGCCTATGCGTTGGCTCAACCCCGGGCACCGGACTGAACAACCTCTTCTACTTTTGTTGGTGTCAGACACCTACTGCGTGTTCCCCACTAGCCCCTGCCAGTCCTTTCAGGGCTGAGGGCTTCAAGTGGTTCTCTGGGACTGGGAGAGTGGGGAGTGATTTAGTATATAGGATCAGAATCACTGTGCAACTTAATTCCAGGAGCTGTGCTTGGTGGGTAATTAAATGCGCTCTGTTTACTCTATGCCCTTGGTTGTCTAATTGGAGCTCTTTTATTAAAGTTTGTGTATTGCTTCCTAGTGATTAAAGCAGCATTTGGTAAATGGCTTTACTTTGGGAGGCTGAGACGCCCAGAGGCATTGAGGCACCTGTCTGGGGTGGAGACACCTGAAGCATTATTTACAGATTTATGTATTAAGCAAACAAACCTGACACTCCTTTCGCATTCAACAGTGCAACCTTTTTATCCATCAATCTGGGAGAGGGACCTCTTTTGTGCCTGAAAGACCAGGATGGGAGGAAGGGATGGTGGGAAGGAAGGAAGTTTTATTGAATGCCTTCTGTGTGCCCCTTGCACTGCTGAGCTTTAAGTTCCTCAAATATAAATAGGGGAGAATAATCCTTGATAGCATTCTTAATAATGAAGATTAATGGTACTAGTACCAGTAACAACTAACACTGAACAATTATCGAACATTCTGCATGCCGGACACTGTGCTAATTGCTTCATGTGCATCCTCTCATCTAATCCTTACAACGTCCCTGAGGGGTGGGTACCATTTTACAGATAAGGAGGCTGAGGAAGAAAGAGTTTAAGGGAACTGCCCAAGACTGCAGAGCTACTAGGGTCACAGAACCTATTGGGTGGTTTGTCTTCCAGAACCTGTGTGTTACCTGCTTTCCATTATGCAGGCAGGGTTACTTGGGTTAACCCAGTAAAATGCATAGTGTACTCTCTTCCCACGCCAAAGCTGCACTGTCAACGGAGACTACAAGTTCATTTAATTGGGGAGGGCTGGGAAGCCTTCCTGGAGGAGGTGACCCCTGCAGTGTCATGCTTTTCCTGCCAGCATCTCTATAGGCCCAGCTCTAGGTGGCCATGTAGGTGCCAGATAGAAAAGGTGCATCTGTTTCCTTCAGTGAAGAGAGCAGAAAGAGATCCAGGGAGAAACAGAAAAGTTCCTCCCCAGCTTTGAGGATCTGCAGGCTGATTTCAAAGCACTGGGGCAATCCAAGAGTATATCATTTGAGCCTGTAGCTAGAGGAGAAGAACGGTGGGCCTTGTACCATCTCTTTTAGAGTCAGCTTGAGGTGATAATGGTTTACTCAAAATGGTTTCAGACCGTGATATCCCTGAGTCAGGCCCCCGCACCCGTAAAGGTATTTGGGTTTCCCAGGATAGCTCCTAAGTAGCTACCCTAGAAACCATGGGGAGATAGGTGTACGTCAAAAATACCAGCAGGGAACCTCTCTCTCTCTCTTTCTGATAACTGTTGAAAAGCAGCTTTCATTGATAACAAATCCCTTTGTCCCTGCCCCCTACAAACAAAAGGAAGGAAGGAAAGAAGGAAGGGAAAAAGAAAGAAAGGAACAAGAAAGGGACAAGAAAACCTGTTGGCTTTCATTCAAAAGCAATCAAAAAAAAAAAAACAAAACAAAAAAACTCGGGCCACCTTCCTTATGTGACTACAGACCTTTAGACAGATTATTGGATCTTGTACCAAATTTAGCAAAAGATTAGAAGAATGAGGACACCCTGTGAAAACATGCACTGCCTCTTTAATATCTCAGGTTTTCTTTAAACATAAAATTATAGCACCATGCACGGAAGGACGACAGCATTATCCTTTATCACAATACCCAGCCAACTATAACTCGTCTCAAGTGTTATTATAAGAAACAGAATTTACTGCTATGGACTTCTCTTCAATAGCCCTCCTTCCCTGTTTAATGAAATGTCATTATTCCAATACAAACCCTTTCTTTTTGCAGCCTGTTCCCCCCAGCCCGGCCACTATATTTCATTTCCTGCAGTTATGTGATATTATTGCCTTTTTTTCCACAGCTATTGATTTAGGTGTGTATGGTTATTACAATGCAAAATAAAACAGCTCCCCCATTCATTCTACCTTGTATCATTGAACATTAACTTAATTTGTTTCAAATCTGCATTTGATTTGGCAAGGAAACCATTTATCTTTATGAAGAAAGCCCTCATAAAATAGAGAGTTTAGGAGATCACTGCTTTAAAAATTTAATAGCCTTGTGTCTTATACACTAGAAAAATGAATTAAACCTTCAAATAGTATATGTCTCAATGTAACCTTTTTGCATTTCATACTATGTTTAATTTATTATATTCTGGAGAAGGAAAAATAGAGGACAGATCGCAGGATGTGGCTTGCTTCTGCAGTGCGTGAATAAAGGTGAGGTCTACCGCGTGACAGCATTGTGATTTGCTGCAAATCCTCGTTCAGCTGGTGCTTAAGTTGATGTTGTTATTTCTGGTGGTGCAAGTATAGGCTTTGTCCAGGATTCCTTGCACTCAGAAGGAACAGGGCACCTCTAAGAGGGTAAGAAACCACACCTGAGCTTAGGCAGGACCAAAAGGTACCCATATCAATGGTCTTTATAAAAAGAGGGCTGAAGCTCCAGTTTTTACTATCCCTCCCTTCACTGTGAATTTCCTTATTTTCTTTGTTGCCACCTCAATCTATGCTCTATGTGGGCAACACATAGCACCAGGTCAACAGAAGATAAAGCTTGGAGGGTAGTAAGCTTGAAGAAATAAACTTCTCAATTTTCAGTTGAGTGAAAATGTGGTTCAATTTATATTTTGGAATGCAGGGTCAGTACACATATTGCTGTATAAGTTTCACTGTTTCCTCCACCTTTACAACCACCATCATCACCAATATCACCACCACCTCCATCCCCTCCATCACCACCACTGTCACTAGTACTGCAAGTGATATAAAATACTTTCGTATGCCCAATATGCTAAACACTTTACATCCATTCTCTCCTTCAACAATACAACAGTGCCAAAAGGTACTAGATTCATCCTTTTTGCCAGAGAACACAGGAAGTTACAGAATGTGAACTGAATTGCCCACTGTCACAAAAGCAGAGAAGCCAAGACTTGAATCTAGGTATTTCTCAATCCAAAACTATGTTGCATTTTTGACTTGCTTTCACCAAATAGTTTCAGCTCACAATAACCTCTCAGTTATTTAGGATGTTTTCTTTTCCAAAGACTCAGTTGCTGAACTATGATCATCTGATATTTGAGCCACAGTCTGTAGAAGTAGCCATGCTCACAGAACTGGTGAAGGGGCTCAGAAGCTTGGCTGCAGGATGGGTTGAGGAGAATGCCTGTCTGTCTCTATCAATCATTGAGAACTTCTAAGGCTGTTCTGGAAGCTTGCAGTGCCTCCTCGAGTTGTACTGGCTTACCCACTCTTACCTGGCCTTCAAGGCTATTTTTTATATTTTAATTATGAGCTACTGTACTGAGTTATAATTTACATACAGTGAAATTCACAGATCTGAAACATAGAGTTCAGTGAGTGTGTATAAACGTACACACCTGTGTAACCACCACCCTTAACAAGATACAGAACATTTCCATCACCAGGGCTCCTTTTCAGGATGGTAAAAAGTACTTGCAGAACAGTGCTCCTTATTATACCATCTCCAGCATATCTCTTTTTCCTTTGAAGAAAATATTTACAATAAATGGTCAACATTTATCTTATGCTTGCTATGCGGCAGACCTTGTGCTAGGTTCTTTCCCTGGACTCTCGTTGAATTTACGCATTTCTGCAGGTGGATATGTCATTATGCTCATTTTGAAGATGATAAAACAGGATTAAAGAGGTTAAAAGCAACCTGCCTGAGGTCACACATGAGGGTCAGGAACTGAATCCTAAGTAGTACATCCCCCTCTGTATATTCCTGTCCCTGAGTACTCTGAGTACCCTGTTCTTTAGAGTTTGTCACCAAATTGTTTCATGTGTCTCTTTCATGATAGGACCCACCTAACCATTAACGGCCCCCAGCAGCACAGAGCAGAATATTGGTTTTGTAGGGGCTGCTATATGCATTTGCGTTTCTCGATTGACAACGCCTATCAGCCAAAGACACCCAGGACACAGCTGTAATGCAAAGTTTGGTTTATTGGCTTGTTGGAACCAGGGAGAACCCATACCATAGGAAGCTATGTGTTATTGCAGTAGAAGGTGCTAGAAAGACTTATAAGATTTGGGTTTGTGTTAGGTGATTATGAAGTAGATTCAAGAAAACAGGAATTTGCTCTAGGTTGGGTACTGTGAGGAAGCTGTGGTCGTTCTCTGACTGTATCAATAAATCTTACCCATAGGGAAGGCAGACAAGAGCAAGGCTAGAGCTGTGATTGCTAAGGAAGCTGCAGTCACTCATACTGGCTGGGAAAGCAAGATGGTTGGTATTGTGTGGTTGGACGGTGTTCATGTTTTGTCTGTGCTCAGGCATGATTGCAGGGTGATGTTGTTTTTGCCTTACTCCATCATGGGCGCAGAGTGGCATTGTCTGATGCTGGAGTTCCGTAAGATTGTTAACGGGCAACGGAAGAATACTATGGCCCGCTTGTGAGTCCCAGGCCACGTCTCAGAATTACAAAGGTCTGGCTCTTAATGTCAGGTCAGCTCCCAGCTATTAGCAACTATTTTCCTTTTCTCAACTGATTGTTGTCTCTCAGGAAAATTTCCCTGGAGCTCAAAACCAGTAAGGATGGCTTCAAAGCAAACCTAAGAAACAGGAGTCAAGGCAGGAGCTAGGCTCACCAATGGGTCATGGACCACCCTGTCTGAGCTGACACTGAGACCTGCTCCCAGACAACTGTGTCACGGGCGTTGGAGGCAGAAAAGCACGATGGTCAAGAACAGAGGCTCATACACAGGTGGCTGGCAATCATATTTTGTCTTCACCTTGTATTAGCTCTAGGATCTTAGATACGTCTCTTAACTGCTGAGCTACCAATTTCTCATCAGGCGGAAGGAACTGAATAATAACACTCTTCTCATAGGATTATCGTGAGAATCTATGAAATAATATATAGAAAGTGCCCGCCAAATGACAGACACATAGCAATTCCTCAATAAATAGTAACGAGCATGACCTTTCTCTTCTGCCACTCCCCTCCTCGCTCAGAAGGCCATGAGCCACTGGTCTCCTCTCCTTCCTTTAAACGTGCCAAGGATTTCCCACCTGGGAGTCCTTCTTCCCGGTGTCACTGCCTAGCAGGCCCTGCCGCATATACTCACAGAACTGTGTGGTACGTGTTCACATCCTCATCCCTGGAACCTGTAAATATATTACGTTACATGACCAAGGGGACTTTGCATGTGTGAATAAGTTAAAGACCTTAAGAAGGAGATTATCCTGGATTATTCAAGAGGGTCCAGCGTAATCACAAGAGTCCTTCAAAGTGGGAAGAAGAGGCAGAGAGATAGGATTGAGATGGACTAGACCCACCATTGCTGGCTTTGAAGATGAAGAAGGGGCCACGAGCCAAGAAATGTAGGCAGCCTCTAGAAGCCAGAAGAGGCAAGGAAATAGATTCTCCCCTAGAGATTCCAGAAAGGAATGGCAGCCCTGCAGACACCCTGACTTGGGCTCAGTGAGACCTGTGCACATCTGTTTCCTACAGAACTGTAAGAGAAATAGATCTGTGTTATTGTAAGCCATCAAGTTTGCAGGAACTTGTTTCAGCACCAACAGGAAACTGGATCCTTTCCACTCAAATCTCAACTCAAATGTCACCACTTGAGAAATCCCTCCTAACTGTGCAATTTAAATTACACACTCCTCCAGTGTATAGGGGGAAGGGGAAGCTGGGATAAAGTGAGAGAGTGGCATGGACATACATACACTACCCAATGTAGAACAGATAGCTAGTGGGAAGCGGCTGCATAGCACAGGGAGATCAGCTCGGTGCTTTGTGACCACCTAGAGGGGTGGGATAGGGAGGGTGGGAGGGAGGGAGATGCAAGAGGGAGGAGACATGGGGATATATGTATATGTATGGCTGATTCACTTTGTTATACAGCAGAAACTAACACACCACTGTAAAGCAATTATGCGCCAATAAAGATGTTAAAAATAATAATAATAAATTACACACTCCTCTCCTGTCCCCTAGTCACTATCAAAATAGCTAGTTTTGATTTTCACTCAGTACCTATCCCTATTTGAAATCACCTTCAAATTTATTTCTTTAGTTGGTTCTCTCTTGCCTCATGAGAATGTAAACACCATTAACAAGCGAAATATGTTCACTTCTGTATAAACAATACCTAAAAGAGTGCCTGGCACTTGGCAGGAGTTCAGCTGGTACTTTTTACCTTTCATATTTTTCAAACTGACCTTCGGGGAACTCGACTTGACATATGGTCTGACATATGCAATAAAATAAGGAATTTAGACTCAATTTACCTAGGATTGTAAAGAGATGCAATATCAGCATATTTAGGGCATGAGCATTACCATTTCTCCATTGTAGGAAAACACAAGTAGTTTGCTTTCATATTCTTTCCTATTGAGCCCACACAGGGCATCAGAATCCTTCTTAACATAAAGTTCAAGGCAGTCATTATGAACCAATTGCAGTTGGAAGACTACATGGAATTTATGTGCCATCCTCAGAGAATAATGCCTGGGGGAAAAAAGGTTCATATTGTAGAAGGAACTAGGGACATTAAGGCTGGGGTGAACAATGATAATCATGCAATAATAATTGATTGATTAATTGATTGCTACACGCCAGGTACTATTCGAAGCTTTGATAAGCAATATCTTACCCAATCCTCACATCAACCTTATGAAATGGGTTCTATCTTTACCCTGTTTTCACAGATGGGGAAACTGAGGCATAGAGAAGTACCTTTCCCAAGGTCACACAGCTAATAAGCAGCAGAGCAGATATCTGAAACCCAGAACTTTAATTCTGGACATCTCCCAGTTAGTTATTATATCCATCGTCGGCTTGGGATATGGAGTGTGAGATCTCTTCCTTTGAATATTTGAAGGGCTGCCAAGTAGAAGAGGATGAGACCTGTTCTATGCGGCTTCAAGGTCACTGAGACAACCTGTCACATTTGCATAATACACTCCCATAATTCACACATTTTTATCCTCAAAACAACCCCACGCAGTTGCCATAAAGACACAGGAATCTGTGCCTTGGAGAGGAGAATTGCCTTGCCCGACCCACACAGTTCAAAAGCAGCCTAGGCAGACTTCAACCCCGATTCTCTTTACTGGGTGTCCTGGGCTTGGTCCATTATGGTCAATTACCTGTAGCATTAATTCAAAAAAACTTGACTCTCCTGATGCTATACATCTTGCACTCTGCTAAGCTCTGAGATTCAGAGATACAACAAACTTGCTTTTAACAAACGTAGAGTCTGGTAGAAGAGATGCAGAATAGCCCCTTGCAATCTGGCATTTGGAAGCCACAGGAATCACAAGGAATGGACAGGAGGACAGAGAAACGGAGGCAGACATTTGTCTAGGGTGAGAAACCTATGGAAGGCAACGCATGACACAGAGGACACATGGGTGGGCAGCCGCCTCAGAGAGATCATTTTCGTTCAATGTAAGAAAGAACTTCCCACCAAATGCGCCAAAGTAGAGAACTCATTTAATCTGACATCATCATAGAAGGATTTCACTGGCTTATTTTTAGGCCACATGGTCGGAAGAACTCTACATATTGGATAAAAGGTTGAATTTGAGGACCCTTTAACCCTCTCCCAGCCCAAAACATGTATGAGATCTTGGCTTCTCCATGAATTATTTGATTATTCACACAATTCAATTCTGTGTCACAATTTTTGGCAGGCACCACACCAACAAGCTTCAGGCCTTGAGGGCTCTATCCCTGGGTTTGAAAATTTCTCAGCCCAAGGGAAGAGAGGCATCTGAACCACCACCACAGTTTCTTGATAAGTGAGTCCTGGAAGATATATGCTCAGTGCTAAGTGTTGCTCTTCTGCTGGTTCCAAAGAATTTTCTGTAAGGCATCCCCCATCTTCAGAAATGATCCTAGAAGGTAGGCTGTTACCGTTTCAACACTGATTTACTTATTCATTCCACGATCATTTATTAAGTGGCAAACGCTCTGCTAGTTGCTGAGAGAAACTTATTCGACCCAACAACACGCCCTCTTAACTCCAAACGTGAGTGAGATAAATCACCATCAACTGAGGCCTAAGGGGACATGATTGGTGTCTGGAATCCTTGGACCATTATCAAGGAGGTAAAAAGAACCTGGAACTGTGACTGTTACTTGTTAGGAAAGTCACAGGAACAGGAACTTTCAAACAGGTAATAAAAAGAAGTGGTAATAATAAGTAGGGAGGGTTTTATTCCATAAGAAAGATTGTGGTAGACAGAATCATGACACCCCCAAAGATGTCCACATCCTCATTCCAGAATCTGTGAGCATAGTACCTTACGTGGCAAAAGGGGACTTGGCTAATGTGATTAGGTTAAGGATCTGGAGATGGGAGATTATCCTGGATTATCCAGTGGACCCAATGTCATCACGGGATACTTATAAGAGAGACGTAGGAAGTCAGAGCCAGAGAGAGACTGGATGACATTGTACAGCTGGCTTTGAAGATGGAGGAAGAGGCCATGGGCCAGGGAATGCAGGCAACTTCCAGAAGCTGGAAAAGGCAAGGAATGGATTCTCCCCTAGAATCTCTAGAAGGACCACAACCCTCTGACACCTTGATTTTAGGACTTCTGACCTCCAGGACTGTGAGGTAATAAATTTGTGTTGTTTTAAGCCACAGTGTTTGTGGTAACTTATTCCAGCAGCAACAGCAAATACAATACTATTTGTTGAGTTGTGCGTGTATCAGATAATTTACATTCATGTATTCAAAAAAATTTACTGAATAAGTATGATGCTCCAGCAATTCTGCCAGCTTCTGAGGGTACAGCAGTAGCCCAAATAATGAGGAACTAATTTATAGTCCAGTGAGTAAAAGATGAGAAAACAGCCCAGAAAGCTTGGTATTGCTACACCCATTCTAGTGATAAGCAAATGAAGACAAAGAGGCATAAACCAACTTTTCCAAAGTCTTTCGAGTTATAGATGGCCCAGCCGAACTCATCTGTCTCACAAAAAACCAATACCATTTCTACCACTTTCTCATTTCCTTAGGGACAGCTCAACGATGCAGACCTAAAATTCTTTCACACGCATAACCGTCTTATTTTCCTCTAAATTCCCTGAGAAGCTGCATACGTCCTTTACTCTCATGGGACAGGGGCCACTTCTAAAGCTGCTTTGAACCATGGCACTTCTCAACTTTCTTTTCTTTTGGACCACAGACATGTATCTTGTTATAGGCAGCCCCTAATATTTTGATGCAAATCCATCACCCGTAATAAATTCCCCTGCTTTCCAAATGCAATCGATTTTAGAAGCATGAAAGCAAAAACCAAGTAAGCCCTGACAGTCTTTGCAAGTGTCCGTGACAGGAGAGACCTAAGTGGCTGAAAGCTATTTTCCTCACCGTCAATCTGCCAGATGATTTTCCTTGCACAAACACATACCCATACGGTCTGGCTAATGCTTGCCTTTTTGGACATATGTGAACAAATAAATGTAATTACGAGAAAGATGTAATCACAATTGCTTTGCTATTAAAGCTGCTGTACACTCTCGTGGCTTGGTTAACAATATATGCAGAAGGGTTGAATTACTTGCTACTCTCCCAGGAAGAAAAACTGCCAGAAGTATGGCCTCCTTTATATTATATCTGCAAAATACAACATTTAAATGCATAATTTGACTTTGCAAGAATCGCACCAGAAAACCTTTTAACAGAAACAGCAGGGAGAGAAAGCTTTTTAAATCATGATACTCCATGAAGGATTATGAGAATGGAGGTCATCGCATGAGACAGAATTGCAAATACAATGAGGAAAATCTTTCTCCTCTGTGTAAATACATGGGAACAATTTATTCTTCTCTGTTGAGCTATCAGGGGATATTTTCAGCTTCTGGAAAAAGAAAAGGAAAGAAGCCACCATGTCCAAATGGATCTATTCGGGGTGACGTGCTTGCTGGTACCTGGTAGGAATGGTCAGCTTCTCACATACTGAACCAGGCTGCCTGAGAAGATCCCCCTGAAGACTTGCTTCCTCATAGCCTGTTAAGCTACTGGGCACACAGAGGCTGACAAGATTCTCACCTGTATTCAGTCCTTAAAGGAAGAAAAAGAAAGGGCAAGTCTATCTATGTCACAATGCCTGAAAGCCAGCATACCAGGCTAGTGGTCCATTTGACATGACCAGGCATTGACCATCTTCATGTTCAATTCAGCTCCCAGAAACATCCAACTCTACCAGTTGGGTTCTTTGGCCAGCACTGGGTGCTGGCCTCTTTGGTGAGATTGTCAGAGGGAAAGAGGTTACTCAACAATACATCTGATTTCTAAGTCATAACGAAACACCTATAAAACTAACACCTTCATTTGGCATCTCTGTGTGTGAAAGTACACCCTAACATGGGTATGCCTTCTTTAGGACTCATTATGGACAGATAGACAGACAGTCTTTTTTTTTTTCACTTGACATTTCTTGATCACTTATAATAAGCTGGACAACTATTTCAACACTGAGAATGTAAAGGGTAGTAAGACACACAGAGTTCTGCCCTCAAGCATAACATTATCTCGTTGAGACAGACAAACGAAGGAATAAACAGACTGTATCAATAAAAAGCAGCCAGTGCTATGTGAGAGTAGGTGAAAGAGGGCTACTTCTTTGGTTCTTTGCCTACACAAGGCCTCAGAATCTTGGCTCCGATTATAAACTGGGCTCACCAAGTTCAAATACTTTAATTAAACTCCAAAAACTTTTTTTGTGTTGTTCTGTTTTTAACAGGACTTTGTAATGAGAGCCAAGCATTTTATGTGAATGACTGATACATAAAATAACATAAACTATATAGTGTTTCCTTTATGATGAACTTCAGTACCGTATTTCTTCAATGCTATAGCTCAGGGTTTTTCACATTTTAGCATAGCTGAAAATAGGATGATGCTTCCTCTAGCAGTGGAACCTCAAAGTTGCAATGACAGTATTTTACCTGTCTTAGATATACATAAAATCATGTTGTGTCTTACTCTTAGATGCAAGGAATTATAATTTATAGGAATATATTCATGTATGAATAGCGGCTATATACAGAGCCCTGATTGATTACACAGTGGTGTTGCTGACAAATGCCAATTAGATAGTAGTGTGCTGATAAACGTTTAACAACCAGCTCTCTGATTTGTATCATTTGCCAAATGTTCCTAGTGTAAATCCTCCTACCATGGTCAATTTCAAGCTAACAAGGTCACATCACCGAATGTAAGCTGGGATGAGATGAGCACAATGGGCCTGGAGAGCCTGGACAAGCCGGCCCCAGCACACCGCTGCACGAATGCAAATCAGCCTCCTTCCCCACCAGCGTGGCTCGGGCTGTAACAACCTGTAAAGCCCTATCACGGTTTTTACTTAATGTCACCCTGTCAGTATCAAGTTAGATATAATCTAAAGTGTGAATCTGATATTAATTTGCAGTCCCTTCTTATTAGAATCCTAGCCTCTGTTTTTGAGGGGAATATTTCTGTCCTCATCCTGCTTAAATCCTGTTTCTTGTTATCTGGTTTGGTGTCAGCTGCTGCCTCTAGTTTTTGTATAATGATATTCCACATTCCATAGTAATCTTCATTAGAAATGGACAAACGTATACAGGCTTTATAGGAATTGCAGAGCACAGTTGGTGTTTGTCTGAAAAATGTTTTGAGTCTGAACTTGAAGACTGAATATTTTCCCTCCATGAGCAGAAAAAACAAAAAGAATCTCCACTCTCACCACTTGTATTCACTGTTGCACTGGGTGTTCTAGCCAGTGCAATAAGGCAAGTAAAAGAAATAAAAGTGATCCCAGTTGGAAAGAAATAATTAAAACTGTTCTTAATCATATATGACATGATCTTCTATGTAGAAAATCTGGTCGAATCACCCAAAATGATACTGAAACTAATAAGTGAGTTTAACAAGGTTGCAGTATACAAAATCAATATACAAAAATCAGTTATATTTCTATAAATAAATAACTGGAAATATAAAAATTTAAATATCATTTACAATATCATCAAAAACTATGACACTTGAAATACTTAGGCATAAATCTAACAAAAGATGTGAAAGTCCTGTACTCTGAGATCTATAAAACTTTGCTGGAAAAATTAAAGACCTAAATAAATGGAAAGATATACTGTGTTCGTTGGTCACAAGCCTGAATACGGTTAAGATGTCAATTCTCCTTAACCTCCCAGCAGGCTTTTATGATAGAAATTGATTATATTCTAAAAGTCATATGGGAATGCAAAAGCTAATATAGTCAAAATAACTTTTAAAAAGAATAAAGTTGTACAGCTTACACTCCCAGATTTCAAGATTTATAATAAAGCTACAGTGATAAATGTACAGGCAACTGATTTTCTACATGGTACAAAGGCAGTTCAGTAGATGAAGGGTACCCTTTACAACAAATGGTGCTGGAACCATTGAATATCCATGGAAAAATGGATAACTTTGATCCATACCTTGAGCAATACATAATATTAATTCAAAATGGATCACAGACCTAAAAATAAAACCTAAAACTATGAAACTTCAAGAAGAAAACATAGGAGAAAGCCTTTCTGACATTGGATTAGGCAATGATTTCTCAGATGTGACATCAAAAGCACAATCCATAAAGGAACAAATTGATAAACTGGACTTCATAAAAATTTTAAATCTCTACTCTTCAAAAGACACTGTTAAGAGAGTGAAAGGACAAGCCACAAACTGAGAGGAAGCTATTTGGAAGTCATATACGTGGTAAAGAA
Organism: Delphinapterus leucas; assembly: GCF_059928025.1. Classification (NCBI taxonomy): domain Eukaryota; kingdom Metazoa; phylum Chordata; class Mammalia; order Artiodactyla; family Monodontidae; genus Delphinapterus; species Delphinapterus leucas. Next base: position 53,003,499 of record NC_143148.1, read on the forward strand.
TTTGTATTCAAAATATAGAAAGACCTCCTGAAAGTCACTAATAGAAAACAAACAACCCAACAAATAAAAAGATTACATGGGTAGCAAGTAAGCACATGAAAGTTGTCCAATATCATTAGTCCTTAGGGAAATGAAAATTAAAACAACAGCAAGATACCACTACATACCTATTAGAATGACTAAGACTAAAATGACCCATCATACCAAGTCTTGGAAAGGATGTGAAAGAACCAGAACTCTCATACACTGCTGGTGGCAATGCAAAATGGTACAACTACTTTGGAAAATGATTTGGCAATTTCTTAAAAAGTGAAACATCCACCTATCACAGGATCCAACCATTCCATCCCTAGGTATTTGCCTAAGAGAAATGAAAATATTTGTGCATACAAAGACTTTTACACGAATGTTCATAGAAGCCTCATTTGTAACAGCCCCAAACTGGAAACTCCCCAAATATCCCATGATAGCTGAATGGTTAAACAGAGGTATAGTCATACAATGGGATATTTCTCAGCAAAAGAAGAATGAACTCTTGTTACACACTGTAACCTGGATTAGTCTCAGAATAACTGTGGTGAGTGAAGGAAGCCAAACAAAAAATGAGAACATACTGTATAATTCCATTTATATAAAATTCTAGAAAATACACACTAATGTATAGCGACAGAAAGCAGATCCATGGTTGCCTAGTGAATGGGAAGGAGTGATTACAAAGCGACACAAGGAAACTTTTAGGGGTAAATGGATATATCCGTTATCTTGTGAAATGGTTTCCCTAGCATCTACATATAACAAAACTTATCAAATTATACATTTTTTAAATGTGCAGCTTATTGTATGTCAATTATATCTCAATAGAGCTTTTCTTTTTGTTTTTTAAAGTATAGATACTGGAATGGTTTTAGTGCCAGAATTCTTAAAATATGCATACCAAGCAGATTAATGATTCGGAATAAAGAAGCAGATGGACTAATTTAACAACCATTTTTAGCACAATTTGTTTGTTCTGGGCAGTGGATTTTCAGTGCTAAGGTATTAGGTAACCAGTCTGATCACCTTCTTCCCTTTAAAGTTGTTTTCTTTTGTTTTGTTTTGGTTAATCTGTATTCATTCACTCACTCACTCATTCAGTAAATAATTATTAAGTACTGACTAGCAGCCAGCACTCTTCTAATACAGATTTTTTTTAAAATGAAGTCTCCATTTCAAGGAACTTGCAATCGAGTGAAGCAGACAGGCAATTAAAATGCAACACTAACAGATCTCTACTCTTCACTGGAAATTATTTTGTGTACCTACTACGTGCCAGACAATGTACAGTAGAAGTGAACAAGCAACTAGGTTTCTATGCCCTGGGAATGTGAAGCCCAAGCTAAGAGATGAACATCAAAGGAGAGACTATAATAAACTGTGTGCCAGGTGGCGGCACGCTGGGGAAGCAACATACAGAGCCGTCATCCCAGACTCCCAGAGAAAAAGATGCTGAAACTGTGGTTCTCTAGTCATTCCACGCCATCTCAAGTAGCTGATTTATACCTTTATTCCCTAATGTTGTGTTCTAGGATGGGAATCTGGATGGTCCTATGTGATCAACACCACAGTCAGTCCTCCCTGAAGCACCCAAAGATAAAATATGTATAATACAGAAAACATCAGGCCCAGGTCCCAACAATATAGGAGATACCCCACTGTGGCCAAGAGATACTTCAACTGTGATTGGGGCATATTCAAGTCATTCCTAAGTAGATGAGATATCTGTTCCCCAAAACTTTCCATTATCCTATCTTTGGAACAGTTCCCCATGTGGCTATTTTTAGCTACATCACTATAGTAAAGTCCAATCAGCTGAGTCATTAAATACTGAGTAATGCCACTGTCTCCCTAATAAGAAAGAATAAATTTTTAAAAATATGGCTAGGAAAGAACGCATATACGTCAAAGGTGCTGTAGAGAGGGGGTAATTCCCAGAGCTGTTTAAATTCCAAATCAAATCACCTTTCAGAAGCCAGCAAGAACATTTATTCAATATCAGATATCAGATTTTCTGTGCTCAGAATCACCTCTCTTTGAGGCCTTCCTCGAGAAGAAACATGAAGGTTTGTTTGTTTGTTTGTTTTTTGCATGAACAGTGCATCAACAGTGTTCCATGAGATAACAAACATAAAAGGATAAAGCAGCTTTTTTTCTACAGTGCAAAGTGGTCTTACATGAAATTTGCTATCAGTTACATCCTCTGAGACCAAGTGTTCACTAGAGTAGTCAAGTAAAGTCAGTGACAGCAGCAAATAAGCATTCTTCTCATCACCTGGCTTTTGAGAGGGGAGCAGTTTTAGTCGGGCCAGAGTAATCACTAGGGTTTCTTCTCTCAGAAATCTTTTATTCCTTTTATTTGTCCTTTCGCTTTATCAGATACCAAACCAATTTTTCCTATATTTAGCACATTGGTCAGTACAAGCCTCCAAAGTAGGCAAGTGTCAAGGAATTATAGATTATTTGAGCTAGAAAGAGTTCAAAAGCATCTAACCCAACCCAATCTCATTTTACAGACAAGGAGACTAGAGCCTGGAGAGTTTGGGGCTTCTCCAATACTATCTCATTTCCATTCATCCAATACATATCTGCAATATGGTATGCATTTGTCAGCAAGTGCCCCCAACATGCTGGGTTGTAAGAGTTACACTAATTTTTTAGATGGAAAAAGTAATGGGACTACTAAGACTTATAAGTCATCTGAGCTATGAAGTGACATAACTGAACTTCAGCTTGGATCTTAAGACTCCGAGTCCAGTGTCCTCTCCAACATATGCTGATTTACAGCTCATAAGGCAGGATTTTAACACTTTCTACCAGAGAAGGAGGACCTGGCAATACAGCCATTTCAATCACTTTGCCATGGCGAACCCTAACACTTCCTCTGCTTACCAGGGGCCTCTGGCTAGGGTCTTGGGCTGTGGGTGTTAACGTTCTTGTTATGCCTTCAACTCTTGCCTGTGAACCTATTTAGATGGGTTCTTACTGAAACTCTTTTCCATTACACACAGAAATGAAATAAATGGAGCACAGAGGACGTTCTTGGGGGAAAAGATCAAAGAATTCAGCTGGTTAGAGGTTGTGTCTGGGGAAAAGGATACTGTGTATGAGGTCTCATCAGGTTTGCAAATCCATCAGATCCCCACTGAACCAGTCATCTACTGTGCATACAAGGTCCACAGTGATGTTTCCACAACACATGTCTATTCACATCTCTCCTCTCTTCTCCTTTGCCCCGACAGCAAAGCACATGCTCATGAACAGGCTTACGAAACTCCTTGTGACATGAGCCCTGTCTTTCTCCATCTGCATCCTTCCTTAACAACCTGACCTGCTGCTCTGCCTGCTTTGTACATGCACACCTGCTTTCCATTCTTACCCTCTCTGAACTTCTCTCTCATGTATAGATCCTGGCACGAGCTGTTCCTTTAGCCAGTGAAACTCTTTTCAACCTTCACAACCCAGCTCAGATGGAAATCTCTCTGAGTAGCCTTGCCTGTGCCCTCAACCCTGTAATAAATGCACCTAGGTTGGGCCTCCTATTCTCTCCATCTCACAGCCCTTAACACACTTTAATGCAAGAGCCTGTTTAATTGTGTCCATTTACCACTATGCTGTAAGCTCCCAGCTCACCAGTGTACCCAATGCCAGGCTCAATGTCTTACACAAAATAGATGCACAGTGATTATGTCAAACAAATGAATGAATGAATGAGTATATGAATGGATGGATAATCCTCTGACTTTGTCAATAAGCAGTTATACTAAAGCTGCTTCAATGGAAGGCAACCAAGAATGACTAGAGGTTTAGACCTGTCTTTCCAAGTGATGTTTTTTTTTGGAGAGTTCATGGGGTCAGCCCAAGGCAGCAATCTCTGTCAAAAAGACCACCCAGATGACACAGAGAATGCATATTTGCCACATATACACGACAGGTTCCAGGAGAATCCAGCTTGCTGTAAAGAATCATCAGCCAACGAAGGAGGCGACTCTAAAAGCAAACATATAACGTCCTCTGTGCTACAGAATTTATTCCTCGTTGATACCTAAATGGAACCTGAGATAGACAGAGGCTTAATGAACAAAGACTCTAAAAGAGGCAGCCTGTCCATGGGTAAAATGAAATCACTCCTGAGTATCTCCAATGGACAGCAGTTATGAGCTCCTGTACACAATTTAAAGGTAATCTTGTAATTTAAAAAGGAAAAAAAAATGCCAATCGAACCTAATGGCAAGTGACATTTTGGCTCAGCTGCGATTAGAATCAAGCAACTTTCTTCTGGTGCTTTAGCGGCAGTGGCTTCCCTGGGTTCACAGAGGGTTAATTCTGTGATCCTTGGGGATGTCTTAATGGCCCTGGTTATCCAAACCTTGATTCAGAGCAGAGGCTGCAGATTATGTTTTCTCTGCACACCCACAGACATATTAGGACCTGAAGTGGAAATGACAGGAGGAGAATATCTCCTTTCTCTTCGGAAATGCCCCAGGAGAGTTTCCCACCACGACCTCCTCAGACCCTGGCTTTACATTAGAGTTATTGTCCTGAGAGGAGATTCAGTTAGAGCCTCCGATTCATTTCTTATAGTGCTCTCTTGTTTATTCTTGGCAGCAACTAACTTGTAAAATTTTATTATGATTTTTTTTCTTGGTTTGTGTCATGGAGGGGATAAAAAAAAGCAATGATTCTATCATCAGTCCTAAATGCAGTTGGATAAATCCACACCAAGGCTGTGTGTCTGCAGGGGAAACAGTGTAACAGGTTGTTCTGTTCCCAGTGGTCATTCTCTGGGTTTAGAGCTGTGTTTCTAACAGCCCAGAAGACTGAAGGAGAGAGGAAAGCGTAAGCTTGCGGGTACCACTGGGATGGCGCTCGAGCTAATGTGGATTTCCGATTTCATCCTCTCACCAGACTGGTATTAGGGTGATCCTTATCAAGCACCATGTGATCAAACCACCCCCACCACCAGTTGGTGATTCACCAAAATTACCACGGCTCACCATAATTGCCACATTGAACACTTCCCAGATTCGACTGCCCCTAGCTTCAAGCTATACTCCAGTGACACTAAAATGTACACGTACCCATTGATGGTCCACTGTTTCATGACTGTTAATGCTTGCTTATGTTGTTCTCTCTCTTAGAACATCCTGTATTTTCTCCCTCCATGCTTTTTCCCCTAACTGCTGCTACTCACTGGTCCAGAATCAACTCCTCAGACATCATCTCCACCAAGCTGGCCCCAAACACCCTATTGAACTTTCATCAACCTACTGAAATAGTCCATTTGATTTTCTTTACCCCTTGTCAGACTACACTCTACCTCACTATTCAGACCAGGCTCTACCCACCTTTATATTTCCAGAACCTAGCACAGCAACTGGTACGTGGGTGTATCCAGTACAGCTTCACTGGACTCTTCATGTTTTAGACTGGAAGTCATTACCAGAATGAGAAGTGATCTCATTTTGCAAGTCTTGGTAGCCATTTCTCCTATTTGCCTGCCTAGCACATTATTTAACTCCACTCACAGTATTCCTTGGTATTTCTTTAAAATTTCTCACTTACTTGTCTATTCTCGTTCTGGATCACAAGCTTCTCAAGGGCAGAAAGTACATCTTCTTTGTTAATGGGCCATGCATAGCACCTAAAACAAAATAGGTGCAGAATAAATAAATGAACGAACAAAGTATGCAGAGAAAGAGTGCCACTGATTAAGCATTTAACACATCTTAAGGGTGGCCTCTGGCAACTCCCACCAGAGGGAGTTTTCTTTGGAAGCCATGATCCCACAAGCATTTCTTCCAAAACAGGAACAGATGGGAGAGAAGCCCTTCCCAGTAGGAGTAATATACCCCTGCCCTGCACCTTCTGTAAAGCCCAGAACACCATACTGCCATAACGTGATGACAGATGAAAACTATAAAATTAAATTCAAGCTCATCTTGCAATTTTGTGTTTAGCCTTCTGTTACCAACCTAGGAGGTGCTTATAAAACAGCTTGAGGATTTACCACTAATACCTTCCTGAAGACAGCATTGTCTTTTGGCAGTCAGGGCTCCACCAAATTTTGTTTGGGTGTTGGCTGTGTTCAGGGGATAGGGAAGGGGCAGAGAAAAACAATGGGATCACTCTTTCAGCTATGAGTTCATTTTAGCTGGGTACAATGGTTTTTGAATTTTTAAAATGGCCCAAATAAAATGGATGGGAACATCCGCAGCCCCAATCGACATGATTGTATTTTCTTCGTCTGGGGTTTGTTGTAATACACATTTCACTCTCTCCTCTACACTGGACCATGTCCATCCCTCTAGCCTGAGGAGCAAGCAGATTCCATTGCCTTTCCCTCCAGCCTCTGGAGATCCCAGGCTTACATTTGATTTCAAGGAAGAAAACCATATTACCAAAGTCAGCATTAGAGCGAACTGTAGTTAACTTGGACAACTCTCTCAAATTTGCTGAAAGTTTCCAGCTAAACCACGATTCTAAGGAACCATTTTAATGGATGGGCTGTGTGACTCAGGTAGGTATCAAATTGGACTCCTGAAGGGCGGGGATGAGCTTCGCTTTACTGTGGTTGGGGAAGAAATGGATGCAACATGGTCAGAGACAGGGCTCTGGCATCAGTTTCATTGGAGCCTATAATTTATACTTCTGCAAGTTGTTTTTTTCAAGTAGGCTTTTTATTAAAGTATAACATAGAGAGAGCAATATGCAAAAGTATCACTACACAGAGAGATGAATTTACACAAACTGAACACCCCCCATATAAGCAGCATCCAGATAAATGAACATTACAAGAAAAACAGAAGCTCTGTCCTTGTTACCCTCTCCATCACTACCAAACTCCAAGGTAATCATTATCCTGACTTCTATGAATTTTGCTTGCTTTCGAATCATACAGTATGGAATCACACAGTATGATCTCTTTTGTACCTGACTTCTTTTATTCAAGGTAATATTTGTGAGATATATCCATGTTTGTATGTAGCTACCATTCATTCTCAGTACTATATATTATCCCATTGTGTTAATATACCACAATCGATTTGTCTATTCCATTGTTGGTGGATGTTGGGCTGCTTCCAGTTTGGGGCTATTAAAAAGGTGTGCCTCTATGAACATGTCTTTTGGTGAACATAGGTGTGCATTTCTGAAAAAGTACATGGGAGTTGACCTGCTGGGTCACAGAGTATCTCATATTCCGCTTTAGATTGATCTAAACTTAAATTCACTTTTCCAATTTCTGGTTGAGGGACCTCAAGCAAGCCATTTAAGATTTCTGAGCCTGTTTCTCTGGCAGTGAATGGGGAATTTTTACGTTGCAAAGTTGTTTTAACGATAAGATCAAGCAGTATAAAGTATCTGGCATAGTTCGGACATTTAAGTGATATTCTTCCTAAAGACATTTAGCATTCAATAAATATTTTATGTGCTCCCCTATCTTTTCAGCCTTTGTTGCAGGTTGGTTGGAATCCCATGATTTTAGCGCTGCCCAGTGGGTATGAGTGGAAATGGGGTGTGCTTCTCACAGGCCCTCAAGCCACCTTCCAGCTCTCTCTTCTGCTGCTACAGCAGGAAGTGTTTGAGTGGTGGCATCACATGAGGATAGAGTTCCCTAGGGTCCCTGAGTGACAGCACGGAGCAGAAACTCCACCGACCAGCGCTGGACGTGTAGCACGAGCATGAAACTTTTGCAGTGTTAGGTCACTGCCTCTTCTAGGGTACACTTATCATCGCATGCCGTGGACAGACAAATCCAGTACTCAACTGATGGGACGTGGCTTCACCCCAATGAAACCATTAGAATTTCCCTTTGAAGAGTTAGTTATGTGACTCAGACTGAACACAGACAGTACATATGACTTCATTTTTGAGTGGCAAGGAAATCTTTTCTTGCTGGGACTAAAGAGAAAACACTGAAAGTGATCTTTTGCTGGAATATGTTAATTGAAGATTCTCTCTTCTCCGTAGAGAAACCAGATTGTAATTCCAAAACTGTGTCTGACGTACCCCAAACATAGCATCGCCTTCACAAAGAGAAGGCCCTTGGTGATTATTAGCTTAAAAAAATAAAATCCTCTCCCACCAGGTTCAAAGCCAGCCTCATTCTTTTGTTCCTATAAAGACTTTCTTTCTTCGTGTTCCCTGGTGTCTACATGGCCTATGAGCTTTCTCCTAATGATTAAACTCTTAAAAATACTACAAAGAATGCTTAATAAGGCTTTTGTGTTTTCCTGGTTGCTATAGAGACTGTTTAGTGTAGGACTTTAAGTACGTGTAAATATGTATTTTGCACAGTGTTTAAAAACACGTATAATTTACCCAGCCATAACAGCTACTTCAGAGTGTTGCAGCTCAGGGCGATAAGGCATATGTAAAGCATTTTACAGTGTGTTATTTATAGTTATTTACTTAATAGCTTACAACAGTTTCTTCCATTGTGCAAAGGAAATAGGCATTTACCCTATTTTAACAATGAATACCATTTACTCCATGGTAGCAATTGATAGTTTTGAGTCCCGGGCAGGCTAGCGAATATGCAATTGGTGTATAATGTTGATGTGGGAACGGAAGCCATGTTGACAGAGAGTTACTAGGAAAACAAAGAGTCTCCCTGATGGAGACTTGAGCTCATTAGGGAAGTTGTTGACTGAGCTACTCTGGCAAGATCGGAGCCCCCTGTAAAGAGGCCACTCTCTGCTTTGAAGTTACCCCCAGGGATGCACCCAAGGGTGAAATAACACCAATAATAACAGCAGCAACAATTAATAGTTACTGAGCAAACCTGACTTGGCCACAGGCACGGTGCTGTTTTGCATTCATGATCTCATTTAATCTTCACAACACGGTGACTCCACGAGATGGGTACTGTTATTACCTTTGTTTGTCAGATAGGGAAACTGAGGCTGGAATGTTACACAATTTGACCAGAATTAGCACAAAACCGGTAGATGGTGGAGCCAGGAGTGGGATCCAGGTGCGTCTCACTCCAAAGCTTGTTCTCTTAAGTGTTGCTCTGCACCGTTCATTTTCTGCCAGGGAGTTCATGAGCCACAGAGGGGTTAGTTCTTTCTCAGCAATACAGCCCTGACCTGTAGCTCATGTGTGTGTGCATACACACACACACACACACACACACACACACACACACACACTTTCCAAGCACATAGAGTTTTGGCAATGGTCAACTCTATTAGCCAAAAAATAAGATGTGACACAGCCATTGAGCTACACTGTCCAGGTCCTTTACACATACATGTCAGCCTTTAAACCTCACCACAATGTCAGGTGAGGGACTAATCACCCCTTTGTTCAGATGCGGAAGCTGACTCTCAGGTCAGCCCTGTCCAACATCACATAGCTTGTTTGCAGCATCATGCAGCTTGTTTTTAAGTTACTCAATACCAGACCAGGCATCACACAAAACACCGTGTCGTTATTTGAAAGCGCAGATACATGTAATGCGGTGTTTCTCAACAATGGGACCATTTGTCTCCTAGCGGACATTTGGTAAGTCCTGGACACATTTTTGGTTGTCACAGTTGGGGGGAATGCTATTGGCATCTAGCAGGTAGAAGCCAGGGATGGTGCTAGGCATCCTACAATGTACACGACAGCCTCTCAAAACAAAGAATCATCTGGCCCCAAATGTCAATGGTGCCAAGGCTGAGAAACCCTGATTTAATGTAAATAAATATAGTCTGAGATGGACTGGGTGATATTATGTCAGTTAAAGTTAAATTGATTAATCAAGTACTTGGTTGCTCATTTATTAGCTTAGTTGAAAAATGAATTTTAAGATTCAGGATTTTAAAACTTTGAATAGTCAACTTGTCATTCTAAAACAACAACAATGTTGTTTTAGAAAGGTACCTAAAATGTTCTTATACACCAAAATATGTTCAATAAAACCTGTGATCAGGATGGACCTTCCAGCATCTGAGATGATATTTAAGGTAAGAGGCTCTGATCTCATCAAGACACAGGGAGAACCAAGAAAGAATGTTTAGTTGCACAGTAAGCGTGATGAAGGAGGAATTATCTGTCTCATTTACTGCAATATTCGTCCTTCTAATTAAAATAGCTAGCACATGGTCAAAGCTCAGTCTCATTCTTCCACTGACTATGGAATACATGTTCCTGGTTTTTCCATAACTGAGTGAGTGACTGGCTCCCAGGAAGAACTGGAAATGGCTCCTGGTGAATCCCCCCACCCCATCTCTCTTCTCTCCCATCTTCTCTTTTTATCCCTAACAATTATATGTTCCTAGATTCAGTCAGTCAGCAAACAAGTATCTGCTGTGTGTACCCTCCTACTGGGACCTCTACTGGAGTCTCTGCTGGGCTGGCACTCATTCTAGTCACCATCTTGATTCCCGACTCAGAGAAAAATGTACATCACTTTTGCAAAATACCTTTAAGCTTCATAAGGTCAGGACTTTTCTCTGCCTCAGTCAGCTCAGTGTCCATGGAGGTGTCCTGTCCTAGGATAGTGGCTGGTATATAGGAAATGTTCACTAAATATTTGTTGACTACCTGAATACATTCTATGACACTTAATAGAATACTCATATTCTATGACGATGAAAAAAACTTAGGAAACAGGAATAAAATTCAAGGTGAGCCAGACTGCTTAGAAAATGTAAACATTAGGATGAAAGCAATTCTGGACAAGTGTTGGGTGGTATGCACAGGTATGAGCCATACCCACAGCAAGGAGGCTGGAAAGGCATCAGAGAAGTGGGAAGAGTCTAGGGGAGTCCTTGGAGTAGAGACACCCAAGGGCTACTGTGTTGGCTAAATGCCTGGTCCGCTTACTGGCATCACAGGGGCTCTTTTGGGATCCCAACCTTGAGTGTTTTCACTATTTTAGCTACTTATACTTTGTCCCTTACTAGACCCAACCTTCTCTCTTCCATAATGAGCTGTCAAAGGTATGAGCCTAGATTCCCCAGAGCCCTTCCCTTAGGGGATCCTGGACTCTAGGATTCACCCTTGAGACGTAAAGGTAAAAAGAACTCTCCTTTATGGAGCCCTGTGCGTGTGTCAGGTATTGAGCTAAGTAGTTTATATCTATTATATCACGACCTTAATCTTAATTAAACTCTCACAAAGAGGGTGCAGCTATTCCCATTTTTTAGTTGAGGAAACTGAGAAGTAGATAGTTCACATACTGGCTAATTGCTTTCGGCTTTTTAAAAATGCAGTCTAAAGAAGATGCCAAGTTTCTGGGTGGGAACTCAAAACAAGAGACTGGTGATGATGTTAAATGTCAATGCCAGCCCTTCATGTCATCACTGGCTTAGCTCCAGCTCCAACCATGCAGCTTTGCTGGGATTTTCAAGTAAGGAAGCAGGAAGGTGCTAAAAGATTTGGGGAAAATTAACCAAGCCAGAAGAGCTGTAATAGGAGGAAGTTAACAGTGTCAATCATTGAGTCCAAGAGGATTTAAGGAATTATAGTGTAACATTCAGCTAGAATTAAGATCTAGCCAGTCTGGTCCATGGGCACAATATGGGGACCAGTAGAGTCATCAGTGGAAGTAATGCCTCAAATCAGACAGGTGCTCAAGCATCAGGATTACATTCATCCAAATCTAGGAGAGAGCTGCAGGTCACATGGTCCACCCTGGACATTCAGGCTGTCTTGAAGTAGATGAGAGGCAAGACTGCAGCCCATGGGATGGGTGCAGGTCCAGGCTCCATTCACAGCATCAAACTAGAAAAATATCAGGTAAATCTCTATATACATGCATCTATGGAAAAGGGAGGAACAGGAGGCATTTATCTGACAAATACTCATTGAGATTTTTCTATATTCCTGACACTGGAGATGGAGCTGCGGGCAAGAAAGAGGCACTACCTTCACCGGGTTTACAGTCCAGCAAGAGAGACAAGATACAGGTCAGCCTCTGTTCAGCCCTGCTGCAATATTCACCAGTGGAGAAAGTGCTGCTGACCCTCTACAGGCTTCTTACTCAAAATGTGGTCCACAGACAGCAGCCGCAGCATCACCTGGGAGCTTATTAGGAAAACAGAATCTCAAGCCTCACCCTAGACCTCCTCCTGAATCAGAATCTGCATTTTGGTAAGATCCCAGGGGACCCATGTGGTCATTAAAGTTTGAGAAGCGGTGGTCTACAAGCCCCGCTTCCAGAGTGGGGTCTTTGGTGAGTCCTCCGGGCACGCAGGGTGTGTCACCTCCTGCCACGACATCCTCAGAGATATGAAGGTTACACCAGAATCAGCAGAGATGAGACAAAGGGGAAGCAAAGTGTACTCTCAAGAGCTCCTGGAAATAATTACTGTTCTCTTAATAATAAATGAATAGGCTGTGGTCCCAGAACACACTGAGAACAAAGCAAAACATGTCAATATAAAATCCAGCAAATAAAACAATCAATTTAAAATAGATTTCTCTAAATGGCTGCCTGCTTGCTCTAAGTGCCCCGCCTCTGGACTCCCATAGCGTCCTGGGCTTATTTCTCCCTCAGCCCTTATTTTTGATCTTGAAATTTTCTGTTTCTGTCTCCCATTCTAGACTGTAAGTTCTTTGAGGGCCCTCTTTCCTGAAAAGATTTTAATAAAGGGTCCTGGCATAAAAAAAAGTGTTAGAGGCAGTGGTAAAAGACTGACAAAACAGTTTTCTATGTGAACTACTTTCAACAGAAGAGTAACTCATACAGTTCTAAATTCCTTCCCAAGTATGAGCTGAAAGGTCCACCCCCCACCCCCACGCTTTCGCTGCCCATCCACCCCCATGTAAAGTTCTAGATTCTCAGGGCCTCATGTCAGCAATTAGCATTTGCCAGCCCAGTGGCTGGAGTCTGTTCTCTTCTAAGACTTTCTGAAGTTCACTAAAGACAACAGATGATACTCAGGTATCTCTGCCTTTCCACACTGACTCTGGGCTTACTTCAGCAGATAGGACAGAAGCAGAAACTTCTCGATATAAACTCAATATAAGCAGAAACTTAAAGGGCCATTTCCATTTACTCTCTCTCATTGCTGTGTCTTTGGCTTAAGATCAAGCCTGGACTCACCTGCTGGAAGATGCAGAGTCCAGAACATGGGGAACCCAGTCAAGATCAGCAAAGCTGCCTAACCAACCTGCACCCAACCTCAGAGAAATAGCTAAGCTCTACCAAGCCCAGCTCGATCCACTAGAACCGCCTAACCATCTGCAAATTCAGAGCTAGGTAGATGTGCATCACCTTGAATCACTGAGTTTTCCGACGTTTGTTACACAGCAAGAACTAATTGCTGTAAGACATCAAGTAGAAGCAGCTTCCATTCAGAGAGCATTTAATTCCTTTCACACATAAATCCTCTTTGCATTTGAAATCCTTGCTCATGCTGAGTGGCCTTTAGGTATGGTTCAGGAAAAAAACAAAACAACAACAGCAACAAAAAAAAAACTATGGAAGCAGACCCTACCTTCAAGCATAATCACATTTTGGTGACACCTGGAAAGTCATTTAGAAGCTATATTGAGTCAAGAAATGACTCCCAGAGGCTACTAATAGCAGGAACATTTTTAGAGTCAGTCTTGTTTCTTATTGTCAATGGAGGATAACTGTGTAAATTAACGCTTGTGTGGATATGAGGAGCAGAGAACAAATCATTTAAATAATTAAACAATTAAAAGGGGGAGTTAATTAAAGATGTATTTATCAGGACTCTTCTAGTCGTAAAGGATGGAAGCCACACTCAGAACAAGCCAGAAATAAGGCCCACATTGGCCCACCTGACTGAGAAGTCATTCTCAGAAGGCTGCTGAGATACATCGTTCCCAGGGCTCCAGTGTTGTCTGTTCCCGTTTTTGCAATCAGCACACATCTCCTTCAAGCATCTGGGGGAGACACTACAAGCAGCAGGGCCTCACCTCATCCTTGTAACTTGGAGGCCCTGAGAAAGAGTAGTTTTTCCTAACAGGTCTGGCTCACAATGCCAAAGGAGGCCTCTGACTGGCCTGACTTGGCCCAACCATGGCTGAACCAATCATGATGGGCAGAGAGGTGGTGTGCTCTGATGGGCCAGGCCTGGGCATCGGGCCAGTCAGCAAGGTCAGCCCTTCCTGAACAACATGTACTGGGAGAGGACTGGTTTCCCAAATAGCAGTTCTGGGTGAATTACACAGCTCTGTTCCTGACCAGCTGGGTGACTTTCTAAAAGTGATATGACTTCTCAGAGCATCCGTTTTCTCAGCTATTCAATTCTCAGCAGAGGTTACAGAGTCTACCTTGGATAGTTGCTGGAAGGAATCTGTAAAGCTCTATATGGAAGCAAGTTCTAATTCTACCTCGACTGCTACTACCATCAGCACTGTTGCTGCTACTAGAGTTATTACAATTAATAATAACACACCATGTGGGGCTCACTTTGGTCAATAATCAAAGAAACTGTGAAAGCCAAGTGTCTCTTTCAATGCCTTTGAACCCAGCTGAGTGGCCTTAAGTCGGAGAAGCTGGCTGTACCCTCCCAAATCCACTTCGAGTCTCTCTTTGTGTGCACGTGTGTAGGTCTGATTTCTGACTTCCTTTATTTCTGCCCCTTTCTCTTTGTCCCTAACTGCCTCTCCCCAGCCCCTGTATTAAGTTGTCTGTCTTTTATCTGTCGTCTCTTGGTTTCCCATGATGCCCCATTTTCCCAGGTCCCCTGCCTAGGTCCCACTCCCCTCCCTCTCTCACCCACACTCCCTAGTGGCCTTGACACTCTCATCATAGACCCTCCCTTGCTTCTACCATGCCAGCAGGACTGTCCTGTGCTTCCTTTTCCCTGTCAGAAACAGCTGTGTCCTGTCTTGACAGCTTAAACAAACATATTTTAAAAGGCAGCTCATGCCAACCTCTGGATGCTCGAGCCAGCACTGCCGGCTGATCCCCTACAAGAGTGAGGGTTCACCCAGCTTGCCAAACCTGAGGCCTCCATGTAGGCACAAAGGCCCCGAAGGGGTCCCCTGGCTGCTGTCATCCAGCCAAAGGTCCCCTCCACCACCCAGACACCTGAGGAGCAGCAATGCTAAGGTGAGCACCCTGCTATTTGTTAGCAGTGGGCCATCAGGGAGTTTCCAAGCTTGGCTTTGATGAAACTGAAAAGGTTAAATCATTAAATGTTCGGAGAATGTGAAGCTGGCACCCGGCCCTGTGTTTTCTGTAATATCCATTATTCCCGGAGAACACTGCTGCTTGCTGGGCTGGGAGGTACTCAGAAAGAGGGAAGGATCACCTGCTCACCTCTCAGCTGTAGGAGTGCCACCACCAGGGTGAGGGACCACGTGGGTGGTCTGGAGAAAGACTTCAGGGGCAGGGGAAGGGCCACCCAGCCTGGAGGGGGTGCAGTGGGAAGAACAGAGATGAAGAGGGGGCAGGTAACCTGATAACTGCCGTCGATAGCTCCTCCGTAACGGATCAGACAGACATCAAGAAGCACCTGTTATGTGGATGGTGCTTGCGCGTATAAATGACTGGCCCCTGCTCACATCTCTGGGAAGAAGGCCTAAATACTAGTTTTGTCCCAGAACATTTCGTCCCTGTGCACACCCTCAGTTTCTGTGTGCACACCTCCCGACTGTGGTCAGACTTCTCTGAATTCCAGAATTCTACCTCCGACCACGTTTGTGCCATCTCCTCTGTGATGTATCAAAGGGGCTTGGGCTCAACATGCCTAAGATTACACTCAAGCTCCCCCTACCCTGCCACGTACCTGGTTCTGCCCTCTCTCAAGAAATGGTCCTACCCATGTGGTGCACCACCGAGTCCCTGGACAAAGTCCTCACCAGCTCTGTTTCCCTTGCCTCTGCATCTAATCCCTCCCAGGGTCCATCAGTTCACCTCCCAACCGAATCTCCAGCACATCCTGTCACTTCTTCGTAGTGGCCACACCTCTACTCTGACACCACAGCCTCTTGGCTGGGCTCTCACCCAGACAAAGGCAACAGCTGCTCACTGACGTCTCCATGTAGTCAGAACGATCCTTTCGAGACGCACATCTGATCAAGGCACCCACTGCCTGCTCAGAACCCTTCAACTACTCTGAGGACAACGACCCAGAAATTTTCACAAAGTCCTAGTAGGCGTGCTCTGGCCTCCCCTCTCCCCTCTGCTCTGGACACTGACTCTCCCTCAGTTCCCCAAAAATACCAGGCTCCTGTTTGCCCGTGTTAGCCCTTCCATCTAGAACTTTCCTCCACGCTCTCTGCCATTCCATCCTCCTGCTGCAATTTATGTCATAGAGGTAACTGCACAGTTTTGATTCGTCAGTCAAAAGTCTAAAACTGTATACAGAAGAAATTCTCCACCCACCTCTGTCCTCCATTCACCCAGTTCCCTCCTCATACTCAATCCCCAGCTCCAGATACTTTAAGGGATTTTTTTAAAGCATATTTGAACACATCCACACATATATGACCTTCTTCCAGGTTTTATACAAAGGGTAGCACAATATATACAAGATCTGTGCCTTGCTTCCTTTTTTCACTAAACAATATACCTTAAAGATCATTCCATTTTGGGCCAGCAACTGATGCCTCCTTTTTTATAGCTGCATAGTATTCCATGCTATAGTTGTTCCATAATTTATGCAAATCATTCCCCATTCACAAAGCCATATGCTTTTTTCTTTCTTTTTCTCTTTCTTTCCTTCCTTCCTTCCTTTCTTTCTTTCCTTCCTTCCTTTCCTTCCTTCCTTCTTTCTTTCTTCCTTTCTTTCTTTCTCTTCTTTCTTTCTTTCTTTCCTTCTTTCTTTCTTTCCTTCCTTCCTTCCTTTCTTTCCTTCCTTCCTTCTTTCTTTCTTTCATTTTTTACTATTTTGAACAAGATTGTAGCAAGTAATAATGTACATATAGCTTTGGGAGCAAGTTTAGCTAAAGGATATAACCCTAGTAAAGGAATAGCTGGGTCTAAATGATTGCATACTTGCAATTTGGATAAATGTTGCTAAATTGCCTTCCATGGGGGTTTTAAATGATACTCTCACTCACAAGAGCCTGTTCTCCACAAGTTAAAACATTGCTTTTTTTTGTTACTCTGGGAGGTGAAATATGGATTTTACTAGATATTTTTAAATGAAAGACTTAATAATTACCCAGTGCTATGCTTTCACTAATGATATCTAAGCAGCATACTGGGGACATAAGTGAAGTTGCTTGTGTCCAGAGACAACTGGACCCAGGTCACCCAGACCCAGATATCTGGTGGCCTTGGGCATCAGTATCTCAGCAACCTGGACATGGTACTACTTGGGAAACTATGATCTCAAGGAAAAAAGAATGTTACTGGTCCACTTCTATCATTTAAAAATGGGTCATACATCCAACTAACACAAAGATGTATTTGGGTGCATATGAATTAGCTGGAGTAACAAGGGAACATTGGCGAAAAAAAAAAAGAGGAGACTGGAAAGGACACTTCGGTCTGGATTATAAAGAAAAATGCCTTCCCCAAACTGTGTGTGTGCAACCTCATACTCAGCTGCTTATCAGACTGGGTAGCTGATGAGATGGGCTCAGAGGGTCAGAGTGAATGAGACCACAGACTTGGCATCCAACAGTCCTGGCGCGAACCCCACCTCTAGCACTAGATGTGGAGCCTCCCAGAAGTTACTTGAGCTCTCTCGGTGACTCAGTTTCTTCATTTGCCATATAGGGTAATAATGTCATTGGGTCGTTAGGAGGATTAAGTTAGATAAGCCACAAAGATTGCAGAGTGTTATGCCTGGCGCCCTAAATGGTATTTATTATTCCCTAATAATGAGGGTCATCATTATTTTATGCCACTAGTGTGTGAGCTACAACTCACTCAACAGTGCCAGGTACACGGGCCATGGGCCAGGCAGAACTGGGTGTCTTCCTGGGGTCTGGCTTCACTAGCTGCCTATCACGGGTAACCGTCTCAGTTTCCTCGCCTATCGACTGGGGATAACACGTAACTCAGATGACCTTTATAAGGATGGGAGCAGATCACGTAAATGCTAGAGTGCTTAGCACATAAGAAACTCCTCAATAAGTAGTAGCATCGTTTCCAATCTCAGCATCCAGCAGAGAGAAAGGCCTAAGGGAAATGCTTGCTGGGTTTTGTCTGGTAGGTTTTTTTTTGCTGTGAGAAGTTGAGCAGGTTTCTCCTGCAGCTTGGACACAGATGCATCCCACCCCACCCCCACAAGAAGATCTGCAGCTTCTTCCTTTCCATCAGGTCGATGCTGTGGGCCAAATGGAATCTGCAGCTGTGGGCCCCAAGCCCTTTCCATCCAGCTCCAGAAGTCGAAGCTCTAATTCACTCTGAAAGGGCTTCAGCACCACCCCTGTGAGGTCCTTAAATGTTTTATGAGCTCCCTGAAATGCTCAGATAATTAAAAACACTTTCTTAATTTAATAGCTTGGCTTAATGAAACCGGGACTTTATGTTTTATTTGGAAAGGGGTGAACATCCCAGTCACACTTATTAATATTTTTAAGACTATGCCCAATTGTGTCCAGGGATGGAGGGAAATCATTGCTTCCAGGGGGAAATGGGCTTTTCTGAGCCTGTGACAAGTCTTGGGCTTATTAGAGCTCATTACATCCAGGAAGCCTGAAAACCTAAATTAGCAATCATCGCATATGACGTGGCAGGCTATTATTAAGGAGGCCACTTATTATAGAAACATGGAATTCTCAATTAAAAAATAGTCCACCCAGGCCCCAAAGGTCCAGTAAGATTACCTGTGCCATCCAGATAGTCATTTCAAAGGCTAAAGCAGAGAGAAGTCTCCTCTGAGAGCAACTTTTTCTGTCAAGTCAAATAAGCATGATCCTCTTAGGAGAAAAATGCCGTAATTCAAACAGGTTGAATGCAAACCCAAATGGTCTGGAGTGACAGGGGGTGGAGGTATCAGTAAGAGCCAGGAATGCCAAAGGGTAGTGGTCACTTGGTGTCCAGGAAGTGGGGATTCTTTAGAGGGCTCTGCTTGCTTCTTTCCAGGGTGGCCACATGCTACAATGGGATGAGCTTGGACTTCAAGGTCAGATGCAGTGGTGCTCTGGAACTTGCACAGCTCAGGAAAGCACATTGTACACATCTCTTCCCAACTCCACGGTCAATGGCATCATGTTGGTAGCGTGAAATCAGCCGTGGTGGGAGTATTTATACCATGGAGACAGGCAAACACTGCAAAGCGGTGCTTTAACTTTTCTTCAGAGAGCTGGTTGTTAAACATTAACCAGCACCACACAGCCGGCCCAGTGTGATGATGATCATGGGAAATTTATTTAACTTTCCTGAGCCTTAGCTTCCCTATTAAAAGTGGAGATGAAACAACTTTCCGTGTGTGTGGCTTCATATTTTTTTTCTCTAAGGCACTCATCCTTACCTGACATTACAATAAATCTGTACCTGTTTATGTTGCTGTTATTGCGCTACTATGTCTTTCTCCATAAAGCTCCTTTGTTTATCCAAAGATGTTTATCAAGCACCTACTATGTCCCAGGCACTGTGATGCAGCAGTGAACAAAACAGAAGTCTCTACCCTCGTGGAATATACAAAGCATAAACAAACGTGTAAAGGGTGTGTACCCCAGATGGTGTTAAGCGCTAAAGGGAAAGATGAAGTAAGGTGGGGAAGAGGACGTGGTAAGATAAGAAGCAGGCGTTGAAGTTTTCACTAGGGTACCACGAGAGCATCACTGAGAAGGTGACATATGAGAAAAGAATTATAAGAGGCAAGAAGATGAGCCAGGTGGCCACGGGGAGACGAGCATGCCAGGTGGAAGGAGGAAGGGGCAAACAGGTAGGACTGTGCCCGCAGTGTGTGAGAACCACATGGGGGCACTGTGCTTGGAGCAGAGGGATTGAGGGCAAGGACAGCAGAAGATGAGATGAGAAGGGCAACAGAGACCAGATGTCACAGGGCATCATACAACTGACAGAACTTCCTGCAAGGACGGAAATGGTCTATATCAACGTTGCCCATGATGGTAGCCACTAGCCGTGCATGCCTATGGAGCATTTGAAGTGTGCTTAGTCCAACTAAGGGACCTGCACTATCAATTTTTAATTTTATTTAATTGCAAATAATTTTCATTTAAAAAGCCCACATGTGGCGAGTCGCTGGAATCTGCGACAGCTCGGTTACAGGCCACTGTAAGTGATTTTGGCTTTTGCTCTGCGTGAGATGAAGAGCCATCACGGGAACTGAATGAAGCAGTTCTGCCTGAGCTTGCAGGGGCTCACTCTGGCCACTCTGCTCTGCAGGGAAGGCCAGGGAGGAAGCGACTGCAATCATCCCGCAGGACTGACACGTGGCCCCAGGATGGAAGGGACTGTATTTTGCTCTATTTCCAGCTCTTAGAACGTTTACTAGAACATATTAGGTATTTAATAATTTTGAGGGGGATTGAATTTTAAAAATAAGTTCATGATTGGCTTACTCAAGGAAGTTATTTCTGCTTTGTCTCAATTTTATGGCTTAGCAATGACGTGCGGTCCAGCTTCTCTGTGGGTTTATGTAGATAAGAATTTTGCTGAGAATAAATATCATTCAATACAATCAATACATCTCAAAGCTTATCCCACAGACCTGAGTTTCATGGAACGTTAATGAGCGCCAAATATTAAAAGATAGACAGATAAAAAGTTCTACGAAGAAAAAAATCGGGGAAATGCTGGTGGATGCAAAATAAAAATGCCTTTACCGCAGTATCAATGCCTTTAATGCACTAATATAAATTGTGTGGCTCCAACAGGGGATAAACACGTGGGATGTATTTTCCAACTGTTTTTGACAATAGATCCCCTCGTCTTGCCTTAGTCGAGCATCTGGCTCAGTGGTTGTTCAACAGAGCACTCTTTAGGAAATATTGTGTTCGATTGCTGAGTAATGGAAAGAGAAGGCTGAATGTAGGCTGCCACCCCCAGTCCTTCCCTAACACTTCACCCTGTTGTATTTTCTCTGTAGGATTTAACACTGTCTCCAACTATTGCCTTCATTTATGTGCTGACTTGCTTACGTGACCGTAACTTATGCTAGGGTGAAACCCATGGGAGTTGAGGGGTCTGGCCTATTCTGTTTCCAGATGGACTTCAGTGCCTAGCACAGTGGAAGGTGCCAATAAAGAGCATTCACTGAAAGACTGAGCTGGAATCTGTGATGACTGAATCCCTAGGATTCTGTGGAACAACCCTTAACCAGGCTCTGTGAATACAAAGGAGAATCTGGCACAGCCCCTGCCTTCGATTTTCTCACTATGAGTCCAGGATTAAATATACATTCTTGAGAAGCAAACTGGTGAGAAAGGATAGAATCTGACAATTAGTGATCCCAGATAAATGCTATGGGAATTCAGTCCTTGGAGTCACTGGGGCTGGGTGTGTCAGGGGAGTCTTTGGAAGACGTGCAACTTGGGTCAGCCTTCGCAGTGACGGTCAGAATGCCACAGAGAGGCTGGGGAAGGCATGCCAAGCACAACAAATGGTGTTTGCCCAGCACAGAGCAGGACATGCGAGTGGACAGAGGCCAGTCTCCTTGGGTGGTGAACTGCAAGCTCCAAGTCTCACCCACCTGTGCTCAGCTCTCTGCACAGAGTAGGTGGTCAAAAGGGGCGACCAAAAGGTCAGCAGTACAAATAGCTAATGTTAGCTGAGGGCATGTGCTAAGCATTTTGCCAGGATCACCTATTTCATTTAACTTTCCCAGCAACCTAAGGGAGGGACGTTATACCACTTCCATTGATGAGGAAGCTGAGGCTGGACTAGGAGTGAGAGAGTCTTAACCTCTATGCAGTACTGCCTCCTCAAATAACTAGATGTCCTGAGATCCATGGTGCAATAAAGATTACAGTACAGGACATAGATGCTGAAAGCATCCCAAAGTTGGGATCTCAGAGGTAGAAAGACCTATATTTGCTGGACAGGGGCATGGGAGGGCTCAGGGAACTTTTCACAAAGAAGGTAACATTTCAGCAACATTTTGAAGAAAGGATGTCTCCACTTGGCAAAAGAAAGATGGAAGGGTGAGCTTCATAGGCAGGAGGCCCAGCATGGGTAAAGGCGGGGAAGCATGAGACAGCATATGTGTTCGGCATCACAGGCAAAGGCCAATCTCTCCCAATCCACGTTTGAGTGAGTGTTTGAATATTCAAATCAATGTGTAAGAAAAGCAACGACTGCCAGACCTCGCAGGAGTCATAAAAAATTATTTCTTTAGAATGTTCTGGCAACAAAAAGCCAATTAAAGCCCCAGGAGTCGGTGACTGAGCATACAAAAACCAAATCCTTCTGAGGCCGTATCTCCTCTCCTCTGGTTCTTTCTCCTCATTGATCGTATTTAATTGGAAAAAGTGGCCATGGGTAAACCGACTGTGGGAGCATGGATCTCACTTAAAATGGGCCCCATAATAATTATTGACTGTACCTTCTATAATAAGCCATATAATTTATCGCTCCAGCTTCGCTTCCTGGGCCTCATATCAATACCACTCACGTGCAGTGGTAGTGGGGGAATAAGTGTCAAGCAGTGAGCACAGACTTATTTAACACTTTATCCCTTAAATTCACTCTCTTTGTGGTATATCAGCCACAATCACGGGCCCGTATAGCCCCTAGTCGGGAGAAAAATGGCATAGGATAGAGGAGGGAGGCAAAGCCTTGGTGGCAGGCTGACCTGTCTTTGATTACTGTTTTTGCCATGTATTAACAGTCTATGACTGTTTTCCCACCCCGAAAATATGAGTACTATCTTTTAGTGTTGCTGAATAAATCAAAATCAATAATGTATATAAAGAGTATGACTCAAGACTTAGTATAGTAAGTGTTTGATATATGCTTGTTTCCTAACTACATTTTCTGTCATTCATGGGACAGGATCACCATTGGTCCCTGTTGAGGGCTTACTCCATGTTCTGCTCTGAGTTGGGTATGGTGGAGGATACACAGGATGGAAAAGATGTGTCTTTGGCTATAGGGGGGTTGGGGTCTGGCTGACGGTACAAGTTTTACAGACATGATAGAACTAGAGAGAGAGGACAGTTTTCAATGAAATCTGGCTTCTGAGTGCTGAAGGAATTCAAAGGATGCATGGTGGAAGGCTTGCATAAGGAGATGAGACTTACAGAATCACTAGGATTTAAGGTGGTGGACAGTTAGGGAAGGAGAACATGATGAGCGAAGATCCCAAGTTGAGACGGTCTTCAGACGATTAAGAAAACTTAACTATGAAACCTGTTAATATTCAAGCTTTAGTCCTCAAACTGGTAACAGAGTGGGCTCCAGAAAATTCTAGGAAGGCACAGGATTTGAAAACAGAAACTTATGATTCCTCAGATATCAAAGTGGGGTTTTGTTGGTGGTTGAAACTCTCCTGATTGTAGATCTATATGCGTGGATCTCTAAGATGGTACAATTCACCTTTGCATCTTCACATAAACATTAGTCATTTTAATGAAGCAAAACCTAAGGATGCTCCCTGTCATCATTTCAAAGTGATGCTCCAGCCCACACTGGGGAAAGGAACGCTGCCCCCAGGCTACTAATCACTTCAGTGTTTCTTCATGTCCCCAAAGACCAGTCCATATTTAGAAAAACTATGCCTGGGATTTCATGACAGAGTATACATGAAAACTGCTCAGATCAATCGTTTATCTTCTTTCATGGCTTTGCACGACTTGAAGAAGAATGCATGTTGGGAGAGAGAAGCCATCAAGAGCTCCTGTGGTTTGGGTTTTGCTGAATGTGATGCTTAGTGAGAAATTGCTCTGGGAAGATGAGGTGAAAAGACTAATAGATATGGGACACAGGCAGTAAGATACCATTAAGTCACAATCAGTTTATGCAGAATGGCTGCCAAGTCCAAACAAGAACCATTACCTGTTGCTCTACCCTCTGGGGTCTTTGCATAGACCCATGCCAGCTACATCTAGGTCTACATTTTTTTTTTGTTTGTTTTTTAGTTTATTGAGCAGCTGCTATATACAAGTCCGTCTCCTGGGGAAGCAAAGATACAAAGGCAAGGTTCCTGACAAAGGCAAGGTTCCTGATTTAATAAACTAAGAATCTTAGTTTATTAAATCACAACATATATCCTCCATCGATTCACTTGGATAATAGGTTTCAGTATTAAATGATTTGAAAACAGAGTTGAATCCACTGACCCTCCATATCCACTGTGATATCTCAGTACGAGGACAGCTTCTCCCTTTTTTTACTTTCCCACCTGGCCAACTCCCAGTTAGTCAGTCACCCTTCAAGGAGGAGCTCAAGGTTTTTCTTGGCTTGGGTAGATGAGAAAAGTCTTATTTATTCCCTCTTTTATGTCATTGCCTTGCTGAGTACGTATTATACTTCTCTTGTAGCCTTAATCACTCCATAGTAATAAACTGTAAATTGTTTCAGCGATGCTTCTGCCTTTTTTTAAAACTAGACTTGAGCTCCTTGAGTAGTAGTCTTTGAATTTTTCATTTCTACACCCGGCATCTAGTTCAGTGCCTGACTTGACACACACTTGTTACCTGAGTATGCTGAATAATGAGGCTGCTATTATATTTATGCTCCTCTGCATGGAAACATGTATTCAGTCCATTCTTCCAACTCAATTCCCACTCTTTATTCAGGTCCAGCTTAAGACTCATTGTTTAGATAATACCCTGACCTAACCCACCCATTCTGGCATTTTCCCAGAATTCCTGGGGAGATATAAGGAAAGACAGCATGTGGACCAAATCATTCCATGTAGGTCTAGGTGTCTGCATGTGTCTGCAGAATCTGTCCTTTGCTATTTTGCACGTATATCTATTCTGTCTCTTCAAGGCAATGATCTCATTACTACAAGACCTAATATTGTTGTTATTGTTATTCTTTTACCCAACAAACCCATGTTCTAAACTTTAGTTTGTTTGTTTGGGTGGGATTTTTTGCTTGTTTGTATGTCACACCATATTTGATAAGACTTCCCTTTTCTGCCTAGCACTGATCAGCATGGATAACCAAGATTACTACTCTGGGTTAGTAAAGTCCCAGCCCAAACAAAGAAAATTAACATTTCTTTTAGACTGTGACATTATTTCATTAGTAAATGTATGAATTATTTCTGTAGTTGAAATACCAAGAAAAGGATTTAGAAACCCCAATTTTATAGGACTCTAGAAGTATGTAGTTAGAGACGCAACCACAGCCTAGAAAAAAGATTAGTAATCCTGAGTAACGTGCTTGTTTGCGTGATCATGAGAAACAATAATCATGAGTAGCACAACTGCCTGTCAACAACGTGTCAGGAACTTTCCTTGTCTCAGCTCTGCCACTTCCTATGTGACCTTAGGGAAGTCACAGGATCGCTCCATGTCTCAGTTTCCCATAGATATAAAATAGGGACAGTATCTCCTTCTTTCAAGAGGGGATTACACAGACTTCTAGGCTACAATGAGATAATGAAGAAGATTTTTACTAAAGTGCCTGGTGCGTTTTTTTGGAACATGGTCCTGCCCAGAAACTGGCAGGTAGCTATTACTATGTTTCAGACTCCCTTCAGTCCACTGTCTTTTCAACTTTCTTACTGCAAAACAACCCGTGGCATTTCAGAGTATGGAGCACCAGATTTTAAGGAAGAAATTTAATAGGATTGCACGGCCAGGAGAGGGAAGAATCAAGGCAGGTGAACTGGTTTACATAAATCTTGTAGAATTTAATTGGAAGCAGTGGTGTTTTCTATGGCTGGGAGACAAAAGAACAGAGGCAGTTCATTACATTGATGTGTCAGTCGTGATCAGGTGAGATTGAGAACCGGAGAAAGGGCCAACAGACTGATCAACCATTACTTAGACTTAAGTAAATCAATTAGTTGTTGATGAAGGCTCCTAAGAAATCTACACTGTGCTATGTTCATAAGCAGGGTTACTGGAGCTGCTAAGGTGAGTTTGGAGTGTTTCTCCCAGTGAAATGTGATATTCCAGATCTCTCTTGGGCTCACACTGAGAGAGAAAAGAGGAAATAAAAAAGCCAACAAATTAATTCTCCACCAACCCAGGTTTGTGGGAGCCTTTGGGGGAAGAAGCCAGAGTCTCCTTGGTTGGTTTATTCCAAGTCTCCTGGCTCCATCGTAAATGGAATTTACAGTTGGTTCTAAGAAGTGATGAAACTCCCCCCCCCCATTCCATTGTGATTTTCACCTTCACGATATTGTAGCTTCTCACCGGGCTCCTCCAGCCTTCCCGCACCCCCCCCCCCAGCCCCCATTCATTTTTCTCTCCGGAGGCGATCGGCAGGCACCACGTCACTGTTTTAACATTTGATGTTGGATTGCTTTCAATCATCTCCTGGCCTATGAATTGCCTGGGTTAGAAGCTGTGGGCAACACTGGGGAACAGCTTATATTAGGAGCAAAGACATGAGAAAAACCCTTTCTTACGTGCTGTGTGTTGGAACACAAGGCCATGACTTTGTGCAATTCTAAAAGGAGAACATGATATAGTGACATGTCGATATGCACATACCCTTGTTATCCTGACTCTGAATCTCCTGGGGTGACCCATCCCATGGGGAATGAAGATTTCTGCCCCCCAGCTTGGCTTGCTATTCAATTTCCAGGCTGTGTCACTTCAAAATTTTAAGAGTTGGCTTTAATTTCATTTTGTGGGAACATGCCTCCAGTACATTAAATATCTTTAGAGTCTTATGAATCTATTAAAATCTTTAGACATATATACCAATTTTAAAATGTAGCTAACTTCACCTACATCTGTGTCTTTAGCAATCATCAGTTACAAGTTATCCAACAGGTCTGAGAACACAGAAGCCTTTTCTTAAACCATACATCTTCAGAGCAGACGTGTATTATATTTATATAATGAAGCAGTTGTCTGACTAGCTATATAACAACTCAGGTGTTTTTAAATAAGTAGAAAAAATGTAGCACGGAAACCTAATTCTGCTCCTGGAGCAGGCTGATAAATCTAGCCAAACATCTTTATTTTTTTACAGTACATTAAGGGAACATTTTTATTTAGTGGAGTCATAGATCTTCACATTACTGGGAAGTGTGTTCTTACATTGCGTTTTTGTCTTCAGAATTGCCTTAGGAAGACATCCATTCACTGGGAGTCCTATTGATGTTATTCGGGGGGGAGGAAACGGCTCAAACTTGATGTGAATTAATTGGACACTACAGGACGGTATCTTTATGCCCCTCACCACCAAAGGCTTTGTCTGCAGAGGAGTTTTGCTTTTAAAAGGATGGGTAAGAATTTTAAAATTGGATGATGAATACACGGTTTGCCAAACTATTCTCTCAACTTTTGTGTACTTTGAAATTTTCCTTAATAACTAGTTCTTTAAAAGGAACTGGCAACACAAGGGAGAAAGGATATCTATGCGGAAGCTATTAAAATTCATTTCCCATAGGATACATTAGCACTCCCTGTGTCCTAGACTCTGAGCTAAGGACTATAGGGTGGAAACAAGAAACTGTCCTCAAAGAAACTCATCCCCTGGTTAAAGTGATTGATGTCTGCTATGGACTGAATGTTTGCGACCACCCCCAACCCCCCCCAAAAGTTCATATGTTGAAATCTAAATCCCCAATATGACAGTATTTGGAAGTAGAGCCTTTGGGAGGTAATTAGGTCACGAGGGTGGAACCTTCATGATTGGGATTAGTGTCCATGTAAGAAAAGTCACAAGAAAGATGCTCGCTCTCTCCCCACATCATGTGAAGATACAATGAAAAAATAGCTGTCTGCAACCCAGGAAGAGAGCTCTCAACAGACATCAAATCTGCTGGTACCTTGATCTTGGACTTCCCAGCCTCCAGAACTGTGAGAAATAAATGTCTGTTGTTTAAGCCACCCTGTCTATGGTATTCTGTGATAGCAGCCTGAACTAAGACACTACTTTAACTATAGTTCTGGAGCTGTGATGGGCTAGATGGTGCAACAGTGTAATTGCTCTGGGAGCAAAGTTGAAGGGGCAATTTATTTCAGCTATGGGACTCTGGGAAAATTTCCTAGAGAAGGTAATAACTGAATGGATATTAAAAGATGATCATGAATTTAAAATTCCAAGGAAGGTATACACAGAATAGTACAGATATGGATTAAGAAGGATGGAGCTATAGGGAGTATTCCATGTTCCCAGCCTCTCAAAAAGGGGTCTGGAGCAATTTCAGGGCTAGTTATTAGTAGGATTCAGAGGGAAATGAGGCTAGAAAGCTGAGTTAAAGGCACATTATGTCCAGAGCATTAAATCTCAGAATGAGGCATATGTAATTTAACTTGGAGAATTAGAAACTCATTCAAGGGATAGGGTAAAGGGAGTATAATGCTCCCAATTTGGTTTTTAAAGAATAATGTTGTTAGCAATGTGAAGGATTTCAGAGTTTAAACTGAATTTTAGCCAGAAGTTAGCTCATTAGCCAGAGCGCCTTCAGCGATTTCAGAGCAAGGAAGTGAGCCTGCGTGAAGTTGGGTGACGATGGTTCAGAGATGGTGCGCGGCATACAGGACACAGAGAAAGATTTAGACAAAACTCAGCACACTAATTGGGCGGGATGATGTAGAGACTGTTGCTATATCGATAGCTACCAGACTCCCAAATTCTTCCCCCTCTGCCTTTGATGTAAAAGGATTTTCTTGCTCTGCCCAATCCCACCTAAAAATTACTGCCTAGCTCAATTAGAGGGTGAAAGAAGGGACAGAAAAGGTCAGAGAGAAAGAGAGAAATAGAAAGAATGAATGTCATGTGGGATGAGGTGAGAGGGATTCCAAAAAGAAGGAACCACTGATGGTCAGAACAGGGACAGCCCATTCAAGGCCACCGCTGAGGAACACATACAGAGTCGAAGGGACTAGGGACAGATCTTGTTGCCATAGCAACATAGCCTCTTCTTTCCAGCCAACTCTCGATTTAGGTACCATAGCTCGTGCAGTCTGAGGGTCACCCAGGTCCAGAAGTTCTTCCTGAACCTCACCTTATGGGCGCATTTCACTGCATATTGACTACAGTTCAAGGAAGTGGTCAGTCAGGGCTAGGATCTGAGTCAAAGACAGTTGCTAACACCAAAATGGCACTTCAAAGTGAAGTGGGTGCTTTCAGAGTCATTGGTTCTTTATCCTTATTGATATCCCTGAGATCTTCCCAGCATCTTACAGATGACGAAACTGAGACATCTAGCTGGAATTTGAACCAGGCCTGACTCAGGTGCGTGGTCATGTGCAGTACTGTGACAATCGTCCACATGCACAGGCCTCGAATCCCAAGCCTTCATGTCTTTCAATCGTTTATTTATCCCTTTGGTAAACATATGCTGAATGCCAACTAAATGTCAGGCACTGTGCTGGACACTGGGGGGAACAGTGTATAAATACAGACACAACTTCTGCTCTCATGGAAATTATAGTCTGGTGAGAGAGAGAGATTTCTCAAATAATAAATAATACCAAGAAAGAACGAGACCAGCACTCAATGGAAAGAAACACTGACCCATTAGACTTTACAATGACCTAGAGATATTTACTAAGCACCCACTCTGTGCCAAACCCTCTACTAAACCCTGAAGATATAGAGAGATTACAATGTGTGCCCTCCAAGAACTTGCTGTCTAGCACAAGAAGGAGCCTTGTAAACACAGCCATGTAGCGTGACGGATGCCAACATCATGAGGCCCCGGCAGAGCAAGTAGCTGTTTGGAGACAGAGATCTAGGATCAGAGAAAGTTTTCAGAAGCTGTACCTCTGAAATTACTTGCAAAGAAAGAGTACAGATTCCTCAGGTGCATGTAGAAATATGCCATCAATACGGTACATAGAGTCAGGGTATAGGATGACGAATCTTGAAAATAAAGTCTCTGAGCTTACAGCTCTATTGCAGCATGTTGGTGGAAGCTTACAGTTATTTATTTTTTTATTGTGGCTTAGGGTTAATTCCCACTGCCACAGACCAGCTGTGTGTTTCTAAACCAGCGTGTATCAATAGATTCTCGAATCAAAAAAAAAAAAATGGTGTGATTAAAAGAAAAAGAATCTCTATTCAGACCAGAAAGGAATATTCAAATTTGAAAACTGAATTTTCATCTTAATGCATTAAGGGGAGAAATTCAGCACCGTGTCTCTCACTGTCTCCTGGTGGCTAACAGGAAGCATTAAGTCTGACTGTATATGACCGAGTTCCTCAGATTTGCAGCCGGGACACCCAGTCACGCTGGGCGGTGAGAGGCAAGTTCAAGAACTCCTCCATGGTTGGAAAGATTTCATTTTAACCAAAGAAGCTAGGGGTCGACGGCCTCTCAAATGAAACAGATAAGGCGAACAGAGGGTTCTTGTCAGAAACAAATGTTATGTCTTTCCCTCCTGAAAAGCTTACAGATATTATCAGTAGGAGTCTAGTTGGCCTTAAAACAAGTCCCTGAGAAGTAATATTAACCAGACGCTTGGCTAGATAGTTTATTTATCTCCCCCTAAATTCAATAAAGAGAGCCATATATACATAAGGGAAAATAATGCAACTGTTAGTCATTTATCACTAGATAGAAAGCCATTGTTGCCCTTATCTCTTCAATGATGTTCTATTTCCACTGGTAATGAATTACAGGGTTGCCACATCCCTGTGGCAGTGGAGCCAAGCCAGGTGCTACAGCTCAGACCCTGTGTCCTGGAGACCCAGTGGCAGATGCCTGTGGGCAGCCCAAGGCCAAGGGCTGGTATTCCGCTTGGGATAAAAAGACATTATTTCTAAGAAACATTTATTCCTATCTTTTAGGTGCTTCTGAGGGAGGTGTGGTTAAGGGCTTATTAGTGAGGCAGCATTTTATTCATTATTTCCAGAGTTCCCATCTTCCTTTTGGCCGTTTACTAAAGGAACATGTTCAACTTGGCTTCAGAGAAATGGGTAGTCAGCAAAATGTAGAATTTATGAGAGTAGGAGGTTTAGGAACCAAAACGGTGGCTCATTTGTTTGACCATGGTGTTCATTTTATTGGTGATGCTGCTGCTGACAGGAGACAGTGTTTATTGCATGCTTACCACATTCCAGGCATCATTTAAAGCACATTACATAGGCTATTTTAGTTAGTTCTTCCCATAGACTTATGTGCAGGTCCTATTTTTAATTTTTATTTTACAAAGGAGGAAACTAAAAGCCTGAGAGGATGAGTACCTTGCCCATTGTCACAGAGCCAGTCAACAGTGAGAGGAGACTTGAATCTAGGGCCTGAATCCATTGCCTTTCCTGCGAGTTGAGTTGGATGAACCTAGGACATACCTTCTGGTTGGCATACATGATGAGGAAGTGAGGCCAAAACCACTGGCTGGCATCTTGAAGAGCAGAGCAAAGCGCATGGACTTCTTAGGGCTACTGGAACCAGTAACAATTTCAAGAGTGAAGGTGACATGACCAGGTGTGAATTTTAGGAATCCCAATCTCTGACAGCACTGCAGGAAATGGACAGGAGTGAAAATACGGAGTCCATGAGGTAGGGAGGCCATTGAGTAGTAGGTAGTAGCTAAAGAAGGCAATGGCCATGAAGACGGTCAGGAGGGATATCCCAAGGGACTAATTAATGGGATGTTCTGATACCATGCATGAAGTGTCCATGTCACAAGGCCAAGCTCTGGGTCCCCTATCTTAGTAACATCTTTCATTAGCCTATTAAGGAAGTGTATCCTGAATGCTTTGTTGAGATATTTGGGTCCTATCTCAATCCATTCTCATATTTCCAGGAAAGAGGAGCACCACCTTGAAGCATCAGTATCACTGATGGAATAGACACAAATTGGGCTATATGCTTGGTATCTCTGCTGGGAGTTGTCCTGCCCCATACCCTGGGTCCATCTGGCAACAGGGTGGGCCCCTGGCGGAGAAGAATTAAACCACAGGTGGTATCAGACCCAAAGAGGGCTGAAATCTCTTTCCTAGGAATATAGAATAGCTAATAAGAGACCCCAGCCTCAGTCTGCCTGGTCTCCAGAATAAGTAAGCATTTTTAGTCATGTGAACTGGAAAAAAAGCCTTCAGCAACAAAGAGGGATGGACTAGATACAGAAGCACAAAGAAATGCAGAGAGTCCTGATGACATGTTTAGATTCAAATCTAATCCCAATGTTGGATCCTTCCCTGCCCTTGAAAATCATGATATAACCCATAGACTTATAATACAAACTTCCCTCTCCCCAGTTCTTCTAGTTAAAGCTGATTTGGGTTGCTTGGGACCGTTTCCCCTAACTAAGAAGACCCCAGTGTCTAACTTTTTCTATTGGGCCACTGAGATCTTCATGATCTTCTTTTCCCCAGTTCCTTCCCCAGGGCCTCACCAACTTATCATCTCCCAGAAAATGAAATGGGAGAAATACTAGAAAGTATGTCCTCTGGGGCATATTATGTTCTATAGACAAAGTTAAAGGGACTGCTCAATTATTGAGAAACTACTATACTCAGGTATGGTACTAAATACAAATACGAGGTCTCAATTACATGTTTGACGAGCTTTATGAGGGATAATTAGAAAGCATAAGTGGGTTACTTGCGCTTTGTGGACTAACCTATGAATGCTCAGTCCCTCTCAATAAAAGCTATGACTGTGTTAAGTTCGGACCATCAAAGAAAAAGTGCCCCCCCCCACCTCAGGGCCATGCCATTTTAGCTGTGCCTACTGGACACTGCTGGCTGAACTGATGACCCTCCCCAGACCAGACAAGTAGAATCTAGCACTTCATGGGGACCCTGAGACTGCCAGGATGCAACACATCTCACCACCACTGGCAGCTTCTTTATTCCCCTGTCTGGAGTGCTGCGAATGTAACTCGTACTCACTGATGAACTAGGAACCTGCTTCCTTATAGCCCTCTGCATGGTGGGAGGTGTTATTAAATTTTGCTTTGATTTTTGGCTAGCCATTGAGTCAGCCAGCAAAATCATCATATGTGGTTACAAACAAGGGATACTCTACAAATGGTTCTTACCACCAACACGGCCAAGGAAGCAGGCTGAGAATGCGCAACTCCTCGTTTGATAATAAGCTTTCATCACAGATGTTACTTGCCTTAATGTTTCAACACATAATTTCAAAGAGACCATGTTGCAGACCCCATGAAAATAATAAGGGAAAACAGAGTGTACTTTATCCTGACCCAGAGATGAGGACCTGAGAAATGTTCCTAATTTGGCTGTCACCTGG
Organism: Delphinapterus leucas; assembly: GCF_059928025.1. Classification (NCBI taxonomy): domain Eukaryota; kingdom Metazoa; phylum Chordata; class Mammalia; order Artiodactyla; family Monodontidae; genus Delphinapterus; species Delphinapterus leucas. Next base: position 53,036,657 of record NC_143148.1, read on the forward strand.
GCTAAGTACAGTGATCTCTGTGTTGTTCTGGGTTCCATGCAGCATGTGTTCCAGCATCTGACACTGGGAACACGGAGAGCATGGCCTTGAAGAGCTGAGGCATTTCCATGACTTAGACAGCCCTCTGGGGTCCTAAGCACTTATTTCCTCTACCCCACAATCGGAGCGGGTGCTATTTAACGTCAGAAGAAGGTCACTCCATAGTAACTGCAGCTAACGGCTCTCGAGCACTTACTGTATGCTCCACGCTGAGCTAGGCACTTTATACAGATCATCTAGTGAGTCACAACGACATTATGGCTTAATTCAGTATTTTACATAAGAAGAAACTGAAGCGCAGAGAGATGAAATGAAACATGTTCCAAGTTTCTCAGGGGGTGTGCGTGTGACTTCAATCCGAATGGTCTAATTCCAGAACTTATGTGCTAACCACTGCTTCCCACTGTTTGACACCCAGCCTGGAGATGGCAACATCCATGCCTGGATAAAGGAGATGAGGAAAGGGAACAAACACTCGAGTATATATTATGTGCCAGACACAATACAGTGTCTTAGCTACTGTATGGACATTATTTTGCTTAATTATCAAAACAATCCCATTGGGATTGACATACACGCACTACTATATACAAAATAGATAACTAGTAAGAACCTACTGTATGTATTGCCCAGGGAACTCTACTCAACACTCTGTAATGACCTGTATGGGAACAGAATCTAAAAAGCGGTGGATATATGTACGTGTGTAATTGACTCACTTTGCTGTACAGCAGAAACTAACACAACACTGTAAATCAACTATACGCCAATAAAAATTAATTTAAAAAAGCCAATCCTATGAAGCTCTGAAATAACTTGGCACAGATATATTCACCTCCATGGTACACCTCCTAACTCCCCTCTCTGCCCATCTCAAATTAATTTTTGTCTTTGGAGTGAGGTAGGGGTCAAGACATTTTTTTCCTCTGTGCTTATCCAGATGTTCCACAAAAACCAACTCAGTGAATATATGTGAATCTATTGCTGCACATTATTTTGTTTCATTGATCCAGCTGTCTGTCCTTGCACCAAAAAGTCTAGAGGAAAATAAAGAGATCCAGCAGCTCATAGGAATAGGACTTTCCACTCTTCAGAGCTAATACTGGCAACATTTTGGTCTATTTTCCTTTGGACACACACACACATTTTAACATAATTCTTATGATACTGTATATATAAACGTTTATCTTGCTCTCTTTTTTTTAACTTAACATTAAAAAAGAGGCACATTTTCCATGTCATTAAATATCTTTTGAAAACATTATTTTTTTATGGCTGCCTATGTTCCATCATTTCTGTTTAACATAATTTATTTAACCATTTTGGCATGCATTTCATTCCCACATTTTTGCTATTTATAAATAATGTTGCAATGAACATATTTGTGCATAAATATTCATATGCATTTCTGACTTTCCCCCAAGAAGAAACATGACTGTGTCAAAGGGCATGAACTTTGCTTAGGCAGTCCATATATTCTGCCAAATTACTTTCCATATCAATTGTATAACTTAAACTCCCTCCGGCACTTTATATAAATGCTTATTTTTCTGCATTCTTGCCAAACCTGAATATTACCATTTTAAAATCTCTGTTAATTTTATAGCTAAAACGGTCCTTTACTCATATCCTAATTTGCTTTAACTTACTTTCCAGTGAAACTGAATATTTTTGCATATTTATTTGAATTTCTTCTTCTGTGTCTTGTCTGGCTTGTATCTTTAGCCAAAGATACTGCTATTAAGAATTTAGTGGGGTTTTATTCCTTAATGTTCCCTATGTACAAGACCTCTTATAAAGTAATTTTTAAAAATTCTTTGTCAGATAAGGAGTTCTGATATTTCTTTGGTAAGTTTTCTACACACATAATTAATGTTCCTCTTGTCAGGGAGCTCATGGTAAACAGGACAGCGGATACTGCTTGCAAATGACTGCAGTGCCCACAAAGAATAATAAAATACTCTAAGGGAATTCAAAGGAACGGCTATGGGTATTCAGATAAGGAAGAGAACATTTCCAGCTAAGAGAAGCAGGGAAAACTGCAAAAGGGATGTTGCTTTGTAGCTATGCCTTAATGTATGAATTATGACCGTAGATCTCAAACTTTAAGTTTCATCAGAATCACCTGAAAGGTTTGTCAAAATCGACACTGCTGGTCTGAGGTGGGGCCTGAAATTTTGCATTTCTAACATGCTCCCAGCTAATTACATGCTTCTGGCCCACACTTGGAGAACCAATGAACTAAGAAAACTTGGGAAGAAAGCATAAACAGTGAAAGAGAAAAAGAAGTTCCAAATGAGAACACAAACATTTCACAACTCAGCAGTTACAGCCTCACTGGGTCCTAAGATAACAACTCACCCCCAAAAAAAGGCAATCTGGGATTTTCCCCCTTCTTAAGTTATAAGAATCCACAGAGAGAACTGTGGATTCTCATAACTTACCTCAAACTTCTCTTTAAGTATTACATTTTACCCCAGGTTTATATGCAAGATATATCTAGTTAAAGCACATGGAAAGTAGTAGGTCTCATCCTCAGTGATTTTGGTCCACATTCAAGTTCACTCTATACTAATATTTTTTTAATCCATCCATTTTTTAGTTTTTATTTAAATTTATTTTAAAATTAACTTTATTTTAAAAAGAATTACTGTAAAATATAACTGGTGTTATTTGCCCTAAGTTAAAAGTGACATGTAAAAATAAGACGTGAAAACAAAATCTTGCTATTAAATTTTAACTAGATGTCATTGCCAGCTGTAGATTCTGAGCCTGAAGTCTGCTTAGTCTTTGTTAAAAGGGGCTATTAGTAGAAATCAGAAAGGGGTGGAGTTACCTGATGAAATACAGGAATCCCAGTTAAATTTGAATTTCAGATAAACAACAGGTACTTTTTAGTATAAGTATGCCCCATGTACTATTTGAGACATACTTATTCTAAAAATGTCTTTGTTGTTTATCTAAAACTCAAAGTTAACTAGATATCCTATGTTTTTATTTGCTAAATTTGGCAACCCCACAAAGAGACTGACGATTTATACCCACATCACATTGACCTTTTCTCCTAGCCACCTGCAGAAATACTGAAAGAAAACTGAAAACTGTCTTATGATGCATCCTGGTATTATTGAATGTAACAAGTTACCAAAGGTACCAAAAGGGAAAGAGTCTCTCTAGGGATAAGAGTTCCTCACTTTGTAAAACGCTACCTTGAAAAATGGATGGAAAACAGAATGAGAAGAGATTTTCACACCATCTTGGGCTCTCTGTAGCCAAGACTGGCATCTGTGCTTTTGAAGATATCAATTGATCTAACTTTTGCATACCAGAGGAAAATCTAAATCCCTGTGGGGACCATAAAGGGGGCTTCAGGCAAGAAGAAAATGGGAGATCTGTAGGCAAGTCCTCAAGCAATTAGCTCAACTAATGGGGAAAGTTTACATACAAATGGCTGGGCTTTCAAACCAGCTTTCTTTAAGAAAACTATCAAATCCCTAGATGTCAACTGAGGTTAATAAAAAATTCTAAAGTGTTTCTGCTTGCCTGCAAAATGTACTCCTTTCTGGGTTAAAATTAATTCCTTATAGTCTTACTGCCTGCTAATAAATACTTTCTCATAAATGAAATGCAATCTGAGAAATTCATAAGATTAGGTTCTGTTTTGTAACACATATTGTTAGGTCTGAGTGGGTGTCCCTCTCCAATCAAGTACTTTGATTTTCTCTTGGATTTGTATGTGTTTTCCCCCAACAAAATGGGACTGAAGGAAAGCATGCTGCCTACTAAACTGGATGGCAGGAGTGAAGATTACAAGATGTATCTAATCTCCAGGTCCTCAGAATGTTGACTCTTCCTAGAGACAATGATCTAAGTTTGGACCTCTTTATCTCCTCTCCTGGATTATCCCACCATTCAACCTCACCTGTAGATCTGGGAAGCCTGGGTGGGTCTTATGAGCAGGAACTGAAAGAGGGAGTCAGATTATCACAGATTATCAGCAACTGTTATAGTTGAAGGCCGAGGGTCATTTAATGGCACAGAATGGCTCCTGATCTAAGCAAGAATTCAGAGTAACCTAATAGTTACATTACTATATAAAACAAACCAAAACATGTAGGAAATGGTTCTTGGTAACAGCAATGTAGTGTGCCAGGTGGTTTACATAAATCGCATAGGTAGATACTACATCATTCCCAATTTACAGATGATAAAACTGAGGTAAGGACAACTTAACTGACTTGCCAGGTCCACTGTCTCCAAATCCTGCACCACTGTAAACAGAAAAGACAGGACAGAAAATGTCTAACCCCAGGCTGTCTCCACGTCAGACTTCCTGGCCACCCTCTCCTCCTGGTGGAGATGGGATGCTAAGCTTGAAGGCACGGGCTGCTTCCATCAACCACTGGCTCTGTTCTTGTGGCACATTCGCTAAGCAATCTTCTGATTGCAATTTGGCTTCTCCTGCAACCATTCAGGGGCTAGAAACTGGGCCAGCTGAGCCAACATGACCTTTCCGTCTGCAAGGCAGGATCATTTCATTCTGGGCTTGCAAAGGTGAGGACCAGACCTTTAATCATCATGAGTTTAACAAGGTGCTGCCAACAGGGGGCTGGTGGGGCAGGTTCTCCTGCCCCTTGCCAGCCTTGGGAACATGAGGGAGCTCTTGCTTTCCTGTTCTTTTTCCTCCTCTCTCTATGCAGACCAGAAAGCCCAGGGAACAGATGTGTGAGTAGGAAAGGGCCTTCTTCTGTGCCCGGCACACCAAAGTCCACCTTTGTCCTCACTGTTAACTTCCAGGAAGGCGCTCAGTCTGGAACAGGCTTCTAAATGCTCCTCACGCCTTCCTCTCAGACTCTAGAACATGACATCCCTGCGGGTACCAGAGTGGGGCAAAGGCCATGAATATTCTATGTCTTCCTGAAATGTTCAACCAGAAGAGGTCAGGAATGGCTCTTTCTTTTTCAAAATTCAAGGCAAAGGTCCAAAATTTTTATCCGTGTGAATTTTTGAAGCAACAGAATCGAGACTGTTTAAACTACTTAGCACTTCATATGTATTATTTATTCCATTACTTTATAAGGAGTTATTCCATTACTTTATAAGAGAATCGGAGATGGATTAAGAATATTGAGCTATACCTTGTTTATGAAAGGTAGGATTTGTGGTTTAAAATTTTTTTTCGTACTTTCGCGTATATTAAATATTTTCTAAATTGTCTTCAATCACCAAGTACTGCACTTATAATAGTCTAAAGTATTTTAAAACATAAATAAGAATGAAAAGAAGCCCCAGGCAGCTTCTTGCATTACATCTGGGCCACTGCTGACATTCTAGGATCAAACATTGAAACCAATATGTCTACTTAGTCCGGCGGGAGACAAGGCAGCCTTCATTCCAACGGACAGACAGGAAAGGGGAGTTTACTCTTGGTCTGAGAGGACCACTCTGAGATCAAATTGATCCCCAGCAGGCTCCACATTGAGATTACCACTGTGTGGAGGGCAAGGGGGTCAACCCCAAGGTCAGACCAGATGGTGACAAATGAGTGAGTTCCTCTGGGGAGAGAAAGCAATGCAACATGTCCCTTCCCCCAGCCCAGCGTCTCAGGAGGGCCAGGACATCCCGACCTTGCATCAATCACCCCCTTTCCCTCTCAGGTTCATGTTTGTGGGAAGCCAGTCAGGAAGAAATCCCTGATTGGGTTTAGGGCTTAATTGTGGGACTAACCTTAGGGACAGGCAGGCTCCAGGCTTTGAGGGATTTTCCTGTAAATAACCATGATAACAAACTCACAGGAACATCCAGCTTTGGGTGGAAACAGTAACAATAGCAACACTTTTTTTTTCCTGCTTTGTCAGGAATTTTGCTAAGAGGGTTGTCCATGCTAGTTTATTAAATGTTCACGATGCTCTCTTGAGTTAGTATTTTTTGAGTCATTCTTTTTTCACTTTTTACAGTATAGTTGATTTACTATTGTTAGCTTCAGGAATACAGCACACTGAGACCACTTGACAAGAGGGGTGACAAAGTCCTAGGCTGAGCGACTCGCCTGGGCCACGGAGCTAGAACTTGACAGAAAAGGAAGCTCATTTAGCCGGGACCCCAAGCTCTCACTCCTGGTCTCAAGTTTTGTGACCTTGCATATGGTGTCACCACCCTGTATAGCTGTGAGAACAATGGCTCCGCGTGCAAATTGGTCGCACCCTTCTGTTTTAGCTCTTTATTCCCTACCGCTCTTTCCTCCGCCCAGTGTGCGATCTTGGGCTGTGGTCTCTTCACTCCTTTCAGTTTTACTGTCCGTGGCAGCACCATCACAACCATATCCACTGCACAGGGTTTTCAAGAGAGAATGAGGATGCCCAGCGTGAGAGGCAGCTTCACCTTGTGTGGACGAGAGTTTCGGCCACCATGGGGGAGACGGGCCCCACGGGGATCCCAGCTCGGTGGCTTTGGGCAAGTGGCTTAATTCTGCTCCTCAGTGGAGAAGAATATGGACCGCATAGAGCTGTTGTACATTTTTAATGAGTTAATGTACAAAACGGGGCTTAAAACAGTATCTTGTACATTCTTCCTGTGCTGTCACTATGACCTTGCTCTAAATAAAATCACCTTAGCGCAATAAATGCCACATATGAGATGCTGAGGAATGGGCAGAGACGTCCCTAAGCCTTTTAACTGGAAGGAAATCAGCCCACCATTTCACAGGCTGTGTGCTGATCTGAATTCCAGGACTCGGGGAAGCCAGCCGACACGGCCGCTGTTCCAGACCGACATCTCAGGGTCTGGTGGTAATCCCTCCCAGCCTTCAGAGCCTCACGGGAAGCTCAGCGGCCCTGCAGGCAGAGGCAGCATGACCCAAAGCAGTAGGAAATGCCTGTGTAACTCAGGGGAGGTACAGCCAGGGATTCAACCTGTCAGCCTGAGCTTCTCAAGGTTTTCCCCCACCCCACTCCCAGGACCGGGGGCAGACTCCAAGAAACCTGACACAAAAAAAGCAATTTACTTAGCCAGTCACTTTCTAGATTCACTCAGCAATTATTTCAGCTATTTGTATTTAAATGAGAGCTTTCTCTGGCCCTGCCCAGTGTCTTTCTGCTTCGTCAGATAGGGAAGCCTTGGCAGCATTTTCCCTCCTGATAGCTGGACCTTCCTGGGCATAGAGGCTGGGGGGACCTGGGGGCAGAGCAGGGAGAGTAGCTTAGAGAAAGCAAAAGCTGCAGGTCCAGAGAATTTCTGAGGCTCTAGGGCGGTGGTTACACAATGTAGCCAGAGTAGCAGAATCACCTGGGTGGCCACTTAATAAGCACGAGGGTTTGGGGCCCTTCTCCTAGAGTTCCTGATTCAGCAGGTTTGGAGTAGGGGCACTTGGTATGCTGTTAAGTTTGCAACCAGCACTCACACTCACACACACACTCTCTCCCTCTCCCTCTCCCTCTCTCCCTCTCTCCCTCTCTCTCGAAGAAAGCCCTGATTTGTAGCATTTGCTGATTTCCTGGTATAAATATTCACACCACGGCCAATTTCAGCTGCCAATGTGATATCACTTAACACAGTTCGAAGAGATGTGCCCCATCAGCTCTTGTGAGCTGGTAAGAACTGGTTCCAAGATACCACTGGGTCAGGGCCAGGAATCTGCACGTTTATTAGGTCCTCCTGGGTGGCTCTGACACTAGGGACACCATAGTAGGCTTTTTAGGGATCATAAATAGATAGAAAGGCACTACAGTTCTGAGCCTAGAGCCAAGATTAATTTTTGTGGAGGCAACACTCCAGTGTACAGATATCCTTGTACCACCATCACCATTTATGTCATATCCATGTACATTCTTTACTATTTGTTACTTATCTTTAATCTACTATTTTCTCATTCCCCTTAATCATATTGTATAAGAAACTTTAATTGCCACTTTAAGTGTACAACTACTACTATTTGCTATAAATAAAACGGAACTGTGAAGAAATTATAATAAAAGCCATACTGTTAAGTTCTAGTTAGGTAACATTTCCTATCTAGAGTTCTGATCCTAAGGCCTTCTTTCTCTTTGTTAACAAGTGTTAGAGAAGCATTAAAGTCCTATCAGCACCAAATGGTGACACTCTCCTTCAGATAATTAGACTGAAACGTAGCTGAAAAGGGAGTAACTTCCTCTTCAGGAGACATAGTTCTATAAAGCAGGGTATTAGCACAACTTAAAAACATTTCCCAAACCAAGGAGCGCTAAGCCTTCTAGAAAATGGGGATAATCAAGGCTTGTGGTGACAACGATAATAGCAGTGATGGTGGGGATGTTGGTAAAGTTCAGCTATCCGTTACTGACCTCGTAACGTACAGCAGATTTTAGGCCAAGCACTCCACTTGCATCATCACCTCGAACTGCAAGTGAGGAAACGGAGGCTTAGAGACCTTAGTTTACTTGGCCTCAGTAACATGCTGATCATGGCGCCATGATTTGATCCTAAGTCAGGCTAACTCCAGAGCCCATATTAAAAATATATGTATCTCTCTATCTATATAGATGTGTATCTCCAGTTTTGCAGTTGGTTTCCTTTTCTTTCCTCACAGCTTTATGGAAGGATTAAGTCATTATGTATGCAAAGCACCTGACCTGTGCCCAGCCCACAGTAGGCTCACACAGGATGGTGGCATCCACATTGCATTTGACAAGCTTGTGACGTGTTCAAACTCTTCACATTCCCTATACGGAGCCCGGTAACTGATTCTTCCCTTGAAATTATTCCCAGAGCAGAGGTCTCTGGCCCCCAAACAAAGTCAAGGCTCCTCTGTGATATGTCATGTGCTGTATGCTAGGTCTTATGACTCATGCAGCCCTTAATCCCTCTGATACCCCATCTAAGGGCTAAAATAAATGGAGAAACATTAACTCGGCTCCCAGCTGATAAGATGTTGTTTTCCTTCTCACTGACCTCCTCAAGATAACAGTTTTGAACTTTGATAGGCATTTCTTCACAGCCAGCCAGGGATAGTTCTACAATAGGGGCTAATGATACGCCATTGCCATCAAATTCTGAATCTAGAGAGGAGAGCAGAGCACACTTGAAGACACTTTGTGTTTTCTGCACAACTCATTTTACAACGGGAAAGCAAGATGGAAAGAGCAGGCCAAGCCCCATAGACCCTCGCCTTCAACTACAAGTCCTGGCTAACAATCTGTCTCTCTCATGTCTCTGATCATAACCCCCTGTGCAGACTTCCCAGAGCCACTGCTGAGGTTGAATGGTGAGACGATCCTGTACCAGGGCCTTGAAGTCGAGAAAACTGTTACCAGTGATGAGACATTCAGCCTCCATGGGTCTGTTTGCATCTCTAAAATGCAAGAGAAAAACATATTTTCCTACTTGTCAAATTAGTGTAATGATGGCACTAATAACAATTGTATTAATAAAAATAATCACACAATTTTTGAAATTAAGTGATCGGCAAACTATCTTTATAATCTCTAAATAATTCTATAAACGTGGTTACTAATGTTACCAAGGGAGCTGTCATCAAGAGGTTGAAATGAGTCGTAGTTATTCATCCACAGCCGAGACGTTCAAAGCACCGCTTGTGTGCACAGCAATTTCATGACATCTCATTCCCCCCACACAGGTAAGAAATCCAGATGGGTTGAGCTGGCTGGGTCATCTGTTTTCTGGAGTGATACCTGCCAGGCAACAGGAGCTGGAGGGTCACTTTCAAGGCGGTACCTTCACTCACAAGCCTGGAGCCTGGGCTGGGAAGGCTGGCGGTGATACTGGCTGCTGGCTTGGAGTTCATCTGGGGCTGGTCAACACGCCACCTGCACGTGGTCTCTCCTTGGGGCTTACACCTGGGTTCCCAGAGGGAGCATCCCCAGGGTGAGCGTTCTAAGAGGTCTGGGCTGAAGCTGCAAGACTTTACGTCCTGGCCCTGGATGTCCCTGAACATCACTTCTGTCACCCTCTACTGGTTAAGCACGTCACCAAGACCAATCAGATTCAAAGGGAGGGAAGAAGACCCTGCCTCCTCAATGGGAGGAATAGCAAAATTTACAGTCGTCTTTAATCGACCCCACCAAACACACCCAAGTGTGCTTAGGAAAAAGGTCACCAAATCTAAGGAGCAAAGAACATGACCCTAAAGTCCCGTGAACCAGACCCCACGTAAGCTCCAAGCTTCTAGTCAGCCTATAAACACTTAGCTGCTTTAGCAATGGCACGAAAACATAACTGGAAGGTTTATTCAGAAAGTTTCCGGAGGATTAAACCCAAGAGATAGGAAGGCCCCAAACACCCTGGGTTATTTGGAGGCAGAATTTCACCCCAAACAACCATAGTATTTTCTCTCTTTTGCCCCAAATCATTGGTTGGAGGAAAAAGGGATGATTGTGATGCTAACCTGCCCAGCATCTACCCACCCAGCAAGGGACAGAGACGGGCTTTGCAGGAGCCATTAACAGGCAGCTAAACAAGAAGATTCCAACCATGATGTAGGCCATGAATGCAGAACACACTGACATCCTGCTCTGGAATCCTTAAGAGGAATTTAGGACTAAGAATACACAGGAAAACATCAGAAGACGTTGCCGTGTGGCCAAGCATTACAAAGCTCCCAGACGTCCTTAAAATGCAGCCTGAGGAAATAAGGACATGTTCAAATCCCCTACCAGGGCTGAGCCTGGCAAATCGAAACACCTGGGGTCTCCAGGCCCCTGCAGCATCGCCGGTTAAGAGGCCCACTCGGCAACTTCTGGTTCATGGTCCTCAAATCCTAGAAGCATTTACTCCGAGTGAACAAACACCACTAAAAATACACCAGGCCCAGGGCCTTGCCTCCTCTGAGCAGTGCAGGAGGGTGGAGCACCCTGGGAGCGTCAAGTAGCCCCCGTGTGCTGACTCGGCCCTCAATGATGGGCTGAGGCCTTGGAGCCCAGGAGGTCTGCTCTCACCCACCACCCCGGCAGTGAAAGAAGGGATGCTGGGTCAGCATATAAGCAGGAGAGAGGGGGAGGGGGCTAAAAAGCCATGCCCTGGAAACATAAAGTCAGATTCGAGGTGACATGTGGGCCACAGGGAAAGCTCCAGTCTTGGCCGAAGCACTGGCACCAAGCTGACAGGTTGAAAGACTGAACGATGTTGACACTTGGCGAGTCTCCTCTTCCCTCTTGACCTGCACGCCCTGCACCCCCTTCTCCCCGCGACCACACCCCTCTCCAGGCCCGTTCCTCAGACTTGCAGGGCTTTGAAGTAAAACTAACAACATCCACAAAACGCAGACAGCAGTTTGCAGCCCCATCTCGGGATCCAATGGTATCAAACAACAGGACAAGGCAGTGATTTTCTTTCCCTCTTTGCTCATTAGCCTGAATCCGTATGACCCCCAGTGTTTTCTACCACTAATCACTGGAGGAAAAGATGAATCCAATGATTCAATGATCAACCCAGGAAGGTTTCCTCTTACCATCTTATTCTCTCTCCCCCTCCCTCCCCTTCCTTCCTTCAAAAGGCCTCACTATGATCTTGTGACTCGTGCACGTTGATTTATCAAGAGCCCTTCTCAGCATTAACTCAGCTCTGTATCTCAAGTCAGGCCCTTCCAGGCAGCAGCAGTACCTGGGCGCTGGAACAGAACCCATGGTTCTGCCCTGCATCCCCCTCCTGGGGCCAAGGCTCTCCCCAGGTATGGGGAGAACAGAGACTTTCCCAGGAAAGGCAAGAACCTAACAACAGACACAAGAGGGAAAAAAGAAAAAAAAAAAAAACACAAAAAAACCACCTTGAAAAGCCCATGATTTCAAAAAGGAAGTTTATCTCTATGTCAGTTTAGGGCAGTTTTGCTTGACTTAACAAATAGGACAGAAAAGCGCAGGTTCTAAAGTCATGTGGGACTGTGTTTAAATCCTATATTTGCCACTTACAAGAGTGAACCTAAGCCAGTTACTTAACCTGTAAGATGGAGATCACAGTAATTACATTCTGAGGCTGATGAGGGATTAAATGAACTAGCATGTGGACAAGCCCCTAACACAGTGATTGATACACAGGTGGGGCTCCATAAACTTTGGTTTCCATGACTAGTAATTTACACCCAAAGAAGTACCATCATATAATCTATACCACTCTCCAAAACGATCACAGCCAGGCAGCAAGTTCCCCTGCAACCTCGTTTATTCAATCACTTAATCGTCCCTTCATTTCTTCATCCCCGCCTTCATGTGTCAGTATTTACTGAATGCCTACTCCATGCCACGTCTCACTAAGAGAGGGCAACAGAGATATCAATAAGAACAAATGCTTGTTTTGTTCTTCTCGGGGAATCTGGATCTTCCGACAACGGGGAGCTGAAACGTGAGTGGGTTTTCCTATGACCTCATTCTTCCTTTATTATCATTGGCAGCATTTGCTACGTTCTAATCATTACCTAACGCAGTTCTATAGTGTTTCACAGCCCATAATCTACTTTCACATTTTCAAAACAGCACAGCAAGCCAGAGATTAAAGGACCAACAAAGGGTGTATCACAAGCTCATCTTGCTTTGTTTCTGACCAGTGACCTGAACTGGGGGCAGGACAATAGGGGCACCGGGGGAGTGTGGAGAGGCATTCTCTCTGCTGACAGTAGAGCGGAGCTTGGTGTGTTTTCTGAGAAGTGCATCTGGGACTATTTTGAACAGCAGGTTTCATACGTTGCTGCCTTTCTCAGCCAGGCCCATCGATTCAGCCACCCGGGTTGTGCACTGCACAACTCCAGGGGGCCCCATTACATGGATGATGGTGTAACTGACAGCCCTTGACGTTGTACAGTGCACGGCCTGTACAGCTGTACAGAGCAGCCGTGCCACCCCTAATCCCTAGTGGATATGAACACAGTTTGACTGTAAACTGCTGGGCCATATTGCATCTTGCTGAACAGAATTGATGTCAGACGCTGCTTAGTCTGATTTTCTTCCATCAGTTAACCTCTCCATGTTTCAGATTCTTCATCTGTAAAGAGCTAGATAAGTTCAGAGGGCTTCTGGGGGAATTACTGAGAGAACGGCTGCCAGCTGCTTCCCCCTGGGCCCGGACACACGCAATGCCCGCTCCCTGAAAGTCTCCGCTAAGCCAAGGCAAGCTGAGAAAAAGAAAAAACCCGCTCTTTGCACTGAAACCTGGCTCCACTCCTTCTGAGCTGTGTAACGTGTGCGTCCTTGGTTTTCCTCTCTGTAAAATGTCCCTAATTAGGCTTCCTCAGGGATTTTTGTGAGGCCTCAATATACGTGTCTTTGGGACACAGGACACTGTGTTAAATCCTAGTTTCTTCTTACTCTTGCCCTCCCTGACAGCAGAAGTCAGGGGTTAGCACAGCTATTTGAATCGTGTTCAAAGCTCAAGGCAGGTTAACCAACATTTATTAAGGCTCTGCTGTCTTTTTTTTTTGCAGTACGCAGGCCTCTCACTGTTGTGGCCTCTCCCGTTGCAGAGCACAGGCTCCGGACACGCAGGCTCAGCGGCCATGGCTCACGGGCCCAGCCGCTCCGCGGCATGTGGGATCCTCCTGGACCGGGGCACGAACCCGTGTCCCCTGCATCAGCAGGCGGACTCTCAACCACTGCACCACCAGGGAAGCCCTCTGCTGTCTTTTAATTTTTGTAATGGGCTCTGTGGATGGGAAAACTTTTATCTGTTAAGACCTGTACTCCCTCAAATCATTCAGTGAAAAACTCAATTTTCTTTTTATTTTTTTCCAATGCATTGTATTTCCAATTAATAAAAATTCATTGCCAGCAAATGACAGAAGTATAACAATGAAACACAAGCTATAAGGTCAAGTTTTTGTTTTTTTTTTTTTACTATTGGATTCCATAAACATAACATGACAGTGTTAAATTGCTATAAAAGTTTCTAAAGGCGAACTCAATTTCTGTGCTTTTCTCACCACGGATGGTAACCAGCACTGGACCACGGACCACACGTTTGGTAAATATGATCAAAAGCAGGGGCTGGCAAGTGTGTGTCTGTTGTGTACATCTGTGTGGAAGAGTGGACCTTACTATTTTTACCTGGGCCTGTGACACGCTTTAATTTTTACATCACTTCTCGCTTTCTCTCCCAGGTTCTAAGACCCATGGCAGAGACTATATATGCCATCACCAGCCTGGGATAAATTTTTATTAAGTAGCCACCATTAAACACACTGAATGTCTGGGTGTAACGTGGGCATTTGAAAAAATAACTCATCCCCAAATATTGCCCCTCCCACCCCACTTTCTCCTATCAGGGCTTTATCCCTGTAGTTGATCAGTATCAAATCCTGCAAAATGATCAAAGGCCCACTCCCACTTCTATACACTACCAAGCCCCTACACACATTCAAAGCCACATGTGACTCCGCTATTCCTAGAAGTTCAGGTTGGCCACAAGAAAAGAGCTAGAAGTTAGCGGAGTTCAGAGCAAAGGTTGTCTCATAAAAATGAGACCCTCCACCCCAGTCAGGAGTGTTTCTTTCAAAAAGAAATAACTGTAATCTTCTTCTAAGATGATAAAAAAAAAAATCTACCTCTTTCTGAAAGGAAGCCAGTCACTGCTTTTAATAAACTCTTTGGCTACAAAGATGAAACAGGCAGACAACAACAACAAAGAAGATAACATTAACATAATTTTATGTAATTGGATAGAGGCGTAATATTTATTTTAATATTACAGAGGAAATATCCCACAATGCAGACCCTGGATTAATTCTTTATATCTTTGGACTGCACTTATCAAATAAAATCGTACTTATGGAAAAAGCAAACACATAAATCTTGCCCCATTGTCAGCTGGCAACTCCCAGCGAGGACTAATTGTATTATATATCTTCTGCAGCCATGCCTAGTGGTTGCCAGGTCCAAATGCATTATTATTTATAACATGAACAAATGCAATTTTCTTCTTGGAATGTGAGTTTGGAATTCCATGAAGGCCTAAAACGCGCCCCTCTTCTATCCTGGCGGGAAAAGTAAGACCCCAATGAGTAGAATCTGTTGTAGAATTCTCTCACGAAGATAAAAATCTGTTTCCCCTGGGAGACATCAAATCAAATCTACAAGGAGAGGCCTCTGAAGGGCCATTATGATGGAGGTGAAGCTCTTCTAATTCTCCTCTTTGAAATGCCCCTTTACCACAAGAGGAAGCTTTGCTATGGATTTGCCAGAATCTGAGACAGTATTTAGCTCTGCTTTTTTGTGGTCAGGGTCCCTGCATGCTCGGTGCCCCATTATATGCAAGGCCCCGTCTCACCCTTCCTCTGGCTGTCCTCTTTCCCTCTCCTTCTGTCCTTTCTGTAGGGCCAGGCTAACTCCCATCTGGAGGCTGACTGGTGGCCAGCTTGCCCTTCCCTGTTCACTTGTCGACCAGACCTAGGACTTCTGCTCAGCTGCAGGCTGGATCAAGTGGATTTCTTTCTTGCTCTGTTGACATCCTCCCAGGACTGGTGGATGTGTTACATTGGTCCGGAATATGTTAAAGCCTAACCATGTCAGTAAAATGGATTTCTGCCTGCTCCCCCCTCACACTTCCCTACACTGAGGTCTGGGAACAAATGTCAGTTACTGTGATTTGGGGTTTCTCTGTCATAATTTTATATAAATATATATATCTCCCTTAGAAAATTCACAGGGAGTCTAGGTAGACAAACAAAGCAGAATGTGGTCAACCCTGACTTCCTGCCAAAAGGACACTTAACAATGAAAACAACACAGAGTAACTCCTCTGCTCTGGTTCGACTGAATACACTTTGAAAAGCTCGTATGCACTAAATGCTAGGTTAGGGAGTTTTCACAGACTGTATCCTGTAACCATGACAGCCACTCTGTGATGCATAAACTTCACCCCATCCCTTCCTGAGCATAAGGAAGACAAGACTCAGAAAGTTTGACAGCTACTCACACAACTGGGACTTGCAACCCGGCTTCCCTATTCCATTCCCAAGACACTTTCCCTGATACCACAGTTCCATTTCCTGGGAAGAGAGGACCTGGGTAGGATAGACAGTGAGTCCAGAGCAGGGATTTGTTCCTCCACCATCAAGAACTGGGTGAAAACCAAAGAAATCAACATAATCCTGCCCCGAGTTCTATCCACGAAGTAGGAATTCTCCAATGGAGCATTCTGCTGGAGGAGAATCATTTCCAGTCTTTCCTGCATGAACCCAATTAAAATCTCATCACACACAAAAGGAAATCAAAGGCACAGTCAGAGAAAGAGATGTGTGCCATGCTCCCAGAAGAAAGCCAGCTGGTTGGTTCTCTCCACCAACATGTCTGCCCACACTTCTCCAAGAATGTGTCATTTGTCTTCTCTGATCCCACCAAAAATGTCCTTCCTGGCCCCTGAAATTAGGGACTTCTCTAGAAAAACTACATTTATAAACATATTGAAATGTGTCTTGAATGCCTGCCCAAGGAGGGGTTTGTTGTTTGTTTCCAGCAGGCAATGGAGATCCAGCCAAAGGTTTGGGAGAAAGTTAAACATGTTTCTGTTGGCTTACCACAGTCTACTTCCTGGACGTGGCCTGGCCCATGAAGCAATGGTACATTCTTTGGGTGAAATTCACAGGCCATGTCTGCAACGTTTTGGAGGACTCTGGCAGAAAGAACCAAAGGATAACTATTGCTGGCATAAGTGTAGTAGGATATAGGACTCCATATCAACTCTAAAGTGATGAAACCTTCAAGGATTACAGGGCTGCAAAATTCAGAGAGCTTCCCAGATAAGCCAGACTGATTTCCACAGAACTGAAAAGTACCTTGGACCTCGCTCCCTTCCATTCACAAAAATGCAGCTATCAGTGAACGAGCTCACCACCCAGTGTAAATGTAAACTCCTTGCCGCATTAAGCTAAGTCATCACTGAACTCAGCTCTCTCCTTTGAACCCCGGGGAATATTAACGTATTCTCCTGGCCCAAGGAGGCACATACAGAGGTGTCCCTGACCCTGTGAGGAGGATGGGAACTCCCATTCACTGGCCAATGACACTGGCTGGGTTGGTGATATGCAAAGAGAAATGGTCAGAATCCTGTAGAGAGAATCACGATTTGTGGGTTCCAGTGCAAAATCAAAGTGGAGGACCTCTTGTTCAAAGATTATCAGGAACTTTTAAGGCATTAAACCAAGTGCAGGGACCTTCTAAGCATGGGGATCTGCACAACTGCCCAGGTCACGGGCCCATGTAGCTGGCCCTGCCAAGAGTCATCAACGATCCATTGTCATGGATTTCTGAAAATGATCTAAACTGAGGACATACCACAACAATATATGTTCTTTATGCTCGGCTGGCTTCTGGTGATCCTGCCTGGTTTGGAAGAGCCACTAGGATGACTTTTGTCCCTCTGACCTAAGGAGCAAACTGCAGCAGGTCTCCATAGACCCCACATCTTGGCCCCAGAGGTCTTCCTTTCTGAGATTATAAGGAAAAAAGGAGTGATGAGTATAAGGTAATTACTACAACAAAAGGAAGGGAGAATATATCGTTGAGGCTTAGAAGGAATTGGCCTAAACTCCTGCATCTAGCAGGGTGAGTGGGCAGTGAGTGAGGCACACAGAATTTCATCACTGCACTATACCATAGAGATACAGAGAGATGAGCAGGGCAAAGAAAATGATTTTTAAAAAGAGGACAAGACAAGGAATTAAAAACAACTAGGACACCCACAAGCCACACCTAAATTCCACCCACACATGTCTGCAGCACAATTTAACCAGCACAGAGCTATAGCAAGGATCCAATTCTTAGGGAAAAAGAAGTATGAGAGAAGTTCTAAGACTGAGACCCTTAAGCCTATTTTTTCCCTGTGAACTTGGAAAAGACAACCATTTTTCTACTTTAGTGGCAGATACGTGCCAGGGCTGAAGAATCAAATGCTTTAGCCTATTTATATTTTTACTGTGTGTATTTTACATAAGTGCATGGTAGACTTTAGTTAATAAAAATGGTCATTATAATGAGGCTCCAGTAACTGTCTCTGAACCTTTAGCACCGAACAGAACCAGAATATATAGATACGGACACATTTAAGATTAATAAAAAAATACCCAGAGCACACAAGACACAAACAGAAGTGGAAAATATTAAAATATTAGGGGAACAAAAAGATGAGGGATTCAAGCAAGTGGGCCAAAAATTAAGTCAAAGCCCTTCTTTCTTCTTTGGAGGCCAGGTGGCAAAGGCAATATTTTTCCAGTGGGTTTTCTCAACTATCCCCTTAATTTCGCTTCTAAACTCAGATGTGCTGACATATTCCTGTCTCATGTCCCAAGAGGGACATTTAACTAAGGTATCACCCATTCAATTTCAAGCAGGTGCTGAGTATGATCGCTTCTGCATTTGTTTGAGAATAACATCTCACCCCTTGATTCTTAAAGGGTTTGGGGGTGGAGGTTGTATTGCAGGAACTTTCCCACCCCCCCAAAAAGTATACTTTGACATTTAACCAAATTAACAAACATTAATTGCACATAAAATCCACTTCACCGAACTGCTATGATCCATTTAACCCTATGGACAAATCCACCCGAGGGTTACGGGAGGAGAAGCAGAGTTGGCAATTCTCAAACATTCAGACACTCAGCTGCCTACACCCTAGCTCCTTCGAGGTCAGAGAAAGCTATGTTGCAGAAAAAGAACGTGAGTCCAAATTAGCAATTTGGCAGGATTCTTCAAAAGGAAAAATGTAACCTTAGGACTTTCCCAGTGCTCTCAATTCAGTCTGCCAGGACCTGTGGATGGATTGTAGACTTATTTGTACCCAGGGCAAAGGAGGTCGCTCCCCACAGCGTCCCCTTTCCTTAGCATATATATAAAAACTAAGGAATTTTTTCCATCTTCAATTTTTTTTTGCGGGGGGAGGGGCACATGCCTCTCTCTGGCTAATTGCTGATTTTCTCTTAGCCCAAGGCTATGACACTTTCTGTCACATCACTTTTCTCGCCAGCAATCCCCCATCACATAAATCATCTCTCCCTACCGTCTTCTCCAAGATGTGAGGGAACTGTCGGGATCCATCTCTAATTTGTCTCCCCTTCGAGACTGTGATTCTTGGAAACAGGTGACCTACAACCACAGCTTTGTTCTATCTCCCAGAGGGACAGGCTTTCCATCCCATGAGGGAGTGTATGATCCGCGTCTATTTTATTCACCTTGCTCTTTTCAGGGCTGGACTCCTCATACAGCCATATTAGCTGCTCAACAAACTTAATGCATGAATAACGAGTGGTTAGCTGGCAGGACTTATTATTTATTTCTTCCAAAGATGTCTTCCAAAGCCTAGTGGAGTCCAAAGAAATTATCGATGGCCACCAGACTCATCTTGCACACAGATGTTACCAAAGCATTATGTGCTTGCCTGGATAGTAACGTTCGTTTGTTTTCGTTGTGCACACCCCAAAGTGCTCAAGCAGAATGCAGGTCCACAGAACCCAGGACCTAAGGACCCAGCTTTCAGAAGAGTAGTTGTTGGAGTTCCCTGTCTCACTAACAGCTGCTTCAGAAAAAGCATAGCAGGAAGTGAACAGTCCATCTTGTAAAACATGGAAACAACTGTTAAGTTTTGTCTTACTCCCATTTTTTTCTCCTTTAGAAAGCTTCAAACACTGGGCATGAGGGTTCACATCTCCCACATTTTTTTTTTGTCAATTTATACTTGTATTTCTAATTATTTTGATTTTATATATTTTGGGTGTATTGTTTTGCCCACTGAGTTGTACAACTATTATATTAAATTCAGATAATCCTTTGTCTATTCAAAATGAGACTGTGGCTATTACTCGTTAATGCATTTTATTTTAAATTCTACTTTATCTACCTGACATTAATTTTCACCATTTTCCACTCATTTGTGATGCCTGCTATATACCTGTATAACACACACACACACACAAACACATACACACACAGATTGTGGGGAAATGTTAGTGGAATATGCCTCTCATCTACCTCCAGGATGGGATGTAGGTACACAGCAGACTATCACAAGAGAGTGAAAATTAATTTCAGGTAGACAAGGTAGAATTAAGAATAAAATGTAGTAAAGAGTAACAGCCACAGTCTTGTTTTATATAGACGAAGGAATTATCTAAATTTAATATAATAGGCATGCAGCTCTATGGGCAAATAAAAAGAACTCAAAGTATAAAATCAAAATAATTAGAAACGCAAGTAGATATTGACAAAAAACATAGGGGGTGTGAACCTACCACCAATGGCATTGTCTACAGCCATAAATCCTACTTGGAAACAGACCAAGGACACTAACCAACTTCATATCTAACTAATCCCTCAGCAAATAGCTAACTAACTGAAACAACATAAACTAACACTCTTGGAAAGATCAGGAAGATGAAAATTAAAATATTCTAAATCCTACTTAAATTAACATGTAAGATTAATGTTAAAGGTATATAATAATTTTGTACCTTATAGAGAAGACTGTTTTAAATGTCTTTAACATATCTACACAAATTGATCAGCTAAATAAAGTTCCAAAAACACAAGTCCTCCAAACACCATGATTTAATCAGAAGTAATAAGATTACAAATGTAGAGCAAAAGATTAAAGCAAAACTTGCCATTATTTTGAGTAAGTACACCTTTAAATAACTCATGGGTCAGAGAAGATCAAAATTAAAATTTGCACCTATACTTGTAAGTAAATAGGGATTGTGTAATATACAAAATACCAACACATGACAAATAAATCCACATGAGATGGGTTAAATGCTATAGTCAGAAGTAGATTCATAGATTAAATGTTTTATACATTTGTACATATATGAGATAGGTTTAAATATTAGGTACTTGAAAAAAAATTTAACTTTAAATACACGTATATGTATATTATGTTACATATGTCATATGTGTGTGTATATATACATATATATGTTACCTCTTTTCATTTAAACTGAAAAATAAAAGGGAAAATATAAGCAGTGTTTCCATAGTAAATTAAGAAACAGAAAAAGCACACAACTAATCAAAATGCCTAAGAGTTGGTACTTTGGTATGGCAGGGCAGAAAATAAAATGACCTCTGAGAAGTCAAGTAATGGGGAAAAAAAGAAGAAACACGAAAGCGCAATGTGTGTACAAGAGGCAGGGCAGAGTTTTTGAAAGAGAACACCATATGACATTCAACTAATTAATCTGAAAAATCACGGTGAAATGTTAAAACAGTTTCTAGGAGGCTACCAAAATTGATCCAGTTGCCTAGATCAATAACTATTTATCTGAATAAAATTCTTTTTTAAAGTTTCATACCATCACTTATGTAAATGGCCTTGGGTCCGGAAGATTTAGTAGGCAAGTAATTTCAAAGATTAACTAATTTTCACAAAATGTAATCTTATCCAGAATGTTTAAAAGACAATTCCCAATTTGTTTTAAGTCAGAATGATTCTGTAACTCAGTTGAAATGCTTCAAACCACAAACTGCAATTCTCCCTTATACTGGAATATAAATGTAAAAATTCTAAACAATATATTATCAAATTGAATCCAGCAATGTATTTCAATAATACCACAAAGAAGAGCTCAATACCATCATAAAAGTATCATTTAATAATACAGTCTATTAATGGACTGACCCTCTTCAATCTGTCAGAGAAGATTTTTTTTTTTACATCAAAGAAAACCAAAAAGATATGTAATAAAATTAAGCATCAAATGCTGTTGGCGTTTTATCTAAATACTTTCTAAATACCATAAACAATATCCACCTGCCGTGGGTTGAATAGTGTCCCCCAAAACGTTCATGTCCACCCAGAACATCAGAATGTGACCTTATCTGCAAAAAGGGTATTTGCAGATGTAACCAAGGTAAGGATGGAGATGAGATCGTACTGGATTAAGGTGGGCCCTATATCCAATGAGAGTGTCCTTATAAGAGAAAAAAGTGCACACACGAACACAGAGAAGAAGATGATGTGAAGACAGAGGCAGAGACTGGAGTGATAAAGTCTACAGGATGAGGAACCCCAAGGAATGCTTGCAACCAGCAAAAGCTGGAAAGAGGCATGGGGCAGTTTCACTCTCACAGTCCCCAGAAGGAATCAACCCTGCCAACACCTTGATTTGGAACTTCCGGCCTCTGAAACTGTGACAGAATAAATTTCTGTTGTTTTATGCCACCCAATATGTGGCACTTCGTTAGGGCAGCCCTAGGAAACAAATACACCATCTTAACCCACAAGCCAACATCACCTTTACACCAAAAGCATCCTCATTAAATTCAGCAACAAGACAATAATTCCTGAAGGATAATAATAACTGAGTGAAGCCTACTGAAGAGAAGGCCCCTCTCGTGTATACAGCAACCTCTGAATCCACTTAAACAGCTTGCGCAATGCCTGAGCTGATGCTTTGCAAACAGGATAGAGAAGGACAATTACCATTGAGGTATTTGATGACTGTCCCTGCATTTATTCCTATGACTATGTGCCTGCAGGTGACAGACATCTGCTTGAATTCTTGAATCCTGCTTTTCCCACTTCTTGTGTAATCCTGCACAAGGCACTTAGCTTTCCTGAGCTGCCTTTCTCTAATCTATAAGGTAGAGATAATATACATACATATTTTGCTACAGCAAAGATGAAGATAATAAGAATGGATCAAAAAGACACTTAGCTCAAAACCTGGCACACAGTAGGTACTCAATAAATGCTGGTTTCTTTCCTTTCCGAAATAGTGACATATCAGGGGTGAGCCTTAGAGATGAGAATTATATTTGGTCAATTATGTTATTCATATTCTCCCAACTGTGGTAAAATTATAGATTTAAAAATCTCCTCATAGATCAATTTCTTTAAGTCAATTGTATTACAGACAGGCAAGCACATACTGAAGCAAGAGGGAAGATAGAATGTTGCTGGTGGGAGTGTATTTTTTTTTTAATTGGCCCACAAGGAAGAATCACTGAAATGTAATGTTTCGTCCCCACTTTCTATTTATAAAGACTGTGGTGGCCAAATGGTCTAAACCCATACACACCAATGGGGGAAATTGAGCTTTATGTACCAAGAGCAGTTGATTTCACAGGTTTTTGAATGCACAGACAGCTTTTAATTTAATATTTTCCCAGAGGCCTTTAAAAGTATTGGGTGCATTTTGAAAAGTCCAATAAATATTTGTCATTTTATATAGGGCCATCAGTTTTTGTTTGTGAGTTATCCCCCCCTCTCAAACACAAATCAAGTGAAATATTTAAGGTCTGAGCCAAGTGCCCAGGAGCTTATTAAAAATGAGTCCAAATGAATTTGCTGGCAAATGCTGGGAGTATGGAAATGAGGCAAAATTTAAGAATCCCCAAGTGGGCTGGAGAAGGAATGCTATGCAGGATGCCCTCTGGGGTATGCTAGGACTAGAAACCTGAGTAGCTGAGAATCAGCCCAGAGCGATGTGCAGGGGCAGGGAGGGGCCAGAGAGAGGTGCCTTGAAGGTCAAAGGGCAGGGGGCGTGGAAGATCTGGTGTATGAAAACCAGGAGAGAGGGGCTGCTACCCGCCCCAAGCCCACCTCCAACACACGTACAGCACGTACACTCCAAGTCAGTCATCTGAGAGCCAAAGGACAGCCAGTTAAGGCCAACCTCCTAGCACGCTCCCTCCCTATGCTCTCCAACCAAGTCTAACATATTCATTTGTACTTCCCCAATCACCCGGTTCCATCAATTCTATTTTTTTTTTTTTTTTTTTTTTTTTTGCATTACATGGGCCTCTCACTGTTGTGGCCTCTCCCGTTGCGGAGCACAGGCTCCGGACGCACAGGCTCAGCGGCCATGGCTCACGGGCCCAGCCGCTCCGCAGCATGTGGGATCTTCCCGGACCGGGGCACGAACCCTTGTCCCCTGCATCGGCAGGCGGACTCTCAACCACTGCACCACCAGGGAAGCCCAATCCTATTTTTTCTTTTAACATCACTAGAATCACTTCTGTTGCTTATTCCGCAAATACCTATTCATTGAGTATCCACTGAAACTCTGTAGGGCCTGGGACAAACCATGAGCTAAAGGTGTCATTGTCACTGCCTCATTTAACTTGGTGCTTAGCCAGGAGGTCTGCTCCCTGTCCCGTCCCTCACGGCCCTGACTCAGAACACACATGTTCCTCCTGTGAACCATTCCAATCTCCCTGCCTTCAGTCTGCCTTCTTCTCCCTCACCCTCCACACTCCAGCCTCAGGAGACGTCAATCCCATAGCATTACTCAACTTAGAAATCCGTGCTGGTGCCCTATTACCTACAGAACAAAGGCCCAACTCCTCTGGAAGACGTAGAAGAGGCTGGCATGGCTTTTCATTTCTTCCCTCCAGCTTCATCTGTAGGCTCTGCTCCTACTTGAATTTTATGTTTCAGCAACTCCAAAAGATTGTTACTTTCCCAAGACACTATGTTGGATCACATTCCCTTGCCTTGGTGCTTCCACCCAACATTTTAAATTAGGCTGGACTGCGATATCTCCCCAAATTTCTACCTGATTTATGGACCCTCTGTCTAGCTGGTCTTGTTACATACTGGACACGCTACAAATGGTGTTCTAATGGACTGCCCCCATCAAAATGGAACCTACATATCACAAAGTATATGCTTCAGTTCAGGTGAGCATTTACTGAAACCTAAACTGAGGGAGACTCTGTTCACTTTGGGGGCTACAGAGATGCATAAAACCCCAAGGATCTCACCATCTAGTTCAAGGGACATAAAGAAGAAAATAAGGGCAGTTCTGGGTGATTTATTAAATAATACAATATTATATCATAAAATTAAAATTATGTGTTTCACAGGAATGAGTAGTGCTTTTACTTGCTTTTGATTTAGGAGTAAGAGAAGGCTTCACAGAATACCTGCTTCCTGAAAAAGGCATCAATAGATTATGGTAGACAGAATAATGGCCCCCAAAGATGTTCACCCCTTAATCCCTGGAACTTGTGCATATGTTTACCCTGCTTGGCAAAAAGGACTTTGCAGATGCGATTAAGGATACTGAGATGGGGAGATTATTCTGGGTTATCCAGGTGGGCCGAATATAATCAAAAGGGTCCTTATAACAAAAAGGCAGAAAGGTCAGAGTCAGACAGAGAAATCTGAAGATGCTACACTGCTGGCTTTGAAGATAGAGGAGAGGGCCATGAGCCAGGGAATGCAGGTGGCTTCTAGAAACGGAAATAGATTCTCCCCTTGAGCCTCCAGAAGGAATGCAGCCCTGAAACACCTTGCTTTTAGCCCAGTGAAACCCATTTGGGGCTCCTGACCTCCAGAAGTGTACGAGAATACATCTGTGTCCTTTTAAGCCACTAAATTTGTGGCAATTTGTTATAGCAACAATAGGAAACTAATACAAAGGCATAGAGGAGCTTAGTGGGAATTCATCAGAGGAGCAACATGTGCAAAGCAAGGATCCTAGGATCCAAGGGTCACACTTTGCAGTGTGAGAAAAGTTCGGCAGAGTCACTAGCGAGCCCTCAAGCCAAAGTGACCAGTCACAGAAATACTGTGCCTCTGGACTCTGCCTGCCACGCTCAGTCACTGGCTGGGAGACGCCCGTGGGAAGAGCGGCCTCGGCACAAACACATGGAGAGGTTCAGAGCACAGCAGGTGGGTTTTGGTCCATCCCTCTCCCTGGAGTTGGCGGGCTGCAGGGCAGATCCTTGGGACCGCCGCAGTGACGGTCTGTGCTGCTGCCATTGCACCTCGTGGAGTCCTCTACCACCCCCAGCCCCTCAAGGTGAACCAGCCCGCTCTGGGGGCTCTCAGGCTGCTGTACCTTCCTTCTCTGTCAACACAGCTGGGATGATGAGGATGGCCACTCCCATTCTATTCAGGGGTAGAAACCCTCTTTTCCCTCTCCATCTTGCTTTAGCTTTATTCATACCTGGCAGGTAACTCTGTGTGCTCTCTATATAAGTGAACCATTCAGTTTGAGGAAAAGAATCACCTTTTAGTTCTTAAGGACTAGGAAATTAATCTTTAATTAGATGACAACGTCCTGCTTCGTGGTTCATCTCAGTCTTCCCCAGAACTGTGAAGCTGGAACTCCAGATGCCTCCTCCCCCGAGAGACCCATCCTGCCTGTGGTGCACCGATAAACCTCCCACGGACGATATCAGGAGGGCTTGGGGTTCAATCGCTGAACTGGGCACATGTTGCTTTTCGCTGCTTCACGTCCATTCCCTCTGCATGCAGTAACTGCACGCTTCCTTCCTGTGGGGAACACGTTCTATGGGGTTTGGGTGAATGGGATTGAGCTGTGACTCCCGTAAGAGAAAGGACTGAGCAAGTACTCCAGCTTGACCATCATTTCACTCCATTCTCCTAGCTGAAGTGATGGGCTCAGGATGGTCCAGAAAGAGAACCCAGATCTATCTGATGCTACAGCTCCACATCAAACTAAAATAAGATATGTAAAGAGCATGGCACAAAATAAATGCTTTCCAGTTGTAATTTCTCTCCCTTCTCTTTATTTGTTCTCTTTTTGATACAGTTAGATCTCCTGATGTAAATACCCATCCAATCTGCCTTGGGAATTCACCTATTGCCCTCCAGCTTCGTGTTCCTGGGCCAGAATCACCCTAGATTTGCCCCATTACCTGAACAGAGCAAAATCTGGTCTGCTTGGCTGAAACTTCTCAGGCCAATGGTGAGGACATTCAGTCCCTTTCTGGGCCAGACGCTGTCCTGGCCTCCTTCTCCTCTTCCCCAGGGCCCCCAGGAGATCCTAGCAAGCCATTGCCCTTACCTACAATGAAACTGTTTCTACCATAGGATGCTAAATGCAGAATCCACTCAGCACCATGAGCTTCATTAATCCAGGACAAATAGCAAAGGCAGCCTTGGGGCAGAATCTGTCATTCAAACTGTGTTCAGGAAATTCCACCTTTGTGGCCTCTGTGCTACACGGGGAGTAGGTGACCAGCCCCCTCCTACATGGTGATGGAAACCAGAAGGCCTTTGGAGACAACACTATTGCATGTAGAAAAGTAAAAATTGCTAAAATTAGTCATTAAAGATCCAACTGTCTTCTGTTGTTGAATCTGAGGCATGTATATGTACGGTGGAAATAAAGTTGTTAAAAACTTTTTTTTTTTTTTTTTTTTTTGCGGTACGCGGGCCTCTCACCGTTGTGGCCTCTCCCGTTGTGGAGCACAGGCTCCGGACGCGCAGGCTCAGCGGCCATGGCTCACGGGCCCAGCCGCTCCGTGGCATGTGGGACCTTCCCAGACCGGGGCACGAACCCGTGTCCCCTGCATCGGCAGGCAGACTCTCAACCACTGCGCCACTACAGAAGCCCTAATGAAAATATTTTTTTCACTGTTTATAAATGTCTTACCACCTGGCTTGGCTCTCCAAGGAGAAATGGGAGGAGGAGGCAATTATGTCCTTATGGGAGGAAAGGGGCCAAGGAAAGTGGCCCTGGGTTATAGACCACAACTGCTGTTGACTCCAGTGAGGCCTGGGCTAGAGGCCTCCAGGCATATCCGATGGGCCCACGGCTTCTGTCCATCTGTGATATCAAGAGGATAGCCGACAAGTTTCCTTGGGAACACTCAGTGACAGGAAGGAAATACAGCCTCTAAGTGATCTGTTTTCCAACAGTTATTTTTTTGTAAATGAAATTTCATCATTCCATCAATTTCTGTTAGATGGGATATTGGGCTTGTAAACAGACCTGGATTTGAGTCTTGCTTCTGCCACTTACTAGCTTTGTGATCTTAGGCAATTTTCCTAACCTCTGAGTCCTAGAATCTTCGACTCAAAGCGGGAACCATAAATGTGTAGGGTCGCTGTGAGGATGAGAGGGGATTCTGCGGGTAAAATGCTCAGCGTGACACCTGATCCACTGTGCGAGCTCTGAGAATGTTAGCAGTGCTGGTGGTAAAGGTGGAAACGATGATGACCATACTTAACTCTGCCTGCATAGGAGGAGTTCAACAAAATGTCCCTGGGTAGGCCTTCTGGACAAAGGCCACCTAGACCCGAGAGGAGGCACCAGAAAGCAAATGAGGGTATTGATGGTGGTGTCAGAGCAGGTCATGAGAAAAAAGTCGATTTCCTGGGCAGTGGTGACAAACGGTAATAGGTGACCCTCTGAAGAGTCAGTGGCTCTCTTTAGTTCGATCAGCAGGTGAAAGTTCAGCCCCTGACACCAAGTCCCGCAAACGCTCCTCTCTCTCGTGACTACAGATGCAGGTGGGTGATCTCTGGAGACGAGGCTCTCAGGAGACCTCGGGTTCTTCCTATTTTGGGTGAGGCCAGAAATAGCCCCGGCAGAGCTGACTCCTAGCAGGATGTCCCCAGTGCTGGCCATGAGTGGCGATTAGGAAGGGAAGGCAGAGGCAAGTAAGACCAATAGGGCAGAAGTTAGGTGAGCTCCTTTAAAGTTCAAGTGTTTAATTTTGTCCTGATTTTG
The DNA here is from genome assembly GCF_059928025.1 of Delphinapterus leucas. Classification (NCBI taxonomy): domain Eukaryota; kingdom Metazoa; phylum Chordata; class Mammalia; order Artiodactyla; family Monodontidae; genus Delphinapterus; species Delphinapterus leucas. Next base: position 53,065,089 of record NC_143148.1, read on the forward strand.
TTTGAGGCTAAGGGGTCAAGCCATTTCTTATTTTATCCAAATCAGCTCAGTGGCCTCCAGGTAGAAGACAACGGCACTGCTGTAATATTTCCAAAGCCCTCGACTAAATGTCTTTAGTCTGCCCTGAGACACCTAAAATGCCACTGGAAGTTGGACCCTTACACAGCTTAAAACGACATTACCCAGGGTTCAACAATAAACACGTGGAGCGGGAGATTTCAGTATTGTGTGATGCATATGTCAGCTGGTCTAACCCTTTTCAGTTGTTTTATGGGAAAATTGGGTTTGATTTTTTTGTGAAAGTTTCCTTGGGACCCAGGACTCACCCCAAGAGCCATTTTGACAGAAAGGTTCCATCTCAAAAGATTGCTTCAAGGTAGTGTTCACATCGCAGTGGTCTCTGTATCCTGCTCAGGGGTTCTCATGGGTAGTCACAGCCAAACTTTCTCTCTGTGTTTTCTCATGTTTCACAAAACGAGGGCAAAGACTAGAAAGGCCTCTCAGACTCTCAGAAGGCTTTCCATCTGGGACAAGGGTCCAGTTGAAACTCTGCGGAGGTGACAATTGCATGGAGATCCGAAGGATGAGAGAGCATTAACTAGGCAAAGGAGGGGCGTGTGTTCGGGGCGTGTGTTCCGGTAAAGAGGATATTTAAGAACCTGGGGGAAGGGTGGAGCCAGACTGTACCGGTTCGCCAGAGCCAGCACACGCGTCTCTTCCCAACTCCATGTTCAGTAACATCACATATGAAGCTTGAAATTAGCCTTGGTGGGAGTATGTACACCCCAGAAATTGGCAGATGCTACAAATCAGGGCTTTTAAAAAAATTTTTTAAGGATAAGGACCTCATCTTTCTGGTACTCTTGTTGCTAGCAGTCTACCTGGCAGATTACGGAAGCTCACTAAATATGAATTTTCTGGGAAGCACGCTGGAGGTAGTTACAGAACTCAGTCATCTACTTTCCCAACCCACTGTCTAACCTACAGAATGGTTGAGAATCAGCGTGAAGGAACAGAGCAAAAACTGGGGTGAGAGCCCAAACGTCTCCGGATTGGTTCTCAGAGAGGCAGGTTCCCATCAGCCTTGAGCAGCAACTCTTCCACTCACTGAGAACATGGGCAATCAGACATCTGAATCTCACTTTCTTCACACCTTTGACACTTACTCTCAGTTACAACTTTCAGTAGAAAGCATTGTTATGGCTCGTACTGGGTTTTTCTTGTCCCGATGCCATCTAGGGACTCACAAGGACTCAGTAAATCACTGGTTTGTCTACCTGCATTAGAGGAAGAGGAGGGAATTGACATCCAGCTTTTTCTACAAAAGTGATCATGTATGTGGATATATATTATTAGCTTGGGCTTAATTTTAAAAGTGGGAGTTCTGGAGTCAGTAGTACTTAGATTCAGATCTTGATTCTATCACTGGTTTTAGTTACAGGGACAGATTATTTATCTTCTCCTTACCTACAAGGATTCTGATACCACCTACCTCCTAAACTTGTGATGAAGATTTAATGAGATAATGCAAGTATAACCCTTGACATATAGCCTACTGTGTAAGAAGTTTCCCGTAAACAGTGGTCAAAGGTCTTCAAACACTAAAATGAGAGACATGCAGGAGAGCTACCACTTATGCGAGTCTGTGGGCCAGCTTGCTTTCTAGATGCTTTGTTATTTATTACTTGCAGTTCTTAAAGAGGCTTACTGCTACATATCATTATCTTCATTTTCCTAATGATGAACCTGAGGGCAAGTGAGGTTAAGGGGCTTGCTTAAGGCCACAGTTAAGATATAACTGAATCAGAATTTTAATATAGTTTTCCTGTTTTCAAAACCTATGATATTCTCTATATTAACGCTGCCTCAACAGGTAAGAAAGTCCAGGGAAAAGCCTCTTTTAAAATTTTTGATTTGTCCAAGACAAAATACTAATAATGATAATATCCCAACTACAATTCAAGTCTTTGAATCCTTCTCTGGTGTAGTGTGCAACGACTCTCAATGTCTCACCCAGCGCCACACAAATAGATTTACATCAGCTCCATTCAGGACACTAGTAGGTCAAAATAAACTACGGGTTATATGTTGGCCAATAATGGAATTTGAACACGCCTGTTCATAAGTGAAAACAGAGGACATTAAATACCTTTTAATTACCCAAGGTTATGAATTACAACTTTGGGTTTTTTCCCCATTAATCCCACATTTCTAAGCTTCCCAGCACTACTTCTAGCCCACTTACCTGTTGGATCTGTGACTCAGTTTCCACATTTGGAAAGAATAATCATAATACTTCATAATGCCATTGTGAGAATTAAGCAATCTGAAATCACTGGGCATAATTCTGTATACAAAATGAGTGCCCATCCACATTTAGTTTCCTTCCTTCCCCCAGAAGTACAACTTTGTCATATAGCTGCATCCTAATCTTGGCATTGGGGAGGACATGGTATTCTATAGGGTATGCCCTGAACCATGAGTCACCCCAGCCCTTGTTCACACCGAAAGACACTCTCCTGTCAGGACTCTCCCTCAGTAATGGGTGGCGGTGACGAGGAAGCAAAGTGCAGTCTGGGACATTTAGCACACCTTAGCCACCTTATTGGTGACTGTTTCACATCAGGCTCTACTGTATGCCAATCATTCTCTCACACGTGACTGTGAGGACAGGCTAGTGAGGAGAGTCACAAGCGATGGATGAGCGCCACACTCATCCATCTTTCTTTCGGAAATGAGTCAAGCGGACGAGGCAGGAGGACCAGGTCAGGCATCCCCATTCTGTGATGAGTCTGTGATTTACATCATTGCTTTCTGAGGACCAGGTCAGGCATCCCCATTCTGTGATGAGTCTGTGATTTACATCATTGCTTTCAAAAAAAAAAAAAAGGATTTGGACCATGAGGACCGTGTTCCAGCCCAGCTCTGCTGGTAACCAGCTGTGGGCCCTGGAGTGAGTCACTATGCAGGCCATATTTATGAACAAAGGAGGGTGACATGATTGGAAAGACCTGGACTTGGATTCCAGGCGCTGCACTCCCCAGCTGTGTGGCCTTGACCTCACTGGCTGGCTTTACAATCCACTGCCACTCTGAATGTTACAGCCCACAGTAGAGCTATGTGTACTTGACTGTTTATGACGGTGTTTTGTTTGGTTGGTTTGCCAAGAACAATCATTTGGTCTGACCCTCTGTGTTACCTTCCTATTGCTGCTTCAACAGATTACTACAAACTTAACACAACTCAAGCTTAGTGGCTTAAAACCCAATGCCTTATAGCTCTTGAGGTCAGAAGTCCAAAATGGGTCTGTCTTATTGGACGAAAACTGCAGAATTCTTCCGGGAGGTTCTAAGGGAGAATCCATGTCCTTGCCCTTTCCAGCGTCTACAGGCTGCCTGCATGCCTTGGCTCTGGCCTCTTGCTCCATCTTCGAAACTCATCACTCCGGCCTTTGCTCTGTCCTCATATCTCTGTCTCTGGCTTTTGTATTACACTGGACCCTTTTAATGACATTCGGCCTATCCACATAACCTAAAATAATCTCCCCATCTCAAGATCCTTACCTTAACCATATCTGCAAAGTCCCTTTTGCCATGTAAGGTAACACATTCACAGCTCCTAAAATTATAATGGGGACATCTAAAATTTGGGGCAGGGGGCGTATGGGGGGAGATTTACTCTGCCTACCACATCACTTTACAGTCAGATTAAAGTTACATGACAGTCATCTAGGAGAAACAGTTAAACCTCCATTGGTAAACTACTTTGATAATAACAAGGAAATGGAAGGGAAAAGAAGTTGGGATCAAAGAAAATTATTGTTTAGCTGAACTAACTTAAGTAAATTGAACCAATCTGTGCTCAGTTTCCATCTGCGAAGTGAGGATTCTAATACTACTACCAATCACATAGATTTATTTAAATGAGATAATATTCATAAAGTTTTTAGTACAGTGTCCAGCACACTGTGGAGATACTGGGAATTCTAACCCTGACGTCCTACCTCCTTCACAACTACTACGCCATTTACGCAAGAATTAAAGAGCTGGCTGTTGAGTGCGCAAGGCTAAGCGTCATGGTGACTTCCTGACACAGTACGACACCTCCAATTACCTCTCAGAGCAGACCTTGCAGACTTCTCCTGCCACACTTCATCATACTCTTTTAGATGTTAAAAGCAGTAAGTAACGTGGAAGGCAATTTAGAGTCCACAGGCATTTTCTCCCCTCATCTTCGCCACAGCTCTCTACCCAGAGGTGTTAATTCTCTGTACCCAGAGAAGACTAAGGGTCAGAGTGGTTAAGTGCAGAGTCACAGAGCTGAGAAGTGGAAAGCCAGGCTCTAGTCCCACTTTTCCAACTCCAACCTCATGCCTTTCTGCCATGCCATGCTGTCCACTTTCTCGTGTTTTGCTACGTTCATGTATTATGGCTGGGAAAACAAGACTAAAAGAATCCAACAAAGATGAACAGGTGACTCAACTTCAAAACAGCTGGGAATCACATAAGTGAAATGACTGACCATTATTTTCATTGCTGACATTTTCTTCTGAGTATGTCCCTTGGGCTCAAAATACTGGATTTAGAGTAACCTGGGTTTGAATCCTGGTTCTGACATGTAGAACTCACTGATATTCTGCAAGTCATCTAACTTCTGAGTCTCAGTGCCAGCTCCTCCTCCAGGAGAGCCTGCATTACTGTCATTTGGGCATAAATGTAAAAGTGAAAGCAACTGTTGCATGACAGATTAGTGGGGTCAGATTATACTAATGGAAATGTTCCAAGGAAAGTTTGATTGGATTAATCCTAGAACCCTTGCAGTTAAGTGGAAACGATGATACAGGCTGATAGGTGAGCCGGCTTGCCTTCCATCTGTCTCACCCATATATTTTCTAGAGGCACTTATTTGGGGAGATAAGCATTAAGGTTTCAAGAAATCAAGCTCAGTTTCTCTGTGGCCGTCTCACTTAAGCTGAATATGAAAAGAGTTACAATTTGGAAGGTACATCATAAATCCAGTGACAGCTATTCTGGAACTGACTGGAGACACTTTCAAACCTAATTAAAGTGGTTTCCCTTTTTGAATTTGCTCCAGGTATGCATTTATTGCCTGGGCTAGAAACTAATTTGTAGCAAGATTTGGGATCCAGGCCCTTACACTGGGAGGTTTGTTATATGTGATTAAGCTAAACCATTTAGTTTAATACCAGAGAAGTAATTTGAAATAAAAGAAATTGCACTCCATATTCAAGAAGTAAAATACCCTTCAAGTATAAACAGAACTACATTGCATAAAAATACAGTTTCTGAAACCAAGTACCTATTTCAGGTGCTCTCTGAACACAGACTTGGAAATATTTGCCTCAGAGTCATTTCTTCAACTCTAAGTCCAATTCCTTCGTACATAAACTCAGGGCCTTTTTCCCCACTGCCTTTTTCCCTTTCTCCTTCATTCTAGTCTCATGCTGACCTCCTATTGCAGTGTCATTATAAGAGATGAATAAGATGTTTTAAATTACTTAGCACAGTACTTGGTGCATAGAAGGCACCATCAAATCACAGCCTACCTCAACATCATCACCACCACCACCATCAACACCACCACCACCACCATCACCACCACCATCAACACCACCATCAGGATCACTGCCATCATCACCACCACCACCATCATCACCACCACCATCAATACCATCATTTGTCTAGAGATCCTTTCTTCTGGAGAGTGAGGGAGCGCAGAAGATTACAACTGGAAACCAGACTCACTAATTGAGGGATCTAATCTTTCCCTAACAATAGCTTTCACTAAGTTCCCCAAACCACAGTGTTATGTGGATCTGGCAAACTCCATATTACGAAGGAAGAACTGAGGCAGAGATCCATGAACACTATTGTTTATAATCAAACATCTACTTAGCTCTCGTTCAGCTTGTACATCTCAGCTCAATCATTGCCTCCTAAGGGAAACCTTCCCCGAGCCCCTGCACAAAGTCAAAGCTCCAGGAAAGCCTGCATTATAGTCACATAGCATCATGCACAACTACCCCTCTGTAATTCCCCCCATAACTGCATTTTTACTTTTATTTGCATTAACATTTGATTACTGTTGGTCTCTGCCAAAATATCATAAGCTTCTTATGTGATTTTCTAACTTTTATACCCTAGGCTCTAGCACACATAGGTACTCAGTAATTAATTGTTGAATGTATAAGAATGGATGAATGAATCAAAAAGACCCACAATAACAAGTCTTGGTGAGGATATGAAAGAACTGGAACCCTTATACATTGTTGGTGGAATTATAAAATGGTGCAGCCACTGTGAAAAACAGTCTGGCAGTTCTTCGAAATGTTAAACATATAGTCACCATAAGACCCGCCAATTCCACTCCTAGACATACATCCAAAAGAACTGAGAATTTATGTCCACACAAAAAACCTTTACGTGAATGCACATAGTATCATTATAGCCACAAACTGGAAAACAACCCAAATGCCTGTCAACTCACGAATGAATAAATAAAATGTGTTGCATCACCGTGGAATATAAAATGCGTCACATCACCGTGGAATATAAAATGCGTCACATCACCGTGGAATATAAAATGCGTCACATCACCGTGGAATATAAAATGCGTCACATCACCGTGGAATATAAAATGCGTCACATCACCGTGGAATATAAAATGCGTCACATCACCGTGGAATATAAAATGCGTCACATCACCGTGGAATATTATTTGACAACGAACACAGATGAGGAACTGATGGATGCTGCAACACGATCAATCTTGAAAACCTTATACAAAGTGAAATAAGCCAGGCACAAAAAGCCGTATGTCATGAAACCATTGGTTCAAAATATCCAGGACAGAAAAATCCATAAAGACAGAGGGGGCAGTATACTGGCAGGTTCTGGAGACATTTGTGATGGTTATGACTCGGGGCGGGGGGTGAAGGTTCTACTAGTGTCTGGTGGGTACAGGTCAGGGTTGCTCCTAAACATCCTGCAATGTACAGGACAGCCCCACCACAACAAAGAATTATCCAGGCCCAAATGTCAGTGGTGCTGAGATTGAGAATCACTGCCCAAGAAGGACCTATCCTTAGTTTTTCCTCCAGTCCAGTCTAAGCCAAGCACTATTCCCCATGTGGGAGGAGAATAAGCCTTCCCATCTCCTTTCTACCATCTCCCTTCTCCAATCACTAGCCAAGTAACTTGGACCATCAAGGATTGGGCTGCCCACGCCAGCTCCTTCCTAGTGTCTGAGAACGTCATATCTAGCTATCCTCTTTATCTGGTGTGGCTGATCTGGCTTTTTCTGGAATTACAGTTATAATATCCCACCCTCTGGTTCAGTTAAACAAGACTAGAGATTCAGGAAGGAGAAGCAAGGAGCTTTCCTGGCGCCTCCTGGCCTAATCTCGGCTAATTGCAGGAATCCTGCATTTCATGGGGCATGGATTTCCATCTAAGCCCTTCCCCATTTTCCATTTAGTCTCTGCCCTTGTTCATACAGCAACCTTGATTCAGGAGACTAGAGAACAAGAGGGTGAATGGCAGGATTTAGGCACCATCCTGACACAGAAATCCAAAATGCTAGCATCGCACTGAAGTCTGTCTTCCCAGGAAACCAAACACTGTGAAAGTGGGAACTGGGTGTCGGAGAAAATGGGGCAGAGATATTTCATTTGCAGTGAAAATTCCAGATCATTCCAAACCCACTGGCTGTGATATATTTTCAAGAGGAACAGATGGGTGCCTGTGAGCATGGGAGTTTCAGATGTTCAGGAGAAGACGTTTTAGCCAAATTTCCTTGGGGCATCCATCTGGTCCAGGCTAAGACAACTTACCCCATGAGGAGGCTAGATGAGGCCTGAAAAATGCCTGCAGCTCTGAGGAGGTGGGCTTGTGGAAGGGGCAGTGTTCTCACTGGAAACCAGTCTACTCAGGTCTTGATGGTGACTTCTGGGTCACCTCTGAGAAAGAAGAAAAAAGAAGCAGCTCAGTCTGAGGAGGCAACACCATGAATCCAACCCATCCTTTATGAAAACCCTTTATAGGAGGGCTGTGGAACAATCTACATGTGGCTCAGCCCAGCTCCTCCTGAATGGGAAGGTTGATAGTTATAAGTCCTATGAGTTCAGGGTGAAGGACCAATGCGTCCAAGAGCAATTCTCAGTGGGCATTCAATTCCCACCAGCTGTTTGGTATTCTTTTTCACAGCATGGCTTTCCACATTGCAAGCCATTAAGCCTCCAAAACTCCCAAATTCCTTAGCCCTGCAAAACTTCAGCTGATCATGCAATGTGATCACTCTCTGAAATGCAAGGCCCTCTAGGGTGGTAAACATTTACAGGTTAAAAACAATAGTAGCCCATCATTCCGAGCACCGAGAAGATCAAAGAGGTGACACGACAGCAGTGAGGTCTAAAATGGCAGACCTCAAACTTATGGTCTTAAGGACCCATTCACACACTTACAATCTATTGAAGTCTCCAAACAGCTTTTGTTTATGTGAGTTATGTCTATCGATATTTACATTTTAGAAATTCAAACTGATGAATTTTTTAGATATTTATCTATTCATTTAAAATAATAATACTAAATCCATTACATGTCAACAGAAATAACACAGCTGTGTCTAAAAATAACCATAGTTTTCAAGACAAAAAAAAATTTAGTCAGAAGAGTGGCATCGTTTAACACTTTTTTGCAAATCCCTTTAAAGTCTGGCTTAATAGAAGACACCTAGATTCTCACATCTACTTCTGCATTCAATCCATTGTAATTTAATTTTTGGTTAAAGTATATGAAGCAAACCCAGACTCACATAGATACGTAACTAGAATAGAGAAGAGTACTTTAATAGTCTTTTCAGATAATTGTGGATAGTCTTGTTTGATACTACACCAAAACTCAACAAGGGGTATTTCTTAAAGGTTAGCTGCAATGTAGAACCTGAAACCTTATCAATAATTCATCTTGTAGTCTGTCCAATTAAAATCCATTGGTCCATCTTGCACTTTGGTCCCTGAACTCATTCATGATGATTCATTTGGAAAATATGGATTCTCTGAGTTATGCAGCTTTTAAATATTTTCACATTTCATTTGTATCACATTAAAAAAAACACACATTTATTAATACCATCAATCTCATCACAAAAGTATTCAAGTATTGGGACGCTGTCAAGCTCACAGTTACAGATACAAGCTGTCCAAAATTCTAATTTTCACTTGAAAGCTTGCATTTTAGCAGTGGCAACAAATACTGTCAGTTGTTTTCCTTGAAGTGACAGGCCCACCTTTTTTGTTTTCAAGAAAACGTCTGCCGAATACCCCAGTCTGAATAATTATCTATCAGCTGCTCTTCCAAGTGAAAACGGTGTTTCATGAAGAGAAGTGGCTAGTTGAGCTCACAACTCAAGCACTCACTCAAGTGCTTTTCCTGGAGGCCGCCATTGTGCTTTGCCGGGCAGCAGAAGTGCTTTCTGTGCGCTTCCTGCTGCATCCCACAAAATATTAAAAGACGTGTATTCAGGGGTCGAGATTTAATTAAATTAATCATTTGTATCCCTTTACCAAGGATGTTCTTAAGGAAAAAATGCTTTGTTTACTTATTTGCTTGTTTTCTGTGTTCCGAGAGCATGGTAGTAAAGAGTACAATGACAACTTGTACAGTTGGATGCTTCTGCTTTGATCCCTGCTAAGGCACCAGCACTGTCATCCCCCATGGCTTTTGTGCCATCAGGACAACTGTCAACACAGTGATAAAGGCAAATAATGGCTTAATATTATGAAAATAGTTTTAACCTTGAAGAGCCCCTGAAAGACTCTTGGGAACCCACTAGAGTCCACAGATCACGCTTAGAGGACCATGGACCTAGGAGATAGTGGAGCCCTAGGAAACTTAACTGACCACAGCCTGAAGTGCCATTAAACAGTTTCCCCTGGGCAGGGGTGATCAGATGCTCTTTTGAAGCAACTCCCATCAGCCACAATGTGGAGATACTTTGAAGGGAAGGCTGACGGAGTAAATGCAGGAAAACCAATTGGGAGACCACCGTGCTCATCCGGATGAGAAATGATGTGGGTCCCAAGAAAGGCAGGGGGAGTGGGGTGGAGGGAAAGCTTTGGAGAGCTGTGCGAGGGTGGCTGTGTGAGAGGAATCCTGCAGCCAGATCTCAACTCCATCACCAGGCACGTCATTAGAGCCATAAATTACAAATTAATCTTAACAGAAAAGTAAGGGAGGAAAGTGTTGTGCATGAATTCTTCCTCTGCACTCTGTGTATTTGATGACTCTGGGTTTCCTCTGCAGAAGTCAATGAAACAATTAAGTCTCAGCCCATTTTTCCTCATCCTGATCTCGAAGAGTGTTAAAAAGGCTTGCACCACACTTTCACACCCGGGCCTGTTAATAATTCATGCGCTTGCCTCCTTTAGTTCTTTTGTCTTTGCTGCTTAAACCCGGTGGAAATGTGGAAGTTTGCCTTTGATTTCTCAATGCTACGTCCTTACAAACATTCAAACAGCCGCTCCTCTAACACCAAAGTTCTGGGGCCAGTGAAATCCTCTCTGCCTTTCACCAAAACCCCAACCAAAGACAAAATTTGATCTCTGCTCATTGTGTCAGCTCGCTTTGTGATGAATCCTCAGTCTCACTTGGACAGCTCAGCCCAGAGTCGCTGTGGCTAAACTGGAGAAGGGGATTCTGTTGCTCCTCAGAGCATGGTCTGTGGTACTAGCAGCATCAGCTTCACCCTGGAAAAGGGTTTCTCAGTCCTCGGCAATACTGACATTCGGGGCCAGAAATTTCTTAGTTGTGGGAGTTGCCCTGTGCATTGTGGGATGTTTACCAGTATTCTTGACTTGCACCCTCTGGCTGCTAACAGCACCTCCCTCCATCCCAAGTTCTGACAACCAAAAATGTCTCCAGACATTGCCAAAGGTCCTCTGGAGGCATAATCACCCCAGCTGAGAACCACTGCCCAGGGCCCTGTTAGAAATGTAAACATTCCAGGGCTTCCCTGGTGGTGCAGTGGTTGAGAGTCTGCCTGCCGATGCAGGGGACACGGGTTCGTGCCCCGGTCCAGGAAGATCCCACATGCTGTGGAGCGGCTGGGCCCGTGAGCCATGGCCGCTGAGTCTGCGCGTCTGGAGCCTGTGCTCCGCAACGGGAGGGGCCACAACAGTAAGAGGCCCGCGTACCGCAAAAAAAAAAAAAGAAATGTAAACATTCCAGTCCCATCCCAGAGCTAATAAATCAGAAGCTTCATTTTCCAAGACTCTAGGTGATTCACAGGCATGTGAAAGTGTGAGAAGTCCTGGGCTAGAGCACTGGTTCCCAAACTTGGCTGCACATTTCTATCATCTAGGAATCTCTAAGAAAATTTAAGTGTCTGGGGCCCACCCCCAGGGATCCTGATTGAGTTGGTGTGGGTACAATCTGGGCACTGGGATTTTTAAGGTCTAGCCAGGCGATTCTGATGTAGCAAAGTTTAAAACCACCGTTTCTTACATGGTTTAGCCCCACTCCTCACATTTTGCAGATGAGGAAACTGAGGCACAGAAGGGTCCAGGAACCTCCGCATCAGATAATCAGTAGAGCCAATATTCAAACCATAAACCTCCAAACAGTTAAGGGGCCCTGGTAATGCTCTACTCGTCCTTTCTAGCTCCTCTGGCAATTGTGATTATTTTTGTACTTCTCTGTTTAATTTCTCTCTTCCTGACCAGATGGTAAGGTCTCTGAGGGCGGCAAGGGTCATGCCTGTCTGGCTCACCGTGCCTGGCGTCTCCCTGGTGCTGAGAAGTTATGTTGGAGTGAGTGCCTGGATGAACAAAACGAGCAGATAACAGAATAAAGAGCCAAGTCTGCGTCTATTTGGTGCCCAAGCCCTCTCCTCCAAGTCAGGAAAACATGACAGGCGCTCTGTCTGTGGCTGCGTGAGCGAGACGCTCCTCCCGCCTGCCCGCTGGCTGGCCTTTCAGGCTCCATGTCTGCCGGCTGAGGCCAGAGGGGGCTGCGGGCCAGGTCTGGGCAGCCACCAAAGCATCAGCATCTCCAGGGGAGCCTTGACCATATGGTAACTGAACGCGGCACTCCATCTCCAATCCTCCCACCTCTGTATGGGGCCAGGCCCACTGTGTCCTTTTGTAGGTAAAGACGCCAGGGTTCTGAGTAGCAGTGACTTGCTCTTAAGTGTGGGGGAACTAGAATTCAGAGGGGCCCTGGGATTCCCTCCTACCGAGAACCCCACGCAGAAGGGACTCTCTCTGGGTGCCGTAGGACCAGGGAGGCACCTTGGACGTCAGGCCCAGCTACTTTTTCCAGCCTCATTTCTCCCTTCTCTCCTCCATCCTCACCCCCTATAACCCTCTACAACTCTCCACGCACTCCAGCCACACTGACCCCCGTCACTCCCTCGAACGTGCCAAGCTGTCTCGCACTCTCAGCCTCTCCATGTGCTAGTCTAGTGGCCCGCAGTGCTCCCCTGTGGCTCATTCTTCTCCATTCTTCAGGTTGCCGTGCACATGTTAACTCCTACAGGAAGCATTCCCAGACCGCTTCTCACCAGGGAGACACCTCTGTGTAATGTTCCTCTAACATACTCTGGTTTCTACTGTTGGGCTCAACACTGCCTGATTGTAATTCCTTCTTTAAGTGTCATCCCTTCTACGTGATAAACTTCGGGAGGGCTGTGACCATGTTCACACGCTTCACCTCACTTTCCAACACCTAGCATAATTCCTGACACAGAGTATGTGCTGAATAAACATTTATTCAAGAAATCAATAAACCAAACACTGTTCATAACATCTCAGCCAAGACTTGGGGTCTCTATGCTCCCTCTCAGCCAGGCCTCAAACTAGAATTAAAATAAAGGGGTCGATGGAAGGAGGGAAGAAATTTGTTTTTGTCTGCATATTTGGAAAGTCACATTACTTGTCAATTGATCATAAAAAGAATCAACTGTCCATTTCCTGCCTCCTATAGACCTCCTACCTCATCAGGCCTCCTGGATACAACCTGAATTGTCAAAGACAAAGGAGATGCTGCACAGCCGCAGCCAAGCTTCTGGACCACGTGAGAGAAGCAGGTCCATCCCGGGGCAGGGAGTCAACAGCCTGGATCAGCCACACTAAAGGTGGGCGCATGGCCACCGTCAAAGATTCATGGGTGTTTATAAGAAACGCCTCACCCAAGACTGGCACTTTAACCAAAGATTAAGGTCTTTGCAGAACATGTGAATGAAAACAGTTGCATGATTAAAATTTGGCAAACCGGGATGTGCACTCTCGTGGGACAGTTCTCGTGGGACAACTCTAGGATACACAACTCTGGCATACACAGCATGTGTGGCTGTGAATTTCTTCAGTCCTCTCAGACCTTCCTGGAGGAAAACTGTGCTACTTAGAGATACTGCCAGTAGCCTAACTAGGAGCTGTGAGCAAAGGATGGGAGCTCCCGGCAGAGGGACAGTCCAGACAGTGGTGTGAGGCCCCCACGCATAGATAGGTACGGGTGGGAAAACTGATCTACCACGCACAGGATAAAAGCAAAGAGCCAAAGCATTAGACCACATTGAAGGGGACTTTAAAAAGTGATGATGATGGTGATGGTGATGATAATGGGTCAAATACACATAGAGCCTTAGGTTGAATGCAGTCTTCTATTATTTGAGAAAATACAAACGATGTCATTAGTCCAGGGTCTGCCTGGGCAAGTGCTCAGTAACTGTCGGCCACATGTAATCTCACTTGCTTCTCACCAAACCCAGTGATAGACTGTCGTTACCACCGTGCAACAAAAGAGAGAAAAAAAACAGAGCCCATGTAAATAAATACACTCATGAGTCAGCCACAACGCCACACCAGACAGGGTCGGAATCAGGGTGTCCCGGAGTGTCCAAATCCAAGTCCAAGGTCCTCTTCCGTTTACCACACCAGGCTCGTGAACTCTCTACCACGAGGGAGGGAGAAAAGACACGGGGCACAGCAGCATGACATGGTGCAAGAAGCATGTTAGAAAGATTTCTCTGGCCAGAGGGCAGAGTGGAGATCAGGAAACTGAGGCAGGAAGAAAGGGCATTTCCCAGTTGGGGGAGATGAAGGTCCTAGAGAAAGGTGGTGACAGTGAGACAGGAAAGGAACAGGTTGATTTGAGAACTTTGGGGGTCATTCGATGGCATGTGGTGGCAGGATACAGAGAGAAAGCAAAAACGGGAGGGCTAACATGGCCATCGACACGGAGACAGCTCCGCATGCTGTTGGGATGAAGATGGCTTCTTGGAATCCCACGAGAAGAAGTGTAGACCACCAAGGGCCATGTCCTTCTCCTCCTCTCCCTCCGCCTCTTCTGTTCTGAAATAAGTTACTGAAGTGAAATTCACATAACATAAAGTTAGCCATTGTAAAGTGAACAGTTCCGCGGCACTGAGTATACTCATGATGCTGTCCAACCACCACCCCTATCTAGTTCCAAAATGTCCCCATCACTCCAAAGTAAAACCCCAAGCCAATTAAGCACTCACGCCCCACTCCCCACTCCCTCCAGCTGCTGGCGACCACTCTTTTGCTTTCTGTCTCTATGGGTTTGCCTGTTCTGGACATTTCGCAGAATAAATGCAATCATACAATCTGTGGTCTCTTGTTTCTTTCACTTAGCATAATGTTTCTGAGGTCCATCCACACTGCAGCATGATTCGTGCAATTTCCCCTCACGGTTTTCCCCCTCTTATCATCCCTGAGAACATTCTTGGACCCCCAAACTGCCCAGCACTAGCTGAGCCGTTCCTTTACAGCACTGCGTACGGCAATAATAGCCAAGTTCTTCCAAGTGGAGGAAAAAAATGAGGGTTAAGGTAGAGATGAGCACTCACATCCAGTATCTCAACGGCAAATGTGGCCCCTGAATTCTGACACTGTGAACGGGAAGAGGGGGTTCCCTGCGGGGAGCAGATCTGAGGGTACATGTTGCTATCCTCTCTTTGATTCTTGTCACCTCCCAGCATCATGGACAATGAAAGGGTGAGCAGCTAGACCTCATCGCACCCTGAATTTGTCCTGACGCAGAACTGTTAAGACCACGCATTTCAAAGGCAGAGGTTGTTTTGAAAAAGCCACCAATAAGCTCTTGCTCTTTGACTTGCTCTGTGAACCCCACGGGGTTTTAGATTTTTTTTTTTTTTCAATTTTTGGGTTTAGATCTTTTTAAAGCCAGCACTGCACAAAGCAGAAGCGGATGAGTGAATTCCCTGATTAGAGCTCTGTGCATTGCCAGCAATGAGCCTTAGAGGGGCTGATTTGACAGTATCCGTGTGGAACCCATCAGCTTGTGGTCAAGTGTGGACTAGAACTGCTGGGGCTGTTTCCATCCGGGGCAGAGTTGAGTGTGTGGGGAAGCAGAGCAGAGGTGGAAAGTCAGGCAGCTGAAAATCTGTGCTCTCCACCCCATGCCCCTGCCCTCGTTCAATCTTCATCACCTCTCCTCTGGGCTATTGCTTCAAAGGTTTCTGCACTCCCAGTGTCCTGCTTTCGACACCATCCATTCCACCCAAAGGGGGACTAACCACTTTGCTGTCATCTTTAAAATCCTTCAGTAGCTCTCTACAGCAAGGGTTTAACCTGGGTCTAGGCACCGCCAGGCTCTCAATTGCTCTCTAAAGCAGGGACTGGCAAAACTTTTTCTGTAAAGGGCCAAAAGGTATATTTGAGGCTTTGCAAGTTCATCACATTGCGTATTAGAAGCACGCATCTCTGAGCTTTGGCAAGAAAGCAGCCATAGGCAATATGTAGATGAGTGGTTGTGTCTATGTTCCAATAAAACTTTATTTACAAAAAACATGCCACTGGCCAGATTTGACCTATGGGCTGTAGTTCTGCCACTCTTGCTCAAAACTCTGAATCTATATGCAAAACGATGTGCAACTGTGCATTTCTGTGGAGAGCGGGTCCATCACTTTCAGCAGACAGTGAAAGGGTTCGATGGACCCCCAAATGCTAATGCTCCAGCATGGCCTTGCTCCAGCCTTTAGAACCTTCACTGGCCACACTGGAAGGCTTTCAGCTACTGACACACCAGACTCTCCCCCTCCCCCTCCATCTTCACACATGCTCAGCTCAGACTGCCTGTGCCTGGCCAGCGCATCTCCTCACTCAATAAATCCCCCAATATCCACACCTGCAAGTCACTGGGATGGTTTCTGCCCTCGTGAAACTTACTGCCTAGAAGATAGATACAAGGAAACTGGAGAGATAAGGAAATTACACATCTGTAACAACTGCACTCAACTGTTACAACTGTAACATGTGCTACAACAGTTTGAAGTAGGGAAGAGGTGCTGTGACAGGCAGATGACCAACCTTCCCCCAGTGGGTTCCCAGGGTCTGGAACTTTCAGTGCTAAAACCAGGAGGTCCTGGGTAAAAAGGATGAGTTTATAGGGTCATCCTATATGAGGGGGGACTAGGGGGCTCTAAATTAGAGGGCTCAGGAAGGCCTCCCCAAGGATGTGGCATTTCAGGGAGAGATCTACACTGGGCCACCCCAGCTCTCCTTTTCTTCTAGTGGCCTCGCAGCTCACAGGCACTCTGCTCCATCCTTTTCATGTTCCTTCTTTTTCCCAGCTCGCTACACCTTTTGTAGATCTGCTCAGCTCCTCTCTCATCAAATCAACGTCTTTCTTCTCCAAAGGACAGAATAGGACTTCATTTCACATTAATATTTTTGTCCTGCCATATTTAAATTCTACTTTTGAAGAGTTTTCTTTCATTTTTGAGGGTTTTACTTGATTTTATTCTCATATGGACTAATATACGACAGGAAAATTAGAAAGAATGTGAAAATATAAAGGAGCAGGGAGAAAATAAAACAAAACTCAGCTCCATTCCACAATCACTAGTATAACCCTACTAGATTCTCCAGTCATGTTTTTCTGTATTGCTTGAGATCACATACATATTGTGAATCTTGTTGCAGTAAACTTCTTTGGGCATAAATCTTCTTATTTTTTTGTAACTGAAGCATTGTAGCGGTAAATTTTTTAAAAATGCAACTCCGTAAATTACATAAAAATATCCACCACTTAGGAAGGACTATTCTAATCCCTGGTGAGATAGTAGATCTGGGGGATGCAGTGCAGAAAGGAAAAGAGATGATAGATACTTAGACAGGAGTGATGACCAAGCCTTTTCATAATGCCATTGCTTACTGGTTTTAGGTGAGGACTAGAAGTACACATTCTAGAAGTCCTTCAGTAATCGTATTTGCCAAGCTCCAAACTGAGTAAAATGATTTGGCAAGGGATTACTTTATCTACTGATTGAACCCCATGGGACTGACATTTTTGTAGCACAAATGCCATCAAGTACCAGCAATTTCATACGGTTCAACCTATTTATGCCCAGTGCTGCTAAGTTTTAAAAATTAGTTTATTTTGAATATCCATGTAATGAATTGGCTTTCCTGAAAGAAAGCCCATATGTTGGTATCATATGTCTGAGTTCCAATCTGGGTTCTGCTACTTCTGAGATAGTGAGAGTGAGCTATTGGTCTCTCTCAGCCTCCTCAGTTTCCCCTACTGTAAAACACGGATGACAGCAACCATGTCGTCAAGCTACCGAGAGCACTGTGTGAGAACATGCAGGCAAAGCACCCCCTCCTGTGCAGGATATAAGAAGGGATGTTTCATCAGAGGAGCTCACTTAACAGAACCCTGCTGAGAACTCCAGTCGTGGGACTACACACTTAGGATAACTGATCACAGCTCTCACCACCTCGTCGCCCTGTCCAGGAGCATGGGAAATCCCAAAAGGTCTAAACCAACACCTCCTTTGACAGGTGAGGCAACCTGAGACCCAAAACTTGACGTGGTTACCCCAGTGTCAAGCTAACTGGTGCCTCTGTTAGCAGGTGAGCCACGCTTTGCCCTTATGTTGACATATGGCTCCCAAGTCATACAGGCACTAATGTCAAGCTTAAGGCTTGGGTTTCAAGTCATGTAATACAGTGGATATGAATTTATCAGAGGAGGAAAGAGGATGGTTCTTCTAGAGCAAGAGGAGTTACCACTATTGGACTTCATAAAGCCAAACGTTCAGGCCGGTGAAAGAGATCTGAGATCCAGGTATTCATTGTTATTTTTTTTAACATTTATTTATTTGGTTGCATCAGGTCTTAGTTGCAGCATGCAGGATCTTCACTGTGGCTTACAGGATCTTTTGTTGTGGCACGCAGGCTCTTTGTTGCAACACGCGGGCTTCGCTCTAATTGTGGTGCGTGGGCTTCTCTCTAGTTGTGGCATGCGGGCTCCAGAGCGTGTGGGCTCAGTAGTTGTGGTGCATGGTCTTAGTTGCCCCTTGGCACTTAGTTCCCCGACCAGGGATCGAATCCACGTCCCTTGCATTGGAAGGTGGATTCTTAACCACTGGACCACCAGGGAAGTCCCTATTTTTTTTTTTAAAGTGAAGTTTTGCTTTATAGCAGAAAAGTCATTAAGGATGCTCTCTGGGCATCTCAGTACACGTGCAAAGATATGTTCCACCAAGTTGCATTAAAAATGGATACTGAAAGTTAAAATGCTCTATACCAGCATTTACCAGTTACCTCTAAATGGGTGAATCCTTCTCCCCTGATATAATAGATGGGTTTCTGCTGCCTTAGCCTTTCAGGAAAATAAGCACCCAAGAAGCCCCTGTGCAGATTTTATTGTGAATCAGGTGTGTAAAAATCAGATGGTGCTCTCCTGCCGCATCCTAAAAACCTGCTGATTTATGGAAGCTGGGAGTGATTGCGTTGCAAGGTTGAAATCAGTACTCTCCCTTTCTTCTGTTCCCCATAACACTTTGCAGAACTCAGAGAATGGTCGTGGTGCTAAAAATGGGGAAATAAATAGCTCTGAGAGGGTGTTTGAGAAAAACTAGCCATTTTCTCAACTGTGAAGATAATAGAAGAGCTGAGTATAGGAAAGGCAGAAAATAAGAGAACAAATAATAGTAAAATTTAGGTCTCAGCCCTGCCTATCTAAGTTATGTGGTCTTAGGCAAGTAAACTAAGCATGCTAGGACTAAGGCAAGACTGCTATAAACTTGCTAATATCCACTGTCTGTTTCTCTCCCTCAGCAAATGTCACTCTACCAAAAGACTATTTTCCCAGCCTCCCTTGAAGCTAGGTGTAGACAGATGCCGATGAATTATAAGCAGATGTGTGGTACCATATTTCCAAAACTGACCTTTAAGAAGAAGAGGTATGGCCTTCTACTTCTATGGATACTTTCTTGTGGACTGGAATGCATCTATAATGGCTGGAGCTTCTGTAGCTATTTTGGACCATGAGGCAGCAGGCTAAAAATAGCAGAGCAGCAAGGCAGAAGGAGCCTGTGTCCCTTGGTAATTTCAAGAAGCTGCCATACCAGCCTTGGATTGCCTAGCTCTGATTATTCTTTTACTTGTGAGAATAAACCTTTTGTGTTTAAACCACTGTGGAGAGATTTTCTGTGATGTGAAGCCAAATTGAATCATAATGATACAAGTACCAATATCAGAGGTTTGCTGTGAGACTTACAAAACCAATGCGAATGCAAAGTGCCTGGAAAGAATGAAAGATTTTCCCTCTCTCTCATTTTCTTTTTCACACACACACACACACACACACACCCTACTTCAAGGTGAAAGTGTTCATCAAAAGTTCATTGGAAGTATATGAGTAAAATACAGAATTTTGTCTTACTCTGAACAAAGACTCAAGGAATGAAGATTATGATTACACAAGGGAGGATTTGGACCTTGTCAAGCTAAATATTCATTTTTAATTAGGCTGAGTCCTAAATTTTGATCTTTAAACTACTAGAAGAGCAACTAGTCTACTAGAATAATGTACAGAACTCCTCATATGACTTCTACACCTACTTGAATGTCTAAAAAACAGGCTATAACAAAACTCGTGATTTATTTTTTAAGCCAGTTTCTCTCATGGTGATCTTCACCCCTGGAAATGGCACCCCCCTCTGTCAGTCTGACCCACCACCCGGGAGCTATCCTTATTCCCTCTGTCTCCCTCCTGTGATCTGATTCGTCACCAAGTCCTGCTGAATTACCTCCAAAGCTTTTCCCAAACCCACTCGCTGCTCCCTCCATACCCTCCCCTGCCTGATGCCAGACACCAGTGTTTCTTCCCCAACAGGCACCGTACCTCCTTGGCTGGGGCTCTTGGTTGTGGTCTTGCCCTCTAAAAGAAGCCAGAATGATCTTTCTAAAGAAGAATATCAGGTCATGTTATGAGTCTCATGAAAACCATCTAATGCTTTCCCAACACAGTCTTCACTCTGTCTACCGGCCAACGTCTCCTTCCGCCTTTCCCCTTGGTTCCTCAGCTCATGCCATGTGGCTTTATTTCTGATCTTTAAAGGCACTGAGGTCACTCCTGCCCTGGAACTTTTGTATCTGCACTCTACCTTCTCTGAAAAGCTCTTTTCCCACATCTTTGCATGGTGACATCCCGGACACTCAGATTTCAGCTGATTGTGACCTCTGAGGATGCCTTTCCTGACCACCCTCTCTGAAAACCCCCTTCCCCCAGCCTCTTTATGTTTTAGCATCATAACGCATGTTCATACCTGATGCTCGAGGGTTTATTTGTTTGAAACCCCCGCTGCACCAAAGCTCCACAGTAGTAGGTACCTTGTATGTTGTGTTCACGGCTGTATTGTCTGTGCTCAACACATAGTAGGTGCTCAATAATTATTTTTTAAATAAGTGAGTCAATAGGTCCTGTCAATCAAAATATTAAAATCCATTGGGTTGATCTGACTCAGCTACTGAAGTCAATATTGTTAATATAAAATTTAAAGTGAATCCAAACAGAATTGCTCATATGAATCCAATAAGTATTCTAGACATTAATGGGCTCCCTGACACCTCCACGACTCCATAGTACATCCCATCACCCCAGCCAAAGGCCTTCCCTGGGGCTCAACAGCCATTTCTTTAGCTAAACCAGCTAAGAAGGGACTAAATTGCTTATCAGTAGTAGGTGGAGGGGTTTGGAGAGTAATAAACATATTCCTCTGTTTACATTCACACCTCTTCCTTCTCCTTCTATGGGCAAATGATAAGGACTGCTATGAGATTACTGAACCACTTTCACCATCTACAGTTGATGGGAAAAGCTTTTCTCTAATTAAGCAAATCCTAGAGATGCAAGTCAGCTGAGGGAAGAGTTTCATTCTTAACTATAGGCAGCCAGAAGGCAGATAAGCATTTTCTTCCCATTTTTTTGATCTCTGCCCATGAACGTGCCAAGGGCAGTCAACCACCACATCTGCAGGGTATCCCACCCACACGCACACACCCCAGGTATCAGGCCTTTTAAGCGTAGCAAATAGAACAAGGGCGGAGAAAAAGCTTGACGCAAAGCTTGGCAAGATAGAATGATCAAAATGTGTTAATACTTTCATTGAACAGGAAACATGTGAGTTAAATAGCAATTAAGTTCATAAACTGATTCTGACTTTCTTCACTTTATCCAAAGATCTCAGACTCATTTTCTTATCGGTAACTTACTGCTTATTAATGATTTTAAAGTGTTTTTGATAAAGCAAAGACAGCAGTGTGGTTTAATAATAGCATTGGAATAGCATTCATGCAGGAGCCAGAGAGATCTGGGTTCAAAACTCAACTTAATCCTTGCAACCTACTCAGCTATAGGTAAACTCCAAACTCCCTTATCTTCTATTTTCTCATCAAGGGATGAGAACCCCAACTTAACAGGTTGCTCAAAGTATTAAAATTAGATGTTAGAAGGTATACAGCACTTTGCCCAATGGGTGGCCTTAAGTTCACAGCAAATATTACTTCCTTGCCTTTTATCCCCATCCTTATTATTGTTAAGCCCCGTACCAGTCTTTATCAGCAATGGTGGTTGGCTAGTCTAACAATTTTTTCAGCAACTTGAGTTGTTCTCCTTAAAATATAACATCTTAACACAGCCCATGAGAGCCTGGAGGGTCTGATCAAACCCATCTTCCCTCCCTTGATTCTCCTGTCAAATCCCTGTCTCTCCTTTGTGCTCAACACTCCAAACTCAACACCCTCCTTGTGCTCCTTGAACACTTCAGTGTTGCCCTGGTCTTTGCATGTCTGGTTCCTTCTCATCCTCCAGGCCTCAGGTCAGCAGCTCATATACGGACACTTCATGACCGCTCTATTTAAATCTTCTCCCATCAATCACTCTCTCCCACGACCCTGCTTATTTCCAGCGGGACACTTAGGTACAACCCGAAGAAACTACCCTTTCCATGTCTGTCTGCTTGTTTAACATGTGTCTGCTCACCAGGGTCTACGCTCCTCCAGGCAGGGTTCTTACCTGGTTCTCAGCCGCTTGCTCTGAACAGGCTTCCGACCAGGGTTTAACAAACTAGCAAGTGAATGCACTTGCTGGCATAATGATTGTTTTGAATTGGTTTCCCCCCAAAGGACAAGATGAGGATTTGGGTGCAGGTGGTTTGCTTAGAAGGTAATTTCAGGAAAAACCAGCAAGGAAGGGGGAGACTGGGATAGGGAAGGGACAGAAACTGGCGAAGTGTGGATTTTCGCACTCGTTACCACGGAGGGCAACTGGGGATCCCTCTGGGGAGCGCTGGGAGCAGAGCGGAAAAGCCACATGGCTGTCCATACTTCCCACCCCCATCCCGGGAGAGCTATGCTCTCTCTCTCCACCAACTCACATAAGTTATTGATTGAGGACTAACAATCCTAAACCTTTCCAGCTTTTGCTTCTAAACAGACAGAGCGGGCTCCAGGGGCCAGAGAAGCACTCAAAAAATTGCAGGGGTTGGCAGTGGGAAATCAGGCAGGGTATGCCTCAAAGTGCTAAGCTCCAAGGACGTATGTGACATTGGCCTTAATATTTGAAACAAAACTCAGGGCACACAGGCCAGCATGGAAAATCAAGGCTACTCCCTCAAATCTATGAACCATGCCCCAGACACACACATGCCCCTCAGATGATACACAGAGGGGGGCGGTATACACACAGTACACCTACAGCAGCTAACTTTTCTACTCTCTTCCCAAGTGACATTTTGAACAAAGCATGACCACGGAAAATAAAGCCGACTGAGAAGCAAGGCAATGCATTGTTAGATACCACTCCTCGAATATCTATGCCAACGTACTGGGACACGCCAGCAGTAGACTGGGGAATGGCTCTGATTCACCAGCGTGATTCTGAAATAACCAATATCACATTAACAAGGTTTAGGCTGCAAATTACTCTGTACAAACTGCTATTAAAAGTCAGTGATGAGTGAAAATAGCCTTCACAATTTCATGTCAACATTCAAACCCTAGATTGAGTTTCTCCTCTCCAGTTTCATTCAACTAATTATCTTCCCTGGATTAAATGATATTTTTTAATTCAATCACATCCCATAGCCATATGTTTATTTTATTTGGATGAAGGAGAAAGGTATCTTAATTTCTCATAATAAGAGCTTTCGTGAAAGCTGGAAATTCAGTGACATGCCAGTAATCAAAACTGAATTCCATACAAGAGGAAAATTATATTGCCTTCCAAATTAATTTGCAAATGGTCACAATACTAATAAAACGCAGGCAAGATTCTGAGCTCCCTTTTGCAAAAGCCCAGCTCCTCAATAAACAGAAGAAAACTCACCAAGGAACTCGGTATCAGGTATGGTCATGCACCAGAAAGCCTGAGTTTAGCCTCAGAAGTGTCGTGCAAGTTGTAGAGACTGAAGCACGACAAATTTGGGGGAAAGTTGCCTCTGATTCTTGTGTTTGGTTTCATTATGCTCTGTGGCTGATCCTGGAAGACGCCAGATCCAGCCCCAGAAACTGGAATAAAGAAAGGACCTCCTTGAAGACACAGCTCTGTAGTGTTGCAAGCCCTCTAATCCCTACTTAGGAAGCCTTGAGCCTGATCCCACCCCCAGTAAGTTAAACTTTAATTTTAATACCTGCAGCGCAGATTTTCCTTTGAAATCTACTTCTGTGGATGGCTGCGTCTCGTACCACACAGAGCAGCTTGAAGGCGAGGACTTGGTGGGGTGGGGTGGGGTGTGTATATTAGTTTCCTATGGCTGCTGTAACAAATGACCACAAACTGGGTATCTTAAAGCCACACAAGTTTATCCTCTCGCAGTTCAGGAGGTCAGAGGAGAATACACTTCCCTATTCTCTTTCAGCTTCTAGAGATCACCTGCATTCCTTGGCTCGAGGTCCGGCATCACTCCAACCTCTGCTTCCGTCCTCCTGTCCCTTTCATTTTCTTTGATCTTCTTGCCTCCCTCTGGTCCCTAAACCCATCTGGATAATCCAGAAGCACCTTCTCATTTCAAGATTCCTAATAATATCTGCAAAGTCCCTTGTGCCCTGGAAGGTATTCACAGTTCTTGGAATTAGGACGAGGACGTCTTTGGGGGCCATTACTCTGTCCACCCCAGTGATAATCACCATTGTGTCTCAAGCGCCTAGCCTAGAAAAGCCACATCCTGGCAACGTGGAATTACAGTGAAATGGCAATAGAATAAGGGAACTGAGTACATGTGCTTTGAGTGTGAATCATGGCTCTACCGAGTTAGCCTGACCAGCTTCTTGAACCTTTCTGAACCTGTTTCTTCACCTGTATAACACCTAACAGTACCCACCTTGAGTAGTTAAATTAGATAATACCTGTTGAGAGTTTTGCCAGTGCTTGCTACACCCAGAGTTCAATAAGCTCTCGCTGAGACACCCATGAAAGCAGGGGTCTGCAAATGTGTTCTGTAAGGGGCCACGCAGTAAGTATTTTCGGCTTTGAATATGGTATCTGCTGCAACTATGCAACTGTGCAGTTATAGCACAAAAGCAGTCGTAGACGATACATAAGTGAATGAGTGAGGCTACGTTCAAATAAAACTTTATTTATGGACATTCACATTTTCATTTCATGTAGTTTTCATGTCATGAAATATTACTTTGACTTTTTTCCCAACCATTTAAAAATGTAAAAAAGCATTCTTAGCTTGTAGGCCATTCAAAAACAGGTAGCAGGCTGGATCTGGCCCCTGGGTCATGAGTTGCTGAACTCTGAACTCTATGATCTTCAAAATCCCTTCTCTCTAAGAGCCTACGATTCTGTTAACCAGAAAATCGTGCTGGGGGAAGAGCAGAAACGGCCAAACCCATGTTCAAATACAAATTTCACTTCTTTGGTAGCTGGGTTACCTACAGTAGCTGATCTAACCTTTCTGAGTAGTATCTATTTTCTCATCATCAATGATAAAGATATCTACTATGGAAATTACAAAGGTTAAAATAAGCAAATAACACAATATAGTGTCCAGCTTGGCCTCTGTCACAGAGTAGGTGCTCAGCAAATGTTAGTTCTCATCCATCTTCATTCACTTGGAGGAAGGATGTCTCTTCATTGGAAGACTTTGGCTCTGAACTGGTCTTTTAAAGAGGCAATTTCCAATAATAAGGTGGAAATGTCGCAAAGGTGTTCTCCACTTTTAATAGCGTGTCAGGCCCAGTGATCTACCCAAACTCATGATGAATAAGAAAGAGCAGTGATTCTAGGTGACTTTGCTCACTGCACTTGCTTGGCCAAGACTGGGTTTGACAGAGGAACAATGTGCCTGCTGCCAAATCCTTTGGAATGCTTCCCTTCCTACTGGAGGTTGAGGCTTGGAGAGGAGTCCTAGGGTTAAGTCCGAGGTTAATCGTGGTCGAATTGAAGGTCAGGAATTTCTCAACTCACTGAGAGTAAAAGAAGGTCAATCTGTTGTACTTTGTGCATCCTATTCAATCTCCCCACCCCCAAACCCCTGGCCCCCACTCACCCCAAACCACCAAACCCTCTCCCTGAACATCCACAGCAGCGAACGGAAGCTCGCGGTGATAAAACACCAGCTAAGCGCTTACATCATTTTACAATCAAACATCTCCAAATCTGTTTATCTGATCAGCCCCAAATTCTGTCAGAGCGTTGACATGTGCATTTCTAAATAATTTCAGGATGTCAACCTGAATAGACCCGCAGAATCGGAAAGTTAATTATCTTTGACAACTTTGCCAGCTAATTTCCTATTTATATGTACCAAACTGGGGGCCTGTTTCATCCCCTCTTGTCACAAAGGATTTATCAATCAAATCAAGGCCTAAAATTGTCTGCCAAGGCATTCGGGCTTCCCAAAGGGGTGTTTATCTGTTTGAAATCTCGCCGACTATCCAATGGCAGCAAAGTTGACATGAAACAGAAGCAGAGCTGCTTCCTTTCTGGGGGAGGCCCCAACAGCAGAGGACCCTGCTGGTCGGCTCCCCCCAGCTCAGCACCCCACCCTCTCTCCTTCCTCTTGTCTTCATCTGGCTGCGCTTGTCAGGCCCCAATTTCCAAAGCGGCACCAGCTTCACCTCTGGATTTCAGCTGACAGGCCCCGCCAAACGCCGGGGCCCTGCCTGTCCGAGCCGATCGGCTAACCCTCACTCAGGAAGGTGGGCCCCAGGAAACCCAACGGGCCGGCGCTGACAGGCGGCTTGATGGTGGCGATAGGGCTCCTGCAGTTGCTACTTCACTCTGACAGGCAGGCATGTTTAACTTTAATGGCCATTTCCGCTGCCGAGTTCCCTGGACCCAGGCTGCTGCTCTGCAAGATCGCAGCAGACTGTCACCTAGCTGGCCATGGGGCGAGCCCCGGTTGGGGAGGCCTGCCTGCAATTCTGTTATTGGTTCCTCATGTGCAACTTGGCCTACCGAGGAAGCAGCTGCAATACGATGGGATAACAAGGCTCGCCCGGACATACCCAGCTCCTGCCTACCCACCAGAGGAAGTGTCAGAGGAAGGTGCTCCAGTCACTCGTTCATCTATTCAACACATATTCGTGTTGATCACCGTGTACATGGGGCCCTGTCTTTCAGAAACTTCCAGTTTAACGGATGACATTCTTTTATTTCTGTTGTTTAACAAAGCTATGTCAAGTACCTTCTATGTGCAAGGTGCTGTTCTAAGCATTAAGGAGACAACAGTAAAAATAATAAAATAGAAAGATTTAAAAAAAGACCTAATCTCATGGAGCTTTACATTCTGTTGCAACAAACTATGGGTGATAGGCAGAACACAGCCCCACACCTGTTTTCTAAATAAAGTTTTATTGGCACTCAGCCACACCCATTTACTTGCATATTATCTCTGGCTGCTTTTGTGCTACAACAGTGGAGCTGAGCGGTTTTACCAGAGACCATAGGTCCCACAAAATCTACTTACTGTCTGGCACTTTACAGAAAACATTTGCTGACAAATAGAGATAATTTCAACACAAGATAAGCGGAAACAGATACAGAGAGCAGAGGGAGCCTATATGACTGTTGGCCCATAGGGTCTGTTTTATTCACTGTTGCTGCTACAGTGTCTGAAACAGGGCTTGGTAGAGAGTAGTAGGTACTCACTAAAAAGTTCTCACTGGCTGGATGAAGGAAAGAATGGATGTTCTGATGGGAAGGGAACTGGGCAGAAGGGAAGGTTCTAGAAGGTTTGATGAAGGAGGTAATAAGTAAGCTGGATGTTGAAGAATAAAACGTACTCACCAGAAGAAGAAGAAGGAAAAAGGTTTTCTTGGAGATGGAAATTCACTTGTAATAGCTGCTATACAGAGGCATGGGACAGGAAATTGCATTGAAGGAACAAAGAGCTGGTGGAACACAGGACCCAAATGGGGGTCAAAGGAAAGTGCATCAGGAAATCAGGGAGGAGTGACACCACGTGAAGACTTGTATCTTGTAATCTCATTGTAGACAGGCAGTGTGTCCTCCAGCCCCAGGCTAGTGGGACCCCTGTCCCAGCCCCACACTTTGGAGTTCCTTCCTTGAAACTGACCTCGGTCTTCATTTCTCCCTTTTGGAGCACTCTTGGGCCCTTCACCCCATATGTGGAGTCAATGCCCCCCAAAGCTCCAGGATTCGTACCTGTGAGGTTCAAAGTCCCAGTTCTAGGAACATGACCTAGCAGGTCATGCTGGATGAGAAACGGATGCTCCCTGCACAAATGGACTGCTCTCCTTTCTCCACCCATGGGCCCCTTGCCTGGCTTCTCCTATGCTCTGTGGGCAGCAGGGTGCCATCAACATCGAAAGAGATCACATGCTAGGCATGCAGTGATTATGTCTTCAGGAGTTCGAAAGAAGTCACCATTGGAGGATGGGTTGGTTGTTCTAGGTCAATACAGAAGAAATCCAAATGGTAGATTTAGCATGTCCAGAAAATGAATCATCACGCCCGTTTTCCTGCACACTCTTGGTAGGGTTGTATTGTGGTCACCATCAATGAAGCACACCCTTTGAATCATTGGAAACGAGTATTCACAGACAGAGTGAAGGATGACGCTGTGTCATGAGCAATGTCGGAACCAGAGCTAAATCAATGGTATTGGGAGCTGCAGAGGCAAGAATATCTGTGCTGTTTCGATGTAAACTAGCTACAAAAAGCCATGGCATTATGAATAATAACAGGGTTGCTACTTTTTGTAGCACATGATGGAAGATATGAAGCTAGCTAGGAATGGCTCACTGACAATAAAAAGCACAAAGGAGTGGTCCCTGGACATGAAGTAATGGAGCTTGGACTCTCTGCATGTGCAGACTGGACAACAAAAAATTTCATGTTCTCTGCCCACTGTCCTACAACTTCATCAGTAAACCACCATACCTCATATGGTGAATAAATTTTATAATCAAATTATTTATAGACAAGGGCCCCACAAAAAATTGTCCCACATACCCCCCAAGGAGTCCTGAAGACACAATATGTGCATTTCCATATCAGAGAAGTATCAGGTTAAAAAAAAAAAAAAGCCAACAATTAAAGAGCCAATAAGTGACTTAAATGAATCCTCCTCTTTACTGGTTTCCCCCAGAGAACATCTTGCTCAGACCAGAAACTTGTCTTGAATCCCCTTCTCTTTCCTCCTAATTCTCACCTCCCAGTTTCTCCAGGGCTTTTCAAGTAATAAACCTGCTCCCAACCTACCCTCGCCTCCCTAGCCTGCTCAGTTCTTACTTTCTCTCCTCCGAGCCACTTATTATGGTTCTGAGTAGCTGTTTGACTTTCTCACTAAGTTCCTCACAATCCAGACTCTGTCATCTTCTGCATTCGACTCACTACCTGATTCTGCCTCTCGAACATCTAGAAACGGCCCTGGCAGAGACCAACTCACTGCTTATGACCACCTCCTCTTTGATGGACTTTGGAGGAGGGGCGCCTCTGAACGCTCTCATGTCACTAATGTTATGTTTGTCATAACGTGCTTGTCAGACGAAGTTTCTGGATTTTCCCCAAAAGGCAGAAGGATGGAATAGGAATCAAAA
This sequence comes from Delphinapterus leucas, assembly GCF_059928025.1. NCBI lineage: Eukaryota > Metazoa > Chordata > Mammalia > Artiodactyla > Monodontidae > Delphinapterus > Delphinapterus leucas. The sequence goes on from NC_143148.1 coordinate 53,094,454, forward strand.
TACAGATCAGGGTGCCGGCCAGAACACTGCCTTGCCGCTGACATAAAGTTCTGAGTAGCTGGATAAAAATTGTATGAGAGGCAGTGTCAAGGAGATCTTGAAATTATACAAGAGGTGGAGTTTCCACCATCCGGGAGTATATGTGGCAGAAATGATGATACAAGATTCGGAGCATTAATTCTCCGAATTCATTATCAATTTCATTTTGATCCTTTTCTGAGCTTCTGTGTGTAAAAATTACTCTATGGAGTTAATATGGGTAAAGGCTCTTGCCACAGGGGCTTCAAACGCTGTATGGAGTGAAGCAGGCAAAGCCATTCCTCATGTCCCCTCTCTATAGCCAGCTTCATATCAACTACTTAACTCTGTGTGTGTGTGTGGGTGGGGGGGTCTTGATAGTAACCCTGCAAAGCAGGTGCAAGTCTTCAAAAAATAAGGAAATGAGATTTCTTGTGTTTAGATTTTTTAATTAATAGACCTTATTTTTTAGAGCACTTTTAGGTTTGTAGAAAAATTAGGCAGAAAGTACAGCGGGTTCCCGCACACTCTCCCTTCTTCCTCTCCTCCACCTGGTTTGCTCTATTATTAGTATCTTGCATTAGTGCGGTATATTTGTTACAACTGATAAGCAAATATTAACACACTTTTATTAATTCGTGTCCACAGTTTATATTAGGATTCATGCTTTGTGTTGTAAAGTTCTATGGGTTGTGAGATGCTTTGATTTAGATTGGTTTCTTCCTACATCTTTTAGCACCTGAGGACTCAAAATTTTCTTTAAAGTACTAAAGCAACCACACGTATAAACAATAACTGAACTCCTTTTTTAATCACCTAAGGATATATGATTTCATGTGAACACTCCCAATCAATTCAATCCAATCACACGCACATTATGAGGCACTTACAGCGTATCCGGTACTGGTGGCATGCTGAGGAAAGAGCAGTGAAAAAGAGAGAAACAGTCCTTTCCCTCGTAAAACTTAGGAGTTTAGTATAAGAGATGAATATTTGGTAAGTAAATATAAGTAGGTGCCCCTTCCAGAGAGCACATACAAAAGCTGCAAGAAGCTACCCAAAGGAAGAAGAATGAGGCTCTGACATCATACACATCACAGAAGCAAAGAACCCCGATGCTCTGGTTCACTTTGGGGCCAGCTCTCAAGTCAGTGCATGATCTCAGACAGCTTCGTCTAAGCTGGAGGCTGGCTCAGGTCCTCACTTCTACTTTCCTGCGTTCCAGGTATCCCCAGCATCCCCAGGCCGCGAGGGCCCATGCAGGTCCTACAGGGCTCAGGCCTGGAGCTCCCAGAGCCACCTCCTGTCACATCCCCCTCCCCGTGGGAGAGAGGAATTCGCTTCCTCGCCACACTGACATCCTTTGTCTGGCAATGCTGAGCTGGCCGTTTCGTGCTCAGGGTTTATTTCCAACACAAATTTCCTGGGCTGCAAGGGCTGAAGGAACCCGCACACTCGGAGACTGTTAGTCTTGTATGTGGGTTTCTGGGGGCTGCTATAACAAATCCCCACAAACTGGGGGCTTAAAACAACAAAAATGTATTCTCTGAGCCTACAGAGAATGCTAGAAGTCTGATATCAAGGTATCAGCAGGGCCACATTACCTGCGAAGCCTCTAGGGGAGAATCTGCCCCAGGCCTCTCTCCCCAGCATCTGGTGGCTGCCAGCCATCCCTGACATTCCTTGGCCTGTAGACACATCACTCCAATCTCTGCTGCTGTCATCACATAGTCCTCTCCCTGGATGACTTCATGTCTTTATGTCCCAGTGTCCTCTTCTCATAAGGACACCAGTCATTGGATTTAGGGCCTCAACTTGACTACATCTACAAAGACCCTATTTCCAAATAAGGCCACATCCACGGGTACTGGGGCTTAGGACTTGCACGTATCTTTGGGAGGGACAGGATCCAACCCACAACACCTTGAATTCCCAAAGTTGGTTGATTCACAACTGATCTCCACCAGAGTGAAACTAAGTGGAAGCAAAGCTGAGGCCAGAAGGAGAAACAGACGCTGTTTCCTGATAGTCTTGGCCTATGCCATTGACTGGGCCTAAGAGCATGGGCAATGCCAAGTGTGACATACATGTGTAGGTGATTTAAAAAAGGAAAAGACGGAAAGTGGGGCTGTTCTGGGAGCTGAAAAATCCAAGCATAACTTCCAGTGGTCCTAGAAATATCACTTTCCTCATCCCAGGTGAGACCCAGATGTCAGATGAGGATTCCTGCCTTCAGAGATTTAATTAAACATCACCCATCATGTGTTCACTCCTACCCCGTTCTAGGCACTGGATATAGAGCACTGGCGGAAAGCACCCTAGCACAGGAGCTCATATTCTAGTAAAAGGAGACCAGCAGTAAATAAGCAAATAAGGGGAAAGTAGAGAAGGACATCACTGCAGTGGGTGTGAAGGGGAGGGAGTCAGTGGGGACAGAGGGTGAGGCCACTCTTGGAAGTTCAGCTCCAGACGGCGACATGGGAAACAGTGAGTGCAGGAGGGGGAGGGCAAAGTAAGAGAAGGTCTCCTGACTTGGCCTGTTTCTCATTTGTCCCTTTGGGGGCTAGAATTGACTCACACATGGCTGGGTACAGAGATAAAGATTTGGTGAGAGAGGTTAAAAATGCAGGAAAGAGAGGGCATTACTGATGGCTGAAGGCCCGGGGGCTGGGGATGGCTAGTGAGAAGAAAGGCCGCAAGTGGAGGCAAATCCCTTGCTGTTGCCAGGTCTGCTCCCAATGGGAGCTGCACGCGGGAATTGAAAGTTTAGACCTGATCTTACCTGGGGACTTGAGTTCCAGCTTGCTTCTGCTGACTTCCTCTGTGACTCGGCTTCCTCATTGACAAAACACCCTGGGAGGGTCCCAATCACCCACACTCCTCTTCACAAACACCCACAAAGTGTCCAAGTGGTTTCTGAGTGAGAGCCTCTGTAGCAATTCCAAACAGTCTCGTGACACTAGGGTTTCCCACTTCAGCACGGTAACATCTGCGCCCTAATTCTTTGTGGTGGAGGCCGTCCTGGGCATTGCAGGGTGGTCAGCAGCACCCCTGGCCTCCACCCACCAAGTGCCAGAAGCGCCCTCCTCTCCAGATGTGACGACCAACAACGTGTCCAGGCATTGCCAAATGTCACCTGGGGGACAGAGTCGCCCCTGGATAAGAGCTGCCACTGGATCACAGGTCAGAGCAGAGGATAAACAGCTCTTCCAAGCAAGGTCACCTTCTCCTGAGCCCACTCTGCCTGGCCGTCCCTCCTCAGGACAGGAGCCCAGACCTAAGGTCTGACCATAACTCCACATTGGTCCAGTCCAGTTCATGTCCTTTAAACCTCCCACCCCCATTGCCTTCCAGGGTTGACCTGACTGCCTTCAAACAAAAAAATAAACAAACAAACAAGCCTGAATGGTGCTCTAAAAAATAAGTGACTATTTGCTTTTCTTTACAAAATCATCATTCCTGTCTGTAATATACACAGTGAATTTCTTTCTTCTTCTGAGTCACCAAAAACAAGTTGAGTACAGAATATTTGCAGGTATTTTCTCTGAATGATTTTCACATTATTATTCTATTTTTTAGACATTCTTTATTTTAAAAAAGAGATTATTTTTAAGACAGGGGTGTGGAAGATGGCGAAAGGAGACCAAATAATATTAAACAATTAATTTATGAGAAATTTTACTAATTATTATTGTCATCACCATCATCACCATTTTTATTTTCTGGCCTCATCCAGAAAGTCACAATTCTCAAAAGCACAACTGCATCTAATGAGACATAACCAGATACGAATGTCTTCCTAGTATTTCATTTTTTGCTGTCAATCCAGTTCAAACTCCAAGATACCACTGAATGAAGGATTCTCAACACTAAAGAGCGAATCAAGATTTCCATTAAAAAAAGAAAAACTGCATGTTCCCAGGCTTTTATCCATTTGTATACCTCTAAGAAGCAGCTGCAACTTTGCATACAAGTGATTTCCTTTTACATAAATAAAATGTTTTTGCCATTTTTAATCACTGAAGAATTAAAAAAAAATAAAGTGGAAGCAGTTGAAAGAATGATCTTTAAAAAATAACTTTGTTGGCTTACTGAATGATTAGTTCTTGGTTTTTTGAAAAGTTTGTCGTACATCCTATTCCCAATTCAATTTACACTCACCCCCAGAGACCTTTATGCCTTTTAATTGCTACTCTGATTTTTTTTTTCCAGTTTTATTGAGAAATACTGCTATTCTGATTTTTGGATGCAAAGATTTCTTTCTCCCAAAGATGTACCGCTGCCTGAGATAAGTGATTTGGAGGGATTTTGAAAGTATGTTTAAACATGGCATTAAGAAATCTAAACATGAAGACTATGCACATTAAAGGCAAACGTGTCAGCAGGAGCCTGCCTTGTAAAGACACTTGTCAGTCTACAGATGAGCCAGATGTTGTAAAACACGGGAAGAAGCATCGTCCTATGACTCACAGCCAAGTTGGGCTCAGTAACCCATAGGGACTGTTGAGTTGGTTTAAGACTGTCCAGCAAAGAAATCCTGTAGGTGGGTGTCCTTATGCTCCCCAGGCTAGCATAATTTCTTCCCTCACCCACTTCACTTCACTCTCTCCTCTTTAGCCAAAAGTGGAGTTGGTCAGGACTCCGCTTACCAAGTTAAAAAGCCTTGGTTGGATAAGCTTAGAACATTTAACTATTGACAAAATCCAATCTATACACTCACAAAAATTTTACCCTTCATAGTTGTTCCAGGTGTTCACATTTTTAATTGGCAAGAAGACACAAGGAACAGGCATCCCAAACTCAGTAGGTTAAAGCAATTTGTTCCACACATTTAATGTGTTTCTCGTGGTTCTGTAGGTTGACCGGTAGGTCTTCTGATCTGGGCCCACTTGTCTGGGCTGGATGACCTAGAGTGGCCTCACTCCCACGTCTGGCAGCTCAATGTCACTTGGGGAGACAGCACAGGGATGGCCCGGCCACGTCTCATCATCCCGCAGACTAGCCTGGGCTCTCTTGCCTGGTGGTAGCTGCAGGGTTCCAGAGAAGCTCAAAAGAGCAAGCCACCTTGCACAAGCATTTCCCAGGCCTCTGCTTGCTTTATATTTACTATTGTCCCATTGACCAAAGCAGGTCTCAAGTCCAGGCCAGAGACAATATAGGAGGTCATTACTAAAGGGTGTGCTAGAAGGAGGTGAATCATTTATGGTAATTTTTAATTTATCACATTTGTTCATTAAATTAAAATATCATTGATCCTCATTATTCATAGATTCCATATTTGTGAATTCACCTCATGCTCACTAAATGTATTTATAATGCCCAAACCAACACTTAACAGCACTCTTGTGGTCATTCACAGACACGCAAAGAACAGTGAAAAACGGAGTCTCCCGACACACTCGTTCCCCATGGAGGTTGACCCTGGGAAGCCAGACTCTGCCCTTTTGTTTCAGAACAAGTGTTCTTCTTGCAGTCTACTTAGTGCCACTTTTCCACGTTTGTGATTTTTGGTGTGTTGGTGATTTCTCTGTCCAAAATGGCCCCAAAGCGTAGTGCTGTCTAGTTTCCTGAGCACAAGAAGGTTGTAATGTGCCTTATGCAGAAAACACTTGTGTTAGATAAGCTTCATTCAGGCAAGAGTCATACTGCTGTTATCCACGAGTTCTATGTTAACGAATCAACAATATATATTAAATGAGGTGTCTTTAAACAGAAACACACATAAAACAAGGTTACATATCAGGTGATGAAAATGTTGTGACCAAAGGCTCATAGGAACCTAACCCTGTACCTACCCTGGGAGCTAATTCAGTGATCTCCGTAATGTTCTAGAACAAAACTGCCATGAGTAGTGAGAACCAACTGTGTTGAATGAGCACCTTCTTTGAGCCAAGCACTATGCCTAGAGCTGGGGATTTGGGGAGCTCCCTGCTTTCCAGGAGCTCAAAGTCTAGTCATGCATTAATGAATGACACTAATAAATTCACAGGTTGAGGTGAATCGGGGAAGATGCCGTGAGGACATGAAGTGTGGGCCAAGACCTAAAGGATGAATAGGAGGACTATTTCCGGTCCCCAGGAAAGAGATTCTGACATGTAGATCTGAGTGCAGAGGGTCTATGGGGGGTGCTCTCAGGAACAACGCCTGTAAGGGAGTGAGGGAGGCTGCGTAAGACAGAGAGAAAAGCAGCAACAGAGGGCTTGGCCAAGCCCACAGAGAGCTCTGAAGCCTGGAAGTCTTATCAGAAATGTCCCCAGTTGAGGCCAGAGGTGTAGACTTTGTGCCCCCACATCAAGCAGTCAGAACTCTGGGCAAGGCTGCTTGCTTTAGTTGAGGACAATACCTGGGGGTAGACTCAGCTGTTGGCCGACAACAGTCCTGGCAGTTGAGGGAATGAATGCCTAAATGGAAATGATGAGCAGTGCCACTGCCCAATCCCAGCATCCCTAAAAGGAGCTAGAGACAAAGGAGAAAGGGAGCTATACCAAACAGTGGGAACAGCATGTGCAAAGGCCCTGTGGTAGGAGAGAGCACAGAACGTGTGAACAACATAGAGAAGGCCCAGGCAAGGCTGGGGTGTGGAGAGCAGGTGTGAGTGTGGAACGAGATGAAGCTGGAGAGTGGGTAGGATGAGGTCACATGCGGCCATGTGGGCCACGGTAGAGTTTCAGTCCTCATTCTAAGAGTAATGTGAAGCCACAGAGATTTTTAAGCAAAGAAAGCAACCTGCTTCAGTGATGAGAACAGAATTGAGCAGAGTGGGGAAAGGCAAGGTTGAGTAGATGAGGGAAGACCAGCCTGTATATATGAAGGTGGCAGCCCAGGAGATGGTAAAGAGTTGAACGGAGTCGACAGACATTTTGGAGGTGAAGTCAGCAAGACCTGACACTGGCGTAGATGAGGGGCACAAGGGGTAAAGGGCACCAGGGACACTGCTCTGTACCCAGTTTGCCTGAATAAATGAATGGAAGTGCCTGGACCAGGATGGAGGACTCCAAAGGAGTAAGAACAGACCACGTTGTACTCAAAACAGTCAGTGGGGTACTTAGCTGATGCTCACATCTCCATGTCTGGAACTCCAGTTGGAGATGAAGATGGCAAAGAGATGGTGACAGAAGCCTCTGTGGGGATGAGATTATCCAGGGAGCATAGAAGAGGAGAAGCTCTAAAACTAAGTCCCATTCAAAGGCCAGGTGGGAGGAAACAGAGGCAATAAAGGACCCCAAAGAGCAGCTAGAGAAGTGAAAGGAAATAGGAGAAAACAAGGTCACAGATGCAGCAAGAGGACATTATTTCAAGGAGAGAGTGGTCCAGGGTCAAGCGCTGCGGAGGGTCCAGTAGGATGAAGACTAAATATTTTCCACTGGATTAATGACAGATAACAGAGCTGAGGTCTCCAATGTGAGAAACAAATAATTAAGCAAAACGTTTTTTTTCTTCTGTTTGGGGAAAGATAACCCCGGGTTATCACTTTGCTAAATAACTCATTCCCTCTCTTTTGTGTCTCGCTCATAGAAGGAGAAGCTACAGGAATTCTCGGCACTTACAGAGAAATGATTGTGTATGCTTTAAAGCCGAGTAAACACTGCCTTTGATTAGCTTGGGAACAGCCAGGTCTCTCTTGCTAGAAAGAAGATCAAAAGCTTGGAGAGAAATCAAATAGATAAAAATTAAGCAAAAGTGACATACTCTCTCAAACCTAAATTTTATAAATCGTAACATCAAATCCTGGTGAGTTTTCAGTAAGCCCTATACTCATTCATTCAATGTAAACTGGCACAGCCATGTTGTAAAGTGTGATAACATGGAAAAAGATGCATGAAAACAGTCCCTAAGGTAACTGTTCTGCTTCTATGAATTTTACCCAAGGATACAATTCAAGGGAAACATAAGAAAATAAAATAATATGCATGCAGTATTTAATGCAGATTTTCTCTAAAAGTTAATCTTTGAAAACAACATAAATGCTCAATTTTGGGGGACAATTTTAATAAATATTTGTTAAATAACAGGATGGAATACTAAAGAATCATTAAAATGACTTTGCAGCACCCCAGAGGAAAATGTTGAGGTGCAAATAAAACACAGAAGAGTAGGGTTAGTACTATCTTATCTGTGTAAATTACATAGGAATACAGAGATAAACAAAAATGAAATCATGATGAGTTAAAGAGTGGGGTCATAGATTTCCCATTTTTAAAGTCATTAATATATTTGTGTTGCCCATTCATATAAAATAGGCAAGAGTAATACTTGGGGAGAAGCACCAAAAGAAGATAAACACCTTCTGAAAGGGGTTTTGATGTAAAATGGACCAGAAACAAGACAACTGTGTTCAGAATAAGACTGCCTTGACTCCACACAAGTATTCAAGATGAATTAAAAGGAAAAGTCTTACTTGATTGGTAACTTCAGCACTCAGTAAAAGAAGGTAAAACAAACTCTCCAATTTGCCTAAGTGTTTGGCATCTTTGAAATATTGTTCCATCTTTCCCATCACCTCTGCAAAAGGAACCATTTAGGGTTCGTAGAGAATCCTATATAATTAAGCAGACAGAGCCTACTTCTCAGGTTATTATCCCTGGAAGGATGTGAAGGTCCAGCTCATGAGATCAATAAGGAAGGTTACAACTTGTGTGTTGAGACCAAGTACTAGATCTGGAAGAATTTAACAGCATCCTGAGCACTTTGCCAAGAGACACATGGGCCCAGACCAGTACCTAAGGGGTTTCTCTGTCCTCTGCCTCCTTGGTCCCTGCTGCAGAAGCAAGAGCTGGTTCACAGATGCCTCCCTGGCAAGGAGAGTCTGGCTCTCATATCCCTGAAGTGGCGAAAAGAGCTGGCATTCACAGGAGTGGAGACTGAGTGCTTCGATTCCCAGAAGCCACATGGCACTCGTCCACTAAAATTAAAACGTCTCCTTTCCTTCTTAACTCACTGAATCACAGGGCTCATTCTAGCTGCTGGAGCTGTCTTCTTGAGAACAGGTGATCATTATGTCCTGGCATGGACACTCCATCTTAGCTCTGGGTGTCTCGGAAAGGATTTCGGCTTTTCTAGCTCAGGGAAGTTCAGGGGAGGAAAGATCTTGCTGTTGGTCATGAAATAGGAGGAGGAAAGACATACTATGGAGTTATAACCAGGGGCCACATCTTTTGATTGCTGATCACTGCTCCCAGGCACAGCAAATATTCATTATATTTAAGCTGATGCTCGCAATGGACAAATCCATAGGGGGAAAGAAAGAAAACTTGCACCAGATAACATTCATTCCCTGTCTCTTGGAGAGAGATGAACTGGAGTTGTTCGTGCTGATGCAAAAGCCAAGTCCTCTCAGAGAATTGTGACTTTTGAAGACCAAGCATGTAGTTCAAAGAGCCAGAGTCCTCTGGGGGGACTGGAGTATAAAACAATATCATTTTCAGAGCTTCTTTAAATTATCTTCTTCCCAAACCTTTAAGCCACACCCCTTCCCCAACCAAGAACCTATTTCCCAACAGTGGGCAGCAATGTCAGCATCTTAAATCATGGCCACAGACTAGCCAAGAGAAGTAGAATCCATGTGCCAAAGTGTAGGTCTTGTTAAATAAATTCTTCCTTGACAGCAGAGAAAGGCCTGGCTCAGAAAATGGCCCCTTAAACACTTTAATTTAATTCAACAAGGATTTATTGTGCACCTGATATCAAGAGCCAAACTCTAGGAGCTGAAACATAGAGAGAAAGAGAGAGAGAGAAGTGTATTCTCCTACATTTGGCTGGGGAAGGGGTGGCAGATTCTGAACCCTCCAAAAGCAAGTTAGCGTCATCCAGGGATTCCTCTAGGTAGCCTGACTCTCCACCTATTCCTGAAACTTGTCCCTTTCCTCACTGGGGCACAGATGTCTGTCTTCCGTCACTGGCACCTCTTTCAGATGAGTTTGTCCTTCCTTATTATGTCTCCAGTATCACCCTGCCCAGAACCCTGCCCACTCTTTCTTCCAATGCCCTTGCCTCATTCCCTCTAAGGTTTGGCATTTGTCTTCCCTGCAGAGTCTCCTGATTCTCTAACACTCCACTAATTTTCCATTTCGAATATCTGCCCTACACCACACAGTTCACATCAGCCCTGCCTCTCAACACCCTCAAGATGAGGCACACACTATAGGCCGTGCAGGGCTGTGGGCCTGTGGAGGTTGCTCCAGGCAGGAAAGGCCTGGCTCATACACTCTGGGAGCTTACAGTCTATCCAGACAGAGACACACCACAAATGATAACACTAGGCAAGAAGAGTTAAGTGAAGGCCAAGCATAATGTTGGTCAAGGGAGTAAGTTCTACCATCACACGGCTTGGACTTGATTGTTGGCTCCATTATCAGGTGCATGACCTTGAGGACATCACTCATCCCTCTGACCTCCAGGTGCCTCATCTGTCAACTAGGACATTAACTGTAACCATGTCAGAGGATTTCTGTAAAGGTGCAATGAGATAATCCATCTAAAGGGTTTACCATAGTGCCTGGTACCTAGTCATCCCACAAAAACAGTGTTAGCTATTTTTATGAAACTCAGAATAGAATTCCCTTGCCCAAGCCATGTTCAAATATTCATACAATATCAGGAAACATGTAGTATTTAGTGCATCTCCCTGCTTCTACAGCCCCCTCTGCAATCTGATACACAAAATCCCTTGGTATCACTCCTTCTTAAGGCCTGTGATAGGGGATGCTAGTAACACAAAAGTCACCCTACCTGAGTTTGTTAGAAGTTCTGCTTCCAGTCCTAGCTGAGTAAAGTAACTCCTATGAAAACAGAGTCTTCCTGTAGATAACTGCAAACTCTGGACAAAATATTTAAAACTACAGGCAGGCTTTGGAGAGTGACCCAGTACAGACAGCTTCTGGAGGGGCATCGACACTTGGAAGAAGGCATTGCACAGAGTCTGCATCACAAGACACAGGCTGAAGGGAAATAATACCAGATGTTCATGAAGAAATGAAGATAGGCATATACTTATAGCCATTTTGTTCACTGTTTTCTGCTTGCTTTTGTAGCTATTCTCTGTTCTTTTCTTCTTTTAGTCTCTTCCCATGTGGTTTGATGATTTTCTTTAGTGTTGAGTTCCTTTCTCTTTATTCACTGTGTATCTATTGTAGGGTTTTGGTTTGTGATCATCATGAGGTTTATATATATCAACCTATATAGACAGCAGATTGTTTCAAGCTCACAGTCACTTAAGTTCAAACGCATTCTAAAAGCCCTACATTTTTACTACACCCCATTTTCCACCTTTTTACTTTGCGTATCCCTTAACTAATTACTGTAGTTGCAGTTGATTTTATATCTTTTGTCTTTTAATTCTCATACTAGCTTTTTAAGTGGCTGATGCACACTGCCTTTACTATATATTTGCGTTTACCTGTGAGAGTTCTTCTTTCATATATTTTCTTATTTCTAGTTATGGCCTTTTCTTCTGTGCTTAAAGAAAAGCCTTTAATATTTCTTGTAAGGCCAGTTTAGTGGTGATAAACTCAGTTTTTCCTTGTCTGGGAAGTGCTTTCTCACTCCTTCACTCTGAATGATAACCTTGCCAAATACAGTATTCTTGGTTGTAATTTTTTTCCTTTCAGCACTTTAGATATATCATGCCACTCCCCTCTGGCCTGCAAAGTTTCTGCTGAAAAATCAGCTGATCACCTTATAGGGGTTCTCTTGTATGTGGCTAGTTGCTTTTTTCTTGCTGCCTTTAAAATCCTCTCTTTAACTTTTGCCATTTTAATTATGGTATGTCTTGGCGTGGATATCTTTGAGATCATCTTGTTTGGGACTCTCTGTGCTTCCTGGAGCTGGATATCCATTTTCTTCCCCAAGTTATGGAAGTTTTCAGCCATTATTTCTTGGAATAAGTTTTCTACCCCTTACATTTAAGTCTTTAATCTGTTTGAGTTTATTTTTGCATATGGTGTAAGAAAGTAAGACCTGAAGCTACGGTGATATCAGACAAAGTTCCTAGGAGAAAACATAAGCAGTATGCTCTTTGACATTGGTCTTAGCAATTTTTTTTTTAATCTGTCTCATCAGGCAAGGACAGCAAAACCAAAAATAAACAAATTGGGAATACATCAAAATAAAAAGCTTTTGCACAGTGAAGGAAACCATCAACAAAATGAAAAGGCAACCCACTGAATGGGAAAAGATATTTGCAAACAACATATCTGATAAGACGTTAATATCCAAAATATATAAAGAACTCACACATCTCAATATCAAAAAACAAAACAAAACAACCCAATTAAAAACTGGGCAGAGGACTTGAACAGACATTTTCCTAAAGAAGATATACAGATGGCCAACAGGCACATGAAAAGATGCTTAACATCACTAATTATCAGGGAAATGCAAATCAAAACCGCAATAAGACATCACCTCACATTTGTCAGAATGGCCATTATCAAAAAAGATAAGAAATAACAAGTGTTGCCCAGGATGTGGAGAAAAGGAAACCCTGTTAGTAGGAATCTAAGTTGGTGCAGCCACTATACAAAACAGTACAGAGAATCTTCAAAAAAATAAAAAATAGAACTACCATACAATCCAGCATTTCCACTTCTGGGTATATATCTGAAGAAAATGAAAACACTTATTCAAAAAGACATAGGCACCTCTATATTCACTGTAGCATTATTTACAATAGCCAAGATATGGAAGCAACCTAAGCGTCCATCAACAGATGAAAGGATAAAGAAGATGTGGTGCATGTATATGATGGACTACTACTCAGTCATAGAAAAGAATGAGATCTTGCCATTTGCAACAATATAGATGGGCCTAGAGGGTATTACACTAAGTGAAATAAGTCAGACAGCAAAAGACAAATACTGTATGATTTCACTTATATGAAAAGCAAATGAATAACAAAAACAGAAACAGACCCATAGATACGGAGAACAAACTGGTGATGACCAGAGGAAAGGTGGGGTGAGGAGTGCGTGAAATGAGTGAAGGGGATTATGCAGTACAAACTTCCAGTTATACAATAAGTCCCAGGGATATAATGCACAGCTTAGGGAATATAGTCACTAATATTGGAATTACTTTGTACGGTGACACATGGTAACTAGACTTATCATGGTGATCAGTTTATAAATTTATATAAAGTTTGAATCACCAGGTTATACACCTAAACCAAATACATATTCAACTACATTTCAATTAAGGAAAAAAAGAAGGGCTTCATATGTGGTGAATACCTGGCAATCTATAAAAGGCATTTCCCCCCTTAGTTTCTTTATAAGACACATGGATTGGTTAAAGCAGGGGTGAGCAAATTTTTCTGTAAAGGGCCAGAAGATAATAAATATTTTAGGCTTTGCAGGCATATGGTCTCTGTCACAACTACTCGTAATCACAGACAATATGTAAATATGTGAGCATGGCTGTGTTGCAATAAAACTTTATGTACAAAAGCAGGTGATGGGTCAGTTTTTGACCTGCAGGCCAGAATTTGCCGACCTCTGCTTTAAAGCAAGTATTATAAAATTGTATTCTGAGGTGAAGTTCATAACATACATAGATATAATACTTATGTATAACTGTAACATAGAGGATCAGGTGGGAGTAAGTGGACCTATACAGTTGGGGGTTTTCCACATTCTACTAGAAGTGATGCAATATTGACCCTAGGGGGCTTCCCTGGTGGCGCAGTGGTTGAGAATCCACCTGCCAATGCAGGGGAGATGGGTTCAAGCTGTGGTCCGGGAAGATCCCACATGCCACGGAGCAACTAAGCCCGTGCACCACAACTACTGAAGCCCGTGTGCCTAGAGCCCGTGCTCCGCAACAAGAGAAGCCACCGCAATGAGAAGCCCACACACTGCAACAAAGAGTAGCCCCTGCTCACCGCAACTAGAGGAAGCCCGCACGCAACAACGAAGACCCAATGCAGCCAAAAATAAATATATAAATTTATTTTAAAAAAATATTGACCCTAGGTAGACTGTGCATAGTTCAGGATATATATTCAAGTACCTATAAAAACCGGTAGGTTCACCTAAAAAGGCAACCGATAAATTAATATGGAATTCTAATATGTATTCTAATTTAATATATATTCAAACACCAAAAAGAAAGCAGGAAAGGCAGGAACAGAAGAACAAAAGTAAAATACAGGAGGGGACAAACGGAAAACAAATAGTAAACCAGACCTAAATCCAATCACGTCAATAATGACATTCAATAGTAACAGAATAAACACTCAATTCAAAAGGCAGAAATTGTCAGAATGGGTAAAAAAAGCAAGACCCAACTATGTGTTGTCTAAAAGAGATGTGTCTTAAATATGAAGACACAGACAGGCTGAAAGTAAATAGACGCAAAAAAGTATCCCAGACAATCAGAAAGTTCTCACAGCTACGGTGATATCAGACAAAGTTGACCTGGAAACAAACAATATTTCCAGAGATAGAGAGAGGAGAAGACAGCCAGTCCCTGTGGGTGGGAAGAGAGTCGCTGCTGTGTGTGAAATGCCTGGATTGTACCCGCCACAGGAAGCGGTTCTTTGCTTCCTAGCTTCAGCCGCCTCAAGTGGGAAGAGAGTGAAATAAACAGGGATGACCTGAGAGTCATGGAATATAAAGGCTCCTAAATTCCCAGATTCTAGGAAGCCTGAGGGACAGCCTCGCTGGGTGCGTCTGTTGATGACTGCAGTTGATGGGGTGATGTCGGAAAGGGTGATCCCCTGGGTGGTACCTCTAAAACTTCCTGAAGGGCTGCCTGAGCACCCCAAAGATCTTGCTCTTCATTATCATCAACACACGTCTGTCGGATGCTTACAGAGGTCAGGCACTGTGCTAAATAAATGCCCCATGTGTAGGATCCCATTTGTGACTCCCTTTAACCTTATATGAGGTCCAAACTGCGGATGGGAAACTGAGTCAGAGAGAGCTTAGACAGCCTGTCCAAGATCATAGACTTGAAGTGCAAAGCCTGCACTGGCAAAGACACTGGTCAGGCTCTAGAGCCCATGCACGGAACACCACTACATATTCTCTCCCCTCCCACGGGATTTCAGAGCCTTGACCAGCTCATCCTGCAACCTCTCACCCTGCATGGCTGGGAGTGTCCATTTTCAGGAAGAGCGAGAGAGAAACACAGGGACCATGGAAAGGACTGCCCCCTTATCAGAGAGCATGAAGTTCCTTCTCCTTACCACAGTATTTGTAATTTGTGTGTGTGTGTGTGTGTGTGTGTGTGTGATTTTAGACTTTGAACAAAGGTAAATGAGAGAAAGTTGGAATCTGAAACAACACCCTTCAGAAGTGGGTCACCGTAAGGTACGCAGCCAAGCCAGCTCCTTGGCAACACACCGTCATCACCTTGCACAGATCAGTACAGAGCCGACACGTGTTCCTCCAAGCTGTTCCCATCTCTGTGTTTTTAAATAAACTCTCGAAGTCAGGCCTTTTGTGCCCTTCCTGCCCCCAACGCTTCCCATTCATGGGCTCACAGGTGTTCGGCGGCATGTATTCACTTTCATTCGTCTGGCCTTTGCTGGCAGCTGTGCTGGTAAATATCGCTACACCAGTTCCCATCAGGACTGTTTACCAGGTACAAGGCACCGAGCAGAGGGCTCTACGTGGACTGCCTCATTTATTTTTCCCACCACTGCATAAGTTAAGGGGTATTCCTCTCATTTTACAGATTTGGAAACTGTAGCTCAGAGCAGCTAAATAACTTGCCCCAAACCACAGAGCTATTGAAAAGGCAGAGTTGGAACTTAGGAACTTTATCTGTCTAAATTCAAAGCCCACAATCCCAACCCTCTGCAAACAGAGGAAGACCTCAGAATATGTGACTGTCCCCTCTCCTTTGGTAATACCAGGACCTCAAAGACACACCTAACCCCCTCAGCACAGGAATCCAACTGGTTAAACACCTCTGATTTTTCTCTGGAAAGAAATAATCCTGATAACCAAGGCTCTTCAATTACTCTGTGCAATTAAGTCCTGAGTGCTTGTTTGAACAATTAACCGAAATAATTATAAATGTATCTCTGTTACTACAATTGCATATTAACAAAGGCTCAGAGCCAATTAATCATTACTCCATCAATATCTAATTTGCATAAACCTATTCTCTTTAAAGACTCCATGTTTGGGGTGACAGGGCTCCCTCATCGATTATGGAAATATCCCCATCAAACTTCCCTGAGGCCGTCAAAAGGAATAAAAGGGGTTGTCTGCTGTGGGCTGCTCAGCACCCCTGCCCAGCCTTTCCAGGGACAGGCAAGGAGGGAGAACAAAAGGGAAGAGACACAATGACCGCATGGGTTTCCACTGGGAGCAGGGACTGACAGGCTCAGGTTCCAGGGTGATGGGCAGAGAGAGGCATCTGGTGGAGGTCGGGGGGGAAACCAGCATCTCAGCCTCCTTTGGAGTCATCCAAACTCATTCATTCATTCATTCATCCATCCATCCATCCATCCATCCATCCATCCATCCATCCATCCATTCAATAAATATGTCAACAAATATTTACTCCCTGCTGTGTAATAGGTATCGGGGATTCAGTAGAGACTGAGACTCTGGCCCTCACTGAGGCAGCTAGACAATTAATCAGATGTCATAGGGTGGGTTTTCTAGAAACAAAGGGATAGAGTTCGATGTAAGATGTTTATTAGGGCTCAACACCTGTAAAAGAAGAGGAAGCTGGGCTGTGATGCAGAGTCACAGGCCTCAGCTCACTTGGCCTGTCACTCTGGGGCAGGAATCACCTGTCGGAGTTGCCCTGAACCAGGGTGAAATGTCAGGGTCTTTACATCCCTGACCTGCTCAGTCACTAGACAGGGGTGGCCCTGGCGACACGGCTCTCCGCAGCTGAGGCAACCCTGAAGGAACCTGCCATGTGCAGTCTACCTGCCACTGGGCATCTACACATCCTTCCTTGAAGGGAATGGGCCGTGCATCTCCATGCCCACCGCACTGGAAAATTGCTACAAAGGATAATATGACACTGAGGAAGGGGAAGAAAGGGAGCCATGGTAACGCAGAGAAGGGGCCCCTAATGCTGAAAACTTAGCCAGACCTTTATCATGCTAAGAGGATAGGGAAATTGTGTTTCAAGCAGAAGAAAGTACTGAAGCTTAGGGGGCAAAGGGTTCTTTAGGGAAAAAAAAAGAAAAACAAGATTGGGCTGCAGACACACATATAGGTGATTATTCAGTATGGCTCTGAGGATCATTTCCAGTCCCTCTCCTCCACTGTGATTAGGTTTCTGCTCAAACTGGCTCCTCCATTTCTCTGGAAGAAGGTGAGGTGGCATCACCATGGAGACAGACATGTGGCAGGGCCCTGATGTGTTCAGCAACCTCTTTTCTCGACATGCTGCAAGTCATGCTGCTTGGGGTGTTTACATCTAATTGTAAATGGGCAACACATAAAAAATCCCATTTAAAAACACATAGGCACATATGCCTATATACTTATATACTTGTCTGTTTATATAAGGATAGAAAAAGCTACAGAATGCCACACATAAAAGTGTTCACATCAGTGCCCTAATGTGGAGAGACTGGAGAAAGCTGGGGAGCAATTATTTACGTTTTAATATTTTTTTACTTGTTAAAACAAACAATTTTGTAAATGCTTTTATAAACTAAGAACTTACATGTTGCACATTTTCAAAAATAAAAATGTGTTTATGATCATTTAATTTGTTTATGATCATTTTAATTTGCTATGCATCAATGACCATGTCTTCAGAAATCTGGGGCCTAACATTTCATTCAACAAGTAGTCTCTTAGTTCTCCCAGGTGCCCTGGGTGTTACAAAGAGATGGGTGAGACAAATTCTCAATCTCAAAGGGTTAAGCAGTCTTACTGCAGGGACAGACTATTACAGGATAAAACGCAAATTATTGTTACTAGTTAGAAAATAGAGTTAAAAAAGGAACTATGGATAAGAGAAGTGACTAATGAATAAAAAGCAGGTGACTTCAGAAATTTACAAATCAACATTTTTCCCTCTTATCAGCTGGACAAATAAATGGCAGTGTGTGCTGGCGTTGTTAGCGGTGGGGAGTGAAGGGCAGGAGGAAAAGGGAAGGAAGTCACCCAGTGTGTCCAGGTAAATGCTACAAGGTGGCCGCATGGGGACAGCAGCCTCCAAACCTTGGAAGAGAGCTGCGCCCATAGCAAAGGCCTCATCTTAAACAGTCTGGACACCTCAAACACAAGGATAAAAATAGAAGCCCCAGAAGGATTTAGCGAAAATAAAATGAAAGGTGAGAGCCCCAGAGGCAACCCTGAATTTGCTTGAGAGGCAAAGTGAAGGGCAATCTGATGGGCCCCAAGGTCAAGGGCAGGAAGCTTTATTGGAGGTGAGAGCTTAGGAAAGGGGCAGCTTGGCCTGGCCCCAGGGTGGACAGGAGGATATGAGAAGCAGATGACAATAGTGATTATAACAAGGTGCAGGCTGCACTCAGTGCTCACAGATGCTTCAAGAAACTCTGAGTCTTGCAAAACAACAAACCTGCTTGAGTCAGGAAAGGGAGAGGGAATGTTTTGCACAAAATACCCTCCCAGATCTGTCACCAACAAAGACCCTCACATGATTCCTCATACTCGTGGTCCTGCAGCAGGTACCCAAGGACAGTCTGCAAAAAGCCTGGCCGCACACAAACAATTCTAGATAAGCATTAAGGCAGTCCTGCTGTATGCACGGCCTCAGTACTATTCCACTCTTATTACACTACGCCATTCCAGGCATCTGGACAGAAAGACACACAAGAATTCCTGTTGTTGAAAAACTCATGATCTAGCTGGCAGACGCCATAACTGAAACCAGTGATCCTTAAACCTGCTTGTTCATGGGAAATAGCTGGGATTGATTCCCAGACCTAGTGAATCTGAATCTCTGCGGGGAGGAGGCTGTGAATCATGTGAAAGAGAAAATTCTCCAGGTAGTGCTATTGACTGGCTGGGATTAGGGGAAAAGGCAGTTTTTCCCCCAAAGATAACATCTCCCCAGTTAACATTCTTCTAGCAGCAGAACATCTTTGTTTTTTAATACTTGAACTTCACGGAAGACAACTATTTCTCAATATCATGCGCTTCTGCCGACGTTTATCAAGGGAAACATATTTACACCCCCAGTACTCAGCGCAATATATATCTATTTTAAAACAACGTACAAAACAAGAATTGAGTGCCCTTGCAAATAAACTCAGTAAGTGTCAGAATGACATGCAGATATTTTAAAGAGCTAGCTGAGGGTCAGCAAAACGGAAACATGCGTCAGACGAGGCTGACGCTAAGAAGTGCACTGCAGCCTCACTGCAGACAAGGCAGCTGATTGATAACAGCCAGATTATTTGTGGTTGGTGTTCAGAACCAAAGTTTTAAACGCCTTACATTCTAACTGATACTTTGTTACATATACAGGTGTTTTACTGAGCCTTAGTTATGATTTAAGAAACTTAAAGGTTTGAGGTTGATGTGTAATGCCATATAACTTTTCTTTTTTAAAATAATAGGATACAGGCCCCTGGTTAACATTTTCGAGCAGTGTCCAAGGTTTGGGTATGGATTACTGACGTTACGTGGGATATGATTATAATTCAAATCCAGTGTGAGGCTTGCAGCCATTAGGAGATACACTTGGTACAGGAAGTGGGCACACGGGAAGCCATCACAAAGCATGGGACAGTGGCAATAGGCCTCTGCAGACATGGACGTGTTGTGAGGCTGAAAGGAATACGAAATTTCAGGAGTGGTTTTGGTAAAGCCAGTGAGTTGAGAGACAAATTCACCCAACACACCGGAGTTGATTGGGAATTTAGAAGGAAGACGAGCCGCTCAAAGCCTCGTTTTCAGCCAGCAGCATCGAATTCGTATTATAGAACCATTAAGGAGAATTAGATGATACACACACATGAGGAAAGATGCTTCTGATGTGTTTTTTTGACTGTCATCTTTCTTATACTTTTTGAGTAAGTAAAAAAGCAAAATGCTGGGTAAAGAGTATAATATCCTATTAAAAATATGCAGACATATATGCTTACAATTTATATATTTTTATGTTTATATAAGAGTATGAAAAGCTACCGAAGACCACACATTGAATATTACCACCTGTTTCCTAGTGAGGAGAGACTGGAGGAGTGTTGGAAGTCATTATTAACATTTTCTTTTTTTTTTTCTTTAACTTGTTCAAATAAACATTTTTATAAACGCTTTTATAACTTAGAAAATAAAGTTTTACAATTACACAAGTATACAAAAACTCTCCCTCAGAATTCCAGTGCAACCCGTACATCATCAGTGTGCACAGCGAGCTGAGGAACCCCCAGCACAGAGCACACTGGCCTTGGAACCAAGAGCTCTGCCTTCCAAAATCTGGTTCTGCCCGATTCCTAGCTGCTTCCCCTCCTGGGAGCTGAGGCCACTGCGCTGAACCTGCATCTCAAACTCGTCCCTTATCACCATTTAGGACTTCATTTTTTAGTTGTTTTTTGTCTTTATTATTCCTGGGTCTGGAGTGATGGTCATCAAACTAAGCTCATGTATTCATTTAGGGCCTCTGTTCTCATTAAAAGTAGAACTTCTATTAGGTCTTTTAGGATATCAAAATCGACCCCGAGTCCCCCTTCTTGGGGTCCACAAAACAGGAGGATATCTAGGGTCCTTTTCAGCTGACCGTACACCCACTCTCGAGGCTGTGATTTTTCTTAGAACTTTCCATGAGGAGTGTGACCACTGGCAACAGGGCAGACAGACCACTGCCACGCTGCATGCTCTGTGTTCATTGGGCATGACCAATATGACAAAGGCCCATAGAGGTGCTTAGCTGTCCCCGAAGCGTCAGTGTAGGGGGGCTGGGGCGGGGGCTGGGAGAAGCTTTGAGAGCAAGCAGCATTCTCGGCTCAAAAGAGCCAACTATGCTGATTCAAAAAAAAAAAAAAATTTTTTTTTTCAGAAACGCCTGTGGGTAAATTTGAGCTGCCCACAGCTCCCCAGGGGCATCTCGAACTTGCTGTCGAGCCATTTCTGTGGATTTCAGTCAAATTCTAATTTTAGTGTTCATTAAACAAGGGTAATTCCCCAGCCGGTCTGTGCCTCACCTCCTACAGAGTGTGTTGGCAATATAGGTCACCAAGGCTTCGAAAACACTCCCACATCAAAGAGAAACCCTTGCATTATGAGTATTAACTTTATAAATAATGATGAACTTGAAAAGTCTTCCAGAGCCGAGCGGCTGGTGTGAAGAGAGCTGGTGTCCTCCTTGTGAACATCTGCATGAGCGTGGCTTGTTAGTGGGGGTGACTTCACAAGGTTTTCTGTTCTGGGAAGTGGTATGGGATGGAGATGTGTCCGCATCTATCACTCCATTTAGACTGATATTTATTTATCAGTCTAAAAAATAAAGCAGGGACACAACTGATAAAGCAGGGGCACAACTGGAATGTGCCATGTAGGAAAACATACACACACCCATCATGGGTATGGCATATCTGCAAAACAGACTGCTTAACATTTTATGTCTTCCCATTGACATAAGGTAAAGGCCAAATTCCTTATCATAGCTATATCAGTTAATATCTTTAAGCTGAAAGTAACAAAAACAAAGAGTTGCTTAGATTCTAAGGGTATTTAATACTTTACAAAACGTCCCAAAGGAGTTGGCTCTAATCCTCAGGCTCATAGCCCCATGATCACAAGGTGGCTGCTGCAGTGCCAAACATCACTTGCTCACACAAGAGCATCTATTTGATTGACAAGTCTTATCCCTATGATCAACTGTCACATTAGGCATCACTCAGAAATGTTTTCTCCCTGTTCATACCTTTGCATATGCTGTTCCCTACGCCTGGCCAGTCTCACCCTTTTTCCTCTGTGCAGGTAACCACCATCCATCCCAGAACCCAGTGCAGGCGTCAGCCTCGAGTAGGCTACCTGTCTCTCCCACTTTGTCTGCTACTATCAAAGCATATCTCCACCCTGACGCAATTGCTCACTTATCTGTTATCCCCCAGGAGACTGTGAGCTCAATGAGGCAGGAACTGAGGCTGGTTTGTTTCTGGTTTCTGTGTGCTATGCACAGGGCCTGGCTTGTCTACATCTATTGACTGAATGAACAAGCAGCAGAAGGGAATTGCTCGAGTGCCATCCTGAACTCAGAAAATCAAATCGCTCTCTGTTACAGGGCACAGAGTCAATGTGAGGGATGTGCCTTTACCAAGAGAGTCTGATCCTGTAGACCTTGTTCCAGTTACCTTGTCGAGAGTGTTAGAGAATGACCCCAAGGGACTAATACGTCCCTTAAGCTCTACGGGAAAATGATGGGACTTCAAAGGAGCTGATAAAAAAGATCGTGGATATTTTTGCCCCAAACTCTGGGACCATAGTGGGTATAGGTGGCAGTCAGGGTAGATACAGCGGGAAGTTTAAGCTTTTCTTCTATTGGCATCCCCTTGTCAGCTTCCAAGAAAGGGCCTGGTTGTGCTGCTGGGAAAGGACATGCCCGTGGGTGACGGCAGGCCCAGGGTGTTGGAGCTCTTCCCTCGGGGTGGCTGGCTCAGGGCCCGGTGGCTCCTGGCAAGTGAGGAGAAGCAGGGGGCACTTCCCTGGCTGCTCCTCACTTCTGGCCTCATGATGCTGCCAAGGCCAAGACCAAGCAAGCAGATGGAATCCAGCTCTCCTAAGGTGCATGGGGCTAGTATAGGAGAGGCCAGAAGACCCGGTGTATGAGAATGTGGCTTCTGACCCAGAGCAGAGGTGGGCAAGCTGGAAGACACCATGGAATGACCGAATCTCTCATTCCCAAGGGGGCAGCATTACAACTAAACCAAACTGTTGAATCCTAGCTCCACCACTTACTAGCCATGGGACCTTGAGAAATTCATTAACCTCTCTGTGCCTCAGTTTTTTCATCTCTCAAACTGAGATAATAGTAGTCCCTGCCATGTAGGATTATTATGAAGCTCAAATGAATTAATACCTTTAAGTGCTTAAAAGAATGCCTAGCACATAGTACATGCTATATAAATAAAATATAAATAATGAAATAACATTGGGGGGAGA
Organism: Delphinapterus leucas; assembly: GCF_059928025.1. Lineage (NCBI taxonomy): Eukaryota > Metazoa > Chordata > Mammalia > Artiodactyla > Monodontidae > Delphinapterus > Delphinapterus leucas. Next base: position 53,117,526 of record NC_143148.1, read on the forward strand.
TTAAGCACAGGTCACCTGGTTCAACTAGCCTTTGGGTGTTAGGCTCTGTCCATACAGCACAAGCTCAAGGGGAGAGTTGGAAGCCACTACAAGTTAACTTGATTACTGAAACCAGGCAAGGGATGCTGAAAGAAATACCAAGCATGCCGAGTTAGTATCTAATCTCTGTTACCTTTTCTCACTATTGAAAACAGTCTGTCCCATAATACAGTTCAAAACAAACGAGTCCAGATTTTTTATGGGAGCTGGATATCCAAGTGTTTGCTATGTGAATTTTATGGCCATAGGCAGGGTAGAAGGGAATCTGAAGTCTGGTGTAGAACAGTCATAGGATGAAGTCTAAGAGCTCAACCAAACCTGAGACCCTGCACTGGGGAGGCTGCAGGTATGGCGTCCAGAGCTCACCTGGGAAACCTGCAAACACTCAGGGTTGAACTCTGGAGAAAAGACGCATCTCCGAGATAAGATGTGTGGAAAAGGGGAAAGAACGTGGACTTCCCGCGACATAGAAAATTAAACCATTGCTGTCTTGGTCTTTTGATCAGCGTCTGCTACTGATACAGAAAACACACTGCACCATGGAGCTTCTTCCAAGTATTCAAGGGCATGTCACTCCAATATTCTCAAGCCCCTTGCATCCTAACAGTCCTGGAGTTAATATTCTTTATGGGCTGCTGGTTTCCTTTGATTGTTTTTTATTGATGCTCGGCACTTAGGAATCAGCAGTCTGAGGGCACCTCTGGAGCCAAAAGGACTGCTGGTGGATGCTGACCTGCCATCCCTGCTGGGAGGACCCAGATCCCAACCCAGAGCACTGAGGCAAGCCCACAGGTGCCTTGTTGGAAGGCACGAGGCCAGCCCATATTGCACATGGGGAGCGTTGGCGGGGGAGAGGCATCCACCCAGCCCCATGTTATCATCCCCACACGTATGTATGTATGTAATGTGGCTCCAGCTGCCACCTGTGCTCCCTCTGAGCCACCATGCACCCCCCGTAACTCCCGTGACTTTGCCCATGCTGTTCCAGCTTCCCGGGGTAGTCTTTTCCTACCCCCCCGCTGGGTAGCACTAGAGTCATTCCTCAGACTGCTCCAGCTGCACCCTGACCTCTCTGAACCCCCGCTCTCCACTCCCAGAGCGCCCTAAGCCTGCCTCTAGTTTAAGCCAGGGTCAAAGGCTTCTAGCCGGCCATGCTGCTGCTCCAACTCTGAGGTCTTTGCTGGCAGGAGCCTGCCCGCATCTCTGCCCGGTCCTTCCTCGCACCGGTCCTTGCATGAAAAATGAATAAACAATTTCTAAATGCCTACGGCGCAGCGGTCCTTGCATGAAAAATGAATAAACAATTTCTAAATGCCTACGGCACACACAGAGGTGTGCAAGCCTGTTACCATTACAAAGTATCAGTTTCCCGTGGCCGATGTAAAAAATTACTACAAACAATGACTTAAAACAGCATAAATGTAGCATCTTACGATTCTGGAGGTGAAAGTCCGCAAAGGCTCTGACGGCGCTGAAACCAAGGTGGCAGCTGAGCTGGGCTCCTTTTGGAGATTCCGGGGCGCGGGGAGTGTTTTCTCAACTTTTCAGGTTCTAGAGGCCGCCTGCATTCCTTGGCTCAGGCCCTTCCAACCATTTCACAGGCAGCAGCACAGCTTCTTTCCCTTTCTCTCTTTCTCACGCCCGCTCTCCCCGCTCTCTGTCCCCTCCCCCTCACTCAATGTCCCACACCTGCCGCCTCCTCACACCTCCTTCTCTGGCTCAGCCTCGGCATCATGGCAGCTCGTAGCATTCCGCTCAAACCACGCACGGAATCCAGCACAATCTCTGCATGTAAGATACCTTTTCAATCTGCAAAGTCCCTTTTGCCATATAAAATAACAACCAAACATTCAGGGGATTAGGATGTGTACATTTTTGGGGGCCATTATCTGTCTACCACACTAAGGGAGCATTAGGCTATGGAAAAGCATTGGAACAGAAGTCAGAGGGACCCGGCTGCCAGTTCTGACTCTGTTACTTCCTCCTTGTGACCTTGGATAAATCGCCTAACCTCTTTGAGCGTAATTCTTCATCTGTGGAACCTCACAGGACTACTCTGGGACAGAAGAGGACTTACATTTAAGAAGAAAGCACTTTAAACAACAAAACACAAAGCAAGTGCAAAATGTGGTTGTTTCAGTTTTTTGTTGGTATGTTTTGGCAACTGGGCAGCTCTTTAAGATGGCCTTAAGGAGCACGTGCACACACATAACACGCATTATTTAGAACATCACTCACAAAAAATACTACATCACAAAATTAAGAGATATGGTCAAAGCTGCACTCAAAGGGAAAGCCCCAGCTGAATTTTTTTTAATAAAAACTTACATGTTTAAGCACTTATTAGAAACCAGGCGCTACCATATTTGACCCTCAAAGCTACTATGAGTAGGATAACACGTACTTTACACATGAGGAGGTGGAAGTCTTAGAGATGTGAGACACAGCCAAGAAGTAGCCATAGTGAATTTAATTTAAATACAGCCTTCAGAGCGCAAACCTCTGTATTTACTATCACATCCTAGTCGTCGTAGTTTTTTCAGGGCAGCATCTAGTTTTGTTGACTTTCTTTTCTTCTGATGTAGCCAAAAGTACCACTCTTCCCCTAGTCCCCCAAACCGCCTTATGAACTGGCCTCATTTACAGGGGCCAACACCTGAATCTTTTTCAGAGTAATCTCCTCAGGCTGCAGGAACCCAATTCGCCCAGGGCATGGTGAGCTGGTGGTCCCTGGGAAATTAACAAGCCCCTACAGATAGCAGCTAAGCACTGACAGGTGTGGAGTATAAATACCCAGATTCCTCACACTTTAGATGGGCTAATTTGGAGCACATGTTTTATGCCATTTCCAAGCGCTTCTGTTTGGGATTCAGTTTTAGTTACTCACTATGTCAGCTATTTAATACCTCGTTGCTTACTAGTGTCTTCTCTTTGCCGTACAGTCATTGGATCCTGGCTCAGGATCTGCTTCCGGAGTGGGGAACTCAAATAAGACATGTAGATAAGACAATATAGAGAGATATAATGGTTTCTGACATTTATAAAGAAAAACAAAACAACCTCACGATGGAATTAAAAAGAAAATAACATTAAAAGCCATGAAGACTAAAATTTGCATTGGAAAAAAAATGTGGAGAACAAGCTTGGTGTGCTTTTCACAGAACAGCAAGTAAAAGACCGAATAGAAGTTGAGAGGGAAGGTAATAGGTAAGAAAAACAAATGGCAAAGCTCCAACTCCAAGAGATGGATAATTCATGTTGCAGGAAACCAAAACAAAGGAAACAAAAGTAAAATGCAAAGCTACAATAAGTGAAAAGGCAGGTAAAATCAACATAGAAGAACCAACACCAAGACAAAACCTGTTGTACTTTTGTTTGTTTTGTCTTTTAAATTTAAGGATAGAAGACTATCAGGATTTGGGGAGAAAAACCATGTGGCTTTCAAACAGTATATGCCAGAAGAAACCTGAATAATGTCAATCCTAAGAGTGTTTTGAAGGAGGAAAAAATGGGTGACCTGAGAATATTATACCCAGCCAAATAGGGGCATCTGAAGATAATTAAATAATATCCTTAGATAAGTAATGATACATAAATCATTTGGGGGAGAAAGTTACTAAAATATTAGGCAAATGTAAAATGACCAACTCCACATTTTTCATTCAGCCTTGATTAAAATCAAATTTAAACTAGGTCACAGAGAACCTTGAGAGATGATAAAATTTTGATTACTGATAAAAAACTGTGAGAATATGATGTACTGTTTTAGGGTACATTATACCCTAAAATATAGATAAAGGTAAAGCTAGAGAGAAATCAGATGCCTTAAATGGTACTAAGAATGTAAATATTAGCCAGTGTGGGGTAAAAGTCCTTTTTTGTTAGAAGTATGTTTTTACCATAAAAAAAATGAACTCTGGTGAGTTGATTTGAAGCTCTGATGTACAATTCTACTTTAACTTTAGTTGTTTGTTGCTATATAATTTTAAACTTGAGACAGTGAATGTTTTACAATGGGGAATTTTTATTTACTCTTTGTGTGTTTGTTGTAGGGCACAGAATTTTAGTTTACTCATCAAACAGAACAATCATGACTGTTCTGTTATAACCGAAGTTATTATAATTATCTTCTTAAAAATAAATTTATTTTATTATATTTATTTTTGGCTGCGTTGGGTCTTCGTTGCTGCACGCGGGCTTTCTCTAGTTGCAGCGAGCGGGGGCTACTCTTGGTTGCAGTGTGCGGGCTTCTCACTGCGGTGGCTTTTCTTGTTGGGAGCTCGGGCTCTAGGTGCACAGGCTTCAGTAGTTGTGGCTCACGGGCTTAGTTGCTTCGTGGCATGTGGGATCTTCCCGGACCAGGGCTCAAACCCGTGTCCCCTGCATTGGCAGGCAGATTCTTAACCACTGCGCCACCAGGGAAGGCCCTGTTATAATTATCTTAACCAATATAAAAGCAGTCCATATTATCATGTAGTTATAAGACAAACCAACAGAAAATAACTTTTTCCTACCTTGTACAAATCATGGTACAAGTAAGAATAAATGGTGACTATAATAGAAACATTTTAAGACAGCACTGCATCTTGACTCATCAGTATGCAGAACAACAGAACAAGAGATAAATCAAAATGAAGAACTCAAATGTTAGCATGTTGTATAAAACGATTGGTGGTGAACACTGAAAACCTCCATATTGTTATAAGATACAAATAAAACAAAATTAAATAACCAAGGGCTTCCCTGGTGGCGCAGTGGTTGAGAGTCTGCCTGCCGATGCAGGGGACACGGGTTCGTGCCCCGGTCCGGGAGGATCCCACATGCTGCGGAGCGGCTGGGCCCATGAGCCATGGCCGCTGAGCCTGCGCGTCCGGAGCCTGCGCTCCACAATGGGAGAGGCCACAACAGTGAGAGGCCCACGTACCGCAAAAAAAAAAAATTAAATAACCATTGAAAAACTTAATACATATAAAATAATCATGTGCAGAATAAAAGAAATTCCAGATTCTGCACCACCTCACTTTCTTAAAAAGAAATATATCTGTTACTACATGACAACTACCCAACATGTAGTGGTTCAAAACGACCAGTGTGTATTATTACTGACAACTCCAGGGGATGGCTGGATGGTTCTTTGGATCTGTGTTGTCTGAGCCGATCTTGACCTGACTTGCTCATGCATCTGTGATTAGGTAGCAGGGTCTGGTGGTCAAGGAAAATCTCATTTACCAGTCTGAGAGTTGGTCTGTTGTCTGCTAAGGCAATAGGGTGATACAGCCACATGTCTTCCATCACCCAGCAGGCTAGCCCAGGCTTGTTCACGTGACAGTGTCAGAATTCCAAGACAGATAGCAGGAGCATGCAAAAACTCACATTGTGAGGTTTTGTCACTTCCATCCCATTCTGTTGGCCAAAGCCAGCCTTTGAGGTGGCATGGACTCAAAATTCCATCTCTGGAGGAGTTGTAAAGTCAGACTGCAAAGGTCACAGACGCCAGGAAGGGTGGAGAATTGGGGACTTTTTGACTGATTTGTGCAACCAATCTACCATAGTTGGGGAGAGAATAATGGGAGAAGGTAAAATGGTACCATCTTCGTGATATTAATATAAAAATTATATTATTGATATGGAATTATAATAACTACATAGTCTAAATTAAGAAAGGTACACTATAGGGCTTCCCTGGTGGTGCAGTGGTTGGGAGTCCGCCTGCCGGTGCAGGGGACGCGGGTTCGTGCCCCGGTCCGGGAGGATCCCACATGCCGCGGAGCAGCTGGGCCCGTGGGCCGTGGCCGCTGGGCCTGCGCGTCCGGAGCCTGTGCTCCGCGGCGGGAGAGGCCACAGCGGTGAGAGGCCCGCGTACCGCAAAAAAAAAAAAAAAAAAAAAGAAAGGTACACTATAAAATACTGCAATTTCATATGGTAAAATGACATTACATAAAGACCATAAGTAAATAAGAAAAAGATCAATACTCATTTAAAACCTGGACAAGTGACATGATGAGGCCATTCATAAAAGAAGAAATGTAATTGCTTAAACTGAAAAATGTCTAACCTTATTAGTAACTGAATAATTGCAATTAAAAATATATATGCACATAAATACATATATAAGTATACAAATATACACATATACATGTATTTACACACTTTACTTTTTACAAAATTGTATAAATTTATGAGTGTATTCTAAACACATTGAAAGGATACAATTTTACCTTCCAAATTTGCAGAGAGACTCTTAAAATGAGAATTCCTGTTCTAGGAGTAAAGTTACCCTTATATACCACCAGTGGGGATGTAAATTGGAGTAACTTTTCTAGAGACCAATTTGTCCACGGGTATCAGAAACTTCAGAAATTGGTATGCTCTCTGACATAGCCTACTACAAAATAAATAGGATATCCACAACAATGTGGCTAGTTTTGTTCCTCAGAATGTATGTAAGAGTAAATCGTTGCAAAGAACCTGAAAGACCAACCAAAGGAAATGAATTAAATGAATTTTGGTATATCCGTATAATAGAATACTTTTCAATCAATAAAATTATGCTGAGGGTGAAGTGACCATGAGAAAGATTCATGATATAAAAATTGAAAAAATTCTATATGCCATGTGACCTTTTTTGGGTAAATATGTAGTTATACATACACCAACCAAGAAAGCGTAAATACCATAAGGTGTAAATGAAACCATGTTTATTTTCTCGTTTTTCTAAAATGATTTTGTATTGATGTTATGAAAAATTAAGTTATTTAATTAATAGTCAAACAGCATATTGGTGAAACATTTGCAGCAATACGGTAAATGAGGGCTCAACATCTTCTGTGTATAAAAACTTCCAAAGAAATATTTGGAAAATAACATGAACTCATAAAACAGGGTAAACAACTAATTAAGAAACAATCAACTTTAATGGTGAGAGAATATATACGAATTTCATCAATAGCTAACATACGATTTTTTAAAAATTCTGATCTTTTTCTGGTGGAATTATAAATGGGTATAATTCTTACAGAAAGCAATTTCATATGAATCAAGAGCCTTTAAAAGTAAGTCACAGAGCTGTAAAAATATTAGAGGAAAGTATCAGGGAATTTGTTAATGATCTCAGAATGGAAAAAGTCTCCCTAAACATTTAAGCCAAAAAACACAGATGCCAAAACAGAAATACTGACATGCGTGTCTACACAAAAGTTGAAATCATTATATGACAAGAGACCTCATAGCTCAGTTAAAAGACAATCAAGAGATTGGGAAATAGGGTGAGGCTTCCAGCTATGGCTGAATAAGGAGACTGGCAAATCAGTTCCCCAAAATCAACTCTAAAGCTGGAAAAAATTGACAAAAACTACCATTTCAATACCCTGGAAATCACCAAAGTCAAACAACAATCTGAAAAGTGTTTATGCTTGTAAAACTGCTGGACTTTAAGTAAGAACAGTGGGACCCTGCCGCATTCTGGCCTGGGATTGCAACCACCACTCAGCACCACCATCACCACCGTCATCACCACCATCACCAGCTAGGTTGGCAGAGGTTCTACCAGGGTGGATAATTGTGAGGAGTGGCAGCTTCACACACCTACCAGGGCAACATCCAAGCCCAGAGTATTATCCTCAGAGGTGCTGATCTAGGAGGCAGGGAGGGCCAGCGGCTCTGGTTGTCTGCAGTTGTGGTCTTGGCGTGAGGCACCATAGTTCTGGCTGATGCTGCGCTTGCGCATGCACACACACACACAGCAAGGACTGGAAAGGACACAAATGTGATATATCCCTCCAATGGAATACTATTCAACAGTAAAAAGAAATGAAGTCCTGACACATGCTACAGTATAGATGAACCTAAAAACCATGATGCCAAGTAAAAGAAGCCAGATGGGAAAAGCTACATATTGCATGATTCCATTGCTATGAAACATCTAGAAAAGGGAAATTTATTGACACAGAAAGCAGATTGGTGGTTGCCTACGGCTGGAGGATGGGAGCATGGATTAACTGAAAATGGGCACAGGGAAATTTCTGGGCTGGTGGAAAAGGTCTTAAAGTAGATTGTGGTAATGGTTGCACAACTCTATAAATTTACACAAAATCCTTGAATTGTACCCTTACAATGACTGAATTTGTAGCATGTAAATTACATCTCAACACAGCTGTTTAAAAAAAGAGATGGGGGCTTCCCTGGTGGCGCAGTGGTTGAGAGTCCGCCTGCCGATGCAGGGGACACGGGTTCGTGCCCCGGTCCGGGAAGATCCCACATGCCGCGGAGCGGCTGGGCCCGTGAGCCATGGCCGCTGAGCCTGTGCGTCCGGAGCCTGTGCTCCGCAACGGGAGAGGCCACAACAGTGAGGGGCCCGCGTACCGAAAAAAAAAAAAGAGATGGGGAAGTAATATTTGCAACATATCTGACAAAAAGATTAATATCTAAACGTACAGGTCAACAACTCAAAAGAAGACTGAACTAAGCAGATAAACAGGCAGTTCACAAAAGAACTTCGGAAAGCCACACAGGAAAAGGTGTTCAATTCACTGAGAAATCAGGGAGATGCAAGTTAAAACAATGAGATCTTGTGACCTCTTTTCATCCTCTCAACAGCCCTATAAGAGAGCATGGTTGTTCCCATTTTAGAGATAGAAACAGAAGCTCAGAGAGTTGCAATAACTTGTCCAAATTCGTCCCTTCAGTTAGAGAGTGAAGATGGGCTATTGTTGACTTTTACAGCCCTGACTCCCTAATCTCAGTTACTGTTATTCTCAATCCAACATATACATGTACAGTTAAAATACTGAGACGATACAGATTGCGATGGGCTGGGCGAGGCTTACTCAGTTCAGTAATGTACTCTGTTGGGCATTTGTATTATTCCTATTAACACTTAATGGTCCATCAGGGCCCGTTATGGATTTTTTGTTTTTCTCTTTGCGGGTAGATATTGAGATTTCATTACTGCCAGTTTATCACCAGAGCCCCAAGTCTAGCTAGTGTCACCGTGGTTTCTGGTAGAAGCTGAAGTTAGTGAATGCCTTGTTAGGAGAAGTTTTTGCAGATGTCCCCCAACCCACAGCTTCAGCTCCAGACATCAAGGACCACTGATGTCATGGGAGCCAGTGTGAAGGGACTGGCACAGGCTATTCAAGTACCACTTGGGAGCCACCAGTCCTCAGTTATTGCCCCAGCCACGTAATTCACTCACCCGGAGCCACTGAGCAGGTCACTTCATCTCTCTTGTGCTTCAGTCTCCCCTTCTGTAAAGTCAGCCCCTCCAATCTTATTGAACTTGGGGAGGATCGAAGGAGAGGCTGGGTGTGAACCGGCTTAGGAAAATGCAACACAGAACAGGCCTCACTAGAGGCAGAGCTTACCTTAATCTTAACCCACGTGGAAAAAAAAAAAACCTAGCCTTGGGCTTTACAAGTTTTAGTAAACCACATTAATCTGAGCTTCAAAAAACAGACCTGGGGCTTCCCTGGTGGCTCGGTGGTTAAGAGTCCGCCTGCCGATGCAGGGGACACGGGTTCGTGCCCCGGTCCAGGAGGATCCCACATGCCGCGGAGTGGCTGGGCCCGTGAGCCATGGCCGCTGAGCCTGCGCGTCCTGAGCCTGTGCTCTGCAACGGGAGAGGCCACAACAGTGAGAGGCCCGCGTACCACAAAAACAAAAACAAAAAACAGACCTGACCCAAAAAGCCACCTAGAGCAAAAACACTGTGTTCAAAATAAAAGGCAGGGGGCTCCTTCTCAGGGTTTTGCTCCCAGGATGTTAGGCAGCCCCAGAACTCCCCACAGCAGGCTGAAGGGCGCGGCAGGGAAGGGAGAGCTGGAATATTTAGGACGCAGGAGAAGCAATCAACTTACTGCCTTCCCAGACCGCAGGCAGCTGCAGGTGAGAATGAAGCCCGAGATGTGATCCTGCATCAGATGATCATATGAGCACCAGCTAGCTCGGCATTAAAAAGCTCCCCCAGGCAATTCTGATGTGTCCTAAAGTGTGAGGACCCCTGCCTTCGTACAGAGGAACTCAAATGTGTGTATCAGAATCCCCTGGAAAGCTACTAAAGAACAGAGGCCAGGGTTCTTGAAATACGACAGCACCTGGGTCTTTGTATGTTTGCCAGGGTCTCCAAGTGGCTTTGATATAACCAAAGTTTGCATATCAGTGAATTAGGTGGGTCGAGCATCCAACCAAAGTGCCCCTATGAGCTAAGTGGTGGCAGGTATGTTACCTGTGCGGTGCCTGGCATGCAGGGGTGTTAAGTGAATGATAACTGTACCTTATTTACCTCAGACAAGATGCAAGAGAAGAGGGTTCTGGGCACTTTAGGATTTCAAGAGAGGCCCACAGAGACTCCCTCTATGCATCAGGTTTGGTAAACCAAGATTAGTTCCCCCTATCTTGCCCCAGCCACATAGAACAACCATAAGTATCAACAGCAAGTATCTACAATTTAACAGTGTGCCTTATGAGACCAGTTATGTTCGGGCTGGATGAAAGAGAAAGAGAGAGGCTATCTACTAGGAAATTCTCCCTGCAAAACTTTCTTCCAGTGCCTTTCTCAAGGAATTTGTAATGATATCTTCAAAAGCCAGGAATAAACCAAAACAGGGTTTAGGTTAGCAGAGAACAAAGTTTCCTATCACTCTACAGGTGTCCCCAACACAGTATGCACTAATTTTTCAAGAATAAAATGGGGTGGGGTGACACAAAAATCATTCATTCATTCACTGGTTCATTCATTCATTTACTGAGGGCATGATGATCAAGGGTCTGGATTCTGGGATCAGGCCGCCTGGTTCTGCCATTTCTAGCGATGTGTTTGCATTGCTTAAGCTCTTTGTGTCTCACTTTTCTCTTCCCTAGAGTAGAGATAATAACAGTATCCACCTCCTGGGGAATTTGGAAGGATTTAGCGAATTATGTAAGTATCAGGAAACTTCTGGGCTCATAGTAAGGACACACCTAAGGCTGGTTATCATTATAATTCATTTAATCTCTCATGAGGAATGGCCCTGTGCTGCAGGCTGGGAATATAGTCATGAAAATCCAAGCCCTGCCCCGAGGGGGCTTCCAGACAGGTAAAGGAGATGCGCAGGTGAATCAATTATGTGGCCCAGTATGCTTGGGCTCCAGAACAATGATGGTGAAAAATGAGGGAGGGAAAGCAGAGGCTGGCATTTAAGCCAAACTGTTCCAAGGAGTTATTTGGTGGGAGAAGTGGGGGAGCCTCAGAAGCTCTCCTGGATGGTTAAACAGAGTTCCCAAACCTGAGCTAGCCAAAGAATATGCAGGTATGTTTTCAAAATGCAGATTCCCTGGACCCATCCCTGGAGATTCAGAGTCCCTTCATTTGTGAAGGGTCCCAGGGTTGTACATTTGTAATCTCCTTTGGAGATTTCAATAATCAGCTTAATAACCACTGGCCTTGGAGTAAAAAATGAGTAAGAGAAGGGCAGGAAGGACTCCTGGGTGAAGAGACGAGAGGGCACAGATTGGGAGTCACAAGGTGGCCTGGTCAGACCTTCAGCTTGCATCCTAGATGCCCTCACCCCCAATCTAAGTCAGAGCCCCTGACCCCTGCTATTAGTCTCTGCCACTTCTCTCTATACATTTCCTTCAAAGATCTTCCCCCAGTTTGTAACTGAATTATTATTTGGGTGTGTTGGCTTGTATGTCACCTCATGGGCTAGATGTTAAGCTCCATGATCATAGGGGTCTCATCTGTTTCTTCATCACTGGGTGGCCATCACTTAGAACAGTGCTTGGCACATAGGAGGAGGGCTCGATAAATTTGTTGCATAAGAATTAATTGGGTCACTGCACCTACTTGGGTGTGGACTGCTCAGACACATCTAAATCGGTTTTGAGTCACAGGCCTCTGCTCGCAAATCACTGTCGAGCTCAGGCCTCAAATTTTTTGCCTCCCTAAAGGTTTTTTCCACCATCTTTCATTTCTCTGATGCTGGTGTCCATTAGACTAAATCCTCTGCGTGTCTGGACATGCCTCACATGCTTGATCTCAGACAAGCCCACTGGGCTACTTCTAATATGGCACTTGGGGTATAGTTGGAATCTAAATTCCATTGGTGAATTCTTCAGTTACATTTGAGGCAAGCCCCCAAAAAGAGCACAGAGCCCTCTTGTCAACAAATTCCATTCTCCAGATCATGAAAAATGTGGACTGTATATGAGAAACTCAGAAAAAAAAGTAAAAAAACATAAATTGATATAGGGCCTCAAAATATTCAATTCAAACCCCAATGAGATCCATATTTCCTCTGGACTATAAATGATCCCAAGAGTGTATTGAATATTGCCATGAATTCAGAGCCTTGACAGATAACTGAAGCATCAGAATATGGAATTTTAAAGGAATTCTGGACCAGGAATTGTGGGCCCAGATGTTAGTGTCACTTGCCTTAAATAGAAAGTGCAGGTAAAAATAATTACAATGCAAACAGCAGTGTTACTAAACTCTAACTAAGTAATTCCACTCACCAATGTCAAAAATCAGTTCTCTCATTCATCCATTCAACAAAAATTCTAACGAGCATCTTCCACTTGCCAGGCACTGTTCTAAGTCTTGGGCATATGGTAGTGAACCAAACTGACAAAAATTCCTACAAGTATGAAGCTTATCTTCTTCTGAGGGAGAAAAACAATAAACAAATAAGTAACCCTACAATACAATAGGTGATGAAAAGTGCTATGAAAAGAAAATAAAGCAGAGCGGGAAGAGAGAGAACGCCAGAGGTGGGGAGCCATTTGAAATAGAGTGGACAGAGCTAGCCTCAGGAAAAGGCAGCGTTCGATTAAAGATCAGAGAACATGAGGGATTCAGTCACATGGATTAAACGGGGGGAGAGACTCCAGAACAGAAGGAACAAAGTGTGCTAAGTTTCCGAGGTGGGAATGTGTTTGGTGTGTTAACACACAGCAAAGAGGTCAACCCCACGAAGGAAGCAGAGCGAGTGAGACAGGGCGAGAAAAGCAGTGCTGGTCAAGAGAATGACGGGGAGCACAGAAGCAGAGGCTAGCAGAAAGCACAGAGCCTCGGAGTCTTGGGTCAAGACTGGCTAATGATCTCTGTGAAACAGAAAAGCTAACAAGATTTCGAGACGCTAAAGACAAAGCCCAAACTGAAACTTTCACCTCATAATCAGAGAGATCGTTTGACGATGGTCAGTGAATGAGCAGGGTACCAAACGCCTTTGGATATAATTTAATGCCACCTAAAGTTATTTGGTGCATCAGCAAAGGTTAGTCCTGCACACTTCGGAAATACAGCACAACGCTATTCCTGCTTCCCACTTTTTCCCCTGAATTCAAAAACGGGTACTGGTTCACTTGAGAATGTACTTCTTTCACCAGAAATGAGAGAAATTGACATTTCCAGATATTAAATGGGTTCCCTGTTATTTTTAGGACTTGGACAGCTGAAGCCACTGAACTCAAAAGTGCTCCTTTGATCAAAGAGTCCTAAAAGGATTCCCCAGCCCTGAGAGCTGTGTCTCTAATAGGATTATGCCTGAATTAAAAGACAGAACCATTTATAACTTAGGGCACTCTCCGGCTTTGAAGTTTGCCTCAACAGATGATCCATTTTTATATAAACCAGAGCTGGAGAATGACAAGGAAACCTGCAACTATTCCCAAATGGAGAGCTTTGTACAAGATAATCAGGAGAGAAGAAACATTTGAATGAACACTCTGGATCTGCCTTTGAGCAAATGATGGCATGAAAGAGAAAATGTTTTTTCTCTCCTGAAGCATTTGACAAGACTGAGGTCATTTTTTTATTCATAAGCAAAGATAGTCCAAAATCTTCAAGCCGTGTGATTGTGTGTGTGTGTGCACACAGGCATGCGTGTGTCCGTGCATGAGCATACACGTTTCTATGAGCTCAGTACAAACTGCCTTATGGTTTTTGTTAAGTCAACATGAGTCAGGTACCTCCAAGGTGTCAGGTAGAGAGAGCTTAATACAACTTGGCTTCCCCCCCTCCAAACCCAATTGCCCGGAAAGAGAAGAGGAAGCAGAAAGAGGAGGAGGGGGGGGAGGGAGGAGGGGGAGGGGGGAGGAGGGGGGGAAAGGAGGGACCAGAGAAGGAGGAGAAAGAGAAGAGGAGGAGGGATGGAAGGAGGACGGAGGAGGAGGGGGGCAAAGGAGGAGCGGGGGGCATAATCCCCTAGCCCTCGACTTTGTGCTTGGCCATGTAACTTGCTTTGGCCAATGAAACCGTAGCAGGTGTGATGAGAGGCCTGATAAGGGCTCGAAAGATTGGGCTCACACTCCCAGCCCCTGCCATGACCGTGATAAGAGCAGCCTGCTGTTCCCAGAAGGATGGGGGCCACGTGGTGCAGAGCTGCCCCAGCTGACTCCCTGCAACCCACAGTCATGTGAGCGAGTCCAGCCTAGAGGAGCAGAGCCACCCAACCAAGTGCAGATGAGTTCATGTGACACACAGACGCTTGAGAAATAAAAAACGATTGTTGCTGGTAGGCTTTTATACAGCAATGGTTAGACAATGCAAGCATCGTGTCCATTTTACAGATATGGAAACAAAGGCTTGAAGAGGCAAACAATTTGTTCAAGGTCATATAGCTGTTAAGTGGTATGATCAACCACCAAATCTGTCTGGACTTTAAACCCATTCTCTTAACTATTTTGAAATGTATTAGGTGTTGAATCAATTCTTAAATGTTAAGTCATTCTCCCTACAGCTTCAGCCACTTCGTTTATATTAGAGAACAACATTCTGGTGACAAACTACAAAATCGCAGAGAAAAAAATCAGACATTTTTGGCCAAGAAAAAATAAATAAAACACTGTCACATAGCTCAAGTCCCTTCTGACACAGTCCTATGAGTCTGACAGAGGAACCGCAGAAAAGGTTTAAACTTTAATTTAAATGTAAGGGTTTCTTTGGCCGAGGAACAGCTCATCTCTCTTTAATTTATCAGGAGCCCCAGTAATAAAATAAGAGCAAAAATCTTCCAAAGTGTAAAATGCACCAACTCTCAGAAGGTTTCCAAATTGTATATTAGTTTGCATTGAATTTCTTTTCCTGATTAGATTGCCTTCCAGCTGCACCAGAGCTGGGGGGATGCGATGCCAGAACTGCCGCACGAGTGTGAAGAAATCAATCAGTCCAAAGGGAAAGCCCTCCGCTCCCTCCCTCCAGAGCTGCCAGAGCTCTCTGTGAAGAGATGCTGGGGCAGAACTCCAGCAATGAAGTAAAGTGGATGCTTTTATAAAGTGGTTGAGCTTAAACTTCCTCAAGGAGGTCAGAAAAGCAAGAAACTCAGCTGACTGGTACACCTGCTATATGTTATGTGTGTTTACCTGCTTGAATTATCTTATTTAATTCTCAGAATAATTCTGTGAAGATATACACTGTCCCGTTTTTACAAATCAGAAAACAGAGGCTTGGAGCACCTTAAGAAAACCTAAGCAGAAGTCACTCATCTAGTAAGTAGGAGAATCAATATTTGAGAACTTTTGCAACCTTATATCTCATGTGGTGTTTCAATAAAACATATTAATTCCCTAGTGGGGAAAAATCATAATTTATGAGTCAAAAAAAGTTTCTGTTGAAGTTTTGGGTTTGGTGAATAGGAGACTGTATCATATGGGATGCTTTTAGCGATGTGTAAGAAAAATTGATTCAAAGTGGCCTAAATAATGAGAAGTGTTTTTCTCACCTAACAGACTCCAAAGGTGTGGCAGCTCTGGGGTTGGTTAATTCAGGGACAGGGACTGAACGTAGCATAGGTACCGCTGCTTTTGTACCCCCCACAGACTTTACCTCCATCAACCACGATATTCTTTACATGGTGCCAACTGATCCTCAGAATCTTTCTTAACTCAGGACTCCAAGGAGCTATTAACAATCAACTGGAGTTGTAAGTCATGTGAAAAATGAAACCTATTCTTTTCTGATTCCAATTCTTTCTTGCCCAGTGAATAAATAATTGTGAAGCACCTGACACATCCCCAACTCTCCTGACAACCAAGTAGTGGGAAATAACAGGGAAACAGAGAAAATGGTCCTTGCCTTCAATAGCCTGAAATCTTGCTAGAGAGACAAAAATATAGATCTATGAAACAATGAAGGAAGTTATTTTAAAGCTGCCTTAGTGCAGATAATAAAGAACACACTGTCTTCATCAGTGGTAAAGGGATATACTGTAAAGAGATAATTTGGAGAATTCCTTGGTTTTTTTATTTTTGACCTGCGTCTTGCAACATTTTTATTAGCTTCCAATCAGAATGTGTCTTGTGTTTATTTCATGTTATTGCTTTATTTATGAAATATCATCCCAAAGCTAGAGGACTTCTGATAAGACACAGGATTTTTTTTTTTAGTAGAAAAAAAGTAAGATTTGTGGAATAAATACTATTTTTGTTCAATCATTAATAAAATGAGATTTATGCTTATGATGCTGTGGAATTTTTTAAGGAATTCTCCACTGACCATGCTTCTAAAGCCACTTTTAAACGTATGTTTGTTGCTGTTGTTTATATTAAGCCCCAGAGATAACTTTTTAAATGTCTAATTTTATTTAATTTGCTTGAAAAAATTCCTGCTCTCTCCTTCCAGCCCCTTCATAACTTAGCTAAAACCTGGATTCACAATATTGATTTCAGATTTCACGTTTTGCACTTTGCATCAAATTTCATTAAAGAAATCACTTCTTGCATTGGAATTCAAAAACACCACTGGCTGAAATTCCAACTGTGCCGCAGTATTTTAGAATAAAGTTTGCCTGCAATGATGTTTAACAAGAAAAAGACCTCATTTAAGGAGACATGAGAACGACAATTGTTTCCTTGGCTATGTGCACAGCCACTTCTCAGCTAGGGGGCCAAGCAGACACCCAACGTTTAGAGACAGGACAGAAGATTACCAGGAAAAGGCATGGCTGAATCTGGAGTTATGCACAAATTGAAGAAAAGTCTAAATTTAAAGGCAGAGGGAAAATTTCAGTCATTTCACAAATTCCCAGGCTTGTTTGCCCAAAAAGCGCTTCTGTGGTCACAACAGACCCTTATACATCATCTACAACTGCCCCCCCAAACAATAGAAATATTGTTTCTATTTGCCTGTTGCTACCCAACTCCCCACCTGTATCTTTGCCTCAAGTTAGCATTGCCTGCGTCCCCCATCCCTCACTCCCAGCCAAGTCTACTTTCTCTGATGCCGCCCAGCTGATATTTGGTTTCCATTTATAATATAACCCATAAAATAGGCAAACCATTTATTTTTCAACTTAATCTTTCAAATTCTTTGGAGATGTTATTTTTTTAATTTAAAAAAATTTTTCTAATAGTATTGTGTCTTAATTTGGCCAATAAGGGCAAGTAATGTAAAAAGCTTTACAAAATCCTGATAGGACATAAATTTATTACAGTAAATAAAATATAGCAGCTTTCAATATATGTTAAAAAATGCTACTTTTCTTATAAAATCAAGACATGCTTGTCACAATAAATTCAGACACTATCTGAAAGCATAAGGAGGGAATTCAAAGTCACCTTCAATCTCCCAGAATAAGTACTGTAACATGTTGGGAGGTATCAGGAAAGACCATTGCTTTCACATTCCCACATACCCACGTGTGTGCACATTTTCCATTAAAACAGTATTGGGCATAGTTGGTTGCCTGCTTTTTCTACTCAGTAATAGGCCATGGGTATTTTTCCCATGTCAGGAAGCATAGATTTTAATAATCATATTAAATGTTGCATAGGATTCCAGCTTATTGGAATACCAAAGTGTATTTTGCTAAGCCTATGTTGATCATACAGGGCAATTCCAATACTTCAGTATCATAAGCCACCTGGCTATGAGCACACACCGACATCCTTACCCAATCCTGATCTAGCTGATCTTTGTAGAATAGAGGAACGGTCCTGCTATTCTGCTTCAGAAAACTTTTTTTTTTTTTTTTTTTTTTTTGCGGTACGTGGGCCTCTCACTGCTGTGGCCTCTCCCGTCGCGGAGCACAGGCTCCGGATGCACAGGCCCAGCGGCCATGGCTCACCGGCCCAGCCGCTCTGCGGCATGCGGGATCCTCCCGGACCGGGGCACGAACCCGTGTCCCCTGCATCGGCAGGTGGACTCTCAACCACTGCACCACCAGGGAAGCCCCAGAAAACTTTTATGGTCGCCATTCCTCCTGGATATTAGGGGATTAGGGGGTAGGATCTGATGCAGGCCCAATGCCTGTGAGAATGCAGAGCCAGTGACTAAGGGGAGATGCCCCCAGGTACCATCTGCCCAGAGCAAGAGGACACAGGTCTCTAAGCACCTCTTCAAGAGTTTACACAGGGCTTCCCTGGTGGCGCAGTGGTTGAGAGTCCGCCTGCCGATGCAGGGGACGCGGGTTCGTGCCCCCTTCCGCGAAGATCCCACATGCCGCGGAGCGGCTGGTCCCGTGAGCCATGGACGCTGAGCCTGGGCGTCCGGAGCCTGTGCTCCGCAACTGTAGAGGCCACAACAGGGAGAGGCCCGCGTACCGCAAAAAAAAAAGAGTTTACACAGACATTCTCTGGGGCCCTAGAAATAGCTGCGAGACTTGAATGCAGAAAACTGAAAGTCTTAGCCGTGTTGCCAGGGACAGCTCAGAGAAAGACTGTGAATGTTCCTATTAATGTGACTGGCTTCTGACTGCCAGGTGGGGAACTTACATTATGAAAAGAACAAGTGAATGATCATGTTTTGGATGCACCGCCAACAAAGGGGTCAGCTTATCTTAAGTTCTCCCCAGAAACAACACAGATGCAGAAGTCTCAGCATCGTCACTCTCAGAAGCCAGCCCAGAGGCCACCGGGAAAGCCTGCACTGCTCCTCCATAGTTCTGGGACCGCAGTCCAGAGGCCACCGGCTCAGCAAAGGCCACAGCCCGAGAGCAGCTTTATCAATTATCCGATGCTGCCTCCTTCAGCCGGCCCATTGCAGGTGTACCTTTTTGATTCCCAAGGAGCACAGTTACTAGCTTTCTGCAGTTTTTGCAGCCAAAGCCGGGCCTTTAAGAGCGTGGTGGTGTGCAGGGAGCTCGGCAGTGCGTGACCACTCCCGTTAGAAGGCAACTTCAAAGTCAGGTTGCAGACTCTTTCCCTCATGACGAATGGGCAGCATGACCATGTGCTTTGTTATGCCTCTGCCATCATAAACGGCTCATAATTGCCGCGATCTCTCTGAAATCAGTTGTTTCTACAATTAATGACTGATTTCACAGGGCATTAACCATCCCCCCCCCCCCCCCCGACAACAGTTCACTAACTGCTGGCAGGTGGGAATGCGCCGCTTTTGGAAGGTGCTTATGCTGCCTTCAGAAGACTTGTGCCCGTGGGGAAATAACAAGGAAGACGGCCTTTCTGGGCACCTGGAGCCACAGCACAGTGAGGTGGATCTCGGAAAGATGATTTTGTTGTCTGAAGCTGTGGCTAGGCAGCCAAGCCACAAGAGGATGGAGCTGGGGCTGAACTGGGAACGAGCCCTGCTCCATGTAAGGAGAGTTAGCGCAGTCCACGGCAAACGATCTAGAGTCTGGCCCATCTCCAAGCCCCTGTCATAAGGACAGGTGGCTGGTGGGCAATCCATGGAGGGTGACAGGGGGAAGCTTGGACAATGGGCAAATGGGAAACTGATGTCTGATTGTGGAGGGTCCAAGCTATTC
Source organism: Delphinapterus leucas (assembly GCF_059928025.1). Lineage (NCBI taxonomy): Eukaryota > Metazoa > Chordata > Mammalia > Artiodactyla > Monodontidae > Delphinapterus > Delphinapterus leucas. The sequence goes on from NC_143148.1 coordinate 53,137,244, forward strand.
CCCTTCCCCTCACATGAGACTTGAAACTTCTCTAGAGTAGGGAACAGGCCTTCTTTCCCTCAGCTCTGCATCCCAGGGCCTAGCCCCATGCCCGGCACCTTACAAATACTAAATATTTGTTGAGTGAATGAACAAACTACAGAGAGCGGGATTGAAGCAGCAAGACTTGCTGAGTTCAGCATAGAGACCTAGACCTGCAGGGAAATAGAGGCAAAACCCCTTATGCAAGAACTAGGACAGGAGGAGACCCAAAACAAGCTTGGAAGGTACGCTCTCCGGGCTCTGAGATCCAGGTTCCGAGGAGCTACAGAGCGCCTGCTTTTGAGGTTCTTGCTAATGGCGCTGGCTCTGCCGAGATCAGCGTAGAGCTGGACAGGCCTGGGCGGCCCACAGTGAAGGCCCACACTGATGCATGTCTAGGGGAGTGGGACCAAGGTGAATCTCTCTCCCCCAAATAGTGTAGCCCCCCAGCACAGCCAACAAGGCCTCCACTTCGGCCCCTCCTACACCTGCAGCCTCACCCCAAACTCTTCTCCTTCCTCTGCTTTCCACCACGCCGGCTTCCACCTGGTTCCTCCTCCATGTCATGTTTTTTTCCCACTTTGGGGCCTCTGCACACATCGTTCTCTCTGCATCTAGTGTGTTCCCCTTCCTTCTGGTGCAGCTGATCCCTGGACGTCTCCTGAATTGAACTCAGGATCTCTGTGCTGGGAGAAATCTCCGTTGGAGACCCTCTTAGCACTAGGTGCCCCTATTGTACCACTGCTGCAGTTTATAAATGTCGTGTCACTGTTTGGCTAATGTCATCCCCACTCAACTCCAGATAACCCACGTGCATTGTGGTCAGCAGCACTTCCCCAGTGCCTAGCACCCTGCCTAGAACATTGTGGGTTTCATTATATATTTGTTAAAGATGAATGCATGTGAATGGGGTCCTTTCTTTTCCAGTAGGTGAGCAGATTTGAATCAGTGAAATGGAGGAATCTGCCAAGTCTTTCAACAAAGGGCTGCCTTTACAACACACACCTTTGACCATCTTTGGAAGTGTGAAGATTTTACTGGAAGTACCAGTAAAAGACAAAGCAAGTCATGGGCAGAAATGGCTTGTTTTCATCCTGTGTGCTGTCCTTTGCCTACTCAGGCTAAAACAGCACATTTCCTGGGAGGCTGGGTATCTTTACAGATGAATTCACCGCTTTCAGGCATTTGACAAAGGTTGACTTGTTCCCATCCAAGTTGACACCCGATGCTGGGTCTCATGGGTCTCTGGCCTGAAAAACAGACTGAAAACATCTCAAACCTCAGCGAAGTGGAATTGGAATCCGTTGACCTAACCTCTTTGGTGGGCATTGCAAATCATTTTTAAGATTAGTGTACTTTGGGTTTTGTTTTTATTTTTGTTTGTGCCTCTTAAAAATGGAAACGAGAAGAAATATGCCCCAGGGGTGGCTCACAGCCGGCTGGGACTTTTGGAGCTTTGTCATCTGAAGCTCCATTCGGGGCCGAAGGGGCCGGGATTAGGGGGAAAACCAGCAAATGAGCTCAGAAAGGCAGGAACAAAAGCTGAAAGAGATGACCTCACCTCACAGAACCAAAGGGACAAAGCTCTCCGCAGCCCTCTGCCACGTTGCTTCAGTTTGGTCCCGGGCTTTGTAACCACAGCTTAACAATTTACGTGGGTGACGTGCAAAGCAGTTTCACGTTCATTAACTCATTTGATCCATAACTCGGGGGAGGACTTGGTGGCCTCCTTTTGCCAAAGGAGAAAAACAGAAGCTTGGCTTGCAAGTGACAGTGACCCAGCCAGGACCTGACACCCCCCAACCCCGTTTTTGACCCCCTCAACCAGTTCTCCTTACCCTCTGCAAATCTTCCTCCAAGCTTCAAAATAAAACAATAATCAAAGCTCATACTTATTGAGGGTTTACTATGTCACACCAGGACTATGCCAAATGTTTCACATGCATTACCTTATTCAACCCTCTCGATGACAGCATGAAGGTGTGCATTAGTTTCATGTGGCTGCTGTAACAAATCACCACAAATCTCTTCAAGCAGCAGAAACGTATTCTCTGACAGCTCTGGAAGCCGTAAGTCCAAAATCGGTCTCACTGACTAAAGTCAAGGTGTCAGCAGCGCTGGTTCCTTCTGGAGGCTCCAGGGGCTTCTTTCAGCCCCTGGTGGCTACTGTGGCCCCATCACTCCAATTTCCAAGGCCAGTATATTCAAGTCCCTCTCTACTTCATTTCTATCTTCACATTCCCTTCTCCTCTGTGGGTCTGTGAAATTTCCCTCTGCCTCACTCTTATAAGGACCCTTGTAACGGCATTAAGGGCCCACCCAGATTATCCAGGATAATATTCCCATCTCAAGATCCTTCACTTAATCACATATGCAAAGTCTCTTTTTCCACATAAACCAACATTTGCAGGTTCTGGGGATTAGGAGATGGATATCTTTGGGGGGCCATTTCTCAGCCTATCCCAAGGAGGTGATGTTGCTATTCCCACTTTGCAGGAAGAGGAAACTGAGGCATGGCAGATTAAATCACATGCCCAAGGTCATGCAACTAGTACAGGCAAAACCAGGATTTAAACCCGGTTACTCTCACGCCAGAGTTCGCTAAGCTGTACTGTCTTCCTAATTCGCCCATGACTCAGGCAATCTTTTTTAAAGAAACAAGATAAAAGACAACTCTAAAGAAAGTCTACTTATTTTCCCCAGGCACTAAGTTTGTGGTTAGCAGTGACTGTGGCCCAGTGAAGCATGGTGTCTAGTAAATGGGCCTCAGTCCCAGAATATGACTCCATCCACATGCTCTGGTGCAGAATCGCTCATTTTACTCTGTAAATACGTTAGTCACTTTTGAGGGGCTCTCATCTCGGGAACCACATCTTGTTTTTCATAAAACTGTTCTAAAGGCATGGACTCCTCAGCCCACCTCGTCCTCCCACACCCAGGTGCCTTTGCCTCGCAGAGGGCCAGGGAGAAATTTCCATTCTCCCTGGAGAGGCTGGGGGTTCGTGATTCCTGCATAGAGGGAAGTGATTTTCCTTTGGAGCTACCTTCCTACAGAAATGTACCACCGAGCGGGTTAAGGTCTCCTCACTATCTACTAAAACCATTCCCACGTAGGTCCGAACTGGTAACGGGAATCCGGGGGTGACCCAACTCTGCAACAGCTTCCGGAAGGTTGTATCATACTAGCAACTATTATATATCTGTGTGGATAGAGGTGAGAGGGGGCAGGGAGAGAGGTTTACTCCGGATTAATGGAGGCCTCATAGACAGTGACTTTTAACACTGTCTCAGAAGAGAGGGAATGCCCATCTCCACTTGCCCCTCCTCCACTATGAACACAGGCACAAAAGTGACAGGCCTTGTGGAAAATGGAATGAACGAGCGTAGGGACTCATCTCTGGGTGTCACAAATCCTGCAAGACTGACTGCAACTGCTGATGCCTCAGGCTTCTTAGGATTCCAAATACAGCTGAGCCATCCTCAGCCCAGAGCGTGCACTAGAGCATGGCGTTTCTGAACGGTAAGCGGGGAAGAGAGAAACATTGGGTGAGGGCAAAAAAATAAGGCAACATATAGGGAAGTCTCCAAAAAAAGTCACAGGTAAATGTGATTAAGAAGAGAAAGAACTGTTTCATAGCACTTCTCCCTGCGTGGGTGGAGGAAGGTACTGATGTTTGAGATGAATCAGAAAAGCCAACTTCCAAAGTCTTAAGGAGCCTCTTTCAGGCCATACAGTCACTACAGGTGACTTCAAAGAGAAAACTAAATCACAGCGATGAACTCAGCTCTGATCACCTTAGAAGGGCAGGGTCCCCAGTTGGTTACTTTATAGAGTCCGAGCATGTGTGAGTCCCTCACTGTTATGGGACCATTGTTGAGCAGGGCACTGACCCCCCCCCACCAAAGCCATGCTGTCATGGACTGCAGGACAGAAGACAGCAGGGTGTCATATGGAAGGAACAATCACAGGGCCGTCTCAGAGCTTCTGGGCCCCGAGTTACACACTTGCCTCTACAAACAAACGTGCCCCTTGAAGCCACAGCTCCTCAGCAGCAGAACAAAGCCCTTTTGACCCCAAAACCTTTGGGCAGTGCGTCCAATCAACCCTCTCATTAGGATGTGATATCAGGGCTCCAATCCCTAGAGGGCCTCTTACAGATCCTGTGAGCCACCTGAAATAACACAGACACAAAATCAGTCCCGGGATCTCTCTGATCTTGTCTTCTCCCCCATGTAATGGGCTAAAGAATCTCTGCCCCAACTGTCGGGAAGTTCTTATGAAGAGTAAATATGTGAGAACGCTATATAAACTATATGTGCTTAGACCAAGTGAAGGATTAGAGATTTTTCACCACGGGAAGAAAACAAAAACAAAATTTATTTTCAAATGCAACTTCACACGTCATTCATAAAAACACGCTTCATGATATTCAACTAAAGTTTCGCCACAGTTGATTAAAAGGGTCTTTTAAAATTAAGGCTTGGGGGCTTCCCTGGTGGTGCAGTGGTTGAGAGTCCGCCTACCGATGCAGGGGACGCGGGTTCATGCCCCGGTCCGGGAAGATCCCACATGCCGCGGAGCGGCTGGGCCCGTGAGCCATGGCCGCTGAGCCTGCGCGTCCTGAGCCTGTGCTCCGCAACGGGAGAGGCCACAGCAGTGAGAGGCCCACGTACCGCAAAAAAAAAAAAAAAATTAAGGCTTGGGGTTGTCGTCCCATTAGCAAGACAGTTCCATTCACAGACATGAGACACCCACCTCAGCTAGAAACTGACCTCGGGGCTGGGGTTTACACTCTGACTATAAAATTTGCCCCAAACCGATATTATCCAACAAGAGGACACCTACAACTCGCTAACTTGCAACTGCATCCAGAGCAGGACCTAGTGACCCTCATTCCTGGGCCTCGCTCCTGCAAGCTGCAGGCAGCATCCACTCTGCCACAAGGATCCTCGCACTGCTTGTCTAGACAGTCAGCTGAGTACAGTCAGCTCCTGAGCAAAGGCGAGACAGGAGGCAATTCCTTCTCTCCCACAAAACAAGGAGTTCTGCCTTCTTGGTTAGGGATGGAGCAGAGCTTAACATTTTCACAACATAGGGGATGATGTACAGGGTATTTGTGAGAATTAGAAAAAGGGATTGCCTCTGGGAGGAACAGTTTTAAAAAACATACCTCACTCTCTGAGTGACACAGCCCTGGACCAGAGCCTCCAGCTGGAATAAGACCCAAAGTGTAAACCTTGATTTACAAGGTTCTTGCCTATGACGTACCCATGTACCTGGGAAACCCCCAAGGGGTTTCTGCCCATTCCTTAGTCATGCCCTTGCACGCCTTTGCCCTTGACTTCTCTCTGCCAGGAACGTCCTCTCTCCAATCCTTCTCCACTATTTTACCTGGAAAACTCCTATTCACCCCTCAAGATCCAACAAAGGTAGCCCCATAAGTGAAGCCTTATGATCTCCTAAGTTTTCCACACCCTACTTTCATCCCTGCTTCATTCTTGACCCTTTAGAGGTAGGCCACTGCCTAGCACATAGTAGGAGCTTATAGCTGTTGGTTGAATGAATGAGTCAGTCTTTGTATTACTCTAGATAAACCTCCCGGTGGCCCGTGTTGTATATAAACACCTTGTACTATTAACGTGAATTCTTGGAGGGGAGGCTTTGCACCTTTTAAGTTCTGCATTTCCCAAATCCAGCACCGAGCTTGGCAGAGGCTGAGTGCCCCTAATGAGCTTGTTGTGCTAAAGGTATCCAGAGCAAGGGTCTAAAATAGTGAGCTGCTTCAGGATCTTTATTTCCAGCAAACTGTTCCACATCAGACACTCAGCAGAGTGAGAATCATAAGATGAAAGGTCTGTGCCATTCGCTGGGGCTGACGGCTTTCCTGAGGATGAGCACCTGTTCCTTCTGAGCCACGCGCCCTTGACCTTACCCCGAAGGACAGAAGAGCCAGGCCATAGGACACAGAAGGCCTTGCAGACAGGATTGGGTTTCCTCACTTCCCCGTTTAAACTTTGTTGACTGTAGCTTTAAGTATTTATAACCGGTGCAGGAAGTTTGGCTGGAATGGAGAAGAGCCGGGGAGGGAGGAGGATCTGTTTCCCTTTGACTCGGTGATGCTGGCAGAGTGCGTTTTCAGCACTGTTCTTCTTCCAAAGACCAGCGCTCCCAAATGTCAGCCCCATCCGCAGCGGGTGGGGGCAACTGTGTGGGGATTTTAAATGATGGTTTTGTTTTCACCCATAAGCTATTTTTCCTATTCTAAGGGATGTACTATTGACCCAGTCATGGAACGCAGACACAATGCAGAAAATTGTCACTCAACCCATCCCTCCACAGAGGGGCCCAGCCGTTATGTAAAAAGGCACAAAAGCTTTGATTGGGGCCAAAAATTCCAAGTCAGTGCTGAGTGGGCTGGGAAGTTAGAAGTGGGATGCCTGGGAGAGATGATGAGTTTTGTGCCCCACCACCCTTTTTTTTTTTTTTTTTTTTTTAAGGAGAGAGACAGAATTTTCCAGATATGGCCTGCCTAACAGTTCTCAGCAGAAATACTGCAAGGAAGATAAGTCCCAACAATCACCACTGTTTATGCAGAATCTCTGGCAAACGGCTTCCAACTCAGCGAGTTTTCAAATATGCATCACCCCACTGCAATATTCTTTCCCCACACTATTTCCAGCTAGTGGATTTTGTTTAGAATCATTTTCATGATTTGCACTCATTTTGTAAGCAATGTGAGGACCAACTCCAAAAGAAAAGCTAATCAGGGCTCTACCCAGAGACCCTGCAATCGAAATCAGATGTGCTAAAGGAGAAATTAATGGAAACACAGAGAGGGTAGGGCTCGTTGTTGATTTCACAGTGGAGAGGAGGAGCTGACAGGAGGGAATCTTCCGCAGAGCAGAGGGTCTGGGGGAATTCCAGCTGTGCAATCCCACTTTGTATTTATCATGCATGAGGCAACATCTGTATAAAGCAGTGAACATTCCTGGGCCCAAAACATTATGGTAAAGAAAGGGTGTTTGGGGAAGGGGGCGAAAAAGCAAAATGGTTTGTGCTGCCTACAAATCGCAGTGAATAACTACTCATACAGGGGGAGAGGAGACACTGACATCCAGCTTTGTGTCTTTCAAGCAGTTCTGTCCAGCGTGGTAGGTTTAAGGAGAACTAGCTAAGTCACGTGGTGGTTAAAAACAAAACTGCACAAGCAAAACAAGGATGTCAGAAAAAGCCGCCTGGAAGGTCACCCTTACTTCTGGCTCAGTTCGTGGGGTACCATGTAGGTGAAAGTGTGACTCGGAATGTAAGTTAAGGAGGGTCTCATGAGTTATGAAATCACAAAAGAAATAAGATCTCACACCACCGTTGAGGTGTGTGCCAACAGCACAAGTAGAAAGAGACAAACTGTTTTTAAACTCACAGATGGTACCTCACCAGTCCACTTACTCTAAGTGTTAGAAGGGAGCTTTTCAATCCCCCAAAATGGAAGAAACTCATTCAGCCTGCCATAAATTATGGAACTGTAGCTAATCAGTGGTGTCAAGTTAAAACATCCTTTTATTAAAGATAAAAATGCCTTCAAAAGGCAGCGAAGCCTAAACCATCCTCTGATAAAACACAGCTCTGATAGAAGTGATCTTTTCCCTTATTTTTCAGCAATCTCTCTCTCTCCATTTCAGGACAGGTTAAAATGGCACACTTTGCAATGAAAAAGTCTCATGAGGTTCATGCACACTTCTCGGGCCTTCCCCCTGGCTTTTTCATGTATTTCTACGTGGACTCTTTTGATGTGTAAAGGCACACATATGTGTATGGACACTCTGTGGCTCACATACAGACACTAACTGTATCCATTCATCCAAATCAGATTGGAGAGAATTAGCTCATTTAGCAGTTTTTGTCCAAAGGAACAAGGTCCATCATAAAAGTGGCCTAATAATTTATTTAAAAAGAATCTCCCGAAACAGGCACATGGTGTCACCAGCTAAAGGTCACGTGCTTTATTCCATATATCTGCCTCCTGCCTTTAAAAATAGAAATGGAAAGTTGTTCAATTTAAAAATTCAATTTATAAATTGCTCTGCTGTGTTCTGTAACCACCATTAATAAATGATAATTGACTTTACCATTCTACAGCCACCTTTGTTTCACTCGGGATACGCAGTCAATTATCCAGCAATAATGACGACTGCCTGCTATGTTACTGGTTAATTTCACAGGCCTGGGGACGTTTCCAGATAAAGAGAGAACGCAGGCAAAAATGGCAAGTTTCTCCCTGTATTTAACATAGTTCAATTTCCAACTTGCCATCAGAGAGGGTGGGAGGTGGTCAGAGAAAGGAGTTGCTGCCGCGTGCATTTTCTGGCAGGTGGGCGCGATCTGCCTGAACTACATTCACAGGAAGCAGCAAAGAGCATCTTTAGTGATCGCGCAGCATCCCTTATCCAGTGCTTGTGAACCGGCCTCCCCGACCTCTGACAACAAGGGAAATCAGACGTTGGCACTGCAGAGGGAGGACTTATGTGACTCTGTTTTATGTAGAATTCCAATCCCACCCCCAGGAGCTGCTTTTTCATTTCACTGCTGCCCTTTTCTCATCACCCTGACCTGCCTCTGCATTCCCCAGCCGATCGACTTTTATCTTCACGTACGGAGGGCAGAGCCTGCCTCTTCCAGTTCTGCTCTAAAGGAGGATTTCTCCTGAAGGCTCTTATGAAATGTGGTTGCTTCCTCACTGAGAGGGGGCTTTGCAGCACATATTTAAATGCTCCTGCTTGAATCCGAAGCAAGATGTCATGCACACCTGAGAGATTCCAGAGGTCATTGATTCTTGGTTTTTCCTCCCAGTTTGAGTTATCATCAGCCATTTCAAAGGTGCTATGGACAGAGCTAGGTCTCCCCAAAGTTCGTTTGTTGAAGCCACAATCCCCAATGGGGTGGTACTTGGCAATGAAGCCTTTGGAAGATGATTGGGTTGAGAGGAGGTCCAGGAGGGTGGGGCCCTCACAACGGGATTACTGCCCTTATAAGAACAGACTCTAGAGAACTTGCTCTCTCCCCCCAACCATGTGAGCACATAGTGGGAAGGAAGCCATTTGCAAGCCAGGAAGAGAGCTCTCACCAGAACCCAACCACACTGGCACCCTGATCTTGAACTTGCAGCCTCCAGAACTGTGCAAAATAAGTGTCCATTGTTTAAGCCACCCAGTCTATGGTCATTTGTTAGAGCAGCCTGAGCAGACTAAGACAGACGGTTAAACAAAACAACTCGAAATAAAAATGTAGTTAGGAATAACAGACATCTGTGTATTCTGCCCAAGTCTGAATGCCCACTCCATCCTTTACTCACTGTTACCTGGGCAGTTATCTTCACTTATCTGGACCTCAGTTGCCTCATCTGTTAGACACAAATGGGTTCCCTCACTGCTATTCCCCCACCCCAGAGGATTGTAATCAGGCATCATAAATCACAGAAACAGGACTCATAAACATTTAACACAGTCTTGAGCATTGAGTAAATCCTCGATAAACACAATCGAGATTCCCAGTGAGCTTGGAAATAAGCCTGTCCTGAGAAAGAATACAATAAGAAGCAGCACCTTGAGGAAAAATAAATAAATAAAATCCCTAGTGACCATCAGGGTACTGGTACCAACCACCTGGGAATGGCAAGGACATTGCCCTTCATCTGCAATTCATCTCTCCTCCCAAAGTCAGCATCGGCTCCCCACCACACCATGATCTGAGACAAATGGCAAAACACAAACCCGCTGATGAAGTTGATGATTCAGCTCCTTGACGTCCAAGTATGAGCTCATCCCCCTTCCTCACCCCACACCCCCAAACCCCACTATCCACCAGTGACTCTGTTTTCATTTTAGTATCAACATCTGGTGCCTCTAATTCTATCAACACCCAAACATATGTAAGGAACAACAAGACCCAGCAACATAAACCATTATTTTTAAAAGACAAACCGGGTCCTAAATACCAATTGATTGCTAAAAGGGCACTTACTGAGGTTTATTAAGTATGTAGAACATAAATCTGTTTGGCATGTAATGAATTCAAAATTACAGGTACACTAAGTGTGTAATTAAATCTACATGGAATGTTTAGGCCTTTAGCTGGCATTTACAAAGGAGGCTCTGGGAAATTCATGAGCTGGTAATTTATTGCTCAAAATACTGACAACTCATGAGTATGTTGACTAAAACCTAGCTTGCTGTCACTCTGCTGTTACGGGCCAATTAAAGGTTCGACATCTTGCAAACCAGTGGCCAGACAAGAGTATACTGCTCAGAACGGGGTTCAACGGTTACAGCAAAGTTTGCCCTGTGCCTTCAGTATCAACAAGTGTTTTTATTCCCCTGGATGATAAGCACACCATACGGCATTCTGTCAACGTCATTAAATACTTAATTGACACAGTGAAATGTGATGCAGGGAAGATCTGGTTGAGATCAAAGCAACGTTATATTTGAAATTCTCACTCACTGACAAACTTCTCTGAATTTAGCCAGAATAAAGTACTTTCTCTGGCCTGCTTTAAATCAAAAGTATAATAGAAGAAATGTACAAAAGGAAAGACTCCAAAGTCATTCCAGAACCTTCTCTAATCACCTCTATGCTCTGCAGCAGGTTGGGACTAGAGAGGACTGCCTAGTGTCCAGAGCTGGCCTGGCCCTCATTTGATGATGTGTTTCCCAGGTCCCATCGGTCAGCATGGGTACAGGTGCTCGGATGTGCCCTTCAGGTAACAGCCCCAGTGATGCCATCCCTGAAAGCACCTGGAAGGCTTTGAGAGTGGAGCAACCAGGTGGAGCACCACGCTGGTCAAACCTGGGGAGGATCATGTCCCAGGGCCTCCAGGGAGCCCAGTCTCCAGTTCTTCATTTGACAATCTGGTCAGAAATGTTACCTTCAGCTGCTGTGCTCCCCATGGCTGGAGGTTATAAGCACTAAGCTTTGATGAAGAATCCTGCTTACCTTTAATTAGGAGGGATTGGGATTTCTATTCATTCCATTTGTGTTAGTTAGAATTGCATTTGGCTGCAAGTAATTAATATAAAACTCAACCATTATATCTTCAAAAACAGATATCTACTTTTTCCTCACACAAATAAGAAACCTGGAGAAATGTGGTCCAGGGCTTGTGCAGAGACTCCACAACGTTATGCCCACTTTCTCTATCATTTGCTCTGTCATTTCAGTATGTTTATTCATCACCTCATGGCCACAAAATGGCTGCTGTGACCCCACCTGTCATATCTGTACTTCAGTAGGGATGAAGGGGGTAACAACTTAACAACTAGCATAAAAGATCACTGTGACAACGCCAGTACTAGGAAAGCAAAAGAACTCCCTGGAACTCCATAGCAGCCTTATACCTACATTTCCCAATGGCCACTGTGTCTTGTTGCCACCTCTGGCTGGAAGGTGACACTCAAGACAGGTGTTGTAAACAGAGATTGAGCCAGTCAATTAACACTGACTGCCACATTAGCCCTTTTTCATTCAGTTAGTCCCAGTGACCAGACATTCAGTCTCTGACATAGAATGGGAACTCAGTATATGTCAGATAAGTCTCTAAGACCCTCCAGAAACTACTTGGCTAATTTATTTGTTCAACCAGACACTATGTCAGACCCAGGCAATACAGAGGTCAACAGGCCAAATACTTGCTGCATTAGACTAGAAAATTTTTCTTTTTGGACTTTATCCAAAAGGACAGGACCCCAGATTTGAAAGACCTAACACTCTAGAGTAATGCTGTCCAGTAGAACTTTCTATGAGGATGGAGAGGTTCTCTGCCCACAACATCCAATACAGTAGCCACCAGCTACGTGTGACTAGTAAGCCCTTGAAAATGGCTCGTGTGATTGGGTAACTGAACTTATTATTTTATTTAATTTTTCTAAGTCTTTACTGAATTTGTTTCAATATTGCTTCTGTTCTATGTTTTGGTTTTTTGGCCGTGAGGCATGTGGGATCTTAGCTCCCCAACCAGGGATCAAACCCACACCCCCTGCATTGGAAGGTGAAGTCTTAACCACTGGACCGCCAGGGAAGTCCCTATTTTATTTCATTTTAATTAACTTAAATTTACATTTAAATAGCCACATGTGGCTACCATGTTGGACACCTCAAGTCTGGACATCATGCACACACACATTAAAAACTCATAGGCTCTCATTTTAATAGAGGAATGTCCAAATGCCATGGGAGCCTAGAGGTAGAAGCCAATTTCTGGGGAGAGCAAGGGGAAAAATAAAAGAGGATGGGTTATTTAATCAGGGTTTTGTAAGATGGATAGCAGTCTGCCTCTCGATGAAGGAAGGCCGAGGGTCAGCACTGCAAGCGGAGAGAAAACTGTGTGCAAATAAGAAGAGAGGAAAATGAGGGTCAAGAGAGACCCTGAGCCAGACCACCTGGTTAAGTCACTCCCAAATTCCTGACTTACAGAAACTGAGATAATCAATGTTTGTTATTTTAAGTCACTATATCCTAGGGTAATTTGTTACAAAGCAATAAGTAATGAATAGAGGATAAAACACCATTTTGTGTGTGTGCTGCTAAATTCATTCTGTGAGTAACGACGGGGATGCAGAAGATACAGAGGTGTTGCCGCGGTTCAGAAGAAAGAGTCAAATGTCTGTGAAACATGCACATAAGCCGAGCTGACCACTCCACCACATCCAATGTCAGCCTCCCAGGAAAGGCCCAGAGGTTCTAGACAGTCAGTGCTTCCAAGCTCTCCCAGCACTGACTAGCCCAAGGAAGGCCATTTAAGTTCAAAAGCAACATTTCAAACAACATTAAGTTCACTTTCCTAATTGTGATCCCTGTAAACAATCACCTTTTCTGCCATATAATAAGACAAGAAGAATTTTACAGGCAAAACTCATATTTTTAACTTCCATATGCAAGCTCAGAAAGAGGCTTTATGCAAATACAGCAAAAAAAACCCATATACCCCCAAAAGTCATCATCATTAGGCTTATTTCAAAATCAGATCTAATATTAATTCCCAGGCATTAACACCCTCTGGAATGAAAAGACTTGATTACTCTATAGGAATTCTAGTGAAGAGTACCTGCCACTCCCCCACCCACCCCCAGCCCCGACTTCATGAAGCATTTTAAATACTTTCTTCCCCCTTCCTTCCTTCCTTCCATTTTTCCTTCCTTCCTTCCTTCCTCCCTCCCTCCCTCCCTTCCTTTGTTTTTTTCTTCCTTTCTTGCCTTCTCACTCTTTTAAAGTAACATTATATATAGTTAGGAAACAGGAGCTAAAAAACATTTTGGCTTTGGAACTGGACGATCCTAACCCTTGGGAGGCCTGGTGAAGGGGCCAGAGAGCACTGCGGGAAAAGCAGAATGAGGTCATGGATCCCAAAGGAGGTTAAAGCTTGTCTCCGGGACTTGGGGCCAGTATCAGATCCGACATGGGCAGGGGACTAGGGGCAGGGTCTCTAGAGCAAGTATATTCACGTGGGTCATAAACACTGGAGGCTGGAGGCAGGGAGTAGTTTCAAAAACAGTGAGGAGGCAGAAAACCTAAAGTAGCTGTTTGAACTCAGTGTCATTGTTGTTTTTTAAATTATGCTAATATTGAAGGCAAAAATGGTTTAGGCAGATACAGCCAGCAAATGTCAGCAGTACCATCTTGGTATCCACAGGGTGGAAGAATTTTCTCCTGCATCTTTTTTCTGTTCTTTCATTAAGTTTCATAAAACCAGGGGCTATCAGAACTGAAGGGTCGCAGCAGGGATGAGGAACTATCCCTTTCACAATTGAGGAAATTGAGGCTGGAGAGGGAAGGTAACGCACCCCAAACTGCGCGCCCGGTGACTCAGCTGGGCCCGAAGCCCAGGGCTCCTGATTTTAGTTCAGTCTTCTTCCAGCAATTCAGAAGAGCGAATCCAGTGTTCCCATCTCACAAGAGCGGCAGCACAACAAAGGGTTGTTATTTACACAACCACACTGTGAATTGCTAATTTCTTCTGATGAGGGAATCTTAAGAAGAGATGCTTCTTGGTTCCAGCTGATATGGCCCTTTTAGGAAATCCACTTTCTTCTACCCCAAACCACTTCAGTTCCAGGAGCAAGACAGACAGGTACACGTTTCATTCAAATGAAGTCCTGTCAACATTCCCCGTGGGGCAAAATGATATCGGGAAATTAGCAATGAGGTGATTCTACCAGCTGCAGGATTTGACAAGCTACAGAATCTTCGAGAAGGGATTTGGAAGGACTCTTTCAGGCTGGAGGACTGTAAAAGGATCCCCTAGCCCCAGCCCCCGGCCTGCACCCTGCTCTCCTGAACAGCCTTCTCTGTGTCTCATTGCAGGGGGAGGTTTTCTTTTTCTGCTCTGTTTTCTTCAACTGAAAAATTAATGTACACATACGACAAAAAACGAAAACATAACAATAACACATACAAAGAAATTAAGTCTCCGTCAAACTCCCGGATCCAGGCCCTGTCTTCAGATGCAAGCACTGTTCACCATATTTCATTCCTTGCCTGTGTGTATATCTCTATTTTCTTTCCACCAAGGGGAACATTCCAAACTCATTATATCACCTTCAGTATTTTTCACTCAACAAAAGAGCTTTGAGATCTTTCCATGTCACTGTATAGAGATCCACTTTATTCTTTTTTTCACAAGTTCATAATATCCCATTGTTTAAACAGACAATCATTTATTTACCATTCTCTTATTAATGAACATCCTGGTTGTTTCCAGTCTTTTGTTTCTCAAATCTATGCTGGACGAACAGTCTCACATACAGGTCTGGAGGATAAACCCTTAGTAGTGGACGTGCTAGCTTGTACACGATGGACATTTTAAAATCAGACACAGGGTTTTAAGGCAGCCTCTGTGCCATGCCAGCAGAAGCCTTCCCTCTGTCTCCCCTGCAGCCTGGCCTCTTTTTCCAGCTCCCTCCAGTCCCCCTGACTCTCCTGCCTTCCCCCATAGCACTCATGTACTGACTGTCTCCTCCCCTGGGTCAAAAGCTCCACAGAGAACCAAATCCCCATTCCCTGCAGAGTCCCACCAGATGAACCTTCTCCCCGCTTTTGCAGGGAGAAGCAATTCATTAAAGGTCTGCTAAAAGAATCCACGGGTCCCTAAACGGATGATGCAGTGAATAGCAAGCACTTAATAAGGGGCTCATAGTTTTTTCAATACGTTTTACTCTCAACCCTTTTAACAAGAAGATACAAGGTCTCTCCCTTCTTGAGTGTGGGGGGAGATGTCTTCCTTTAGGTCATGCCTGTGTTCTTCAGGGTGACCCTGTGGGTACAAAGGAGCACAGAGCAGACCTGGACCCACACAGGCCAGTGACCATGGTGTGTGTCTGTGTGTGCATTCGCATACCTGAGCACAAGGCAGGTTGTTCCAACAGCAACAAAAAACAACAGAAGCAGGCTACCCATGACCTTCGGAAGAACCCTACATCCCCCAGCAAAGGCTGTCGGCAGGACTGCCTTGCGCTCTTTTGTTCCGAGCTGACTGGAGCTGTCACGGACACAGTGCATCTCCCAGTGGCAGCTCGCTGTACGCCAGGCAAGCTCTGCAGATGCCCTGCCTGGGAATTCACTCTGGCAAGAAACCGGGACCTGACTCCTCCGACAACAGGCGGGTTTGCAGGTGATAAGGAATCACAGCAGCTGAAAACCACAACATCTTATGCTGATGACTAATAAAGTGCTAGGCTCATCTGACTGCCCCCCAATGGTGCCAGTACTACCATGATCCGCATTTACAGAGGAGGAAGCTGAGGCACGGAGGCTGAGTAACTTGTTTAGTCGCAAAGTCGGTATGTGGTAGAGGTGGAAAAGGAATCTCGGCCCATAACTATTTCCCATTAGGCTGGGGGTTTGGGGCAGGGGAGTCTGTCTCTAGTGCAGGCACAGTTCTGAGCAATCCACACATAACTTCGGTGGTCCTCCCAGCAGCCCGGGGAAGCAGGGACCATGTATAACTCCATTTGCCAATAAGGACACAGGAGATCACCTCAAAGAGTCTGTGGATGATCCTGCTGTTAGTAACTGGGGGGCCTGGGAACCCAGACCCCTTAAGTTCCAAAGCCCGTGCTCGGAACCATTGTTCCACACCACCTCTGACCCCACCAGCACCACTTGCAACAGCTACCCTCCTGTTTTACATTTAAACTCCAAGTGGCATCTTACACCTGATCTTGGGACCTTAGCAAACAGTTCCCAGGAGACAACATTAATCGTTATCACTCCATGAGTGCTTACTGCCAAATATTATGCTATGTGCTTGATCTTTTGAAAATCTTTTAATCCTCCCAACAATTTTCCAAAGTCAGTAGCACCGTCTTCATTTTACAGGGGAGACAAGGCACAGAGAGGTTCAGTAAGCGGCTCAGAGTCACACAGCTTGTAAGGGCAGGGCCAGGATTCAAGGCCAGGCAGTCTGGTTCAGGAGTAGGGTTTCCAGACTTAGCAACTTACAAAACCACAGAAACGACAAGTAACTGTTTTAGCATAAGAATGTCATAGGCAATCTCCCTGCTCCACAGCCTGCATGTCCCACACAGAGTGTGTTTCCCCAGACATGTGGCCAGCACAATGTCTGACACACTCACCTTCGTGTGGACCCTGAGCGGGGGAGACGCCCACAGCCTGACCCATCCTCTCAGACCACACCATGGCCGTGAGCCTCTCTTTCCAGCACCCCCATTTCCCATCTGTGGATACAAGGTATAAACACGCATCACTGGCCCCACATAGAGCCCCCTCTCAGCCCCCATGTAGCTTGCGATGCTAAAGTGAGGGGTCTTTCTTCACCTCTGGACCATGGGGCTTGTCTACGCGCCCGCTGGTTTGTTTCTACTCCCCCAGAACTGAGGTTTGAAATAAAGTGGTAACCATTTTGTCTTGCGGTTGTAAGAAGTGGATAAGGCTGACACTCCCCTTGAGCTTGGATGAGTGAAGGGTATTGAAGGACCTTCCTGCCCCTCTGCGGCATCAACCCTGGGCTTCAGTCCGGGGTGTGGGTGCGGGAATAGATGAGGCTCCTCTGAAAAGAACAGAGTAGAAAGAGCCCACGTGGGTGCGCATCCAGGGAGAGGGCCGGTGGAGGTGGAGCATGGATGGAAAAAGCCTCAAAGCAATCAAAAGCCCAAGTTAAAAGTGAAAGGCAGCTCGGAGACGAGACAGACGCCAGATATTTGCAGAGCCTGCTGTAACATGTGTGTGTGGATCCAGATGTGAACTTCAAGATTGCCATTTGGGGTGCTTCTTGGGGCTAAGAACCATGAAAACACAGGTCCCCCCTGCGGTTTTACGGCCATGTTTAGCAATGAGTGATGCTGCACAGAACGGAGCCATTCTGCAGCAAACGCCTGGGCCTCGCAGCCGCTGCCTCCCTCCTCCCCAAAGCAGGCCGGTTCAGGCACAGGCCTCCATTTTGCCCCCAAAGCTTTCTGTTTCCACAGAGGGGATTCTCAGCAAAACAGCATCCTGGCCGCAGGTAATCGCGGGCCTCTTTCTCTTTAAATAGCTTCTTTGTAACCACAAACATGTATGTTTTTCATAAAGCTCTGAAAATTGTACTAGGCCCTGGGGAGGTACCAAGTGGAAACGCGGGTGCTGGGAGATTAGAACTCCGCTACTCCAGAGGTACAATGTGCTGTTTGTAACAATTATAATAATACACCTGTACCACCATTGTCAGTGTGGACCAGCCACACGGGGGCTCATTAGTATTGTATTAGGGCTGCATGGGGAAACAGATAATGTCCCATAATGAAAAATGCCAAATTTTCTATATAATAAAAATGAACTTGATTAATGAAAATCACTTTCAGGGAAAGAGTTACAGCGTTGTTAGAAATAAAAAATGATGTATTAATCCGACATTCTTACAGATGGTCCCAACCTCCTGACAACTGCTATTCATTTGAGATGCTATTAGCATGCATAATTATGCTAATTAAGTTGTAATTAAGCACCAATTCTTCAGAGGGCTTTTTTTGTCTATCATTTAATACAACTCAGTTGCAAAGAATGCTTAAAGCTTTGTACAGTGTTTCATTCAAAAGGGGTTCCCAAATTTCTTAGCAAAGATTTAGCAGCTGAGCCACGGATAGGAGCTATAATCCTTGTTTTGGTTAAAGAAAAGTCAGTAAATACCAGCGGGGTCTGCCAGTTGTTGATAAAATAATGAACGCTTTCTGCTAAAATAAGCACAGTTCAAACCAGGGCAATTACAATGAGAACAAAATGTATAATTATCAGTAGTGATAGAACCATTGTCCTATTACATGGCCGGTTTTATTCTTTTTATTTGAAAAAAGGGGACTTAAGGAGTACATTCAATAAGAAATAATTAGAGAAAATGGCATTCAATATTTTATTAAAAGTAAAATAAATCAGAAAGCTGAAGCTATTTCCTGGGGGAGGGGGTGTAGATAGAGAAGGAAGCAGTGATTTTGTTTCCAGTTCCAAAGCCTATTGAGATAAACATTTTTAAAAGAACATCATAAAATGATAGTGCTCTTAAAATGGTTTCTTCAATATGACAGTCTGTGGAGGCGAAAGCAGATTTCCTAGTGGAGAAGTTAGTTAACTGGCAATGTCAAGGATACATGCTTACCAGCCAGTCTGACTGAAACCTACCACTTTTGTTCCCAAATATTTATTGTGTATGAGCCTGTTGGATGCAGATTTCAGTTTTGTTTTGTTTTCTCTGTAGTTCGGCTGTAATGAAGCCAGCCAGAAACAGCCAGGAGGAGAAAGGGTTTGAGAACAGTGGTTTAAGGAAAGGCCAGCAGGGGTCCACGTTCCCAGGACACCAGCACCCTGCTCACCTTCCTTTAAAAAGCCTAGAAATGTTTCCCACGAGCTGCCTTGTTATCTCTATTCCACCCTGAGCTGAAGGGGAAGAAGCAATAAACAGGCCTTGAAAAGCCCTGATTCTCCCTAAATTTAACTGACCAAGCAAACCAAGAGCCGGCACCATTGCAACCCCATCTCCCAGCTGCCACATAAAAAACGACCCCAAAGAAATAGCTCCAGAAGGGAGCTTGTGAAATACAGTTATGCCAAATCTTGGCAACCCATCTTCCTCCTTCTTCTAACTGTGGCATTTTAAAAAATAAATATATATTACTCTTTCTTTGAAATGGGCTTTTGCTTACTTTTCTGTTCCAATCTCAATTTGGGCATTTATTTTAAGTCTCTGGAAAACTTACTCCCTGGGTCGAGTGGTATGCTCTGCAGGAATGACTCATTTCGTTTCATCTTCACTTTCTCTGCCTGCAGTCCCCGAGCAGGAAGAAGGGACCTTACAGAAAAACATTGCCCTGGAACAGCAGCTCCTGGCCTGCCTCAGCCACAATGTAACATTTAGCGAACAGTCTAGCCAAGTGTCCTCATCTGTAAAATGCAACCCCACGAGCTGCCCTGATGGCCCACAGGTGAGATCAGTTAAGGCAATAAGCATAAAGGCTAGGTGAACAGAATACACCTTGACGCCGGTGTGTGGGATTTCCATTCAGCAAAATGTCTCATGTTACTGGGCCTCCTCAGTTGCTGACTGTCCAGATGTGTCCACGCCACGGGCACAAGTACATTTTCATTAGTTCATTCATTCAGCAAATGTTTACTATGTAGCTACAATATACTCTGCAGAGTTCTAGGTACCGGGGATACAGCCGTGAATCAGCTGCCACATTTAAATAAGGTGCCAGATATAAGTGCTATGAAGGAAATAAAACTGAGCCATCTGGTAGAGTGACTGGAGTCAGGGAGTTGCTTTTGATAGAAGCGTCAGGAAAGTCCTCTCTGAGATGCTGACATTGAAGCAAAATCGGGAATAAGACGTTGTTAGTGACAAGAGCATGCTCCGTGAAGAACATCCCAGGCAGAGCGAGCTGCCCGTGCAAAGGCCGTAAAGCAGGAAGGAACTTGGCTGGTTTGACGGATGGGGACACTAAACAAGTTGGCAGTCAGAGAAGTAGATCAGACCATACAAAGCCTTGTAGGTGGGACAGGGAGCTGGATTTCTCTCTAAGTACAATGAGAAGACACTGGGTTGTTTCCAACCAGGTAGTGATGTATTCATGTCAGCTTCTGCAGGGGACTGGGTTGCAACTGAGTAAGACGTGAATACAGGGACTTCCCTGGTGACGCAGCGATTAAGAATCCGGGTTCGAGCCCTGGTCCCGGAAGATCCCACATGTGCAGAGCAACTAAGCCCGTGCGCCACAACTACTGAGCCTGCGCTCTAGAGCCCGCAAGCCACAACTACTGAGCCTGCATGCCACAACTACTGAAGCCCGTGCACCTAGAGCCCGTGCTCCGCAACAAGAGAAGCCACCACAATGAGAAGCCCACGAACCACGATGAAGAGCAGCCCCCGCTCGCCACAACTAGAGAAAGCCCACAAACAGCAACGAAGACCCAACGCAGCCAAGGATAAATAAATAAATTTATTTTTTAAAAAAAAAGAGGTGAATACAGCTAGGAAACATTTGCAGTAATACAGGCAGGAGACATTGGCGGCTTGGACAAAGAAGGCAGCAGTGACACTGGGGAGAACTGGTTGGATGGAGGAGATGTTTTGGATGTAGAACTAACAGGAACAACCAAATATACACAACACAGGTGGACTCGGCCACACATTGTAAAATATCCCCAAGAATATTTGCTTTCTCTTTTACAATTTGTACTATTTTCATGTTGTATATTAAAACTGAGGGCAAAAAAATGGGCAATGATACAATTTCAGGCACAATATCTAAGGTCTGGAGGAAAATATTAGGTGATGAGACCATCAGATCCCCCAGCAACAGCCTGAGAGGAGGGCATGCAGGCATTCGTGACCTACCTAAGGTACTTGTAACTCAGTTATGAAATATCAAGGCCTGGCAGCTGGTGGGAGGTATTCCATGGGAGGTCTGTGAACTGATGGGAAGTAAAGGGCTTCAAAGAAGGAAAATAGAAACTTGCTTGCTTGCTGGAAAGAACCACAAACATAGAGGAAGGAGAAAGTAACCAGTTGCCCTTGATGAGTAGGAAAAATGATGACCAGGAAAGGAATGAGTTAAAATTTCTCCACCCATATTGTGGGAAAGGGGCACCTTTTCACCTTTAACTAGCAAACAGACAGGGCTAGCTCAATGCAAAGTGCCATTACATCTTTGAGCACTCACTGACAACGCCACCTTGTGAGGGAGGTGACATGAGTCTCAATTTGGCTTGACCCAAGTCACACAGCCAATAGATCAGAAAACTGGAGTCAAACCCTGACTTCTGGCATCAGGCCACAGTTCTTTCCACAGCTCAGATAATTCCAGCAACTTGGATTCTCCAGAGCTCCCTCCCAAATATTCATGGCAAAGTAGATTTCCTTCTGCAACTGCAGTTCTTGGTCACAAAGAGCCTCTCTCCTGGAGGCAATCATAGCTCCCTGGAAGAAAGGGCTCATCTCTGCCTTTTCTAGAAGCATTTTAAAGCATTTTAAGCATTTTAAATACATCTCTTTGCCAGTGAATGTTGAGGTCAGAAGGGTGGAATGGAGTAATGATGAGGGGAACAATTTAAAGAATAAACAGCAAAATTGTTTTAATATGTGGGGGTTAAAGCAAAGTAAAAAGCAAATGACAAATGGAGAAATATTTGCAACCTCTATCACAATAAAGTTAATATCTCGAGTATATTAAAAGTTTCTATAAATAGAGAAAGAAAACCCAACAATCCTGTAGAAAAAAGGACAAAAGATACAGGAGTTCACAGAAAAAGAAACACAATGACTCTTAAGTGTATGAAAAAAGTGCTCACTCTTGCTAATAAAAGAAACGTGAGAAGTAAAACTACAGCTAAATAGAATTTCACACCTATTACATTCACAGCTAAATAGAGTTTCACACCCATGAACTTTGACTACACATGTATATATACACACATATATGTATATATACACACATACACGTACATATGTACATACATTCACTGAAGCTTTATTTGTAATAGCAAAAAACTAGAAGCAACCCAAATGTCCATCTGTATGTGGTTATAAAAAGGAATAAAATATATATAGTTATGGAATGATCATCAGAAAATACTGTTAATTTTTTAAATGCAAGGAGCAGAAAAGCATGTACAGTATGTTACCTTTTAGTTAAGGAAGGAATATGTGTGTAAGTGAGTTTGCTTATTATTAAAGGTGCCATGTAGGGACAGGAAAAGGACAGCGCAGAGGGTCAGGGCAAAAGCTGGACTTCTCTGAACATATCTTGTTTTTTAGACACGCCTCTGGAACTATGTAAATGTTTTACCAAATTGTATTAAAAATTTAAATCAGAATAAGAAAACCTACTTCAAAATTGAAAACTAAGTGAAAAAAGAACCTAACTGTAAAAAACACCATCAAGAGACATCATCAAGTGATTTTAAAATGCAATAATTTGACCATGAGTCTTGAATGGATATATCCTAAGGTCAAAAAGAACTGCAAAGAAATATTTCTTTTGAGCATTTATATTGTCACTACCTACTCAGACTGTATTTGTTCTTTAAAGTAAGTTTTTCCTAGAGCTGTCTGCAGAAGAGGCCTGTGCAAAATGACCGAGCCAATACAAAGAGCACCCCCCGCGTTCAGACTCTAGTCTCAAAATATCTTCTCTCGGGCTTCCCTGGTGGTGCAGTGGTTGGGAGTCCGCCTGCTGATGCAGGGGACGCGGGTTCGTGCTCCGGTCTGGGAGGATCCCACATGCCGCGGAGCGGCTGGGCCCGTGGGCCATGGCCGCTGGGCCTGTGTGTCCAGAGCCTGTGTTCCGCAGCTGGAGAGGCCACAGTGGTAAGAGGCCCGCGTACCACAAAAAAAAAAAAAAAATATATATATATATATATATATATCTTCTCTCACTGATAGGAAGCATTTGCTCCTTGGAGAAATGGCTGATTGCAGATAGCACAAGAAATGTATGAGATGAGCCCAGAGACGAGCAGGAAAGAGTGAGTCGCCAAGACTTCTGGGATCACATCAAAAGGACTCAGAAGACAGCTTAAAGGAAATTCTACTGGCCAAAGATGGAGCAATTTGAACATAAAAAGAATATCTGTCATTGATTGAAACACATCAATCATATTAAAATGCATGTGTTTATAGAATATTCTTTTTTTTTAATTTCTCATTGCTATGGTTTGGATGTCTGTGTCGCCCCCAAATTCATATATTGAAATCCTAATGCCCAAGGTGACGGTATTAGAAGGTGGGATCTTTGGGAGGTGCTTAAGTCATGAGGACCAGAGGCCTCATGAATGGGATTAGTGTTCTCATAAAAGAGACTCCACAGAGCTCCCTAGTCCCTTCCAACATGTGAGGACACAACAAGAAGTCTGAGACCCAAAAGACGGCCTTCCACTGACCACACTGGCACCCTGATCTCAGGCTTCCAGCCTCTAGAACTGTGAGAAATAAATTTATGTTGTTTGTAAATCTCCCAGTCTGTCCTATTTTGTTATAGCAGACTAAAAGGACTAAGACAGTCACCTCTGGAAGATGCTAGGAAATTTACTCATTACTGAAAACTGGAAAATAAAGAGGAGAAAAATCAAATATTTTCCCCTCCCTTTCCTTTATGAATTCTACTTCAGGGAAAATTTTAAAGAAGAAGAGAGAGGAATAAAAGTTCTTTTCTAAAGAATTCCAGGTAAAAAATGAAGAAGAAAAGATAGAATATCGCTACTTTGCAACCTTTAATTAAATGATGGATCCTGGCAATAATTATCAATGACCAATTAAGCTACTGGGTGATAAGCTGGTGGGAAATTTTATAAAAGGATGGAGTTGACCATACCTGAACACACTGATACATTTTAACATCACAAAAAGAGATACAAGCAGATGTTATATACCTCCCGATAGAAGTACTCAACACTGCCTCTGAGATTGAGATATAAAGGGAAATCAAAAAGAATCATCAAGCCATTGGAGACTGGCTCATGAAATGTTATCTATATCCCAGATAACCCAGATATTATAAACTTCTAGCCCCCTGATAGCTTTCATGACCCTATATAGCAGAAAAAGAGGATCAAGCAGATTTTTATCTTAGAAATGCAAGGATGGTTCAATAGTGGAAAACAATCATTTCAACTGATACAAGTAAAAACTTTTATAAAATTGAATACTCATTCATGACAAAATCTTAGAAAGCTAAAAACAGAAGGAAAATTTTTTAACCTGATACAAATTGATTTCTAAAAACCTATTATAAAATTTATACTTAATTGTAAAATATTAGAAACATTGTTTTTAAAGTCAGGAAAAAGGCAAATATGTCCTGTATAATCACTTTTGTCCCATTGTTCTGGAGGTCTTAGTTCATGACATAGGCCAAGAAATGGAAATAAGAGTTAAAGATTAGAAATAAAAAGAAAATATTGCTTTTATATACAAATTACATATCATCCTAAGAATTACATATGAAAACAAAACTACTAGAACTAAAAGGATAATTTAGCAAAATAGCTGGATAAAAATAAAAATAAATAAATAACTTACAAACCAGCACTAACCAATTAGAAAATATTATAGAAAAATCTCAAGGTACTTAATTAAGGAATGAAACTATCAAAATATACATGACTTGTGGAGGAAATATAATAAAAATCATTGAAAGGTATAAAATTTATAAATGAGGAAATACACTACATGTATAAGGAGGAAAAATAGCACCATTAAAATTTAAGTCTCTCCAAATTAACCTATAAATTCAATACAGTTACAATTAAAATCCTATAGAGTTGACAAACAGATCCTAAAATTCACATTGAAGAAGAAAGCCAAGAAGTGCAAAGACAACTGTAAAGAATAATGAGAGGAAACTGTTCCAATATACAGTGCTATGTAATAAACTACCTCAAATCTAAGTTGTTTAAAACAATTTATTTTGTCCACAGATCTACAATTTGGGCAGATCTTGGTGGAAACCTCTCATCTCTGTACCAAAAAGCATCAGCAGGGGGCGCTGGAAATACTGCTTAGGGCTGGAGTCATCTGAAGGCTCATTCAGTCACCTGTATGGCAGGTGACTCTGACTGGGGGCAGGGACCTAGGTTGGGCTGTTGTCTGCAACACCTATACTTGGCCCCTCCACATGGTGGCTCGGCTTCCTCACAGCATGGCAGCTGGGTTCCAAAATAAATGTCCCAAGAGAGCCAGATAGAAGTTGTATCACATTTTATGATCTAGCCTTAGAAGTCACACAACATCACTACCACCACATCCTAGTAGTTAGAAATAAGCCTTTCCAGAATCAAGGGCTGGGGAATTAGACCTGTTGGTGGGAGAATAGTTAAAGAATTTACAGATAAGTTTTAAAACCACCATGGGCATATCCCCACAAGATATGATATTTAAACTACAGCAATTAAGAATGACTCAGGGATAGATAGACAAAACATGGGATGGGATGGGATGGGATGGGATGGGATGGGATGGAGAACCAAGAAACAGTCACATATGTATATGGATACTTGATATAACAAAAGTTGACATTATCAATTGGTGAGGAAAGTCTGGATGATTTTTTTTCTTTTCCATTATGGTTTATTACAGGATATTGAATATAGTTCCCTTTGCTATACAATAAGACCTTGCTGTTTATCTATTTTATATATAGCAGTTTGTATCTGCTAATCCTAAACTCCTAATTCATCTCTCTCCCACACCCTTTCCCCTTTGCTTTCTATGTTGGACTATTTATTAAAATATTCTGTTACAAATTATATTTATATAGGAAGAAAAAAAAAAGCCTTACTTTATACAACAGAAAAATAAATTCTAGGTGAAATAAATGTATAAAGCCTAAAAACAAAAATCAAAATTTTAACAGGAAGGAAATATAAAATAATATATTTATAACAATGCTATGAAATTATTTCTTAAGACATCAAAAAGCACCAATCATAAAGAAACAGAATGAGAATTCTGACTAAAAGTAAAATTTCAGTTTCTATATAACTGAAGATAACATAAAAATATGAAAGTCAGGCCCTAAGCTGGGATAATGCCTCTAACTCATGATTGGTTAGCATCAGAATGTATAAAGAATGTTTAATACTCAATAAGGAAAAGACAATTAACTCAATAGAAAAATCAGCAAAAGCTACAAGCATTCGATTCATTAAAAAGGAATTATGAGAGATCAAAAAGTACATGAAAAGTTCCTCAACTTTTCCATTTATCAAGGAGAAGTAGTTGAAACAACTATAAAATCCCATTTTTCATCCAAAAGATTGGCACATTTTTAAAAATAATAATATCGAATGTTGGAGGGACCATGCATATGCTACTGGTAAGTATATATTTTGGCAATTTGACAGCATCTAGTGTTAAAATGTTAAATGTTAAAATGTAATGTTAAAAACACCTGAACCTTGCCAACCAGTAACCCCACTTCTCTTAGGTACATATTTCAGAGAAATGCTCACACAGATACACAAGAAGAAATTAGTAAACATGTTAATGGTTTGTGAGAGGAAAATTAGTAGATATATCAATAAATAAGAAAAAAACACCTAAGTGTTCATCAGGAAAGAAATCAATTATGTTATATTCAAAGAATTAAAAATTCAACACC
The DNA here is from genome assembly GCF_059928025.1 of Delphinapterus leucas. Taxonomy (NCBI): domain Eukaryota; kingdom Metazoa; phylum Chordata; class Mammalia; order Artiodactyla; family Monodontidae; genus Delphinapterus; species Delphinapterus leucas. The sequence goes on from NC_143148.1 coordinate 53,163,896, forward strand.
TAAAATGAAAGAACTTGATTTATAAGTATGTTGAATTTTAAAAGCAAATTGCAGAAGGATAAGCACTGCATAATGTACCACTAATGCATTTTAATACCAGGTATTATCTATTGATACATGCTCATGTAATAAATGTATAAAACTACGGAAGTAAATGATATGCACCAAGATAGTTTTCTCTGGGGAGCGGGGCAGGGAAATGAGGCTGGTGAGGGGTACAAAGGAGGCTTCAACAATATCTGTCACATTTTAGGTAATAACGGTAATTATAAAACTAAGAATCTGAAGCAAAAAGTCAAAATATTAACCTTTATTTCTAATTAATGGACAGGAGTATTTGTTATATTACTTTTATAATTAACGCATTTATATTAAACATGTTAAGTACCAATAAATTTAGTTGTTACACTCTTGTTGGCAAGTGTAAGAAACTCTAGTCGATCAGATTAGATAAAAATGGAGTATTTTGATTCACAGAATCTCAGGACAGTTTGAAAGACCAAGCCCTGGGAAGAACAAATTTGCAGCAGATCTTAGAAACAAACTTGAACCAAGAAACAGGAATGCCACCAGGATTCTCTTACCCACTTGGGTGTCTGCATCTTTCTGCACATAATACAACCATGATTACAACTGCTACTGCTGCTGCTGCTGCCACTACCAACAACAATGAACATTTATATAGTGCTTACTGTGTGCATATCAATGATCCAAGCACTTTACATTTATTAACAGATTTAATCCTCAGCACAATACCATTTTATGGATGAAGAAACTGAGGCACAGAAAGGTGAAATGACTTGCCCATGTGACACAGGTGGTAAAGAGTAAAATAAGGAATTAAACCTAGGCAGGCATACTTATGCCTGATCACTAGAAACTGATTCTCACCACTTGTAGAAATATGAGTATTGAGTATTTAAAGTAATTTTTTTTTCACCTCATACCTTCCACTAGTGGAGAAAGACAGATGCTCTTTCTGATCCCACATTTAAAAATCCAAGGGAAGGGCTGAGACTAGCCCATCTTGGGTCAGGTGCTCCTCCCAGATCAGTCATCTGTGGCCTCTAGAGGACAGTGGGAGGAGCATAAGAATCATGGAACAAAATGGAAGTTTCTAGGAAACCATAAAGTTGAAGCAGGAAAAGAAATTACCAGAAAAAATAAAGACTAAGTTTCCAAAGGCAAGGGGGAAAAGCAAGGATGAGGGGCTGAGCAGACAAATAATAGATGCTCACCGTATTTTAGCATGGTACTAAATACGGTGTCGTTGTTTTTTTATACTTTTCTGTTTTATCTAAAATGTGTACAATGAGCATGTATTGTTTTATAACTTTAAAAAGTTAAGTTCTCTCAGTGGCTGCCCCTCCTCTGAATTCTTCTTCCCTTGTTCTCTTTTCTCCCCCCTGGAAACAGATTCAAGCACATTGTGTTGGTGGATGAATGGAGTCAATGTCTCCTACTCAGTCTCTGAATTCCTCCTGAAAAGTTGAAAATGTTCTTTGTAAATATTCCCATAGTGAAGAAATTAGGAAAGTTATTTAAAGGTCATGATTAAAAGTTGTTTTTAATGATTAATTAAATGTTTTATTTTCTTTATTTTGGAATCAGAACAGAAAGAAACTGTGTGTTGTAGACAAACAGACCTTGGTTCAAATCTTGGCTCTGACACTAACGGGGAAATAATTTTGAACATTTCTTAATCTTTGTTATCTCAAGTTCATCACTTCTGAAATAGGGTAAATAGTAAAAACCTCAAAGGATTGGGGGTGGGATGGTATCTGTAAGGGAGAACATCAAAATGATAAGCATTTGGTCCAGATGGTAAGGTAATCATAGATTTGTATGAGAATTTGTCAGTTGCCCAGAAGAGCATCAATGGTCTTCCAGAAAGTTGTCATGTAATTGGAGCTGTTTTTGTAGGTTATTTGTTTCTCTTTATTCTAGGGGAGGGGTTAGTCCCCCTGAGATGTGTGCACGGGGAATATTGCCCCTGGAAAAGGAAACTTTCCATGGTATCTTCACCTAGCATTTTTGCTAGAAAATAAATATTTTTAATGGCATGTTTCTGCTAGAGAACATTCTCTTACTTGTCTGAAACTGGGGCCCGAGGAAGAGGCTCCTATTACCTTTCTCAGCTAGAATTCACCCCAAGGGCATTAATAATGAGCTGTCTCTGTCTTGAACGCTAATTTCTTTCTGCCACATCAGAGAGGCAGTCCAGATAGAAAGATGCCTCTCAAGAGAGTATTCAGGAAGAGCATATTAGGTGCCTGGGCCCAGCATGAATTATTCATACATATGGTGGCCAAGGAGGAAAGACAGAAGAGCGTCCCTGGGAGGGAAACAGATCCCAAGTTAGAAGGATCCTTTAACAGTGAGAATGGCAAGATGAGAACCTGAGTTGAATGTTTGATTCATCTGCAGGGCACATTCATCTTTCAGACTGAGGGAGCAACAATTCATTTCAAACACTTTACAGAAGTTCAGGATTGGACTTAATCCCAAAACTGAGTTTCAGAGCAACCCCTCTGATGTGGTGTGGACAGCCAGTGAAAGTGAAGGAAAATGAGATTTAGAAGGCGGTGTGGTCGGGAAGGTGATGGGAGTCTGCGCTTGGAGACTGAAGGTAAGAATGGAGGGAAGTGAACCAACTCAAGAGACATCTAGGAGGCTGAATCTGTAGGGCTTGGTGGTCATTTGGATGTATGGAGAGAGAAAGAGGAATGTGTCAGCAATTAGTCCCCAGTCACAGGCTGGAACAGTTGAAAAGGGGCATCTGGACATAGTGGCAAGTTCCAGGGAGTGAGGAGTCCCAGAGATAGCTCTAAACACCTAAAACAAGTATTCCTACCCCTGTGGCAATGAAATTTCCCACAGTAAATCAATATACTGACTCTTGTTTATGTAATAGTCTCTTATGAATTTGGTCAGCTTAAGACACGCCCACAAATTCCAGATAAATTTATAAAATTGAAGTGGGGGTGATAGAATAGCTGGAATTACAGGAACCTCACCCTTGTGCTGCCCCTTTTCTAGATTTGACAGAGCTGCCAGCGCATCTTCTTCTCCATCTCTCTATTTAATGTCAACAGGGAGCTGAGAGTTTAAGTCCCCTAAAATTACCATAAGGGGGGTGAAAACAAGATGCTAAGAGAATTCAAAGAAAGGAGAAGTGGTCCACATGCAGAGGACAGAGGATCTGACCTGGGGGTCAAAATTAGGATTTGGAGTTGAAGAGAAGTGGCACCTACTTGATTTTAGAAGAAGATGGTAGAGGGTATCAGAGGGTGAAAATCTGAAATAAAGATGAGAATGTCTAAGTGCACAGCATCTGGCATACAGTAGGCACTCATTAAAAGAGTCTTTGATCTGGGTGTAAATCTTAGCATCTTTCAAGTCACAAGTATCATTTTCATCCTTTGCTTACTTATGTACCTGAACTCCCAGATCATACTCTTAGAGCTAACAAGGTCATATTTTCTCAGCACTGGCTTTTTGTCTTGTATTGGGATCCATTTTTCTTTCTAATCCAGTAACTCTTCTTTGGAGAAGAAGGAATTAAGAGACCACTCTGCATTGGGAGGAAATTTTAAAGTAGCTCTTGAGCCAGGTAGATTTGCCCCAGAATGGGGCAAAGAAGAGCAACAAAAAAAGGAATTAAGGCTATCACGTCTGGCAGATGCTCAGTTCTTGCTGAAAGAAAATCCTCCTGGCAGTGTCCAGCACATAATAAATAAATACTGTGTAAATAATTGTTGAATGAGTAAGTGAATGAACAAAATATCCAATCATTTTAATAATAATAACAGCTAATATTTATAAAGGACTTACCCTATGGTAGTTACTGCACACGGTGCTTACATTCATCACTTCCCTTTGATTTTTCTCTTTATAAATGAGAATTAAGGTAACTTTCCGAACATCACACAGCTAATGAGAAATGAAACCAGGATACAAACCCAACATTGCATTTATTTTAGTCCCACACTAATCCTATTGCTATACCATATTTTGTCCCAAATATTTATTCAACAGATATTTATTGAGCACTTATTATGTACCAGGTACATACTAGATATTGGAGACAGACTGGTGAACTAGACTGACCCGAACCCCTTCATGAATCTTAAAGTGGAGGAAACAAAATAAATAGGCAAGGAAATGCTAAACACATCCATAAACAGTTATTTCAGCAGTTGATAATCTCTTAGAGCAACAGCAAACAGTGGAGGGCTACTTTTATCAGGATGGTCAGGAAAGGCACCTCTGAAGGGGTGACATTTAAGCTAAGACCTGAAAGTTAAGAAGTTTGTGAGGCAAAGCACCAGGAGGAAAAGTCATTTTTTAAATCCTGTACGAAAAACAAAATGGCGAGCATTTCTATGGTAAGTTTTAATTTCCCAGGCATATCTGCATGCATTCTTTTACTTCACTGAGACAAGCCTTTGGAAGGTGTTTCACTTTAGGGTCCTTTCCACAAAATGCGTCCTGTTATTTGTTCACAGTCCCCATCACCATTCTGTTACATTGGTTAATAATTACAGGTCATCAGCAGGGCTGACGTAAAGGTCAACCACCTCTGAGAAAACAAAAATCCTCCAATTAGCTAAGAATCAGTGAAGAGCGATGCCTGGAGGAGTAGCAAAGAAATCAAAGGAAAAGGTTGCCAACAATCATCCAAAAAGCAACTGGTTGCTCTTTAGGGAAAGCCCAACTTGGCCTGCTTAATGAGCCTTGAAACTCTGAGCAAACAAATTCAGAGTCCGCAGTAGAGGCAAACACAGGGCAACAAAGAGGGGACCATTAAACACACAGATTGGATGTGACCCTCTCTCCACTGTGAAGGAGCTTGGCAACCCTGGTGAACCATCCTGGGGAGATACAGTCAGGATGATCTGGGATACAGCATCTCCCAGAGGAGAGCTGCCCAAACCTCCCTTCTTATTCTTTCCCCATTCAATGCCCAAATCTCTCATCCTTCACCTCACACTGGACCGCCAGCACAGTTTCACGAATAAGACTCAGAGATTACCAGTGTATGAGATGTGAACTGCCACTATTACCGGGGCAGGGACTGCTAATCCATCCATCATGGCATCCTTTTCTCTGAACCTGCAGGCAACCTCAGAATCTCTCTTGATACAAATCTAGAGGCAGCTACTATCACGTACTAAGAATTCAGACACAATAAGAAGTCTATGTGGCATTCCTGAATTCTAAACCATTTTAAATATCACCATCTCGAAGGTCGAATAAGCGCTCTCTATGGGCTGATGCATCTGAGATCATCCGGTATAGCAGGAACTGCCGTTCAGTGAGCTGACTTCACACCAGAGTGCTCTGTGAATTCTCTATGGACTCTGTACTAACTCACCCCCATGCAACTCCAGGAGGTAGGAGATAATATTAGCCCCCTTTTACAGATGAGGGAAGCAAGGCTCAAAGAAGTTAAGGTAACTGACAAAGACACGAAGCTGGTAAGTGACTGACCTAGAACACAAACCTGGATTTTGACTTAGGGCACTTTTGAGTATACCACATCACAGTTAATTTTTTTAAGTGAACGACATGGTGCATGTCAGAATGAAAATTTCTTCAGGATCTACCAAACATGGACCAAATACCAGTAACTAGTCCTCCAGGAGACACATTCGCATTTCCAAACTCACAGCAGTAACGAGATCCCCCAACAACTATTGAGGTGGCTATCGGGGCTCCTGAGAAGGAAAGGCACTTTAAAAAACCTCCAAGCTAATGAGCTGGGATTTGATCTCAGGCCTTCTAAGACCAAATTAGGTCTTAACACTGAGGTACCGCCGAGTATATCCTTTCATGCCTTTATTCAAACTACAAATGGTTCCTGTGCTGGACAAGGGGGCGACAATGACAAACAGCATTCCACATGTCCATGGAGCTTACAAACTAATAGGGGATATAGACATAAACAAGCACATAGAAAATCACTTATTTACGGTTGTCAGCTCTCAGGAGCCCGAGAGAAGGAAACAATGGACAGCTCTATTTTGAATGCGGGTTCGGGGAGGTCAGCCTGAAAGGACAGGTGGGTTAAGCATCTCAGGGGACTCCTTGGCTGCCAAGGTTCCTGGGAGTTAATGAGGCACAATGTTGCTGCAGGAGGTTGTTGAAAAGAAAGGATGAATCAGGAAGGAGACAGAGACATTCTTGGTTCCCAGTTTGGCCAGGAACTTGCACTGGAACCTGGGACACTGGAGGTGGTGGTTGCTGAACCATCCATTCCATGTGTCCCACTCAGTTGCTTCTTGGACAAGAGAAAGAACCGCCTCCAAGATAACTATGGCAGAGCACAGATCTGGGCACCCCAGCCTTGGCTTTTATTCTGTCCCCTGTGCATTAGGTAAATACATTCACTGCCAGATTTTCCCAGTACGTCAGATAGAAGCTGTCACCTGAGGCAACAGGTAAACTGAAAACAGGTAGAGACCCATAGAACTTAAAAATCGACCCAAACAATTGCATTTTTACTGGAGTCCATGGATTACTGAAGCCCTAAGAAACACTCTCCTAGAAAACAACTAATTTTAGAAATACTTTGTTCTCTATCCCAAGATGGGAGGCTTACAACAGGAGGCCTCTGCTGGTTTCCTTTCTTCAGAGCTGGTTGGGCCACATAACTAGATTTCAGCATTTTCTATTTCACAACTAGAAAGCAAGTATTTGAGAAGAGAGGTGGTCATAGACCCAAGTAAATTTGACTGATAAATCATTGAAGAGTAAGAAACCCCAAATGTCAACCTTTTCCGGTTTCCTCAATGGATATGCCCTAGATTTATTTGAACAGTCTCACTTTCTTACAATATAAATTAATATACAAAATGTATAGGTATATATAACTTTTAATTGAATTAATGAGGGAAATTTGCCCTTTTGTCCATGCTGACGTAAGCAGTACTGAACTTTCTATACAGCCATGCACAACTAGAAAATGAGAGAGGATATATGAAATGGCTGGTTTCAGACACTGAACAACGATCATCACAGGACTTTAAACCTTGTGAGAGACAAGAAATAAATGAGGTAAGCACTACGATTACCCTAGGCTTTCTGCCTGGAGGCACTTTCTGGACTATGGCACAGGACAAGGAAACTGTAACAAAGTGTGGCGGTATCACTGAGTTGAGGAAACAGAGACAGAGTTCAGGAAGGTGGGGAATTTTCAAGGCGAAGTACAAGAGGGTACTCATGACCAGGACATCTTGCCTTTTTAAGCTTCCGGTGCTTCATCTCTAGAATGTGAATATTTATGTTTAATCCACATTGAAAGAGTTGAAAGATATCAGTGACAGCGATCATTTACTGAAAATTTATGATGTACCAGGTATTGTCCAAAACCTTTATGTTTAATTTTCACAAAACCCCCTAAGGTAGGTATTATCACTGCCTCCTGTGACAGCTGAAGACCCAGAGAGGAGTGATGTGCTAGGCAGCCTCTAAGATGGCACCCATGATCCTGCTTCCTGGTAGTCACTCTTGTGGAATCTTTCCCCTTGACTGTGGGCTGAACCTACTAGCACTTCTGAGACTAATTTATAAAAACACAATGGCTTCCATCTTGGATGTCCTTCTCACTCCCCTGGGCTGCCCCACAGACTCCCATGTGGCAGCCAATAGCCAAGGGGGAACTGAGACGCACATGCCCACAGCCCATGAGAAAAATGAATCCTTCCAACAACCACACGAGTGAACTTGGACGTGGATCTTCCCCCAGTTGAGCCTTCAGATGAGATCACAGGCCTGGCTGACAGCTGAAACAGGGGACTCGGCTAAGCTGTGCTCAGATTCCTGACACACAGAAACTGTGAGATAACTCATGTTTGTTCTGTTAGTCACTAAGTTTGGGGGTATCTTGTTATGCAGCAATAGAGAGCTACGACTTCAAACGTTACTTAATGTTAAGTAACTTTCCCGAAGCCACAGTAGTATAAGTAAACTAATATAAAATAGCAACCAATACAAATTAGGCCCTCAGTAAAGGGTAATGATTGTGAGGAGGAGAAGGAGGATGACAATTGGTGATCTAAGTAAATAAGACAAAAAATACTGTGTCAAAACTATGGCCAAGGGCTTCCCTGGTGGCGCAGTGGTTGAGAGTCCGCCTGCCAATACAGGGGACGCGGGTTCGTGCCCCGGTCCGGGAAGATCCCACATGCCGCACAGCGGCTGGGCCCGTGAGCCATGGCCACTGAGCCTGCGCGTCCGGAGCCTGTGCTCTGCAACGGGAGAGGCCACAACAGTGAGAGGCCCGCGTAACGAAAAAAAAAAAAAAAAACTATGGCCAAAAGGGCTTTCTGGATGAACTTTCCAAAATTCATCCTTCTTCTTAAGAAAAAGGAAGAAAGTCAAAGTCTGCTTTCTCCACCTTCCTCTGGATGCAGAGAAGTTCAGCACAAAGAAGCACATGCCTACTCCTACCAGACAGGCTGGAACTGCCTAACAGTGTCCACATCTAACCAGAGAGGGTCCTGGTGCTGGGATGAAGTAAATATGCACACCAGAGGGAATCTAAACTCCAATCGCTGGGCTTTTTAAAAGCTCGTATTTGTATATTTGATGTGCAACCTAATTAGACCAGAGCATCTTTAATTAAGTGTGTCAGCCCCAGTGGAAGCCGCAGAGTTCAATGCTAATAAAGCTGATAAAGGTTTTTGTTTCCCAGACTTCTTTTATTTAATGCCTCAACCATGTTAAGCCAATCTGTAACATATGGGCAGTTCTCCCACTATGGATTTATCATTTGGGTGTTTCTTTCTGTGAATTAACGCAATCAAACTCCTGCCAGTGTTAATTATTTTTCTCCAAGAAGCAAATCCCAGAATTTAGCAATAACCAGCTGTGATTTACTGCTGGCAGTGCGGCGGAAATGATGGACTCGCGCTGTCTCCCACCGCCACAGGCAGAGATAGGCTTCTGTGCTCCAGGGCTGACCTTGGCTTTCAGTGCTTCCAGACACAGGCAACATTCTTGGCACTTGCCAGCCTCACCACCCCTCTAGGAGCATAAATCTTGTGGTTTGCAATAAGCTGCCCTTGTAGAAGTTTTGCTGGTCACTAGAAGACTACCTGCCTAGCAGACTCTCGCAGGCAGTGGACTGCATGTACTGTCTGCCAGGACTCCTCTGTCAGGTCTCGCTTACAGAACAAAACTCCCCAAGACAAAAGCCCTGACCTGTGCACCTTTCTAGTGCTCTTCCCTGTAGCTGGAATGCTTTTCCCCACATTGGCCCATAACTAGTAATCATTCATCCTCCAGGTGTTGGCTTAAATGCCACTTCTCTCTGTCCACTCCATTTAACAGAGTTCTCAGCCACAATGAAATCCTCTCTCAGCTTCCTACTGCATTCAAAGCCCTAAGCATAGGATCACAGTTACCTACTTTACTTATTCATTTGTTTACTTATTTATCATGTGCCCCTCTCCATAGAATATTAGCTCCTCAAGATGAGGTCATGCAGCCTTATTCAGGGCTATATCCCCAGCTCCCAGCACATCATGGGAGATAGAGTAGGTGCTTAGCCAATAGCCAAGTCATGAAAAGATAATGAAATCTCAGAGGGATGCCTGGGTGTCTTTTCTACCCAAGTCCTGATCTGTATCAGAAATACTACAGATTCCGAATAACTTCCAAGAGGATTTTTTTGATGACTGATTGGGAGAGTCACCCTGCTGCCCATAATGAGACAAAAGAAAGGTCAATAATAAGACAGAATAGGTAGCCATACTTGGCTAAATGGTGAAGTGGATCAGAATTTAGAATGAGCAAATTGGGATTTGATTCTGGCTGTGTGGCCTCAAGTAAGTCATTTACCCTCTCTGAATTTCTGTTTCCTTATTTAAAGAATGAACCCAACCATCACCAAAGAGGTGTGAAAGAGTAATTGGAACATGTGACCGTTCAACAAATGTTCTTTGAATCTGAATTAGAGGAATATCAATCACAGGAGAAGAAAGGGTGTTGTCCTTGAAGATATCCAGATTTAATAGTAAATAAACACCCAATTGAATTATTAAATTTGTGGTGTAGGCCCATGTGATTTTATGAAACGTGGACAGTCCACAGACGCATCCTCAACCCGCTGAAGTTACTTCACCATAGCTTCAGGTGATGTTGCATAAAGAAAGTTCCTAGTTCCTGAATATCTACTTAGAAAAGGAAATGAAAAGACTAGACTTCCTTCAGATTTCCCTTATCTCTTTTACTCATTCCACCATTGCTAAACTTCTCCCCTCAAGGCCATCATTTCCATATCTGTAAGGCTGATTAAAGCAAACCCCAGGTCCCCTTAAAACAGACACCTAGAAATGTGGAGAAGAACTAGAGGAAATGCACAAAGGCGATTCTAGGGACCGTGGGTATCTGATCAGGGTTTGCTATCCTTGTTAATGATGAAAATCTTTTATCTCATGGGCAGGGGGACAACACGGAAAGCTTTTTAAATCAGTAAGTGGCATGATCAGATTGACATTATAAAAAATATCTTCTGAGCTCATCAGAACCAGGAAACATCCATCTCAGTTTTCTGTCTTAGGAACAGCAGTTCCAAATGTTAGGGATCATAATGTTTTTCACCATGAACTTTCCTATGTTGAGAAAAGAGGGACGATGAGATGCACGCTGGGCAGGGTTTAATCTCTGTCTGATGAAGTTAAAGTGTTACTCAGGAACTTGCCCGCCCTGAACAAAATCGTTAAGAAGAACACTCATGCGTTCGTCTGAACACATGATAGATAAACCTTTTTATAATGGGCTCAGACACCAGCTCTGAAGATCTTACAAGCGTTATCATGATCCTTCCAGAGGCTGCCAATTTCCAAATTAAGCCTGATTAACAGCCAGCAGACAGCATTTAATATCCAGCCCAAACCCATAATGAGGTTGACCTCATTACACTTACCCCAAACTGGGAAGAGGAACCAAATGCTCTCTGAGAGCAGACAAACTTAGAGTGAATAAGAAAGAGTGAATATATTCTCATTTCTGTATTAGATTCCAGATGTAAGGAAAGTTGATCTTATGACCTTTCACTCTCCAAGGAGCTTCCTCACATTGTTTTTACTTTACCCCCAGCTTTGAAATCTCTAAACTCAAGAGAAGTGACATTTACTAAGCACTATGTACATGTCAAAACCTCAGCAGAGCTTCATGGTGGCAGTGAATCATTGAAGAATTTTAGAAATATATATATATATAATCCATATAATAAATATGTTATGTACAGTGTACACATACAATGGCTTCTGCTCTCAAAGCATACATTCTATTGCAGGAGCCAGTCTGATGAACACAACAAGTGGAAGATTCTTAGAACAAGAAATAAACTGCTCCATGGAAACATCAGATACATCTAGAAAGGACATGTGATCAGGGCATTGGGAAAGGGGTCCTTCGAAAACCTAAAAGGCCTCTTTGGACTGAAATTGATCAGTCCCATGAGGCTGGTCATAGGTCCAAGGACTTGTGTAACGCCTAGAAAAGGTGTCATGTGGGGTGGAATTCACCCTGAAGTCATAAATGTACTCTGAGAACAAAGCTGAGGAAAGGAAGCTGAGAGAGCTGCTGCTTGTGGCAACCTTCAGTTACTTGAGGTCCCATTCTGAGATCCTAGGGAGAGAGACGGTGGGTACATAAAGGGACCCAGTTAAACCAAAGAGCTAAGGTTGCTGTAAGAGCTCAGAAAGCCAACCAGCCCGGCTTTGGGGCTTAGTAACTGAGGGCACCTGAGGAGTGTGATTCCCAGTGAAAGCAAAACAGGCAAGAGGCTACCGACACAGTGACTGCAAGGGCAGCTGCCCCACCGTGAGCCGGGAGAAGGGATGTCACCCGGGGCTGTGGATGGAAATGTTCTCAGAAACCACTTGATCCAGCTGAGAGTGGTTTGGGAATGACTTTCTGGAGCCTTTATCAGTGGATTCAGAAAATCACATTTCTCCAACTATGTCCTGTAAAACCAACAAAAATGGACACCAAGGGAATCGGGAGACCCTATCCTCATGCTTCCTCCCTGCCATGAATGAGCTGTGTGACCATGCGTGATTCAAGTCTCCTCTCTGAGCCTTTGCTTACCCATGTATTAAATGAAGGATGTGGAATGACAGAAATGATAGTTTTATTACAACAGCATCTAATAAGCATCTAATAAGTTCCAAGGCCTGTACAGGGTAATAATATATATATATATTTTTTTAACTATTTTCATATAATATATACTTCATAAATAACCCCATGAGGTATGAATGTGTCCTTATTATCAGAAGGGTTAATTATCTTTCTCTAGGTTGCAAACCTGTAAGTGGTATTGGTGGGACTCAAAGCAAGGGCATCCCACCAAAGGCAATACCCTACAACCTTCAAACCATACAAGATTACCATGAAGACCAGTAAATAAATAAAAATTTAAAATCATGTGTACAAAACCCTGATGTACTCTAAAAATTCAGGAATATTATTACTTTTTTAAATAATGGAAAAGTAAACAGAGCTATTGTATCGCAATTTTATATAACATTGGGCTGTTTTTCTTCCTTCTCCTAGCATCTTCCATTCTGCATTCTGGCAATATTTATCCAATGTTCAAAGTTCAGATAGAAAGATCCATCCACTTCTCAAATGCACTTGTGATTATTTTTCTATTATTCCATGTGCTGTGCTCGTATAAAGACATCTTCAATACGTCTTTTCCTGGCATCTGTGTCCTGGTTCAGCTTCTCCCCACACCCTGTCTGCTCTGAACCTTATAATGAAACCAAAGGTTAAATGTTTGTAGACTCACTCAATACCCACAATGTTAAAACAATTGGATGGGAAATAATCTCATCTCAACATTGCTGGGGGAGATGTGCTAGACGCCCATTTGAGTTAATGGGAGTTATAGCCAAAATCAAGGTGAAGGCTCGCTCCCAAGGGCACAAAGGCAAAGAGAAGAACAGGGAAAGTTTAAATTGGAAAAACTCTGCAGCTGCATAAAGGACTCTAGGAATCGAGTTCTAGACTTTGTGAAAATCACGTATCTTTGAGATCTGGCCTCTAGTCCTGCACTGAGACAGAAGTGGGACTAGCTCTTCCATTTAGTAGCTGTATAACCTTGAGAAAGTGATGAACCTCAATTAGACCTCAGTTTACTCATCTTTTAGAAAAAGTATAACAGAGGTTTATAGCTCATCTAGTTGTGGTGGATTATATGGGAGGCTAAATGATATTATGCATACAGAACGCATTATACAAAATAAATAAAAGTGACCTAGGGCTATCAGTATTATTATTTGCGTTATCATCGTCATCACAATTAACAACAACTTCATCACTTTTGCAGAATGGAGAATGTATTAGATACTTTTTTCTCAAGTCAAATGGTTTCCAAGAGCAAACTGCTAGGACCACGATGACCCCACCTAGATCAGACCCCACAGGCTGTCACAGAGTGGGTACTCTATCCTCTCACACACAGTCTCAGTTCATCCTCCCAAATGCTCTGAAACACAGACATCATTTCCATTTCACAGCTGGTAGAAAACAGAGGCTCAGAGAAGGTAAGCTGTGTTAAAGAGGACATTTGTCTTGTCTGATAAACAAGGGTCAAGGTCAAGATTTTTACAAACTTTTACCCAGGCTAAATCCATGACCACGTATCCACGTCTTCCCTACACTTTTCCATTTGTCCCTGCACCATCACTATGATCCACATATTTGATCACAGTGTCGATCATAAATATGGAGGCATGACCCTACAAATGTGGATTTTACACCCAGTCGGTTCAGAAGTCATGTGTCCCTTGGGCTTTCATATGGGATACTGAGGGCCCTTGATAGGTACGAGCCAACCATCATTTGAGACCACCAGCTGAATCAACACCTCCTGAGTAGCACCAAAGACATTCCTCTGAACCACAAATTCAGCGTCAACACTTAAGATCCAAAGAAAAACCATAGGGAAGGAAAAAAGTTCCATCTCTTTTAAAAGACACCCCAATCACAACAGGAAAATATAAGATAAATTCTAAGATAACCGAGGACATCCAGATATATCTGAAAATGGGAAGGTAGCTATGAAAGCGAGGTACTGGGGAAACCTGGGGAAAAGACACAGATATATGCAGCACTGAAATGCACACTGACCTCAGACCCTACTTGTTAGGCAGGATCCCTAGGAAGTTTCACTCTAATTCTGTTTAAATGTCCCCTTTCTATGCTTCCTTGGGACAAAACACTCAAGACTTGAGGGCAAACCCTCCCTGACCTCGTAGAGTGCCGTGGACAGTTGTTCCCTTGGTCCCTTTGTGGGTCTCCCATGGGGATTCCTCATTAGGGGAGAATTCCTCATCTCTGGGGCATCAGATGTAAGAGGGAAGCAGAGAGTAAGCCCTGGAGTTTAAAATAAAAATAATAAAAATGTCCAAACAACCATAAGAACACAACCTAGCAGGCTCAGGGCCTGTGGATAATCAAATGACAGACATCATTTGGACAGGAGGGGCTAGACACCCACAGTCCAGGATGGCTTCCCTCCCTCCTCTGTCACCTGCCTCCCTCTCTCACCACCATTGTTCATGGATGAGTTGTCTCTGGTTTGAAACATCACCCAAGATACACAACATTTCACTGGAGTTGAATTTGGGTAAATAGAAACCTCAGTTATAAACGAAGAGCCAAATTACATCAAAAATGGGATTTTGGACCATTGGGGTTAGAGACATTCTCTTCCCATGTCAGTTTGAGTCTTAGATTTCAAATCTGTGTTCTGAGTAAAGTACCATTCATACATTAACTCATTTCATCCTTACTACAACACTTTGGGGCGGGTATTACCATTTCCAGCACACAGGTGCGGAACCTGAGACAGGGGGAGTTAAATGAAAGAACTCAAGGCCAGACATTGCTTAAATAGCAGAGTTGGGATTCAAATCCAGGTCTCCTAATTTCAAATCCAAGGCTCTTTGCGCTACCCATTACATTTCCGCCGTATTTTACCGCCAAGATATGTCCTGTCCCAAACACTAGGACAAGCTCTCATTTTCATATGTCATGATGGGCTTCACTTTGCTTTATCTCAGTTTCTCTTGCTTCCCCTCTTTTATTCCCAGAAACATTCAACCTAAAAATGAAGGTGACCTCCCCTTAAATTCTCTAGTGGAAGAAAAAGAAACAGTTTTCTGTTCCTTTCTTGGATTCACTGATAAGAGTGGAGACACAGCACAGCCTCGGATCTCAGCAGCTATTGTCCTCTGTATGTTTTATTCTTTCACATACACCTTAATTTGCCTGGGAGAGAAACAGATATCTGATATGACAAGTGTATGTTGTTTTTTTTTCTCCTGGAGATCTGACTGTTCATTTTTTCCCTTGGAAGGGCCAGAGTGTCTTTCAAAAGTTTCAGCCCTGGGTTTTTGAGAAACTTATCCGTGTGGCATGTCTGTCACTTTTCACAGTCCTCAAGCGAGTCCTGGCAATTTTCACATAATGGCATTTGTTGACAGGTTGTTAGGGCTGACAGTGAATATGTTTGAAAAACTGTCAAGCTAGTGAAAAAAAAAATTAAAGAGGGAGCCTCCTTACATTTGAAACAGCATGTTAAACTATAAGTACGTCCTCAAAATGCAGAGACCTCCACTTCTCATCAAGTTACATGCTCAACAGTGACAGCCTGAGAAGGTAGAATCCCTAAAAATTAATGTCATCTTGTCACTTCAAAGGTCATACGGCACATTACCACTAAACTCTATTTATCTGCATAAAATTGAGTTTGCCTTTAATGCTGAATAACAGGTGAAGGGAGAGAGGATGATCTGCGGATGCAGTCAGGGTGAAGCAAGGTGTTTAATTGGGCAGGCACAAGTGCCCAGGGAAGTTGGCAGGGAGCCCTGAGAAGCAGCCTTGCAATGCTAGTCACTTGGGCCACCCCTGTGGTTGATCTTGAATCAACATATTCTGAAGGAATGAGTTAACTGATGAGCAGTGACTCAGGCAATGAATGGACAGAGTGGCAGTGGCAGTTACCCACCAGGTTGACAAGAGAAAACCCACCATGTCCTGAAGGGTTCCATTCACTGGGCACATCAGAAGTCCAGAAAAAGACGAAGAGCCAAGTACTTGGCATTTTTCCATGGCCATTAAGATGTGGTAATGACCAAATATGACTGTCAGATGCCCACTGGGGGTCATTATGTGCACAGCCCTCATCTAGACACCTTGTAAGAATGGGAGACATGTTAAGAGTGTGTGCTCACCCTGGAAGCCTGCAACCTGGCCAGGAACCCAAGGCAAGCACCTGAACCATGAAATTGCAACATGACAGAATAATGAAACTTGTACAAATTAAGAGAAGTGATGGTGTAGATGTCAAGGCTGCCTTCTCTTGGCTTGTTCAACTCCTGCTTGCTGAGCTCCACTTACCTACAGATTTATCCCTGAACTTCTGCGGAGAAAATCCTGGCATCAATCTCATCAGTTCTTCGGGTATGAAATTGCCGAAGAACTGATGAGATTGTATTTAGCCTGATGACTGTCAGCTGTGGCCGTCACCAGGTACACCTAAAAATCAGCTATTCCTTACTTATTTAGTAGTCTATGTCCATGGGTGACTCATAGCCCTCTGAAATTCAACTTCCTCATATGAAAGATGAACTAAGGTTATCTTTATTGTTGAGCTGCCTTGAATATCAAATTTGACATAACATTTGTATAAGCATCATGCCAAGTCCAGTAGATACCAGATGCCCAAGTGTTTTTGTTTGGAAGGAAGACACAGGTCTTCATATGGGAAGGAAACGGATGAAATCGAGGTGATAGAAGTTTCCACCAACTTTGCTTAGGGCTTCAAATTACTGTCTTTCCTTTAAAGCTCACCAATCTCCTTTTTAAGAACAAGATCTCTCTCTCTTTCTCTCTTAGGCACTAGTGTAGTTTATAGCAGGATCCACAAATAAACTTGTGCCCAAGCACACAGTTAAAACTGCTTTAATTCTCTGATTCAGAATGTGAGCATTTCCACCGGGGCCTCCCTCCCTCCAGAGGCTTAGATCTAAACAGTATCCTGGACTTTGCAAGCTCGGCAAGATGTAGAGTTCAATCAACCAAGAGCTCTGAGGGGCTGGCAGGGCATGACGCCTGAGGGGCAGGGCTGTTGTCTTCGCCCCACTCAGGGAAGAGTTTGTTGTACAGGAGAGTCAAGTCTGACTTTACAGTGCTGTCTGTGAGAGTACCCAGGAGGGTGGCAGAAAGCTGACAATGAAGGAGTCTAGAGCTGGGACTTGCCTTCACAGCAAGAGGCCCTGGCTGGAGCAGGGGTCGCAAAGGGGGGAGAATGAAAGCAAACCCCTCTGGAGACAGCTAACAACAATACAGAGAAATAACAGCTTCCGTTTTAAACAATTTTATTAACTATAAAAAAATGCACAGAAAAGTGCGCAAATTATAAATGTATCTCAAGGAATTTTTACAAACTGCCCATATATTTTTTGTGACCAGATCAAGAAATGGTTAAGAACATGCAGAATGTGACCAGCCTCCGGACCCTCTTTTTAGCCCTAGTCACCAGCTGTTTTCTCCTCAAAGGTAACCACTCTCCTGACTTCTACCACATAGATTAGGTTTGCTTGCCTTGAATTTTACATAAATTGAATCATACCGTAGGTACTCTTTTATGTCTGGCTTCTTTCGCTTAATGTCACTCTTGTGAGATTCATCCAAATTGTTGTTTGCAGCAGTAGTTCATTTTTCTCACTGCTGGATCTAGTATCAACAGTCATTTGAGTTATTTGGGGGTTTTGACTAATGTGAATTGTGCTTCTGTGATCATTCCTTATACATGGCTTTTGGGTCACACATGAATGCACTTCTGTTGGGTATATACCGGGGGCAGAACTACTGGTTGTAGGTTCTGCTTTGTTCAGTTGCAGCGGATACTGCGGAAAAGTCTTCCGAAGTGGTTGCACCGATTTACACTCTCACCAGCCATGTATGAGCCTTCCAGTTGCTCCACATTGTCCCCAACAGTTGGTGTTGTCAGGCAAAACGTTAATCATTATTGTGGGTATGAATAATTGCTACTTCTTACTGAGGTCTTATTATATACCAAGCCTAGTGTTAATCAGTTTACGTATTTTGTGTCCAAATCTTTCAGAAACAGTATCTCCATCTTTCTGTTTAGTAAACTGATGATATTCAAGGAAATTAAGCCATTTGTCAAAAGTCATCTAATGACTGTGTGAGAACTGGAGTAAAATCCCAACTCTGTATGACTTCATAATATGTACTAGTTACATATTATGTTTTTCTTAATTGATTAATTGATTTGAAAGGGTTTTTGTTCCCCCAAGGATTTCAAAACTTTCAGTCACAACAATGTGTATCAGTCTATTGGGGCTGTTATAACAAATTACCATTGACTGGGTGCTCACATAACAGATATTTATTTCTCACAGTTCTGAGGCTAGGAAGTACACGATCAAGGTGACAGACCATTTGTTTCCTGGTGAGAATCCTCCTTCTGGTTTGCAGATGGCTGCCTTCTTGTCGTATCCTCACATGACAGAGAGAGAACAAGCTGTTGAAGCAAGCTCTCATGTCTCTTCTTATTATAGCACTAATCCCATCATGAGAGCAGCACCCTCATGACCTGATTACCTCCCAAAGGCCCCACCTCCAAATATTATCATTTTAGGGGTTAGGGACCCACATATGAATTTTGAGAAAACACAGACATTCAGTCCATAGCACAATGTAATTGACTTAGGCACAAATTATTCCTTGTAAGAAGGCAATGTGAAAACAAAGCCACTAAAAAGGAGAAAATTACCAGGAAAAATGGTCCACAATGAGGAAACAGAACCTACCCACAATGGTACATTGTTGGTAGGAACGTAAATTGGTGCAACCACTATGGAAAACAGTATGGAGGTTCCTTAAAAAACTAAAATATAGCTACCATATGATCCAGCAATCCCACTCCTGGGCACATATCTGGAAAATATGAAAACTCTAATTTGAAAAGATACATGCACCCCAATGTTCATAGCAGCACTATTTACAACAGCCAAGACATGGAAGCAACCTAAATGTCCATTAATAGAGGAATGGATAAAGAAGATGTGGTATATATACACAATGGAGTATTACTCATCCATAAAAAAGAATGAAATCATGCCATCTGCAGCAACATGGATGGACCTAGAGATCATCACACTAAGTGAAGTAAGTCAGACAGAGAAAGACAAGTATCATGTGATATCGTGTCAAGTCTCAGTCACTAGTGACTGTGTCTCTGATCTCTGGCTTCCAAACCATTACACCTAGACTTCACCCACATTCATGGAAGCCAGGTTCTTAACAGTAAACTTCTTTTTCCCACAATATATGTGATGGCTCTGATTTCCTGACTAATCCCAGGCTGATACAATAGCTTTTTTTTTTTTTCTTTCATTTTGTGGAAAACTAAACATGGCAGTATTTGCTATTCCTCCCATTGAGAGGGAAAATCTAATTTTCCTCTTTTTAAATTTGGGCTGGCCTCTGTGGCAGGCAGGTTCAGCTGTATCCAGCAGAAACAGCAGTAAGATTCAACAAGACAAATTAGTCAGTACATGTGAGTCACATGTACTCAAAAGCTGAGTATACTTGAATATGGAGGCTATTACTATGTGTGGGTTATTATGGTGAATGAACTCTTATTTACACCCATATGCTGAAGAAGCCCAGGTAAACTAGGCATACATTTTAGAGACTTGTTTGTCATCATTATAAATCCCAGCACAGTATACGTCTGCACCATTGACAAATTATTAGCCCTAGAATAAGAGTGAGTTGATATGTTTACTATGAATGTAATGACTCTATTAGAGACAGATTGGAACTTGGGGAAGGATATGGGTTCTCAGAGATCTGGGGATTCCTCTAAGCTGTGAACAAGCTGAAACTAAAGAAACCCTATGGCCTGATTTCAGGACCCTGGGTGGGTTTAGTGTTCTAAGCAAGATGTTCAGAAACAAAGGAAATGTTATACAGTCTGTGAGCCTTTTGTGAGCCTCTTGATTGCTCGAAAATCCTAGGTAGACACCAAGAAATCAGGTGTGCCAAGAAAGTGATCTTTAAGGCCCCTCTATGGGGATGTGAAATTTTTAGAAGATGGAAATTCTTTCTTTTAAAAAAAAAGTGGGAGAGATGCTAGGATATGGCCAGAATTTTTGAGTGGCAATTACTCCCACAGCCCTAAAGTTTGAAAATAAAAGTATATTTTGGAGACAGGAAATGGGAGAGGCTGTTTACCTCTTGTGGAATCTAGAAGGTTTATAAAACTTAGGTTGTTCCTCAAAGCAGCCATACTATATAGCTTCAGGAGGCACTGGGGGCTTCCATGCAGACAGGAATCTCTGCAGGAAAACTCCAGGGAAATAGAAATCCTGGTCACAGAGATGGGACAAGAGTGGCACGAAAGAAAACTTGGGGATTACCACACGCACCACAGCTTTTCCCAATCACCTTTCCCCATGCTTCCAATGCTCCCTATGCCTCAGATGGCCCTGCTGCGTTACTCTTTATCCCATAAATACCCCAGCCCCTTGTCTTCCAGGAGTCAGATTTGAGATTTGTTCTCCTGTCTTTGTTCTCCTGGCTGCCTTGTGAATAAGCCCTGACTTCACTGCAAACCTCAGATGTCTCAGCGTTTTGACTTGCTGTGTTTCTGGCAAAGGGAACCTGGCTCGGATAAATCGCCCAGCAAAGAGAAATCCAAGATATCACTCAGATTTTTATCACAGTTGTCTACACCGTATGGCGGACAGGGTCTTGGTGCTCCAGCCGGGTGTCAGGCCTGACCCTCTGAGGTGGGAGAGCCGAGTTCAGGACACTGGACCACTGCAGACCTCCTGGCTCCATGTAATATCAAATGGCAAAAGCTCTCCCAAAGATGTCCGTCTCAACGCTAAGACCCAGCTCCACTCAACGACCAGCAAGCTCCAGTGCTGGACACCCCATGCCAAACAACTAGCAAGACAGGAACACAACCGCACCCATTAGCAGAGAGGCTGCCTAAAATCATACTAAGTTCACAGACACCACAAAACACACCACCGGACGTGGACCTGCCCACCAGAAAGACAAGATCCAGCCTCATCCACCAGAACACAGGAACCAGTCCCCTCCACCAGGAAGCCTACACAACCCACTGAACCAACCTTACGCACTGGGGCAGACACCAAAAACAATGGGAACTATGAACTTGTAGCCAGAGAAAAGGAGACCCCAAACACAGTAATTTAAGCAAAATGGAAAGACAGAGAAATATGCAGCAGATGAAGGAGCAAGGTAAAAACCCACCAGACCAAACAAATGGAGAGGAAACAGGCAGCCTACCTGAAAAAGAATTCAGAGTAACGATAGTAAAGATGATCCAAAATCTTGGAAATAGAATGGAGAAAACACAAGAAACATTTAACAAGGACCTAGAAGAACTAAAGAGCAAACAAACAATGACTAACAGCACAAAACATGAAATTAAAAATTCTCTAGAAGGAATCAATAGCAGAATAACTGAGGCAGAAGAATGGATAAGTGACCTGGAAGATAAAATAGTGGAAATAACTGCTGCAGAGCAGAATAAAGAATGAAAAGAAATGAGGACAGTCTCAGAGACCTCCGGGACAACATTAAACACACCAACATTCGAATTATAGGGGTCCCAGAAGGAGAAGAGAAAAAGAAAGAGACTGAGAAAATATTTGAAGAGATTATAGTTGAAAACTTCCTTAATATGGGAAAGGAAATAGTCAATCAAGGCCAGGAAGTGCAGAGAGTCCCATACAGGATAAATCCAAGGAGAAACACACCAAGACACATATTAATCAAACTATCAAAAATTAAATTCAGGAGATTGGTTCAAGATGGCAGAGTAGAAGAAGGTGCTCTCACTCCCTCTTGCAAGAGCATCTGAATCACAACTAACTGCTGAACAACCATCGACAGGAAGACACTGGAACTCACCAAAAAATCCCCCCACATCCAAAGACAAAGGAGAAGCCACAATGAGACAGAAGGAGGGGCACAATCACAACCAAATCAAATCCCATAACTGCTGGGTGGGTGACTCACAGACTAGAGAGCACTTATACCACAGAAGTCCACCCACTGGAGTGAAGGTTCTGAGCCCCACGTCAGGCTTCCCAACCTGGGGGTCCGGCAATGGGAGGAGGAATTCCTAGAGAATCAGACTGTGAAGGCTAGCAGGATTTGATTAGAGGACTTCGACAGGACTGGGGGAAACAGAGACTCCACTCTTGGAGGGCACACACAAAGTAGTGTGCGCATCAGGACCCAGGGGAAGGAACAGTGATCCCATAGGAGACTGAACAAGACCTGCCTGCTAGTGTTGGAGAGACTGCTGCAGAGGCAGGGGGTGGCTGTGTCTCACTGTGAGGACAAGGACACTGGCAGCAGAAATTCTGGGAATTACTCCTTGGCATGAGCCCTCCAAGAGTCTGTCATTAGCCCCACCAAAGAGCCCAGGTAGGTTCCAGTGTTGGGTTGCCTCAGGCCAAACAACCAACAGGGAGGGAACCCAGCCCCACCCATCAGCAGACAAGTGGATTAAAGTTTTACTGAGCTCTGCCCACCAAAGCAACAGCCAGCTCTACCCACCACCAGTCCCTCCCATCAGGAAACTTGCTCAAGCCTCTTAGATAGCCTCATCCACCAGAGGGCAGACAGCAGAAGCAAGAAGAACTACAATCCTGCAGCCTGTGGAACAAAAACCATATTCACAGAACAATAGACAAGATGAAAAGGCAGAGGGCTATGTACCAGATGAAGGAACAAGATAAAACCCCAGAAAAACAACTAAATGAAGTGGAGATAGGCAACCTTCCAGAAAAAGAATTCAGAATAATGATAGTGAAGATGATCCAGGACCTCGGAAAAAGAATGGAGGCAAAGATCAAGACGCTGCAAGAAACGTTTAGCAAAGACCTAAAAGAATTAAAGAACAAACAAACAGAGATGAACAATACAATAACTGAAATGAAAACTACACTAGAAGGAATCAATAGCAGAATAACTGAGGCAGAAGAATGGATAAGTGACCTGGAAGACAGGATGGTGGAATTCACTGCTGTGGAACAGAATAAAGAAAAAAGAATGAAAAGAAATGAAGACAGCCTAAGAGACCTCTGGGACAACATTAAAACTAACAACATTCGCATGATAGGGGAACCAGAAGGAGAAGAGAGAGAGAAACGACCCGAGAAAATATTCAAAGAGTTTATAGTAGAAAACTTCCCTAGCATGGGAAAGGAAACACCACCCAAGTCCAGGAAGTGCAGAGAGTCCCATACAGGATAAACCCAAGGAGAAACACACCGAGGCACACAGTAATCAAATTGGCAAAAATTAAAGACAAAGAAAAATTATTGAAAGCAGCAAGGCAAAAATGACAAATAACATACAAGGGAACTCCCATAAGGTTAACAGCTGATTTCTCAGCAGAAGCTCTACAAGCCAGAAGGGAGTGGCATGACATATTTAAAGTGATGAAAGGGAAGAACCTACAACCAAGACTACTCTACCCGGCAAGGATCTCATTCAGGTTTGACGGAGAAATCAAAAGCTTTACAGACAAGCAAAAGCTAAGAGAATTCAGCACCACCAAACCAGCTCTACAACAAATACTAAAGGAACTTCTCTAAATGGAAAAACAAGAGAAGAAAAGGACTTACAAAAACTAACCCAAAACAATTAAGAAAATGGTAATAGGAACATACTTATCAATAATTATTACCTTAAACATAAATGGATTAAATGCTTCAACCAAAAGACACAGGCTCATTGAATGGATACAAAAACAAGACCCATATATATGCTGTCTACAAGAGACCCACTTCAGACCTAGGGACACATACAGACTGAAAGTGAGGGGATGGAAAAAGATACTCCATGCCAATGGAAATCCAAAGAAAGCTGGAGTAGCAATACTCATATCAGATAAAATAGACTTTAAAATAAAGAATGTTACAAGAGACAACCAAGGACACTACATAATGATCAAGGGATCAATCCAAGAAGAAGATATAACAATTATAAACATATATGCTCCCAACATAGGAGCACCTCAATACATAAGGCAACTGCTAACAGCTATAAAAGAGGAAATCGACAGTAACACAGTAACAGTGGGGGACTTTAACACCTCCCTTACACCAATGGACAGATCATCCAAACAGAAAATTACTAAGGAAACACAAACTTTAAATGACACAATAGACCAGATAGATTTAATTGATATTTATAGGACATTCCATCCAAAAACAGCAGATTACACTTTCTTCTTAAGTGCGCACAGAACATTCTCCAGGATAGATCACATCCTGGGTCACAAATCAAGCTTCATTAAATTTAAGAAAATTGAAATCATATCAAGCATCTTTTCAGACCACAACACTATGAGATTAGAAATCAATTACAAGGAAAAAACGTAAAAAACACTAATATATGGAGGCTAAAAATATGATACTAAATAACCAAGAGATCACTGAAGAAATCAATGAGGAAATCAAAAAATACCTAGAGAAAAATGACAATGAAAATATGACGATCCAAAACCTATGAGAGGCAGCAAAAGCAGTCCTAAGAGGGAAGTTTATAGCAATACAAGCCTACCTCAAGAAACAAGAAAAATCTCAAATAAACAATCTAGCCTTACACCTAAAGGAACGAGAGAAAGAAGAAGAAACAAAACCCAAAGTTAGTAGAAGGAAGGAAATCATAAAGGTCAGAGCAGAAATAAATGAAATAGAAACAGAGAAAACAATAGCAAAGATCAATAAAACTAAATGCTGGTTCTTTGAGAAGATAAACAAAATTGATAAACCATTAGCCAGACTCATCAAAAAAAAGAGGGAGAGGACTTAAAATAATAAAATTAGAAATGAAAAAGGAGAAGTTACAACAGACACCGCAGATATACAAAGCATCTTAAGAGACTACTACAAGCAACTCTATGCCAATAAAATGGACAACCTGGAAGAAATGGACAAATTCTTAGAAAGGTATAACGTTCCAAGACTGAACCAGGAAGAAATAGAAAATATGAACAGACCAATCACAAATCATGAAATTGAAACTGTGATTAAAAATCTTCGAACAAACAAAAGTCCAGAACCAGATGGCTTCACAGGTGAATTCTATCAAACATTTAGAGAAGAGCTAACACCCATTCTTCTCAAACGCTTCCAAAAAATTGCAGAGGAAGGAACACTCCCAAACTCATTCTATGAGGCCACCATCACCCTGATACCAAAACCAGACAAAGATACTACAAAAAAAGAAAATTGCAGACCAATATCACTGATGAATATAGTTGCAAAAGTCCTCAACAAGATACTAGCAAACAGAATCCAACAGCACATTAAAAGCATCATACACCATGATCAAGTGAGATTTATCCCAGGGATGCAAGGATTCTTCAATATATGCAAATCAATCAATGTGATACACCATATTACCAAATTGAAGAATAAAAACCATATGATCATCTCAATAGATGCAGAAAAAGCTTTTGACAAAATTCAACACCCATTTATGATAAAAACTCTCCAGAAAGTGGGCATAGAGGGAAACTACCTCAACATAGTAAAGGCCATACACAACAAACCCACAGCAAATATGAGAAGAAAAAGAAATAAAAGGAATCCAAATTGGAAAAGAAGAAGTAAAACTGTCACTGTTTGCAGATGACATGATACTATACATAGAGAATCCTAAAGTTGCCACCAGAAAACTACTAGAGCTAATCAATGAATTTGGTAAACTTGCAGGATACAAAATTAATGCACAGAAATCTCTTGCATTCTTATACACTAATGATGAAAAATCTGAAAGACAAATTAAGGAAACACTCCCATTTACCATTGCAACAAAAAGAATAAAATACCTAGGAATAAACCTACCTAGCAAGACAAAAGACCTGTATGCAGAAAACTATAAGACACTGATGAAAAAATTAAACATGATCCAAACAGATGGAGAGATATACCACGTTCTTGGATTGGAAGAATCAGTATTGTGAAAATGACTATACTACCCAAAGCAATCTACAGATTCAATGCAATCCCTATCAAATTACCAATGGCATTTTTTATGGAACTAGAACAAACTATCTTAAGATTTGTATGGAGACACAAAAGACCCCGAATAGCCAAAGCAGTCTTGAGGGAAAAAAACGGAGCTGGAGGAATCAGGTTCCCTGACTTCAGACTATACTACAAAGCTACAGTAATCAAGACAATATGGTACTGGCACAAAGACAGAGATATAGATCAATGGAACAGGATAGAAAGCCCAGAGATGAACCCACGCACCTATGTTCAACTAATCTATGACAAAGGAGGCAAGGATACACAATGGAGAAAAGACAGTCTCTTCAATAAGTGGTGCTGGGAAAACTGGACAGCTACATGTAAAAGAATGAAATTAGAATACTCCCTAACACCATACACAAAAATAAACTCAAAATGGATTACAGACCTAAATCTAAGACCAGACACTATAAAACTCTTAGAGGAAACCATAGGCACAACACTCTATGACATAAATCACAGCAAGATCCTTTTTTGACCCACCTCGTAGAGACGTGGAAATAAAAACAAAAATAAACAAATGGGATTTAATGAAACTTAAAAGCTTTTGCACAGCAAAGGAAACCATAAAGAAGATGAAAAGACAACACTGAGAATGGGAGAAAATATTTGCAAACAAAGCAACTGACAAAGGATTAATCTCCAAAATATACAAGCAGCTCATGCAGCTCAATATCAAAAAAACAAACAACCCAATCCAAAAATGGGCAGAAGACCTAAATAGACATTTCTCCAAAGAACATATACAGATTGCCAACAAACACACAAAAGGATGCTCAACATCACTAACCATTAGAGAAATGTAAATCAAAACTACAATGAGGTATCACCTCATACCGGTCAGAATGGCCATCATCAAAAAATCTACGAACAGTAAATTCTGGAGAGGGTGTGGCAAAAAGGGAACCCTCTTGCACTGTTGGTGGGAATGTAAATTGATGCAGCCACTATGGAGAACACTATGGAGGTTCCTTAAAAAACAAAAAATAGAACTATCATATGACCCAGCAATCCCACTACTGGGCATACACCCTGAGAAAACCATAATTCAAAAAGAGTCATGTACCACAATGTTCATTGCAGCAGTATTTACAATAGCCAGGACATGGAAGCAACCTAAGTGTCCATTGACAGATGAATGGATAAAGAAGCTGTGGCACATATATACAGTGGAATATTACTCAGCCATAAAAAGAAATGAAATTGAGTTATTTGTAGTGAGGTGGATGGACCTAGAGTCATATAGAGTGAAGTAAGTCAGAAAGAGAAAAACAAATACCGTATGCTAACACATATATATGGAATCTAAAAAAAAAAAAAAAGGTTCTGAAGAACCTAGAGGCAGGACAGGAATAAAGTCGCAGACCTAGAGAACGGACTTGAGGACACGGGGAGGGGGAAGGGTAAACTGAGATGAAGTAAGAGAGTGGCATGGACATAGATACACTACCAAATGTAAAATAGAGAGCTAGTGGGAAGCAGCTGCATAGCACAGGGAGATCAGCTTGGTGCTTTGTGACCACCTAGAGTAGTGAGATAGGGAGGGTAGGAGGGAGACACAAGAGAGAGGGGATATGGGGATATATGTATACGTATAGCTGATACACTTTGTTATACAGCAGCAACTAACACAAAAATGTAAAGCAATTATACCTCCATAAAGATGTTAAAAAAAAGAAAACTTGGCAAAAATTTTAAGAAGAAAAGACTATTTTAAAAATTGCAAACACTTTGTCTGTAATTTCACTCCTGATAATGTCTTAAGCAAACAGTGAAGACAAGAATACACACATACACACATAAAGATATTTACTGCAGATTATTTACTATATCAACCCATTGTAAGGATGTAAATGACTAAGAGTATTAAGACATTATGAGAAAAACACTTATAGAAGTCAATGTGAAACAATCGGATTAAATAAGAAATCGAGAAGAAAAAATGTGTATAAAATACCCAAATATTTTTTTATACAGCAGGTTCTTATTAGTTATCTAATTTATACATATTAGTGTATATAATATACAATATCCCTCTAAATAATCTGTGGTTCAAAGAAAAAAATGCTAGAGAAATGAGAAAATAGTTTTACCTGAATGATAACGAAAACAACAATGTATCAAAATTTGGGTACTGCACTTAAAGCAGTGCTTAGAGGAAAATGCATAGCTTCAAAAATTTATATGGGGATATGGGGATATGTATATGTATGTATGTATACATATAAAGCTGATTCACCTTTTTATACAGCAGAAATTAACACGCCATTGTAAAGCAATTATATTCCAATAAAGATGTTAAAAAAAAAGAAAATCATATGGTCTAAAATCAATGATCCAATACTAGGAAGAAGCTAGAAAAAGGAGAGCAAGTTTAAATCAAGTAACTAAAAGGAAAAGATAATAAAGAGGGGAAATCAGTGAAATAAAAATCAAGCAATAGTGAAAAATCAACAAAACCAAAAGTAGCCTCTTTAAAAATTTAAAAAATTGAGCCCTATTAGCAAATCTGATCAAGAAAAAAAGAAAAATGTAAATTATCAATATCCATAATGAAAGAGAATATATTACAGACATTAAAACGATAATAAGGGACTATTATGAAAAACATATCACAATAAATATATCATAGATGAAGTGGACAGATTCCTTGAAAGACACAAACCACCAGAACTTCACAGGAAGTAATGGAAAACTTGAATAGTGCTATATCTGTTTAAAAATGAATTCATAATTTAAAAGTTTCTCTGTGGAATTTTCCACAAAGAATATTCCAGGCCTATGTGGCCTAGGTGATAAATTCTATCATCTGTTTAAGGAAAAAATATTATCCATCTTACACAAACTCTTTCAGGAAATAGAGGGGGAGGGGACACTTGCCAACTCATTTTATGAAGGCAATATAACCGTGATACAAAAATGAAAGAAGGAAAGAAGGAAGGGAGGGAGGAAGGGAGCAGGGAGGGAGAGAGTGAGGGAGTGAAGGAGGGAGGGAGGGAGGGAGGGAGGGAGGGAGGAAGGAAGGAAGGAAGGAAGGAAGGAAGGAAGGAAGGAAGGAAGGGAGGAAGGGAAGAAGGAAGGAAATTTCAGACCAATGTATGTCACTGAAGTAGATATAAAAATCCTAGACAAAATACTTGCAATTTATTAAAAGATAATACATCATAACCAAATAGTCTTTATAACTAATATGCAAGATTGGTTCAATATTAGAAAATCAATCAATGTAACTGACCACATCAACAGTAAAAAGGAAAATATGCTATGGTCGGTCATCTCAATGGATTCAGAAAAGCTTGTGACAAAGTTCAAAATTCAACTCCCATTCATAATTAAAAAAAAAAAAACCTCTCAGTAAACTAGGAACAAAGAGAAATCTCTTAATCTGATAAAAAGCATTAATTTTTTTAAAACTACAATTAACATCATACTTAATAGAAAATGACATTTTCCCTTAAGATGAAGAATAAGGCAGGATTTCTGCTTTCACTACTTTTACTTCACATTTAACAGAAAGTCTTAGCCAGAGCAATAACACAGAAACCAGAAACAAAAGGTATACAGATTTAAAAGAAAGAAATAAGAATATCTTTACTTTCAGATGACATAATTGTGCATAATAGAAAACCTTCGAGAATCTGTAAAACAAATTCTAGAATGAGTAGGTGAATTAGCAAGATCACAGGACACAAGGTAAATACACAGAAATCCATTTCAATGTACCAGTAATGAACAATTACAAAATAAAATTTTAAAATTATACCATTTACAATAGCACCAAAAATACTCAAGGGTAAATTTAACATATATGCAAGATCCAGACTCTAAAACTACAAAATGTTGCTGAGAGAAACTAACGAAGTTCCTAATAAATGGGGAGATATATTATGTTCATGGCTTTGAAAATTCATTATTATTAAGATATCAATTCTCCTTCAAATTAACCTATATATCTAACATAATACCAACCAAAATCCCAGCAGGTGTTATATTTAGAAACTGACTAATTCTGAAGTATATATGGAAATGCAAAGGACATAGATCTGTGCAGTATCGGCATAGGATGGACACATAGATCAATGGAACAGAATAAAGTCCAGAGGTAGACTTATACATATATGGTGAGTTGATTTTTTACAAAGTTACCAAAGCGATTCAATGGGGAAGTGAACCTTTTCTACAAATCATGCTGGAACATCTTTATGTCCACATGGCAAAAAATGAACCTCAACCTCTACTTCAATCCACATATGAAAATCAATTCAAGATGAGTCATAGAATTAACGTAAAAACCAAACTACAAAACTACTAGAAAAAGGCATAGGAAAATTATCTTTGCAAACCTTGGGACAGATAGGACAATGAAAATAATAATTATAAAAGAAAAAAGGATAAGTTAGACGAGCAAAATGAAAAGTCATTTTAAAATATCTACAGCAGTTTACATATCAATCATACCTCAATCACGTGGTTTTAAAAAAAGGAAATGTACAGACAAACCACAGACTAGAAGGAAACATTCACAAAGTATGTATCTGACCACAGGCTTATATCCAGAATATCTAAAGAACTCGTACGAATCAATAGTATTTATATGATCAATCCACTTTTTTAAAAATTGAAAACTGGCAAAAAAATTGAGTAGACACTTCTAAAAGGAAGATATTCAAATGCCCAAAAAGCACACAGAAGTGCCCAACATCACTAATCATTAGGGCAAAACAAGTTAGAACGAAAATGAGGTACCAACACAACCACTAGAATGACTCAAATTTTAAAACTTCACACTGCAAAGTTTGGCAAATATGGAGCAACCAGAACTCTCTCACACACTCCTGGTGAGAGCATAAAATGGTACAGCCACTTTGGTAAACAGTTTGGCCGCTTTTTATAACATTAAATATACCACTACCTTATGACCAAGTGATCCCAACCCTAGCTATTTACCCAAGAGAACTGAAAACACACATCTGCACAAGGACCGGTGAAAGAATGTTCATAGCAACTTTATTCATAATCTCCCCAAACTGGAAAGAACCCAAATATCCATTAACAGGTAAATTAATAAATAAATGATAGCATTTCCATGTAATGTAATACTATCAGCAATAAAATGAGAATGAACTGTTGATACATACAACATGGATGAGTCTTTAAAAGAAAAACAATGTGCTGAATAAAAGAAGCCAAAAATGAAATAGTACACCATATAATTCCATGTATATGAAGTCCTAGAACAAGGAAAAATGAATCTACGGTGAGGCGGATGCCTGTGGGTGATAGGGATTGGCTAGAAGCGGGCATGAGGGAACTTTCTGCAGTGAAGTTAACATTTTACATCTTGATGGAGGTGCCAGTTATACGGCACGTGTTGAACCACACACTTAAGATACATGTGGATATATATAAGTTATCCATCAAATTTTTTTACAAAGGTCAGGCAGTGAATGCGCCAAGATCAGAGGCTTTGTGGGAATACACACCAACTGCTGCACTTGATTTAATAGCTTTGGGTTGTAAAATGGGAAGATTTTGAGCCTCGGTTCCCTCATTTATAAAGTGGGAAAATAATAGAGCATATCTCAAAAGATCAAATGCTATAATGCATGGAAAATGCCTAGTATAATGGCTAACACCAAGCTATGTATTCAGTAAATATCCATTTCTCTCTCTTCCCTCATGGGACTTGAAGACCACCTTGTAAATGTGGAGTGTCCGTCTTTAGAACAAAATTATTTTTGGTGTCATTGGACTCCAGGGATAAAAACTTACCAGCACACTGAAGTGAAAACAACACAATCCTTCTATTTTAATGTTTAGCCATAAATAGGATGCAAATAAAATATACATCAAAATAAAGACAACAACCAGTTATGATTGTAAACAAGCTAACAACCTTCCGAAAGAAATCGGTCTGCCTTAAATTTTCAGCACTGTTCTTTAGCCTGTTCACTTAGGAAACAAGCCACACAAAAATCAAAGGAGTACGAACCTGGGAAACATAACTTTATAGATATCCTGACAAACTAAAATTAACTTTAGCAGCAGTGAGCTCCTCAGAGCCACAGATCTTTAACTTCTTCACTGGGTGGTCAAAATCCCCATGGTTAGGGGGCTTCCCTGGTGGCGTAGTGGTTGAGAGTCCGCCTGCCGATGCAGAGGATGCGGGTTCGTGCCCCAATCCGGGAAGATCCCACGTGCTGCGGAGCGGCTGGGCCAGTGAGCCATGGTCGCTAAGCCTGCGTGTCCGGAGCCTGTGCTTCACAACGGGAGAGGCCAAAACAGTGAGAGGCCCGCGTACCGCAAAAAAAAAAAAAAAAAAAAATCCCCACGGATAGAAGACACTTTTGGGGGGACAGAGTGGGATATTGATAAGATCACAGGTTTAGAAGTCACACAAACAAAGGGTTCACATGCCAGCACTGTCATTTCCAGGCTGTGGCACCATGTGCAAGTTACTAAACAACTGTGTTTGTTTTCTCATCCATAAACTCTGCCCTAAAATAGCCAATCCTGATAATGTACGTGGAGTGAATGAATAAATAAACAGATGGAGATATGAAAGTATGTTCCTCATGGCAGTAGTATGAGCATTAAATGAAATAATATATGTTTAGACACCCTGTAAGTCCCGAGCCTTTGGATTATTTTATTGCACGTCACTCTTTTTCACTTATCTCCCGGTCTGAATGGGTGCTTCAGTACGGATGCCTCGTATATGGACCAAAATTGTAATAAACATCCCTGTTTCTAGAAACTATGTTTATTCTGATTTGGAAGTAACCTACACACACACACACACACACACACACACACACACACAATTATCTCAGAAGGTCAAACTATATCCTAAAAAGAGCTGGGGGAAAAAAGCAAGTCTGAATTCACCAGTCAGTTCTGACTCTCCTCAGTTAAGCAGACACTTTCCCCTACAGAAAGTGTGTCTCACTAAAAATAAGCACAAGCGTCCAAAAATATGCCCAATGCATTGTTAGCACCACTCACTTTGAAAGCATAACAGAATAATCATTGAGGAACGTTCCAAGATTTGCTCATAAAATCAGTAATTTTTTTGTCATTCGTTGCCATTAACAAGTAACTTGTGACCTAATAAATGTCACTATCCATTTTCTTTAATTAAAATAATAAATATTATGCAGTGACACAGATTGGCATTTATGCCTTCATTTCTGTGACGTGGGATTTATAACCAAGGCTTTCTTTGAGGGATTCCACAAATAAAGGTTATTAAGCTGCCACAAGATGAACACAAGCTCAGGTTAATGAAATTGGACAAGGAAGGGCAGTGATGGATGAAGCCCTCGTGCACGAAGGAAAAGGAAATTCCCACCCAAAGCAAGAAGCATTCTTGGGCTGGCAAAACGCATGTTCCACTTTTCTAAGCAGTTCAACTTTAAATATATGCAGGGTGAACTCAGCAACATCGGCTCTACTGCCATCCCCTTGGTGGGGAGGGGGCCCCAAGCATGGCTTCCCCACCCCCTTGGGAACCACTGCTCGCCATCATAGGTGCATTCTAAGGGAGGAGGGGTTTGCAAGGAAAGAAAAAACCACTCAGGCACGTGAATCTGCTGTTGCAGAAACAGAATCAATTACTGTAAAGTCCCAACCACCTACTTTGAAGACATGGTTCTAGGTTCTAAAAAAGAAGAGGTTGCCCTTCACAGTAACAAAAAACAAAACAGACCAAAAAAAACCCCCAAAAACAAAAAACACCACAGGAATATATGCTTGATAGCATCTCCTAAAAGAATCTCTTCTTACTTCTGGCATTCTGCTCTTGGTCAAAGTCAAGACATGAACCCAGAGCTCCCAACCTCAGATCCAGCCTGGCTCAGCCGCATTTCCAGCTGGTCTCCCCCGGCAATCCAGCTTAGCCAGATGGACTCAAACTGCTCTCCTGGGCAAATGCTCTGACTGCTGCTGCGCAGAGCCTCTGAGAAGCACTGAGTGAAGTAGAATCGCACCTCCACAGCTGAGACTGATCTCCGTGGATTTATTTATACCTCAGGACTGCAGACACCTCAGCCCACGTCACTCCGTATCCAGCTCAAAGCCATGAGAGGAGGGCCATGATGGCTGCTCTTCAATTACTGGACCATGAGAAAGGCCCCAGACACAGGACAGGGCTCCTGGCCCCCTACGCCTCTAGTCCCAGCTGCTTTTCTGGGTTGTGGGTAAATTAAAGAGAGCGTTTGTCTACTTGAGGCTCAGATAGAGATCAGATTGCTCAACTGCTGGGTATATAAAAGAAAGGGAAGGAAATACAGCTGCTCTCACCTGGAGGAGCCCCAACTTTGAAAGTGGCCGGAGTTGAGCCCAAATGTTGGCTCCACCATATAGTGGAGGAAACTGATGCAAAGCAGGGACTCAACAAACACTAGTTCACAGAACGGAGAGAAGGCTTTGCCCTCCCACCCTCTCCAGTGCCTCAGGTAATCTAAAACTGTGTGTATGTACAAAATACAAAGATATAGATATAAAATATAATCTACACAAATTATATATTATTAGGTCTATGTCATATATAATCACCTATATGTATATGATATACAAGGCATATCATACAAACACATGATATTTGTACCAACATGTACCACATGTACCACATGTATTTGTACAAACACACGCACACATGTATTCATGATCTCACTTATGCACACATTACAGACTGTGTTTTATTAAGCAGTTTTGGTTAAGATAAAAATAAGATGGATTTCCAGTCCCAAACTGATGCCCACTGAAGCAACAGCAAAGAGTTCCTGAGGTAGACAACCCCCCCG
Source organism: Delphinapterus leucas (assembly GCF_059928025.1). Taxonomy (NCBI): domain Eukaryota; kingdom Metazoa; phylum Chordata; class Mammalia; order Artiodactyla; family Monodontidae; genus Delphinapterus; species Delphinapterus leucas. Next base: position 53,198,853 of record NC_143148.1, read on the forward strand.
CGAAAGGGTCAGCATGACCAGCATGTCATAGAGCTTGAGGACACTTAGGTGAGAATCCTTCTCCCCTGAATAAAGCCTGGGCTGGGCAGGCCTTGCCCTCCGAGACTCTGCTTCTGCATCTCTCCTTTTCCACGCGCTCAGAGCTGACTAGCTCCAGCTCTAGAAACTCATTTTATCTTTGGACTCTGAATATTCTCAATCAGGTTACAGATCAAACCTGTGGACTTGAGAACCACTCCCTATCTGTAAAACTGACATTGTAATGCCAACCTCACAGGGGATTTAAAAAGATGAGGACTCTTAGTGGAAAACATAGGCAGAACATTCTATGACATAAATCACAGCAAGACCTTTTTTGACCCACCTCCTAGAGAAATGGAAATAAAAACAAAAATAAACAAATGGGACCTAATGAAACGTAAAAGCTTTTGCACAGCAAAGGAAACCATAAACAAGATGAAAAGACAACCCTCTGAATGGGAGAAAATATTTGCAAATGAAGCAGTGGACAAAGGATTAATCTCCAAAATATACAAGCAGCTCATGCAGCGCAATATCAAAAAACAAACAACCCAATCCAAAAATGGGCAGAAGACCTAAACAGACATTTCTCCAGAGAGGACATATGGATTGCCAACAAACACATGAAAGGATGCTCAACATCACTAATCATTAGAGAAATGGAAATCAAAATGACAATGAGGTATCATTTCACACGGTCAGAATGGCCATCATCAAAAAATCCACAAACAATAAATGCTGGAGAGGGTGTGGAGAAAAGGGAACCCTCTTGTACTGTTGGTGGGAATGTAAATTGATCCAGACACTCTGGAGAACAGTATGTAAGTTCCTTAAAAAACTAAAAATAGAACTATCATATGACCCAGCAATCCCACTACTGGGCATATACCCTGAGAAAACCATAATTCAAAAAGAGTCATGTACCACAATGTTCACTGCAGCAGTATTTACAATAGCCAGGACATGGAAGGAAACTAAATGTGCATCAACAGATGAATAAATAAAGAAGCTGTGGCACATATATACAATGGAATATTACTCAGCCATAAAAGGGAACAAAATTGAGTTATTTGTAATGAGGTGGATGGACCTAGAGTGTGTCATACAGAGTGAAGTAAGTCAGAAAGAGAAAAACAAATACCATATACTAACGTACATACATGGAGTCTAAAAAAACGGTACTGGGCTTCCCTGGTGGCGCAGTGGTTGAGAGTCCACCTGCCGATGCAGGGGACACGGGTTCGTGTCCCGGTCCGGGAGGATCCCACATGCCGCGGAGCGGCTGGGCCCTTGAGCCATGGCCGCTGAGCCTGCGCGTCTGGAGCCTGTGCTCCGCAACGGGAGAGGCCACAACAGTGAGAGGCCTGCGTACCGCAAAAAAACACATGGTACTCATGAACCTAGTGGCAGGGCAGGAATAAAGATGCAGACGTAGAGGACGGACTTGAGGACACGGTGGGAAGGCGAAGCTGGGACAAAGTGAGAGAGTAGCATTGACATATATACACCACCAAATGTAAAATGGATGGCTAGTATGAAGCAGCCGCATAAAATAAATAAATAAGCAAAAAAATAAATAAAATAAAAAGATGAGGAGTAGATGATAGACGATGAATAGATGCATGGATGGATGGCTGGATGAGTGGCTCAGCAAAGCGCCTGGCACATAGCAAGTACTCGATAATTTTAGCTATTATTGTTATTGTGATTAAGGCAACAATGACTTTACAGTCATTTCTCTTCTGGTCCATTACACATTGACTTTATAGTTAACTCTCTCAAAGGGTTTACCCTTATATCTCAATGCTATTGGAAGTGTCTGGGGCTTCTCACCTACAGGTGTATCATCAGGAACACTGGATATGGAGATGTAAATCATAGCACAGATCTCTTGCAGCTCTAAAAACACTAAAACTTCATGATTCACGTGACAGAAAGCCCACTCCTTTATGAGGCAGCTCTTACTGTTCCAATGAACTTCCAAAGCCAAAATGTTTTCTTCCATTGTTTCAAGCCCGTATCCTGGGATAAAGCCAATGCCACAATCTATCAGCTCTCTGAAACAGCGATCTCACTGAAAGTGGAGTCTGGTTCATAGAAGGTCCACTCAGGCCCAAGAAGAAGAGGCACTAACTGGTAAACATGCCCCTGCATCTTGACCCACAGCTTCCAGCCAACATGTGCACAGTGTCGACTGAAGTTCCCATTGACACAGACATCCCTCTCTCCATGTTCTCCCGAATTTCTGCTTTCTGACTCTGAGCCATGCCTTTCTTAGACGTCTCCAGTTTCATTTTCCTGCTGTTACCTCAATGAGAACTTGGTTTTCTTTTCAGTGTCAGTACTTACAAGCAAACAACACAGCAGAGTGCATACATGAAAACAAACAGAGCCTGACCAAGCAGGGCTGAGGAGGGCAGGCTGCAGAGTGGGCAGTGCTCACTTCCCGGTCTCAGTGGCAAGCCAGGGCCTCAAATACAGCCTCAAGGAAAACTGAAAATTACTGCAAATCATGAAAGCCAAGGATTGCTGACAGAGGGCCAGAATTGTGGATGTTAAATACCCAAAAGACTAAGGAATCTGTGTTTGGAGTTCAGAGTGGTACAATTCAGAGAGATGTTAACCAGAAACGTTACATTTTTTTCTCCAGTCGCTGCCTTGGACTATAGTCTGTTGATTTTCTAACCCTGTTCTCTTGGTAAACTTCTGGGAAGATTCCAAAATACCTTGGTCACTTTCACTTACTAAAAGCTATGACAAGTCCAGCCCACCTTGAAATGCCAAACTCACACCCACTTTGAAAGCCCTCTCCTTCCTCATCACCAGCTGGCCTTGTAGCTCAGGGACCTTGGAGGGGCGCTGTTTTCCTTTTCACTCCTCCCTTCCTAGCACTCTGAAGGGACGAAACCCCGAGGCTGGTTCTAACATATCTCCTCCCCGGAACTGAGGACTAAGGGGGAAATGGTCACTCGCCTGATGGTAGGGAAGCAACACGGTCACTCTGACGCTGTCTGAGGATTCTGTCCGCTACCGACGGCCCAGTGCTGTGGGGCAGTGGAAAACTCCATCCTGACCCCACCCGTCATCAAGGACCCTACAACAGACAGGAAGCTTTTGTTCCTGTTCAGCCACACTAAGGATCCCTGCCCCAATTCACCCCAGCCCAGAGGGGCAGCAGCACAAAGGCTGCTCCTCCTCTAACCCCACCCATGCCCTTTCCCGTGGAGCCAAGGAACCACTGAGGTCCCCTCCTGTGTGCCATGACGGTCACAAGGGCCTGGGATGGGCAGCTTCCTCAGCTCTATTCTCGGGCCCCTCCTGACTTCAGAAATCTCCACAAGAAGCATGAGCCTCTACTCCCTATATCTAGACACACTCCCAGATTCAGCAGACACATGTTAATCTCTCCCAGGAACGCCCTCACCATGGGCTCCACTCTGGCAAAATGACAGGCCAGGCCGGCCTGAAGGTTGCCAGCTCTGTCACCATCCAGTGGATATGATAAGCCTATTTCTGCCTCTTGAAAGCATTCCCAGCTTTCAAGAGTGATATCCCTGAAGGTAACCCCTTACTTGGCTTTGGGGGAAGCAAAAGGAAAAAACTTTAAATGTGCTGTACTCTCAGCCAAACGCTCCTGACTGATAATGACCCCTGGGCTCTCTCACGGATGGGCTTCTTATAGCACCTGTGTTTCCAGCTCCAAGGCAACAGGGACGGCCCTCCTCGCCATGTCCTGTAACAGGAGTGTGGCCAGCGCTTCTCATCTTTAATGTACATACGAATCACCTGGGGATCAAAGGGCAGATGTTCATTCAGCGGGTCCAGGGTGGAGCCTGAGAGTCTGCATTTCTCACAAGCTCCCCGGGGTGATCTGCTATCACAGGCCTGCAAACCATACTTTAAAACCTGGATTTCATTTTCTTCTCTCTCTTTCGGAGACCCAGGAAATCTCTTTATTCTCAAACTCACTAGCACCTAACAGTCACTGAGTGATTGATGTAAGGCAAACATTGTGCTCAGTGCGTCACATGCATTACACCATTTAATTCTCTCAACAGCTTTTTGAAACAGCTAGAAATCATTGTGTCCACTTTAAAGTAGGGGAAGCTGGTCCTCAAAGGGGCTGAGCTTCTAGACTCAGGCTTCCAGATTAGCAGTCGACAGAGCTGGGACTGGCGTGCAGGGTGTGCACTCCTGAGCACTGCAGCCTGAAGGCGGCAGACCAAACAACGATGATTACAGCACAGAAACTGAGACACACAATTGGAGGGATGAGGAAACTTCATTAAGCGGTGCTTATACCAGACTCAAATGTCCCCGAGATGGTTGTCCCTCATAGGAGAACTGCAATATTGAGCTCCCCAAATAGTTCCAGAAGCAGCTGAGCACAGGTTACATCATGAATTCCATTATTTCCCTCCTTGTTCATTTACAGCCGCCAAGTTCAAGCAACCTCTTCTCTGTCAGGGGGGACCCCATGAATAATAGACATGTCATTTTTAACTGTCAACAACACACCTTGTAAATGGTGTATGCAGGCTTTTAAACAACCCAGAGAACCATTCTTCGGACATCATTTTTATACCACACTTTGCAATGAAACAAGAAAGGATCTGAAAAAAGCACATGGATTAAACTACAGATTCACACTCACCCACATGCCTTGTCTGCTTTTAATATTTCCTTGCGTTCTGCCTCCCCATCCCACACTCTGATAACAAACGTCTGCTATGGAGATAAGACAATTAAAATATTGATATTTTGGTGTTTTCAGTGGTTAAATAGACTAATCTTTCCCTGTGACAGTTAGTTTATGGAGTCGGGATCGCTGTCGTTCATTCCTACTTGTAAGCGACACTGGGATGATTAAGGAAAACAAACTGTTTCCTTGCAGCAGGATGCTGGCTACTCGTAGGTTTTGACTCTGGGTTTGGACAAGGTGAAATGAATTTCCCATTCACCTGTGATGAAAGGGCATTTATCCTAAGACATAATCTTGTCACGAATGTGCATGCCTCCACACAAAGTAAATCTTTAGGTCTATTTGTCAGGTGATACAAGAGTATTATATCACTGGAAAAACAAACAAATCTGTAACTACTCCACAGTCCATCAGTAAGGGACTCAGCAAACACCAGGCACGCTGTGAGGACTTAACCAAAACCGAAATTTAATTAATAAGTAATTAACATAAGGAAATGGAGTATTCTTGATTATCTTCTTTTGAAATGTTTTTATTTTGGAAACTTTCAAATATATACAAGAGTAAAGAGGATAGTATAATGGCCTCCATATACCCACCAGTTTCAATAATTTACTGACTCAGGGAAATTTTATTTAATTTATACCCCACTCTCTTCCTTTCCACTTTTGGATTTTTGTGAAGTAAATTTGAACATTGTATTGTTCTATGCATTAGTCTCAATTATCTTCTAAATATCGTTCAAGTAGATTTTCTCACCTCCATCCCCACTACCCTATCTTTGTTCAGACTCTTAATACCTGTCTTGGTAGATTGACTAGTGGCCGCAAAAAACATGTCCAAGTCCTAAACCCTGGCACCTATGAATGTGACCTTATTTGGAAAAAGAGTCATTGCAGATGTGATTAAATTAAGGATATCAAGATGGGATCATCTTGGACTTAGGCTGGGCCCCAAATCCAGCACCAGTTGTACGTATAAGAGAAGTGCAGAGGAAGATTTGAGACGCACAGACACACAGGGGAGAAGGCCACGTGAAGACAGAGGCAGAGACTGGACAAGTGTGGCCCCAGGGTCAAGGAATACCTGATGGCACCACAAGTTGGAAGAGGCAAAGGACTCTCCCTTAGAACCTTGAGAGAGCGTGGCCCTGCCAACACCTTGATTTTGGACTTCCGAACTCCAGAACTGCGAGACCATAAATTCCTGCTGTTTTAAGCCACCAAGTTTGTGTCTCATCTCGTCTCTAGAATGAGGACATGAGTACTGCCGACCCTACAGATCATTGTGAGGATAAATGACCTCCTGGACATATAGTACCTAGAACAGAGCAGGCACTCAAAAATGGTAGCTATTTGTATCAATCAGGAATCTTTCTATCGAGAAACAAATTTAAATGTACTAAGGGGAAAAACAAGAATTCACTGTTTGTATAATGGAAAACTCTAGGATACAGGGGCCATCAGACACAGCTGAATTAGGGGCTCAAATAATTTCACTATTCTGGAATGTCTCTTTTTCTCCATTTCTCAGCTCTTTTATTCTCTGAGTTGGTTTATTCTCTAGCTAACTTGTTCTACATCATGATTCCTAGAAATTCCAAGCTTGGTGACATATGTAGCTTGGTGGCTACAGGGAGGAAGAACACCTCCTTCCCAACGATTGTGGCAAAAGGCACAGAACTGAGTCTCATTGGATTGTCTTAGGTCACCAACCCCTCCCTGAACCGACCACTGTGATGAAGGGATTGGGTCTGTTGATCGCTAATCCCTGGAAGCTGGGTTGGCTCCAACCAAATGAGAACAGAGATGGGGTGGCTTGTACAGGAAAAATGAGGTTCTGCTGCCAGGAGGAGGAGTGGATTCTGGGCAGAACAACAGACGTCCACTCACCATGAATCTTTTGTGTTCTCACGTTCTAAGCAGACAGGTTCCCTGGCCGGCTGCCCCCCAACCATGGCTTCCTCCAGCCCACACCCACTGCCATTTTGTTTTACAGATTTCTCTGAGCCTAAGAGGGCACGGGCCACACACCTCCTCCCAGCTACTGCACAGCTCAAATTAGTCAGTCCATGGGCCCCTTCTGAGGCATATCAGAGACCAGCTGTGCAAGGACCTGTCACCTTCTTGTCAGCGAAAGTTTTCTGTCCAAAGAACTTTCGTCATCACTCCTTTCTCAAGTAGCTGGATGTCACTTGAAGAGACAGCTGAAGTCACTCACAATGGCTGGTCTCAAATCAGCGCTCACTGGCCTTGTCAGAGAAAGCCTCACCCCGCAGCGAAAACTGTCACTGATCATGTTTAGATATGTAAGCAGAGGTATTAGATTAGAAGAGAGAATGCACGAGATAGGAGTTTAAAAGAGGCCAAGTTGCAAGGAAAATCTTAATAGGAAGAAGTGAAGGCTTACAGCTGGAGGTAGTGGGGGGCATCTTTCTCCAAAACCCAATTTATACTTCCCATCAAAACCAGCAAGTGTGTATACACACATACACACACACTCACACACACACACACACACACACCCCCCAACAGCCAATATGTATTCGCAACCTACCTCACACAGAGGATACACATTACACTGACCAACACGCTTTATAAATACCTGAACCTTGACACGATATCAGTGGGTAGTTGCTTTAACCAGATTATTTTAAATGGATAGTTTTCACCTTCATATCAAAATGCTGCTAAATAATGCCAGAAAGTAAATATTCACTCAGAAAACTCAATTATCTTTTAGAGTAAAAAAAGGAGAAAGAAGCCACATACTCATCAAATTGTATTTGTTGCCTTTCTCTGCATATGCTCCTTATTTAGGGCAGGGCTTCTCAGCCTCAGCATGGCTGATATTCTGGGCTGGATACTTCTTTGTTCAGGTCGGGGTGGGGACTATCTTGTGTTTTGTAGGATGTTTAACAGCATCCCTGGTCTCCACCCACTACACGCCAAGAGCACACCCCACTTATTGCCAAATGTCCCTTTGGGGCAACACTGCCCCTGGTTGAAAACCACTAGTTTAAGGCCTCTGATAAACGCTACTTTTAATATTACTGTGGTAGAATAATTGGCTAATTATTAGTTAATATGCACGGGCCGGAGATGAATGTTGTGCTTCAATTTGGGGTAGCTTTATTTTGGACTTCTACTGCTGCTAATCAGTGTATTTAGAGTTAAAACACTGATTGTATCTATAGCCTTTAGGTGGCTCACAGTCATTTCTGCAACTGGTCTGTGAGAAAGCAGTATAGGTAGAAGAGAGCTTAGACTTCCAACGCAAGCAGATCAGGTTTGAATCCAAATGTGGCGGCACATTTTGGGGCTAGGGTCTTATATTCTCTATATTTGAGTTTTTGCCAATGTAAGATGGAGACTGTAGTAGTTATCCTACAAGGAACTTTTGAGTATTTTATAAAAATAAAGGTATTTAAAAAATACCTTCAAGAAGGTACAAACACACAATGGATGCTCAATAAATGTTGGTCTACCCTAAGAATGTACTTTGCTCTAAAAGGGTCTTACCCTTTGGTTAAAAACAAGTCCAGGTTTCCTCTGTGAGAGGATTAATCAAGCTAAGTAAAGTGCAAGGACAACATTGCTCTGCTTGTATAGCTCTTCATTTTTCATGGTGTTTTAAGTTGCCTTTCTATTCTCCAACTATTTGTCTTTATCAAATCCTTATGTATTTCTAGTGTCTCAAGAAAGTATCAAAGACTTTCTCCCCCCAAAAGTATCTCTTTTCTGGAGACTTACATCCTTCTGTTTCAATCTAAATAAACGGAGCAGTAGGAACATAGCCTAATACACGCCAGGACTTTCATTACTCTTCTAAGTTGGATCCATTGTTTCCTGGGTCCCTTAGATTCCCCCCTATTTTGCTCCTGTGTATCCTGTGTGAGAGGCTAAAATTTAATACATATGCAACTGTGAAAATTGTGAAGATAAATCAAATTATATGAAATATAAGTATAAAAACCTAAAACTATATTTTTAACAAATAGATCCAAAAATCACACAACCAAGGAAGGCCAAATACAAAATCATTACCATAGGAGGCCACACATTTATTATAAAGGCGCTGCCATGGCCCAAACCACATTTATCCTTTCCTTGGAATATTCTTTCAGATTCTATGTTGCATGCTTTAGAAACCTTCACAATGGGAGAAAGATCTGATTTGAGAAACAATCAAAAGTTCGAAAGCCAAGTGAGATGAAGAATGAAGGTGTTAACTCGGGACTTTCTTCTGTGATGGGGAATTCATAAGGTTACTTCCATACCACACTTCCATTTTCTACCATAGTATACCTAACCTGGGGACCACATACATGGGGCTTTGACCAAATTAGAGAGATGAGACGAATCATAGGAAAGCATGAGTGTTCTTTAAAACATAGTGGTTTCTTTTTTTTTTTTTTAATTCACTTGCATGCTACTCCATAAAACATAATTGTAACATAAACATTTTTTCTGCGTTTTTTGAATCATATTTGAGGTCAAGAAAGATACAGAGCATATGATACCATATAACCTTTCATGTAACTCCTGGCAGGAGTCATCATTCAGACTGAAAAGCACACAGTAAGTCAAGGAAAGAGAACTAAGAACTAGCAGTCTGCACAGAGAGTCCAGCTGATATCAGAGCACAGTAATTTGTAGAAGAGCTGGTCATCCTCTAGCTGCACTAACTCCCTTGGGATATTATGCATGCTGCTGGCTTTAAATACCATCTATATCCTGGCAACTCCCAACTTGATATTTCTAGCTCAGACCTCTCTCCTGTAACCTGCTCTACTCTGTCTACTCAACATCACCACCTGAAATCCTAATTAGACATCTCATATGCCACGTGTCCAAAAGCAATCCCCAATCTTCAACCCCAGGTCTGCTCCCATAACCCTCCACCTCTCAAATGATGGCAGCCCATCCTACCAACTGCTCGTGCCAAAGCCTTGGAGTTATCCTTTTTTTCTCTTTCTCAAAGACCTCACATCCAGTCCGGCAGTCAATCCAGTTGGCTGTAACTTCACAGTAAGTATAGAATTTGATTACCCCTCCCCACCTCCACTGCTGCCACCAAGAACCAAGCAGCAATCCTCTCTATAGCAGTACTGCACAGTGCATGACTTCTGCCTTTGGCCTTCTGCAGAGACTTCTCATTACAGCAGCCTGAAGAGACCTTTCAAAACCTGTGTAAGATCAAGTCACTCTAGTCAAGATGCTGTAACTGTGCCCTGCTCCCCCACCTCACTCAGTAAAATCCACGCTCCCTGGAACGTCCTGACATGGTCTGCACTCTTTCCTAACCTCTCTGGCCTTCCTTCCTACCGTCTTCCCCCATCAGTGCTCCACTCCAGCCACTGCCCTCCTCGCTGTTCTTTGAACATGCCAGGTACACTCTCTCCCTAGGGCCACTTGAGGACTGTTCTCTTCGCCTTAATCACTTGTTAAAAGTGATGCTGAAGTAACTACACATGGGGTCATGGTTGAATAATCACATTACAATTATATACTCTTTGCAGTTTACAGAGGAAGTTGGTAGCCCAGGAGAACAGGGGTGAGATGAGGAAATGCAGACTGTGAAGATGACAAATATCACACGCAGAGGGGAGGGAAGGAACAGAGTGGGGCAGGGATGGGGGTTATGGCCAGGAAGGGCTATTTCCAACCAATTAAAAACACTAACAGGGGCTTCCCTGGTAGCGCAGTGGTTGACAGTCCGCCTGCCGATGCAGGGGACACGGGTTCGTGCCCCAGTCTGGGAAGATCCCACGTGCCGCGGAGCGGCTGGGCCCGTGAGCCATGGCCGCTGAGCCTGCGCGTCCGGAGCCTGTGCTCCGCAACGGGAGAGGCCACAACAGTGAGAGGCCCGCGAACCGGGAAAAAACAAAAAACAAAAACACTAACAAATGAAAATAGTAGAACTAATCAATAAAACTGATTAATAAATAGATCAAGGAAAGTTCTAAAAGTATTTTGAGTTCTTAGTAAAAAGGCATATAATGAGAATTAAGTATTTTCAGAACATAAAACATAAATAGCTAGTATCATATGAAAAAAAATTCACCTTGAATGGTGATCAAAACATGCTGATTGAAACAAAAGTAAAATACTGCATTTACATATTATCATAGGAAAGATAAAAATAACAATACACTATGACTCAGGGAGTGTAGTAAGACAAACACCCTCATGCTCAAGGTACAATATAAACTGGAAGATACTTTCAGAAAGAAATTTATAAAATGAATCAAGACCATTAAAACATTCATACACTTTGGCCAGGAATTCTAGGAATCTGTGCCAAGAAAAAATCAGAAATGTGGGCAGAGATTTATGTAAAAAGATGCAGTATGATGGAAAACTTTTTTAAAAAACAAAAATATTATAGTGATTATATATGGCATGTCTATAGAGCAGAATGTTATGTAACCATCAGTAATTGCATTCACATAAAATGTTAATGACATGGGAAATGCTCATGATATAAGGTCACATGAACAAAGATAGGGACAATGCCATCTATGACATCTGGTATAAACTAACATAAGAATTAATTTCAAACCCATTCAAGAGTGGATTTTTTTCTCTAATTTAATCGCTATTTGATTAGTGTTATCAAAAACCAGTTTATTAGTTTAAGAAAAGCAAAAATACAGCCATTTTTTTCATGCAGAGAGAAATGAATGGTATGTTGGAATTATATAATTTTAGAATGGTTATGCACGTAGACCCTGAAGATTATTTTCTTATGCCTAATGGCTTGTTAGGCACAGCTTTGCGTGAAAATAATTTTCCATTTTAGTGCATATTCCACTGCCCTGGTCTCAGTTTCCTAAATTTTCAAATGAAGCATAGTCTGCCTAGATCTTAAAGGTCAGCAAACCTTTTCTGAAAAGTCAGATAGCAAGTACTTTACGCATTGTGGGCCAAACGGTCTCTGTAACTACTATTCAACTGCGCTGTTGGAGTGAGAAAACAGCACACAGCCGTGGCCATATTCCAATAAAACTTTATTTACAAATGCAGGCAACAGGTCAGATATGGCCACAGGCCATAGTTTGCCAACCCCTGGACCAATGGCTGGTGGTCTTTGATTAGCTGACAGCTCAGACTCTGATTCAGAGGTCGAAACGCCAGCAGACTCCTGTGAAGAAAAGAGACAAGTGTACCCACAGTGTGGGAATCTCATGAGCTCCTGAGTTGAAAAAATCTGGGTTCAAAAACAAACTCACTTCCTAGTTGTGTCTCTAGTTACAACATACTTTCATCACTATGAGTCTTGGTGTCCCCTTTTGCAAATTGGGATGGTAGCCCAGAACCCCCAGGTGCTGAATGAATCAGGAGCCCGTGGTGTAGACAGGAGGGATTGTTGGGTCCGCAGCAGGGAACAGCCAGGATAAGCTAAGTTATGCCGCAACATGAATCTCCCCAGAGTCTGGGGGCTTAAAACAATATGGTTTATTTCTTGCTCATGCTTCTTGTCCACCGCTGGTCAGCTGGGAGCTCTGTTCTACACTGTTGTCCCTCCAGGACCCAGACTAATAGAGCAGCCACTATCCAGAGCTTTGCTGGTTAGAGTGGCAGAAGGAAAATGAGGGTGGCTGAATCAGGCACTGGATCCTAAAGTGATTCCCATCACTTCCATTCCCATTTCATTGGCCAGAGCAAGTTATACAACCACATGTAACTCGGGGGTCCTAGAAATGCTAGGAATGGGGCAGGGGGATCTGGAAATATTTCGTTAATTGCACTAGTAATTACCATAGCAAGATAGAAGAAGAATAATAGTTAACATTTACACACATTTGGCACAGCCTAACACAGTGGTAACTACTTTCCTTACAAATTGGGGAAACCAAGTCAGGAGGATAAAAACAGAGCTAGAAGTGAACGGGGCAAGATATGTGGCCTGGGGTTCCATATACACACAAAATCAGGGGACAGTGCTTCAGACAAGACTTGCTTTTCCTAAACGCTTTCTCCCTTTTCGTACCTGGGCCTTATTACTCTTAAGAAGACTGTGATCAGAATCCATAATTTAAAATCAAGTCTAACTCTGTGAATCCCTGACATAAAGGCTGTTATGGATTGAATATTTGTGTCTCTCAAATTCACGTGTGAAGCTCTAACCCCTCTTGTAACTATATTGGAGATGGGGCCTTTAAGGAGATGACTAATGTTAAATGAGCTCACAAGGATGGGACCCTAATCTTATAGAACTGGTGCCCTTAGAAAAAGAGAAGGAGATGCTTGAACCCTCTCTCCTCCATGTGAACACACAGTGAGAGTCTGCAAGCCAGGAAGAGAGCTCTCACCAGAAACCAAACCCTGCCAGAACCTTGGACTTTCCAGCCTGCAGAATTGTGAGAAAATAAATGTCCGTTGTTTTAGTCACCCAGTCTAAGATATTTTGTTATGGCAGCCTGAGCTGATAAATACAAACATCTAAAGCACACAGGCCTTCTCTCTCTGGACTTGATTTTCCAATATGAACTCAGTTTGTTCAGAATTACATTGTGACATTCAAACACAGGTCTGTGGAAACCCAAAGCTAAGACTGGGTCGAAAGAGAAATAAAGCCTTAGAAATCAGAAAGACCTATGTTCAAAACCCAACTCCACTCACCATGTGGCCTTGCGCAAGTCGTATAAGCGCTCTGAGCCTCACTTTCTCTGTCTGTGAAGTGGGTAATCATCTCTCTCGTGGGAGGTAAGGCACGTGGGGAATCCAAACTGTGTCCCCACTCAGGCGGAGGGATGAGATGAGGCTCCAATGAGCAACCACTCTTGCCTCTCCACCACCTTGGATTTGGTTGGAGTTAGGATAAATGACGTGCACAAAATTCAAGGCCTGCTTTAACATTCTCATGGATTCCATGTGTGAACATGAGTGGCCAAACATGAGAGCTTTCAGAGAAAGATTTTACTTCCCCTGTGAAGAACATCCCAGGATTAATTACAAGATAGTTCTAGAAGCATATGGCCTGGCACACAATAGATGTTCAACAAATATTCCCTTTGCCCTCTTTTCCTGCCTTACTAAATCCCCAAACATTTAGGGATCTCAAAAGTGAACATAATTTGGCGACATTATGCAGCTACGGAAGAGAGGGAGGAGGAGAGGAGGCACCAACGTGTAGAGAGCCCACTGGGATGCCAGCATTTCCACATTCTGTCATGTACACCTTACGACCAGGTGACCAGCCAATGAGGAAGGTGCCATCAGACTCAACACACTGACAAGGAAATCATGAAAGGAAAGGAAATCGATTTGGCCCCGGCCCCGCAGTCCTCGGTGGCTGGGTTGAAGCTTACACCCAAGTCAGCCCTGGCTCCAAAGACCACACCCCTCACCCAACATCTCATGAATGTACAAGAGCCTGAGGTGGTTTGTTGCATTCCCTGTCACAAAAATTAGCCGGAAAAGGACAAAGCCCCAGAATATTTGTACCCTGCAGTCCCACTCACTGGGTTTACACCTGAAAGGAAAATATTTGCTGGAATGACACCGGGACACACGGTGAAGAGATGGGGTGGGAATGGATTTGGAGACAGCGGCAGGGATTCTAACACAGCGTCTGCCAGCCAGCCGTGTCCTGTGAGATCTGACCAACTGCCTGTCCCTCTCCAGGCCTCAGTGTCCCCTTCTGTAACATGAGAGGGACACGCAAGCCCCCACCTCGAACATTTTATCACTGGCTCAGTTTTCTAGACACACGGAGCTGAAATCTTGGGAGCCTGCTTCTTCCAGATGACTGGCTCAGTTCACAGCTCTGTTTGCCCAGCCACACGGCCAAAACAACAGCAGCAACGCGCTGTCTTAAGAAAGTTGAATGGAGACCAGATCAAATACCAGTCTCCAATAAAGAGAACCACTCTCTCCAAAAGCGCAGATTTGAAAACGGAAAATCACATTCCGCAAGTTCCTGCATGGGAGGGGAGGGGAGGGGAGAGGAGGGGAGGAAGCCGCTGCTTCCAATGAGGACTTCATTCCAGAATCCCACACAGTGGCCTCAGGAGCGCCGGGGGTGATAAAGAGAAGACTATTTCGGTGGAGAGGCCCGAGTCCTGGGGGAGAGATGGGTGGAGGATGAGGCAAGGGCTCTTTCCAAGAGAGGTTGAGTCCAACTATTTCAATGGGAATATTGACTCTTCCGTTTCCAGTGTGATGACTTGAACCTGGTGAAGACGGGCCCTGCCAAAAACCTGTCGGTATTAAGTGTGCTTTCAATTGGAAAATGGCAGGAAAGCAGGGGAGCAGATCTTTATTAGACCCTGGGGTTCACAGCAGGATGTGGGTCTGTCAGCGTTCCCGCCGCCCACACGAGGGAACAGCAGCCCTGCCTCGGAAACTCGGAACGCAGAGTTGGACGGCGCCAAGGCTACTCTTTTCCTCAGTAAATTTCCAGATAAAAAAAAAAAAACAAAAACTATTTTTTCATTTGCAATTAAAAAAATAAAGTATAAGCAGTTCCTCTGTGTTTGCATTACTCCCCTGTCCAAGGTGCCCATCTCTGCACCTCCACCCACGTGCCCTGCAGGCAGCTGAACGCTGCTCCTGTGACCACACTGCATTGCCACATCTTCATGGGTCTGTTTCCCCCTCCTTTATCAGCCCCTCCAGCTTTCCTTGTTCTCTCCCTCTCTCTGTTGAACACCAGGCAAAAGACGACACAATTGGAAAACTGCGAACTTCGAAGGAAGCCGGAGCTGGTTCCGGCCTCAGCCCACCATTGACAGCTCTGGGCCAAATGCTTTCACGTCTCTGCGACTCTCCCAATCTGTCAAACAGAGCGAGAAGGACCTCAGCACAGGCTCCTTCTGTTGACGACGTCAGGCAGTGTATGTGAAGATGCTCACACAGGTCCAGTGTGACCTGCTCTCCTTTTCTTCCCCATTTGGGCGCAGAACCAGACACAGTCCCTCCCTCAAATAAGCACGCTTCTGCAGACGGTCCTGTTCTAGGGGGACGCACACAGAGGAAGCAACAAGAGCTCATCATGGGGGGGGAGCACCTACCCCATCCAGGTGGCTTTAGGGCACATTCCAGGAAGAGGGGAAAACCTAGAACTTGGTTTTGAACGATAATTAGAAATGCGAGAATGGAGAAGAAATGGAGAAGAAGGGGATGGCGGCCCCAAGGGGAGGAAAAGAGACAAGGTGACAAAACATAAGAGAACAGGATAAACCTGGGGGGGGGCAGGAGGGGAATTTAGGATGTGGTCAGTGATAAAGGTCTCTCCTACCCCAATAGCTGGCAGAAAGCAGCTGCTCAGAAATACTGAATGCATTAGAAAATGAACTAATCAACCTAAAAAGGCATCATTTTGGTTTGCTTAATACCTTCTATATCTGTTACTCTGACCAAAATAATAATAATAACGATGACGATGATGATAATATACAAAGAGAAAATAGAGAAAGAGTGCACAGAAAAGGGGAATAGAGAAAAATAATTTATATGTGTATGTGTATGTATACATATATGTATATATAATGTGTATATATATTACGTATATATGTGTATATATATATATATGTATGTGTGTGTGTGTGTGTATATATATATACTTATTTTATTGTGTTCTTTTGCTTTAATGCCAAATAGATAACCTCAACTGCTCATTCTCCAGGTGTCAGGAGAGCTGCAACCATGTGCTCACGTGTCACACAGGCCTCCTTGAGTCCCCAGCCACAAGGGGCACTTCTGCTGCTTGACTCCCTTACAGGGACATGAATTCACCATCACAAACTGTGCAGGGAAAGTTAGGCAGCAAGAGAAGGAAGGGTTTTGTCGTTGTTGTTGTATAACTAACATACAGTAGTGGCAGAAAGATTCAAAAATATACACACAATGAGAAAAAGAACATAAGACTTGGCCTCCCAGATGCCCTGGTGTACAACCCGCAGGACTCTCCCTCCACCCAGGTGCACACCTATGCATCACACACACGTACACGTTAAGTGTGTACATACACACTCACGGGGGCATATGTACGGTCATCCCTGGCAGATCAGCTTTCAGAATTGTAGCAAGGTTAGGGGATCCCTGAGGCAGGGACTGGGCACCACAACCCACCGATATCCATCAGATACCTAGAACAGAGGCCAGCAAACTTTTTCTGTGAAAGGTCGGAAAGTAAATGTTTTAGGCTTTGTGGGCCATAAGCTGCCTGTCACAACGACTCACCTCTGTTGTAGCGTGCAAAGCAGCCCTAGAAGACAGTAAAACAAACCAGTAAAACAAACAGCTGTGGTCCTGTGCCAATAAAGCGTTTTTGACAAATCGGAGGGTGGGGGGAGTGGCAGCCAGACTTGGCCAGAGGGTTGTAACTTGCCCGCTGCTGGGTTAGAACCTACCAGAAGCCAGAAAGACTCAGGAGGGTGAGAGATTAACATGCACGCCCCCTTTGAAAGGTAAGCTTCTTTTTCAGTGGTCTGCTGTTGTAACAAATGTTTCTGCTTTCATGTGCACCCTCTGATTAAAATGACTGCAGATAATTAGATTCAGTAAAATTCCCCTTTCTCCCCAAACAAGCATTCTGAGACAGCTGATTTCGCCCCAGTTTTCCAGCTCCCATTTCAGAGACAGGGAGCCAGAACAGAAGTTACTCAGACATGTCAAAGAAATGTAGTTAAGTGGGGTTAGGGTGGTGTTCCAGTCATGTAAAATACCCTGGATCACATGCCAACAACGAATGATTTATTAAAAGCTACGAGATAAATACCAATAAAGTCTTCAAATAGAGAGACCCATGACATGTGCACAGGAGGAGAGAATCAGAATGATTAATAGGGAAGAAGACAGGCTGCAAATACAGAAAACCTTCTCCACCTGTGGGGAGGATCCCGGGGAAGGCTTCCCCCATCTGCAAACAGCCTTCGCAGCTACGGTAATAAAATACACTTCTAATAACAAAAGCCGTTTCACACCCCTTTTTCCCACAGGTTTTGAGACATAATTCATGAGTCCGTCTACCATCCAGATCTGAGCTCGTACAGTCTATTCTCAATTGGCTTCTTCAAGACAGAGAGACTCTGCTTCTCCTGCTGAATCTTAATGACCTGGCTGGTTTTGCCATCCGGACGCACATCCTGCACCCCAGGTCCCGCACTCTCCCTGGCTGAGCCGGGCCTTTCAGGGATCAGCGCCTGCACTTAACTCAATGTTCTGCTCAACTGCTCGCTCCAACCTTGCCCTTTCTCGTGGCTTCTGTAAAGATCTGAGATGTCTTCTGGGAATTTTAGCCAATGTGGGGAGGTTACACTCCAATTAAACCTTCCTCTCTGCCTCTTGTGATTTTCCCCTGCACACCTGCCTGCTCCGTCTCGCCACCTCACGCCCGTGAGCACACACTCCTTAGCACTCCCTACAGAAACACAGTTTTTGTGTGCCTGGCTCAGGGCTGGGTCCTGGAGAGAGAAATATTAATAAGACACAGTCAATGTAGTGGCTTGTAGCCTATTGGGTGAGACAGATATGGAAACAAAACATTCAACATAATGCAATAAATGTTGTTTTGGGGAAATGTAGAGAGTGCTAAAGAGAAGCAAACACGTGCACAAACGGGATACATTCCAAACAGGTAACAGTAGATGCCCCCACCACCTCATTCCAAAAACAAATGTAGGGATCAAGGTCATGTGAGGAAGGCTGTCAAAGACAATCTGAGCCTTATATTCAATGTTTGATTTTTTTACAAAAATATATTTAGTGACATTATTTCTATTACCGCATAATTTAATTTAATTTTCAAGTGCTCTAAGTGCAATAGGGCCAGAACTAGGGTGAAATGAATGAGGCGCCTAGGGCACAAAATTCAGGAGGCATTCACGCTTACAGTTATAGAGGTGTAGGGTGGACTGGAGGGGAGGGCAGCAGACGAGGAGGGGAGGGGAGCGGTGCTTAGGAAAGACTACAGGACTGTGTGACGTTTGAGTTGGGCCTTGAAGAGCAAGTGGGGCTTTCCCTGAGAGAGGAGAGGGCGGCAGGGGGGAAAGCCTGGGAAGTGTGATGGAGAATAATGAGAAATTACGAATGTCCAGAACAGAGAATGAAGAATGGGAAGGAGAACACACACACACACACACACACACACACACACACACACAC
The DNA here is from genome assembly GCF_059928025.1 of Delphinapterus leucas. Classification (NCBI taxonomy): domain Eukaryota; kingdom Metazoa; phylum Chordata; class Mammalia; order Artiodactyla; family Monodontidae; genus Delphinapterus; species Delphinapterus leucas. Next base: position 53,217,690 of record NC_143148.1, read on the forward strand.
ACACACCCCTAACAGTTAGTAAAGACTTTCCATTACAGAGTCAACTTCTATGGCTCATCAGTAGTATTTAGACTGAGGGACTAGCATCTCCAGCCTCATGAAGCTCACCGTCATTGCTTTACTCCACCACTCTAAATGGTGTCTATTTCCGATATCCTGGGTGCCACTCAGACCTCTTGTCTCTTCCTCCTCCATCCCTTCCCTGAGCTCCTTCCTTCTGTGTATCTTCTGACAGGGCTAAGTCATGTAATAAAGTCTTCTACAAATATGCCAGACATTGTTCCAAGTCTCACAAATATGACCTCATTTACATTTCATAGCAACCTGACATGTATGTATTGTTACTATCCCCATTTTACAGATGAGGTCTCTTCAGATCAGAGCTTGAATAACATATCCAGAACACAAAGGAAATAAATAATTATGTCAGGACTCAAACCCACAAGGCTGATACTTGATGTTACGTTAATTACTATGCTGCCTGCTGGTGTGAATTACCTGGGGACACCTGCAGGGAAACACGAGGAGATCAATACAGTAGAGATGAGGTAAAAGGCCCAGTTTGGGACATCTATACAGACAGTCAGGTCTACACATTACCAGCAAAGGTGGACGTGAACAGCTCAGAGAAATGAGTGGTTATGGAGGGGCACTGCAACCCCAATGGCAACATAGGGTAAGTTGCAGGAAAATTACTCTGAGATGGCTAAGGGCGAATGCTTAGCTAACATCCTTTCTTGGTATCAAATCAGAGGGTTTTGCCTGCAGTCTGTTTCTGTTCTCAGGCAATTCATGGTAATTGGGGGCTCTGCTCTTCAAATAGTGTGGGAAATGGTTTTGCATTCACGTCATGGAGGCTAATTATTGGGGTTCCATTTATCAGAAAGCCACTAATGGGGGCATTCAGTGAAGGAAGAGAGGAATAAAAGTCAACTGAAGCCTGAGAATCAATTGTTCGACCCCTGTGAGCCTCTGGGCACAGTTCTCCAAAAACAGACCAAAGCTATCAGCAAACAATGGCATGGCCATCTAGAAACGAGGAAAGCCGCTTTCCTTGGGCCAACTCTGAATACGTCCTATGCCTACAGAGGCACGAGATTTCCACCGAGACAATCGGGGGTTGTCCTAACCCACATCCCAAAGATGGACCCTGGGGATCCCATGGCAGTCAGCAGGGAGACCTGGCACCTGGAGCAGGAGACTGGGGCACTAAAACCAGAGGAGAGATGCGGCGCCCTGGCAATGACAAGGGGAACATCGCCATCTGGTGGCTCTAAGGGAGATGAGACGCCCATTGTCTCCGGCTGGCCAAACTTATGCAGGAAGAAAGTCCTTGAAGGAGTTTGGAAAACAAAGGTCAACCATGCTTTTACCAACAGCACGGCAGGCAAAACCTGGCTTGGAGCCAGTCTGTCTGAGCCGTGGCTGAGAGAAGAGAAATGGTGGGTATGGTAAAAGGTGTCCATGGTACAAGTCCCCCAAAATGTGGGCGCTCCTGTGGGCAGCACAGCACTCCTCACTCAGCATTATGAGGGCCTGCTCATGATCCAGGCTCCTAAGGTCCCTTCAGACACCAAAAAGGGACAAGCCAGACGTTACAATATCACGTGGAGGGCAGAGAAAAATAACCTGAGGATGTTGGTGATGGTGATTGCATAGCTAAAGCATTTAAGCTCCACCAGGCACTCTGCATGCATTAACGAATAATTAATAATAAAGAAACTAATAATAGTAATGAATAATTAGACAATAATTTTACACTAACCCCCACAGAAAGCCAATAGGAAGCAAGGGGCTGTTACTATCTCCATTTTGCAGATGAACCAACTGCATCCCTCAGAGACAGAGATGGAGAAAACTCTAAGCCAGGTCACCCAGGTAGCAAGGAATAGAGAATTTTAAAAGTTTCATGCTCTTAACAATTACCCCTGATGTTTCTCACATAGTGGTACAGGGACCACTTGCTTTGGACATACCTGGGGTGCATATTAAATCAAAGAATCTTTGACCACACCCCAGACATACCGAATGTCTTCAGAGGGAGTGAGAATTGGCATATTAACAAGTTTCCCAGGTGATGGGATAACCAGACACTAAGTGCTATGGACTGAATTGTATCCCCCTTAAAATTCATATGTTGTAGCCCTAGCCCCCGAGGTAATGGTATTTAGAGCTGGGGCCTTTGGGAGACAGTTAGGTTTAGATGAGGCCGTAAGGATGGGGCCCCCATGAGAGGAGTAGTGCTCTTATAAGAAGAGGAAGAGACACCAGAGCTTCCTTTCTCTGCCATGAAAGGACAGAGCAAGAAGGCAGCCGTCTGCAAGCCAGGAAGAGAACCCTCACCAAGAACTGAGAACCTCACCCTTCCAGCACCTTGATCTTGGACTTCCATCTTCCAGAACAGTAAGAAAATAAATTTCTGTTTTTTAAGCCACTCATTCTATGGTATTTTGTTATGGCAGCCTAAGCTAAGACGCTGGGCTATACACCCCTGTATCAGCTCATGCAAGACACTCGGTAGGTGCCCGTTAAGTTAACGAATGACAAGGGTACTCCACTGCTCTGTACCTCAGAAGAGATGCACTGAGGGCTCATGGGTACAATTTCCATGGTTTAGCCTCTTTGCTAACCTCCAGGTGATGCTTACTGGAGTCTGTGCTTTGTTTGAAATCTAAAGAGAACAGGCCTCCTTCCTCCATTGCTAAGGATTCGTGGGGGAGGCTTTTGAAAGCAGATGTGATAATATGGTGTGAATGTGGGCAAATGAGAATAGTAACAGCAGCTTCACTTTGTGTAGTACTTTATCATTCACAAAGCTCACTGGCATACATGACTTCTTTAGATGGTTGGGATCGCCCTGTGAGGTCCAGAGGCCAAATAATTAAGATCTCAGTCTAGCAGATCATAAAGCCAAGGTTGTTGGCATCGCAGAGCCCTGCCCATGGTCACCTCACTAATTATGTGAAGAACTCAGTCCAACTGGAAGGTGGAAGTAAGACGAACCAGTAGAACAACTTGAGGTCACAAGGAATGAAGTCAGAGGAGTTGACAGGGGTTTATCAGGGTACTAGCAGCAGTGACATCCAGAACTAACCCAGATAGTTCCGATGACAATGAACAGGCCTTAGTGAAGAGACGACTTACAAGGTGTGGGCAGAGACAAGGGAACAAGCATAGGGTGAGGGTTCCCCTCGGGATCAGCAGTAGAGCAAAACCGTTACCACTTCTAGGACCAGCATAGCAAGGGGAGAGGAGATAGTGTTACAGACTAAGCAGAGGGGCAGAAAGTAAAACGAACAAACAACAAACAAGGAGTACAAAGCCAGAGCCTGTCTCTGGAGAAACACTTCTGGCCCCGAACAGCCCACACTCTTCCCCAAGTGGGGACCATGTTTCCCAAGAAACAAGTCAACCAGTGGCCTTGGAGGGGACCACCTGAAGGGGCCTGTTTCTCAACCTCAGTCACCCTGGGAATGGGCACTGTCCGGGGACCAAGGACAGATGCAGAAACTGCTCAGCTAGACCACTCGTCTACCTGGCCTTCTTTTAGCCCAGCCCACTCTGTGTGAAGTAGAGAACTCAGTGGCTGAGAAGTTGAGACAACACAATACTTCTTTTCAGACTAATCAGACTGTTCCTTCAACAGAGGAAAAAAAAAAAGCATATCCTATACTGAGGTTGTTTACTACCCTGCCAAACTCTCCTTGATATATTCTTTCTAGTTATGCAGAACTTTTAAAGACAAGGACACAATATTTTTTAAGGACCTCTAAGACAGGGTTGATCACTCTCGGCACTATTGACATATGGGACCAGATAATTGTTTCGTGGGGCCGCCCTGTGCATTGTCGGATGTTTACAATCCTGACCTCCACCCACTAGATGCCAGCAGCTTACCCCAGCGTACCCAAAAATGTCTCCTAACGCCAACTATCACCCAGGGGGTAATGTCATTCCCCCTCCCCTGAGAACTCCTGTTCTAAGTGTTACAATCTGCAGGGCTAAATGCTTCCGTGAGTAATAGGAGGACCAGGGTTGGGGTTAGGTGAGTAACGATCTTCAGTAAAGATCTCTCCTTATTTAAATTTTGACTTTTTTGTTCATTTTGGATTTTTTGCATTAATTTTGATTTTTTTAACATTGAATTAAAATATTACCTTCCTTACTGACTGTTTTTGGCACCCCCTTATACTTTGCACCTGAGGTGGATGCCTCGTTTGTCTTCCCCTAATCCCAGCCCTGGGAAGGTGCCACTGGCACCATCAACATAAGGAAGGAGAAACTTGTTCCCTTTTTCCACCATCACTCATGTATTCATTCATTCACTGATTCATTCATTCCATATTCTTAAGTCCCCTGGTACATAACTAGCTCATTGTTAGCAACGGCTGCATAATATCTCAAAGTGTAGGTCATTGAGATTTACATAATATTTCCTACATAATAGGAAACAGACATGAACAGCCTTGCATCGGGGGCTCTGTGCAAAGCATAAGAGAAGGGAACTACTAGGAACCAAGGGACAAGTTACAAGCGCAAAGCAATAGTCCTGGGCAGAGAAGATGATTCTGGTTTTAATTTGCAGTATTGGCTGTGGACATGGAGACGACTGGAAAGATTAAAGAGACAGAATCAAAGGTATTGGTGATTAGTCAAACGCAGGAAATGAGGATGAAAAGGTTATCAAGGGCAACTCCCAGCTTTCTAACAGGAGTAACTGGGTACAGGTCATGATGGTGACAAGGTAGGGAAGCCTGGAGGAGGAGCCAGCTGGGAGGTACCAGGCATCAGGGATGAGTCTGGAGGATGGTTAGGTGAGATGCTTGTGATGCATCCACGCGGAGCCCTCAGAAGAGAAAGCTGGGCTGGAGATGTAGCCACGGGAGTCGGCAGCATTTAGGAGGTAAGTGAAGCTGTGGAGGGCATAAGATTTCCTAGGAAAGACTGGAGGGTGATGAGAGGGCCTAGGAGCAAGTCCTAAGGAAGTCCCCAATTTAAAAGGCAGGTGGCAGGCCAACAACAGACACTGAAATTAGCTGGCTGATAGTATAATGCAGAAACAGGATAATTGCATCATCTCAAAGAATCTCCCCTCAAGATAATCATTAATTACAAAGGGGAAAAGAGTAATTTTAAAGTGGAGAGACCTGGCAGACGCTACTTTAACCAGGTAATCAAGACTAACCTTACAGCAATGGGATCTACCTGCGTCACACGCCTGCTGGTGTGACACACAGAAGCGCCCCACATCACTTCTGTGACTTCCTGCCAAGAACGCATAACCTCAGTGTAATCGTGAGCAAACATCAGAGAAACCCAGACTGAAGGGCACTCTACAAAGTAAATGGTCGGTGCTCTTCAAATGCACTAAGATCATGAAAGGCCATGGAAAGTTTTGGTCCTGGAAGAAGGGAGGCTTGGGCCTTGGTCCCCAGAGAAAAAATCGGATTTGCCTTCTCATAACGTGAAACGAGCATCTTTCCAGAGCTGGATCCCCTGATTCCAGAAAAGGCGAAGGACCCTGAGCAGCCAAGGAGAGAAATCTGTGGTTAACGGATCCATTTGTCACTTCCAGCTTACTTAGCAAAGGTCACCAGGCCATCTTTGGAAGATACACAAAACACTGTTAGATCTTGCCAGGTGACTTTATCAGACAGCCAGTTGAGGGCTATAAAATGCTGTTAGCCATTTCTTTCATGTCGAGGAGAGACATAAAGACAGCTACATATAAAAACTACCTGCTGCATTTCTGCTTCTCTCCCAATATGACATAAAGGAGTCCTCTGCTTGTACGGAGAGACATCTGCAGTCAGAGTACAGCAGCGAATTATTGCCAGGTCCCAATTACCCATTCATTCCTTCATTCCAGATGTTCAAAGGGTGGCCCAGCAGTGGGGTGACTAAGGATGTCGTCCTTCACAAAGGGCAGGCCCAAACGTGTGGGCATGTTTCAAAGCTCTGCTCATGTCACATATACTAGCAACTCTTTAGCCAAAACAAATGGCCAGCCAAAACCCAAACTGAAGGACAGGAGAGTACATTTCACCGCCATGAGGCTGTGGCCAGGATGCGGCTATCAAATACTAGTGCAGAGTACTGAAGAACCGGCCCAGTCACATAATACAACCACAGTGAGGTAGAAGAGTGGATGTCTCTGTGAAAACACGGGGGGAAAAGACTATTGATCAATAGTAGTTAACACAGAAACACACAGAAAAGGGAGAAGGGGATGTCAGGTAAATACACCTTCTGATTCCACTCTGATACAAAATAAGAGGTCTAAACTAGAAAGTTCTCTGGAGTCCCTTCCAACCCCGCCTTGGCACGGTTCCCAGCATGTGCTGGACCTGGAGGAAGGCATCGGGCTGCCCCTCGACTGTAATGGTCACAATATGCTGATGGCTGCACCGCCCCATAGCTGGTGCCCTGAGCAGCCGGCGCGGCACGGTGGAAAGAGCCAAGGCCTTGGAACTGGGCGAGCTGGGGTCACATTTCAGCCAGACTTATGACCACTGACTGGGTGAGTCTTTCTCCTCTCTGGCCTCAGCTTTACCATCTCTGAAATGAGACAGATGGACCAGATGATGTTCACGTCCCTCAGATTCTGAAAGCTTATGGTTTTATGACAACTTGTCTGCGTGGAAGGATCTGTGATGCTCGCAGGGAGGAGTGGCCTAGGTAAGAAGCCCAGTCGTCAGGAAACAGGGAAAACATGATGCGCAAAGGCCAAGACTGAGTTGAGAGCAACACGTGGCTACACTACAGGGCTCCACGTGCCTCCAGATGATCCCTTATCACCACCCAGAGGCCTAAGTCCTCCTCCAGATTCCATCTCTGGGGTTAAGACATGGTCTCCAGAGCAAGACAGGTCCTGGTAGAGCTTGCAACTGTCAACCCCACTCTTTCCTGAGCGTCACCATGCCCCGAAGTTCCGGGTTTCCACAACTCTCTCTCTGCACAAATGAGACCACAAGGGCTACTTCCTCTAGCAGCCCAGAAGGGAAAAAATAATAATACATGCAATAAAAGGAATTTTTATACAAAAATGTATTTTGAGGCTACGATGTAAAGTCCCTTTAGCAGGAGCCACAATTTTCTTAAATAATCGTTCCCATAATTGGCTACTTGTGGGAACAACTAATTGTGCATGTAATCATTTCCCTGTACAACTAAGCATCAACCAGTAATTAAAGACAGAGCCGTCCTTGCTAAATTTGGCTCCAGAAATAATAGTAATATTTCCAAGTATCCAATGTATTCATGCCAAAGAATTCTAAGCCCCATTCAAACGAGTTTATTTTTTAAAACATTTTGTAAAGGGGAGACCTGCATCTTTGCCCAAAGCCGACATACACTCAGAGAAGGATGCTTCTAGAATAATCCTCTGCTTGCATGTATTCCACCCCCATAGGTTGAGTGTTTGAGCATCTTCCTTGTGCTAGGTCAGACCCTTCACTGAACTAGTGTCTCCTTGATCTTCTGAGCCCTTCTCTTTGCACACCCACTCAGAGAAGGGTAGGAAAAAAAATCACCTGACGTTGCAAAAGACCCCCCCAGGCCACAGATAGCTTCCCGGAGAAGCAACTCCCACCCCTGGCACCTCCCCGCCGCCCGCCCACCCCTCCGTCACCACATTTGGGAGTCTCAGTCCTCTCCCATCTGAAAGCTCACAGCAGCCTCTGAGCCATCCCCCTAGTCCATGCTGTGCCACCTCAATCCAATCTCCTGCCTCAAGAAAGCAGGCAGTGTGGTCTTAAATTCAAAAGCAGATTTATCATGTTATCCCCTGGATGATGGATTGAATTGTGTCCCCCAAAAGGATATGTCCATTTCTGAACCCCCGGTACCTATGAATGGGACCTTATTTGGAAATAAGGGTCTTTGCAGATGTAATTAAGGATCTTGAAAGGAGGTCTTCCTGGATTTAGGATGGGCCCTCAAGCCAATGACTGGTGTTCTTATGAGAGAAAGGAGAGGGAAATTTGATACCCAGACACAGAGGAGGGACACCGCGTGAGACAGGGGCAGAGACTGGAGTGATGCAGCCACAAACCAAGGAACACCTAGTGCCACCAGAAGCTGGAAGAGGTAAGGAAGCCTCCTCCCCTAGAGCCTTTGTTGCAGCAAAAATAGAAATGAGACTTTTCTGATAAACAAGGAAAATAAGGAAACAATGAACAGGCTGGGGAAACAACATAAACAGGCCTGAAAGAGTTAAGCAGTCTTGGTTATTCTTTAGCTGTTACTACTAACAAACACTTGTAGCTAGACTTGTCCTTCACAAAGCTGAGTACTCTCTGACTCCATACAAATTACCCTTTGCACCTGGCATTTCTTCTCCCCCTACACTTCCTTGTAACACTCTTCAATTCAGAAAGGAGGTTACCGGCCAATAACCTCAGGGACAACAGACCCAGTTGCTGAGCTACCTGATGTCAGCTTGGGCCATGAATTTGCAGAAGAAAAGAAATGCAAGACCTTCACCACTTTTGATCCCTATCATATACCCCAGACTGAGAGCCCCAAGTATAAAATCTTCTCCGATTCCCCAAGGAGGGGGGCACGGTTCTTGAGGCGTTAGCCTACTGTGTCTTCCCTTTGCCTGGCAAAGAAAATAAAAAGCCTCTCTATTTCTTATCTTCCAGTTCGCTGTCTCCGTATTTTTATTTGGTATCGATGCACAGGGAGCCAGATTTGGCAACACCTTCACGGGGAACAGGGCCCTGCTGACACCTTAATTTAGGACTTCTGGCCTCCAGAACTCTGAGGAAATAAATTCCTGTTGTTTGAAGCCAAGAAGTTTGTGGTATTTTGTGTAGCCCCCTAGGAAGCAAGTGTACCCTACTTAGAACCCTTCCATGGCTTCCATTCACACTCTGAATAATTTCCAACCATTTTATCTGGCCCCTGATGTAGCAGCTCAGCCTCCACTTCTGCCTCACCGCCCCGACCTACTGCTACACCACTCATGACCCTGGTGCTTTTCCTGTTTCTGGAACACACCAAGCTCCTGCTTCTGCATGGCCCTCCTTCCACCGCCACCCACAGCAACAACACTCTTCCCTTAGCTGCTCCGCCTCCCTTGCTTTTTTCCGAGACTCATGCCAGGAACCTGGTTTGGAGGCTACTAAAGCCAAAGAACCTCATATTTGAAATATTTAATTTACATTCTTACAATAAACACCATCTATGTAGTGCTGTGTTGAGTTTAAATTTTACCAAAACTGCCAAGATTTGGTAAAAGAACACAATGTTTTAGAAAACACGCTTATGGTTACCAGGGGGGAAAGCGGAGGGGTGGGGAGGAATAAATTGGGAGATTGGGATTGACATGTACACACTACTATATATACAATAGATAACTAATAAGGACCTACTGTATAGCACACAGAACTCTTCTCAATACTCTGTAATGACCTATATAGGAAAAGAATCTAAAAAAGAGTGGATATATGTAATATGTATATGTATAACTGAACAGCAGAAACTAACTTTGCTGTACAGCAGAAACTAACTCGACATTGTAAATCAACTGTACTCAAATAAAAATTGTTTTTAAAGAGAACACAGTGTTTCCAAACAGAGGCTAACAAACTTTTTTCTGCAAAATGAATAGTCAGATAGTACATATTTTCAGCTTTGAGGTCAGATAGTCCCTGGAGTAACTATTCAACTCTGCCTTTGTACTGTGAAATGGTCACGGACAATACAGAAGCAAATGGGCATGGCTGTGTTCCAATAAAACTTTATTTACAAAAATAGGCAGAGGGCCAGATTTGTCAAGTGGGCCAGAGTTTGCTGACTCCTGTTTTAGAAGAACAACCTTTAAACAGCTAACGGTAGTCAACCTTGGTTTTGGTTTCTCTAATTCAAGCTACCTATCAAGTCCACAAATTGGAAAACAGCCCCAGGACAAGGGTGCAAACGTACATCAGCAATGATGGTCTGAGTTGAGAGGCCTAAGAAGAAAGTTTGAAAGCACAAACTTGCAAGAAGAAGGTGTTCCCTCCCATTAAAAGTTAATATTTTAAATGATTTTCCCTTAAATAAATAGGTAATCTTTTGAGCCAGCTAATCCTTAATAAATTAGAATCTTTACACCAAACTGAACTGAGTGAGCATCTGTGTTCCCACAGCCGTGTCCCCTCACCCTGAACCTCTTTAAAGATCCATTGATTACTGCCAAGCCTCCATTGGTGGGATTAATTTATGAACTTGTCATTACAACTCATCGATTAAAACGTCCCTTCTTAAAGATTTAATTATGCCCAAAGATAAAATATCTGCTAATTATTGTCCTTTATCTAATTGAAGTTTTGTATTACAAATAAAGTTCAAAGGTTTAAGACAGTTGCCCTTTCAAACAGTTGGGCATAGATGAGAATTTAATTAGAGGCGAGACACCATCTTCTCTGATTTATTCCAATGGGAGAAAGACATCAGGCTGGACAAGATGTCTGGTCAGGGTGGAAAGACCTGGAAAATCTGTCAACCTCCTTGGTCACATAATGGTTTTTAGCAAACAGATCCAGTCACGTGAGTTGTCGAAACAGTTTGGGTCACCAGCACCAAAAGAGTTATCCATTGTGTCAGGAACAGGAATTCTGCCAACCAAAATCCTACTGTTGTATTTAATTTTTCTTAAAAATACTGATGCATGAAAAAGTCTCCACAGGAGAATTTTTTTTTTTTTCTCCTAAGATATTCTGAATAGGAAATCAAAGTAGTTCACTCATCAAACCACTGAGAGGCAGAGAAGCCTGTTGAAAGGTACGAGCAACCCTGAAGCTTTAGGGTTTTGTCTGGGGTAGTGTGGGGGTGGGTGGGAAGAGAATGAAGAGAAGTGGGTAGATATGGACATATTCAGGAGAGAGACAGAGCTGGATGGGATGAAGGGACGTGAATTGCTACCCCATGAAATCTCTCCCGAAAAAAAAGAAGAGAAGACTGGGATAGGGGATACGACACACGCATCACTTTAAATTGACACAGGTCTGTCAGGTGGCAGGGATCGAGCACATTCTGTGTTACTATAATGTGCAGACATTACTGTATTGCAGCTAACTTTTATTGAGCTCTTACTATGCATTCCACATGCCTCATCTCACTCAATATTCCTAACAACCATCTGAGGCACCTCCTATTTTATCATACCTGTTTTACACATGAGGAAACTGAGGGTCAAAGAGGTTTGCCCAAGGCCACAGAGCTGGTGGGTAGAGGAGCCAGCACAGTGCCTTCAGTCTGTCTGGCTCCAGGTCCCTATGTTCTAAAGCAGATTCTGGATCATCTCACGGAAAAAAAATATTTTCTGATGGGTATTTAATAAGCTTATTGCTGGCTTTCTGACATAGCGAATTCCCAGTCACTGTCAAATAGAGGCTGGACTACCCAAGAGGTGAGGCGGCTATAAATGGCACCAAAAAAAACAAAAAAAAGAGGTTGGAGTTTTCCAAAACTGCAGCCAAGTTCTCTTCCCACCCTGAGAGTCCATGATTCTAGAAGCAATCCTCATCTCTTCCCAGCAAACTTTAGGGGTTCGCTATTAGAGGTGAAGCTCAGGAAACAACCCCCAAAAGAAAACAGCAGAAAGACCATCATGTCAATTGTTAGGCAGTGAGGGTGAATACACTCACACTGCGAAGTGCTATTCAGCCATCAACAGTAACATTTTAGATACAGGAAAATGTGTCTTCAATATTAAGGAGGAAAAGTACGATGCAAGGTAGAATACCCTCTCTATATGTATGTATATATGTATGTGGTATATATTTATATTTATATACTCACACATGTAGATGAGGGGAGATTAAGAAAGAGGGAAGAAAGAAAGGAGGAGGAAGAGGAAGAATCCATCAAGTTTATGACAGTGATTTATCTCTACATACATAATAGAATATCTGGGAGGTTTTTTAGCTTGACTTTATTTTCACTATTTAAATTTTCTAATTTTCTGAAATCACCATGAATTTATTTACTACAAAGTAAGAAGACACAGATTTCAAGCTAGGCGATCTCTTACTCCAAGAACACAGAGCAAGCTGGATCTGGAGCCTGCTTCACATAGTTTAGTCACTTAGCCACCACGTCTTGCGCCACTTCCGGTTTGTCTCACTCTTTGCACTTCACCCACCAGGCTAGAGACACATTTGCTTCACTGGCGCCCAGCGCCCAGGACCCGCACAGGCTGCGGACCTGACAGCTGTGCCTTCTCCTGCCCCTCGCCTTGTTCTGCTAGAGTCAGCCCCGTGCTGCCCGTGTCATGCGTTCAACTGCCACCTCACTGAGGACGGTTACTCAGACACACTACTCTGGGGCCTTCTGTCCCAGAAGCTTCCCCATCCAAGTGTGGGGGGGACTGGTCCAATCCCCACCGTCCAAAGATGGTAGGAGCCTGGGCTCGCGCGGCCCCCCTCCTTAGGTCCAGTCCTTCCGCACGTCAGATCTTTTTCCGCAGATCTTCAAGAGCCCTGCCATCTCGGAGCCCACAGCCTGAGCAGCCGGAGAACACCTTCAGCCTTTCTGCTCTATCCAACCCAAACTTTTTGCAGTTACCATCCTTACAGCCAACCCAAAGCCCCGCCTCCTCTTTGTTTCAGTTGTTGACTTGGTTTTGTTTGCTTCTTTTTGCCTGTTTGCTTTGGTTATGTGTCTGAACTCTGAACACAATCCCACTCCACCTGAAAGAGGCAGGAAGGATTTCCTTGTTTACCTCCCACGGGATGTTTGAGAGGAAAAAAGTAACTCAGCCATGGATGGAGCGAGGCCAAGGACTGTACAACACTGAGGATTAGGACAGCATTGTGGGAACAAGCAGGGGAGGGGGCCCTCTCCAGGCAGCACAGAGCCTCCATGCAGGCTGACTCTGCGCTTGCTCAAGATGCCTGGGCTGAGGGTCAGGGTGGGGACGTGGTTCGTGCTATCCCCCAACTGTACAGGGACTCCCTGGGCTGCTCCGCTGGAGCACCAAACCTTGGAGGTTCCCATAATGTTCTGACCAGAGAGGACCCCTGGACCCAGTTCTGAAAGACTGTGGAGCATAAGAGGAGGCCAGTCTGCTGGCACCTGCTCACAAGGCTCTCCTTCCCTCATCCCAACATGGCGGTGCCTTGGCTGCATCTCCACGCCAGCCAGGCAGAAGCCTCGAGAGCGGGGACAGGACCCTTCCCTCACCACCAGTCAACCGCTAAAGACAACCTGGGAGAACGGTGGCTGTAAGGTCCTTCACCCTACCCTGCAGGATGTCCTTCTAGAACCTTTTTGACCTCAAACAAAGATCAGTGCCAACACGATCTTCTCCACCATCAGCCCACGACTTCTGGAAGCACGGCAGATGTGCCCAGCTGACTCACCTCTCAAAACTGCCACGGGTGTTGATTCTGTTTTTCTAACCTACTGAGAAAACAACTTGATATTTGTTATGAGTTTAAGAAACAACCTTATTAATGACATCAAGCTATTGAGCAGCATTCACTGACTGTCGATTTACATTATGTAACGGAATGTGAAGCTCGATCTCCTTGTGTCACGTGTGTAACAATTAAATTATCAGCAGATGGAAAGTCGTTCTGCACTATAACAAGGTCCTATCAGGTGCTAATTAACTTGGCACCTTTCTAAGAAAAGAACTTCTGTCACGTTTTGATAAGAAAGGTTGCTGCCTGAGGATACTGATTGGTCCGCAGTAGCACATTTAGGACTTATTTTGGAGATTTTTTTCCTTTTTCCTCGTTGTCAGTTTCTGAGAGGAATGATGATATCATCAACATACTGACTCTCCCATTTGGGTCCAAAATCCATACTGCAGCAAACGCCATCAATTCCAAACCAGAAGGAATCACCATTGACAGCACTGTCAATGATGCAGTGATTACTGACGTTGGTGAGAGCGTCAAAAATTGTAGCCCAGCATGTGTGTCTACAAGTCTCCAGAAACTTCTGGCTCCCTGTAATCTTTGCTGGGTGGGAGCTCAGGAATACTGGATGGTCACTCCATAAACTTCCCTTCTTTCCTTTTCGTGATTTTAGAATTTGCCAGATTCTTCTGACCTGCAGACAGGGGTGAAGGCCAAGGTCACAGAGTGATCAGGTTTTGCAAGGCATTGTTTTCTCAATCTGCATGGCTCCGTAGTGAACCTCAACTTCTATACATTTGTCCCCCTACTCCAATCAAAATGATTGACATAACATTTTAAAGTATTTTTTAGTTTTTTAGTGTGATAATTGCGTTGCAGTTTTATAAGCTGCCTTTATCATTTCAAAATATACACATTGATATATTCACAGATAAAATGACAAGATATCCTGGATTTGTCCCAAAATAATCCAAAGGTGAGGAGGAAGTAGAAGATACAGATGAAACAAAGTTTTCCATAAATTGGTAATTGTTAAAAGCTGGGTGCCGGGTACATGAGACTGCATTATACTATTCTCTCTTATTATCTCTGTTCTGTATGTTTGAAATCTTTCATAGTGAAAGTTAAAATAAATTCCTCAATATAAAAAAAAAAAGAGAATCAGAAATTGTGATGCTTTGGATTAAGATTAAGGGAATAAATTTAGGTTGATTTCTTTTATACTTAGGTTTGTTCCAAGGTATCTTCCAAGGTATCTCAGGAAAGAACATTATACATGTAAGACTCAACACTGGGCAATCTTATTTGAACAAAATAATCCAAGAGTTTATCTCAAGACATGATTGACCAAAGAGATTCTGAAATATTCACACATGATACCTACTGATCGTGGATGTCATGTATGCAGAAAAACTGGCAATAAGACAGCCAGGAAAGGTCAGAGTGCTGAATAGAAGTGGACAGTGAGTGCAGGCTGGTGTGGGAAAAAAAGTGTCACTACAGAGGGAAGCACAGTTTCAAACAAGGCTAACAATAGATGGACTCAGGGGAATAATTTGGCTTTGGATCATCCCGCATTTCAGTTTGCAAAGACAAGGGAGGGAGAGAGAGGAACATCACAATTTTCCAATGAGGTAAGTGGATATTAACGTTCTAGTTTTGTAGATGGAGAAACTTTGGTTCAGAAAGGCGAAATCCTTTCCCAAATCCATGAAGTTAGTAAGAAATAGAGAGCAGGTATCCAAATTCAAGCTGGGTTTGCTCCACAGACCACACCCTTTCTACATCCCGACTCCCAGAGCTGCCAGTTACAAAGATAAGAGGGAGAAATAGTCTTTCCAGGCATTTCCAAATACAGGCACAGAAATCACTGTTCATAAAATCCGCTTAAAGTAAGTACAACTCTTACATTATCATAAATACAAGTGAAGCTAGGTGTGAATTGCTGTATTTAAAACTGTTCTTAGGCTTCCCTGGTGGTGCAGTGGTTGAGAGTCCGCCTGCCGATGCAGGGGACGCGGGTTCGTGCCCCGGTCCGGGAGGATCCCACATGCCTCGGAGCAGCTGGGCCCGTGAGCCATGGCCACTGAGCCTGTGCGTCCGGAGCCTGTGCTCCACAATGCAAGAGATCACAACAGTGAGAGGCCTGCGTACCGCAAAAAAAAAAAAAAAAAAAAAAAAAAGTGTTCTTACGTTCAAATACGATTGAATGAATTCAGCAGGAAAAAACAGTTGGCAACTTTATGCACTAAGGTTTCACAGGGGGAAGAATCCCTCTGCTGGACGATGGAGGTTATAAAATTCAGCAGTCAGTGAAATAAACTCCTTCGATGTCCATTGCTGGTTTATCCTAAAGAAGGAGTAAGAACTGGAAGACCAGCAAACACTGCATGGTCTCTTGGGTCAAGAGTGTTCCTTTTTGTAAATGACAAGCCTGCAATATTCTGCCTCCCAAGTGAAACAGGTATCTGAGATGTTTCTAGAAGCCATTGATTGAGCAACAGAAGTGTGACACATCTTCCTCTAGAAAACCAAGGAGTCCAGTATTGAATAAAGTATATGGGAAACAGGTCAACCAAGAGAATATATGAAGATATATACCACTGACCCTTGAACAATGTGGGGTTAGGGGTGCCGACCCTCTGTGCTTTTGAAAATACGCGTATAACTTACAGATGGCCCTCCATAGACACGGTTCCTCCGTACGCGCAGTTCTGCATCCGCAGATTAAACCAGCCAGGATCATGCGCTGTGGTAGCACGAATCTGCTGAAAAATATCTGTGTATAATTGCACCCACACAGTTCAAACTCATGTTGTTCAAGGATCAACTGTACTATATCCGCCTTTTGAAGAGAAGCACATTGAAGGTTCTGATAAATCTTTCACGTTAGAGACCTATTGAATTTACAGCATTTAATAACATGAAAGTACCTAATAACATGAAATA
The DNA here is from genome assembly GCF_059928025.1 of Delphinapterus leucas. Classification (NCBI taxonomy): domain Eukaryota; kingdom Metazoa; phylum Chordata; class Mammalia; order Artiodactyla; family Monodontidae; genus Delphinapterus; species Delphinapterus leucas. Next base: position 53,233,994 of record NC_143148.1, read on the forward strand.
TCCAAACATGTTTCATTACAGATCCATTTTTTCTAAATACTTATCAGCATCCCATGAAACTACAATTCCTAGAGACATCTTTCATAAAGGGGAGAGGTATATCGGTGCAACTCCTGGAGAGTTATATACAGGATCTATTCTACAGCCAAAAGATCAGGTATTAAAGCCCCACAGCCTCAGATGCTACATCCAAGGAGGCCTCTAACCCAAAGTTAAGTTGTAATTCAAGTTAATTTCATAGAGAGACATTAAGTAGTGTCTAGGCCAGGAGGTAAACTTAGGCGTGTATTCAGAAGAGGCCTTGATTCTGCTGTAGCATTCAGAAGCAACTATTTGGAGGAATAAAATTTGAAGTGGGCATTAAAGGATTGGTAAATCTAGACAGTAGAGAAGAGGGAATAGGACTCGTTTCAAGCAAGGAGAATGATGTGCTCAAAACGCTTTTGGCTTTAATATCACTGTGCAAGCCACGTAGAGGATTCATTTTCATCAACAGCTGTATTAAATTTAGTATGTGGTTTTTGTAAATTGGCAGAGCTCAGGTGAAAAACAATTCCTTTACTCATAGCAATTATACAAAAACACCTTATTTTTCAGCCATTCTAAATAAACAAGAGCATCAAATGAATGTGACTGATTTCCCCTAATGTTTCTGGGTGTGTCCTAATATATTAAATGGAATTTCTTATTAACGGTAATATTTCTGTCACTTCTTCTGTATCTACCACAATTATAACTTCATCCCAGAAGCCTGTTAAGTGAGTCTTATGAGCTAGTATTTTCCCAACTCATTATTGCTTTGTGGACTTTACTCAGAAGGCCATGCTCTTACTGTTTCCAAAGTAATTTTGGCCACTCTGTAGCGGTATTTTTTCCAAGTGAAGAGCCTGGACAAAGCACAATGCCCACTGTATTATTTTGTATAGATACTTTCCTTAGAAATTTTCTCCCCAAGCCTTTGTTTATATGATCTACCTGCCTGGAAAATCTTATCCACCTCAGCCACCATCCTCATTTCACCTGACAAATTCCTATTCATCCATTACGACTCAGCTAAGGCATTATATACTCCAGAAGACCTTTGTACTTGCAGACAATAGAAATCTACCTTGAATTAACTTAGGGGAAAAAAAGTTGGGGGAGCAACTCATTGGATCATGTAACAAGAAGTACAGGACTAACGTCTAGCTTCAGGCATGGTTGGATCTAGGAGCTTGAATGCTATTATTAGGGCTTTGTCTTTCCCTCCTTCTCTTGGGTCTGCTTTCCTCTGTTCTTTGGTTTCATTCCTAGGCAGATGCTCCAGCAGTTCAAGACAGTGGCATCACTGTAATAGGAGAGCAGCAGCCTAAAATTTAAAGGTGTATTTTCTGATTTTCATATAAATCTTTGCAGCCAAATTTCAATTACTTTCGATTGATTAGGGAAGTGTCTCTGCAGCTGTTTTAATGTACGTTCCATTCACAGTCGAACCTTCTCCAAAAGATTGGAAAGATGACAAGTGGCTACCCCAAATCTATACCCCTTCAGTTTAGCAACCCTAACAAAATGAGTCTCTGCCAATGGCTGTGTCATAAAGTTCCTGGGGAGACATTTATTTGTCTGGGTCACACACCAGGGGCTGCTGAGTCAGTCCCACTCAGAAAACATAGGATTTGTTCTTCCCTAGAAAGAGGTCTGTTGCCTGCAGAGAGGGAGAAGGGGTGCTGGAGAGAAAAAAACAACAGTTGTCTTTGACTCCTGTCCTGAGCTTCCTAGCCTGGGCAGAGAGCCTCCTTCCCCAGCTCTCACGGAATCCTGGGCAAACCTCTATTGGCGCAATTAACGCAAAACATTACAGTCAACTGTATACATCCAGCACCAAACGACTGCACCGCACACAGTCATAGAACAAACGCATGAATAAATGAAAAGACCAGCTCCTGAGGCTCCAAGCAGAGGGATCAGTAACTTCAGTAAATCAGGGTGATTGCCCTGCTGTAAAAGGCACGTGAATTTGAGAAAGAGAGAGAGGATGCTGTGTGCTCAGTGTCTGAGGGTGAGAATGAAGGAGACTCTTGCTGGCGCAAATATTCTCTTCATGGCCACCTACATGCAAATAACTCCACAGCATGGCAGCCACGTGCCTTACCTTTTCCAAATCACGTTTTAAATATGCTTTCCTATTGTCCCTGAAACTGCACTTAGACATATCAGACCATGTGTACAAATGCGAAGTTTAGAAAACACCATCCCCATGGCTCTAATCCCCTCACCTTTGCCAAGAGAGAAAGTGCTCTCACCTCGCTCTCCACACACCTTCCTTGGTGACCTCTTGTCACTTCCTTTTATGGACACACAAACCATCAGAGGTAGGGGAGAAGACCTTAAATTTCCTTCGATATAACTGGTCCATTTTACAGGTAATGAATCTGACTCAGAGAGTTCAGTTTGGCTGCTTTCCTTTCCAAGGCTCTTGATCATCCCTGTAACTCACCGTAGCTACTATTATAGTGACTTAACCATCACCATATCAAAGATTATCCACATAAAAAAGTGGAGCTGTGCAGAAATGTGACAAGGGAGCACACATTTAACTGATACACCCTGAGTCTAAGAAAGCCCTTGATGCCATGTGTTCTGGCTTTTGTTTATCTGTTCATTTTAAATGTATATGGCATAATAATAATAATATTTAACTAGAAGGTAAATATCATAAAAAGGCAGGACTTTTTGCCTATTTTTTTTCACTGATATGCCCCGAGCCTAGAACAGTACTTGCCACGTAGTAGGTGCTCAACATACTGTTGAATAAGTACTTATTGAGCAGTGCTTTAAGTACCTTACGTGAATTAATGTATTTAAAGACAAATACCATATGGTATCACTTTTATGTGGAATCTAAAATATGACACACATGAACTTTTATGAAACAGACTCACAGACATAAGGAACAGACTTGTGGATGCCAAGGGGCAGGGGTTGGAGGAGGGATGGAGTGGGAGTTTGGGGTTAGCAGTTGCAAGCTATTATTTATAGAATGGATAAACAGCAAGGTCCTACTGTATAACACAGGGAATTATATTCAATGTTCTATGATAAACCGTAATGGAAAAGAATATTTTTTTAAAAGTTGATGACTTCCACAACCATTTTATTTGCTCACAGTTTTGTTGGCCAGGAATTCAGAGAAAGCTCAGCCAGGTAGCTTGTCTCTGATCCCTTTGGCTACAGGAGTGGCAACTGGGGCTGGTGGGATCTACATCCAAGACGGCTTCTTTATCCCATGTCGGGTGCTTCAGCAGGAGTGACTAGAAAGCTGAGCACGGCTGCAGCCCTCTCTCTCCACAGGGTTTGCCTGTCCACCTGAAGGTTAAGGATTCCAGAACGAGTATTTTAGGAGACAAGAAAGGGAAACTACCTTAGCCTGGGCCTGGAAGCTAGCACTGGAAACTGTCCCTTCCACCATGTTCCTTCGGTCCATTGGTCTACGCAGCTGCAGAGCCCGTTCTCTCAAGAGAATGCCACTTCTCACTGCGAAGCGTCTTAAAGAATCTGTGGCCACTTCTCACCCACTAATACAGAAGTCCAACCTAGTTTGGAGATAGTGCCCACTAACTTCACACAATATTACTGACACGTGATGTTCAGACTCATAGCGCCGGAAGAACGCTCTTCAACAATGAAACGCCGAGATCGTCCACATGTTAGAAGACTGCTGTGCTGTTGTGACAAGACTTCACTGTGACAGAACCTAAATAGGCATTTCCTAATCTTAACACAAATCTTTGCAACCAAATTTTAACTATTTTGATTGGGAGGAGGGGGTCTCTCCTGTCATTTTAATATGCGTTCTATGTTTCCAGATGCTCTATCCTAGTTTTAGGAGGAAGTGTTTCTCATTATCATGAAATTTACATGCTCATACATTCCACTGAAAGACTTATTCTTTCTAGGTGATAATAAACAATCCGGTAATTTGGAGGAAGAATGTCACAGAAATAATTATGAAAAGATACTACGGAAATCTCCAGGAGAAGACAGGCAGGGTGGTTAAGTAGAAAGAATAAAAAATTCAGCTCTACTCCTAATTCATCCTGCATCTTGAGAAGATTGCTCAACCTCTGGGAACCTAAGTTTAACTGTATGTAAAATAAAAGACTTTTGTGGATAGAGTCCTCAACTGTGGTTCAAAACGCCTTATCTTGCTTCAAGCCCTACTTCTACCAATAACTGGTTCTGTAAACAAGACAAAAGGTACTTCATCTCTTTAGATTTGATGATAATGCTGATGATTGAACCTGCCACAGAGAGCTCACCAAATAGTCTGTGTGGTCCCATATTTCCCAAGCCCTCCTGCATTTAGGAGCGGGCCATGTGATTAGTTCTGACAGTAGTAGAATATGAAAAGCAACAGTATCACCTTTAAGCCAAGGCAGATGAGAACCCAGCCCCACCTAAGTTCAAAGCCCAATATTTAATTTCTTCCCAATATGGCTTCCTTCATTTTTTATCTATACAATAAGGCCCTATCAAGGTCTAAAATATTTTGTTGACTATAATAGCTCTTGTGAACAAACTCTGGGATTCTGAAATTGGTGTTCAATACTCCAGAGGTTACACTGACAAAAGGAATACAAGTAATTGAATTTATATTGATTAAAAAGAAATCACACCCAATTTTTTCCTGTTGCATCCATGTTCATTGAGTTTGGGATTTTTCTTTGCTGTTTTTTTGATTGTTTGATTGATTGCCATTAAGTAGACTCAGGTCCTATACATTCCAAGTCAATGAGTTTGGGGTGAAGGAATCAGATGCAAATGATTCAGATTCGTTTCATCTTTGATCAAAGTTCACTGTTCTTTATAGACACAATTCCTACAGATTCAAACGTAAAATTCATCTGAATAATGTGGGAGTGCCCCAAGTCTTGGTCCCTACTAAAATACGCAGGTTTGTTTACCAGTACTGGTTTGTTAACAGTCAACTTGTTCAAATTTTAGACGCTTTAGCAAGCATATGGGTCACCCTCCTGAAAAATTCTGAGTTTTGCCTACTCTACCTTAAAAGGAGAGAGCTCCAGTGGGGTTTGGAACTCATAAACATCAGGACATAAATGAGAATAGGAAGGAAGAAAGTGGAATTAATTAAAGTTCTACACATGGAATATTCAGAATGCCTAAAGGCAGGTGTTTACCTGCAATAAAAACAACCACAGGAAAAAACAAGAGCAATAACAACAGCAAGAACTCTTCCTCTAAAAAAACTGAATAAATAGAGACAAAGAGGGCAGCTAGGGTGAGTGTGGATGTGGACAGCACTCCACGTGTTAGGAGTTCCAAAGCAGGTAGTCCAGATTCTTGCCTGTTGTACCAAAAGAGAAACCTGACAGTCAGGCAGCCCCTCCACACCCAGAGTTCCCTATTGCTTCATTCTCACATATGGATAAATGGGAACCACCATGCCTGCTGCCTGCCAGAAGAAGATCAAGATAAACAACGAGAAATGTGGTAACAGAGAAAACTGAGATCGTATCCCCAAAAAACAAAAAAACTAAACGTTATCTTCAGAAACCTTGGGAAAGTATTTATAACCATTAAACAAGAAGAGGATGGTACATAAAAGGAATAACTGAAGAACATAAAAAGACAAAGTAGAGGAAATTCCTCAGAACAGAGAAGAAAGTGGTATGTAGGAAAAATCTGGTAGGGAAGCATCTACTTATGTCTATGCTTATGAATAAAGAGGCAAATATGTCACTAGAAGAAACATACCAGATAGTAAGCTATTTGCTCCTGGGGAGAGGGACTGAATGAACTAAGGGTAATTCATATCTTATGTTATACATTTCTGAATTATTTTATAAGCATTTACTAATTTTTAATTAAAAATATAATCCTTGATTTAATTTCACTCTTATCAAACAATTTTTAAGAGACCATTGCCACACAGACTTCCCAACAGAGTATATAATACGGTGATCCTCTGAGGAGATACTCCTACGTCTGTTTATCAGTAGTCTTTTTGAGGATTTCATTAGGCTGAATTAATCCTTTAGAGCAGACTTTCTCAACATGAGGTTTTCCCCATGCATTTACTAAATGAGAATTTCCACAGATGAGGCCCTGAGACTGCATTACAACAAGGCTCTCAAGTGATTCTGCGCACACCCAAGTTATGAGAACCGCCATTTTAGAGTCCAGTTTTGTCTGGGACAACGGATGATATTGAGCTGCCCGGGTACGGTCCTCCTCAGGAAGCCAGCAGCCACCCTCACTGACGTTTCCTGGAGCCGCCACACAGCTCTTGAGATTTCCAGATGAAATTAATGGTTGCTTGACGGTGTCTCCAAATCGAGATACATGGACCTTTAATTCTAGAAGAACTGGGGGATTGAGCAATATTCAAACACACACATAATGTGGATTTTCCAGATAAAAAAATACAGTAAAAACTTAATCACAACATTTTGGGACCGTTCTGGCCTGAGGTAGCCCATGGTCTTAAGCTCGTGGCTGGATGGCTAAAGCCCAGGCCTCCCTTTCCAAGATCAGCATCATCACCTGACATTCTAACCGAAACAAAACAGGCTCCCAAAGCCAACCTAGCCAGGATCCACGCTCTTCAGATGCTGAGCTTTTGTTTACTCTTGAATAAATTCAATAAAGTACAGTAACCATTATAATAAATGTAGATGTCACTAATTACAACACTAGATTTTAAGTGCAACGCTAGTGTCTCAAGTGGCCTTTAAAACTGAGTAAAATCACAGCCAATTCAAATTTAATTAAAACTATCAGTTTAATTTAGTTTTCTTTTACAATAAAAACTACACTAACCCATTAACAGCATTCCAAATCTCCCATTACGCACAGCAACCAGCAGCTTGTGGGCCTCCGCGCCAGTGAATGGTGCAATGCATTCATTTACCTTGTAATCCAGTAAAATTTCAGTTGTTCTAGATCCAATAAACGAGCAGTTTTTGTCTTTGAAAATGAGGCTCTTGGACTTGTTCGGGTAATCCGCCATGTACTTAGAATAGGCTTTTGTCCGGCTTCTTGTGCTTTTGAAAATCCATCCCCTAGGAGCCGTTATAGATCATGGTCTTCGTTCTTCAGCTGAACTCACAGTTGCCAAGGAGGAGTCTTTGGAAACTGAATGAAAGAACACTGGGAATCTGGGCATGATCTAACCCTAGTTCTGCTTCTAATTGAGCTGAGTGGCCTTTGATAAACCTCATCTCTTTTCAAAGCCTCAGTTTACTCTTGTGTAGCCCTGCGGAGGTTGGAGCCGATCAGTGCTTCCAAAAATTCTACTTTCATGATCTTAGTCATATCTAGGTATTGCCTGTCAGCACCTACAGTTCATATACACTCAGGACAATAGGTTTCTAAAGTACCAACTGTCTCAGCCTAGACAGTAATATCTATGAACTCATGTAGTTTAATGTACCAGTTATATATTTTTTTCTAATAGAATTAAAGCAAATATTCAACAACTAAAATTACATTAAATGTTTAGCCAACATCACCATGCACACCCACCCTGGGTTATGCATCCCATTCGGAGAATATTAACCTCCCTGACCTCTGAGACCCCTTCCTGCTCCAGGGATTTGCAAGTCTATGAAAAAGAATGCTGTCATTTGACTCAGGTGAGCAAATGCACACACACAAAAAGAAACTGCCTACAGGGCTCGTCTGCTTCAGAGCAGAGAGGGTAGTGTCTGTTGAGAGAGAAGTGCTGATCAGAAACGAAATTCAGACGGTTATACATTTTATTTTAGAGGGAAAGAAAGGCATCCAGTAGTTTACAGACAGGTAAACCTTGTAGGAAGGAAGAACTAAGGCATGAAGAGAAAATACACAGACCTGTGAAAGGGTGGGCAATCTTTTACCCACACTACACACGACAGAGAAACCTGGACACAGAAGGAACCTGACCACAGCTGTTTGGGCCTGAATGGAGATTTTACTAGGTACACTTCACACTGGGTCATCCTGGCTCAAGGATGCTTCTTGGGGTAATAAAATTATGAGCAAACTCTATGCAAATGAGGCAAGGGATAACTAGAGAAGAATACGTACATGAGCTATTGATAGCTGGGTCCATCTCATGGGGAGATCAGAAAAGGAATCAGGAGGCCATTATGCTACTGAGGATGAGGTCATTACGGGAAGAACTTGAGATTTTTATTAAAGGATTGACTTAAGACTGAGTTTTAGAGACGAATTCAGAGAATTAGGCCATAGCTTCTCCTGGTAACACTGATTATGGCAGTGTGGTGATAATCGGGTAGCTAGAGATCTATTTTGAGTCACCTGCATCCATTATGAGTCACAGGGAGGGAACCGCTCATGGCCATGGCGGCCAGTATGAGTGGGTACAGAGCAGAGCAGCTAGCTGCTGAGATGCTCTTCCTGTCTTAACGACATCCTGGAGGTGACAGAGCCAGGACGGAGAGTCAACAGTAACCTGTATAACGTGACAGACTGAATATATAAACGGCCAATGGCCAGACCATCTATGACAATAGAACTCTGACCCACAATTTCTGCAGCAGCCAGCCTGGAAAACCAAACCACAGACCCGGTAGCAATCAATCCAGAACAGGCAGGACTTGGTCAGTAATGCCAGCTTCTCTCATTTTTGCCTTCTCTTCCAACTCGGGACCAACTGGAGAAAGCCAGATATGCTCCCAAGACAAGCAGCTTCTAGCTGGCCTGCCTTCAGCTGCCCCGGGCCGACAGCCTCCAGTCAGAACACACTGAAGCCTTCCCTCTTCTCACTAGGAAACTTGCCCTCTCCCCTGCCTGCCCCTCCATCTCAGCCAAACACCAGTGATGGTGGCTGACTCTCCTGCGATAACAAAGCCCTTCATAAAAGGCTTCTGTGTGTTCTCATTGAGGTAGCCATTGTTTATTTCCACTCCCATCTGAAACTGCCTAAGATTTTGACTGGGGCTCACATCCACCCCAAAGTGTGCCAGCTTAACTAGGAGACAGATTATGTGCCTTTGAGCTGTGCCGATTGATCCACATGTGAGTCTCACGTTGCTCTTTCACTCGTGACACAGAACACATCACACACCTGTGCCCGTGCACACACTACTGGAATGGCCTTGAATCACTTATGTATTCGACTGAACTATTTATGTCCTCATTTCAAGTGCGCTAAAGGCTTCCACCAGAGTCTACTCTGGTGTGCATTAAGCCTGTGTGGGGCAATTGCTTCAACCTATATGACACCCAAGGCAGAAACCAAGTGGAGACAGGCACTTACCAAAAAAGATTTAATGAGGACGTTGCTGCTGTTGTCTGATGCTACCTAGAAACTGAATGACTGTGCTTATGCTGGACTCAATATATAAACCATTTTCTGATAAGTTTGAGGCTAAGACCAAAGGCCAGCAAACTATAACTGGAGATTTGGCCCACTGGCTGTTTTGTAAATAAAGTTTTATTGACACACAGCCACACCCATTCATCGCCTTATTATCTATGTCTGCTTTTACCCTACAATGGCACAGTGAGTAGCTGTGACAAAGATGATATGGCCCACACCCAGATCCATCATTTTCTGTCCTGTTCTGTACCTGGGAGCCCCAGCAGACTGTGTTTCCCAGGCTTCCTCACCTGCTAGCCACCAGTTAGGTTTGACCAATGGGAAATACCTGCAGGGAACCAGAGAGTGAGAGGAGAGAGGCCAGAGCCTCTTCTCTGCTTCCCCACGTCTGTGATGGTATCTGTGTCTCTCCAGGATCACAGATCCTGCCAGATGGCACCTCCTCCATACTGCCAGTCCTCACTGGGTTCCCCTAATGCTATGAACACCCAAGGGGTTGACGCTTCTTCTTATCGCTAGTCTCTAGGGACCTCATTCACAATCCCTTGTCCATTTTTGTAACCCTGCCCATATTTCAGTCCTTTTGACTCCTCTGGGAGCAGCCCTGCTTAGATCTTGGTCAATAAAGGCCCTCCATTTGAAACTCCATTCGAACCATCTGTTTCTTACTGGGACCTGGACCAATACAGCACTTGTCTCTCTTTCAATAACCCACTTAGTTAATCAACTGGCCTAACCCGCTCACTCAGGACATAAGGTCGAAACATATTCACCCAATGCATGCATGAACACATGGCATTGTACCAGAGGACAGGCATTTCAAAGCTGACGTTTACCTTCATAAAAATGTCTTTTAATCAGCCTTGCCCAGTCCCATTCTCATAGCATAGCTTAAGGATAAGAAACTCTTTCCATGAGCAGTCAGAGTTTATGTAAGGCTGTCCATCCACACGAGCAGATGAACATCATTATAAGCCTGCTCGTGAGACTGCAATGTTCCCAAACATTATTGCTATACAGTGAACAGTTCTAATGAGTCAGGAGCTCACTGCTCACCAGTAAGCAGGACTGGCCTTTTTGTTCTCTTCTGAGTCAGTCTTTATTGTTTCACTCCTTTGGTAGAGATTGTTTTAATAAGTCCCATTTCTGAGCAAATTCTCTCAGCTCATCTTCAAAATTCTGAAATTCCACTTGGGCTCCCACTGGGCTGTGTTTGTTTATAAGGTCACAAAAGGTTTCTTTAAGCTAAATCAAGCCGCGTAGCGTTTCTGTGCCTGCAGTTTTCTATAAGCAGTATCTGTAGCAAGACAGAGGGGGCTTTAAATCATTTGTAAGAGATTGAGCTCCTTGTCCAGGCCGACCCTAAGGACATTTCTTGCCTGTTTTATTTTAATTTTTTTTATATTGAATGACATAATGGATGTGAAAGTTCTTTGTGAACCATAATGACCTTTCTAATGTAGGGGATTAGAACAATGATCTCAGAGTTTGGGAACATCCTGTCTCCTTGGGTTTATTTTATTCCTCATTTTTCAGGGGTCATCAGATTCTAAAGGAGACCAGAACGTTTTTCCAAGATCTCCTTTTACATTTGGGGTAGAATAGAACCTAATTTATAATACATTCATTCACTCATTTATTTACAAAATACTTATTGGAGACCTTCTATGTGTCAAGCATAAGGCTGGGGTGCTTAGTTAGTGTAAATAACACAATTCCTGTCCTCTAGCAGTTTAACATTTATTTGGTTCTCACTCTGTGCCAGGCACAGCACTAAATACTTCATACACGTTATCTCAATTAGTCTTTACAACTATACTAAGTTAATTACATTATCCACATTGTACAGATAAGATGTAATAACAAAAACAATGGTGTCACTGACCAACAATTACTGACTGCTTACTATGAGTCAGGTAGTGACCTAAATGCTTTACAAGCATCTCAGTTTATCCTCAAAAATGTCCCTAAGAGCATTATACTGACCCTATTTCTCAACTAACAACTAACATTTATTGACCATTTAATATTGGTAATACGACCCTAAGCACTTTATATGCATTATCTCATTTAATTTTTTCAAGAACATCCTGAAGGAGACACTACTATTATCCAAGTGCTTAAGGAATACTCCCTAGTTCATATGGCTGGAATTAGTAGAACTGACATTCTAACTCAGGTCTTTATAAAGCCCATGACCTTAATGATGACACTAGACTACCTCTTGAGAAGACATTTTATTTCCAGAATAACTGACTCTCCGAGAAAAAACAACCAAAAGGATGTCAAAGTCCACATCACAGCCAACATTGAAGAAGGATGGTTGGGAAATAAATCTGAAAGCATATACCTTCTCTATTCACCTTAGTCTTTTTTGTTACTTGGTGTCTTCCACTTTTCAAACTTTCAAATACAGACTGCAATTTATCTTAAGTTACCATAGGATTTGCACTGTTAGTAAACATGGTCTCTAACAGATCACTGGAAAAGAAACACAAAGGTTTAAAACCTTGAATTCTCCTTAACTCACTGCTAGTACCAATGCTCTCTAGGTAAATCTTTATTTTGTAATATTTCAAATTCACTCAAGACTTCCTCCTGAATATTCCTAAAGAGAGGTGCGAGAAATATGGAATTTTTGTCTATTATAATGATATCCTGAAAACTACTCTTCAAAACACACGTGTGTGCATACACACACACACACACACACACACGAGCTTTCTTTGTAACATCTAGCAAAATCCCTTGAACTAGGCAAGAACTTGTTCTACACAGAATTGGAATGGAATGGAATCAGATGGGATGGGATGGGATGGGACAGGATAGAATGAAGCAGAATAACATAGAATAAAAAGTCCCAAGTTCAAATGGAATGGGACCACATAGACTAACATGTCTAGTAATTAAATATAACAGCATAGAATGGAGTGGAAGAGTATGGAAGAGAGGAGAATGGAATAGAACAGATGCCTGACAACTGACTCTTTCAGTATTATCCTTTCTTTATTCTTGTGGCCTTCAAGAGGAAGGGCTTGTGTGAATAGCTGGTTCCTGAGAGCCATAGCAGCTCATGCTGGGCTTTGTAGATCAAAATAGGGCCACTCAACAGAGGAGAGTCTGCTCCATCCTGGAGACCCTCAGTTCAGAGCATCCAACATGAGGAATATTCTTTTACTTCCAGGTAGGAGAGGAGCTGGGAAATCCTAAACTGCACATGGTCCCCTTTTAAGCTCTGCCTTCCTTGGAGCTGGAGAGCTCCAAGCTCAGGGCTATTGCTGATCCTGGACATGAAATACATCCAGGACAAAGTGCTTCTGAGGTAAAATCACAGACAGAATTCTGGCTTTGGGTAGTCTGCCTACAGCCTTCAGAAACACTATGTTGAAGGACTTGGATATTGCTAAGAGATTATGCAAATTTATCTCTTAGCTGTCTAATATCGTCAGGGAAGGCATAGGAACTTCCAGAGAGCACTATTCTAACAGCTCCCCTGGGTCAGCCTTGGAACCAGGACTGTTATCCTCCTGAGAGCAACTCTACCCCATATCATCACAACATCCTTGGGGACTGTATCCTTAAACAGTAGGCTGTGAGCCTGGAAATCAAGAAGGAAGACCGAACTCAAGAAAGCTGATCTATTTAAAGGTGCTGGTGGGAATGGGGAAGTCTCTGGTGAATTAAGAAAGTCAAAGAGTCTCCATGACAGGACTGTGTTCATCTCACCAGCCTCCCTCATACATATATGTACATACTGGTTCTGTTTCTCTGGAGAAGCCTGACTAATATACCATTGCTTTGCCCTTTCCCCTGTTAATTAATTATATAATGTATGAATGTTTCCCGTATTAATTTGTGTCTATGTATAGATATGGATATAGATACATAGATGGGGGGGATTATAAGGAATTGGCTCATGCAGTTATGAAGGACAAGTCCCAAGGTCTGCAGTCAGCAAGCTGGAGACCCAACAGAGCTGATGGTGTAGCTCCAGCCCAAAGGCCAGCAGGCTCAAGACCCAGGAAAAATGTTTGAGTTTGAGTTCAGAGGCAGGACAAACAATTGATGTCTCATCTTGAAGGCAGTCAGGCAGGAGGAAATTCTCCCCTCCTCAGGAGACGGTCAGGCTTTTGTTCTATTCAGGCCTTCAACAGATTGGATGAGGCCCACCCACATGAAGGAGGGCAATCTGCTTTACTCGGTCTATCTATTTAAATGTTAAACTCAGGCAAAAACACCCTCACAGAAACATCCAAAATAATGTTTGACCAAATATCTAAGCACCCCGTGGCCCAGTCAAGTTGACACATAAAATAAACTGTCACAAGTGGGCTCATTCATGCAGAAGAATGCCATGTAGCCACTTTTTGATGCAATAGATATAAATATTCTAATACAGGAGAGTGTCCACGGTATGGTATTAAATTTTAAAACAGCAAATTGCAGAAGAGCATGTACACTATGGTCCCACATGCATAAAAGAGAAAGAAAGTAAGCTATACAAAGGTGCATATACATAGGCATTTTTTTTAAAAGTTTGTACAAACACAGAAAAAGTTTTGGAAAGATGCCCAGCAGATACAATGGTTTCCTCCCTGGCCCCTTCCCATCCCTCCCCAGGAAGTAGGGGGAGCATGTCAGTTTGGCGGAGAAATTTGCTTTGTTTTGGTTTTTATAATGATCACTGAACTATGCTAAGTGCCTGCTAAATGTTCAGAACCATGCTAGTGTGTTACACATACACAGTGTCAATTCATATTCATAACAACCCTGTAAATATGCTCCCTCTAGTTTATGGGAGCTGGAACTAAGGCCTAGGGAGGGTAAATCACTATCCTGAGTTCACAAGACTTGACTGCTGCTGGGCCACAATTCAACCACAGGTCTGACTGACCCAAGACTGACTTCTGTCCATGATGTACTTTCTCCACAAAGAGATGACTTTCACATTATATATCTAGATAGACAGATAAATAGATAGATAGATAGAGATATATAGATATGCATGAATAAAAATTAAAAATATACACATACATTTACACATATATTAAAATACATATATATAGAGAGAGATTTTTAATGCATCTACATAACTCCTACATTTTTTAAAAGAATAGACTCTATTACTTACTCCAAAACAAAAGAAACGGGTAAGAACAGGGAGAGGAGAAAAGTGAAACAAATTCAGTGGGAAAAAACTTTTTTTTACAAAAATGTTTTATTCTGTGTTTCCCCAAAAGCAGAGCCTGAGACAAGGATTTGGATGCATGTGCCTACGTGGGAGGTGATCCAGGGAAATAGGAAAAGCCAACATAAGGAAGTACATTGGGGTTACTGCTGCAGACAACATGTTTGATTCTGCCAGGATCTCTGAGAAGCAGATAAAATGCCTCTCAGATCTGCCCACCTGCAGGAGGAGAAGCTGGGTCATTTTCCACTGGCTTCTGGCCCCTTTATAGGAGGGGTCATTATCCTCTGGGGTGTTAACTCCCCCCAGGAAGAGAGAGCAGGAGGTGGGATTCTGCCATTTGAGGTGTGTCTTACTTCAGCCTGAAATAGAGGTAGGCCAGGGGGTGTGACATAGGACACCAAAGGAATCTGTTACAAGTACCATATGAAAATTATCTGGAAGGGGGTTCTTTAGATCATTTTTGTTTTTCAAGCAGTCTTTTTCTTAATAAATTTATTTATTTATTTTTGGCTGCATTGGTTCTTCGTTGCTGCGTGCGGGCTTTCTCTAGTTGTGGTGAGTGGGGTTTATTCTTCATTGTGTTGCACAGGCTTCTCATTGCGGTGGCTTCTCTTGTTGCGGAGCACAGGCTCTAGGTGCACGGGCTTCAGTAGTTGTGGTTTGCGGGCTCTAGAGCGCAGGCTCAGTAGTTGTGGCACCCGGGCTTAGTTACTCTGCGGGATGTAGGATCTTCCCGGACCAGGGCTCGAACCCATGTCCCCTGCATTGGCAGGTGGATTCTTAACCACTGTGCCACCAGGGAAGCCCCAAGCAGTCTTTCTCTAAGAAAAAATATGGAGAGTAGCAGAGACTATTCATTTCAGCCAATCCTAACCAGTAATCAGCTGGCATAGAGTTTTGAATGGACGTGGCTAAGAAAGATGGGGCATCCAGCTAGCAGACAAAAGCGCAGGGGAAAGGCAATCCACAAGAGTGTGGCTTCCTTGTGAGAGGCCTTTCAGACACTTGTGATGAACCCCACAGGCTCCATTGCTCTGAAGTGATGCTCAGAGAAAGGAATAAACGGCACGGAGAGTTTAACATCAAATTGCATCTGAACTTTCAACTACGTTCCTCCTAACAGCTGCTTTGGGTAAGGATCCTGGCAAGTGCTTTTAGATTTTTATTCATGTGCAGACAGGAGAGGAGGTGAGGAAACAATTCTGAGATGAAGAACTCCAAATTATGAGAAGAATGCCAACTGTCAATAATCAAAATAATTCTTCTCTGCATAATCAACACCAAGTTGGCACAGCTGCTGACGAAGAAACAATAAACACCAAGTAAAAATAAAAATTTCTCTTTTTTTTTCATGCTACCTTACAAGGAAAATCTGTACTGGAGCAAGGCTTTGTGAAATAGTTCCTGAAGCATGCAATCAACATTTTCTTGAAATTACAGCTGGCATCTTGCATCTAGCAAATTTCTTTCTTTCCATGTTGTTATTAATTTATACCTTGTAGAGATGGTTTAACACTCAATTGCTAGGGCCATCTGCTTGACAATTGACTGTGTACTGCCTGGTGGCACACCTCACATTGGAATGTTGAGATTATATAGTGATAGGTATATCTATGTTGTATGTGATGAGGATCACGTGACACTTGGGCAGTGCTACAGAGCAGTTAGGCAGGAGTCAGCCTTGTTATGCGTTTCATTGTATGGCATCAATTGTTTTGTGGAAGGGGACAATCTCAGCTTTCTTGAATTAAACATCAGGGAATCCAGAGTCATTAGGGTGTAAACTGTTGGCTCTGGACACAGACAGCTTGGGTTTGAATTAGACTCCACCATTTACTATCAAGTGACCTTGAGAATGTCCGTTGACCTCTTGAGGCCACAATGTTCTCATCTGCCAAATGGGAATAAGAATACTCTAGATGTTTGTGGCAGGAGTGAAGTATAAGAATTCATGAACATGCTCTGTACAATGCATGGCCCATACTAAGGGCATGGTCAATGTTTGCTGTTAGAACTGCTCTGGAGTTGAGGAATATTTCAGCCCTCTATCCTGAACTTCCTTCCAGAAAATGGCAATGGCCTACACTCCCTTTGTCCTAGAAGGATTTCTAATTCCCCCCTAGTTTTTATATAATTTGGGTATTCATTTGGTCATCAATGGTCCAAATAGCTGTTAGAGCCTGGGTCCTTCAGGGCTTATGGACAGAGACACAAGAGGTCAGGAGTACCCCAGGGAAATGCACTGGCTGGTTGATTTATGCCCTCTTATCTGAGCACGTTCCCTCCATCTCCCTGACATTTGATGTAGGTGACTAAAGTGTGTTGTGGAGCAGGGCTGAAGCTTGGAGTTGATGGAGAAATATTCCCTGGGAAAGAGGGGCTCTTGAACTCTATCGGCCTCTCCCCCATCTCCCCAAAAGAGGTCGGAGCAATCCTTAAAAACTATAAAGCTGATCTCAGTGCTCCCCTTCTCAAAAATGTGTTAATGGCATCCCACTGCCCTCTGATAAAGTGTGATGTCCTAAATATGGACCAGCCTCCACGATATGCACGACTCTGTGAGGGGCACACAGTCCTCCAAGAGGCAGAGTCAGGCAAGAGCGGAGAAAGGTGTGAGCAGCAAAATGAACTGAAAAATCTCCTTCCTGGTAGAAGAATTCTGCACAATCCTGAGAGGGGCAGGCCACCCCGAAAGTATTAAAAAAAAAAAAAAAAGCCACATCAGGTCAAAATCATGACCCCTCTGTCTCTGCGTGTGTCCCACTGGCATCAATAGGGAACTGGGAAGACTCCTTGCTCTTCCTATCAATAATATCTTGTATGTCAAGGACAGAGCATTCCCCAAACACCCCTTGGGGGATATTTAAAATCATGGGCTCTGACACTGGACAGTTCTGGTACGGATCCCAGCTCTGTGACTTACTGGTTCTATGACTTTAGGCAAGTTTATTTCTCTCCCTGAGCCTCAGTTTCCTCACCTGTATAATAGAGATACAAACAGTATCTGCCTACTTCATAGGGTTTGGGAGAATTTAAGAAGATAATGCAGATAAAGTAGTACTTACCTCAGAGCATCAATAAAGATTAATTAGTATTATTTACTAGTGATCATTCATAAATTTATTAGCACATGCATAAAATGATAAAATCATATTACCTAGCCAGAACTCAGATCAAGGCCTCAAGCATATCAAAAAAGAATGAGATGAGAGAGGTGGATGAGGGACAACCAAGTTCACGGATTGATGCTTAAATGCTTTATTCTTAGGCAAGCACCTCAGCCTCTCAATCACAGCCTATTTGTTCTCATAGTACATGTTATTCTAACAGGCTTAATTATCTGGCTTGCAGTTCCAGAACAAATTAGAGGCAGCTAAATTGATGGGAGCACAGAACTGTTACAAATAGACCTACCGTCATCCCTAAGACATGTTAAAATGCTGTATTCCCGCCCACCAGCTCTCTATTTCTCATGGGTTTACACCTCCATTCCCTTCAAAATTCCTCATAAAATATGATTTCAATTCTCTTCGTCACCTTAGCTGTCTCCTTTAAACCTACTCCATTTTTTAATATCCTCTTAAATCAAAATTATACGCAATGTTGCATGTATGGCTTGGCCCAAAATTATTGGATCCCAGGTTTTATGAAGAGGTCACAAACTCAACCACTTCCAGAGACACCGAGGTACAGTAAATGAGCAAAGAAATCAAGTAAAGACAATAAGAAATGGTGTCTCTTATGGTGAGTAAAATGAAGAGGAAATACCCAAAGGCATCCTTGCATCTGATAAAAGAATATCCAATAGTCTGACCCAGACGATTTGTGTAAGCCAATTGGGACATGGCATTTGGGCCCAGTAAGACTGAAGGAAAGAATGAATATTTCAAGTCTGAGGGAGAAGTGTCTTCATCCCTCCTCTTGGACACAAATGAGGAAGTGTGAACTGCCATCTTGCTCCTGGATGGCATTTTACAACCGTGAGAGGAGTGCCAGCCCAAGAAAGTTGGAACTGGAAGACAGAAAGAACCCACATCCTGGGGATGACGTCATGAACTGCTGAACCAACCAATCCTAGGCGCACCCTAACTCTTAAGTAAGAGAATAAATGTTCTCATTGTTTAAGGTAGTTTGTGTTGGGGATTTTCAACTTGCCCTCAATAGCATCCTAGAAAATACAGACATCAAGTTTTAACATTTAAGCATTGTGATAACCAAATAAGACTTAGCTGGTAGTGGTACAGAACCTTCGAACACTTGGAAAGTCAGACGTGCTCTAAGTGTAAAATACAGTATTAAAGACTTAGTATTAAAACTATATAAAATATCTCATTAATATACTTTCTATATCGATTGATTACACCTTGAAAAAATATTTTGGAGGGTATGTTGGGTTAAATAAAATATATTCATAAAGTTAATTTCATCTGTTTCTTACCTTTTTTTTAAATGTGGCTACTAGAAATTTTGACATTACATATGTATTCATGTTGTGTTTCTACTGAACAGCACTGGTCTAGTTATTGTGTCTAAATATATTAGGTCACATGAAACTATTTACTCATATTTCACTTACTGTCAACAAACATCTCTGCACTTTTCTTATCCCTTCTTGGGCTAAGTCATTTTTCTCCATTCTGTTTTCTGTACAGTTATTTTCTCAGCCTAACTGAAGAATTTACATTGATCCTAATTATAGCTTATCCTAAGTCCACTGCAATAGCCCAGTGGTTCACCAGAGGGCATGTTGGAAATTTGCGGGGACAGTTTGGGTTGTCACATGATGGGGAGGGGCACTACAGTTATTTAGTTGGCAGGGGCTTGTACGTCTCATAGAGGATAAGAGAACTGTCTCAATTCTCCCATGCCATTCCTACAGATGAAAAAATATGCTTATACAAATCTGGACAAAATCAAATTCCGTTTCAGTTATAAATACAGTGGGGTTTTTTGCATGGGTTTCATGTAAGTTAATTATCCAGGAAAGTAACTACTGTGTAAATCAAGGGAGAGATATGCTTTGTTTTGTTCAGAACTTTATAATTTACTCACTATTTTAGAAAATCACGTCTTTTATAACAATCCCACTACTGGTATCTGAGTCACCAGCATAGTTCGACTGCACCTGAGCTGCTACAGTAAGGCAATGCTATGCACGTGTGCTAATATACTTATTTCACCCTGATTTCAAAATGTCCAATAGAAAAAAAAAGTATCAACACTATTCAGTTGAAGAGTGTCTCACATCTGTTAAATCCAAACTAATTCATTATATCAGAGGCAAGCATCGGAGTCCAGTCAGTGCTGACACAACACAATATATGCATTCCTAAAAAGTCACCTCACTACACAAATTTGCATGATAAAAACCACAGGGCCTACGGGGTGGGGGGGTAATGAGGACCACAACGGTCAGATACTTCAATAGCAACACATTAAATAAAAGAACCTAATAAATATGGTGGCAGTTTTACACGTGTTAAATGGTCAAGGGATACATAAGTACTACCAAAGAAGTGGCATGTCACCTTGGAAGAGACCTGAGCTTTGCTTGTATGAGTCTGGGCAGTGGAAGAGCTGCAGCTTGTGTTACTGTGGAGGAGGGAGGGTTGTGTGGATGGGAAGGTGAGCTGTTAACACCAGATTTGGGTCGATGTGGCTTCCAACTCGAGGTGAACTGAGGTGCTGGTTGATGTTTGGGTCGTGTGCATCCTCGAGTTTTGTGTATGCTATGGGATGAACTCACTAGGGTGCGGTTTTCTGTGTTCCCCTTGTGTTTCTCATGGATGAAACCGCGCATAAGCCAACAGAAGTGTTCAAATCGTCCCCTCATATCGCAGTCACACTGGAACACATTCACGTTTTCAAAACAAGTATGATGGCAGAGCTGATTGTAGTACATTTTGTCTTCTAGTATTGTTTTATTCTAAAATTACTGCCCTTTTATCTCTCTTGATATTACGCTCATGGCATCACAGTGATGTTTGGGAATTACATATATAGGTAGCTTATGTCATCTATGAAATTCCTTTCACAGTAACAAAAGTGGCATTACAAAATATTTTCTCTAAAGAGGGCATTGGGCCTGAGAGGATTGAGAACCTTGGTTCTAACCTACTGGGAGGTTGTTAAAGATCCGTTCATCTATGCATTTGTTATTCCTCTTTAGTGGGTGTCATCCATGGATCTGATAAGTGTGTCTCCCATTGTGTCATTCAAATTATTGATTTTTTTTTTTCCAGGAAACATTCTTTCCCAGGACAGGAGTAGAGAAAGAGTTCAGGTCATGCCACTAAAAATCACCAGTGCTTCCATCAACCAGCACTCTGGACATTCATGCAGTGCCCAAACCATTTAATTTTTCATATCTGTCCATGTTGTTCAGAGGCTACCAAAAGAAACCCTGCCCGGGGCTCCCCTGGTGTTGAGCCAGCCCACAATGTCTGCCACATTCACAGAATCCTGCAGTCTAAAATCTCACCCACATCTATTCTGGTTTTTCTTTTTATAAATGGAGACCTTTGCAAAAGAAAAGGAAAGTGATTCTTGGGCTGGAGCGATAGTTCGCAAATTCAATCACCGGAGTAGCATTTTAAAATACATATTCCCAAGTCCTACTCCAGAGCCACCAGGTCCTACTCTAGATCTGGAGGTAGGTCCTAGATATTGGCATTAAGAATGATTTTTACAGGAGTTTCTGGTGTGGAGCAGCCATGTTTAGAAGCAAGCATCTCAATCATCATCTATTTCTTCAGGTACATAAATAGTGAATGCCAATAAGTGCAAGGACTATGCTAGAGGCTGGGTTTCAGAGCCAGGGTTTTCTAACTCGTAAGAGATACACAGTACAATACAAACTAATGACTGTCTCAGAAGAAGCAAATGTTATGAGAAAGCAGTTTCTCAACCTTTTTCCATGATCTCCACTCTAAAGTCAAGATTTCTCTTTCGTTTGTTTTTTTGGCTGCGACTTGCAGCATGCAGGATCTTAGTTCCCCAACCAGGGATGGGACCCGAGCCCCCTACAGTGGAGGCGTGGAGTCCTAACCACTGGGCCGCCAGCGAAGTGCCAAGTCAAGTATTTTTAGATAGCTTTTTCCTAATCTCCTCCCACCATGAAATTTTATATACAGTACATTTTTATGTATTGTATGCATATCTGTGCTTTATACATTAAAAGAATAAAGAATGAATTTTTGCCCCCTTGGGGACAGTATCAGCCCCACTGAGAAGGCATGTGATCGAGGTATATAAAAAGGATGGTGGGAGAGCAGAGAAAGGGGTGACTCACTGCCTGGAACCATCAGGGAGGGCAGAGGAGGAAGTGACATTTGAACCAGGTTTTGTAGGATGAGTAAGAATTGCCATCTGGGAAAAGGGAGGGAAGTGGTTCTAGAAGGAACAGCTCCCAGGCATGGTTGCTAAATGTTTGCATAGCACTGTGTGCTCTGAGGTCTACACATGTACAGAAAGACTGGGGAATTTAAAAATACAAATTTTAGTACAACTTTAGATACAAACTGACTCTTAAGATGTATCAAATCCTGGAACCCTTTTGGGGGTGAAGGGTACATAGGGAGCACTATTAAAGGTAGGTATTTGGTTCCTTTAATTTCAGCCTAAGTCTCAGATGGAAAGACTCCTGAGTAATAAATAATAGAGCACACTTTGGGCATATTTCATTCACCATACTCCCAGACACATTTCGAATACCATTCAAAGCGAGTTGTGAAAGCTCTGATTAACATACAACACAGAGCGCTCTCTATACACTCTCAAGGGTAAAAATACTGCTGAAAAGCCACTTCTTTTAAAAGCTGAGCATCTAACACCACCTTGTGAATGATAATAAATGGCAGGCTAAGCCAGAAGGAAGACTGGCCCCCTGTCTAGGGTCTGCAAGTATTATATACACAGAAATACATACCCGCTCTTTGGCCGAGAGGACAGGATTGTCTTCCGGTGAGATAAGATTTCCTATGAGACTCCTGGTATTTCCCAATTCCAGCTTCATCAGAAATAGCAACCCCAACTCTCATGGGTTGTTTTCCCTTTCTTTTTGTTTTCCTTCCTATTTCCCATTCAGGCTGCACTAGGAATGTGTATCTATTTGCTATTAAAATTATGTGGCACTTATTTTCCCTAAGGTCAGAAGTTTAGGATTTTTCAACATCCCCAAGTCTCTCCCTGGCTTCACGGAGTTTGTCATCCCCTGAGAGACAGCCATTGAGCACAAAACCACAGGACTAATTTCAAATGTGATCATGACAAGGAAGAATTAAATAGTATTAGACAAATGCAACAAACATAACATAGAACCCACAATTGCATCTGCAAATCAGGATGCTTCATGCTGTGCAGGACACCAGAGCAGAGACAAATTTATTGATATATTATGGGTAAGGAAAAAGAGAAAGCCAATCCTCATGAAAGAAATATGACTATGTTTGCCCTCTCTAATTATTATAATTAGAACTCCATCCATTTGAATGAATACTGCCCAGCATTAGATTTATTTCTTAATGGTCATCATGGGCCCAAAAAGAATTATGCAAGGATATTACAGTATTGTTTGCAAAAGAAAAAGTAATGATCCAAGTGCCCATAGAAAGGGGATTAGTTACGTGCATAGAGTCCTTCTATGCAGTATTCAAAAGACTGCGCTAGGGCTATACATACTAATATGAAACTACATCCAAAACACATTGTTGGGTTTATAAATAAAATGTAGCATTCTACATTTACATGTAGAGTGTGCTTCCATCTGTGTGACATTTAAGGAGAGGAATACAGGTTCAAGTAAACTTGCATGGATGCAGGATACCTCTGGAAGAACACAGAAAACATGATGACAGTGATTGCCTCTGTCATCAGTGGAAGAGGGAACTGGGTACATGAAGTCGGGAGTGGTAACGAGACATATTTTTCGTTACATTTACTTTACTATTATTGGAAACTTGTCACTTCCGGTTAGAGAAAAACTATCTCAAACATCATATATGGAGAAAAGAAGTGTTAACCAACAGTGGGAACCATTCATTTTGTAATCTGCCTCCCATCCCGAGTCTGTTCACTTGACAGGATTCTCTAAATGTTTAGAGATAAGATAAGTGGAATTAGATGGGTGGGGAGCAAGGTTCAAATGTTATTGGGAGGAAGACGGGAAGTAAAGAAAGGGGTGCAAAGGCTCACGTAAGCAGCAGACAAAGCTTCATGGGCTGTTGATCACAAAGGCTGGAGGACGCACCTCTGGTGGGAAACTTGATTTTAGGTGTTACATAGACACTTTGTTGTTTAAAATTGATTCGCATAATGAAAAAATCATTCCCTTTTCAAATCTTTTCTTATTCCTCAGATATAATAAAAGAGGAAGTCTCAGTTTGGTACAAGTATGTCTTTATGACCTCTGGATACTCCCCGGGAGTTAAAATTTGATAACAGTGTTTTGCCTTAACTGTATTCCTTTTCACTCTTATCCTTCTTAGAAAACGTAACACTGGCTTCCCACTCGCGGTCGTGACACAAAGCCTCCTTCTAAAATAAGTGTATTCGATTTCAGTTTTTAAAAACAAACCATTTTCAGTGAAAATATTAAGTAACACGAGAGGTACAGGGAGATGTCAAAAACTGTGCATGTGATACATGAATGACCGTCGTTTGGGAAGCGTGACTTGAAAGAAAAATTAACCTCAGCCTAGAGCAGGGAAGTCGTAACAGTTGTGTGGTTGTGACTATTGTTGATTTTTAATTTCCATCCCATCGAACAAGCACTGAATAAAAATGAGGGAGGTTTTTCAGGAAGCTGCAGTTTCGTTCTCTTTGCCGATAGTATTTAACAAGACTACCTTTAGTTTCCTCGAGCCGATTCTTTGGACGACTAAGAACACTTAGAGCCAAGAGTGCAGGCACAAACTCTGAAGGCCTGATTCTCGCCCCAGTGCGTGACACTAGCCCTTTTGTTGGCCTCCCATGAGAGAAGAAGCACCTCCACTGAAATCCCATTCTCCAACTTTGCCTCTGCAGTGCCACCACTTTTTCATTAGCTAATCCCAATTAGAACACATTTTTACTAAAGCCGTAAATCTCTGCCACTCTCAATAAGCATAAATTATATAGTAAATAACCATATTCTGTGTCTGTCCAGAAAAAGAAAAACCTTTTTTCTTTCCTCCAGTCCACAGGACTCAGAGCTGCTAAGTCAACGCTGAGACCTTCTGATTCGGCTTTTTGCCCCCCACTTCTCTTCTATCACTAGCCTTAAAAGCAAAACTTCTTCTAGGAAGAAAATGACCACCACTGACCTTCTCTAAAATTAACCACAGTCAAATTATATTTTTTCTTCCTCCTTGTGAGCAGTTTAAGGGAGTGGGAAAAGCTGGATCACTGTGTTAAAATCCACCTCTGTCATTTTACCGGCTGAGTGACCTGGGACACGCACGCTGGCTCAACTGAGGAGACAGACCTCGTAGGATTTTGTTCCAAAATAAATTAGGAAACTTAATACACAAGGTTTAGCACAGTGCCTGGCACAGAGTACCTGCTCATTCATATTAGTTGTCCATATTGTATAAATAAAAGCGGAGATTTTTGTTGTTGTTCCTTTTGTCGTCACAGCGATTGCATAACCCAACATTTCATAGGTTAAACTAAGTAAAAGAAACATACCTTATCCCGTGACTGATTTTCAAGCCCATTTATCACTCATTTCTCTATGGTTTAGTTTAATTAAATTGAGCAGCATATCAAATATTGATTTTAATAAAATCTTGATTAAGATTCGAGCGATTATCAAACACAATTTTTCATACCATTCCTGCATTTCAATGGAACCAACCTGAAAACGAATTTACTTTTTAAATGAAGAAGTGATTTCTTTTATATATATATATATATATATCCACCTCAGGCCATTTTCAGAAATAAAGGAAAAATGGCCTCCCAGTCTTTTTATTAGCAAAGATGAGCAGCAATGTCTGACCAGGGCTGCACAAAACTTAATTCAGGTAGCCACCTCATCTCCAATTTGTAGTGAAAGGGGAAAAACAAAATAGAATCAATTCCTCTGATAAATGTTAATTTAGCACCTACTGTGTACAAGGCACTGTCCTACACTGTCCAACACAAGTAGAGGTCACAAGAGCTAATCCTGCAGCCAGTTTTAACGTGTGTGGAAGAATTCAGCCACACGCGAAAGTCCATAATTTTATGAAATAATAACCAGAGAAGTACATGTATTCCAACCCTTGAAATTACTCGGTTGTGGAATTTATGTGTATAGGCTCACTCTTAGGAGACTATTATGTAAATGTGATGGTATAAATTATCAGCAGGATCATATTAGCAATTAACCATGAATATAAGACATTCAATAAGTTAAGTTTTGGTTTGCTACTTAAGTGCTTAAAAATTTTCTGGCCAATAGCTATTGCAGCAGCGCCACCTAGAGGATTCTGAAAAGCACCACAGGGTCACTTCCCCCGACTCAGCCGTTCTTCCTATTTAGGCAGAAAGAAAAGTAACTACTGCGTTCCAGCTCTTATGTCATTTAAAGCAATTCTATCCACACCATTGGGCACCTTCTTAAATCTTGAGGTTTCTGTAGAATAACTAAATAAAATTTAATATGCTCAAACTCACAACACGTTTGGGTAGAGTGGGATCCCAATTTTCCCCCTGTAGGGGGAAGGGGAATTGGGTGTGTCCTGGGACATTATGACATGAACCACAGCTGTCCCCTCCCCCAGACACACACCTCTTTTTATTCTGTCTTGATCCCAGACAGGTAAGCACCTAAATAGACTGGCTATTTGGTAACACGTCAAAGTCTTATTCCAACGTTTAGAAGAGTTGAGAAGAAATTAACTTTCTATTGTTAAAATTGTTTACACCAGTAGATCCACTTACTAATTCCCTTCCACCATCCAAAGCTAAATCAGTGTTCTGGGGGGGCGGGGGTTGAAAGGGAAATGACAGAACATTTCCCATTTTTTATAGTCCTCATTCTCTCCTCCATTATTTTTTGGTAATTTTTCTCAACCAGGAGACTGCTTTGGAGGTATATTAAAAGGATTAACATTTAGATAATAAGTCAGCTCTCCATAAGGACTAGCACTCTCTTTGTCTTACTTGGTTTCAGAATTTCAGCAGACTCTACTGACTCTCAACTGACTGTGACCTCAGAGGGGAATGGGCAAAAATGCACCGTCCTTATAGCAGCTGGAGCTCTCACCTTCACTGCCACTGGAGGGCGCTGTCTGCCTCAGTGAGGGGACAGATTTCACAACTTGCCAGGCAAGGCAAAACGTACTCATAGAAATCTTGAGTTAACCTGCACCATCTTGCCGGCATATATGAAGTCAGTGTTCCTACATAAACACACTAGTAGACAGTGGGGAGCCAGTGGCTCATTCATGGCGATTCTCTACATTTCAAGTTAAGCACTTCGACCCAGTTTTTCAAAGTAATACTAGGTTTTGCCTAGAGACCTCTTTTCCCCATTCTGTATGCTAAAGCCACAGCTAAAGTCATACCAAACTGCAATAATCTTAGTTCTTTGAAACATCTTCGTTTCCTTGCCCACTCTTTTCCCTCTACTCTACCTCCACATGTGTTCACCTAACAAGTGTCTGATCTTCCTTTATGACTCGGCTTAGATACCCCTAATTCCAGGAATCCTTCCAGGACCCCCTGACACCAGGTCAAGATGACCTCTTACGTGCCCCAATTGCAACCTGTTCTTCTCCCACAAAGAACCCTGATGTACAGTTGTGTAATTACTTGTTTATGAAGTACACCCCCGCTAGGCAGTAGGTGCTATGAAAGCAGGGGATATTCCTATTTTATTTACTGCATTCCCATGCATTCCCTGCAATTCCCATGGTTCTGGTTCAACTCCTCCAGCGATATTTTTGAAGGAACAATTGCCCCACGTGAGTATGATTTATCTCAAGAAGGACTCTGAAGCTTCATACATTGTCTCCATCGTTTTGCCTTCCCAACATGTGCCTCAGTCCCCACCATTGTGCTTCCTCGCTTACCTTGTTCTCTTAGTCCCTACAGTGGTCAGAAGAAAGGCCCGAGATTCCACAAGGTAAGCTGCTTCTTGCTAGTCAAGGCTTACGGCAATTCCACTTGGCAATCTCATCACCATCTCCAGACTGATTCTAGGATCCGCAGACTACCCATCTCAATTCCTGAGTCAGCTGCAAGAGAAGTGGTCGACCAAAATATTTACAGGAGGGCTCTTTCTGAGATGGCTGGTGGGCTGTTAGGAAGCATCAGTCAACTGGGAGGGAGATGAGAACCCTCCCTCTTTCCAAGCAGATAACAAAGTCTTCTCTCTTGTATGCAGTTGGCGTAACACCATAAAAGAAAGACAAGGAAGACAACTTTGTTTCTGGCTGGACCACTTATTGTGTCCATGGAAGGACTATGATATTTTGGAGCTAGGTAACCTGATGAGTATAAAACAGGCACTCAAATACAGACTCAGAGCCATCCTGGGAAGTTCCAGACCGCTCTGAAATGAGATTTACCACTCTGGACCCTTATCTGTCAAGAGGCTTCTCTGCCTCAGAGACTATCTCTGCAAGCTTGCCAAGCTCAAGGAGTCGTTGTGAGGGCAACTGAGAAAGGCAATATCAAAGTGCTTGGAAAACTATGCCCAGCTAATGAAAAATGAGAGGTGAGAAATTATTAAGTGCTAATAGAAGGGCCACAGACTTCTCCATCACCCAATACCCATTATCCTTAGTTTTTAAAGGTCTGGAGAGGATATTTCACTGCTTACATCCTCGCACAGGTTTAATTAAAAAATAAAACTTACAGCAAAATTAGCCTAACATATCCTATATGACAATCAGTCAATTCTGACAGTAAGAACAAGGTAGATATCACTTAGGGCGCAACAATGGGGAAACACCATATATAGTTGTGCTGTTTTGTTTCCATGTTTATAATTGTCTAGATGGAAATACACATGCAGAGCATGATGAGGAAACATTTTTCAGTCAATTACCTTACACAAAGCTCATAGTCTTTATTCATTCATTAAAAAAATGTTTTTTTAATTACTGGAAACTGTTAAAATATAGGATAAGAATTTCCCAAAATGGACAAAAGATATGGATAAATACAAGGAAAACCACACAAAATCAAACCACAATGGATGAGTGGTCCAGTTTCTCTACATCCTCGCCAGCATTTGGTGTTGTCACTATTTTTTATTTCAGTCATTGCAATAGGTGTGTAATGCCATCTCATTATGGCTTTAATTTGCACTTCCCTAATGGTTGATGATGTTGAATATCTTTTTATGTGCTTAGTTGCTATCTGTATATACTTTTTAGTGGAATGTCTTTTGCCCTTTTTCTAACTGGATCATTTGGGTTTTTTTACTGCTCAGTTTTGAGAATTAATTATTTTTAGATATTAGTCCTTCATCAGATACATGCTGGGCAAATATTTGCTCCCAGTCTGTAGCTTGTCTTTCATTCTCTTAACAGTGTCTTCAAAGAGCCAACTTTTTCACTTTGATGAAGTCTAATGTATCAATTTTTCCTTTTATGGATTCTTTGTCTATCCCTAGAGTATAAAGATATTCTGTTATGTTTTTTTCTTAAAGTTTGTTAGTTTTACGTTACATTTAAGTCTGTGATCTATTTTGAGTGCATCTGTATATAAGGTGTGAGACTTAAGTCAAGGATTTTTTTGTTTTGGTTTGGTTTGGTTTGTTTCCTTTGTTTATAGATGTTCAATTTCTCCAGCAGAGATTATTGAAAAATCTATCCTTCCTCCACTGACTGCTTCTGCACCTTTGTCAAAAATCAGTTGGATATATTTGTGTGGGATTATTTCAAGGTTCTCTATTCTGTTGCATTGATCTGTGTTTATCCCTCCACCAACACCACACAGTCTTGATTACTGTAGCTACCTAATGTATTTGAAATTGAGTATAGTGATTCCTCCAACTTTATTCTTTTTCAAAATTGCTTTAGCTATTATATTTGCTTTTCAATACAAATATTAGAATAATCTTCTGTATATCTACAAAAAACATCTTGCTGGGATTTTGGCACGAATTGTGTTAATCCTATACATCAATTTGGAGAGAACTGACATCTCCCCATTTATTTTGATATTCATTTTCTTCAATTGGCAGTTTATAGTTTTCAGCATACAGGTCCTATGCAAGTTTTGCTAGACTTACACCTTAAAATTTCATTTCTAGAAGTTGTTTTCATAGATTCCTTGGCATTTTCTACACATTCAATCATGTTATCTCCAAATAGGGACAGTTTTATTTCTTCATTTCCCATCTGTTTGCCTTTTATTTCCTTTCCTTGCTTTATTGCCTGGCTAACAGGCCCAGCACTGTGTTAAAGAAGAGTAGTGAGAGAGGACAGCCTTTCCTTACACCCAATTTTAGGAGAAAAGCATTCGTCTTTCAACATTAAGAACATTATCTGTAGCTTTTTGGTAGGTGATCTTTATAACGTTACAGAAGGTCCCCTTTATTCCTAGTTTGCTGAGTGGTTCACGAATGGGTACTGAATTCTGTCAGATTCTTTTTGTGCATCAACTGATGAATCACGTGATTCTTTCTTTCTTCTTTAGCCTGTTAATACAGTGGACTACGTTGACGGGTGTTTTAACCAACTTTGCATCCCTGGAATAAACTCCAGTTGGTAATGGTATATAATTCTTTTTAATTGCTAATTCTATTAGCTAATACCTTGTTAAGGGTTTTGCATATACATTCATGAAAGATATTGGTCCATACTTTTCTTTCCTTCCTTTTTTTTTTTTGTACTGCCTTTATTTGGCTTTGGTATCAGGGTAATGCTACCTTCATAAAATGAATTGGGAAGGTTTCCCCCTTCTATTTCCTGAAAGAGACTGTGTATAAACCATACTAATTAGTCTTCAAACATTTGGCAGATTTATTTGGTGAATCTCCAGTGGAGATTTCTTTTGGGGAATTTTCAAATTATAACTTCAATGTCTTAAATTGGTACAGGGGTATTCAAATTATCTATTTCAAACTGGGTGAGATTTTTTGGTGGGTGATTTTAAGGAATTGGTCCATTTCATCTAAGTTGTCAACTGTATGTATGCAAAGTTGTTAATACTGTTCCCTAACTTTTTTATCTCTGAAAAGTATGTAGCTTCATTCTTGATGCTGCTAATTTGTGTTTTCTCCCATTTTATCTTTGTCCATCTTGCTAGATGTTTGTCAATTTTATTCATCTTTTCAAAGAACCAACTCTGATTTTTCTCTATTTTTTTTTCCTGTCTAAAATTTTTTTTTATTTCTGTTCTTATTTTTATGATTTACACTCTTCTGCCTCCTTTGGGATTATTTTCCTCTTCTTTTTCTAGGTTCTTGATATGAGAGCTCACATGATTAATTTAAGATGTTTTGTCTTTTCTAATGTAATAATTTAGTGCTATAAATTTCCCTCTCATCACTGCTTCAGTTGTGTCCCACAGTTTTGATATGTTGTATTTTCATTTTCATTCAGTTCACTGTATTTATTTACTTAAGATCCCCTCCGTGACTCGTGCATTATTTAGAAAAGTGTTATTTTCCAAGTGTTTGGAGATTTTATTATTATCTTTCTGTTACTGATTTCTAGACTGACTCCACTGCCATTGGAGAACATACTCTGTTTGATTTTAGTTCTTTTAAATTTGTTGAGGTTTGTCTTAAGGCCCAGGATGTGCTCTATGTTGGTATATGCTCTGTGGGCACATGAAAAGAATATATATTCTGCCGATGTTGGTTAGAGTGTTCTATAAACGTCAACTAGATTCTGTTGGTTGGTGATGTCAAGTTCTTTATCCCTGGTGAGCTTTCTGTGATTCTTCTATCAATTGTTGAGAAAGGGGTGTTGAAGTCTTCAACTATCATTGAAGATATGTCTACTTATCCTTTTAATTCTGTCGCTTCCTGCTTTACATAGTTTGCAGGTCTGTTGTTTGATGCATACCTTTTTAGATTTGCCATAACTTCTTTATGGACTGACCATTTTATCATTATATAATTTTCCTTTCTATATATGGTAATTTTCTGTGCTGTGAAGTCTACTTAATCTGAGATTAATATAACCACTCTTGCTTTACTTGGATTAATGTTTACATGATATATCTTCTTCCATCCTTTTATTTCCTACATACCTATGTTATACTTGAAGTCAGTTACACATAGCATATAGTTAGGTCATGATTTTAATCCACTCTCATGATCTCTGCCTTTTGTTGGTTTCTTTTAACTGTTTAATGGAATTATTCATATGCTATTATGGGGTGGCAGTCCAGGGTCTCCACATGAACTTCACTGAAACGGCAGGGGGCAGTTATCCAGAAGGATGAAAAGTACCAACTACCTACTCAGCCTTCTCTGACAATACCCTAGTGGTGACTGGGGGGATTACAGCAAGGTGAGAGTGGAAGTCTATACTCTCCACTTGGACTTTACTAGTGTTTGGCTGGAATAGAGTGGTTATTTTCTAAGTGTTTCTATCTTGTTGGCTGGCCCTTTCCTGGTCCTTTGGCTCCAGAGTTGGATTGTCTCGGTGCTTTTTAAAATTTCTGTGACTATTGGCATTTCTGGGTGACCAGCTTCTTCAGTTCCTAGTCTAGAACAGATGAGGCAAAAAAGAAACCCAGGTAACTTACAATTATGTCATTCCTTGGGTCACAAGGTCCCTAGGCAATCTGACTGATTTACTCCATCTGTCAAAGTCTTCTTGTGTTTGTACATATAATTTCCAGGATTTTCAGTTATATTCCATGGGAAGAAAAGGGAAATGTACATCTATTCCATTTTTCCAAAAGTAGAAATCACTGGTCATTTTTTGAAGAATTCTGACAATCTCTCCATTAACTGGTATGTAATCATTGATATATCAGAATTTAATTCTACAATGATATCATTTGTTTTCTGACTGCTCCATTTGTTTTCCATTCCACTGTTTGCCATTTTCTCTTTTAGATTATTTGAACAATTTTTAGTAATTCATCTATTATGCTATTTTACTATATCTGTTTGTATACTTTTTTTATTGGTTGCTCTAGGGATTATACACCTCACTTCAGAGTCCACTTAGAATCAATACTTGAACACTTCAAGTAGAATGTAAGAATACATCCCTTTAGCCTCCCCACTTTATGTTGTGGTTATTTTACACATTACATTTACGTACTTTGAACAATGTTTTGTTTTCAACCATTAAACATATTTTGAAGACTCAAGAGAGGAAAAACAGTCTATTACAGAGATCAGAAAGTTTTTTCGGTGAAGGTCCAGATAGTAAATATTTTAGGCTTTTCAGGCCATACAACGTTGGGGTAATGATTGGGAATGGCCATGTGGAAGCTTCTGGAAGTGTTCTATTTACTGGCCTGGCTGGGGGTTACACGGGAGTTCACTTTGTGGTAACTCACTGACTGTATGTTTTCTTTTATGCACCTGGCCTTTGTTAGTAACTCACCAACTAACTTTTGTTCTGTGCACCTAACTGTTTTCTGTGTTATACTTACCAATGAAAGTAATTCTGAAACTAAGTAGATCAGAGAGCTTGAAAAATATATACATGAGTATATCAGAGACCTTGGGACTGAATTATCAGGAAAAGGACTGAATTATCAGGAATAAAGAGCATGGCTTCCTTATTGCTCCCTTCAGTCCTTTCTTCTTTGAACAAAACTAACAGACCAGGAAATAAAACAGTGTTCCCTCAACCCCAGGACTCTGAGAATATCTACTGAGTGCAATGCACAGAGATGGGAACTGCTTGCTGGAGCTAGAAGTTTAAAAATGGGAATTGTGAAAAAATGAGATGAGAGGTAGATGGATTACATTAGATGGACATTCTAATTGAAGAACTGGGGAAGGGGAATAAGAAAACAAAGGGAAAGATATTCTTCAGGGGGAAAGTCAATAATACAAATTCAGGATTTTCTCGTAGGGAGTGCATGAAGGAAAAGGAGGTTGAAGTGAAGGTAGTCAGGAAAAAAGAGAGGAAAGAAATGGGAAGGAAGTAATGAGGAAAAGACCAGAAAAAGAGAAAGATGAGAAGGAGGGAGAGAAGGGAGAAAACGAACGGAGAGAATAAGGAAGGACATACAATAGAAAGAAATGACACAAGAAAGAAATGTGGTTAAATGATCCATATTGGGCACCTGACACAAACCAAGCATTTTGACACCTCACATCAACTCTGTAAGGTAGATACTGTCTTTCCTATTTTATAAACGAGGAAAGAGAAGCCCTGAGAACTTATTTTACTCACAGACACACCTAGAAACATCAACCCTACCTGCATGTAAATCCAAATTCCGTGCTCTAGGAAACCATTTAATTCCAACAAAGATTCCCTTATGGGAAGTAAATGCTTACGTTACACTTCAGTCCTGGAAACAATTACCCTACAGGATGCCTTTGTCCTAATAAGAAGTAGAAAATGGTTGATCTTCTGAAACCCTAAATCTGCAGTTCTGTAACTCTATGGTACTGGGTCAGTTGTGTGTAATACTGACATCACTGACATGTTCTGATTCTGCCTCAGTATTAAGAGACATTTTCAAAGAATCTAGTGTACACTTTTTTAAGCAAAACCAGTAGAGCACTAGAAGTTCTGTTTAAGTTGACAAATGATGCCTTATCTTATGAGAAAATGGGCACAAAATATATTCCATGGCTCAGTATTAGTATCTGCCAACTAGCAGGAATGCCACTTTCTATATGGAGTAGTACAGAAAACCCCAAGAGAAAACTCTAGCTCGTGAAGTCACCTGGATTTCTTCAGATTAAGCAGAGAACAGAAACAAATTATCAAAGACCCCAGAAGACAATCATCTCTCTTTGACAAAATTATATGTGAAGAATAGTAGACTATCTTCACATGGACCACGAGTTTGGGGGTCACTTCAGAGTACTTGCAAAAAGTATTATTCACTAATGCTTTCTCTTTATTTCAAAGTTACTTAGCACTTACTGTGGGTCGCAAAAAGTATTATTCACTAATGCTTTCTCTTTATTTCAAAGTTACTTAGCACTTACTGTGGGTCAAAAGAAGTGGTGAGGGGATGGATGGGAGAAGAGAAAAGGGAAAGAGGGGTTCCCATGTACTGAGGATGGGGTAGGAAACATGACAGACGCTGCTGCCAAGATACTTTATACAGCACAGCTCCGGATATTCACTATAGTCCCCAAAAATGTATAAAAGCTAAACCAAGCTACCTCCAAGGAATAATTAGAAGTGAAAATTGATAAAGAGAAAATGGCTCATATTCTCCTCATTGATTTCCTGTGCACAGTGAGTCAAACTTGACTGTTGATTGGAAGTCATTTTGGGTACTCCTTATTACTTTTTCTGCAGTTGGCTACTCCTGCCAGTGCCTTTCACGCTGGAGTCTTTCTTTGCTCTAATCACAGCTGTCAGCTATTGAATGAGTTTGACACCCTGACTCCAGAAACGAGGGGATTCACACCCCATGCATATGCAGTCAGTTCCTTCATTAGAGCTGACTGACATCAGAGATAACACGGTGCACTGCCACTAATTTTTGGAAGCAAAACAAATGGCTGCACAATCAAGTAGGAATCTCCTGGATCTGATACACCCAGAGAGCCCAAGAATCTGTATTTATACAATTCAGCCAGTATTGCTGTAAATGCCTACACTTTTACCACTGAAAAGCGGTATAAGCAATCAGTGCAGAGCTGGATCACACACACACACACACACACACACACACACACACACAACAGACTCCTCCCCCAGAATCTTAGTTGCCCATTCCTAATCATCTCGGTTGGAGTTCCAAGTGTTGAGTGACAATGGGCATGAGTTAGCTATTGTGACTTGTCTTTTTGAGAAGCATAAGTTTCTGAAAGAAAAAAGAGGGGGGGGGAAATGACAGTGACCAGGATCACCTCCTCCACCAAAAAAAAAAAAAAAATTCAGCAGAACTAGAGCTTCTGAGAGTGTTTCTGCACATAACATCATAAAATGATAAGACTCCAGGTTGAAATGGATCATCTAGTCCCAAACGACCAAGTCTGAAATTCTTCTAGAGCATCCCTGACAAAGACCTATTCAGATTCTAGCTGACGTTCCTAGCAATAAGCATGCCTTGTTTGGT
Organism: Delphinapterus leucas; assembly: GCF_059928025.1. NCBI lineage: Eukaryota > Metazoa > Chordata > Mammalia > Artiodactyla > Monodontidae > Delphinapterus > Delphinapterus leucas. Next base: position 53,269,660 of record NC_143148.1, read on the forward strand.
GTGAGGCTGCTTACTGGAAATAGAAGCACAAACTGAATCAGTATTATAGGGAGTCGCTATAGCATCGCCCCTACGGAGATGCATCCGCCCCCCTCACCACTTGCATTTAGTACTTAGAGTTTAGTCATCAAAGTCCTCTTCAAACCCCAGGTCTTCAGGACGACCCCAACCACAAAATTTTCCTACTGGCCCTCACACGCAGTTGGTTTCTTCTTCCTAGGCTACAAAGATATATCCAATGCCCTTCAAAAGATCAAGGGACTTCTAACCATCCCTAATTGATCTTTAACTTGTCTCCTCCATCAGTTCCTTAAACACCCGGTGGACCGCTCTTCTACGGCGATTTGTAGAACCTCCCGCACTACCGCCTGCAATTTTTCAGCAACTCAGAAGGGTGGGCAAATAACTTTATAAAAAATAAATAAAGCTCCTGATGGATTAAACAAAATCGCTAGGAAGCAGCAACCCTCCAACTGAGAGAAGAGCGGCTTGGGGGTGCTACAACACATGACAACCTAAGACTTAAGATGGCGCTTCACCTACGGTTTGGGAGGTGGGGACTTGTGAACTGATGGATATATACATGATTGTACTATTCCATACTGCGGTATAGTTCTTCTTTAATTTAAAAAAAACAACTGCCCCTGGTGGGCGGGGGAAACAAACCCCTGCACAAGGCAGCGCCACAGGAAATACGCCGAGGGTCACTGGGCAGCTGAGGCTATACCCAATATCACCCCGGAGTCACAAGGACCCACCCCGGTTTATCTGCTCCACAGCAGGTATCACACTTGGACAGTATTGCTTCGTTTGTCGCATTTCGTCTGTCTCCCCCGCTTGAATGTACCACAGGCCCAGGGGACAGGACGGGGTAGGTGGTCAATATATCGTTCTTGAACGGGGAAGTGGCGGTTACACGAACGCGTACCTCAAGGAATGAATGAGTGAAAGGACGAACGAATGACCCGGAGCCTGGCCTAAGCCCCTCAGCTCTCCTCATGCCCAGCGGCCCGCGGGCCGGGCGCGCCCCAGGTGAGCGCTCGGAGCCACGGTCCCCAGCCTCCGCCTACGGCGGCCGGGAGGCGTCAAGCCACTTCGGGGCGGAAGAGCCAGCCCGGAGGGGCCCGACTCGCGCGCACGCAGGCGCGGGCACCCACGCTTCCGGGAGGTCACTTCCTCCCCTGTCTCGTAGCAACGGCTGGCAGCGTTGCTGACATCGCGGGCCGCGGTGGCTACGAACTGAGCTCAGAGTCTCGCCGCCCGCGCGATGGTAAATCCGGGGGCTCTGTCCGCGACCCGCCGCTCCAAGGGCAGCGACCGGCAGGGGACCTTCGCTGTCCCGCTCCCGGGGCCGACCCAGGCCCGGCCGGGCCCGGGGCCGGGGCGAAGGCTGGGGTCTCCAGAAGCTTCTTGGAGGAGTGACACGGAGACCCTGGAGGGACCAGAGGGCGACCGTGGAGGGAGGGAAGATGATGTCTAGATGGGGGAAGCTATCTTGGGGCATAGATATCTGGGGGGGTGACTTCTGAGGCGTGATACTTGTGGAGGGAGGGTATCGAGAAAGAGAAGAGAGATACGGAGGGGATGAAAGATCCTGAGGGGAAGGAGAAATCTCCTTGACGGCGAGGCAAGTTTGAAAAGGGGAGCGGCGCGAGGGAGAAGAGAAAAATCACCCTGAGAGGGAAGAAAGAGAGGGGACAAGGAACGCAAGGAAATGGAGAGAGGGGAGAAGGAGTTATTGAGAGAGAAGAAAGGGAAATAAAGAGGCAGCAGGAATGGGAGGGGGAGGAGAAGAAAAGGAAAATGGAGAAGGTTTGAAAAAGAACAAAGTGAAAGAAAAAAGAACAAAGTGAAAGCAGAGTTTCTTTTTAAGAAAGGAATGAAAAGCGAATTGGCGATGGGAATTAAGAGACTGTATTGGGGGGCTCAAAAATCACCAAAGGAGAAAACACCTGGGAAAAGAGAGGGAAAGGCCGGGAAGATCAGCGAGAGGCGTTTGGGAGAGAAGTAAAACAGGAAAAGATAGAACGAGGGCAGCGGTTGTAAGGACCTGTGGACGTTGTCTTACAGATGGCAGAAAACTGTAGTAAGTCATTGATCTCTGTACAGCTATTACGCTTTAAGTTCAGTGTTTCCCAACGTGAGATGCAGACGTTAGTTGCTACTTTAAGATGGCTCAGAAAACCAAAAATGAACCAAAAGTGAATCACATCGGAGAAAGTTATTCCTCTTTTTTTTTTCAGCCTTTAGACTATATCCAGGAGAGAGTTTCTGGCACTGTTAGGTCGTTAATACGACTATCCTTTGGTCGTTTTGATTTTTCACCTGAAGGGCAGACCTCAGGCTCAGAGCTTTCATTGGGGTAAAATTTAACAATATGTTTCTCTCTTTGTTTCGTTTGTTTTTATGGTTATTTCTGCCTATGACAAATGATACCAGGCTTACATTTGTGGTAATGATGTATAATTTCCTTTTAAAATGCATTTAAGCTTTTAGCAGTGAAATAATTTTAAGAATGTGCTGGGTAAATAATATAGATGGTATTCATAATGGCAAAAATTATAAATCTAGTACATGAATGCCTGAAATTTAGAAAACACCTGCTATAGTGGTGGAAAGAGGAAATAAGTGCTCCCACCCATATTAGGGACAAAAGAAAACTGTCTTTTGACTAAAGCAACATAACGTTCACCTGTACAATGCTGGAAAGAAAAATATATCATAAATCCTCATCAAGAGACTCTGCAGAATACTGTTTGAATTCAGAATATCCAGTGATTACTCAGTTATGGAAAATATGCAGGCTGGAAAAAATTATTCTTGATTTTAGCATTTGGAGAAGGCAAGAAACTGGTACAATATATATACTCTATGCATGTGATTCAGAAAGCTGAGTTTAAAACCCAGTAGTGGGGTTCCAACATAATCACTCATGGTTGAACGTTCATCTTGCACTGAGATCCAGGCTGTGGTTACCAGTAGAATCCTGGAATACACTGTTTTTACAGAATATTTTGAATTTAACCATCTGAACTCCCAATTAGGTGGCATTTAGAACTGAGAATATGATTTCTCATTAAGTGATGCTTTTAGACAGAAGGAGGCAGTGATACAGCTCTATAAATATTTTTTAAATCTATAATGTAGAAAAGAGATTTTTCACTTGAATACAGAAAGATCAATGAATGAAAGATGACCAGGAGCAGATTTCTGTTCAACAACATAGGATACTTTTCCAGTAAATAGAGACAGATAAAAATGGAGTGAGCTCTTGTGAGGCAAGAAGCTTTTTGTCTCAACAAGAGTTCAAGCCAAGATATTTGTCAGGGTTGTACGTAGAGGGTCTTACATAGGCTTGCATATGGGACCTGACAATTTCAAAGCTCTCTTCCAAAAATCTGAGCTTCTAAATCTTAGTTTAAGGAGATTGGAGAATAGGGGTCTTTCAGAACATTACTCTAATTAAGACTGGGGTCACCACAAAGACTCTTTGGTTAATTTTCTTCCTGATCTCTTCCAGGCAGAGGTGGAGGAAACCCTCAAGAGGATCCAGAGCCACAAAGGGGTTATAGGAACGATGGTTGTAAATGCAGAAGGTAAACACCTCACAGGCTGCCTTCTTGACAGGCAGAAGCCGACCAAGAGCCTGTTTGTTGTGTGAAGCCTTAGGCAAACATCTTGGAATTTTAAATCAAAAGTATATCTTGTATATTTTAGCCAGAGCATTTACTCATCATACATCTATTGAGTATCTATTAATTACATGTCAAGAACTCTGCTAAGAGGTAGGGAGATAAACATTAATAAGACATGCCTAAAAACGCCTATATATTCCTAAGAAATGCTGCACATTGTCTAATTTTTAAAGCTTTGGTAACTCTTTTTTAACATTTCAGGAGTATCAATAAAACTATTATATTGAAGATAGAAAGAATACCATTGTTGGCAGTTTGCTTTCGTTTTAACATTGTAAAGCGTACAGAGTTTCAATCTTCATTTTTAAAAGAAATTGTTCCTTTACCGTAGTTAATGAAATCTTTGAGAATTAATTTTAATGTAATTTATAGTATAGTCTTTGTGGTTATAGTTTAAGAAGGGCCAATACGTTTCCACCTATGAAATCTGTAGACATATACCAGAGACTTGCCTATTAACAATCCCCAAAGCCTTTTCTCTGGCACACTGTTCCATGCTCAGCTATGGTGGCAGCCTCTTAAAGGCTTCTGCTGGCTTCATTGCTGATTGAGGCATTTGCAAGGGCAAGAGGTGCCACAAACCCCAGAGCACTAGTTGAAATAAGAGTAGCTACTTCACACAGTCCATGGTACAACCATGGATTTCGTACATCACCAGCTCAGTGCTTGGCAACAGACTCTCATAGCTAATCATTATTCTGGAGCAAATCCATCAATAAATATTTAGTGAGCAACTACCCACTGAAAGTCTGTTTAAACTCTAAACTTCAATCCCTTATCATTAAAAATGCAAAATAACCTACTTTACTGGTGACTGTGACAATTAAGTGAAATAATAATTGTCACGTGCCTGGCACAATACCTAACACTTAACAGAATTGTAATTAAATAGTTCTGTGAATGTGGGAATTTTTGATTTATTTGTACAGATAAAACATTTGATGTGTTTTACAAAATAATAAAATAAAATTTTAATAAACTCAGTGTCAAATGAATATAATAAATTCACCCAGCTTGAGTGATCAGGAGGGAGAGGACTTAACATCAGCCTACAGGAAAGTCAAGAGCTATGCCTCATATTTCCAGGAAGCGGTCCAGCCCAAGTCCGTGGTTCTGGTTGAACTGATTTTAGTTTCAGGCATTTGCATAAACTCTGCCACACCCCCTAAGATAGGTTACTTGCGTGACTTCACAGAGATGCTTTATTTGTTTTCTTTGGCTGCCATAACAAAGCACCACACACTTAGTGGCTTAAAAAAGATTAGACATTTATTTTCTCTCAGTTCTGGAAGGCTAAAAATTGAAATCAAAGTGTCAGTGGGTCCAGGCTCTCTTCAGAGGCTCCACAGGAGGATCCTTCCTTGCCTCTGCCCAGCTTCTGGTGATTTCCAGAGATCCTTGCTGTTGACTGGTCTGTAGGTGCATCACTCCAGTCTCTGCCTCCATCATCGTGTACGTTCTCCTCTCTGTGCTCTGTTTTCTCTTCTTATAAGGACCCGTCGTTGGATTAGGTCCCACACTGATCCAGTATGACCTCATTTTAACTAATTACATCTTCAAAGACTCTATTTCCAAATAATGTCACATTCTGAGGTTTAGGCTGGGCTTGAATTTTGGAGGGGACACTATTCAACCCAGTCCAGGTGCATTCACCTGTGACACCCTGGACAATGTATCTAATGTGTTACTTTGGAAGACTTAGTCTAAAGTACATACTCCTGGCAATATGCATCAAATGTCTGAAGAATATCCATACCTTATGATCTGTAATTCCACCCCTAGAAATTTGTTTAAGAAGTGATGAAGAAAAGATTTAGGTGCAAAGGGTATTACGGAGGCACCATATATAATAGCAGTAAATAAACAGACAAGTACATAAAGCCCAACAGTAGGGAAATTTTTAAACTTATTATATAATATTTACTCAGTGAACCATTACTCTATTTAAAATGTTGAAGAATATTTAGAGTCATGAAAAACTACTCACAATATTAGATGAAAAAAAGCAGGAGACGAAGCAGTAGCCAGCATCTTCTAATCCTAAATACGGCCAGGCAGACATACACTCTGAAATATGGAAGAAAAGGCAGGGCTGTGTTACGGTGATGATCTCTGAGTGGTAGAATTAAAAATGACTTTTGTTTTCCTGAGGTCTCTCAATTAACACTCTTCTCATCCAAAGGCAACAAAATACTACTTTTAATACCCATTAACTTCTAATTAACCTCTACTAGGATAAGGTTGTGTTAGGATTCAGGGCACTTTTCTGAAAGCCAAATTAACCTTCTTCCCAAAAATACAAATGAGGGGCTAATTTTTATGGTCGGATTATTAACAACCAGAGGATATGACAAGGATGTTTACTAACAGCACATGGTATAAGTTGTGTGACCAGAATGAAATGAAATACTCCATCTCAACAGCCTAGTCAATTGTAGATGAAAGTGCTATGTATTACGGTGCAGCTTTGCAGCTCTCAGAAGTCCCATGAAATTTAACACTGAAAATATTTAACTAAGCTAGTGTTCATGTGTTCTTGTTCTGTACCCATGGCTTTAGTCCACTAGTTCTAGGCAAATCATTTTAACAAATTTTTAGGTTTTAATTGTGGCTAGGTAGGCCTTCTACCCCACGTTTATCCATTTAGATCTCATCCTCTGCCATGTTAAATAGTGTCCTTTGGTTTCACTATTATTGAAACATAGACTTCTTATTCATGACAATAAAGTGGACTTACCAATTTCGCCCAATGCTGAGGAGTATAGGTTTTTGTTAGATTCTTTGTTAACAATGGTTTCCCATTTACAAAATAATTCATTGTTTACAGTATTGCAGTTCTGATCACAGAACTAGATACTGGTGAACATGTATATTTGTTTCCCAGACAGTCATATCTGTCATATATTCTTATGTATATAAGCCTGATTTCTGCAGACTCTTAATTTTAAATATTCTTGACATTTCTAACAATCCGTCATTTGAGTTTCATTAGGTTTTATCAGCCATCCAGCCAATTCCTTTTATTTTTGAAATATAATCTATCAACCAAATGTACAGTTGAAGAATACCAGCTTACTGGGATCATGATGAGTCATACTGTAAAGTAGTGTCATAAGTTCAGGAAGATAGAATATATACTCTTTGTTCTAGAAGGTACATTTTAGGAATTTATCCTACACATATATACAAATGTGAAATGGCATGCACACAGACATATTCTGTAGCCTTGTTTATAAAAGTCAAAAATTGGGAACAGCCCAAATGCCTGTCAGGAAGATATATTAGTTACATGTATTACAAAGCATCCATTCAACAGTCACATTACACAGACATTAACATGAATGACCTAGCCTTATGCGGACTGAATGGAACAACTTCCCGAGTGTATTAAATGAAAAAAGTTAAGGTACAGAATAGAAAATGATACAGTTAAAGAATACAAACACAAACATACTGGAATAGACTTAGAATATCTCTGCAAGGACACCAAAGAAACTGAGAACAGTGGTTACCTGTCAGAAGGGGAAGTTGGTGAATTTTATACTATGTGCTAAAATTACTTCCTAATAAATTATTTTTTAATTACCTCACATAGTCTCAAGCAAGAACTCAATAAATATTTGTTGATTGATTTTTTTTTTCCAAGGGTCTACAGTGGATATGAAAAACTCCAAGAGTTTCCACGGTGTGCACTTATTATTCAGAAAGGCTAGCCCTTTTATTTATTGACTTGGATCATGAATAGACTGACTAAGTAGGCCTGAGTATCTGATTCATAATCCTGTCATCTACAGTTTGAATAATTTATTCTGGTTGTATTTCTTTTTTGACACTGAGAAATGCAGACTTTGTAGGTAGTTGCTCTTCATGATGCAAAATAAAACTGTTTGGTCAAAAAGTGCCCTTGAAAGGTTGAGTGCTTGCTATACTTGTTTCCTGCTTGTTAAAGACACATGCCTTGTGATGGTTCATCAGTTGTGAAAGACAGAACTGACTTCTGGAGAAAAAGTGGCCAAGAAACAATAATACAGAAATTAACAACTTTTCTGTAAAACCTTACTTAAATAGGTTTTCCTGTAAATACTGTCAGTTGCCTTCTTTGGCAAGACCTACTCTGGAGAGAATGGCTTTCTTAAAAAGAAATTAGTCTGTTTCAAAGTCAGAGTTGAGGCTCTCAAAAAGTTTCATGAAAAACAGGTAAAGTCCCAAGTTAGAAGCACTCATCTTGTTTACCAGTTTCTGGAGCTACATTCTCTGAGGGAAAACCCAAGAGAGCCAGGTCAGCCTTTTTTATTGATTGGCCTTAATTCAGGTTCTTGAGGAACTTGACAGTGATCCCAAATTCACCTTCGTATGTCTCCCTAATTTAGCAAGGCACATCTGCAAATCAGATCCCTGGAATTCCCTGGTTGATTTGGTAGTTTTCAAAATAATATGAAGGCCGGTTCTGATTAGACATAGTATATGTAAAATACCTAGCACAGCACCTGTTCCATAATAAGCGCTGAGTGACCTGAATGGAGCTGGACTGATATGAACTGAATTGAATTATACTTGCATATTCGTCTGGCTAGATTTTTCCAGTTAAATTAATAGCTTCTGTTTTAAACTCATATAATGAAACAATAGAGCACACAAGTAGCCAAATTTAATCATGCTTAAACCAAGAGTGAGTGCAAACCAGGGAATGCCCAGCCAAACTGCAGAGTCTTTGTTGCTGTATTTTCTAGCATAAAAATTAAGGTTTGCAAAATACCATATGAGGAAGTTACAAAGAAATTCTGAAAATCCCTTTTGATACACCCTCTAGCATGTGCAGTGATATCCCCTTTCTATTTCTGGCCTCAGGGGAGAAACTAGCACCATGTCACAGACCAAGCATTTCACAGTGGACTCACCGTAGACAGGATGCTTAGGGGAATGCATTTTGTATAGTAATATGTTAACTTAGTACTGAAATAATCAATTAACAACTTCCAGAAGACTTGTGTACAAAAATGTTCATCACCATTAGCTACAAAAACAAAAACACACTACCTAACAATCCAACAGTGGGGGGTTGATTATATTATGATATATCCCAAAAAATACTAAGTCTACAGCCATTAAAAATAATGTTGATGGCATCGTCAACAAGGACAGCTTGTATGCTATAATTTAAATGAAGAAAAAAGCAACAGTCAAATATGTAATTATAGTTTGATGCAACTAAATTTTAAAATCCACGTAATGGCAAAACGATTGGAAGGAAATAAAATTGTTACCTTTGAGTGATACGAGCCATCACTTTTTCTTCCTTTTTACAATTACAGTATTTTCCAGTATTTCTACGATGCACATATTACTTTTATAATCAAAATAAAAAATGTTTAACCCCAAATTAAATCTCGTACCAGGCATTCCCATCCGAACGACCTTGGACAACTCGACAACAGTTCAATATGCAGGTCTTCTTCATCAGCTGACCATGAAAGCCAAGAGCACAGTCCGTGACATTGATCCTCAGAACGACCTAACTTTTCTTAGGATCAGATCAAAGAAACATGAAATCATGGTAGCTCCAGGTAATTTGGCATTTCTTTTCATTTTTTAAGGCATCTTTCTACTTTACTGGATAAAAGCTTTGTCTCAAAGACGGGGAGTGTGGATTTTAACATGCAATATGACACATAATGCTCTTCAATTACAAAATGAATAAGTTTGAATGTGAAAATTCCGTGAAATTGGTAAAGACACTGAATTTTGCCCATTTGTTTTTGTTGTTAGTAATCAAACCATTTAGGAGGTGTAGGTTTCCTGTTATGTGAACTTAGCACACAGACTTTCTGAAGAGTGGGAGAAATGTCTCCTGTCCAGGGGATAACGTAGAGGGCAGATCAAAGGTCTGTAGGGTCTTAAACCTTCCCTGGAGTAGAGCACATTCACTGGGGCTATCAAAAGACAGCAGCCACAGAAATACTTCTTTCCTTGAAGGAGGTACATTCACAGTTTTAGTGGACGTCAGTGTAAAACAGGACTCACGTTCCTAAATCTAGTCTAGAACAAATTTCGCTGTAGTACAACTGTAAAATCAGAGTTACCCCCAAACTAAATAAAGCTTTCCCTACACCTGTGTTCTCACCCAAGCTGCACACTGGAATCACTTGGAGAGCTTAAAAAAAAAAGACTGATACCTGGGACTCCACCCCAGACGAATAAAGACAGAACCTCTGGGGCTTGGCCCCAGGTAATGGTATTTTCTGAAAGCTCAACAGGTGATTCTGGTGTGCAGCCAGGCTGGGAGCCCACTGGTCTACACAAGGTCCAAGTGATGTGTTGAAGAGAAAAGCAGATTAGCTGAAGTATTCATTTATTAAATTTAATTTTTAGGGTGGATTAACTTTGTCCATATCTCTCCACAGATAAGGAATATCTTCTGATTGCCATTCAGAATCCATGTGAATAGACCTGCAATGGCCAAGTTCTGTCCTGGGACTCCAGGCTGAAACACTTCACTCTTTAAAGATTCCTAAAATTATAATCCAATCTAAATGATCTTTTGGATATTCCTTTCTATTTTTACATTTAAACTCTTCTACATGTCTCATTTAGTCCATTTCGAATGTATTGTAAATTTGTGATTTAGCTAGATAATAAATAAATTCTGGTATGTATGCCTCATTTTTTTACGATACACAAAACCAAAGAATTCTAGTGAGAAGACAGCCTTCCTTGAGACAGTTCTTTTCGTCTAGAAGTAATGGCCACCAAGAATTAGAATAAGTGTGATTCTGCCCATTTCACTGACATGCCAGGGAGTTTCAGTGGAGCAGAGTGGGGCTAGGAGGGAAGCAGGGCGTCCCAGCCCTCAAGGAGTTATAGGTGCTTTCCCAGCTTAAACGAGGACGGTAAGAAGTCAAGAGGGCAGTTCTCAGTTGGGTCAGTGCTGCCCCCTGCGAAACTCCTCAGGCCTGTCCTTCCATCACACCAGCATGAGGGGACCAGGAGTGGGTCCTGAGGAAGGATGCACACGTCAAAAGCTGCCTAGAGAACTCCAGAGGGTTTATTTATTTTACTAGATATTTCAAACATTCTGAAAATAATGAAAATGGTAGAACAAATATAACGGATTTCCACAACCCATACAGAATAGATGTTAATCTTTTGCCGTGTTTGCCTTATAACCTCTTTTTTTCTCTAATTAAGCATTTTATTTTGAGATAACTGAGGATCCACGTGAAACTGTGAGAAATAACATAGATCCTGTGTACCCTCTACCCAGTTTCCCCCACGGCAACATCTTTCAAAACTATATTACAATATCACAACCAGGAAATGGACATTGATTCAGCCTAGATACAGAGCATTTCCATCACCACCCGAGCTCCTCGTGGTACCCTTTTGTAGCAACCCCCCAACCCCTGGCACCCACTAATCTGTCCTCCACTTCTGTAATTTTGTCATATCAAAATAGTTGTTATATAAATGGAATCCTACAGTACGTAGCCTTTGGAGATTGACTTTTTTTACTCAGCATAATGCTGTTGAGATTCATCCAAAAAATAAACATTATGGATACAGCTGCAGCCCCTCTCCTCCTTTGTGCCTTGGTCCTCTCCTTCTCCGGAGGATCCTTGTCAGGATACACAAGTCACCCTGCATGGGGGTCCACAGACGCTTCCTCCTAAGTTCCCACAACTCCACAACAAGCCAAGAGTGAGGAATGGTGCAGGACAAGTTTAGTTCTGCCACTGCCATGGCACCAGCTTGCATCCTGGCAGGCTACAATAGCCCAACCCAAGCAGACAGTGGTCCGAGCAGAAAAGAAGGGCCAAGGCAAATCCCTCAGGTGAAAGGGGTTTACTCTCCACGTGGTGATGGTAGAGGAGACGGGCCAAGGCTGAAAGGGACCATGGTGGCTGAAGCCGAACAGTCAAGCCTATCCACGCAACAGACGTCAGCACCCCACTGCAAATCTCAGTGCCCCTGGAAAGTGGGACCCACATGAATATACTCTGAAAATGCTCTCCAGGTATTCGCAGTGCGGCTTCAGGCTGAGATCCACTGCGGTTACTCAACAGTGGGTCTTACTGGGGTAGTGAGGAGAGTAGCCCAAGACACACATAAATACAAGTTCCATCCGGGAACAGCCCTGGGGTTCTCCCACATCATCAAGCCAGCTGAGCCCTAGATTTACAAGGAGGATGCTGTCTCTATCTCCGGAGAGAACAGAACAAATGAGGAAATGAGCTTAAATTACAGCAGAAGTGAGTTCTTCTAAAAAAGTGAGATGAATAAACATCAAAGAGATTGCAGGATGGAGAACCTATACTATAGCACGTATTAGACTTTCGAGCATTTTCCCCACACTTTTTGTTTTAAAAAACTTCAGTTGGGCTTCCCTGGTGGCGCAGTGGTTGAGAGTCCGCCTGCCGATGCAGGGGACACGGGTTCGTGCCCCGGTCTGGGAGGATCCCACATGCCGCGGAGCGGCTGGGCCCGTGAGCCATGGCCACTGAGCCTGCGCGACCAGAGCCTGTGCTCAGCAACAGGAGAGGCCACAACAGTGAGAGGCGCGCATACCACAAAAAAAAAAAAACTTCAAAGTTGCAGAAGAGGAGAGAATGAACACCCACATAAGCTTCACCCACATTCACCAACTCAATATTTTATAACATTTGGTTCATGTCTCTCCCTCCCTCCCCATATATATATATATATATATATATATATATATATATATAAAACACCCATAACCCCTACTTAAGAAATTATTATTATTGATACAATAATATCATCTAATATAGTCATGTTCGAATTTCCTCAATGGTCCCAATAGTGTCCTTTATAGATATTTTTTTTAATCCAGGAGTCTATCAAGGGTAACATATTGCATTTGGTTGTCACGTCTCGAGCTGTTCAGCTGTTTTTAAAACCCCTGTGTTCTATTCTCCCCCTCTAGGTGGTATCGAATTTGTATTTGTTCTCCCTGGAGTCCCCAGGACCATCTGCTCCGCAGCCTCCTTGAGCCCCTCCTGATTGGACCCAGATGCAGCCTGTAATTATAATTCAGCCCAAGAGCAGGTCTGGGTCACAGGTGAGTGCTTCCCCTTCCTTCTGTCATGACTCAGAGACCAGACAAACCACCATGGACCCAAACTCATCCTTCAGCCAGTGAGGTCTGGGTACCAGAATACCCACTCGCCCAGGCACAGCTTCTATGTGTGCTGACAATTTCCAACGTAAATAACATCCTGTTAAGAGTCCAAGCAGGAAGGAAATGCACTATTGAGGGAGAGGATCACCGATATCATCTATCTGATGCCTTGGTTTTACAGGTGAGGATTTCACCTGAGCCTGACGTCCAGTGTTGTTCAGGAATCAAGTATGTCAGTTTGTACGGAACTGGTCAAGCCTCTGGAATTGGTCCTCATGATCTTATCAGGGGGCTCATGCTCTTGTGAGACCCCCCCATACCCTCCAGAAAAAAACTATTTTGAGGAGGTAGAGATTAGTGCATTGTTTTAAAATGTACCAGAAGTAACATCTGATTCCAATCCCTAAATCTGTCATCTCCCCATTGTTCCCCAGCCTACCCAGAGCTCATCAGCAGACACATGGCTGAGTGGTAAAGCCACTTCCTTCCTCCTGGCCCAGCCAGAAATTTCAAGCCCCATTTGAGACGTAGCAGTGGGAAACCTCTGGCAGGTGCAGATGCCGCTGCTTTAAGTGCCAGGGCTCTGTGTGGGCTCTTTTGTGCAAGGAGACCCTTCCATCCCAGTCTCATCCCACTTGGCAGGGAACTCTGCTGTGGTCCTGCCTGCACTTTTGCATCCAGAGGAGACAGTAACCCTTTGCTAGAGGCCGAGACTGTGGTATAGAACTTGCCAAAGCCAATGACAATGGAGGAGGATATAATCTTGGGGAATCTGTATCACCCCTCTCTGCCTTCCAGCACAGAGGCATTCACATTCCGCTTGGATTCCTAACAGCACAGTAAATTAACTCTTATTTAAAAAAACCTAAGAGATGCCTGGATCTATAAAGATCCACACTCATACAAAACCATTGATAAAGTTTTCATTTCCTACGAGAAGTACAAGCCTGGACTCACTGGTGCCTCCCCTTAGTCCGAATGGCTATAAACTTTACCTGAACAATAGGAGAGCTATTTGCAGACTCTCTGGAGGAACATATCTCAACCATCAATATTAATGAGAATGAACCTGGAAAGACCAGCTTAATAAAATAACTGAAATGCATTTACACATCATTAGCATTACGAGCTCCCAAATCTTCATCACTGAACAGCAGGACCATCTGAGAAGGGGATGAGCGGCAGCCTGCCCAAAGCTCCAGCAGGTGCCTGCCTCTCAAAGCCACTTTCACTGGTTGCATTCTGGCTTTGGGGCCAGATCGCCTCTTCCAAAGCAAAAATCACCATAGACTAAGATTTGGATTCTCCACCCCCCCACCCTCTCTTGGTCTTTGAAAAATTACAATTATCCCCAATATGTCTTCTGAATTTAGAAAATACGTAATATATGCCCTTGAATAGGAAAAGATAACCAGAGATAGTCATTCAGTCAAGCAATATTTAGTCTTACATTCCCCATTTGAAGAAAAAGTAGATCATGTTTGGGGCCATAACAGAGCTTTCAGAGTAGTGAAAACATCTCCAATGAGGAGTCTTAACAAAAAATAAAGTGGTATTTCAAATCCTAGGAGATCCTAGGTCTAGACTCCCACCTCAGTATGAAACCATCTCTAGTAATGGAAGTTCAGGCAACCCCAGGGAAGCTCTGGGTATTTTTAGGATCTGGAATATTTCAGGTCAGTAACACTTTTCTGTATATTTCTTAGGCAAGATTTGACATAGAGGGTTGGGTTGGCCTTGTGCTCAGCCACACCCTGAACACAGAGAAAAAAAGACTCAACCTTCTTACTTCCTCCTGGGTTCTGACTCTGGGAAACCTCCTCTCCTTCTTCCCTTCACCACACATGACCTCAGGACTGCCTCTCTTGATGCCCTCAACCTTGAACATTCCTGCTGCGTGCATAAATGATTTTCGAATTCTCTTTCTTTGGTCAACTTTACACCATGAGATGTAAAGATGGTGCAGTTGAAAGATCACGAGACCTACAGTCTGACTCGACTTATTTGTTAGCAGGATCCCCAACTTCTCTGAACCTCAGTTTACTCACCTACAAACCTGAAGAACACCCGCCCACAGTGGCCTTGCCTCCTGAGCTACACTGTACAGCATAGGTACCAATTATTATGATTAACTATAGCAATAGCGGCCAAATAAACCAAGTTTACCAGAATATAAGTCACTGAACACATCTCACTGTGGCCTCTTCTACTCTTTAACCATACGTAAAAATGGATTTAAAGAGTTATAATCCTGCTGGGTTCACACTTCTGTCTAATTCCTTTAGTTATCATTTAATAAGCATTGCCACGGGGCAGCGGGGAGGGATAAGTTGGGAGACTGGGATTGACATATACACACTACTATATACAAAATAAATAACTAATAAGGACCTACTATATAGCACAGGGAACCCTTCTCAGTACTCTGTAATGACCTATATGGGAAAAGAATCTAAAAAAGAGTGGGTATATGTATATGTATAACTGATTCACTTTGCTGTACAGCAGAAATTAATGCAACATTGTAAATCAACTATACCCTAGAATTTCTTTTTAAGTAGAGTGAAGGGACAAAGGCCCATTTTAAAAAAAGCATTGCCACATTCCTATATTGATTTTTCTTAATATCTGCATGCAACTCAATCAAGCTTGTCGGTGGTGACCTGACCAGACGAGGCCAATGAGAGATGCTTCCTTGGTATTTAGATTTGAAAGAGAGTCAGAGAGGAAGTTTCCATGTGGCCGGACCTGTGCACAAAGACAGGGGCATTGGGGAGGCCGTATTTTTCCCAGAGGGATAGCAGAGAGAGAGAGCCTCCTGGAAGGAAGGGATGTAGCAGCTGTGCATCACAAGCAGGGTGAGAACAGTGTTCCTGCCATGGGTTCCCGGCAGCCTTCGAGGTCCTCAGCTATATTTTTACCCTTGGGTTTACGAAACTCCTCTAATGCCTTCAACACAGTGTTCCCCTTTGTGTACACTACCAGAGTGGGTTTTATCTGTTGCCTGAAACCCAAAAGTCCTTAGCTAACATTTTGGGGCTATATTTGGGTCGCCCCCGGCTGCTTTAATCAGACATGGTCAAAGAGCCCAGTAACCCCCCAAAAGCGTGTGTTAATCAGAGGCCCTGAACAGATGTTTTGCGGTCTCTCACTCCCCCGCTTCAAAACATGCCCCATGGCTTTAGCAATACAGCGGGGGAGGCCAGTGCTGGACACTCCAGGAGGCAGAGCTCTGGGTGGGAGTGTGGCACTGAGATGCCCCTCTAACTGGGCAGCAGGCACTCTAGTTCATTCCCACCTGGAAAGTGGCCTCTGCCTCTGTCATTGGCTGGAAAGAGAACAGGCCACCTGGACTCTAGGCAGATACATTCCCAAAGCACCTCTCCGGGTGGCCTGGAGTATCTGAATTGGCAGAGTCATAAGAGAGACAAAAGGAATAAAGAAGTAAGGTACAGATTCACCTGACAACCTACCACCCCCTTGCCCCCAGAAGGCAGCGTGGTGCTGAAGGAAGGATGCTGCTTTGTAGCCAGACTGTCTGGTAGCCAGCCCTGCCATCAATAAGTAATAGTAATAGTAATAATAAAACTATTATTTATGTTATTACTTTTTTTTTTGTGGTCCGTGGGCCTCTCTCAAATTTAAAATTTAAAATTTAAAAATTTTTAAAAGTGTTATTACTTTTAGAAGAAGAGAAAGAAAAAGAAGAAGAGGAAGAAAAGAAACGAAAAGAACACCAGCAGGTGCTGACATTCGTTGATGACTTACCAGTGACAGGCACTTTGGATTTTCACAACAGCGCAATTTACAGACAGGAACACCAGGCCTCAGAGGAGTTTCACAGCTTGCCTAAGTTCAAGCAAGTGTTAAGTGTCAGAGGAGGCACCAAAACCCCAATACTTGTCTCGGGCACACCTGTTGCCTACGTTGCTGACTCAGCAGATACGTGACAAGGAAATTAACATCTCTGAACCTTAGAATCCTTACCATAACTTCTACATGGCCGGTTGCTGGGAGACAAAAAGAAATTATATAAAGCCCCTGACACTAAGTAGATGTTCAACAAAGGGGAGTTGCTGCTGTCATCATCACCATCATAAGTACTACCTAGAGAACCAGTAAGTGCTGGGAGATGACCATCACAGCAATTATGTTCTTGTTATAAATATGATCAGTGTCACAGTGTTGACATTTAACAATACTCCGTGGGGTTCATCAGGGCAATTACTCCTAATTCTTTCACCAAACCCCTCAAATCCCCAACAACCCACCATCCATCTGGTCTATAGGATGTCAGACTACCATTCCATTCATGCAATGTCATCATATCAGGAATTGCTCGTAGGACCAATCTCCCCATCAAGAATGCAACTACTGTTTTGTATGTTCCTCAAGCCTATGTTTTATCCCCCTCCCACTGTGTCTAAACAGAAACCTGGTTTGTACTACGCTTAATCCCCCTCCCATTCCGTCCACATTCGTAACCTGTTTGAACCATTCCTTCCTTTCCCCTCCCCACCCTGCCTACACATATAACCAGCTTTTCTATTTAGTCTGGATTGATGGATCCATTCAATCCATCAGACTGATTTTCTGGTCTGTAGTAACTGTCTGCATTGACTCAACAATCCGGTAAAGAGAAGTTATGCATTTGGCAGTCTGTTAGGCTTAAAGACACAAACCACCTTATTCTTACCCCTACCCAAGTGCCTGGCAGAAAATGTGGCACAGGGTGGGTACTCAGTCTGTGGGGTAGTCAACATCTCTATTCCCACCCAGGCCCTATTTTTTTTTTTTTAATGCGGTACGCAGGCCTCTCACCGTTGTGGCCTCTCCCGCTGCAGAGCACAGGCTCCGGACGCGCAGGCTCAGCGGCCATGGCTCACGGGCCCAGCCGCTCCGCGGCACATGGGATCTTCCCGGACCGGGACACGAACCCGCGTCCCCTGCATCAGCAGGCGGACTCTCAACCACTGTGCCACCAGGGAAGCCCCCGGGCCGTATTTTAGAAACACTGTTCCCTGGATCATGGGACTGGTCCATCAAGTTAATGAGCGCCTTTTAAGTGGACATAGTTAGCTACATCCTCCAAGGACACTCAAGACGGGATTCTGACCAGTTAGAAGCTTTAAAACTTCTCAATTCAGATTGCAGGATGAATTAAAGAAGCTCATTGACTGTCATGGGCCTCCTTCTGCATCTGTACTTTCCGCTTCCTGAACCAGCTCCAAGGAAATACCTGCCCCCGCCGACCCCCGTCAATGCCAGGAGAGCAGAAGGCCCAGCTTCTGAGAATAGGTCCCAGTATTCACAGCTGCACCCTTTGTGGAGCATGGATGGGAGGCCTGTGTCAGCAGGTCCCAGACCTTTGGGGACTGCGCTGGCGCTAGCCTCATCAGATTACAAAGCCCCAAATGGTGCTGTCAGCCAGATCCTTTATCCAACACCAACTTTAAGTTGTTCACAAACTCTGAACCTTCCGGTTGGGTATTTGATCATATCTCAGGGACGCAGGGGGAAAGTGAATGTCTAGTGTCTCCAAGAAAGAAAGAAAAAAAAAAAAGCACAACACCGTCAGTAATGTCAGGAGGAGAGGAAAGAAGATGTTATCTGAACATGTTTACCTGCTCTTGCCAAGCCCAGCAATTTCTGGGAGATGCAAGCAGAGATGAATGACCATTTATGAAATTTCAAATTAATAAAAACACTGGCTCCATCTGAGAATTGAAAGAAGGTGCGCTTCTTAATCAGGGAACCATTAACCAGGTCGTGCTCGTTCTGCAAGCATGTAACCAGTAATGACTCCGCCCAGGAGCAGACATAGGTGACATCATCCCTGCCCCCAACGACCTCCTAGTGTAGAACGGAGACAGGTGTGCAAAGAATACATTTTCAACACAGTGAGATAATGGCGACCAAAGAAGTATGCGTGAGGGCCGGTGCCAATGTCATGCAGAAAAAGGACTGATAAAGGCTTGGTGTTTAAGAAAGGAGGCATTCAAGAAAGCAAACACATCTGAGCTGGATATTAAAGGCGGAATAGGGGTTTACAAAGTTAAGGGGAAGGAAAGAGCAATCTGGACGGGACGAAGTGTAAAGTGAGGCATAATCTACGCCAGTGGTCTTTAAACCTTGCTTTAGGAATAGACCCTTGTTCATGCACAGCGGCAAGTAAAGCTGCTCTCCACGAGGCAGGGTGGGCCCTTCTCCCGTTCTGTCCTCCCCTGCTCTTTGCCCCCGACACTTACACACAACGGTCATTCAGGGGCCCCACCCCAGACCTGCTGAATCAGCACCTGCATTTAGGAAGATTCCCAGGGACCCTCGTTCCCATTCAAGTTGGAGAAATGCTCCTCCAGGATGAGGAAATCTACAACAAGAGCCCCCCAGAGAGGGGTTAGGGCTAGGAGTTTAGGAACACTGTCGGTCTACCCTTTTTCTCTTCCTGAAATCTTCCTCGACGGCCAAGCCCAGGCCACCCAAAGCCACAGTTCAGAGGAAGAGCTAGGGAGAGAAGTAAAAGGATGTCATACGGCAGTCGACTTATGCCTCAATCCCGACTAAAAACAAAACGAGGAAGGAGACAACCTGGAAAATCCAGCCAAAGCTGATTCTCCAGCCAGGTTTCACATCTCAAGCATTGGGGGATCCCTGGGGGCACCTCAGCCACCAATGAGTCAGCCAGTTTCCACGTGGCATCTCCACGACCTTCACCTTCGCTGGCTCCAAACCTCCCTGGCGCTCCTACCAGAGCTCTGGGCTCCGAACATCACAGATAACCTCCAGGTACCACCCCCTGACTCGCCACCACCGTCTCCTCCTGTGTCAGGCACAACTGCCACCCGTGAGGAAGGAAATGGCTCACCCCCCTTTCTGCTTGGGCTCCTTGTGAAGCCCACCTTTCAGTTTTTACACACACGGACTTTTCCTGAGACCACACCCCAATCTACAGTCAGATGATTCTTCCACTCACAGAAGTGAGGACTACAAAGCCCCCGTGCAAACAGGTTTCTGATGGCACCAGCCCACAATTGGCCTGATGTGCCTGGATCCCAGGGTGGGCGCCAGCAGGCTCCTGCACTATTTTTTCAACACCACATACAGTCATGGAGCCCAGGCCGTGTCCAGGTTCTTTATGATGTTACCCCATTGACCTCAAAATAACCTCACCTGGTAGACTTTATGCATCCCCATTTTCCTGACAAGGAAAATGAGGTTCCCATGAGGGCAGTATCTTGCCCAGAGTCACACTGCTTGACCCAAAGCCCCTTGAAGCCTGAAACAAGTCTTATTTATCATTGCCCCCCAAACTCGTGCATTGTTGAGTCTGCATTTAGTCTACACTCCGTGTAGAAAGTTTGGATGCAGAATAAATGAATCGTGCGTGTGGTATAATCCACATCACCGGTTTGGCGGGGGGCAAATAGGGGCACACACTTTAAAGAAATAAGGGCAACTTTACCACTGGAGCCTCCACCTCCCAGGTCCATAGGACATCTGAGGTCTCTCTCAGACCTATTCCTTCCCAGAACTTCCCAGAATATTGATTCCCGATTTGGGGTTGCCATTACTATTTCTACTGCCGTCAGCACTGAAAAACAGGCTGTTCTGCTCTCCAGATTAGGATACTCAGCTCCCACACAGCCATAAACACTATGTTTATGTGTCTGAAAACACACACATGTGGAAAGATTTTGAAAAATACACACCAAGATATTAACAACAGTGATTTCTGAGTGAGTGGGATTATGCCTGATTTTATTTTCTCCTTTTTACCCTTATTTTTGTTTTTCACCTTTCTACAATTTAAACTGTGATTGAAGTGGGATATGCAAACAAAAAGCACATAAAACATAAGGATGTAGCTCAATGAATCTTCACAAACTAGACACTTAGCATCCAAATCGAGAAACTAAACACGTCTGCCTCCCAAGAGGTGCCCTTTGAGCTTCCCTCTGGTCTCTAATGGCTGCCCCGAGGGTCACTAAGAGCCTGGCTTTTGTCACCAGAGATTATTACTTTTTTCTCTTTGTGTACTTTGGATAAGTGGAATTTTTTTTAATTTTTTTTGATGATGAGAAACAATGCCATATTTTATTTATTTTTTTTTTTTGCGGTACGCGGGCCTCTCACTGTTGTGGCCTCTCCCGTTGCGGAGCACAGGCTCCGGATGTGCAGGCTCAGCGGCCATGGCTCACGGGCCCAGCCGCTCCGCGGCATGTGGGATCCTCCCGGACTGGGGCACGAACCCGTGTCCCCTGCATCGGCAGGCGGACTCTCAACCACTGCGCCACCAGGGAAGCCCAAGTGGAATTTTTTGTGTCTAGCTTCTTTCAACTGTCAGTACACTGGGGAGTCATCCATATTGTGAGTGGAGGGGTAGGCATCACTCATTCTCATCTCCATTTCTTGATTTCTTAAGTGTAGAAAATGTGACTTATGCATTTTTTTCTTTGGGGGCAGGAGGGAGTCTATATCGAAGGAAGTATGGAGCCAGGTCTTTCCTTGCAGAAAGCAGGTCCACGAAATCAGGGCTGATTTCATTCAGAGAGATGGCAGAAAGAAATGAGAAAGACTGATGCTGCCAGCCACTGGTTCCCAGACGCCCACAGGTCCCCCATCCTGGTGCAGCGGAAAGAACATACACCTTGAAAGCTTAGGTTCAAATCCTGATTTGGCCACTCACCTCTCCAGGGAATGATGTTTGACACTAAGCCACGGTAAAATGGGGATGTCAGTAAAATTGTGTCCTGGAGCAGACATGCTTGCTCTCACCCACATCCCCTGCATTCATTCTACCATTTCTGTGTGCTCTTCTGCCGGCCTCCGGGGGAGGGGGGGAGGTTTGCATCCACCTGCCCTTGGGTGGAGCCACTTTGTGAGCACACGGAGAGAAGCATCAGAGCCTGGCGTTTGCAAACCCTGACCCTTGGGGCCCTCAGCCAGTGGATGCTGGGGGCAGGGTGTGGAATCCAGCTCCTCTGCACCCAGGAGAGGCACAAGGTACCGCCCAGAGGCCCCGGCAGGAGCAGACTACAGCTCCCCTCCATAGGTCTTGGCCTGAAGTCACACCTTTGCTGGGCTCCTTCCTCTCCCCTGCCCTGCTCCCCATGTCCCTTGCTGGTTTCCCCAGGGAGCTCTTCCTGAACTAGTCACATGCACAGGAACCCTCGGGCAGGGCCCACTTCTAAGGAACCCACCCTAAGACAAGGGTCGTGGATAATTGTGGTAAAATCTACCCAGCACCCGGCAGGTACCTGAACCTGCTAAATCTCTTTCCCATGTCCAAGGCAGGACAGCCCTCCTGTGTGGGCACACGCCTCGAATCATAAAATCCCCAGGGTCAGAAGGCACCGTAAACGTCCGGGCCTCCTGGAGTCCTGAATCACCGTGAATCACTCTCATCTCTCCCTGAAGAGTATTACAGTAGCTTCTGAATGAAATAAGCAGGGACAGCAGAGCCATCCCGGCCATCACTCCTGCTTTATTGCGCTATAATCAGCACGGCCATCTCGCGTGGAGATGAAGCTGTGAAGGGCGGATATTAAAGCCACGGGCCGCGCTCAGCTTCCCCAGATCAGAGGCCAGATTCCCCACCAGCTGCTCCAAGCCACATCTGCACCCCTCGACCCCTGGCTGGCGGTGAGGAGAGCTCTGTCCTGGGGCGATGGGGGCTCCCCTGTGTGTTAGCACTCACTCTTCCTGAGAAGAGGGTCCTCCTGCAACATAAGCTAAAAGAGCAAAAAGATATTAAAGAGATGGAGGTGGGGGGGGAACACAGCATGCATGGAATTATCCTCTCTTTTGAAAAGAAGATTCATTGTTTTTGAATAATCCGTGGCATTGATCTGTATTTTAAGAGCAGGCTTTGACCTCGTCCCCTCAGCAGAAAGGGATCATGGGGGCCTCATATCAACAAGGAGGACTTGGTTCATATTAATAGTTGCCATTTCTGTGCCAGGCACTACTTTCAATGTTTAACAGTCTTTGAAGGAGGTCTGTCCATCTTTGATTTACAGGTGAGGAAATGAAGACTCCGAGAAGGTAAATGACTGATCCCCACCCATGTGGCTGGTGGTGATGAGCTGAGACCCACGCCCAGCTCCGTCTGCCTCTAAGCTGGATTCTCAAGCAGAGCTATTGCCAGGGATTTGGGTTCACAATATGGTTTAGTTTCCTAGAGCCGCCGTAACAAAGTATCATAAACTGGGTGGCGAAGACAACAGAAAGTATTGTCTCCCAGCTCTGGAGGCTAAAATTCTTCCTGGCCTCTTCCCAGCTTCCGCTTGGTGGCCGGCAACCTTTGGAGGGCTTCAGTTTGCAGCTGCATCAGTCCAATCTCTGCCTCGGTCGTCACGTGGCCTTCCTCCCTGTGTGTGTCTCTGTCCCTGTTCGTCTTCTCATTTTCTTAAAAGGGCACCAGTCATACTAGAGGAGAGGCCCACACTACGCTAGTATGACCTCGTCCTAACTAATTACATCTGCAATGACCCTATTAACCAGTAAGGTCACATTGTTAGGTTCTGTGGAAAGTTAGTACTTAAGTGTATCTTTTGGGGGGACACAATTCAATCTGTAACAGAGGACAAGTACCCAGAAACTCAGTTTTGAAACAAGATTCAGAGAGAATGAGGAGAGACCTGGCCTCCTCCCCGACAGAGGGACCCCCAGAGGGACACTTAATCCCTTTGGTCTTGAGTCTCTCTCTCCATCTTTGTCTACCTGCTATGAGGGGGATGAGCCCAGAGGAAGAAGCCAGCTCACCACTGCACTGTAGTAGGAATAAGAAAGAACCTGGGGGGAGGGAGGGTCAATCTTTTAAATGTGGCACCCTCCAAACTGCAGTGTTCTGGGGAAGAACCTCTCCAAACCCATTCTGGTTAAGACTTTACTCTTATGAAACACATCTCATTAAACTGAGACAGAGTTCTCACTTGCAAGCATGGAAACAAACTCGAGATGATTCTACCTGAAAGGGAATCTATTTTAAAGAGAGGGTCTAGCTCACACAGTAGCTGGGAAGAATGCAGGACCTGGCTGTAACAACAGCCAGGAACAAGAGAATCTGAGAGCCAGAACCACAGTCAGAGTAAGAACCAGCACAGTGAGGACGCCGGTGCCACTGACCGTGGCCTCACTGCCATGGACCCATTGCCACAGCTGCCCACAGGCCTCGGATATTACTGCTGAGGTCACCACAACTACCAGCAAAGATTCTCCACTGTCCCTGATTTGGGGGCCACTAGCTCCAGATTTAAAATCATTGGTTGCCACAATGAGGTATCGCCTCACACCAGTCAGAATGGCCATCATCAAATAATCTACAAACAATAAATGCTGGAGAGGGTGTGGAGAAAAGGGAACCCTCCTGCACTGTTGGTGGGAATGTAGATTGATGCAGCCACTATGGAGAACAGTATGGAGGTTCCTTAAAAAACTAAAAATAGAACAACCATATGACTCAGCAATCCCACTACTGGATATATACCCTGAGAAAACCATAATTCAGAAAAATACATGTACTGCAACATTCTTTGCAGCACTATTGACAATAGCCAGGACAGCAACCGAAATGTCCGTTGACAGATGAATGGGTAAAGAAGATGTGGCACATATATACAATGGAATATTACTCAGCTATAAAAAGGAATGAAATAGAGTTATCTGTAATGAAGTGGAGGGACCTAGAGTCTGTCATACAGAGTGAAGTAAGTCAGAAAGAGAAAAGCAAATACCATATGCTAACGCACATATATGGAATCTAAAAATACGGTACAGATGAACCTAGTGGAAGGGCAGGAATAAAGGCGCAGACATAGACAACAGACTTGAGGACACAGGCGAGGAAGGGGAAGCTGGGACAAAGTGAGAGAGTAGCACTGACATAGATACACTACCAAATGTAAAATAGCTAGTGGGAAGCAGTTGCATAACACAGGGAGATCAGATCGGTGCTTTGTGACCACCTAGAGGGGTGGGATAGGGAGGGTGGGAGTGAGATGCAACAGGGAGGGGATATGGGGATATATGTATGCATATAGCTGATTCACTTTGCTGTACAGCAGAAACTAACACAACACTGTAAAGCAATTATACTCCAATAAAGATGTTAAAAACAAATAAATAAAATAAAATCATTGGTTGAGCCTCACACATCAGGGATCTAGCTGCAAGGGAGTCTGGGAAATCATGTATTTAGCTTTTTTTAGCTTTAATAGAGAGAGGTGGCCTCCTACAATAAGCCATACACTAAGAAATTTCTCAAATGTGGGAAGGAGGTTCGAATGTTGGGCAAATAGTGAAAAACAGCTCTCAGGGAAGATTAAACCTGCTTATCCAAGAGCAAAGGTAAGACGGGGATGTCAGAAAGTAAATTAGGGATTGCCACGGGTTACAGATGGGGGAGTAAGAAGAGGGCCCACATGGGTGCAGGGTTTCTTTTCTGAAGTGAAGAAAATGCTCTGAAATTAGTGATGATAGTCGTACAACCAAACTGTATGCTTTAAGAGAGTGACTTTTATGTTATGTGAACTATATCTTAATGAAAAAAAGAAGTCTCAGAGAGGGATCCAGCCTCCTCATATTTGCAGGAGAAAGAGGACTCCGGGTCACAGCAATGTAATAGGCTGGACATTGGGGCACGTATATACGGGGCAGAGGAGCATCCCCTCAACTTTCCCACGATGAGAACACAACTTGATAGACGCACGCTGGTCTGGGGGAATGGAGCAGAGTGAGCCAAATAGGTCAGTGGTCCCAAACATCCCATTTCCTCTTGGAAAATATTCCACTTCACTGCTAATTGGGTCACAATGAACATACACATTCCTGCTATTCCTGCTCAGAAAGTCCACTGGTGATGGTCTTCTACTTGAGATGAAAACTTTAAAAAAATAAACTCACTGGGGGGAAGGCGATAAAGAACTAGGATATGGATTATATCATACATGCCCTAGACCCTGCGCCAGGCACCGCCTACTGAATCCCATCCCCAGTTCTGTGAAGGGAAACTATTATCTCCTTTTGTAGATGAGAAAAGTGAGCCACAGGGAAACCAGATGACTGGCCTCTAGGTTGTCTGACTTCAGAAAAGCCCTGCTACCTTCACCACCACAGCTTCCTTGAGTGTATTTAGACAGGATGTAACGTTCCATGAGAATAACTGAGGTTGGGCAGTGGGGAAAGCAAGAAGAGAAGGAACAGAGGAGTAGCTACAGGAGGTAATAAATGACTTTTAAGAACAGGGATGTTTAACTTTTTAACTTTTGGGGATGTGCCTCTGCAAAGCCTTAGCCAAGTCTGTGGGAGAAACACAGGTCTTAACTAAATGAGGACTAAATGAGGACCTTTATTGGCAAGAGCTGGTTGATTGGTTGATTAAAGAAAATGTTTCTCATTCGGATAAGGTTTAGAGATGGAACTTTCTAACAAAAGCCAGAAGTCTGATCTAAAGTTGAACTTGAGGTTGTAAAACCACCTTGGAATTCACAGGCATTGCAACTGATCATAGCTCAATCTTAGGGGGCAGGGAGACCCCCTTTATTGTGAGGATCCCACATTTCTTACCCCCAACATTAGACTTGGAGCCCTTTCTGGGCAAGATCAAGATCTGGTTCACTTTAGAACAAATAATCCTAAAACGTATATGAAACCATAAAAGACCCAGAATTGCCAAACCAATCCTGAGGAAAAAGAACAAAGCAGGAGGCATAACTCTCCCAGACTTCAGACAATACTACAAAGCTGCAGTAATCAAAACAGCATGGTATCAGCACAAAAACAGACATATGGATCAATGGAACAGAACAGAGAGCCCAGAAATAAACCCACACATCTATGGTCAATTCATCTTCCACAAAGGAGGCAAAATATAAAATGAGAAAAAGACAGTCTCTTCAGCAAATGGTGTTGGGAAAGCTGGACAGCTGCATGTAAATCAGTGAAGTTAGAGCACACCCTCACACCATACACAAAAATAAACTCAAAATGGCTTAAAGACTTAAATATAAGACATGACACCATAAAACTCCTAGGAGAAAATACAGGCAAAACATTCTTTGACATCGATTGTACCAATGTTTTCTTAGGTCAATCTCCCTAGGTAATAGAAATAAAATAAAAAATAAACAAATGGGACCTAATGGAGCTAACAAGCTTTTTTACAGCAAAGGAAACCATAAACAAAATGAAATGACAATCTACGGACTACGAGAAAATATTTGCAAATGATGCAACCAACAAGGGCTTAATTTCCAAAATACACAAATGGCTCATACAACAAAAAACTAAACAACCCAATCAAAAAATGGGTAGAAGACCTAAATAGATATTTCTCCAAAGAAGACATATAGATGGCCAACAGGCACTTGAAACGGTGCTCAACATCACTAATTATTAGAGAAATGCAAATCAAAACTACAACGAGGTAGTACCTCACACCAGCCAGAATGGCCATCATTTAAAAATCTACAAATAACAAATACTGGAGAGAGTGTGGAGAAAAGGGAACCCTCCTACATTGTTGGTAGGAATGTAAACTGATGCAGCCACAGTAGAAAACAATATGAAGATTCTACAAAAAAACTAAAAATAGAGTTGCCATATATGATCCAGCAATCCCACTCCTGGGCATATATCCAGACAAAACTAGAATTCAAAAAGATACATGAACCCCTATGTTCACAGCAGTGCTATTTACAATAGCCAAGACATGGGAAGCAACCTAAATGTCCATCAACAGAGGAATGGATAAAGAAGATGTGGTACATATATACAATGGAGTATTACTCAGCCATAAAAAAGAATGAAATAATGCCATTTGCAGCAACATGGATGGACCTAGAGATTGTCATACCAAGTGAAGTTAAGGCAGAAAGAGAAAGATAAATACCATATGATATCAGTTATATGTGGAATCTAAAATATGACACAGATGAACTTATTTACAAAACAGAAACAGACTCACAGACATAGAGAACAGACTTGTGGTTGTCAAGGGGGAAGGGGAATGGGGGAGGAATACATTGGGAGTTTGGGATTAGCAGATGCAAACTATTCTATAGAGAATGGATAAACAATAAGGTCTTGTTGTAGAGCACAGGGAACTATATTCAATATCCTGTGATAAACTGTAATGGAAAAGAATATGAAACAATTTATATATATATGTATGTATGTGTATATATATATATACGGATAACTGAATCACTTTGCTGAAAAGCAGAAATTAACACAACATTGTAAATCAACTACACTTCAATAAAATAAATTAAAAAAAAAAAAGACCTGGTTCACCTTTGTGGTACCATTGACTAGCACATGGCAGGGACTCAGTAAATGTTTGTTCAACGAATAAATTCAGGAATAAGTCCTCACATCACTAGATCACTAAATAAGTCAGAAACTGTATTTACCTAAATAAGTCAGAAATTGTATTTGCCTACAAGTAAGAACCTAATTGCAGTATTAAAATGGATAAGAAGTCTGAAGGTGAGCAGTTGAAGTCTATGTCACAATGTTACAAATGTGCTTCTACTGTTCTGTCCTTTCATCTTTATCACCCATCTTCATGATGTCAAGATGGCCGCTGTATCTCCAGTTATCATACCCACATCTAGAGGAAGAAGAGGGAAGAGACCAGCGGTTTTCTCTGAGCCAGGTTCTAGTTGAGAAGGGAAGCCTTCCCCAGGAACTTCTGCCTAGATTTCACTCATCAGAACTGTCTACAAGAGGTGCTGGGAATTTAAGTAGAGCAGAAGAGAGTTAAATAAATAGATGATTAAAGCAAGATACAGTAACTGAGGGAGGGAGGATCTCCCTCGTCATTCTTTGCAAGCTGGGGATCTATTTGGAATTCAAGCATTGCTCGTATGATTCCAAGAGTGATGGCTGCTGTGAGAGAGCACGGTAGAGGGAGGCCTGCCAATGAGAAAACCGTGGCTTGGGGAGATTAAGCTGTCTGAAGTTACACAGCCAGAGCTCAAAACCAACCCGAGGGGACTTCGAAGCTCAGTGTCCTTCTGTTCCCTCCCTGGGCCAGGCCGGTGGGATTCTCCAGGCCCAGGGAGAGGGTGGCCTGGAAGGGAGGTGTGAGTGGCCCCTCATCCTCTTGTCCTCCAGGACTGGTCCTGGAGATGTGTGTGGGAGCTTTCTCAGAGGCCAGGCCAAGCCAGGCCTCACTGGCAAAGCACACCGTCTGCCGGCAAAGTCTTACATCAAACATATTAAAGGCCTCTCAGCTCTGCAGCCCTGTTCCTACCTCACAGCCAGGGATGGAGGGATGATGCTGGGGCCATGGGGACTCTGACTCACCACCGGGAGCTGAATGCTGCGGCATATTAGATGGGGAAGGAGGGGTGTGGGTGGGGTGCAGCCTCGCGCTCTCGGGGAGCAGGGGTCTGGACTGGGCTGGACCCTGACTTGTGGGGGACCCACACGGCCTTCCCCTCACCCTGGGACATCCCTGCCATGGTGGCTCGGGTCATACACCAGGCCCCTCTACCAGCCTTGCCCAAAGTTCATGAAACCGCCTTAGGAGAAACCACAAAGTGCTCAGAGGGTAGGGGATGGTCTCTCCTGTGACTGATTTACCAGGATCCAGACTCAGCAGGAGAGAGGGGGCAGACGGAGAACCCAAAAGCGTCCCAGAGAAGTGCTGTCCAACGTTGCCTCGGCCATGAGCAGACACATCACACCCTGGTAGATCCAAATACAGAATGGAACAAATCTGCACAAAGCAATCCTTACCTTTACTACCTGCAATACCCTGTCTGTGCTGCACTTTATTCTATCCTGTTTTCTTTTCCTTTTTAGTTTTTTGCAAATGCTGGTTGTGACCCACAAAAATGACGTCACAAATCCATGAGGGAGAAGCCTGCAGTTAGAATTTCGGTGACTTACTACGTGGGCACTGTGCAATTGAACTGGGTTTGAACTGGCTGGCCTCAGAATCCAGCCAAGTGACTTAGCGTCTGACATCCGGCCACTTTTCTTAATTGCTAATACCATGATCCCAGTTCCTGGCCTCCATTCTGGACCAGGGCATGGCCTCCTGACTGGTCTCCCTAAAATGCACTCTGGAACCCCCTCCTTGCACATTCCGTGCACAGCCTGCGGTGTATTTGTAAGCACGAGCATGCCAGCCCTTGCTCAAGGCCTTCATGCTTTCCCTTTGATCTCTGAACGAAGACAAAGCTTCTGCCTTGGCTGACAAGCCAGTGACGTCTGAGTGGTCTGACCCACCTGTTCCACCCCTCCCCACCTAGAGCACAGCCCGTACCTCAAGCCCCCTCCCCCTCCAACCCCTTCTCACAGCTCCAGACACACCCATTCTCCTGAGTGTCCTGTCAGCATCCTCACCATGCTCCCTGTCACCACAGGGACTTTGCACGTCCTTTTTCCTCATTTCCTCACCTCTTTACCTGCTTCACTCCTATCATGTCCTTCAGTTCTCAATTCAAAGTCACTTCCTCTGAGAAGCCTTCCCTGACTTCCTGAGCAAAGTCAAACCCCCCAGATGACCCCTCTGGACTGCACTCCTCACCTGTCACGGCTGCAGTTCTACATTATTTAGAGAGTTACTAAGTTAATCCATTAGACTCCCAGACCAGGACTTCTCAGTCCCCCTGGGCATTAGAATCAACTAGAGACATTTCTAAAACTGCAGAAGACTGACTCCCTGCAACTGGACTATCACCCCTACCCCCCCAACCCTTCCAATTCAGTTACTCGGGGTGGGGGGGTGTGTGGCTTCCCAGCAGGGAAGAGAACCACTAGGCTGGTCTCTCAGCCTCATGATGGCAGGAATGAGGTCGGCTTTCCACCCCACCATGCGCCCTAGTGCATAGCTCTGCTTTAGAGTGTGTGGAAGGGAGGGAGGGAGGGGAGATGGAGAAAGAGGAGGGAAGAGGGGAAAGAAGGAAGGAGGAAGGGGGAGGTGAAGGAGGGAAGGAAGTAAGAGAAAGGAGAACAAGCAGCCTCCTTAAGGAGGCTGTAACTTCCAACACAAAGAAGCTATGGCTTTGCTTCTCTCAGTTCCAGTCCCTGGAAGATGCTGAGGGCCTGGAGGAACCCAGCAGGCTGGCAGCGTCAGAACCTTCGCTCTCCTCGGGGTCCCAGCTTACTGGGGTGCGTCTGCTGGCCCTGCAGCCTCCCCCAAAGCAGAGAAGGTGCCCTCACAGCCGGGGTGGGGTAGGGAATAGCTCTGAACAGCTGTAGGACAGGACAGGATTTCACCTCCATTCCCCCTCCGACCTCACACAAAGGGGCGCAGCTGCACTGACTCTTGTCCAAGCTCCTTCCTGTCTGTGTGAGAGTACCCCAAGCCCGTGGGACTGTAAGGGCAGGAGGACCGCTGGTTAGGGACAGAGCCTGTCCCTCAGCTAGGGGGTCCTGGGAATAGAGCACTCAACAAAATGACAGCCCTTGGCCTCCCACAGCTTGCAGCATAGCAGGGAAGAAATATGTCAAACACGTAAATTATAATAACCAATGAACTAAAGCTTCACAGCTGTGCAAAATGCTGCTGGCGGGGGAGCGGGGAGGGTGGTGATGGGGAGGAATAAGGAGCAATGGCCTTGGAGCCACTCAGACCTGGGTCTGGGATACACCTTCCACCTGTGGAATCTTGGACAGGTGGCCCCACTTCTCAGCCTCAGTTTTCCTAACTGTAAAATGGAGATAATAAGATGCCCTCATCAGGCTGTTTGTGGGGCAGAAATGGGATAATCTGTCTAAAGCGCTTAGCACTCTGTCTGTCCTGGAGTGAGCACCCGTCAGAGATGTGTGTTATCTCTGTTCCCAAGCGCAGACGTCAAAATTAAGGCTCAGAGGACAGAAGTCGGGCACTGGGGAGACCTGGTCAGCTCTGTGTTTGAGGAACATTATTCTTTTGCTGGCTCCTCTCCACTCCAGCTTTGAAAGCTCATCACCTTCTGCTCTTCCTGACACTTTTTTCCCAGGTAGTCTTATCCTGTCCCGTGGTTAGAATTCTACCTATAAGCTGATGACTCCCACATTTATATCACCACCCCTGGCCTCTGCCCTCAATGCTAGACTCATCCATCCAACTGCCTACTCAGTCCACTCGACTGTCTAGTGGGCATCTCAAAATAAACACGGCCAAGGAAACCTCTTGATTGGCACCCTCACCCCCAAGTCTGCTCTCTTCCCATCTCAAAAAGGGACCTCGATTCCTCCCTTCCCCTCGCAGCCCACAGCCCATCCATCAGCAAGTCCTATTGTTCCTGCCTCTAAAATAAATCCCCAATCCACTCACTTCTCTTCACTACCACAGGCATCATCAAGGGCTCCCTGATGGCTCACTCCTGGGGTCAGCAGGATAATGGCCCCCAAAGATGCCCACGTCCTAGTCCCTGGGATCTGTGGATGTGTGACCTGACACAGCAAAAGGGACTCTGCAGATGTGATAAAATTAAGGATCTTGGGATGGGGAGAGGATCTGGGGTCATTCAGGTGGGTCCAATGTAATCAGGAGGGTCAGAGGCAGAGAAGGAGATGTGACAGGAACAGAGGTCAGGAGGCTCAGAGGCAGAGAAGGAGATATGACAGGAACAGAGTTCAGAGAGAGAGAGAGAGAGAGAGATTGCAAAATGTCATGGTGGCAGCTTTCAAGGTGCAGAAGGAGCCACAAGCCAACCAAGGCAGGTGCCTCTAGAAGCTAGAAAAGAAAGGCAAGGACCAGATTCTCCCGTAAAGGCTCCAGAGGAGCCAGCCCTGCCCACACCTTGATTTAACCCAGGGAGACTCATTTCAGACTTCTGACCTCCAGACAGTAGGACAATAAATTTCTGCTGTTTCAAGCCACCAAGTTTGGGTTAAGTTTGTTACAGCAGCAAGAACCTAATCCACCTCTGCACTGCCCTCACCTAACTGGTCCCTCTCTTCCTTCTGTTCCCTCCAGTCCATTCTTGCCACGGCAGACAACATGGGCTCTTAAAAAACATATATCAGATCACAACATCTGGTACATAATACCCTCTGATGGCTTCTATTGTATTATATATATATATATTTATTTATTTATTTATTTGTTTGTTTATTTATTTTAAATTTTTGGCTGCGTTGGGTCTTCGTTGCTGCGCGGCAAGCAGGGGCTACTCTTCGTTGCAGTGCGCGGGCTTCTCATTGCGGTGGCTTCTCTTGTTGCGGAGCATGGGCTCTAGGCACACGGGCTTCAGTAGTTGTGGCGCATGGGCTCAGTAGTTGTGGCACGCAGGCTCAGTAGTTGTGGCTCGCGGGCTTAGTTGCTCCGTGGCATGTGGGATCTTCCCAGACCAGGGATCACACCCGTGTCCCGTGCATTGGCAGGTGGATTCTTCACCACCGCGCCACCAGGGAAGTCTGCTTCCATTGTATTTAGAATAGAATTTCATCTCTTTATTGTGGCCGAAGAAGTCCTTCGATTCCTGGCCCCTGCCAGTCTCTCTGACCCCCTCCTCCCTCCAGGGATCCCCACAGCCCCCCACTTTTTCCTCCAGGCTCTAGTCGCCCAGGACACCTTTCTGCTCCATGAGTAAGCCTAGCTTGTTGCCACCTCAAGGCATCTGCTCTGCTGTTTCTCTTCCAAGGACACTTCCGTCACTTGTCATCAAGGGTCTAGCCTGAGGTCTCCTCTGATGACACCCTCCGTTGAAGAAGCCCTTCTTGCCTTAACAAACGTTGGCCATGTTCCCCCACTTTACTTCCTTCCTGGCATTTATCAGTAGCTAAAACGATCTTGTTCATTTATTTATTTTTTTTGCCTACAACTGTGCGTTTGCGGGGAGGAGGGGTTTTTTGTCTCCCCTCTACATCCCCCAAATTATCAGCTCCATGGGAGCTATTTGTCTAATTGTTTCTTGCTGCTCTGGCACTATAATGATTCCTGGGGTTAGCAGTGCTCAAAACTTGTCTGTTTTAATGTCTGAGTGAATGATTGACTGAACGAGTGAATGAATGAATGAATGAATGAATAGTGCAGCAGCTGGTACAGAATCAGTGCTCAATAAAGGTTGTTTATTTAATATTATCCTCATCATGACGATCACCATGAGAAAGCTTGTTGTTAGGAACAGAGCCCTGCATACGTGTGGCATCCTCATGACTTCATTAGCTCCCCTCTAGGGGGATAACCAGCTGGGATGGCTTTGGGGCTCAGCACCCACCCCAAGAGTCAAACTGGAAGACACAGGGGCCCGTGATGGGTGCAGGAAGTCTGGACTGGCAGAGACCCAGTCTGGTGGCCAGATGGGAGGGCAGAAACTTCCTTGGGGGAGATATTTGTGTTACTACAAGTGCTAAACTCAGAGAGGCAACAAATGTCTGCTCTCAGTGCACAGACACACACACACACCACCTCAGCCCCAACAGGGCCCTGCCAGGAAGATCCAGCAAATGAGGAACCTCTGGAGAATGGATTTGCAGGCGCCTCCCTGCGCACTGTCTGGAGCGGCCCTCGCATCATTAATACCCCCTGCAGCTGAGCACATGCTTTTTATTGGGATGAGTATAAATAAACAGCAACAGGAGCTTTGAAAGAAATGACCCCCAAAGGAAACCTGATCCTCAGGCAATTAGAACGCTTCTGTTCGGCTAATTGCCGGCTGAAACAGTGATCTGGGTGCCAGTTCTCAAAAGGCGCCAGTGCTGGCCACCCCAGGCTGATGGCAGTCTCCCATATGGCCTGGCGCTCCAGCAGGTGTCCCGGAGGGTGTGGAGAGGAAATTTTACCCCTCCAGGGACAGTTAGCAAAGCCTGGAGACATTTTTTGTTATTCCAACTGGCATTTAGTGGGTAGAGGCCCAGGATGCCACTAAACATTCTGCAATGCACAGAACGGCCTCCACACCAGAGAACCGTCAGCTCAGAAGGTCGAGAGCGCTGAGGCTAAGAAACTCTCGTCCGGGGCGGGGAGAAACCCACAAGGGCAGAAGTTTCTAATGAGTTCCAAACACCCACTGCAGGCCAAACACTTTGTCAAACACAGATCGCAGTCACTGAATACTCAAAACATTATTGTGAGGTTTAATCGCCATCCTCATTTTACAGTTAGGGAAACTGAAACTTAAAGTGGTTTTTAAAAGGGGGCAGCTTGCCCAAGATCACCATGCCGGTCAACACAGAGCCGGATCTCAAAGCTGAACTGAGGCCACAAAGCCTGAGCTTCCCCCTCCAAGCTGGACCACCACTCACCGTTATAAAGCCCCACCCTATGCTGGTCACTCTGACATAAGCATCTTCTGGACCCTATGGGAAATGGGAAATGGTGGGAAAAGTGGGGCCTTTGGCTTCCTGTGGACCTGAATTCAATGCCCTGCTCTGCCATTTTTACCTGCCACACAACAGGTTATGGGCATGCTAGTGAAACTCTCTAGGCCTCAGCTGCCTCATCTGTAAAATGGGCTGATAATGTGATCCATCAGAGGGTTTTCATGATATTTCACTTTGAACAGTGCCCAGAGCATCGAGGACCTCAACAAACAGTAGCTCTAAGTGTGATTGTTACTAATGAGTTTGAAATTCAGAGCCACAGAGGTGCTGACTTTCATTAGGGAAGTGGGGCCATGTGGGGCGAGTAGGAGGAACTGAAGGTGGAGGGTGAGAAGGGGAGGGGGTTTGGAGGGTGGTGGGGAGTTGTTCCTACGGCTGCCAGAACTCTTGCCTCTAACTCCCCTCTGCGCTCCTTCCTTTGGGGAAAGCCTTGTATTTTGTTTACTGGTGAAAGTAACAAAAAGTAATGATTCTCTGTCTCACCAAATACCCAAATCTATAAAGTTCCAAACAGGACAAACCCGGTCTAGAGAAGCAGGCTGATGTGAGGATGGGGGAACTTCCCTGCAGCTTGCTAGGCCACCTGACTTCGAACCTCACCCTGGCTTCGAACCTCTCCCACCCTGGCCTTCTCTCCAATGGAAGGGAAGAGAACTAACACTTCACAACCTGTTCTGTACAAGTGCTTTTGACACAGCTCTTCCAATTTTCCCAGAAGCGCCTATGAAGTCCTGGCATTCCCATTTCACTGTTGGGGAAACTGAGGCCCAGGGAGGTTTATTAATTTTCCCAAATTGCATAGCTGGGAAATGGAGATCTAAGCCCTGACTCCAATGCTGGTGTCTTTAAACACTTCACCTCAAGCCCAGGGCGCTTATGCAAGATGGTGGTGGCAAGACTGATGGAGTCCACGAGGAGCTTCTCTCTAGCTCCTATCCCACTGGTATATGTTGGCCACGGTGAGCATATTCCCCAAGTCCCAGACCAGCCCCCTGGTCTGAAGAGATTAGTGTACTCAAAGGGCACAGGGGACTGAGAATCAAGACCCTCTAGAACAGCACCAAGAGAACTTTTTTGCAATGATGCAAATGTTCTATATCTATGTATCCGATATGGTCACCACCAGCCACAGGTGATGGTACATGTGAAATGTGGCTAGCGTAACTCAATTTTCCATTTTATTTTATTTTAAATAATTGAATGTCAAAGTTTAAATAGTCACAAATGGTCAGTGGCTTCCATACTGGACAGTGCAGAGAAAATGTAGGACTCTCAGTCTCTGAGCTTTGTGCCAACCATGTGCTTCTGAGAGCTCCCTTCCACAGGAGTTTCAGGTTTAAGATCCATTAGCCCTCAACTGCTCCGGGCACCTGGATGAGAAAGCCTCTTGGATGAGCTGACCTCATAAAGGATTGTCTCATTCATGTTTCCAGTCTACAGACACGTGCTGAGACCCTACTGCTTGTCAAGCCCAAACTGGGTATGGGTACCATCCCAACCCAGAAGGAGCTCTTTAACTAGGAATAGTTAAAGAATAACAATAATCATGACATAATGATAATAATGATGGCGAGGGTAGTGCTGATGACGATGGTGATGACGATGGTGATGATCGTGATGGCGATGATCATGATGATGGTGATGGTGATGGTGAATGATGATGCTGTTGATGACAAAGGCAATATATGTGTGGCAAGAATACGGACTTGGAGTCACTCTCTGGATTCAAATGCACATTCCACCATTTACTAGCTATGAGACCATGGGCAAGTCATTTGGCCTCTTTAACCCTCAGATCTCTTTTGAAAAATAAGGTTAATAAAAGCATGTTTCCCTAAGGTGGTTGAGAGCATTAAATAAGATATATAATGTGCATAGCATAGCCTGACACATAGGGAGGACCAATTAAATGTTAGCTATTATTATTATTATTATTATACAGTACCACTGATTCAGGGCACACTATTTCCCAAATTGTTTTACACAATCTCAATTAGTCTTCACACTGACTCTACTCTCCTTCCCATTTGACAGGTAAGAAAACTGAGGCTCAGATAAATTTAAAGGATTTGCCCAGGTTCTTAGAGCAAGTGGCAGTGCTGTGATTTGAGCCCCGGTCTACATGTCTTCAAAACTTTTTAAGTTGCTTAATTGCCCAGGATGCTACAAATCAGAAACGTTAGGGGCTCTCAACATGGCACTTGCAGAAAGAAAGAAAGAGCTGTGTGACATGGATAAGTCCCTTCACTTCTCAGATCCTCAGGTGCCTTGGCCGTGAAACACTGTACAGATGTTACAGAATCACATGGGTGAGTAAATAAGACAGCCCGTGTAAAAAGCGTTTCATGGGGCTTCCCTGGTGGCACAGTGGTTGAGAGTCCGCCTGCCGATGCAGGCGACACGGGTTCGTGCCCCGGTCCGGGAAGGTCCCACATGCCGCGGAGCGGCTGGGCCCGTGAGCCGTGGCGGCTGAGGCTGCGCGTCCGGAGCCTGTGCTCTGCAACGGGAGAGGCCACAACAGTGAGAGGCCCGCGTACCGCAAAAAAAAAAAAAAAAAGCGTTTCATGGAGCTTTTGCACATGGAACACTCATTAACAGCTCACTTTATCAACTAGCATTAAATCACTGAGCGTAAGCCTGGCACACAGGCTATGAACGCTGCCCCCTGACCTTTTCTCCATGCCCCCAGC
This sequence comes from Delphinapterus leucas, assembly GCF_059928025.1. Classification (NCBI taxonomy): domain Eukaryota; kingdom Metazoa; phylum Chordata; class Mammalia; order Artiodactyla; family Monodontidae; genus Delphinapterus; species Delphinapterus leucas. The sequence continues at coordinate 53,307,450 of NC_143148.1, forward strand.
CCCTTTAACGACACAGCACTAATCTCCAAACTGTTTTATCTCAGTGGGACAAAGGCAAGTGTTATTTCCCCACATGGCTTTTCACTGCCTGGCAAGGCACAGTGCGGAGGGAAGCAGTTCCCGGAAGCAGTTCTCTGCAGGGCCGCGCCTCTGCCGCAGATCCTCCCCGGGGCTGGGGGTGACCCGCCGCCCCTGATTGTCACCCTGGGGAATCGAAGTGCAGAGGCTCTGTGAGAAACCCTGAAATTACTAACAATCAGCTGGGGTCAGAGCTGCCGGGGGAAGGGAGAAGGTATTTATAAACCGGGCGTCAGTGACTGCGCCCTCGGGAACCCGAGAGGGCAGCAGGCTCCCCACCCCGCAGGGAAACCAAAGAGGAAAAACACCAACACGCTCCGAGCTTGGGCCCGGTCAAAAGCCACAGAGGGTGCATCCAGTCCCCTTGTTCTAAATTTAGAACATTCAGCCAAACCAGTTCTCCGGCTCACCCAGCATCTCTCCCCTTGGCTGGACCGGGACGTTCTTCCAAGAGCCAACCACACAGATGGGAGCCCAGATCCCAACCCACTTTGTCTCCGTTTTTGTTCCCATCGCACCGACAGCCAGGACCCCTGGGGCCTTTCTCACACCTGAGACAGCGAGTTCAGATGTTCTTGCTGGCTGCTGACGCCAACCAGCTGCAGATCCTCAGACAAGCATCTCAAGCTTCCTACGTCTCAGATGTTCATCTATAGCATGAGTGAACCTAACCCAGTGGCATATGGTGGGCACCCAACCCTTGTGGCTGGACCGAGATGGAAACTGGAACCTGAAAGTCCCTGTTCTGAGTCTCTCTTTCCTTCTCTTTGACAAAGTTCAATACATTTACTTAAATATTACCTGTGTGTTCCAGGCTCTATTTTTAGGACAGGGATAAAAACAGGGGTCATGGTAATTGTAATCAAAATGTATTTCTCTATCCTTGACCCTCATCTACCATTGAGTGGCATCTAGCCCATCTTTAAAGGCCTCCTGTTATTCTAGTACCACTACCTCCGCTGATAACTGCAATAATAATAATAATAACAGCAATAACCATAGCAACTAGCAGCTACTGAGGACTTACTGTGTACAGACATTTGGTAATTTTATATAATTTAATTATTTATAGCACATATATCTATCTATCTCAGAAACAAGGTTCATTTGACCCAACAATTTAAATTATACAACAGCAATACCGGGGACTTCCCCAGCGGTCCAGTGGTTAGGACTCCATGCTTTCACTGCCAAGGGCCCGGGTTCGATCCCTGGTGGGGGAACTAAGATCCCACAGCCAGGAGACGTGGCGAAAAAAAATAAAAATAAATGTAAAAACCAGCAATATCAATAACAATGCTCTTCTTATTCTCTCATGTAATCCTCACATTGGCCCTATGACACGTGGCCTCACCTCCCTGATTGAGTCCACAGGGGCGTCGTACATAAACTCAAGAACACGCCCCTCTTGGGTACCCCATGGAATCTGACTGCCATGTATCCCTCCTGGCCAGTTCGGGCTCCACCTCTCTATGGGAGGGTCACTGTTGTCCCCAAAGCACCATCGCCCTGCACTATGCCCTCTAGCATGACGTCATGCTATGCTCCAACAGCCACCCCAACTGGGAAAGTACCTGTCCCCATTTTGCTACATCCTGTTTCCCTGGTTACGAAACCCCGCAGCCGTGGGCGCTCAATGTCTCACCACGTTTTGATGGGTAACAGGCCTCTGATTTTGTGCTCAGGATTTATGGTAGCTGCCTTGCCCTTGAGAGTTCAGCAGGGAAGTGCGTCCCTCACACAGCCCTGTTCTTGGTCTGGAGTCCATCTTCCCTCAGAATGTTTCTTTCCAGAGGCCTTGGGCAAATAACCCCATGAGGCCACTCCACCATCCTCTAGACTGGCCCGGATATCACCGCCGCCCAGGTGAACAAAAGAGTTTGTGCTGCCCAGCTGGGACTTCCACTCAGAAGATGGAGCTGCTGAACGGCCATGTCTTTGGGTTATCTTCTTAGTCCCGGGCTGGTTTCACAATGACTCATCCGTGGTCTCCCTCTGCTGTTGTAAGAAGCCCTGTGCATTGCTGAGACAACTGGTTAGCAGTACGAGTGCTTCTCTGCTCATGGTAAGTGCCCTGTGATGCAGGCTAAATCCCCTTCCTGCGTCCATGCACTCATCTCATCAGGAAGGTAAAGGGTTCTTGTGAGGTCAAACTCACGACTTCACCCCTTCAATTCCACATCCCCACCCCATGGGCTAACTGTAAGGAAGATGAGGTTCTGAGTTGTCGACCAGAAATTCCAAAGCAAGATGTGCTTGAACTCTGCGCGTGTTTGGAATGAAGAAGCATCCCCCGATGTGCAATGACCATTGTCAACTGTAAGAACAGCCTGGCCCACACGGCACTGTGACGATGGCAGCTGGCTTATGAAACGTTCTTGAAAGAAACAGCCCCGGCCACTTGGCTCCCGGCTGCTACTTGCTACTCACCACGAAACTGCACGTGTTTGAAAAGTTGATGACATCTGGAGTTTCGGTCTTAATCAGGCTGCTTTTGGCACTACCTTTCCTGGCATGGAGCTCATTCTGGGTATTTTTCAAACTTGTATTTAGAGAATTCCATAGAAAAACCCCTACGCTGAATCTTGCTAAAGCCACAGATTGAAATTCCTTGATTTGCACATTTGTCTCATGGTTTGATGTGTATCAACACCGAGAAAGTTAGACCAGAGACCGTAAAGGTACAGCACCAAGCTATAGCTAGATAGATTTCCCTCCATCTCCAGCCTCAGGCCCAGCTCTGCCATGTCCCAGGTGTGAAGCTGGCAAATCACTTCTCTGGGTTTCTCTAACTTTGTCTAAAAAATTGGGGGAAATGACGTATGTAAAGCACTCAGAAATTACATATTTTTAAAACAGAAGACCACTTTTAAAAAGCATAACTATCGTGTCATTATCCCACCAAAAAATTTACCAATAACTCCTCAGTATTATTCACACACACACACACACAGTTTTTTTGTTCAAATCAGGATCTGACATAATCTTCACATGGCATTTGGTATGTATGTCTCTCCTAAATTCCCTCCTTCCGTTGATATTTTCTCCTTTGAAATTCATCTGGTAAAGGAACCAAATGCTGAAACACTTTGTTCTGTACTTCTCCACATTCTGGATTTGATTAATTGCATTGATGGAGTTTTAACATATTTCTCTCCCATATATTACCTGGACATTGCAAGTTCTATTTGGAGGCAGGTGGTATTGTGTTTTGCCATGAGGAGGAAAATAATGTCCAGTTGTCTCACTTTTGGTGAAATTAACAGGAATGGTGATCATTACCAAAATTTAATAACTCATGAGGGGTTGCGACTCCATCATTTTTTTTTTAAATTTTATCTTTGGCTGCATTGGGTCTTTGTTGCTGCGCACAGGCTTTCTCTAGTTGCGGGGAGCGGGGGCTACTCTTTGTTGCAGTGCACGGGCTTCTCATTGCAGTGGCTTCTCTTGTTGCACAGCATGGGCCCTAGAACACGTGGGCTTCAATAGTTGTGGCACGCAGGCTCAGTAGTTGTGGCTCGTGGGCTCTAGAGCGCAGGCTCAGTAGTTGTGGCACATGGGCTTAGTGGCTCCGTGGCATGTGGGATCTTCCTGGACCAGGGCTCGAACCCATGTCCCCTGCATTGGCAGGTGGATTCTTAACCACTGTTCCACCAGGGAAGTCCCTCAGTCACTTTTAAGAGCACAAAAGGGGCCTAAGACCAAGAAGAATGAGGACCATCAGTACAGAGTAAAGGTCACAGAGCTTAAAACAAGACCACCCCACATTACAAACCCAGCAGCTGCCATTTACTAGCTTGGACTAGTTATGGACTTGGAAAAGTTACTTAACCTCTTTGAGACTCAATTTCATTCTCTGTAAAAAGAAGATCATAATATTACCCAACCAACTGGCTTGCTGTAAGGATTAAACAATGGATATAAAAGGCAGTGTATGAGAGCTGGAGGAACCATACTCCCCTACTTCAGACTATACTGCAAAGCTACAGTAATCAAAACAGTGTGGTACTGGCACAAAAACAGACACACGGATCAATGGAACAGGATAGAGAGCCCAGAAATAAACCCATGCACTTATGATCACTTAATCTATAACACAGGAGGCAAGAATATACAATAGAGAATAGACAGTCTCTTCAATAAGTGGTGCAGGGAAAACTAGACAGCTACATGTAAAAGAATGAAATCGGAACATTCTCTAATACCATATGCAAAAATAAACTCAAAATGGATTAAAAACCTAAATGTAAGACCACATACCATAAAGCTTCTGGAGAAAAACATAGGCAGAACACTCTTTGACATAAATCACAGTGATATTTTTTTGCATCTATCTCCTGAAGTAAAGTAAATAAAAGCAAAAATAAACAAATGGGACCTAATTAAACTTAAAAGCCTTTGCACAGCAAAGGAAACCATCAACAAAACAAAAAGACAACTTCCTGAATGGGAGAAACTATTTGCAAAAGATGTGACTGATAAGAGATTAATATCCAACATACATATAAACAGCTCAACATCAAACAAACAACAAATAACCCAATTAAAAATGGGCAGAAAGGGCTTCCCTGGTGGTGCGGTGGTTGAAGGTCCGCCTGCCGATGCAGGGGACACGGGTTCGTGCCCCGGTCTGGGAAGATCCCACATGCCACGGAGCGGCTGGGCTGGTGAGCCATGGCCGCTGAGCCTGCGTGTCCGGAGCCTGTGCTCCAGAACGGGAGAGGCCACAACACTGAGAGGCCCACGTACCACAAAAAAAAAAGGGCAGAAGAACTAAATAGACATTTTTCCAAAGAGGAAGTGCAGATGGCTCTTGTTGGTGGTGGCATGGATGGATATTATTGAAGATGTGGGGAAGCCTAATCTCTCTCGGTTTCTTAATTGGGAACACTAAAGGTAGAAAGTGGGATATCAGGATGGATTGATTAATGGGAGTACAACTATCCAAGTTGAGCTCCCTGGTAAAACATGAGTAGAAAACACCACAGGACCGCCTACCTACCTTCTACCCCCAAGTGAATCTATTCCTTCTCCTCCCCTCATTTGAGACAGAGAAGCCAACGAATGGTAGCCCTCTTCCCAAGGGGGAACACCCAACCCCAGGGGAGAGATGCATATTTTTGTCTCCAGGACTTAGTCTCTCATTGAAAAACAAGGTCCAGTAGATGCTGGGTTCTCACTGATCAGGGGAGCACCCTCCTCGCCCATAGAGATATCTGAACACGGGGTGGAAGGAGGTGGGAGCTGTCACCCCAGCACCTTGGAGACACTGATGGGATTTCCTATAGGACAAGCAAAGGTGGGAATATGGGGAGGGAGAGAGGGCTTACCCCTGCAGTAATGAAAATTTGAAAGCGCCTTCTGTGGCTAAAATCTCCCCAAAATGATAATACCAGATGCTGACAAGTATATGGAGCCACAGGAACTCTCGCTCACTACTGGTGGGAATGCAAAATGGTACAGCCGCTTTGGAAGACAGCTTGAGAGTTTCTTACAAAGCTAAACATAGTCTTTGCATACTATTCAGCAATTGCACTCCTACGTTTACTCAAATAAGGTGAAAACTTATATTCAGACAAAAAACTGCACGTGAATATTTACAGCAGCTTTACTCATAACTGCCAAAACTTGGAAGCAACCAAGATGTCCTCCATTAGGTGAATGGATACAGACACTATGGGACATCCAGACAGTAGAAATATAATCCAGCAATAAAAAGAAATCAGATGTCAAGTCACAAAGAAAACATGGAGGAAACTTAACTGAAATAAGCCCATTTGAAAAAGCCACATACTGTATGAGTCCAACTATATGACAGTCAGGAAAAGGCCAAATGATTGCTGTGTAACAACATACCACAAACTTAGCAGCTTAGAACAACATGAATTTATCATCTCACACTTTCCATGGGTTGGGAGTTGGGGCACAGTGTAGCTGAGTTCTTGGCTCAAGGTCTTGAGGCTGAAATCAAGGTGTCCCTTGGGGCTTGGCTCTCATCTGAGGCTCGGGTCCCCTTCCAATCTCACTCAGGGTTTTGGAAGAATTCACTGCCTTGTGTTTGTAGACTGAGGTCCCTGTATTCTTGCTGCAAGCCACAGACTGGTGGCTGATCTCAGCTCCTAGAAACCTCCTGCCATTCCCTACCATGTGACTCTCTCCCTTTGGTCTCTCAAGTCTGAATCTCTGAATACTCCATCGCTGACCTCTAGTCTCATAATGGTTCAACTGATTAGGGCAGGCCCACCTGCACTCAAGAACAGGGGATTATGTGGGGGTTTGCAATCTTGAAGCCATCTCAGCCTTCTGCCTACCATAGCCCCAAATCATTAAGCAGCTTTCTTAAACTAGACAGACTTGGTCTCCATCTGCAAAAGACACCAAGAAAGACCAAAGATAAGAAAATTATTTTATTTTTACACCCCCAGGATCAAAGCAGAAACACTTCTGTTTAGAAAAGAGAAAGAGCTGCAAAAAAAAAATTGTTTTCTTTTTTAAAAAATAAAACAGCCATTTTCCCCTTCCTCCTGTAAGTCAGGAAATATCCACCAGGAAGAGTTAAGTTTCTTTCACTCAAATTTGATTGAGTACCCAATGTTTGTAGGCACTATAGAAAGTAAAGGTAAATTTTCCTGCCCTCAAGGAGCAAACTGAACCGAGAATCCCATTCACTCATGTGTTCATTATTTCATTTCTTTCTTTTCATTCAGGAAACATCATGTGGGCTCTCCCTCTGTGCAAGGCACAAAGTGCTGGAGATTTAAAACTGGTTTTTGCCTGCAAGCAAACTCACAGGGTAAAAGCAACATCTTGAGTTGCAATATCATTTAATATTATTTTCAACTGCTTTAACGACAGTATCAGTTCTGACAGTTTGAATACAGTATACAGAAATCAGATTGTGGGTAGCATGGTGCAGTTGAAAGAAAAGAAGCCTTGGAATCTAAACCCAAATGATCAAGTTGACATCACCAGTGACGGAACAAATGGGCATGATGGGATGCACTCTGAAAGATATAACATTGCTTCTGTAATCGTCCTGCCAAAAATGCAGAGCCTGAATTTAATAATGGGGAAGGATGAGACAAACCCAAATAGAGGGGCATCCTACAAAATGTAACTAGCCTGTTATATTCTCTTCCAGCTGTCAAGGTCTAGAAAATCTTAGTTCCAGATTAAAGGAGAGTAAATAAATGTGATGCGTGATCTTGGATTGGATTCTGGACCAGAAAAAGGACACTCATGGGACAATAGGTAAAGTCTAAATAATGAGATCATAATATCGTTATCAATGTTAATTTCCTGATTTTTATAATTGTGCCAGGTTTATGCAAGATGTTATCATTTGGGGGATCTGGGTGAAGGGTATGTGCAATTTGGGGGGTACAATTTTTGCAACTTTTTTATAAGTCAAATTATTTCAGAATGAAAAGACAAACAAAAGACACATTGGAATTTCTACTCACTGCTTACTACTGTATGTCCTTGAGCAAGTTACTTCACCTCTCTGAGCCCCAGTTTTCTCTCCTATTAGATCAAGGCATGCAAAGAGACTGGGCATAAAAATACTTAATAAGTAAGGAACTAATCTGAAATGAGCGTACATTATTCAGTTGTATGTCTGCATACGTTATTTCTCAATTCTTAAAACAAACAAACAAAACCTGGAAGAGGTATCTGAAGCCAAGAGGAGCCGAGTCATCACATTACGTCACACCATGATGGCGGAAGAATTTGAACCCAGCTCTATTTCATTCCACACGTCAGGCTCTTCCTACTCCCCCAGGGCTGTTGCTATGATGATAATACTACAAGCAAGGCAAGACACCAGGAGGAGAAGAAGGGGGAGGAAAAGACTCCGCAATCAAACAGGAAATGTGGCCCAGAGGAGATAGAATCTTAAAGACACAACCACAAGACTTCTAAAAAAAATTGTCAACCACAGCTCTGTTCTGCCAGAAATTGGCCCACAACATCTGAATTTTCTCCTCTTTGTCAGTAACTGCTTGTCACCATCCAAATGTCTGTGACAGCAGCCCGTAAGCCCCTCTTTGGAAGTGAAAGTGTAAGCAAGTGTGGCTGCACAGGTGGCATCTTGGGACACTGAGTGTGGCATGAAGCTAGAACACATCGGGTCCCCTGTCACCTCGAGACAGCTCATTTGCCATCTGTCCTGGCAAAGCCCAGGGCTCTGTGTTTGACCACAGCTGGAAAATCACAAGGACAAGCTTTCCCCACCCTCGCCCACCGGGCACATCCCCGAGTGCTCTATTAGCGTGTGTGAGTGTGTTCCGTACACGATGGCTACACCTGCGGACCCCAACCGTCCTACAGCCACAAATCATTTTTAAGGCCCGTAATCCAGGAGGTTATTAAGTTACTTCCCACAAGTCACCATCTGGCTGGGGGGTTTCCCATGTGGGTGGGGTCTCCTGGCACTTCTCGAATTTCCACAGCTTGGATGTCAGTCCCTGATGACAGACTTGCAGAGACTCTCCCCGCCTCCCAGTTCATGTCCTCCCTTCCTCCCCTGCACTCCAGCCATGTTTCCACTGCTTTAAACGGAAAGGGGAGGAGGTGGGTATCGGGCAATCAGCATGTATAGGACACCTACTACACGCCAGACCCCGCTACGGGAACTTTCTGCATTTGGTTCACATGAGCGTCGTAATAACCAGTAATAGGAGTGATTGTGCCCATTGTACAGATTAGGAAATCAAGAGTGTGCCACTCATTAAAGTCAAATCAGACATTTGAATGCAAGGTTGTCTGACCTTATAAAAATCATATATGTCATGCTCTTTCCACTAACATCCTTGCCTTTGATCTCTCCAGTTGCTTCTTGGGAAAATCTCCCCACATTTCTTACAAACTGACCGTCCTGGAGGAGGAATTCTCCTTGATCTATGCAGACACTGGTGCTTACTGCCTGCCCGGTGCCCTGGACAGTCTATCAAGTGCACAGGTTTCCCCTCCCACCCTCCGTCCTGAACCCCCATGGTGGCTCTTGCCCCTGCTGTCCATTCTGGCGCTGGGTGCTGGTGCTCAGCCAGCCACTCCAGATTGGTGCCCTGATCAGGCTCGTTGGCTCCTGGATGCTGACTTCTCGACTTGGCTCAGTGCCCAAAGGGCTCTCGCCCTCATCCCAGCTTAGGAAGGCTCCCGGCCCATCCCTGGTCCAACGCCACCGCATCTGCATTTCCAGGAAGGGGTTTGGAGGATGGAGAAGTACAGACCTCACTGGAAACCTCAGAAGCCAAGAGTTTCTGATGCGGCTGCATTAGGGAATCCCCAAGGAAAAGGGCACCAGGCCTCACACACGCTCGCATTTAATCCTCATGACCATCTTGAGAGAGGCAGTGTGAGCTCCACACGCAGGAGGACGCAGAGGCCAGAGAGGAAAAGGGTGTGCCAGGGTGTCAAGAGTCCAGGGACTTCTCTGGGGAAAAGGCTCCATTTGGCTATCAGCAGAGACAGGGTCTCGGCTGGGAGAGCAGAGGGGCATTACCTGCACTGAGTCCCTGACTTTCGCCCCTGGCCTTCACCAGCATAAGTACTGATACGGCTACTCTTGATTCCATAACAATGCCGTGCCAACAACGGTCCTAAAGGTGTGTGTGTGTGTGTGTGTGTGTGTGTGTGTGTGTGTGTTTGTATATGTATGTAGGTAGGTAGGTATCCATCTACGTACCTAATCTCATGTTTTATATAAATCATATATACGTATCTAATCTCATGCATATATGTAAAGGTCATTTCATCACTAAAGAGTGACTACGCACATAGTGAAGACATGGAAACAACCTCAATGTCCATCGACAGAGGAATGGATAAAGAAGATGTGGTACATGTATACAATGGAACATTACTCAGCCATAAAAACGAATGAAATAATGCCATTTGCAGCAACGTGGATGTAACGAGAGATTATCAAACTAAGTGAAGTAAGTCAGACAGAGAAAGACAAATACCATATGATATCACTTATATGGGGAATCTAAAATATGACACAAATGAACGTATCTATGAAACAGAAACAGAATCATGGACATGGAGAAGAGACTGGTAGTTGCCAAGGGGGAAGGGGTTGGGGGAGGGATGGAGCGGGAAAGCTGGGTGAGCAGATGTAAGCTTTTATCCAATATATAGAATGGATAAACAACAAGGTCCTACTGTATAGCACAGAGAACTATATTCAATATTCTAGGATAAACCATATGGAAAAGAATATTAAATAAAAAGAACGTATATACGTGTATAACTGAATTACTTTGCTGTACAGCAGAAATTAACACAACATTGTAAATCAACTATACTTCAATTTAAAAAAGAGAGTGACGAATGCCAACAGCTGTTCTAAACATTTCGTATACAGATAAAATCTCATTTACATATGTACATAATCTCATTCATATATCTTTCCTATATGTGTATAAATCTTATTTATATAAAACCTCACATACATACACACATATGTATACACATATGTAAATAACATTAAACCATTAAATAGTAACTGTTCCAAAAATTACACATAATGACACTTAGATAATCTCATCTGTGTGAATCTTGCATATATAAAATCTTACATATATAGGAAAATCTCATTTAATCATTAAAAAGGCTGTATGCCAACTCTTTTAAATATTATATATAATCTAATTTTATATATTACTGTCTTTTACATATTTAAGTAAATCTCATATATATAAAATCTCATATATACATCAGTCACGTGTGTGTGTGTGTGTGTGTGTGTGCATGCACACACGTGTAAATCTCATTTAATCATTTAAAAACTCCTTAGGAGGCAGGCACGGTTGTAATCCCCAAAGGCTGAGCGAGCTCAAACACCCCGTGCATGTGATACCAGGACTCAGCTGAGCTCCTGGCACCTCCACTCAGACCTGCTCCCCCAAGCCCTGGAGTGGTCCCTGCCTCAATTTGGGGGCAATTCCACCTTTTCAGCTGCTCAGGCCCCAAATCCCAGGATCACCCTTGACTCAGTTCTCTCTCTCTTAGTCTGCCTTCAAAATACACTCAGGACTTCACTCCTTCTCATTACCTCAACTGCCCCATCCCTGAGTCAAGCCTTCGTCAAAGGCAGATGATGGTCAATTACAAGAGTCTCCTGTGGGTTCCCCTTGCCCTCAGCCCCCTTTTGCCCATAGTCACAGAGCGAAATCTTAAAGCGCAAGTCAGTCCCAGCCACGCCTTCCCACACCCTCCCACCTCCCTTTCATCTGAAGTCAAAGGAGAATGAGGCTTTAGCGATTTATATGTACCCCCTAAAACTTAGGGGACACAGCAGATTGGCATCTGACTCATGCCTGAGAAATTCAGCGAATAAGAGGCCAACTAGTTGACTAGTTATAGTACACCAGTGAGGCAGTAGCTCCTGTCTGGAAGTTAGCTTGCACGCCCTGATCTGTGTGGACAGAGGTTGCATGAATGCTCCCCTGAGCCACACGGTGTCCGGGAGTGGCAAAGGGCTGGCATGGGGATCATCTTACCCTAAAGGGACAAACAGACCTCAACTGACGAAGCTGGCAGGGGACCACCGGACTCCTAGGGACTGAAAAGGGAGTGGTGGGCTGATGATATAGAGTTTACTTGGCAGTTATAAGAGACTGGCCACCATCAACTGAAGAGGTCACCGAGAAACCCATACGAGTTCCCTGAGAGTCTATGAGGCCCAGAGGAGGAAAGCCCCCATGTGACAACAGCACCATTTGGTCCTTATAAAATCTTTCCAGTTCTCCCTAATCCAACCAGAAAAAGAAATGAGAGTCAGCAGGAATGAGTGAAGTCTTGAATGAAGTTGGAAGCATTGATGCTTAAATGGAACATGGCCATCTTCGACTACTGAATTGATACTGTGTTTGTGACTTTATATTATTTATTGGAAAGGTCCTACAGCCTACCTGGGCTGTCATCTAGGGTGCGGTCAGGACTATTCCGTTAAGTCGACTTAAAGGGACAGTGAGAGACAAAATAAAGTTGCTTCTGGGATTATACTCCATTACTGCTTATTCAATATATTGGTGAGTCATTTAATTGTTGATGTGTCTAACCAGATGGGAGCCTCAGCCCACTTCCTCTCACGATTGGGCAAGGGCTTCTTTCAGTATCATATCACATCAGTGTTAGCCTGTGACAGACAGTTAAAGGAAGAAGGGTTTGCCTTATAGATGCTACACTCTGAAACATCTGAAGGGCCTCGTCCAGTCTCCTAGAAGGACCAGAAGCAGTCAGGAGCAAAGGACTTCCCAGGTTTGACCTTGACTACTTGGGATGGAGTCAGGACCTCAGAGAAAGGGTAAACAGGCACACAAGACGACAATGATGACACCAAGAACAAGAGAAAGGGAAAGGAAAGGGGACCAGCACAGGGAAGATCCTGGGCTCCAGCCAAGGCTGGCGGGCCCACACCGACAGAAAGGGGACCCGAAAGAAGATTAACAATTAACGCTGCACAGTCTTCTAGACTTTGCAGGTGTTCACGATTGTGTAAAGTGTTCTCTCTGGTACTGCGCCGTGATCACTCTGAGAATCACAGCAGGATTACGTGCCTTTCTCACATTCTTGGACCCCAGGCTTCTGTAAAACGGGGACTGTCTGAGTCATCTGTGCCTTTCAGCACCTGTGCAGCCCGCGAGAGCAGGGGACTCAATACTGCTGCTGGATGGACGGACAGGCAGATGTGACCTTGTGCAAATCCCTTTCCCAGAATTCCCTGCTGCCACGAGCCCCCGAAAGTCTCCTTCTTCCTATTTCCTGCAGCCTCCACGTCGTCTCCGGAGCCAGGCATCCTCAGCAGTGTGTCTTTCCTAAGAGCCACATTGTGATGACCGAGGCAACGAGAAAGGATTCTGCATAATTCCTCAGTGACAAATACGGTCGTTAGCCACGTGCAGCCACTGGGATTGTACAAAACCAAGCTCTGTGGAGGCTTATCTCGAGTGAGGAGGGGTCCCTATGCAAAGAAACATTCCAGGTATACCAGGGAAGGGGTGAATGAGCCTATCAACCTTCTGAAAAACAGTACCAGTGCCCTCCCAATCAACCACCAGCCTGAATAACTCGAAGCCTCAAGGCCGATGTGGGTGAGGGCATCTCTGCTCCCCAGGAAACCAGACACAACTTAGAAGCCTCAGATGTCGCAACCCCCTGGAGGCCCCAGAAACTCCTCTGTTCAGAAACCATGGAACCTGTTTGTGAACCTTATGTGCAGGCTAACGAAGGGAGAACACAAGCAAACGCAGACGGAGTTTCAACCTTTTTATTCAAAGCAGCTTCTCACAATGTATAAATACTGCATATTAGCACACATGAAAAATACAACTTCTAAGGCACCCAGAAATGTGTTCATACACGTTACAGGACCATTCACAAAGAGAGTGTACAATTTGCTCTAGACGGTCAGCATTTGATAAATCAGAAGGTTATTATCCCTCCGTACTGCACCCAGTCTCAGGGAATATTTACAGCATGGTGAGAAAGGGGCAGCTGTACCTGCTTTAGCAGTCTATGAATTACTCATACTTACAGATACTCAGAACTAGTTAAAGACTCTCCCATGATAACCTGGCGAAAGAAAATGAGTAGCCTAATTTGCAAAGGTCTCCTTGGATTTTGGTGTGTGTGCTATATCCATGATCAAATCGGAACACTCCCAGGGTAGGCTGGATACTTTTTTGGTAGCCTGCTTCAATTATCAGAGGCTTGGTAATAAGCCTTACCACTAGAATCCCGCTTCTTCAGTATCAATCATTTCTCAACCGGTTAATGGATGAACGATTTCATCATGGATGAAGATGGAGCATTACCTAGTGTGAGAAGTGAAGAAAATTCTTCTCGGGCTAAACAGGAAGTGGAATGGGTTGATGGAGAACAAAAACGAGGTGGAAATCTAGCAACTGCAGGATCTCAGTGCTCAGTGTAGACACATCTGAAGAACTCACGCTGGAGGTTTCTATTCAGATGGAGCAGTCCACACTGCTCAGATAACCTGAAGAATGCCAGCCCCCCGCTCCTTATGGTACCGGTATGGATAAAGGCTGGGACTACACAGCAGAAACACCAACCTGAGACAGTGCATTTCAATCCGAGAAGCTCATCTGTCAGAGCCTTCTCAAGGTGACGACAAATCCTTCTGTAGGGCCAGCCAGGGGGAGCATGAGGTCAGCGGATGGGAGCAGATTCTCTGTGCCATAAAGCATGTACGTCTCTGCCTAGATGTGCCCACAATCTATGAAACTCGTACTCTGCTGGAATAATGGAATTCTTTGGTCCTTGGTTTTATGAAAGGCAATATTTTCACAATCCTGTCAGCATGGACATCAGCAAATGACTTCAAGCTGGGACGAACGGCACAGGGACACATTAAATACTAGATGGAAAACTCCACACCCTCCAAACTTCCCAGAGTCGCCTTAAGGAGCACCAGCGTGAGGCCAGGTGTTGGGCCAATGAGGCGTGGTCAACCCACAGAGATGCCAGAGCTGAAGCTGAAAACTAGATGTCAGTTTCTCTGATTGACGCACACACTGCAAATATTTGAAGCAAATCTCCATCCTAATGGGAGATAAGTTGACTTTATGAACACTTATTTGAGATGAACCAAATAACTTGACTTTAGCTATTCTATGGCCCTGGTCTCAAGATCATCTTTAAAGCCTTGGTAAGGAGAACCAGTAGGTAAGCAGGGCCAACTGAAAAGAATCATAATTTTAAAAAAAAGAAATTTAAGTTCCAAAGTTTAGTTGGTTTTTATCAGATCCCAGACACAGTGGACACACTGCCAGTGAGCTCCATGACTTACACGCCATTCAAACAGCCACGGGTAGACTGGCTCAGCTGATGTGTACGTTGTGCATCTAGTTTGCCTGTGCCCTGCTAAACTCAGGTTCAGTATGGCTTAACGCACCTACTTCACTGATAAGACACTCAGGACATGTGGGAATGCGGATTATGTAACTGAAAGCGACTTCAGATTGTCTACACAGTAAGACTCACATGTAAACTTTGTTAACATCTCTCAAGGAGTGCTGACCACAGCCAGACTGGACATTTCCAGGTCACCTGCAAGGAGCCTGGAGTCAACCGCCAAGGTCAGGAGCAGAAAATGCCATTGGTTCAAAACAAATGATGGACCAGTAGCCCTCCCTGTGACCACATCTACACCATGTGACTAGCATGAAGGTGGCTCCAGAACACCTGTCCGTGGTCCCTTCGTGTGGCCAAAGACAATCACCAAGGTGTCTATCTGGGCCCTGCCGCCATCAACTCAACCAAACTCTCCAGATTAGCCATGGCGTACAGACTGCACAGAGTCCATCCACGTGGCTTACGCTACTTGGAAGAAACAACCCGTATTACCTTTTTTTTTTTTTTTTTGCAACAAGCTTAAGGCTCTGTTCACAAACTCCATCAACTGGCACACAGTGAGAATTTATGGAGAGATCTTCAACTACATATGTAGTTGCAAAGGTTGGAAAATCTACTGATCCTAATGGTAAGGCTTATTCACAAATTCAATACATTTTCAAATTATACTTCAAACTCACTTACTTTGAGAAAAGGAAAATTAACCGGCTCTCTTACAATTTAAGAACACTAGATTCTAATGGAAAACAAAAAACAAAAAACCATTGGCACCAAACCAGAATGCTATTTTTTTGAAAGAACAAGTGATATTAATGGAAAAGATTGCCTAAAACGCATATCCTAACTTATCACAGAAATATAAAAGTTTATATTCTGAAAATATATATTGTATTAAAGTCTGTAAGCATTTCAACCAAAATTTGCAGAAATAACTAAGCAACACTTATCTACAACAAAAATATACATGCAAGACAACCCCCAAATGGTTTCCATTAAATATCTACAAAGGCAAAGTGTAGATTTTTAAAGATTATACAAAACCATTTACAGAGAATAAAATAAAATACTTAAGAAATCTCATTTAGAGTCTTAAATACTGTGTATATTAGTGAGGATGTCTAAACTAATATATACAACAGATCTAAGTATCTGAATACAGAAACACAGAAGAGAAGCAATTCTGCATTTTAAATATTCACTTAGGAAGATCTGAAGATGTTTCTACCTGTTTCTCTTTGTTAAAAAAATTTCCACAAAAACTAGATTGGAAAATTACATGAATGTGACTAAAATTTCAAATTAAAAAAAGTTTACAAAATTTTTTAAACCAACAATTAATAATGGGAAATGCAATTCAGCATCCAATCAAGGCTATCTTTTAAATGTGGATATCTGGAGATCCAGTTGCACTGATCGAAGTCTACTGTGATTATCATTTTTCCATCCTCATACTAAACTTCATATGGGAAAAACATATTTTCATGCTTCAGAGAGAACATCTCCTAGTTTACTTTATACCAAACAAGAATAACATTTAAAATCAATTCTCTACTATTTTCTCAGAGTTATCCACTTTCATTCCAAGAGGGTCACTTTTGATGGTTTTCACCCACAGACATTATTTCAAAGCAGGGAGGGACATATGGGTATATCTACCTTAGGCTGAGGCTTCCAAATGGTGAGGAACTCTGATCCTCTTAGCAGAGTTCTCCAAAAAGTCCTCCTGGAACAAGGCTGTTAACATAAATGTTCCACTGCAAGATGCTGGATGCTAATCGCCAGGGGTTGGAGAAGAGGAGAGTTCTAATGCATGGCTAACAGGATGGCAAGGAGTGGATTGTCCAGAAGGCTGCTTGACTAAAGAAGTACCCTCATCTTCCCACCACAGCTCTTCTTCCAACCCCAAAGGTAATTCTGGGATGGGGCTACCAAGACCAAGCATGATTCCTCCAAGAACCTGCCCAGGCTCTGGGATGTGACCGCCTGGGTGGGGAGGGGGCAAAGCAGAGTAGAGAGAAGGGAGGAAGGATCCTATGGGTGGAGAGAAGGTCCTGGGGTAGAAGACAAAAAGTGGGCCTTGTCTCAAGAGAGCTATGAGGTTAAACCCTGACACAACAACAGGTCTGGCAAATTCCAACCCAGGTCGATCAGCTGGAAGTTTCCTGGATCTCACCTATACATTATCAAAACAACTAACCAGAAAGTGAAAAATTCAGTGGTTTGGTCTACCCTGTAGCAAACAGATGTAACTGAGTTTTGCCCAATATGTGGAACATCCTTCTAGAACTGACTGTATGGAAACAACCGAAACACAGACTGTCTTGTAAAACACCTCCTGTTATACACGAAACCTACAGGTTAACACCAGGCATTCCATCTTAGTGATGGTTTCACATTCCTACCTCATCATCAGAGATCCTTGAGGTGTTTAGAAGTTTAGATTTGATGATCCAAAGCTATGTTTTAGTTCAAACCTAAAACACTTCTGGTTTTTTCAGCAGGGAACAAAGATGGGCACTGAGCAAAAGGAATTTCCAAACATCCTCTTCCATTCCAACGAGAATCCTAACACTGCTTCTAGAGACGTTGAACGTGGCTGCCCCTAGAAGGTAAAAAGAAAACGAAGTGCTCTTTCTTTAGATGACTTAGTGATGGTTGAGAAGTTATCTGTCAAGGGTGAGGTCGTCTAGGGCCTTTGGTCTCAAAGGAAAAGACAAACCCAAATTGAGATGTGACAACAGGTATTTGGGCAAAAGCAGGTGTTTCCCTGTAGAAACTCCCCATCGTCTAGGTCTGCAGTTCCTACAGGAACCCCCATGGAGCAAGGGGAGGGTACACAGGACTTCAGCCCCATCTTCCTCTGGCTGGATTCAGCCAGGGTGGCTGCCCCCCAGCCGAAGCGAGAAGAAAGTGAGACATGTCCTCTTCCCTGAGCCTCGAGAAGTCATGGGGAAACTCAGAAGGAGAGAGGCTTTCAACAGAGGGAACCAAGACCATCTGGAGGACGGAGAATCCAGGTAAACTCAGGTTCACTGTTTAAAGGCCTATGTCTCTAGTTCTGCTATAGACAGTCCACCTGTTCTCCGAAACACAAAGCTCAGGGCATGAGTCCTCTCCACCTGCCCAGTCTAGTGCATCCAGCTGCCTTCAGGGGAGGGAAGAGGACCAGAAAGGGAGAGAGAACTGTAACAGTGGCCCTCCCTCCCCTCAGCTGGCCTCCCCTCCCCCAGCTGTGCCTAACTGTCACTGCTCAACTTTCTCTGCGGAAGGGTCGAGAGGGGCTGGTGACTAACAGAGGGTACTAGTAGGAGACGGGGGAGCAGAGGTCCTTGAGGACACCTGGGGGGGGATTGTGATGGAAATGGAAAAACCCCGCCACTCTGGGAACCTAACTTTCTCTGGTGCTTGACCCTCATACAGAACATGGTCCTGTCACTTCTCTGCTTGAACTCTGATGTTTACGTTCTCCTCTCCAACCAAAACCAAAACCCCAAACCAAAACCCCTCCTTCGCCACAGCTGGCCCAGGGGCTTTGGGCTGATGGTCTGCATACAAATGCTGGAGCCCCCCTGCGGCCCACACGCCCTGGGACAGGAGGCCTCATCCCTGGTTACTGCTCCATTACTGGACCATTCAGGCGGGAAGCCCCATTTATCTCCTTAAAGGGAGCAGAGTGAAGAGAAAACTCTTCCATGATTTCTCCTAAGAGCAAGTATGCAATTGTCATAGAACTGTTTCACACGCAGGAAATCTGGGGCAGAGCTATTCCTTTTATTCACAGAAATCCCGTTTTCATCTCTCTGAATTTTATTTCTACATGGTTCACTGCTAGAATGCACCAAATGGCATGAACCTTGTATGGGATTTGGTCCAGGGCAGTATGAAAATAATATCTGTGTGAACAACAGATATCATAATATATAAACAAAAATAAATAAATTAAATAAGTCGGGTGAAAAAAAAAACATTTTCCTAGTAGTTATGTGTTTGCAAAACTAGCTTTACATATAATACACATAAATTATCAGAATTTCCACTTACATTGTTTTAAAAATATATATTTAACAAAATGCTCCTAAATGTACAATATCTGGGTTTGTAAATCACTCAATTGGGTTTTAAGACCAAGCCCTAGAAGTCACGCAGATTTGCATCAGAGAGGAGACTGAGGCTGGATCTACACAATCGTTCTGCTCATGGGTCTAGAAATTCCCTAAGATTGGTCGTCCCGTCACTGGATCTGTACTTAACCAGACAGAGCCATGGCAGCCAAGTTTCCAAATCAGAGGCACTGTGTAGACACAGCCTGAGTCAGAGGATGGGGAAATGGGTCTTCCCCTTCCTGGACCAGGATGGTGCATTTCAGCAAGTGGGGAGAGGACAAGGGCACCTGGCAGAGGACTGGGAAGATACAGCCCTCGATAGCTCTCCAGCCAGTTGGGGTGGGGACACAGGGGAGGCCAAGTATGCTGCGTTTCCCATCATTACACAAAACCAAACCAATGAGGAGCAACCAAAGGACACGAGGAAATGGACACGACCCTAGGTATAGCGAGACACCTTGACAGACTCCTTGGCCGGGAATACACTGTGCTCTGATTTCTGAAACACAGGACAGAGCTGGAAGTCACCTGCCCTTGAGCACTGGGCCCTCAGACTTCATAAATTTTGTCCTGCAGGTAGCTGAACAGGGAATCCAGGCCTTTAGAGGAACCCCAGAGCTGTTTGAGCATGAGGCATTCTTTCTCGTTCACATCTTCAAGCACTGACTTCAGGAAGCTCCGGACGAGGCATTTCGACTCCTCCAGCACCTGGAGGGAAACACACAAGCCTCATTAGCCTGGCGCCAGGGACTCTGCTCCAGAAGGATGTACTTAACCTCCTCATGTCCCAAGCCAGAGGAGGTTGCCTCCTCTGGTCCGGGGCTTCCCAGGCCTCTGCCCTTGGCAACGGCCAGGAATGGATTGCAGGCATGCTGAGACGTTGAGCCCTCAGACCTTGGGATGGCTGAGTGGGACCCGCATTAACCTCAACTGCAGGAGTGACACTGACATATACTCAGAGTCACTTTCTATGGATGTCATGAAAAAGTTTGGGAAATACTGCTTTCACCTCCCCATGCTACCTAACTTAAGAATGGCTGGGATCACAGAGTAAGATAATGAAATGAACTAATGGTTGTCAAAGTATCCATGGGACCCACCCTGACAGCAATGCCCCTTGGTCAGGCTTAGTAGTTAAGAGTAGTAGTAATAAAAGTAGTAATAAAAGTAGCAATCATTGTAATAGTAATAACAATTGCAGTAATTGTAGCAATGAGCAATAATAGTGGTAACAATAGTAACGCTATAGTATTATAGCGATAACAGTAATGTTAGTGGTAGTAATAATGGCAACAACACCATAGTATTATAGCAACAATAACAGTAATGCCAGTGGTCGTAATAATACTACAGTATTATAGTAGTGATAATGGCTGATATTAGTAATATAGTAGCAATCACGGTAATAATAGTAATAAATCATAAACGTGAGTAAGAACAATGGTAGCAAGCATAGTGGTTAGAATAACAATGCCACTACCACCGTTAGCCGATCGGCTCTACGATAGGCACTTCTGCATTCTTTTATTTCTTCCTCAAGTTAACTGCACAACTAGGTAGCCATCTCCGCATTACAGATGAAAGATGTGAGCTCAGGAAGTGAAGGTGCCCCGAGCCGCCTGATGGGTGTGCCCTGCCAACGCCTGGCTGATTCTGCAGGCTCCACGCTGCCTCGGTCTGGCAGAGGCATAGCCGGAAGCCGGGCGTCCGAGCATCCTTCCGCTGGCCTCCACCACCCTCTGTGGACCTGGAGGCTCTGGTCCTCAGTCTCACAAAGCGCTTTCCAACAGAAAAAAGCAAGACAAGAGCTCCCTTGCTCAAGCAGGCTGGAAAGGGGCAGTGATCTCCCTCAGCTTGGGCTGGAGGCGAATGGATGGTAAGAAAGGGCTGGCAGACCAAGGGTGCCTCTTTCCTTCCAAGAATTGCTCTCCTGGGGTCGTGGGGTAGATTCCCATCTCGGGTGAATCACCCCAAAGCTCCTGAATTCATACCTGTGGGTGGGAGAGGTTTCCTTGCAGTATTTCTTCAAAAGCCGGTTTCATCTGAGCACCTCCACTGCCCAGAGACCAAACTCCTCAGTGGAGCCTTGGGGCCTTTCTCCTCCCTGCCTTTTCAGTCTTATCATCCCTCAGCTAGCCCCTGCACCTGCTCACACCACCAGGAGCCGCTGCTTAGACTCCACGCAGGGTTTTGGACTTTTGTGCCCTCACTCACACCGTTTGCTCCGCTGAGAACTTCCACCCACCTCTCTGTGCAGCTGCCCCTATGTCACCAATCCTCCCCGTTTGCCCAGGCTCACGGGGTTTCCTGGGACTCGAGATTTTTGGTGCTAAAACCAGGAGAGTCTCAGGCAAAGTGGGACGAGTTGGTCACCAGAATCATCAGGAAGATTAAAAGAGAATTCACATAAAGGGATAAGCAAAGTGCTTGACCCAACAAGGCTGTACCATCCCCACCCTGCCACTGTCACTGGGACCGACAGGCTTCCGGGGGGCAGAGCTGACACACAGTATGTGCCCAGTAAAGGCTGATGAGCCACATCAAGAGGGGAGTGGCAGCTGGGTGCAGCCTTGGGGTAGACAGGGAGAAGGAAAGGGGTGGTCACGGGTCAGCCCCACAATCCAGCCCAGCACCCCTGTGATGCTGAAGCACAGAAAGCGTCCGGGCCTGCTGCTCCCAAAGCACCTTCCTCGTTTCCCACTCGGCCCTTTCTCCACCTTCAACAGGATATTTCCATACAGCGCTCAGAGAGACTTTGATGAGATAAAATCGACACAATTAAAACCCGGTGTCTCCACGGAGGTGTTATTTATCTGTTTTTCAAGGTGTCTTCAGAGTCGAACCGGTTACATGTGCCAAGCACTGGACAGGCAGGAGAAATGAGGTACCAGGACAGCGGAAACCACTTTTTCTCATCTCTCAACTGGCTTCACACCCTCTGTCCTTATTCGTCTTTGCTTCTCATTTCTTTGAAAACCATACATGATTTGTATTTTCGTGCATGTTTAGGACTTTCTTTAAAGGCAACCCTTCTACCCCAGGGTATAAATCTCTTCTGTGAGGTTTTCACACTAGAGCTGATGGGGAATATCTAACAGTGCTGACCACCTCCCTCTGGATTTAAGCTCTCAGCACCGAGATGCGGCATCTGTTAAATCACATACTCCCTGCGTGACCTTTGGCAAGTCGGTCACTCCCTTCCGGCCTCGTTGCCCTCACCTGTAAAATGGGTCTACTGCAAGGACAGGGCACAGAGACTCGGGAACTCACCACCGCGCTGCAGGAGGCCATCTCCTTGACCCGCAGCATGACCTCCTGGCTGAACGTGGTTGGCCAGAAGACCTGTGACACCAGGCCTCTGCTGCATGCCTCCTGGGCGGTGAGCTTCCGCCCGCAGAAGAGCATCTCGTTGGCCTGAGAAAGCAAAGGCAGGAGAAGGCTGAGAGCTGGCACGCCTCCAAGCCTGCTCGCGAGCCCGCCTGCTGTGCGCAACTGTCCCGGCTCCCAGAGGCAGCATCCTTAACCGGGGGCCAAAGATGCTCTGGGGGCTGCTTGCACACGCCTGTGTCTACGTGCGTCTTTCTGCACAGAGGGCCCACAGCTTTCACTGAATTCCCCTAAGAAGCCATGTCCCTGCAGGGGCTCCGCCTTCAATACTCACTTCACCCCCGCCCCCGTCTGGTGGCAGGGCTGCAGGAGGAGACGTGTGTCGGGCTGGGAACAGTTCACAGCTGATACCCCTTCCTCAGTGACTGATTCAGGGAAGAGCAGATGAGCCACCCGAGATATTAAAGCTGTCTGTGAGGTCTCCAAGCTGGAGAGGATGGGGAAGACACTTCCTCCCTCTCTCGTGGCTTAAGTCACTGAGCCCAGGGCCACCCACTGCTGTGGAGAGGGACGGGCTGCCAAGACAGCAGGGATGGAGAACAAGAGCCCTGCCGGCACTGGGATTCCTGGGCATGACACCCCCAAAGGAGGCTCTACTGCTGGACCTGCCAGTTACGGCAACCGTTAAATTCCTTTCTTCCCCTCTTTAAGCCAGTTAAAGTGTTTCCATCACCGGCAGCCAGAAAGGTCCCAAGTAAGACCATAATCCCAACGCAGAGAGGCGCACCCCTCCCAGTGACCCGGGGCTGTGCATAGGCAGTGCCCAGGTACGAAGGGCAGAAACACCTCCTGCGTCCTGCCGTGTCCTCTGCGCCCCACCCCCCAGAGAACTTCCCCTGACTTTGAAGTGTGCAGCTGTTGTACACGGTCTGGCAAAAGCAACGTGGGAAAGGTCCCGGGCACAGACAGAGCCCAGCGCAGTCACCCACTGACACCAACAAATGACTCTCCCGCTGATAATTAGGGCAAGATGGTCACGGTCCCTCCCCCACCGCCTTCACACAGCAGACAACCCAATCCCTTCCCTGACTGCTGTCCACCTGCCTCCCCTGTCCCTCCCTTCCCGGCCCTGCAGGCTTAGCCACTCTCAGATGGATGTTGAAATGTCAAGCTCTCCCAGCCTCTGGATCTGTGCACATGCCTCCTCCCCTTTTGTTCTGGTTGTCACTGGAGGGTCATGATGACCCAAGGGACAATCTTTCACGCCCGAGGAGCAAAATTTGTCAGGTTGGTAATAAGCCTGTGGATGCATTCGGCTGGACGTTTGAAGACAAATACGTGTCATTGAACGTATTCAGAAACACCGTCTCAGGAAGGAGGAATGCGAGGAAGGAACCCAATAGAAGGAGCCCACCAGGACGCAGTCGGGGGAGAACACGTCTCAATCAGCAACATCCTTGGAGTTTCAGAAATGATTGAAATAAAAGAAACGATAAGGCTGTACAAGGTTAACATTTTTGTGACCAAAAAGGAACCGGGCAGAGCACAGGGGCCGAGATCGAAAGGGAAAGTGCCTGCTTTCGGGGCTCCCTGGCTGCCCCACCTTCCTACCACTGCTGAGATGGAAGCCGCGGAAAGCAGCCCCAGCTCCAGAGTCCGAATGGCCTTGCAATCCACCTGTCGGGCCTGCTGCTAGACACCGGCTGGCAGCAACTCTGGGAAGGCAGAAGAAGCTGAGACGGCCCCCAGATTCCACAGGCCAGGAGCACCCCCGGGACTCGACCCACATGAAGGGCTGTATCCTAAACCCAGGACAGAGGAGGGGTGCTGTGGGACCCAAAACCCATGGGTCACAGGAAAGGACCCGCCACAGAGGGGAGGCTTACCAGTGCGACACCCAGGATCTGGGGGAAGGTATAGGAGGAACAGCCGGCGGGCGTGAGGCGGATGGTGGCGTAGGGGGTCTGAAACCAGGCTTTCTCGCTGGCCCACACGATGTCGCAGAGGGGCAGGATGGAGGCTCCCAGGCCTAGCGCGGGCCCATTGATCGCCACCACGATGGGCTTCTTAAACTGGATAAAGGCCTTCACAAAGTCCCTGGGGAAGAGAGAAGACCCTCTTTAGCAGGTGAGCAGGCCTGCCGAGACCCACGGACACCCTTGATTCTGTCGAGGTGGAAATAAGTTTCCCCAGGTGCTGGGAAGCACCCACAGATCATGAGGGAAGTGGGTGCTCAGCAGGGGTCTCATTCTCCCAGACACCGAGCCGCAGAGCTGCAGGCACAGGCGTGGCACACTTAGTGGGTGGTACCAGATTTTCAGAGGGAAACTCATGGGGTGATCACGGTTTGCCCAGAGGGCCCCAGGTCATGCCCGTTGTCCCAGCACTGCACCAGGCTACCCTGTCCTTCCACCCCCTAGATATTGACAAAGTGTAAATATCCTTAAGGAAGATCGCTTGAACGTTAAGGTTCTGAACAGAACCAAAAGGAGGGTGTTACAAGGAAGGGTACGTGAACTCAAGGAGAGAAGGAACATTCTAAGGGCACTGGCGAGGGTGGAATTGGTGGCTTTGAGAGGATGAACCTCTTATTATTCGAGGTGCTCCAAGTTTGCTCCAATGGTCACCCTGGGTGATGCTGTAGAGGGCATTCAAGCTTCAGATGGTAGGCACAGGTGGGGATTGATGACATTTAAGAATTCTTTCAGTCCTAGGATTGTCTGATTCTCAGTTACCTAAAGACATGCCAGACTCACCCGGGGTGGATCCAGAATGCTGACAAGGGTCTCTATATTTGGGTGGCTTTGACCAAAACTGGGGAAGGACGCTGGGCTCCCCTGGAGGTGTGAGGCATCTGGCACCATGCCTACGAATTAGGCGATATACTATCTCCCTGCCCTTCTGCGTTGAGCAAGGTTACAGGGTGCATCTTTAATATTAAACAGAGACACCTACAATAAACCTCTACTTCCTTGCCTTAGAACACTTTTCACCTTTCCCTTAGTTGCTGTATTAAGGTCTATAAAATTTTAATATTCATGTGGACACAGAGGAAAGATCCAGGATGTCTAGCAAAGCTTGCATCCCTCATTATTCTCAGGTGGAAGATCGGAAATTAACAAGAACTCACAAAAATAAAATCCAAACTCCTGACCATGACCTTGGTCTGCCTCTGCTTACCTCTCCAGACTTATCTCCTGTCTCTCTCACCCCTGTTCACTGTGCAGGAGCTGCACGGGCCTTCTGAGAGTTCTTGGAAAACACCACTATCACAATTTGCAATTATCCTAATTATTTGCTTCCTTACTTGAATTCTCCTCCCCCTTTAGTTCCTTAAGGAAACTCACAGGTCTGCCTTGGGCACTGCTTGGTCTCCATGCATACTGGAATTAACACTCAGTAAACAATCTCCCAGAATGAGAGCAAAGACTGCAGATGTGTAGCGGTGATGCACGAGCTATTCACCAGACCTGGTTTCCCTTCCCTCTTCTTCCTGAGGCTGCAACTGGAACACGGTCCCCAGGCTCCCTTGCAGTTGGCTGTGGCCCAGTAACCAAGTGCTGGCCGATGGGATGTAAGTGGAAACCAAATACACACTTCCGGGTCTGATGCAAGGAAACCTCCCACCACACAGCCCCCCAAGCCCTCTCATCTTGACAAGCATGGCAGTCTTGGAAGACCTTTGTTGGGCCGCAAGATGGAAGGAGTTTGAGTTCCTGAGTCACCACTTGGAGGATAGTCATGGGCTGATCAGCAACTTCTGTTCTAGGTCCACATACATGTGAAGTAAATTTCTATCACAGCTGAGCTGTTATATACATTTGGGGTTCATTTGTTACAGCAGCTAATACTTAACTAATACAAATGTCGAGCTGATTTATCCCTTCTCAGTTGATACTATTCTCCCCGAATTCTTATCAGAAGATGTGGGTATCACGGTGATATGCTGGGAGCAGATGGAACTGTGAGAAGACGGCTTAATACTCCACTGGGGTAGGGGGCATCTTAGGACCTCCATGTTGTCATGAAAGTACATGCCCAGGCTTGAGACGTCAGATTTCCTGACATCCGTGTGATTCTGTGAGTAGATTCTCTGTGAGGTATCTCAGTCACTGCTGCCCCACTGTGGCTGATCCCAGAAGGATACTGCTACCCAGAGGGAGACCTGGCACCACGGCCTTCTGAGTCCTGGTTTTCCAGTGGCCCATTTCCTGGCTCGACTTTCTAACTTCACGGCTTCAGTCACTGGTTTTAACAAGTGCTTTTTACCAAATGCAATTTGGAGTCTGCAGGAGATGTGGGGCTTCCTTGTAGGGTCCTTGGAACCACAGGGTTTGGGTATTTTTAACAGATGTTCTACTCCTAAATCCCCTCATATGATTCCAGGATCTTGGATCTCAGAGTTGGGAAGGACTTTAGGAGGCACAGAGCCATATGACAAACCCACAGCCAATATCGTCCTCAATGGTGAAAAACTGAAAGCATTTCCACTAATATCAGGAACAAGACAAGGTTGCCCACTCTCACCACTCTTATTCGACATAGTTTTGGAAGCTTTAGCCACAGCAATCAGAGAAGAAAAAGAAATAAAAGGAATCCAAATCGGAAAAGAAGTAAAGCTGTCACTGTTTGCAGATGACATGATACTATACATAGAGAATCCTAAAGATGCTACCAGAAAACTACTAGAGCTAAGCAATGAATTTGGTAAAGTAGCAGAATACAAAATTAATGCACAGAAATCTCTGGCATTCCTATACACTAATAATGAAAAATCTGAAAATGAAATCAAGAAAACACTCCCATTTACCACTGCAACAAAAAGAATAAAATATCTAGGAATAAACCTACCTAAGGAGACAAAAGACCTGTATGCAGAAAATTATAAGACACTGATGAAAGAAATTAAAGACGATACAAATAGATGGAGAGATATACCATGTTCTTGGATGGGAAGAATCAACATTGTGAAAATGACTCTACTACCCAAAGCAATCTACAGATTCAATGCAATCCCTATCAAACTACCACTGGCATTTTTCACAGAAATAGAACAAAAACTTTCACAATGTGTATGAAAAGACCCTGAACAGCCAAAGAAATCTTGAGAACAAAAAATGGAGCTGGAGGAATCAGGCTCCCTGGCTTCAGACTATACTACAAAGCTACAGGAATCAAGACAGTATGGTACTGACACAAAAACAGATAGATCAATGCAACAGGATAGAAAACCCAGAGATAAACCCAAGCACATATGGTCACCTTATCTTTGATAAAGGAGGCAGGAATGTACAGTGGAGAAAGGACAGCCTCTTCAATAAGTGGTGCTGGGAAAACTGGACAGGTACATGTAAAAGTATGAGATTAGAACACTCCCTAACACCATACACAAAAATAAGCTCAAAATGGATTAAACACCTAAATGTAAGGCCAGAAACTATCAAACTCTTAGAGGAAAACATAGGCAGAATGCTCTATGACATGAATCACAGCAAGATCCTTTTTGACCCACTTCCTAGAAAAATGGAAAAACAAAAATAAACAAATGGGATTTAATGAAACTTAAAGGCTTTTGCACAGCAAAGGAAACCATAAACAAGACAACAAACAAAAGACAACCCTCAGAATGGGAGAAAATATTTGCAAATGAAGCAACTGACAAAGGATTAATCTCCAAAATTTACAAGCAGCTCATGCAGCTCAATAACAAAAAAACAAACAACCCAATCCAAAAATGGCAGAAGACCTAAATAGACATTTCTCCAAAGAAGATATACAGACTGCCAACAAACACATGAAAGAATGCTCAACATCATTAATCATTAGAGAAATGCAAATCAAAACTACAATGAGATATCATCTCACACCGGTCTGAGTAGCCATCATCAAAAAGTCTAGAAACAATAAATGCTGGAGAGGGTGTGGAGAAAAGGGAACACTCTTGCACTGCTGGTGGGAATGTGAATTGGTACAGCCACTATGGAGAACAGTATGGAGGTTCCTTAAAAAACTACAAATAGAACTACCATATGACCCATCAATCCCACTACTGGGCATATACCCTGAGAAAACCATAATTCAAAAAGAGTCATGTACCAAAATGTTCATTGCAGCTCTATTTACAATAGCCAGGAGATGGAAACAACCTAAGTGTCCATCGACAGATGAATGGATAAAGAAGATGTGGCACGTATATACAATGGAATATTACTCAGCCATAAAAAGAAATGAAACTGAGTTATTTGTAGTGAGGTGGATGGACCTAGAGTCTGTCATACAGAGTGAAGTAAATCAGAAAGAGAGAGACAAATACCGTATGCTAACACATATATATGGAATCTAAGAAAAAAAAAATGTCATGAAGAACCTAGGGGTAAGACAGGAATAAAGACACAGACCTACTAGAGAATGGACTTGAGGACATGGGGAGGGGGAAGGGTAAGCTGGGACGAAGTGAGAGAGTGGCATGGACATATATACACTACCAAACGTAAAATAGATAGCTAGTGGGAAGCAGCCGCATAGCACAGGGATATCGGCTCGGTGCTTTGTGACCGCCTGGAGGAGTGGGATAGGGAGGGTGGGAGGGAGATGAAAGAGGGAGGAGATATGGGAACATATGTATGTGTATAACTGATTCACTTTGTTATAAAGCAGAAACTAACACACCATTGTAAAGCAATTATACTCCAATAAAGATGTTAAAAAAAAAAAAAAGAGGCATGGAGCCCAGTCTTCCACCTGTGCAGAATCCCCTCCACAGCCTCCCGAGGACGTATCATGGCCTCTGTTGAACATTCTCAATGAAGAGGGTCCATCCCTATAAAGGCGCCTCCCTGCCGAGGCCCTTATGTGAGCCCCTCCGATGCTCCTATTTGCTCTGCTTCACCATCCACACGACAGTTCTTCCAGCATTCACCTGGGCCCTCATGACTTTCCAGAAGCTTCCCCTTCCAGACCCAGAGACTTTCATGCTATTGTTTCCAACCTGAGCTCTGTGCAGAGGCACCAAGGACCCCCGAGGAGGGCTAAGGGGCCCAGGTGTGCTCAGCTCCGACCCTCCACCCCCAAGCTCCCCTGTTTCAGTCCAGCAGCCTCATGAATTCATTTCCTTGATATAAAAATGTGATGCACAGACCGCTCTCCCCATCCTTTTCCTCTCACCTCAAGCAGTAGATCTCTATCGCGAGGGCCCGCCGGATGTAGGAGCCAGACAACACACAGGATATTGCATTACAGACGCTGCCGCTCAGATAGCTGATGCTGGTCTGCGTGGCAGGGCTGCGCTGGGGAGGTGGCTGGCCGTCTTCCCCCGCGTCAGAGTCCCTCAGGCTGACACCAGCCCTCGCTTCTCCCTCCCAGGCTGATGTGGCAGAAGGAGCAGGAACTTCGGGGTCTGAAAGACTTGGGGTCAAGTCTCAACACCGCCCCTCACTAGTGGGGAGACCTCGGACAAGTTACCCAGTCTCTGGAGCCTCATTTTACTTCCTGGAAAATGGGAAAGCCAGTGGGGGTGTCCACAAGAATTAAATGTGATGGTCCACCAGAGGCACCAGCACACTGCCTGGCACACAGGCCACTGTTATCACGGTTGGCGCATCGGCTACGGAGGGTGGACACAGCTTTCACTCCATTCTCAGTGGTCTGTAATCTGCTCACCTGGCCTGAAGGAGACTCAGCAAAATTCTGCACACGGCTATTTCTGGATTTCACCTGGAGCACTTGGCAACTGTGACCCCGTTATCCAGTCCCTTTAACCGGAGCCGTACAGTGCAGTCCTCCCACTGCCAAAGTTCAGAGCCAAGGCAGCCGGGACGGGGCCTGTGAGCACCAGGTACACACGGTGACAACCATCCTGGGCCGCCCCCAGAAGCCCACTCCATAGTCAGACCCAGGCTTAGCTAGAACTTGCGGCTGGAAGTAACAGGAGTAACAATGAAAATAATTCTTTACACTTATTCTAAGTACTCATTCGGGCCAGGCACGGGTCAAGTATTGCACACAAGTTATCTGATTCCTCTTTGTCCCAGCAGCCTGCCAGCAGGCCACCACATCCCCTGTGAGGAGTTCAGGTGAGGGCAGCCTCTCATCCAGGATTGGGCGGACAGCTTTGCTTGGATCCTGGATAGAGGCGTCTTCGGAATGAGTCATCTGAGCTCTTCCCACATCTGCCAGTCCATTCAGCGAACATCTGCAGAGGGAACGCAGCTTCCCGGGCCATGTGCACGCATGTTTTCTTTACGAAACTTTGAGGATGGGAAGGGAGCACCGCTGGGGGTACTGTGGCTGCGTGGCCCAGCCGACAGCGTGCGTGTGCCGGGAGAATTGCAAGGGATGCCCGCAGGTGATAAGGTCCTGTGGCCAAAATATGTCTCAGCCATGCCAGATTGTGAACGAAGTTCTTTCACAAGAGACTGCTCAGACAGTAAATACGTTAACTGGAAAATCCGAAGGAATGGGGACAGAACTCATTTATTGACAGAGCCCCTCGCTCACGATGCTGCTCTGGAAAGCTACAGAACAGTCTTTGGGGAAGGCTTCTCTGCGCTGTGTTCCTGAAACTTCTGGTGCGCTCAGTCAAGGTGCAGAAGCCTCTTGGTTGGTACGGGGCAGGGGTTCTCAACCCTGTCTTCATATTAGAAACACCGAGGGAACTTTAAAACCCCCACCTCACACACATTAACTCAGAAGCTCCTGGAGGGACAGCCGAGCAGCTGGGTTTTGGAAAAGCTCACTGGGCTGAGAACTGGTGGCCCAGGGGACACCCCCACTCCATCTCCCTGGGTCCCTGCCAGCCCACGAACTAGGAAACTCCGCTTCCTCTGCCGCCTTTCCCTTTGCTCTGCCTAAGAGAAACTCTCCTTCCTGAGGAGATGGCAACTGTCTGAGCTCCACTGGCTGCGTTTCTCCAGAGATGAGGTCATGCGTTCAGCATCTCCTCCAGTTTGAGACTGCAGCTAATGCCACCAGTGAAACTCGTAAACCAGGTGAAGGCTACAGCCACGACTTTGCTCAGGCCACAGAGGTAGGCGCCCCATCTCTGAGAGTCCCATAAATGAGGAGGGACGCTTACGGGGGACCCTGCTGCTCCCCTCACTATGTGACAAAGTGCCTGTGAAAGGACAGAGCCGAGTGGAGCAAAGAACAAACCTCCGTGTACACGGCTGGGCTATCTGCACGTGGGCAGCCCGAGAGCAGCCTGAAACCACGACGCCTTTTCTAATAACTGCCTTCAGGTAGCCCACGTCTCTTCCAGCAAGAATTCTGCCACGGGAAGTGCACAGGGGTTTTAGAGCAGAGATTCTAGGGGATGCTTCCCCCTAAAGAGGGACTCAGAACCCCACATATGCAGGCGTCCCTGTGTCACCTCTTGGAGGCTCTGCATCCCCTGGAAGCCTCCCTTGCCTGTGGGAATCAGCTTCCGGGAGACGCTGCCAGAGCCCAGTGAGACTGGAGGCCACAGAAAATCCCTAACATGCGGCCGGAGGCTCCACGACTCCACGCAGAGTAACTGCTCCTTTTCAAGTGACCAGGAGGCATCCCTGAACCGTGGCTTGTCTGAGGACCACATAAGATGCAGCAGTGGGCATATGCGCCCTTCCCAGGATGCAGGACCCGTGACACCCTTGCTGGAAATCATGACCACTTGCTTTTGACAAATGCATAAAGAATGGGGAGATAACTACCCTTCAGTGTCCCAGAGGAGATGCTGATCTTTGGGATTGGCTGTCACCCCGAGGATCCCACTTTTTGCCCCAAAGGCCATAAGACAGTGGGGGAACATTCCCCACCCCATTGGATCTGCATATACACAGCTCCCCACATCCATCCTTCTCCCCAGGGCTGAGCCATGTCAGCTCCAGGACGCAGGGACCTCCAGAAAAGCAAAGATTTCACCATCAGGCAGAGGGTGGGAGTAGTGTGTATAATACTTGGGCATTACCAGACACTGGGCTTAATATGAAGAAATAAAATCTCTTTTTGATCAAAAGAATAAAGTGGGATATAACCTAGAGTGTAAAAGCATCCCTAAGTTTGGCAGGAAAACACTGGATGCCCAATTAGAATCTGAATTTCAGATAAACATCAAATAATTTTTTTAGTATATGTATATCCCACGTACTGCATGGGTTGGGATATACCTGTGCTTTAGAAAATGTTTCATTGTTTGAAATTCAAATTTAACTGAGCAGTCTGTATTTTTTTTATTATTATTAATTTTTTTGGCTGCACCGCGCAGCATGTGGGATCTTAGTTCCCCAACTAGGGATGGAACCCGTGCCCCCAGCCATGGAAGCGTGGAGTCTTAACCACTGGACCGCCAGGGAAGTCCCTGAGCAGCCTGTATTTTTCAGTGGTAAACGTGGCAGCCCGAGGCAGGTCCCCAAGTGTTTGAACATGAGCAGGGCTCACCTGATGGCCTCTGCAATCCGGGTGCTCTCCTTCCTCCGGTCACTGGACAACCGGCCAATTAGGTAGGAGTAATCCAGGCCACTGCAGAACACGCTGCCCACGGCGCTAAGCAGCAGCAGTTTGCTGTCGTCCGTGGCCGCGTTGCAGAGCGCGCGCCGCACCTCCTTCATGATCTGTGGGCAGAGACGGATTTGCGGGGGTGAGTGTCCATTTGTAAGCCAGGGGTCTTCAGACCTATGCCGACCCCTGGGTGCAGAGGCCAGTCAGTCTACTCGGCCTGTGCAGGGAGCCTCCCCTGAACACACGCCACGTCCAGACCAAGCAATGAAACGCCAAACCAGACACCCTGCACCATCCCGGAAGCAGCACAGGGTGCTAAGGAGGTGCCAGTGGGGTCACTGGCTGCAGACTCGGAAGCCTGGCGTGGAGCCATCTAAGCCCTGGTAAATCTCTGCAGATCTTCCTCCAGCATTCGCTTGTTTAGCCCTTTCTGAGGGGTGGGAAAATACTCCTGTGCACAGCCCAGGTGAGGTATGTTAGCCAGCATTAGAAGGCCCGGTTTAATTACACTCTTCCTTACCCTAAACTCCACTAAAATGCTCACGTGGCTCATAGGTGGCACGTAGGAAGTGGGCTTTGGCAACAGACCCATAACGTTTTCCAGGTGCTGAGGAAAATAGCCATTAAACACGTATTCTGTCTCCAGCTAAACCATCATTCAAAGGCAAGGGTAAAGAGTAGGCATTTTCAGTTAAAAGAATGTCTGCCACCCTTAGGCCCTCACTGAAAGAACTAAAAGAGGATGCACTTCAAGAAGAAGAAAACCATGTTCAGAAAGAAAAACTGACATGTAAGGAACAGCAACCGGCACAGAAAGTGGAGAATGTGTTAGTAAATCAATATAAGAATTGACTGTAGGGCTTCCCTGGTGGCGCAGTGGTTGAGAGTCCCCTGTGGGTTCATGCCCCGGTTCCGGGGAGATCCCACATGCGGCTGGGCCCGTGAGCCATGGCCGCTGAGCCTGCGCGTCTGGAGCCTGTGCTCCGCAACGCGAGAGGCCACCACAGTGAGAGGCCCGTGTACCGCAAACAAAACAAAACAAAACAAAACAAAAAAAGAAAAAAAAGAAGAATTGACTGTAAAAATCATCATACTGATAATGGCTAATTGGAAGCTGGGGTTTTACACAAGGTAGAACTATAGCCTTAGGCAATAATATTGGGTTAGATGACGAGAGTTAGGGCGTGCCGAGGTTATGTGTCTGGGAGTGGTGCAAAGGGTCATGATCACGTTTAGGCTCCGCTACGTGTACATAGCTTAAGGAAAACTTCTTAAAAGTACGTGAATTACAACTAATGGCTGCGGGGGAGGGGCAAAATAAAGAAAGCTCCATCACTCAATCCAACAGAAGTTAGGGAAGCAGGAAAAATAAGTGCAAAAAGTGCACGGTAAGAAAAAACAAGGCATTTACTTGCCTGAGTGGAGCTGACAGTCCAACAGGAGAGACAGTAAAGGAACAGGCTTTTAAAGGATTGTTATTAATTATTCAAAAGGCAGAATCACAGGGTATAGTGGGGAAATTTTATGAGAGCATTGTTTTTTAAATTGTACTTTAAATGACACACACCCCCGCCGCCCCGCTTAATTAAGCACTTAAGAGGGGTCAGGGATTGCATCTGTTAACTTGCACGTAACATTTTACTCCAAACAAAATTCCTGTAAGGTAGGGAATGGTATCCCAATCTTGCAGATGAAGCAAGGAAGACTCAGAGAAGCAAAGTAAGTGGTTCAAGGTCACCAGTAAGAGGCAGAACCAGGATGCAAATCTCACCCCTACGTCCCTTCTCTGTCCATGACTGCACACTGTAGGATGACTTAAATAAATGGATGAATCTTTGTGGAAAAAAAACCAGGCCTAGGCGTCAACCTGAATCACGACTCTCGGGGTCTGAGCTCTGTGAGAAGGATGGGAGAAGTACTTTCTGCTCTTAACAGGGGATAAGCCACAGATACTCACTTTGAACATCAGAAAAGCTAACAGGCCACTATCATGTGGGTCCTTTAATCCATCTGACTCCAGAAATAGACACACTCTCACCTAGATATGAACTCTATTTCTCCGAGAGGCAAAGAAAACCCTGCTCTGAAGACATGAGCTGCACTTCTGCGTGTGACTCTCCATGCGAGGGCACACGTACTTGTCAATTAGTAAAAACAAAATCAAACACGGCGGCTGCCTCCTTTACGAATTAAGTGGAAAGTGGCTTTGTGCTTTGTTCATACAACAAAAGTACATACTACATTTTTAATTTTAAAAAACGTATATATCTAGTTAGTATGCCCTTCCTTTCCCTTTCTCGTGTTGATAATCCGATTTGGACTGATGGCTAAGGTGCCACCTTCTCGAAGGACCACGCCCCATCCCACCACCTATTTTATAATGTAACTGGTGTGTTTAGAGTAAAAGGTTCTAAAGTTATTACACACTCCTTTGCCTTCTTAAACAGAACACATGGCACACGTGTAACTACCTCTCCAGGGCAAGTGCTACAGCCTGTAAAGGAGCAGTCCCCTCAGAAGCTCCCAGGGCATGCTTCTGTTACAAAAGGGGCCAGACCGTGGTGCATCTGGAAGTCCCAGGTCCGTTCTGGAGATTCACTGCCCCTGCTCGGCTCCTGACAGCCACTACCTGCTCCTGCGTGAGTGTCTGCTAGAGAAAGCATGCTCCTCCCTGCCACTTCTACCTTTCGATCTGCCACGGGTTGGAAGCAGATGACCAAATCCATTAAAAGCGGGTATAGGGATTCTCTGGTGGCGCAGTGGTTGAGAGTCCGCCTGCAGATGCAGGGATGCGGGTTTGTGCCCCGGTCCGGTAAGATCCCACATGCCGCGGAGTGGCTGGGCCCGTGAGCCATGGCCGCTGAGCCTGCGCGTCCGGAGCCTGTGCTCCGCAGTGGGAGAGGCCACAACAGTGAGAGGCCCGCATACCGCAAAAAAAAAAAAAAGGGTATAAAAAGGGAGCAGACCAGGGTCCCTCTCTCTCCTTCATCTTTACTTGCTGAACCCAGTCACCCAGGGCCCGTCTCAACTGCGACCACCCTCACGAAGGCCTTCCCAAATACCACAGACAAAATGCCACCCCCTCCTTCCCCTGACACCCCAAGTACTTTAAATCCCTGCTCTGACACTTCTACAAACTCCCTGGTAGAACGGGTGTCTCCTTACTTTTTCCTGCCTCCTTCCTGATTTAAACCCCTGTGACAGGCAGCCTCTAAGGCAGCTGGTATTCACACCTGTGTGCAATCCCCTCCCCTCGAGTACAGACAGGACCTAGTGACCCACTTCTAACTGAGAGAATATGGTAAAGTGATGGATGCCCCTTTCAAGAGGAGACTAAGATACAGGATGACGATAGCTTGTCTTGGCTGTCCTCTCTTTTTTTTTTTTTTTTTTTTTCTGGCTGCACTGCGAGGCTTGCGGGATCTTAGTTCCCCAACCAAGGATTGAACCCGAGCCCCAGCAGTGAAAGCGCCAAGTCCTAACCACTGGACCACCTGGGAATTCCCTCGGCCGTCCTCTTTTGCCAAACCTCTTTCTTGGAGCTCTCGGTCCAGGGGATGCAGGCTGCCATGCTGTGAGTACCCCTATGGAGAGGCTATGCCATAGTCCATGGGGAGTAGCCAATGACAAAGAACTGATGTCTCTGGCCAGTGAGGACCTGGGACCTGCCAGCAGCCAGCTGGAGGTGCCTGAAAGTGGAGCCTCCCCCATCGAGCCTTCAGGTGAGACTGCAGCCGCAGCCAACACCTCAACTGCAGCCTTGTGGGAGACTCTGAGGCCGAAGTACCCAGCTAAGCCAAGCCAGCACACTTGACCCTCACAGGCTGTATTTGTTGTTTTAAGATGCTAAGTTTAGAGCAATGTGTTATGTGGTAATATAACTAATACCATCCCTTAGGAGTTCAAATAAGGACTTCCCTGGTGGCTCAGTGGTTAAGAATCCGCCTGCCAACCGAGGTGACACGGGTTCGATCCTTGGTCCGGGAAGATCCCACATGCCACGGAGCAACTAAGCCCATGAGCCACAACTACTGAGCCTGTGCTCTAGAGCCTGCGAGCTACAACTACTGAGCCCACATGCCACAACTACTGAGCTCAGGTGCCACAACTACTGAACCTGCATGCCGCAACTATGGAGCCCACATGCTGCAACTACTGAAGCCCGTGCTCCACAACAAGAGAAACCACCGTGATGAGAAGCTCACAAACAACGAAGAGTAGACCCCGCTCACCACAGCTAGAGAAAGCCCATGCACAGCAACGAAGACCCAACACAGCCAAAAAAAATAAAAGAGCTTCAATAAAATAGTATTCTACTCATCTGTTTAGCCCTATAACACCAGGAAATTGTGCACGTAACACAATTTAATAAATGTTTGTTGGATTGAGTGAATGGTACAGTGTTTACCTCCTCAAGAAGTTTAGAGTCTAATGGAGGCAATCAGACATTTCACAAATTACCACAAAGCTACACATACACTGATAACTGGGATGTGTTCCAGGAGGGTGAGTGCAGAGGCCATGAGAGACAGACATAACCTGGTCCAGGAGGGGAGGGAAGACTTCCTTGTGGAAGTGGTGGCTGTGCTGAGATCCTTAGGAACAGCAAGGTTCAGCTAAGCCAGGAGGGAAGGAAGGCTGCTTTAGTCAGAAAGACAGGCATGTACAAAGGCCCTGGGGCAGGTGTGAGCATGAAAGAAAGCCAGGGTGACTGGAGTGCAGCAAGAGAAGAGTGGAAGTCCCAAATCCTTTCTTGAGATTCACTGCCCCTGCTCTGCACTTGCTAGCCATGTGATGTGAGATGAGGCTGGAGGGTCAGAAGCACCAGCCTCACCAGCAACATTAGTTAAGGGTTTTGATTCTTATCAAGAACCATCAGGAGCCATTGATGTCTTTGAAGTGCGTGTGTGTGTGTGTGTGTGGGGGGGGTGACTTGATTGTATTCGCATTTCCAACAGATCACTCTGTCTTCTGAAGAACGGGTGACAGGGCAGGAAACATGACAGTGGGCAGACTTGTTAGTAGGTTATTACAATAGTGCAGACAAAATAGCTAGTAGTGCGGACTCTCATGTTTGTGATGGAAACAGAAGGAAACATATGAGAGCTATTTAAGAATTAACTGGCTTGCAGATGGTGTGGATATAGCAGGTATGATCAAGACGGTGTGAGGTGTGCCCCCGTGGAGGGTGGTGGTCTGTCTGCCGAGGCTGGGAGCCACCAAGAAAACCAGGAAGAGTGAGGGCCTGAGGTCCTCTCCTAATGGGAAAGTGAATGAGCTTTTAATCACCAAGACACTGGACAATCTATTTTTCTGGCTCTTTCCTTAAGGGGCATTTTCGTTATTTTCCTGGCTCTTTGCTATATTTCAGACAGGAGAAATATTACAACACACCTGCTAGCCTCAGAATCTAGTTAATACACCCAGTAATGTGTGAATTTCTGCCCATGAGGCCGATCCAGCCAATGTCTCATATACAACTAGAAAAAGAATTCAGTTATGACGGTGAAGGAGGCCTCCTTCCAGTCCCTCCATGAACGAGCAGGGCTGGGCCTGCTGGTGGCTGTTAAGTCACCTCCGTTTCATCTTAACAATGATAGGAACATTCACTGAATACCTCCAGGTGCCAGGGACTCTGAGAGCCTCTTTTGCAGATATTATCTCTAATCCC
This sequence comes from Delphinapterus leucas, assembly GCF_059928025.1. Lineage (NCBI taxonomy): Eukaryota > Metazoa > Chordata > Mammalia > Artiodactyla > Monodontidae > Delphinapterus > Delphinapterus leucas. Next base: position 53,345,988 of record NC_143148.1, read on the forward strand.
ACAGGGAAGATACTGTATAATTTCTGTAAACGAGAATGCTCAGAGAAGGAAAGTAATCCCAAGGTAACAGAAGAGGTAAATTAGTGGAAGGAGGGTTCAAACCCGGTCTGCTAGGTTCCTGCGCTAACTCTGTACCCCTCCCTAACACCACCTCCTCATTTCAACAGGACCTTCATTTCGGGGCTACTTTACCCAGTTTGCCAATTTATCCATAGAGTCAATCCACTTTGGTTGCTGAGAGAGCTGAAAACACCCGATCAATGACTGTTTCTCCGTCTTCCTCCTGCTCTGTTACTGACAGACACCAGTTAGGAGTAAACCCCCAAATTAACCAAGCCCGCGGCTCGGGAAGTGAGAACCCGGGCACCTTAAATCACTTGAATGCCACACGTTTCTGTGATGAGAAGGCAACAGTTAGTACACAGAGCTGCTCCCAGAATGAGCTGGGAGACTTCTCATTTATTCGGTTTATCAGAGGAAAATACTGTGCCTTTTTCAAGCACGCTTTTTATTTTTTTTTAATACATTTATTTATTTATTTATTTTTGGCTGCGTTGGGTCTTCGCTGCTGTGTGTGGGCTTTCTCTAGTTGCAGCGAGCAGGGGCTACTCTCTGTTGCAGTGCGCGGGCTTCTCATTGCAGTGGCATCTCTTGTTGCGGGGCACGGGCTCTAGGCACGCAGGCTTCAGTAGTTGTGGTGCGTGGGCTCAGTAGTCGTGGCTCGCAGGCTCTAGAGCACAGGCTCAGTAGTTGTGGCACACGGGCTTAGCTGCTATGCGGCATGTGGGGTTTTCCTGGACCAGGGCCTGAACCCGTGTCCCCTGCATTGGCAGGCAGATTCTTAACCACTGTGCCACCATGGAAGTCCCAAGCACCCTTTTTAAAAGTAGTGAAGCAGAAAAAAAGTCTAAGCAGAATCGGTCTCGTGTGAATGTTTCATGATGAGCTTAAAATAACAAGGCTTCCAGGTGTATAAACATGTGAAGGGCGGCCTTTGGGGTAAACCACAGACCCCAGGCTCTGAGTCCTATGCAGAGGCCTACACAGCAGAGAACCCTGAGGTGGTTCTGCTGAAGGTGGAGGGGGGAGAGACCCCCAAAACACCATGCTTAGAAGAGGGGCAACGAGCAACCAGCAGCCCCCCTAACTCCACAGGCTTGAGCCACTCTCTTCCCTCACAGGTTGACAAGCATTCCTGACTGTCACCCCACAATCCCGAAAAAGAGCCACAGTCTATGTAAATCATAATGACAAGACACGTGATTGCAAGTTCAAGGACACAGCATCTCCCACTCCACCCACTTCAGGGGCCACGCTGAGTGCACTGGACATACTGGGCAGTGCCAGGCCACCTAGCCATCTCCATCTGGCTGGGCAGCCACTCCTTGACTGTGTCCCACCTAAAAGAAAACACACCCCTGTGGTTCACCCTCCAGGTCTGCATGGCTACGGTGGACACTGGAGTGCAGGATATCAAGGGACAGAAAAAGGGGGTTTTCACTGAACTGTCTTCAATGGGCCAGGCGCTGGGCTGAGGGCCAGGACAAAAGGATGGGTGAAAGTGGTGAGGGCCCTGCCCTCCTGAAGCTCTGTGACTCCAGGCCTGTTCAGTTCCCTAGGCCTACCCTGTGTCCTCTGTAAGAGGTGGATCATAATGATCCTACATCAGAAGGGTACTGGTGGGATGAAATGGGATAAATAGCAAACATAAAGCCTGAAGAGCCACTACTAGCCACACCAGTCGTTTTTGTGATTGATCACTCTATGTCCTGCCCAGGTCGGTCCAGTTGGAGAAGACTGCTTAGATGCCCGTCTTCCTACATTTGCACCGGTAACAATCTCTTCATTGCTCCCTACTGAGTATCCCATATTCTGAATGGTGTTGTCTACCTAACTGCATTAAGCATTCCCTGTCCTATTCATCTAAGACATAAGTAGCATTAGCATTTTAAAAAGTAGTAGAGGGTGCTTCCCTGGTGGCGCAGTGGTTGAGAGTCCGCCTGCCGATGCAGGGGACACGGGTTCGTGCCCCGGTCCGGGAAGATCCCACGTGCCGCGGAGCGGCTGGGCCCGTGAGCCATGGCCGCTGAGCCTGTGCGTCCGGAGCCTGTGCTCCGCAACGGGAGAGGCCACAACAGTGAGAGGCTCGCGTACCGCAAAAAAAAAAAAAGTAATAGAGGAAAAAGATAAATTGGACTTCACCAACATTTTAAAAATTGTGTATCAAAGACTACTATCTAGAAAGGAAAAATACAACCCATAGAATGGAAGTATCATAGCTCTGATAAGGGTCTAGTATCCAGAACATACAGAGAACGCTCAAAACTCAATAACAACAACAACAAAAATCCCATTTTTAAAACTAGGCAAAGGATTTGAATAGACATCTCTCCAAAGAAGGTAGACAAATGGCCAACAGGCACCTGAGAAGATGCCCAACATCATCAGTCACTAGGAAAATGCAAATCAAAACCACAATGAGACAGCACCTCACTCCCACTAAAACGGCTATAATAGAAAAGACAGACAATAATAAGTGCTGACAAAGATATGGAGAAATTGGGACCTTCACATACCACTGGTGGGGATGTAAAATGGTCCAGCCACTGGGGAAAATAGTTTGGCAGTTCCTCAAAAAGTCAAATATGGAGTTACTATATGACCCAGCAATTCCATAATCAGGAATATATCCAAGAAAACTGAAAACATACGTTCACACAAAAACATATACACAAATGTCCATAACATTATTTTTCATGATAGCCCAAAGTGGAGACAATCCAAATGTCCCTCAACTGGAGAACTAATGGACAAAATGTGGCCTATCCACACATGGAAGAGGAATGAAGCACTGATCATGCTACCACATGTAGAAACCCCCAAAACACCGTGCTGCGTGAAAGAAGCCAGTCATGGAAGACCATGTACTGTAGGATTCCATGCATACGAAATGTCCAGAATAGGTAAATCCATAGAGACAGAAAGGAGATTAGTGGTTGCCGGGGACTTGGGCCGGGGGAGAATGGGGTGACTGTTAGTGGGCACAGGGTTTCCTTTGGGGGTGATGGAAATGTTCTGGAATTAGTGCCGATGGTTGCACAACCTTGTGAATATACTAAACACCACTGAATGGTACGTTTTAAAAGGGTAAAATTTATGGCATGTGAATTACATCTCAATTAAAAAAACTATAAGCGAGCTGAGTGAATATAATTCCATCTAAAGCAAAGAAATCTGACATGCTGATTATAATGCAGTCTCACTGGAAAAGCCCGAGATATGATGCTTGGTTTCTGGGGCTAATACTAATTCTGGGACCACAATCAGTTTATTGAATCTCTCTGTTTACCGGGGTCTTCATCTTCAAAATGGGATAATATGGTTACTGGTCGTAAATATCAGACGGATAACGTATGTAAGGTGATCAGTAAATGGGGTCCCGCGGTCAAGTCTGCACGAGCGTCGGCTGTCTCCATCCACTCCTGAGGGCACAGAGAGAGAGCCAGCGCCCTACTGTGACTGCCTCAGAGTGACACCCACCCCCCATCCTGCCCCCTCACCTCAGGGGTCAGCGCGTTGTTGTCCGAGGTCTGGCTGGACAGCAGGATGTGCGTGAAGCCCTCTTCCTTCCGCACAACAATGTCCCGAAAGCGACAGTTGCTTTCGTTCTGGCGGACGCTGTACCTGAGCCTCTTGTCAAAGACGTAGTCCTTCTCCGCTTCCAGCTTCCTCTTCACCGAGCTGTGCAGGTTTAGTCCCCCGTTGGTCAGAGCAGAGCCTTCCAAAATCAGAGGAACAAAGTGAGAAACTGACTGGGGAACAGTTACACAGGAGTGTGACCAGAGAATGCTCAGATTTTCATGGAAAGGGTCCGATGTGGCTGGGACCCATGTGCAGCTCTGTTCTGGGTGGTGAAGGGCCTGGGACTTAACGGCTCCAAACTTGGACGAGCACAGAGAGGGCTCTCTGTGAATGACCCCATGCAATCCTTGATTCCCTCTCCCACTCATCCATCCGAGAGCACCCAGCTTCTGCTTGGATGCTTTCAGCAACAGGGAACCCGACAATGGCCACGAAACAAAACAAACAAAACCAAAAAACTGCAGCTTTACTCATAATAACCCAAAATCAGAAGCAACCAATATGCCCTTTACTAGGTGAATGGATAAACAAACTCTGGTTCATTCACACAAAAGAATATTTGGCATACAAAGAAATTCATTATCAAGCCACAAAAATACGTGAATGAATCTGAAATGCGTATTACTAAGAAGCCACTCTGAAAAGGCTACACATTACATGATTCCAATTATGTGACATTCTAGAAAAGGCAAAAGTATAGAAACAGTTATAAGATCAGTGGTTGCCAGGGGTTCAGGTGCAATAAGAGAAGGGTGGAATTGGTGAAGCGTAGGGGATTTTTTTAGGGCAATGAAACTACTCTATATGATATTATGATGGTGAATATGAGACATAAAGCATTTGTCGAAACCTGAAGAACTACAGCATAGACAGTGAACCTTAAAGTATGCAAATTTTTTTTAAAAAATTAAGAGATGGGGGGAATCCAAGGATGGAATGCAGAATGTGATAAAAGAATCTAACTGTATGACAAACGTATGAAACCACCTCCCTGAAGCGGGTGCGGGGGGAGGGAGGCGCTGACCTAAGTAACTTTAGGAATGAGTGGAGTCTGTAAAATTAAAGGCCAAATAACCTGCACAGAAGCAGTGTACTCCAGCTGACAAAGTTGATCACATGGAGGTAAGTACGAGTTAACAATTCTGACATTATACATGAACGCTGGAGCTGAACAATTACATAAATGGATGGCAGATGGGGAGAAGAAGGTTTTTCAGTGTTGGAGTGGCAGTTTACAGGTAAGCAAGGGGAGGGGGCTAGAATGAGCAACGTGGTAATGGATGAGCACTGAAGACCTCAGTATGAACTCAATACAGATACAGATGGTTACATTCAGAAATATTTACAGATAAGCGTGTACAAACAGGCTAGTATATACATGTGTATTTCCTTGCTCTGTCAGCTGAGAGGGCCCCAGAGTCTGACATCCCAACAGCAGTGAGCACACCTGGGGCCCAGAGCTTGGTTTCATTCTCAATAAAAGGAACCAGGGCTCTCTGGAGAGATGGCTGATTCCAGGACTGGGGCAAGAAACATGCAAGATAAGCTTGCAGAGGCTGAAAGGACGGAAGTACTAAAAAAACCCCACAATAAATAAATAATAATAACGACAACCTTCACAATGATGGGGGTATGTCAAAAGGACACAGCAAGTGAAAGAGCTCCCCATGGCCAAAGACGGCAGAATTTGAGCAACATAAAGTCGTATGTATTGCATTATAATTGAAAGCACAAAATAAATATCCATGAGTCCATACTGATATAATTAAATGAGATTGAATAAATGAATAAGTGGGAGACAAGAGCCAAATCTCCCATGGAGAAGAATTCCAAACAGTTTATGTAGATGCTCTGCTCTCAAGGGGGTAGAACATAACTTCTTTAAGGGCGGGCTGCACAAAGTGACTTCCTTCCAAACAGTGTGGAAAGTTGGGGGGCTCAGGGGGGAGAGTAACAGTAGAGAAACCTGACTGTGGCAGATGGAGAAGTCAAAGCCTTGTTGGCCACGTGATCAAGACCAACACCAACAGGGATAAGTCATGGCGTGGTGTGCACCCCTGACACGATGTGAGGAGAAGGGCGCTGGACCTCTGGGGTCTTCCTCTCAGAAACCTACATCCCCAGTCTAATCATGCAAAAAAGGTCAGACAAATCCCAATGGAGGAGAGTTCTACAAAATACCTGATCAGTATACTTCAAAACTGTGAAGGTCATTAAAAACCAGGAAAGCCTGAGAAACTGTCACAGCACAGAGGATCCTAAGGAAACATGACGACTACATGTGATGTGGGATCAGGATCTTGGAACAGATGTTAGGATAAGGGATGGACTTTAGTTGATAACGATGCATCAACAGCAGTCCATCAGCTGTAACAAATGTACCACACTAGTGAAGAAGCTCATAATAATAGGAGAGACTGAGTACGGGGTATACATGAACTCTATTATCTTTCCAAATTTTCTGGAAATCCACAAAAGTGAAGTTTATTTTAAAGAGTACATTTTAAAATTAAGTTAATTTTAAAAAACAAAACAAAACAAAAAACCCCCAAGAAAACCATTTCCCAGGCAATTGTGACTTACAGGCAGGTTTGAGACCCTGGACCAGTGGTTCTTACACTTTTTGTTTTTTAAAGATCATGAACATCTTTGAAACACACCTATCTACCTACCTACCTACCTATCTATCTATCTTGGCTGTGCCGGGTCTTAGTTGCAGCATGTGGGCTCTTTCAGTTGCAGCATGCGGACTTCTTAGTTGCAGCATGCGGACTTCTTAGTTTCATCATGCAAACTCTTAGTTGCAGCATGCATGCGGACCTAGTTCCCTGACCAGGGATCAACCCCAGGCCCCATGCATTGGGAGTGTGGAGTCTTACCACACTCCCACACTTACCACACTGGACCACCAGGGAAGTTCCCAGTTGTTCTTACACTTGAACAGGCATTCGGATCACCTGGAGAACTGTTAAACCAGCCTGCTGGGTCCACCCCATGCTACTGCCCCTGCTGCAGCGACCAGGCTTTGAGAACCAGGGTCTGGATAACATCAAGGTGGACTCAGATTCTTAGTTAGCATGGGGGGGTCTTGGAATCTCAAGAACCAAGTCAAAGGCAGGGACCAGGAAATGCTTCCCTGGGCCCTTTCCCTGCATACCCCGTCCCCACCCAGACGAGCGCCCAGCCCCAAAGGGGCACAGAAGCAGCAGTGCCTGTGTCACCTGACAGCCTCCAAGAAGCCTCCTCATTTTGTACTTTTCCATTACCCACAGCAACTGGGCTTTGTCAAACACCATGATGTGGGTAAATGATTCAATGAACTCCGGAAAGTAAACGCGAGCATTTAATTAAAAGCCTTGTGTAAAGGGAGCTGTTTCTTCAGGGTCAACCTCAAAACCTCCAGCTCCTCAGAAGCTTCCTAATTAGAGCTGGCAGATCCGTGCTGGGGACCTGCTGGCAGAGGTCAGCGCATCATGGGAGCTGCTCTCAGCGGCCACCAGCTCTTGGCCGTGAGAAGTCAGCAGCTCGGGGCTTGGGAAGATCAGTGCTACCCGGGGCTGGGAGAGGTCTGATTAAACTCCTGCCCCACAACCAAGTCAAGGTGCTGCTTTACAATTATATTAAGGAGGAGGACCTGAGGGTTACGTTTTCTGAGCAGCTCTGTACGCTGCCTCTAAATTCCTCAACAGTCCTACAAAACTGCCATTCTTACTCCACTTTGCAGATAAGGAAAAGTGAGTAACTTGCTGGGAGCCGTGAAGGTTTGAAGTGGCAGAGCCAGGATTAGACGCAGCTGCCTCTCCTTTTCTCCATTCATTCAAAATCTAATTAGGGGCTTCCCTGGTGGTGCAGTGGTTAAGAATCCGCCTGCCAAAGCAGGGGACACGGGTTCGAGCCCTGGTCCAGGAAGATCCCACATGCCGCAGAGCAACTAAGCCCGTGCGCCACAGCTACTGAGCCTGCGCTCTAGAGCCCGTGAGCCACAACTTCTGAGCCTGTGAGCCACAACTACTGAGCCCTCGAGCCACAACTACTGAGCCCGCGTGCCACAACTACTGAGCCCGCGCACCTAGAGCCCGTGCTCCGTAACAGGAGAAGCCACTGCAATGAGAAGCCTGCGCACCGCAACGAAGAGTAGCCCCAGCTCACCGCAACTAGAAAGAGCCCGACGCAGCAACCAAGACCCAACGCAGCCAAAACTAAAAATAGATAAATTTTAAAAAATCTAATTAGTTATCACCTCCTATGGGCCAGCTATAACACTAGATGTTGGAGATGAAACAAAAATCAGAGAAATAAGGTCCATGCCGTCCCAGAGCTTGCTTCGGGCGTGGCAGATGGAAAGTAAACAAGTAGACTTAGTTAAAATAATGACAGATAGGAAAAGATAGGGTGACATGATAAAAAATATTGGGTGGGGGGTTCTCTGTGAAGGAGCCCATGGTCTTTCTGTTAAAGCATAAGGGGAAGCAGCCCTTAAGGAACCATCTGACCAAATAATCCATAAAACTATGTGAGGAAAACAGACCTGTTTATTCTCTATTAGGACACATGGCTCACATCTCCAATGGTGACTTGGAAGATGCACCATCTCTGGGCCAGGGAAGGGAGGAAGCCTCCGTGGGGGCCCGGATTCACTCACGTACAGCTGCGTAAAGTTACCTTTCTGGACCTAACTCTGACCTCACACGGAGGTGCTCTCAAGCCCACTCCTCTTCTGGGGCACCGTGCCTCTGGAGAGATGGGGGCAGGCTGGCAGGGAAGGCACCATGGGAAACAGAACATGCCGGAAGCATAGAAGTTTGGGGCTTTGCAGCCAGACAGCATGGCAATCCCAGCCCTGTGTTTGCTCATCAGGAGAAGCCAGGAAGCCACACGAGCCCTCGAGTGTCGTTTCCTTCATCAGAAGATGGGGTTAGTGGTACCTGCTTTTCATGGTTGTTCGGAGCTAATTTAAGGAATCGATATGGGATTAGCAAGTGCCTGGCTCATTCTAGGCACTGCAGAAATGTTAGCTGAAGGATGCCAAGTCATTCCAAAAATGAGGAATTATCTGGTGAGTCCTTGCAGCCCGCCTCTCGCACTCCCAGCCCCACACACTCCCTCCAAGCCCGGGGAACAGACCCAGGAGAGATGGGTGAACACCCTGGTGAGCCCGAAGGCCAGAGTGAAAACCCAGTGGTGGCGGCGTTCAAAGCCCCGCACCCCGTCCTCTCAGGGCTGCGAGGCTGGAGGTCACTATCCCTCCTCTGTGCCCTCACTTCCCGCACGCGGATGACTGCGAAGTGAAGGGACACGTGCTGTGCTTCTGGGACAAAGGAACCCCCCCGCCCCCGAATCAGGCTACTTTCCTTCCTTCCACTCCCTTCAAGCCTTCTCACATTCCTTCCTTCAGAGTACAAAGGAGTATTTCCCATTAGGAAGCCTCCATAAAATCATGCTCTGACACAGCCCCTCTGCTCCAGACGTGCAGAGGTGACAGAGACAACACTGGGCTCACAAACAACCATTTCTTTGTGTGTGTGGCAGAGCATCAGCACGAGGCTCGACACAGGGGTGGGGGCCAGGAGTGCTGGGTGGGAAGGGTACCCGGGGGGCAGCAGAAACCAAGCCTCCCACTCGAGACGGGAGGAGGGACCCAGGGGATGGAAGCCAGGCAATGGCGTGATGCCCTCCCACGAAGGCAGAACGACAGTGACAAAACCACGTGCTGTCCACGGCCAAGGCTTTCTCGGGAGCTCCGGGCCAGGTGGAGGGAGAGAGAGGAAGCAAAGAAAGACAGAAACCAACTTCCCTCTTGAAATGAGCCTGTACACCAAAATTCTGAAATAGGGAGATATTGAATGCTCAGAATCCTAGACAATAAAATCAATACTGGTGACATGAAGGAATCCAAATCAGATAAATTGAATATTATGAGACAATCTGACAAGGACTTTAGAATAGGAATGTTTCAAATGCTAAAAGTGATAGATGTGAGAAAAAGAGCCATTTAAAATCAATAAGAAATTCTCAGACAAAAGCAGACAGAAAGGAAAAGAGCACAAGGGTAAGGCAAAGGACTAATTAAAAAGCAAATGACAAACAGGAAGAAATTTGCATATCACAGATAAAAGATCCTCAAATTGTAAAGAAATTTTAAACAGTGAGGACAAGAAGACCAAAATTCTTCCAGGAAAAAAAACGGACAGAAGACATGGACAGACAATCCACAAATACTACATAAAAATAGCTCTTAAACGTAAAAAAAGATTTCATCTTCACTCAAAAGAATAATGCAAACTAAAACTCATAATAAAAGAAATGAAAGTTAAAACTACACTGACATACCATTTCTTACCCATTCACTGGGCAAAAGTTCAGAATCTTGACAGTATACTCTTCTAGAGAGGATGTGGGGAGCTGGGCATTCTCTTAATTGTGGGTGGAAAGCAAAATGGTACAACTACCATGGAAGGGAATTTGGCAACATGTGAGAAAACTGTTCATGCATGTACTCTCAACATAGCAATCCAACTTCTGGAAACATAACATAAAAATATACCAAAAAATATATATATATTTATTATTATTATTATTACTATTATTATTATATATATTTTTTCCTCACAGCATTATTCACAACTGCAAAATATTGGAACTACCTAAACTTCCAAGCATAGATTAGGGATGTAAACTATGGTGTATCCACACAAAGGAATACTATGCAGCTGTAAAAAGAATGAAAACTATTTCTATGAATTAATGAGTGATTTCCAAAAACATACCTTCAAGTAAAGAGAGGCAAGGTATAAAAGTATTTTACCTTTAGTATAAGAAAGAAGGGAAAATAGATAAATCTGTTTATTTTTGCAAAAAGAAACAGAGGAAGAATAAGTCAGAAAACAATGAAACTGGACATCCACAGTGGTTGACAGAATAGAGCAGAAGGGATGGGGAAGGAGTATAGTTCTCTTCTACACTTCTCTGAGTATAGCTGACCCTTGAACAACGCAGGGGTTAAGGGCACCAACCCCATGCAGTAGAAAATCTGCATATAACTTTATGCATATAACTTATGCATATAACTGTGGTCCTCTGTGTCCACAGTTCTGCATCCATGGATGCAACCAACCATGGATCACGTAGTACTTATGTATTCAAGGGGAGGATGATCAATACAAATAACTTTTGGACTCAATATAATGACTTATATACCCTCAAACAAATCTTGAATTCTTCTTAGTGGGTTTGCTTTTTGTAAGGGTAAGGGTGGAGCAATTCTAAAATGATTTTATGTGAATTATAGGGTGAGCAAATGAGTAACTGTATGATGTTATGGAGAAACAGCGTTCTCTCTGTGGAAGAAGGGACACACAAATATGGAATGTGGGAAGGCAAGGAAGAGCTCAGTAGGATTAGAATGAAACTGGAGGTATCAGTATGAACTCATGGCTTTTAAAATTGTATCTATTTCCTAGCTCCATTAGCTGAAAGGGCTTAGAAAAAATGAAGCTCTCATAGCAATGTGCACACTTAGACCCCGGATGTTGGCTTCTAAATACCACCTCCACTAAAATAATCCAGGACTTCCCAGAGAAATGGCTGCTTCCAGGGCTGGGACAGGCAAGGTACAAAGTGGGCTGGAAAGTCTTATTGTACCTGGAAGTAAGGAAGTGACCAAAAAAATAACCAGCCATGTCAAAAGGACATATGAGGCAGCTTGGAGGGGTTCCCATTGGCCAAATCTAGGACAATTTGAACATAAAAGTAAATAAGAGGAAGAAATGGATTATAAACCATTGCATAAAATAATAATCTTCAAGTCTGAACTGATAATAGATAGATAGAGATGATGATGATAGATAGATAGATGAGAGGGAGGGAGGGAGGGAGGGAGAAAGGAAGGGAAGAAGGAAAGAGATGGATGGGTAAGACAGAGGAAATAACATCATATCAAGTATTTCAGTGGAGATGAATAACTTGAATCTAGTCTTAAGGAAACATCAGACAGACTCAAAATGAGGAACACTCTGTAAAATAACTGGACAGTATTCTTCAAAAATGCAAGTGTTACTGAAGACAATGGAAGACCAAGGAACTGCTCCAGATTAAAGGGAACTAAAGAGACATGACAACTAAAGTCTTCATAGGATTCTGGCCTGGATTCTATATTGGAGGGAAAAATAATCTAAAGAACATTACTGGGATAATAGGAAAAAAATGGAATAAGAACCAAAGATTAGGGCTTCCCTGGTGGCGCAGTGGTTGAGAGTCCGCCTGCCGATGCAGGGGACACGAGTTCGTGCCCCGGTCCGGGAAGATCCCACATGCCGTGGAGCGGCTGGGCCCGTGAGCCATGGCTGCTGAGCCTGCGCATCCAGAGCCTGTGCTCCGCAATGGGAGAGGCCACAGCAGTGAGAGGTCTGTGTACCGCAAAAAAAAAAAAAAAAAAGAACCAAAGATTAGATAAAAGGATTCTATCAATGTTAAATTTCTTGGATTTCGTAACTGTACTGTGTTGACTTGAGAATATCCTTTTTCTTAGAAATACCTTTACTAAATATCACTGGGGACGGAGGGAGGGATAAATTAGGAGTTTAGCACAGGGAACTATATTCAATATCTTATAATAACCTATAATGGAAAAGAATCTGAAAAACAACATACATATGTATATGTGTGTGTGTGTGTGTGTGTGTGTGTATACACACACATATATGAAAACCTGAATCACTCTGCTGTACGCCTGAAACTAACACAACATTGTAAATCAACTATACTTCAGTAAAAACAAACAAACATAAAACAAACCACAAAACATATTACTGGGTAAAGAGGCATGATGTATGCAATCTACACTCAAATGGTTCAGAAAAAGAATAATAATTTATATATAATCTGTATAATCATTTGTATATAAGTTCTAAGTGTGTACATATGTGTGAGTCTATATATATACATATACATGTACAGAAACACACATACACATACAGAGAAAGAGGCAGCAAACGTGGCAAAACGTTAAAAACTGGTAAATCCAAAAAGGATTACAATGTTTGATATAAGTTTGAAATTATTTTCAACTTATTATTTACAAGCAGTAACAGAGGCCTGAAAAAAATGAACTATCATCAAAATGCTGAGAGAAAATAACTATCAACCAAGAATTTTATACCCAGCTAAAGCCACATTTAAAGGACCAAGAAATGGGTATTTTCAGATACCCCAAAACTAAAAGAGTTTATCTACCACAGACTCTAAAAGAATTATAAAGAGAAACTTCAGCAAATCAAAAAATTAATTCATAGGAAGACAAGAGATAAAAGAAACACAGTTGATTATTTTTAATTTAGTAAATGTAATTCCTGGCTGCAAAAATGATAAAAATAGTTTTTGGTGTTTAACAACACTGACTGGACAAAACAAAAACAAGAGGCTCATTGAGAAGTTAAAACCAAGTAGGGCCCTCCTTGTTATATCAAGAGGAGGATATCACATCTATTAGAAAAAAAATTCATAGTTGAGTATGTATGCTAAAATTTAAGAATACAAATACTATCTATGGTTAGCTTCTAAGTCAGCTCAGGGAGACGGAATATATAAAATGTACCAATTCACTTTAAAAGTATGAAAAGGGTAGGGGCTGGGGATGGGAGAGCGAGCAGAGAAACAGAATGATAATATTAAAATGCAAAATAGAATAGAAAAAAATCCAAATATATTAATAATCACATTAATTGTTGAGCAGGTTAGACTCCTATATTAAAAGATAGAGATGATCAGATTGGAGAAAAGAATAAAAGATCCAGGTGTGTGGAAGATTCCCTAAGGAGAGACTCTTGCAGACTGAAAAAGGCATCTCAACTCAGCTAGCAGGAGAAGGAAACCTGCCCAATCAACTGAGAAATGGTGGAAATACTCAAGAAGTGTCAAGAAATGGTGCACAGTTGTCACTGTGAGGCAGGAAGAGGTGTGTCAGAAAATGCACTGCAGTTTGTAAGACACACAAAGAGAAACAGAAGCTGTCCCGGGACGAGGGGTGAGCTTTCTGGGAGGACAGAGGGTAAAGGTCTGGGGAAGGCCACAGAGGACTGGACAGACGAGGGACAGACCACAGGACACCGCTGCACGCAGCATTAGCCACTCCAGGCAGGGCTCAGCGTCCATGCCTACGTTCTCCACCAGGAACATGTCAAACCCCAGCACCGAAAAGCACCAAGCTTCCTCTGGACATCGAGGAAGGAAGGAGAAGTTCAGACAGGGCACCAAAGGATGCTATCCCCAGGGGAGGGTGCGTCATCTGTGCTGGTTTCACACTTGATTCCTCACCATAATGGAATAATCCGATTTTGTTGAATGCTTATTATGTGATTCACATAGCTTACATCACCCAATCCTAAGAAGAACCCTGTAAGACGTCGTTTCAGCCACATTTTAGAGGTGAGAAAAGCAAAACCGAAGGTCATGCCACTAGGAAGGGTCAGAATAGGGTTCAAACTCTAAGAATCTTGACTTCAAAAGTGATGCTTGACTCAAGCAACAGGACTCGGAAACCTAACACTGGTCTCGGGCCCTCCCGCTGGTGCTGGTGCTGGCGCTGAGGGCTATTCTGCTTTTCTTCCCAAGAGCCCACTGAACAAAGGAGGAAGGAGAATCTGGGTGCCACACCTGGCTCCAGTGTCACATGCAACTGTTACCAAGCCGAGCTCGTTTTACTGCATCATCATCATCTCTGCACCTGCCTGATGTCTCCACCTAACGGCGGGCTCTTCGGGGACAAACCTGAGAGCCACTCGCTCTGTGTCTGCAGGACTGAGCACAGTGCCTGGAAGGCAGCACTGCTCAGCGCAGCGTCCATCAAGCGAATGAATGAGCAGAAGACAAACAACGGAAAGTAACTAGAGCAGCCTCCTCACACCACATGGCGGCCTCGCATTTAACACTCCTGATTTTGAAACACGTTCCTTGTTCATTTCTCAGCCTCTTGGCCACACTTCCAAATCCTGGTATTAGTCGCACACATAGGAGCGTCTGTTTCCTGAAATCAGGTTGCTCTCACACCTAGATGACTAACTCTCGTACTTGCATCACACCTGGCCCTTCTGCTTCACAATAGCCGGGCAAGACCTCACCTCTCAGAGATGCCCAGGGAGAGAACACGGTGTGAGCGCTATGAAGTTTCCTTCTCTTGCAAAGAATATAGTAACACTTTTTTGGGGTGTAAGCCATCAGGACACAGAAGGAAGACATCTCGAGACCAGGGTCGCTCTCTCCCGGAATGCCCTTCCTCCCTTGCCCACCTGATAATGGTCTCCTCACCATTCTCAACGCAGCTCTGCTGTGACCCGCTTAGGAATTCTTCCAGAGCAGGAGCTAATCCCTCTTCTAGTGGCTGCTGGTACATCCTTTTTTTTTTTTTACAGCCTTTACTGCCCCTCCCTCCATCCATTCAGCATGCAGTTCATGAGTGTCTAGGACAAACCTGGCTCCTGGGATATACTGATGGGCAGAGAGATAGATCCTGCGCTTAAGAACTTACAGTCTGATTCAGCGCTGTCCTAGAGAACCCCCTACAATGCTGGAAATGTTTGATATCTGCACTGCTCAACAGAGTAGCCAACAGCTACATATGGCTACTGAAACTTAAAAACTTTCGTCTAATTTTAATGCACTGAGTTCTAACTTTAACCACATGTGGCTGGAAGCTGCCATACTGGACAGTGCAGGTAATCACGCGGCAGGATAATTACCTTGTGCACGTTGCAAATCCTGACATTGCTTTTCTGGCACATCTGGCTCCCTCTTCACCTGCACACAGATTCTTAAACGTAAGAGCCATGTTAGCCATTCCTGTATCTTTAGACTCAGTGCAACCCAGCACAAAGAAGTGGCTCAATCGCTGCTGAATAAATGAATGGGTGGACAAAGGAGCAAGTGCTCAACACATAACAGAGGACCTAGAGAAGTTTCTGTCTCCTAACCAAAACTGGGAGAGTGAGAGCGAGGGGCTGGAGAGCAGGATAAGGGAATTGTGTTGGATCTGCTGCTGTCCCCGTAAAAAGGTGCGAATGTTAGGCACTTCCCTTCTGGTCCTTCTCCCCCAGCATCCCAGTCACGATCACTATCTTGGAAAGCAGACACGATTCGCAGAGATAAGGGAGGGCTGGTAGCCCCCAGAGGGCACTTCACACTGGAGCACCTTCGGCTGCAAGCTGGGGAGAGGGCTGGGCAGAGGGGAGGCTTAAAACAAACAAGAGAGAAGACTCACCAGTTCCGCAGTGGAGGGAAACCACCCTTTGTTGACTGCGGGATTAGGGTTTTCCAGCTGCAGTTCTTAGAAGAGAAAGTGATAGTCTTTGCGCTTGAGAACCATTTCCTGGTCTGTGGTTCACTCACCGGAGATCCCTAAAGCGTGGACCGGTCTGAGGGTGCACTGGGAGGGGAAGTATGAGAGTGCAGAGTTACCGCACCGGGGCCTTCTTGTCTCTGCCCGGCAGAAGGAATGAGGTGTCACCAACAGATTCCGCAGGTAGGGACAGCAGCACCTTTCCACAGAAGCGGTGCTGGGGGTCAGATCTCTAGAGGTGGGTGGGCCGGGGGCAGTGTGAAGTTGAAAACACCCTCCAATCACTCCACCCACTCGTGTGATGAGAGTTCAAAGAGCCCAACATACACTCAGTACTTGCACCAGTCACTTCACAGCTGGTCACTGTCCCAGCCCCTAACTGTCACCATGGACAGAATCCCTGATCTCAGAGCTGAATCCAATAGCAAAGCTTGAATTTACAGGTACCTTAAAAAAAAAAATCTTATTTAAGCCATTATGCTAAGTGAAATAAGTCAGAGAAAGACAAATACTGTATATCACTTATATGTGGGATCTGAAAAAATACAACAAACTAGTGAATATTACCAGAAATGCAGACTCAGACATAAAGAACAAACTAGTGGGGCTTCCCTGGTGGCGCAGTGGTTGAGAGTCCGCCTGCCGATACAGGGGACACAGGTTCATGCCCCGGTCCGGGAAGTTCCCACAAGCCGCGGAGCGGCTGGGCCCATGAGCCATGGCCGCTGAGCCTGCGCGTCCGGAGCCTGTGCTCCGCAACAGGAGAGGCCACAACAGTGAGAGGCCCGCGTACCGCAAACAAAACAAAACAAAACAAAAGAACAAACTAGTGGTTACCAGTGGTGGGGAAGGGGCAGTATAGGTGTTGGAAAGTGGGAGGCACACTATTGGGTGTAATTAGGCTCAAAGATGTGCTGCACAACATGGGGGATATATAGCCAATACTTTGTGCTGTAACACACAAAAAACACACATATAATGGACTGTAACCTTTAAAACTGTATTAAAAAATAAATTAGCCAAATTAAAAAAAAATCTTCTTTAGCCATGTTAGTCACCCTCTGGCATGTTATAATCATGCCTTATAAAATCTATACACTAGGAATTTCAAGAAAGCTTAGGCTCCCAAATCACTTCAAAGTGTCAGGAGTGATGATAGTCATACATCTTACGATGTCTATTGTCAGTTGTCTAAATGTTTTAAACAGCGGAGCCTGAATTCAAAATGTAAAATAACCTGACTAAAAGGAAACTTTTCTACAGGTGAAATCACAGCTCCTGTGTTAAACCCCACCCAAGGCCATGCCGATCCTCAAAGCACTGTTAGACCAGAATCCTGGCACCCCGCAAAAGACTCCCTAGGGTCTCCAAAGCAGAAAGCGACCCCACTGAAAGGTCGTTTTCTCATCTGTTTTTGTCACTCCTCTGCTCACAAACTCTACCTTCTGGCCTCACCCTATTTTCGAACCTCATCTCCCACTCCTACCCCTTAAACACCCTGATTTCCAGGATGACGTGAAGTTTCCTGCTTCTGGGCCATCTTCAGCTGCCCCTTGGCCCAGAATGCTGCTTCCGTCCACCTTCACAGCTGGAATCCTCGGGGCCACCTGAAATGCTTCTCTTCCAGGCAGCTGACTCTTCTTCCCCAGGAATAGCCACCCCCGGGGGCCCCGACGGTGGTCTGTCTGGGGTCTTCCTGAGCGCTCAGCACACTCGGGTTTGCAGCTGGCCATCTGGGAGCATCTGATCCCTTAATTAGTTTAATAAGTTCTTTGTAAGATGAGGCTTGTTATCTCTAATCCCCAGTTCCCAACACACAGTGGGTACAAAGTAAATGCCTCTTTTTGCCTACTGAACTGTAGGAAAAAATAACGATCTCAGAAGGCTAATGATCTCGGAAGAGCCAACTCTGACTACCGTTGAGGACACAAGTGACAGGGTCAGGCGTCCTACCACCCAGAAGGGGGGCCTCTTGAGTTTGCCTTGCTGGTTGACATGAACGGAATGACAATGAATATCCTAGTGTTGATGAGAAGGCAACAGGGCATATGGCGGTAGGGAGGAAAGCGTGCCTTTGAGTAAAGGGAGGGGCCCCAGCAGCATCAAGCCTGCCACCTAAGAAAGGAGAGAAGAGAAATTAACACCCACCAGCACTGCCTGTGTGCAGGGACTCACCATTTAATCCTTTGTGGTGGGTACTGTTATCCCCCTAGGACAGAGGTGAAAACCAAGGCTTCAAAGCTGGAAACACTTGCCTAGAGTCACTGGCTCAACAAGAGGCAGTCTGTACTGGAACTCACAGACCCTCTGTCTCCAAAGCCCACCCCTCACTCTTTCCAGTCTCTTCCTCACCACGATGCCTCCAAAACCCACAACAACCTTACAGGAGAAATCCCGAAGCCCTTTATGTAAGTAGTCCTTCTGTTAAGAAGTCCGCTGCCTTTTCTCTTCCACGGCGAAGGACTACACAAAATACAGAACATGTGACCCAAATGAAACACACTCTGCTGAAAAGGACATGCAGTGCCCTCGATGGAGGACAGGCAGGGTCTGAGCCCAGGGGCTTAATTAGGAGCCAGTGAGACTGCGCGAATATTAAGGGTGGAGAAAGCAGCACAGCCAGCAGGGCCATGGGCAGGTGGTGAGAACAACTGTCAGACAAAACTCTGGAAAGGGAATCCTTCAGGTGCTATCAAGAGCCCTGACAAAACCTCGGCTCTCCATGCCACATCACCAGGAGCAGGTGTGCAATGTGAGAATGTGAGACAGTCCGCCTGGGGTGGGAGGTGCAATGGGTGGACCTGACAGACGTGCGACGATTCACAGGGGCTCAGGACCCCCACGTCTCCAAGCAGGAGAGGCTCCCTGCTTCTCTCTCTGGTCCATCCATTCATTCACCCCCTCATTCGGTAGGTGTTTCTGAAGCGCCTCCTATGTGCCCGACAGTGTTAGGTGTTGGAGCTACAAGTGGAAGCAAAACTAGAGACCATCCCTGCCCTCATGAGCTGACAATCCAGAGAGGAGAGCAGTAGCTCTTCGAGAAATCAGGCTGCGACCATTACAAGCCAAGGTACGTGCTGTCAGTGAGGAAACACGGTTCTAGGTGTGGAAAAAATGGGAAGCTGACCTACCCTGGGAGTCAGGGGAGTTTCCATGGGGGGGACTGCTGCTTAGTGAGCCATGAAGGATGAGCAGAGGTTAAGTGCCCACCTGAGGGCGGGCAGGGAGGGGCATACACGTGCCCAACACGGGGAGATAGCGTGGAGAAAGATGCAAGTGAGGCCAGACCACAGAGGCTTCGCAGGGCTGGGGTGTGTGAGCTGCACAAGGGACTCTCTCAGCTCCTTCCAGAAAGAGTCCCCAACACCCTCCTACTGCAGGCTCTACGCACCCAGGTCTTAAGCCAACACTGCAGCTTCAGCCTCCCCTGCAGGGTGGTCCAGAATTGGCTGGGCTGCCGTGTTCTTTGCGACGTGGTATCATGCACCCACATGCTGATCCTTGGCTTTATGCTTCGGTGGGTGCTGTCATCTTCTCCCACGGGCCCTGCCTTTTTCCTTGCTCATTCTGGCTCATTCTATCAGACTCAGCTTGCATGTCACCTCCTTCAGGAAGCCCTCTCCTAACCCCCTTCCCAAGCTGGCTTAGGCACTCCTGCTTGTAACTCCCTCAATGTCTTCTGTGTCTCTCCATCATGCTATGTGGGATAGCAACTATGTCTCAACAGTTCCTGGTATACAGTAGTCACTCACTGAGTACAGCTGAGCTAAAAAATATAACAAGGGATTAATATATACAATATATGAAATGCTCTGAAAAGCAAATAGGAAAATACCAAGACCCAGCTAGAGAAACGAGCATAGGATACAAATAATATAGCTAATATTTATTAAATGTCTACCATATGCCAGGTAATAGTCTAAGGGCTTTCTATGAATGAATTCGCTTATTCTTTACCAAACCCCATGAAGTATGATTATATCTACATTTTTATGAATGAAGAATACGGCCCAGAGAAGCCAAGCAATTTGCCTGAAGCCACATGGCCAAATGCCCTGGTCCACCCACCATACTGAGTGTCACCTCCTGCTCTACTTGGCATGACGATACTTGGGCCCCTCCCAGGGAAGGAAACACAAGTGGGGGGAACCTGAGAAGATGCTCAGCGTCATTTGTAAACTAAAATCGAAACAACAGAGCTTGGAGAAGCACGATGAAGACTGGCAGCAGCCAGAGTTGGCAAGAGTGTGTGCCTCTGGAGGCATCTTGAGCGGCCAACAGAGAGAGGACAGCTAAGTCCCTGCATACCATGAAACCCCAGGCAGGCAGAAAGGGGAAGCACATCCACATGCCTGACACAGATGGATTTTTAAATTTAAAACAAGATGTTCTCACCACCTCCAGTCTTCACCCAGATGCCACCTTCTCAGTGAGGCCTTGGCGTCTCACATGTGTGTGCTCGTGCGCCCGTGTGTATATACATCCACCACACCCACAGACGTGGGATTATTCTTGTTCATCACTCCTTCAACAGATATGTGAGCAAACAGAACATTTTTACACATATATAATGTGTAATAAATAAATATATATATATATATATATATATATATATATATATATATATATATAATTTCCATAAGCTTAGAGAGTGGTCCAGAAAGATCTATAGGGAAATATTAACATCAGTTACCTCTAAATAGAATTTGGGAAAAAAGAAGGGGGGAACTTGAATTTTTTAAAAGCTTATACTTTCCATAGTGTTTTAATGTTTTAAACTGAAATAAGTTACTTTTTAACTTTAAAAAGGAAGGAAAGAAGGAAGGAAGGAAGGAGGGAGGGAAGGAAGGAAGGAAGGAAGGAAGGAAGGAAGCAAGGGGGGGAGGGAGGGAGGGAGGGAGGGAAAGAAGTAGGGGGGAGAAAAGGGAAGGGGCATTTTGGGGACCTGCAGTTAGATAGGGCACCATCCCAACCCATTTCTCTCTCATGAAACCACCCTGAAATAGCAGTGAAGGAATAAATTTTTAGAAAGATATAAAAACTCACAAGAAAAAGAGCAAGAAGGGACAACAGCAGACAATGCATGTCACCACGTGGCCAGGAAACAGGAAGAGGGAGGGCCAAGGTAACCCACCTGAAGTTTCCTCCAAGAGCCCAGGGAGGGGACGGGATGAGGCGGGGGCCGCTCCCCCAGAGCCTCTACAGCTCAGGACTTTGAGACGCCGAGGACCGGGGAGCGTGGCTGTGCCCAGCCGTGGACTCCAGGGGTGGGGGGGGCCCAGAACCGAGTCAGAGCTGCAGGAAGCCCCGGGGGGGACAGGGATCCGGGCCGAGGGCACCGGAGTGGGTGCTGTGCTGGGCAGCCGGAAGTGGACAGGTGGCAGCAGTGGAGGGCAGTCACAATTCCCTTCTCCACCTTCACCACTGACATACAGGCCAGGAGGAGATTTTGCTATTTCTGTCTTTTCTGACAGTTCATCCATAATTTAAGATCACAAAGTCATCAGGAAACCCTAAATCAAAAATGTAGGATCAGTCCTTCCACTGATTCCACTGATGACCTGCACAGCAGCTGGTCCTGTAAGTACAACTAGGGTCAGGTCCTCAGGCATCCAGGCATCGCCCACCCCGGCCCCGCCAGCCTTCTAGAAGTCTCCCTGAGTCTTTCCCTAAACACACCAGCCCCTCGGCCAAGCCCACCTCCTCCCCAGGCTGCAGGCACACCTTGCCCTAGCCTCCATCCTCCTTTGTCAAGGCTGGCAGCACACCACCCAAGTTCAGAGATGGGAGCAGACAAGCCACAAAGAGTCAATGAGCATGTGGAGAAAAGACCCAACCTCAGTGATAAGTAAAGAAACGTGAATCAGAGAGAGACCGAAGTTCCCCCTTTTTTCCCCCCACAAACAATGCTGGCAAGACAATGGCAAAACTACAAATCAGACCTCGCTGGTTATTGTTAAATATTTGTACAGTCTTCTTTTCCTGCCAGGGAGAGGGGTAAAATCACCAGTACAATCCTGCCTCCGGGAATTTATTCTAAGAAAATAATTGAGGGCTTCCCTGGTGGCATAGTGGTTGAGAGTCTGCCTGCCGATGCAGGGGACACGGGTTCGTGTCCAGGAAGATCCCACATGCCGCGGAGCGGCTAGGCCCGTGAGCCATGGCCGCTGAGCCTGCGTGTCTGGAGCCTGTGCTCTGCAACGGGAGAGGCCACAACAGAGAGAGGCCCGCGTACCGCCAAAAAAAAAAAACGAAAATAATTGAGAAATAAAACAAGATAAAACCAAAGTAGTTTAGACCCAACCTAAATGTCCAATGACAAGAGACTAAGTAAAATATTGTATGTTCTCTTGAAAAAATATAATGGCATGACTAAAATTACAAACATGAAGACCTGCCCAATGTGGAAATACGCATATGCTACACTGAGTAGAAAAATGAAAATGCAAATGTTGTCATACAAAGTGTCTTCCACACACGCAGACACAAACACACACACACACGTGCATGTACACACATGAGCAGAACAGGTTTTTTCCCACTGTGTGATTAGGGTCTGGTAAGAAAGTCAGATATCACACATTTAAGGCAGTGGAAGAAAGTTTTAAAAGGCCCTGGATCTCAAAAAAAAAAAAAAAAAGCTGGCTCAGAATTCTGACTCTACCACATTACCCTCTGGAGGTCCTAACTTCTGAAAGGCTCAGTTTCCTCACCTGTAAACTGGGGATGAAAAGATGACCTAGTTCATAGAGCTGTCAGGACTGCCTGAGCTACTGCATGTGAAATCCTGAGCCCCGCACCCGACCCACAGCAAGGATGTAATAAACATCTGTTATTGATGCCACAGCCACTATTGTCATTATTAGTGAGGCTCAAGCATTCGGAGGGCTTGAGCCACCTTGTCTAAAATAAATGCTGACGTGGGATGCGTCACACGGAGATGCCTTGTGGAATTCAGAAAGTGCTTCCTGTCTTGTGGGAGCTGCTGTTCACCTCCCATCTCTAAGATCAACGAGCAAACTTAAGCCAACTTCAGTGCCCGCCAGTCATTTACCAGTCCACACCAAGCACATTATTCCATGTACATGCACTGTCTGATCCAGAGGACAAAATTCATGTTTCCTTGTTACCAACTGGTTTCTGCCCATACAAGAATATAAACCCACGTGTATGCCTCAATTTTCTTCCCTCCAAATTCTCCTATGTGCCAGTGGTCTGCCAAAGATGTCCTCATTCTAATCCCTGGAACCTGGGAATATGTGACCTGACGTGGCAAAAGGAACTCTGTAAATGTGATTGAGGCTCTTGAGATGAGGAGATTACCCTAGATTACACTGAGTGGGCCCAGTATCATCACAAGGGTCCTTATAAGAGAGAGGCAGGAGGGGCGGAGTCAGAGAAGGGGATGTGACAACGGAAGCAGAGGTCAGAGAGACAGATGCAGGGCCATAAACCAAGGAATGCGGGCGACCTCTAGAAACTGAAAAAGACAAGCAACCCAATCCTCCCCTAGAGCCTCTAGAAGGAGCACAACCCTGCCAACCCATTTTAGACTTCTGATGTCCAAAACTGTAAGAGTATAAATGTGTGCTGCCTTAAGCCACCCGGTGCATTACAGCAGCTGCAGGAAACTCATATGTGCTGTTGGTCCACTAAGACCACTTGCATTTCGTAGGTGGGATCTGGTGTTCAGGAGTCGCATTGTGGCTCTATTCCAGCTCCACCTCCTGCGGCACTTGGACAAATCTGAGAGGTGTGGGAAATGGGGGCATCTCTGCGGACAGCACTCAGCAGGGTCCCTAACACGTGGCAAGCACTAGCCATTTTTTTTTTATTCGACTTGTTGTTTCTTTTCCTTTTTGTTTGAAACAGCTTTGGTGAGATAGAATTTACATACTATAAAATTCACCCATTCAAAGCACAGAATTTAGTGATTAGTAAGTGTATTTGCAGAGTTGTGCAACCATCAGTCATTCCCCATTCCTGTCATTCTCCCAGCCTCTGGCAACCACTAATCTACTTTCTGTCTCCACAGATTTGCCTACTCTGGACGTTTCAAATAAACTGTCATACAGTAAGTGGTCTTCTGTGACTAGCTTCTTTCACTTAGCGTTGTGTTCTCAAGGGTCATCCAGGTTGTAGCCTCTGTCAGTACTTCATTCCTTTTTATGGCTGAGTAACATTCCATTGTATGGCTATAACAAATTTTGTTTACCCTTTCATCAGCTGATGGGTGCTGTTGACTTTTATTTTTTGCTATTTCTTCTAGCACTGAAATAAACTTTGATAATTAAGGGAGTTCCCTTGAAGTGTTGTGAGTGTGCAGGTGTGTGTGTCTTTTAATCTAAAGCCTAGAGGTAAAAAAAAATGATATAAATGAACTTATTTACAAAACAGAAACAGACTCACAGATTTCAAAAACAAACTTATGGTCACCAAAGGGGAAAAGTGCAGGCGAGGAATAAATTAGGAGTTTGGGATTAACAGACACACACTACTATGTATAAAATAGACCTACCAACCAACAAGGACCTACTGTAGAGCACAGGGAACTCTGCTCAGTATTCTGTGATAACCTACATGGGAAAAGAATCTGAAAAAGAATGAATATATGTATACGTATAACTGAATCACTTTGCTGTACACCTGAAACTAACACAACACTGTAAATCAACTATACTCCAATAAAACTTAAAAAAAAATAGAAAATAAAGCCTAGAGGAAAATCCTCAGGACTGGCAATTCCACCTCCCTAGAACGCCAAGCCAGCATCTTTGGAACCACTGAAGATATCTCATAGGAAGACTCAGGGATGCTGGCCAGAATGCTGCCCTAGGACCCTGGGAAGAGCTTTGCTGGTTTGAGCTTAAATCCCTGAAGTGTCTTTTTATAAAACGGGTCACAGACTTCTGAGAGCTTCAGCATCGCCAGACCTGGCACCACCTAGCTCCTCCCTTTGGCACTTCATGTCCCCACCCCTCTGAGCCTCAGTTTCCCCATCTCTAAGGAAGGCTAATCATAGCTAAGCTTGTTGTGTTGCTATGTTGTCAAGTTGCTAGGTCAGAGAGCCAGTGAGGGGATGAAATGATATCACTGACTGGTTAAACACAAACAGTGAGGCTTCTGCTACAGTGGGAGCCCAGCACCACATTAGCAGCACCATTAATGGAGACTGGCTCTTTGCAGGGCCAGTGCAGGTGGAGCCAGAGCCCTGGTTCTGGGGGTCCACCCCGGTAGGGAGGACTAACTTTTTACCAACATCTGCGAACTGAATTTCACCACTGTTTTGAGACCCTCTGCAGACAATGTACCCCTCTCACAGCTGTGACTGGGGAAGGGGGCGACTTCTACTCCCCACTCCCCGTCTTTTGTTCACCACTGATGAATGGGACTTGGAAACAGTTCCTAAGATTTTTTTTGAGGTAGTTGAGAGAGGAAAACAATATCGGAGCTGGCAGGGAAAGTAATCTGTCGATTTCCGAGTCTTGACAGTAGTCAAGATTCCATCAGCTTCCTCTGGATGCCAAAATCAAATCCGGAATTGGGGAACCCACAGGGAGAGTCGAATTCCCCCTTGGATTGGCCTTGTGTCAGGCTGACAGTCAGATTTTCCATCACAGTCAGGCACTTTCCACTCAGATGCAGCAGCCACGTTGGACAGGTCTGCACATTACCCATAAAAGGGTTTTAAGTTCATTCATTCACACAAGTTGCTCACTTGCCATGCTTTGAAAGACAAAACCTAAGAACCTCTTAGGCTTTGGTGGTTGTTATGTGTCTGGAAAATGACCCACTTCTGAAAAAACAAAAAGGTTGGTTAAAGTCTGCTGCCTGGGAGTGGGTGTTTCAAGTTTGTTAAAAGAACAGCTGTGCCCAGGGAAACGGATACCTGCCTTCACAAGAGGCCCCGCGTGGACACCCTCTTCAGGCTTGCTGTGATTCACCAGATGGCTTGGGGCCACTGCCCGCGCCACTGGGGACAAGCTGGGCACCTCCAGAAGCAGTGGTGATTCTAAAGGTCATGAACCGGGGTCAAGTTCAGGGCATGGAACAAGATATTTCTGAAACAATCACAATTTTGAGGAAGTATCAGGGAACTCTAACAAGCCCAGGAGGGTTATTCAGGACTTTTACCACTATCCTCTTAAGGGAACCCAGCCTATAACTTTCCTTTTTCCTCCCTTCCTTGTCTGGTTTGGAAATCCAGGTTATACTGGTCTTCACACAAGAGTTGGAGTGTTTTCTCCTTTTCTGTTCTCTGCAACCATTCGGATATGAGAGGGAAAGGTTCCGTTCTAGAATATTAGGGAGGCTTGCCTGTAAAATCATCTGAGCCTTGTGTGCCTTCTCCCCGCTTTATATGAGAGATGTGTAAAGACTGATTTAATAATTTAAGAGTGATTGCCTGAGGGAGACCTTCAAGAGGGCGGAGGAGTAAGACGTGGAGATCACCTTCCTCCCCACAAATACATCAGAAATACATCTACATGTGGAACGACTCCTACACAACACCTACTGAACGCTGGCAGAAGACCTCAGACCTCCCAAAAGGCAAGAAACTCCCCACGTACCTGGCCGTGTGGCTGACAGGCTCTTGGTGCTCCAGCCGGGTGTCAGGCCTGTGCCTCTGAGGTGGGAGAGCCAAGTTCAGGACACTGGTCCACCAGAGACCTCGCAGCTCCACGTAATATCAAACGGCGAAAGCTCTCCCAGAGATCTCCATCTCAACACCAAGACCCAGCTCCACTCAATGACCAGCAAGCTACAGTGCAGGACACATTATGCCAAACAACTAGCAAGACAGGAACACAACCCCATCCATTAGCAGAGGGGCAGCCTAAAATCATAATAAGGTCACAGACACCCTAAAACACACCACCAGACATGGTCCTGCCCACCGGAAGGACAAGATCCAGCCTCATCCACCAAAACACAGGCACTAGTCCCCTCCACCAGGAAGCCTACAGAACCCATTGAACCAACCTTAGCCACTGGGGGAAGACACCAAAAACAACAAGAACTATGAACCTGCAGCCTGCGAAAAGGACACCCCAAATGTCAGTAAGATAAGCAAAATGAGAAGGTAGAGAAACACACAGCAGATGAAGGAGCAAAGTAAAAACCCACCAAACCAAACAAATGAAGAGGAAATAGGCAGTCTAACTGAAAAAGAATTCAGAGTAATGATAGTAAAGATGATCCAAAATCTTGGAAATAGAATGGAGAAAATACAAGAAATGTTTAACAAGGACCTAGAAGAACAAAAGAGAAAACAAACAATGATGAACAACACAATAAATGAAATTAAAAATTCTCTAGAAGGAATCAATAGCAGAGTAATTGAGGCAGAAGAACGGATAAGTGACCTGGAAGATAAAATAGTGGAAATAACTACTACAGAGCAGAAGTAAGAAAACAGAATGAAAAGAAATGAGGACAGTCTTAGAGACCTCTGGGACAACATTCAACACACCAACATTTGAATTATAGGGGTCCTAGAAGAAGAAGGAGAGAAAAACAAAGGGACTGAAAAAATATTTGAAGAGATTATAGTTGAAAACTTCCTTAACATGGGAAAGGAAATAGTCAATCAAGTCCAGGAAGCTCAGAGAGTCCCATACAGGATAAATCTGAGGAGAAACATTCCAAGACACATATTAAGCAAACTATCAAAAATTAAATACAAGGAAAAAGTATTAAAAGCAGCAAGGGAAAAACAACAAATACATACAAGGGAATCCCCATAAGGTTAACAGCAGATCTTTCAGCAGAAACTCTGCAAGCCAGAAGGGAGTGGCAGGACATATTTAAAGTGATGAAAGGGAAAAACCTACAACCAAGATTACTCTACCCAGCAAGGATCTCATTCAGATTCGACAGAGAAATTAAAACCTTTAAAGACAAGCAAAAGCTAAGAGAATTCAGCACCACCAAACCAGCTTTACACCAAATGCTAAAGGAACTTCTTTAGGCAGGAAACACAATAGAAGGAAGAGACCTACAATAACAAACCCAAAACCATTAAGAAAATGGTAATAGGAACATACATATCAATAATTACCTTAAATATAAATGGATGAAATGTTCCTGTCAAAAGACACAGACTGGCTGAATGGATACAAAAACAAGACCCTCATAAATGCTGTCTACAAGAGACCCACTTCAGACCTAGGGACACATACAGACTGAAAGTGAGGGGATGGAAAAAGATACTCCATGCGAATGGAAATCAAAAGAAAGCCAGAGTAGCAATACTCATATCAGATAAAATAGATTTTAAAATAAAGACTGTTATAAGACACAAAGAAGGACACTACATAATGATCAAGGGATCCATTCAAGAAGAAGATATAACAATTGTAAATATTTATGCACCCAACCCAGGAGCACCTCAATACACAAGGCAAATGCTAACAGCCATAAAAGGGGAAATCGACAGTAACACATTCATAGTAGGGGACTTTAACACCCCACTTTCACCAATGGACAGATCATCCAAAATGAAAATAAATAAGGAAACACAAGCTTTAGATGATACATTAAACAAGATAGACTTAATTGATAATTTATAGAACATTCCATCCAAAAACAACAGAATACACATTTTTCTCAAGCGCTCATGGAACGTTCTCCAGGGTAGATCATATCTTGGGTCACAAATCAAGCCTTGGTAAATTTAAGAAAATTGAAATCATATCAAGTATCTTTTCCGACCACAACGCTATGAGACTAGATATCAATTACAGGAAAAGATCTGTAAAAAATACAAACACATGGAGGCTAAACAATACACTATTTAATAACGAAGTGATCACTGAAGAAATCAAAGAGGGAATCAAAAAATACCTAGAAACAAATGACAATGGAGACACGACGACCCAAAACCTATGGGATGCAGCAAAAGCAATTCTAAGAGGGAAGTTTATAGCAATACAATCCTACATTAAGAAACAGGAAACATCTCGAATAAACAACCTAACCTTGCACCTAAAGCAATTAGAGAAAGAAGAACAAAAAAACCCCAAAGTTAGCAGAAGGAAAGAAATCATAAAGATCAGATCAGAAATAAATGAAAAAGAAATGAAGGAAACAATAGTAAAGATCAATAAAACTAAAAGCTAGTTCTTTGAGAATAAACAAAATTGATAAACCATTAACCAGACTCATCAAGAAAAAAAGGGAGAGGCATCAAGAAAAAAAGGGAGAGGACTCAAATCAATAGAATTAGAAATGAAAAAGAGAAGTAACAACTGACACTGCAGAAATACAAAAGATCATGAGAGATTACTCCAAGCAACTACATGCCAATAAAATTGATAACCTGGAAGAAATGGACAAATTCTTAGAAAAGCACAACCTTCCGAGACTGAACCAGGAAGAAATAGAAAATATAAACAGACCAATCACAAGCACTGAAAATGAGACTGTGATCAAAAATCGTCCAACAAACAAAAGCCCAGGACCAGATGGCTTCACAGGTGAATTCTATCAAACATTTAGAAAACAGCTAACACCTATCCTTCTCAAACTCTTCCAAAATATAGCAGAGGGAGGAACACTTGCAAACTCATTCTATGAGGCCACCATCACCCTGATACCAAAACCAAAGATGTCACAAAGAAAGAAAACTACAGGCCAATATCACTGATGAACACAGATGCAAAAATCCTCAATAAAATACTAGCATACAAAATCCAACAGCACACGGAAAGGATCATACACCATGATCAAGTGGGGTTTATCCCAGGAATGCAAGGATTCTTCAATATATGCAAATCAATCAATGTGATAAACCATATCAACCAGCTGAAGGAGAAAAACAGTATGATCATCTCAAAATATGCAGAAAAAGCTTTTGACAAAGTTCAACACCGATTTATGATAAAAACCCTCCAGAAAGTACGCATACAGGGAACTTACCTCAACATAATAAAGGCCATATATGACAAGCCCACAGCGAACACCATTCTCAATGGCGAAAAACTGAAACCATTTCCTCTAAGATCAGGAACAAGACAGGGCTGTCCACTCTCACCACTATTATTCAACACAGTTTTGGAAGTTTTAGCCACAGCAATCAGAGAAGAAAAAGAAATAAAAGGAATCCAAATCGGAAAAGAAGAAGTAAAGCTGTCACTGTTTGCAGATGACATGATACTATACATAGAGAATCCTAAAGATGCTACCAGAAAACTACTAGAGCTAATCAATGAATTTGGTAAAGTAGTAGGATACAAAATTAATGCACAGAAATCTCTTGAATTCCTATACAATAATGATGAAAAATCTGAAAGAGATATTAAGGAAACACTCCCATTTACCACTGCAACAAAAAGAATAAAATACCTAGGAATAAACCTACCTAGGGAGACAAAAGCCCTGTATGCAGAAAACTGTAAGACACTGATGAAAGAAATGAAAGATGATACAAACAGATGGAGAGGTATACCATGTTCTTGGGTTGGAAGAATCAACACTGTGAAAATGACTATACTACCCAAAGCAATCTACAGATTCAATGCAATCCTTATCAAACTATCAATGGCATTTTTCACAGAACTAGAACAAAATATTTCACAATTTGTATGGAAACACAAAAGACCCTGAATAGCCAAAGCAACCTTGAGAAAGAAAAACGGAGCTGGAGGAATCAGGCTCCAGGACTTCAGGCTATACTACAAAGCTACAGTAATCAAGACAGTATTGTACTGGCACAAAAACAGAAATATAGATCAATGCAACAGGATAGGAAGCCCAGAGATGAACTCACGCACATATGGTAACCATATCTTTGATAAAGGAGGCAAGAATATACAATGGAGAAAAGACAGCCTCTTCAATAAATGGTGCTGGGAAAACTGGACAGCTACATGTAAAAGAATGAAATTAGAATACTCCCTAACACCATATACAAAAATAAACTGAAAATGGATTAGAGACCTAAATGTAAGGCCAGACACTATAAAACTCTTAAAGGAAAACATAGGGAGAACACTCTATGACATAAATCACAGCAAGATCCTTTTTGACCCACCTCCTAGAGAAATGGAAATGAAAACAAAAATAAACTAATGGGACCTAATGAAACTTAAAAGCTTTTGCACAGCAAAGGAAAGAATAAACCAGGTGAAAAGACAACCCTAAGAATGGGAGAAAATATTTGCAAATGAAGCAACTGACAAAGGATTAATCTCCAAAACATACAAGCAGCTCATGCAGCTCAATATCAAAAAAACAAACAACTCAATCCAAAAATGGGCAGAAGACCTAAACAGACATTTCTCCAAAGAACATATACAGATTGCCAACAAACACATGAAAGGATGCTCAACATCACTCATCATTAGAGAAATGCAAATCAAAACTACAATGAGGTATCACCTCACACAGGTCAGAATGGCCATCATCAAAAAATCTACAAATAATAAATGCTGGAGAGGGTGTGGAGAAAAGGGAACCCTCTTGTACTGTGGGAATGTAAATTGATACAGACACTATGGAGGTTCCTTAGAAAACTAAAAATGGAACTACCATATGACCCAGCAATCCCACTACTGGGCATATACCCTGAGAAAACCATAATTCAAAAAGTGTCATGTACCACAATGTTCACTGCAGCTCTATTTACAATAGCCAGGACATGGAAGCAACCTAAGTGTCCATCGACAGATGAATGGATAAAGAAGATGTGGCACATATATACAGTGGAATATTACTCAGCCATAAAAAGAAATGAAATTGAGTTATTTGTAGTGAGGTGGATGGACCTAGAGACTGTCATACAGAGTGAAGTCAGGAAGAGAAAAATAAATACCATATGCTAACACATACATATGGAATCTAAAAAAAAAAAAAAGTGGTTCTGAAGAACCTAGGGGCAGGACAGGAATAAAGACGCAGATGTAGAGAATGGACTTGAGGACATGGGGAGGGGGAAGGGTAAGCTGGGACGAAGTGAGAGAGTGGCATGGACATATATACACTACCAAATGTAAAACAGCTAGTGGGAAGCAGCTGCATAGCACAGGGAGATCAGCTCAGTGCTTTGTGACTACCTAGAAGGGTGGGATAGGGAGGGTGGGAGGGAGATGCAAGAGGGAGGAGATATGAGGATATACGTACGTGTATAGCTGATTCACTTTGTTGTGAAGCAGAAACACACCATTGTAAAGCAATTATACTCCAAAAAAGATGCTTTAAAAAAAAAAAAGAGTTATTGCCCTATTCAGGTTTTCTAGTTGTGAGTCCGTTTTGTTAAGTTGTATTTTTTTTTATGAAATTGACCATTTACTCCTGGCTTTCAAATTGAATGGCACAGAGTTAATCTCAGTTTCTCAGGCTTAGAAGAATTGTATCTGTCCATCAATAAGAAATGACGGTGAGTCCAAGTGGCTTCTGCCCCACGAGCACTCTGGGGGGTCCCTCAATCAGGGCATATTGTTTTTCAATTTTATTTTACATTGGAGTATAGCTGATGAACAACGCTGTGATAGTTTCAGGTGCACAGCAAAGAGACTCAGCCATACATATGCATGTATCCATTCTCCTCCACACTCCCCCCCCCTTCCCCCCGGCATCCAGGCTGCCACATAACGTTGAGCAGAGTTCAGTCAGGGCATATTTTTATCAGGGATCAGGAACTGCCTTGTACTGCCTGGGAGCCAGCTGAGCAGTGATCTAGGGACCATCACTGGAGCCGAACTGCCTGGGTTTCTCTCCTAGTCCCAACCTGGACCCTTGTAACTTCAGTCTCCTCCTCCAAAAAATGGGTAGTCTCCTAACAGCTGCCGGTTAGCACTGAGAGGGTCACCAAAGGACTCTTTGTAAACTCCAAGGCCTAACAGGGAAGTTCCCATGCAATAAGACTTCCACTTAACAACTTCATTTCACAAACTTTCAACTTACGAATTCTCAGGAATGCAAACTCAAGGACCAGAGCAAAAGGGCTTCAACTCTCCCCAGTACCACCAACTGGTGTTCCCAACCACTGTCTGTCACTTTTGTCCCAACCACCTTGGTGCTTATTCGTCTAGAGCAGCGAGCAGTTTTGAAAGCAGGGTCCCTGGCGCAGTGGCAGCATCTGGTAACTTGCTAGCAATGCAGATTTTCAGGCTCTGCTCCATACCTACTAAATCAGAAACTCTGGGGGTTGGCACAGTAATCTGTGTTTTAACATACCCGCCAGTGGATTCTGATGCCGGCTCCATGTCTGAGAGCCCGAGGTTCTCGAAAGTCATAGGGCATCTCCCATGTTCACGCTTCGTTCTGAAGTGCTTTTAAAACATGGTTACTCCATTATGATCAATAAAAGGAAAACGATCATCGTGTTGATAGAGTGAGTAGGAGGAGATAAACAAACATGAGAGAAGTGAAAGCTGAGATAATTTTAAAAGATCAATGGAGAGACGATGGCAAGTGTTGCACGTTTGTGTGGGATGACTCACTCAGTGATAGGAACAATTCTGAAAACACTGAATCAGGCGGTGTCTGAGATGCAGCGCCTGGGCCACAGACAACACTCATCAGAAAACAAGGACGATGATTCTCAAAATTCAAGGAACTGTGAACACGGGGTCACCGGGTCAGCATCAAAGTGGAAACTCACTGGCTTCATGGAAATTCGGAAAACGCTGGGCGTCTGTGTGTTGCGCTGGGGCTCAGAGTTTGCTCCTAGGCAGGGGTGTGTCCACAGGTTAAAGGCTCATCTGAATCTGTCAAATACTGTTGCTTTGGCCTATTCTGATGAAACAGAACTAACCAGTTCTAGACCAGACCACAGCAGGAGTTCACTAACCTCACGGTTTTTCTATATGGATGAAACAGGTCTGTTTTAGGAGAAAAAAAAAAGCGAGAGAGAGGGATGCCTGGTAGACAGTGCATTAGCAAGAAGGAGAAATTATATCAGGTTTTAAATGTTTAAAGGACTAAATCACACTCCCACTTACAAGCTTAAAACCGAAGGAGTAACTCGATCTACCAACAAAGGATGGGATCTATGAACCACCCATCACTTACAACCAAACGCTTATGCAGGAACTACTGTATATATCATGGAAGTTAAAATTCAGCATTTAAGAGACACAATCCACACCCTGCCCCCTGAGATTCATTTGACTGGGGTAGAGCCCACTTTTAACAAGCTCCCGAAGGGATACTGAGGCAGATGGTACCCGGACCACAGAGCCATTTGTCATTATGGGAGAAGAATCAGAAGCAAAAGCGGCACTGAGTCGCTGCACGCGCTTCACAAACATTGCTGGGGAAAATGCTGTCTGAAACCAAAGCACCACCCGCTGGAGCCCCAATTTAGCACCTGTTCCCACAGCTCAGATCGGGGAAGTCAGCAGTAAATGAGTAACGTGTTACATAAGTTGCTTTTCTGTATGCAGAACCTTAATTCACCAAAGAGAAGTTGAAATCATATAAAAAGCAACAGCCCACCCCCAAAACAAATGCTGGGAAAGCGTAGCCAGGATCTCCCCGTCCCCTTCTGCAAGGCAAAGATGAGGCCCCCTCCGTGCTGAAAACCCTGCTACCTCACCCTTGTGCCACTGGGATCTGGATCCTTGGTGGCAGTGGTCAGAGAAGGTGGGGCTGCGGAGGGCGGGTAGGAAAACATTCAGGGTCTGCATGGGCATGGACACTGGCTGCATCAAGGCTTCCCTCGGGCTGAAAACATAAGTGGAGTCATGTTGTGCTTGACTATGCCTCTGACCCCTGGCTGGCAAGTTCTGGAACGACACAACTCCCTCTGTCTTGGGTCTTCTCCAAGAACCCCAAACCTTTCTCTCCTCTCTCTCTCTCTCTCTCTCTCTGGCAAGGATTCTCAGTCTTTTCCTCTTCCCAGTTACTCCAAGACCTGGATATTATGCTATTTCTAACTAGAGTGTTAAAAGCTGACCAGGGCTGGGGCATTTATCACCCCAGTGACCACAGAAGATGTCACGCAGATATGGAAAGGCATACCATCTACGTAACATACGTGTTACTCCTTCCAGTGAGTCAGCCTCAGGAGTCTTCTCAACAATGACCCAGAGACACCCACTCTCAACCCAGCAGAGAGCAGACTGTAAGTTGCAGAGGGTGCAGTCCTTACCTATCTTTTTATTACTTTACTCCAAGCACCTAGCGTGGTGATTAACTCTCAGGAAGAACAAAAGAAGTATTGAATTGACTTAAATTGACACCTGATATGAAACGTAATTATCACCCCATTTTGCCACAGAGCAGGTCCCCAAATGCATGAGAGCCACCTAGGGCGCTTGTTAAAAACCCATCTTCTGGGCTCCACCCCAGACTTAGTAAATCAGATTCTACAGGATTTGCATTTTAACCAAGCACCAGGGAATCTTACACACATGAAGTTGAGAACCACTGCCTTAGGCTTATGAGACCCTCAAGGACACCAATATTGTGGGATGCGAGTAAACAAAAGGGCCCTTTGGGAACACCCAAAACCAAACAAAAGAGAGGCAGGTGGCTTCCTCCCCTCTGTCCAGGCATGGGCCAGAGTGGAGTAGAGAACATTCAACATCGGGAAAAAATAAGGCCAAGAAGAGATCAAAGACAAGAAAGACCTGGGGAAGCACTCGAGGTTAACAAGGCCACCACTGAGGCCAGCAGGCTCATTCTCATCTGTTTCCCCGGGTCATGGGGAACCATGCTCCATCACCAGATCGTGAACCGGGCGGTATCGATGAGGCCCAAGGACAGGTTGCGCACAGCTAGCAGCCCTGCCCCGCTCTGGAAAAGGGCATGGAAGGAGAAGCATGCCTTCGTTGAAACTTCTCTACAGGTCTGCCTTCCCTCTCGGCCCTGCAGTGTGGCAGCTAGAGTCAGCACACTTCCCTGCCCACGTTCCCATCCCCCCACTCTCAGGGCAGCCACATCTTGAGCAGGGTAGAGGGCTGCTCCCGGCCGGGGTGCCAGCAATCACACCCAAGTTCCTTGAGCCTGCACCCAAGGAGCCTCACAAGCCCCCCTTCCAGAGACAGGGAATCCCTCCGCTGCTGTCACAGGAACGTCGAACACCAATGTTTGTGCCAGGCCTCATTTACACAAGCCCACTCCTCCCCAAGAAATGGATTTTTAAAACAAACAGCTTTTCCGTATGTTAGCAGGCAGAGTCATGTCAGCATCAGGGATCCCCAGACGGAAACATGAGTCAGTCTGGGGCAGAGACTGCTAAATAAATCCTCTTTGGGTGAAATTCCTCTCTCTGGAGAATGAGGAACCTCAAAGCGGATCGCTCAGATTCCCTGGCAAGAATGCCTACAGACGCCACGTTCTCCCCAGCCGGGCACGCCCTGAGCACCCTGAACTCTGAAATCATCACCCCTCTAACGTGCATCTGCCTCTGTCACCCCATCCTTCCGGAAACTCTCCCAACCCGTCCCACCTGCGTCCCGGCACCCCTATTCCCACACGCACTCTGGTTCCATCCAGGGCAACGGGTGGCCCTACTCTGTTGGGCATGGGTTGTCCACACTCGAGCAGGATTTCCTGACATCCCAAGGCTTAGAGTTCTGGCAGCTAAAGAGACAAATGCACCACGTGGACACACGGGTACCTGAGAAATGAAGGAACACAGGTAACAGGTGCAGACGGCTCACCTGGAAGACTCAGCCACTGAGCACTCTGTTGAGGAGATGTCAGATTTGGGAGCTTGAATTACCTGGGTCATCGCCTCCTCTCTCCTTAATTTTGCTTGTGGGGACTTGGTCAGAGGGAGGGATTCCTGAATGCTGTGTTGCTTGCGGGAGGTGACAAGAAGGTACAAAGCAAAAGAACTGGCCTAGGAGGGGGTCGGGGCAGCATTTAGGACCTAACACAGACATGGGGCCAGATCATGCATGTTAGTGAGAGATGAGAGGCAGGAGGCTCCAGCTTAAGGACCAGCTGGGAGAATTCCAAGTCCAAACTGAGAAGCAGCAGAGCCTGGCCCAGACCTCG
Organism: Delphinapterus leucas; assembly: GCF_059928025.1. NCBI lineage: Eukaryota > Metazoa > Chordata > Mammalia > Artiodactyla > Monodontidae > Delphinapterus > Delphinapterus leucas. The sequence continues at coordinate 53,382,910 of NC_143148.1, forward strand.
CCTCTCCGGGCTACAGCGCTGACGGCAGGAGAATGGAAGCAAGGGCTCTGGGAGGTACATGCGGCCTCTGAAAGGTACTGGTCCTGTGGGGATATGAGTCTCGGGTCCTGATGGGTGAAGACTCTGAGTCGCCCTCAGAGCAGGGGCTCCAGAGCGGTTACCATGGCTTCAGGTGCCTTTAAGCACAACCAGGGATTTCCGACGCGGGACAAGCCTTGGCTGGAGCATCAGTGGCTGGGCCCCGCACCACCACCCCCCCCGCCACGCATAGGTGTCTGTAACCAGTGCAGGCACGTGAGCGAGCCCACAGTGCCCTAGGTGAAAGAGACAAAGGGACAATTACTGCCTGGCTGAGGGTCAGGGCTGGGGTGGGGGCAGTGTGTTTCCCTAGGCTGCCCGCAAAGCCCCATCCGAGAGGAAGACCAGCCACGTACCGAGTCCGTTCTCCGCCAGCGCCGTGGGGCTCACGTGGCAGTCGCCCAGGTCCTGCTCACCCACGTCATTCAAATCCAAGCCGGGCTGGTGGGACCCGTTTCCAAAATGCCTCTCTTCCTTCTCGGAGCCGGCGTCCCCGTTTTCCATCCCATTCTGCGCCTTTTTCAGGGGCATTATTTGCAAGCCACTGGGGGTAGTCCTGTAAGACACCGTCTTGGTGGCCCTGTCCCCGCCTGCAGGGGGCTTGGCCGGATACCCTTTTTTCGGCTTGGACAGGGAAGGGTTGATCCGCTTCCGTTTATGGGAAGTCCCTTTGCTCTTGCCGGATTCCGAGGGTCTGTGGGACAGTTTCTCGACCGAGGGGCCTCGGCCGTCCCGCAGAAGCTTGGAGGCGCCGGACTGCTTCCCCGACTTGAGCCTTTTGTCCTTGGCCAGGTGCAGCCCATTGAACTCATCAATGAACTCCTCGCAATGCAGCAGGTGGTGCTCGGGCTCCCACGTGTCCTCCGTGCTCCCGTAGCCTTTCCACCGGATCAGATACTCCCATTTTCCCTTCTTGTTCTTCCTCTTGTCTACAATCCTTTCAACCTGGGATGCAAGAGGAGAATCAGGAAAGAGACAGAGAGACAGAAGGAAAAAAGAAAAATCAGTCCCAGAACACAAGAACAACGCAGAGCCCTTGGGATAGATGCATCCGCCCTGGCCATAGGGCGAGCTGCTCCCGAGGCAGGAAGCTGACCCTCCCAGGAGCCTTCAAGAAGGCTGGTTTATTTTAGGACATCGCTGAAGGGAACTGGCGGTGAACAACAACCATCGTTGTTTCCCATGACAACCGCACGATGCCACACCTGCCTGGCTGCATCGACCCCGTCCATCCAAGGCTTACTCTTACTCGAAATCACATTGCAAGCGTTCACTGAAGATCTATATTCCTTTCATTGCACCGAAGTCGAATCAGACTTTTAAAGACCAATTTGGTGTGCGTTTTTCACCGTTACTTATAATAATAAGTAACACTGAGCGTTTACATTATAGGCACTCTTCTAAACGTATCCTTACTCACAACGTGATTAGTAATATTCGCTGGGCATGTGTGAGGCAGACGCTACTAAATGCTGGCCATGGATGGTCCCATTTCATTTTCTCCAGACAACAAGCCGATGCAGTAGGTGTCCTTCCTATCCCCACTTTACAGAGAGGGAAGTGGGGCTGAGAGACTGTCTCTCAACCAAGCTCCAAGCTGGTAAAAGCAGAGCTGGGATTTCAACCACTCTCACCCCGAGTTTTTTTTTTCTTAATCATTACGCCATACCAACTCTCTCTCAACTATAAAAATCTTCCATATTGGCCAAAACCGACTCGAATCAATGAAGCCCAATATCCCCCTATTCGGCTCCCCCAGCTGCAACACAGGGGGTACAGCTGCGAGGTAAGGGTGACATTTTTTGAGCGCCTATTATGTACCTTGCATAACCCCACAGGGTGTACATTATTAATGCTCCGATTTGATAGATGAGGGATTAAGTATGACGCAAGCTGCCTACAAGGCAGGGCTAAGAGGTGGTAGAGGTAGATGTGAACGTATATCTGGTTTTCGAGCCATGTAACTCCTATCTATGTACCTTCAAAAGTAAGTAAATCTCTCATCTTCAACAAGACATGGAAAAAACACACTTAGAAAATGCCAGTCCGAAGGCTAATAACTGGTGAATCGGGGTGAAGGGTGTGTGAGGCTTCACTTATTATTCTCTCAACTTTGCTATACATGTGAAATTTTTAATTTAAAAAAACTGACAGAAAATTTCCAGTGCTCTACCCAAAAAAGAGCTAAATTTCAATGAAAAAGTAAACAATTATATTCAAAAGTTTACTATATTTTAATGTCAAGATAATATACTTTTCTAGGATGGAATTCGACCCAGTGAAATGAAGTAATAAGTGAGGAATATGCCCTCGAAACTCATGGAAAAAAAAAACAATATGAGAGGGGAGAAGCAGTTACAGTTATAGGTGATAATTGTTAAAGATGGGTAATACGTAAATGTGGGTTCATTATACAACTGTTTATGCCTGCATGTTGGAATTTTTATGTGTCTAAATTTTTCCATAATAAAAATTTTTGAAAAGTGAGATTATCTCCCAATGATCTATATACAACAGAAGCTATGCAAAATAATTAAACAACTTTCATTGCTTTGCACTTAATAAATGTCTAAACAGCTAGGCCATATTGCCTCTTTATAATACTGCTTCCTCATAGACAATTTAAATTGTTTCCTTAATTGATCCATCTGAAATCAAATTGGCCTATTTCTATGAAAATTTCTTTCCTTATAAAATGCTCTGTAAACATGTTTTAGATTTATTACATAATTTTTAGATGTATCACACAAACTCTATAATAGCTTGAAAAAGTAAAATCACGCCAAACGAATCCAACTTCCAATCTCTGAATCAAGGAATGGGACTAGCTGGGTATTCATTTGTGATAATGCTGCAGAAAGTCAAAAGTGTCTCTGCAGGAGCCTGCAGCTTTGCACATTTGTAGGACTTTGAAGGGGGAAACCCTCTGCAAGTTAACGGAGGGAGGAAAGTGAACAAGCAACATGGCACTGCTGGAAATAGCAGCATCCCTGAGAAGACCAACCTAGGAGTGTCAGGAGGAAGCCCAGAAATGTCTAAGGGCTATGAGCTAAGGGATGCGTGTTGGCGTGGAGGTCTCCAGCTTCAGAAAGCATGTGCTTGGCTCCCAGAATGGAGAACCTTCTTCCCCAGAATAAAGCAGAAAACCATGTTAGACAAACAGCCAACACAGTGATAGGTGGGTAGGTGGATGGATGGGTAGATGGATGGATGGATGGAAAAATGGATGGTTGAATGGATGAATGAACAGATGGCTGGAGAGTGGAAAACCAGCTCCTCCCCCAGTGTGGCCCCAAGTAGCCATGTAGACACTCCATGTGTTCTTGGGCAAGTTACTAAACCTCAGGTGACTCACCTAACAAGGGGGAAATAACAGCACCTACCTCATAGGGTGATAGTGGAGGATATACAAATAAGGAGATTAGCATTCCAGAGTAAAGGTCACTTAATCTTGCATACCCTCCTGTGAATACAAACATGGGTGGTATCTAAAGATAATGTTTCTCCACCTTGCAGAACGTGACCCCCTGCGGACACTCAACTCCTCCCCGGGAAGAAGACAGAGTAGAGTCCACCTACTTACATAAGTCCTTCCAAGTGTGGGAGATGGCTGTGCAGAGGAGGGCTGCTCGAGAAGCTTGGGCAGTCAGCAAGGGTGGAGTGTCTACATGGCTACTTGGGGCTGCACTGGGGGAGGAGCTAGTTTTCTTCCCTCCTAGTTACTGGAGGATTGAGTCACAAGTGGCTTTATGAGGGACAGAAAGGCCACTGCTTCCACCTCTGGTACCATCCAGAAAGCCACTGGGTGTCTTGACCGTCATTTCTACTTAAATTAACCCAATACCAACAATGAACAGTATTAACAGGATTATTAATGGCCTGACATGCAGGGGAAAAACTACTGGCTCTTCCACTTTCTATTCACATGACCCTGGGCAAGTTGCCCAGCCTCTCTGGGACTCAATGTCTCCATCTGTCAAACAGAAATACTACTAATAATAATAGTAGCTTCCTGCAAGGTTGTTGGAATAAGGAATAAGGTGTGACTGAGAAAGTAAAGTGCCTTGAACACCACAAAGCACTACGAGGACATGAGTGGAATTGCTCTCAGAAATATAAAGCTTCAGGTGACAAAAGTGATTTTATATACATGATTTCTTCTACCGTTTAAACCTTTTAAAAAAAACGGGTTTTTTTCAGGTTCAGAAAAACAACTGCTTTTTCTGAAAGACGAAAATGCCCACAAGGAGCTCAGAGGAGAGCTGGCTCCCAAACACCCCACCAGGCTTTGAATGTGCCATCTCCTGGGAACTAATCTCCTTCTTTATATCCCTGTACAGGTTTTCTGACCCTCTTTTCCTCTTCTTCTCGGGAGATCCTCAAATAGAACCAGAACTCTAGTCTGTTCTGTTGATAACAAAAGCCTACATTATTTAGGACTTGAATGTTAAATGACTGCAACGTTCTCTGTCTGGAAATCCTGTCTTTCCCTTAAGCTCCCCCCAACCTCCGCCACTGTCCTCAACTCCTCACACCTGTTGAAAACAGAGACCTGGGCCCCCAGGTGCTAGCAGCTCTGCTCTTGATGCCCCACGCCCACGCTACCTGCAGAGGCCTCGTACACTACCCGAGGCTCAGGCCCTCCAAATGGAAACAACGGTCAATTCCCTTCTCCTGTAGTTACCTAGGAATGCGTGAATGATATTAAAAAAAGCATGTGCTCACACACCTGCCACCTTCTCTATTCAAAGGTAAGCAATCTGAGGACCTGAACGATTCCTTTGAGTTCAACCAAATCATTCATTAACATGTTCTCTCTGTGATCCCCGCTAACACAAGATGCGACTCTACTGCAGGTGGGGGCAGGGAAATTGAGGCAATTATTACCAGCGCCACGATGACAGGTGGATGGCTGTCTCCTTAGGAATGAGGAGGATGACAGTCACCTCTAGTGGTACATGCTAAGTTCCAGGAACTGTGTTAATAACTTATAAGCTGTCCACTGGGCAGTATTCTCACCACTGACAGGTGAGGAAGTTGAGGCTCAGAGAAGTTAGGTAAGTTTCCCTCCATCACACAGTCAGTAGTGGTTAGCCAAGATTGGAACCCTAGTTCGTCTGAGTCCTCGGCCCAAGTTCTTGGCCACCTGGCTACACCTCACCAGTGGGAAGCCACCAGAACCAGGCAAGCAAGGTGCCAAGCATGTGGCCCACAAGCACTGAAGAAGGAGACGGCTTCGTGAAGTCCTGCATCCAACACTGTAATGTGTGTCCGTACACAAGGCACCGCAGGCCATGGTGAACCCACAGACCGCCAGCATGGCACCCACAGGCTGGTGGGGACACAGCGCTTGAATGAGGGTGCACGAAGTCACAGGTGATAACAATTATGAAAAGGGCTCTGACGGTGAAGAGAAAGGGGCCGTGGGAAAGAATGGCTACTTCAAATTGGATGGACAGGGAGGTTCCTCTGAGAAGGAACGGGGCCTTCGGAGATGGAGAAAATTTGGACCAGTGAGAGGCCTTTCCAGGCAGCAGGACAGCCTCCTCAGCTGTTCACTGGCAGGTGACCCAATAACACCACCCCCACCTAACATTCACTCAGCATTTACCAAATGCCAGCCACTGTCCTATGTGATCCCTACACAGTAATGTAATATTATACATGTTAACTCATTTAATCTTCAAAATACCTGAACGAGGTAGGTCACTTTATTCTCTTTTTGACAAAGGACAAAGCTGAGGTGCCCAGGGATTAAGGACCTTGGCCAAGGCCCCAGCTCTGACACGCAGCAGAGAGTTAAGACTTGGTTTCATGCATCCTGGCTCCAGACGCCATGCTTTCAAGGATGACACCATATCCACTCCCCACTCTTGTTCACTGAGCCCAACCTGACTGAGGCTGATGGCATACGTGCAACTTCTGATGCTCCCCCCAACTCCTGCCGGGTCACAGAAAACCTACAGCATCTTTACATGGCTTGAAAGTGGCCTCTCAAAGAAAACTCTCATTCAAAAAGATACATGCACCCCAGTATTCATAGCTGCACTATTTACAATAGCCAAGACATGGAAACAAATGTCCATCAACAGATGAATGGATAAAGAAGATGTGGTATATATACATATGTTGGTATATAATATATACAATGGAATATTACTCAGCCATAAAAAATGAAATAATGCCATTTACAGCAACATGGATGGACTTCACCTATCATACTAAGTGAAGTAAGTCACACAGAGAAAGACAAATATATGGTATCACCTATATGTGGAATCTAAAAACAATAATACAAATGAACTTATTTAGAAAACGGAAACAGATTCAGACATAAAAAACAAACTTATGGTTACCAAAGGGGAAAGGGGAGGGAGGGATAAATTAGGGGTCTGGCATTAGCAGATACACACCACTATTTATAAAACAGATAAACAACAAGGTCCGACTATATAGCACAAGGAACTACATTCAATATCTTGTAATAACCTATAATGGAAAAGAATCTGAAAACGCATAGATATATATATGTATGTATAACTGAATCACTTTGTTGTACACCTGAAACTAACACAACATTGTAAATCAACTGTACTTCACTTTTTAAAAAAAGTAGCCTCCTGAGCTTGACTCTCCTGGGGTCTCCCAGCATGCCATGTGGGCCTCCCTCCCCTCCTGCTCCAATTCTCCATCGGTTCCAAGGGAAAAAGACCAATCATCAGTCGTGTTCCCTGTCCCAGCTTCCCATCAAACCCAAAGAGTATATACAACGACAATAGCTCGGGCTTCCCTGGTGGCGCAGTGTTTGGGAGTCCGCCTGCCGATGCAGGGGACACGGGTTCGTGTCCCGGTCCGGGAAGATCCCACGTGCCGCGGAGCGGCTGGGCCCGTGAGCCATGGCCGCTGAGCCTGCGCGTCCGGAGCCTGTGCTCCGCAACGGGAGAGGCCACAGCAGTGAGAGGCCCACGTACCGCAAAAAAAATAAAGTAATAAAATAAAATAAAATAAAATGACAATAGCTCGGGAATCCAGGATCACCAACGAAGACTTTCCAGACGCTGGAAGGAAGGCCCCTCACACCAGATGGCGTTGGATGAGAAACTTTGGGTTACTAGTACAGGTCTTAACCTCTGAATGCGAAGAACAAGGCCAAAAAGGAATAAAGGAAGATGATGTCCACAACTGCTGTCTACCCACACATACACCAGAGCAGCCATCCTTGGACATTCCCCAGATTCTGGACCTCAAACCCCACACCCACAGAACCTCTCTTTCTGCATCCTTTCAACATCCTGGGACAGCTTCCTTGGAGGTAGAGAGGCACAGGCTCCCATCTTTACGACTTGGGGTATGAAGTCCTCAGGAAGAGTAAAGACGGGACAAGTTCTGGGGACAACCGTATGGACTGTTTCAGGTCTAGAAGATGGTGGTTGCTTCAGATTATCTAGTCAGAGAAGAAGGCAGTAAGAAGACGTGGCACGTCCCACTCAGTCCAGCCAAACTACAGTATACTAAGGATACAGCTGCAGACCAAGAAATTCGGCTCAGAGCCATGCAATTCAAGCTAGCATCGGGTGAGGGACTGAATGGGGAACACAGCAGCATCCAAGTGAGGAGGGGGCCAAGAGGAACTCCCACACCCACTCTGTTGGAAAACACTAAACCAGAGAGACTTCTGTTTGATCAAGAGCACACTGACAAAAACTGGTAAAATATTTATAAAAACTTCTAAAACAGAGCAGAAGCAAGAACTACAGTCCTGCAGCCTGTGGAACAAAAACCACATTCACAGAAAGACAGACAAGATGAAGAGGCAGAGGGCTATGTACCAGATGAAGGAACAAGATAAAACCCCAGAAAACAACTAAATGAAGTGGAGATAGGCAACCTTCCAGAAAAAGAATTCAGAATAATAATAGTGAAGATGATCCAGGACCTCAGAAAAAGAATGGAGGCAAAGATCGAGAAGATGCAAGAAATGTTTAACAAAGACCTAGAAGAATTAAAGAACAAACACCTAGAAGAATTAAAGAACAAACAAACAGAGATGAACAATTCAATAACTGAAATGAAAAATACACTAGAAGGAAGCAATAGCAGAATAACTGAGGCAGAAGAACGGATAAGTGACCTGGAAGACAGAATAGTGGAATTCACTGCTGTGGAACAGAATAAAGAAACAAGAATGAAAGGAAATGAAGACAGCCTAAGAGACCTCTGGGACAACATTAAATGCAACAACATTCGCATTATAGGGGTCCCAGAAGAAGAGAGAGAGAAAGGACCTGAGAAAATATTTGAAGAGATTATAGTTGAAAATTTCCCTAACATGGGAGAGGAAATAGCCACCCAAGTCCAGGAAGCACAGAGAGTCCCAGGCAGGATAAACCCAAGGAGAAACACGCCAAGACACATAGTAATCCAATTGACAAAAATTAAAGACAAAGAAAAATTATTGAAAGCAGCAAGGGAAAAAGACAAATAACATACAAGGGAACTCCCATAAGATTAACAGCTGATTTCTCAGCAGAAACTCTACAAGTCAAAAGGGAGTGGCATGATATATTTAAAGTGATGAAAGGGAAGAACCTACAACCAATATTACTCTACCCGGCAAGGGTCTCATTCAGATTCGATGGAGAAATCAAAACCTTTACAGACAAACAAAAGCTAAAAGAATTCAGCACCACCAAACCAGCTTTACAACAAGGGCTAAAGGAACTTCTCTAAGTGGGAAACACAAGAGAAGAAAAGGACCTACAAAAACAAACCCGTAACAATTAAGAAAATGGTAATAGTAACATACATTTTGATAATTACCTTAAACATGAATGGATTAAATGCTCCAAGCAAAAGACACAGGCTCAGTGAATGGATACAAAAACAAGACCCATATATATGCTGTCTACAAGAGACCCACTCCAGACCTAGGGACACATACAGACTGAAAGTGAGGGGATGGAAAAAGATACTCCATGCCAATGGAAATCAAAAGAAAGCCAGAGTAGCAATACTCATATTAGATAAAATAGACTTTAAAATAAAGAATGTTACAACAGACAAGGAAGGACACTACATAATGATCAAGGGATCAATCCGAGAAGAAGATATAACAATTATAAATATATATGCACCCAACATAGGAGCACCTCAATACATAAGGCAACTGCTAACAGCTATAAAAGAAGAAATCGACAGTAACACAATAACAGTGGGGGGACTTTAACACCTCCCTTACACCAATGGACAGATCATCCAAACAGAAAATTAATAATGAAACACAAGCTCTAATGACACAATAGACCAGACAGATTTAATTGATATTTATAGGACATTCCGTCCAAAAACAGCAGATTACACTTTCTTCTCAAGTGCACATGGAATATTCTCCAGGATAAATCACATCTTGGGTCACAAATCAAGCCTCGGTAAATTTTTAAAAATTGCAATCATACCAAGCATCTTTTCTGACCACAAGGCTATGAGATTAGAAATCAATTACAGGGAAAAAAAAAAACCCTAAAAAACACAAACACATGGCGGCTAAACAATACGTTACTAAATAACCAAGAGATCACTGAAGAAATCAAAGAGGAAATCAAAAAATACCTAGAGACAGATGACAACAAAAACACGATGATCCAAAGCCTATGGGATGCAGCAAAAGCAGTTTTAAGAGGGAAGTTTATAGCAATACAAGCCTGCCTCAAGAAACAAGAAAAATCTCAAATAAACGATATAACCTTACACCTAAAGGAACTAGAGAAAGAAGAACAAACAAAACCCAAAGTTAGTAGAAAGAAAGAAATCATAAAGATCAGAGGAGAAATAAATGAAATAGAAACAAAGAAAACAACAGCAAAGATCAATAAAACTAAAAGCTGGTTCTTTGAGAAGATAAACAAAATTGATAAACCATTAGCCAGACTCATCAAGAAGAGGGAGAGGACTCAAATCAATAAAATTAGAAATGGAAAAAAAAAACCTTCTAAAATACATCAGAACAAGATCATAACTAAAAATTCTCTGTAATATCCTACTAAGAAAAGTACTACTATACATTTTTGGATAGCATTTGTGTCATGTTTTCAAAGACTACAGAAAATACGGCCTCTGTTTTTAAAAGACAGAGAGAGGAAAAAAAGATAAATGATGAAATGAAATAAATAGGTTGAGTAGGGAACTGAATTGAAAGTAGACCCATTTATATAAGAAAGGATGTAAGGAAACCAAAGGGGGAAAAAGAAAAAAAAAAAAAACACAGGCAAAGAAATAAAATTCCCATTGGAACCAGGAAAGGACAGAGCCAACATGCACAAAATGAAATCAGTGATGTATATGACATACTTGAAGAGCTCTCCAAGAATGCAGAAGAAAAGGACACAGAGATTTTTAAAGAAAACATTAAGGAAAATGAGTGTAGGCATCCAGGAGGGTTAACAGAGACCCAAGCAATGTAAGTCTGACAAAGGGAAAAAAATCAAAATGGGACAAGAACATTAATAAAGCATAACAGAAGAGATCTCTGTATCTTGAGTCTGTAGGTCAAAAAAAGATCTCTGATGGCGGAAGCAAAGGTTGAGAATAAATCAACTTTATTTCTATTCTTGCAAAACTTAATTTCAAAAAATTAAACTCCCTACCTCACACCCCAACCTTCCCCCATCCAAAATAGTACAGAAGTTGAAAACATAAATATTGTAAACTTAAGAATTCTAAAACCAGTCAAGTGGACCTTCAGTTGGGAAGGAAGGAGGAAGACATTTCTTTGGTTAAAGGACAAAACATAAACTAACCCATTAAAAAAATGAGCCTGGAGGATCTCATAATGCCAGAAAATAAGAAATGTTCAACCAATCAACCGCAAATGATGGCAGTGGAATGCCAAAGGAGCCAACTGGAAGAGGTCCCAGTGGCCAAAGCTGGAATAATTTGAATAATAAATAGGTTATACATGTATAACCTAAAGAATAAAATAAATACCCATGAGTTCACCTGATATAAATAAATGAATTAATTATCAGAAGTTGGCCTGCAGGCCAAATCTGGCCCAGTGTCTGTTTTTAAGAATAAAGATTCATTGGAACACACCACACCCATTCATTTAGGTATCATCTATGGTGCTTCACGCTATCAGAGTCAGTTGTGTAACAGAGACTGTATGGTCTACAAAGACTAAAATATTTGCTATATGGTCCATTACAGAAAAAGCTTGCTGACTCTGGAATAAATAAACAAATGGGAGAAGGGACAAATATTCCTTATAGCTGAATTCCAAATAACAAATGTAAAAAGAATAAAGGAAATAGAAAAATCAGCATTAGAGCACAACAGTAATAATTGCTACAGACAAGAGCCACAGATGGATGCTAAAACGAGTTGGTAAAACTTTAAAGAGAAATAGGATATTTGCATAGCCTGAAAATATCTCCCCCGACATATTTATGAACTATCATGGTAGTTTGAACAGATGCCCACCAATTGATCCTCTTCCCTCTAGGAGGTGCAGCTTAATTCCTCTCCCCTTAAGTGACTGGACTTAATGACCCCTTTCTAACAAACAGAGTACGCAAAGGAAAAAAAGAGTACCTGTACGGTGCAGAAACCTGGCCCACACCAGGGACCAAGGTTACATCACCTGCATAAATCGTGTTGCTGGCATGTATACTCTGATCTGATTCACTGAGAAGCACACTTCCCCTTTGTGGTATAATCCCCCAAACCCATAACCTATTGATTACACATCAGACAAACCCAAATTGAAGGACAGTCTACAAAATACTTGACCAGTACACTGGAAAAATATCAAGTCACAAAATACAAGGAGACCAAGATATGGCCTTAGATTGGAGGTGACTGAGGAAAAGCAGTAACTAAATGCAATGTGGTATCCTGGACTGGATCCTGAAACAGAAAAGGATGTTCGTGGAAACACTGGTGAAATCCTAATAAAGTATGTAGGTTAGTTTACAGAGCAGCACCAATGTTAATTTCTTAGTTTTTATAAATGTACATGGTGTAAGATGTAAATAATCATGAAAACTGGCTAAGGGGTATATGGAAACTTTGTACTATATAACTCTTCTGAAAATACATAATTATTTCAAGTTTTTTTTAACATACAATTGCAGGTTACGCAAAAACTTAAAAAAAAAGCATGTGAATAATGGGAACAGCAATCATAAAACCTAACAATTCCAGGTACTCATTATATACTTATTCGCTTAGTAATAAAAAATAAGAGAAAGAACAAAAATATATCAGGCAGGATCAAATTTTGTAAAGAATATCAAAGTAAAATTTGAGGAGCAAAAATGCATTAAATAGGAAAGGAAATTTTTTAATTAAAAAATACTCACTAAATACATAATAGTTATGAACTTTTCTGTATCAAATAACAGACCCAAAAGTAACGTTTAAAAATTCAACAGAAAATTGGTAGAAACAATTTGAACTGAAGACTTAAATTCAATACTTTCAGACTGAGACACATCAAGCAGATGAAAAATATGGATATAAAGAATCTGACATATAAATATGATGGTTGATCAAGTAAATATTACATATATTTGTATGAACACAAATTTTAACTGCATAATTTATAAAGAAAATAAACTCTACAAAATTTCAAGAAAATCATCCATGGAACACTTATAAAAATTGATTAAATACGAAAATGTAAGAGGAAAATAATCCCTAATGAATGCAAAAAAAGAGATATTTTACAGACTGTGATTTCTAAATACATACAATGCTATAATACTAGATAACACAATTTTAAAATAAATCCCAACCACTTATAAATGAACAAACGACCCTAAGTAACCATCAAATAAAGAGCTAAGAAAAAACTGCAATAACATTTTTTCAAAAATCAAAAAATGAGTACACACACAGTCAAATAGTTGGGAGGCAGAAATAAAGAAGGAAGGAAGAAGTTAAAACATCTACCCTCAGTAAGCAGTAAAAGAAAACAAATACTCTTGGGCAGAAAGAGGAAAGAATAACTATCAAAGCAGAAATTAACAAACTAGAAATTGTAAAAAAGCTGAACTCATTGACATTCAAAAACTGATTTTTGAAATAAAGAGGAAAAATGGCAGAGTAGGCAGCTCCAAGGGTTTGTTTCTCTACAGAAACAATGAAAAATCAAGCAAAAACGTCAGAATCAACTGTTTTAGAATTCTGGAAAACAAGGTTTGTAGCAACCAAACTGAAGGCTGAATCAAGAAAAACACAGCTCAAAAACAGTAGGAAAGCTTTTTGTCATTTTTACTTAGTCTTGCCCCACCCACTCCCCAGCTCAGTAGCAGTCTTGAATAAAGCAGCCCATATCCCCAGTATGGAACCACGGTCCTTGGTTCTGGAGGAAGAAAAGCAATCCTTCTCCTCAAAGAACTGTGTTTGTTCTAACTTGTCTAGGGGCTACCTGAGGAATGACATAAGCACTTGTTTTTGTTTTCCTCAAAACTTACTTAGGTTGGAAAATAGCTAGGCAGAGTCATTCTTGGAAAACAATGTATGCAAATGCACAACCTGCTGCCAAATGGGACAAAAGAGTACAAGTGAGAAAAACAATAGATGCACCAAAAGCCTGGGAAGAAAAGATGAAGCATTTCCTTGGGAAATTCGGCGATTCAGAAAAGCTACATACATGCCCAAGGCAGGATACATGCCCAGAAAAGATGGCCCTAAAACTTTCCCCTCTGGCTGATCTCTAAACTTAGTGCATGCAGGAAGTGAAGACTAAGGCAGACTTGTAAATGCCCTGGCTAGCATTGAAGGAATGTCCCAACACAGAGCCAATCTGAAAAGCCAGAGGGAGGCTTGCTTCCTTGCTTGCTTCCTTCCTTCCTTCCTTCCTTCCTCCCTCCCTCTCTTCCTTCATTTCTATTCTTTACTTCCTTATTTATTTCTCCTCGCATGCAAGGAAATCTGTCACAACCAGCTTAACACAAGATAAAGGAACAGAGAGCTCATAGACCACACATGACAAGGAGTACAGACTTTAAAAAAACAGTTTAGATAAGCCTCTAAACAAACAGCAACAGTCCACAACAAGCAACAAGAACAAACCCTGACAAGGGGGGAAAGTCTAATTTCCAGAGTTACCACGTTATAATATTCAAACTGTCCAGTCTTTAATAAGAAATTATGAAACATTCAAAGAAACAAGAAATATGGCCCATTCACAGAAGAAATTAACAGAAATTTCCCCTAAGGAAGGAAAGACATTGGACTTACCAGACAAAGGCTTTGAATTAACTGTCTTAAGTATTCTCAAAGGGCTAGAGAAAACCATGGACAAAGGGTTAAAGGAAGCCAGGACAACAACGTCTCAACAAATAGAAAACATCAATAAAGCAATGAAAATTATGAAAAGGAACAAAAGAAATCTGGGAGACAAAAAGCACAATAACATACATGAAAAATTCACAAGAGAGTTTCAATAAAAGATGTGAAAAGGCAGAAGAAAGAATTGGCAAATTTGAAGATAGTTCAATTAAAATTATCCAGTCTGAGAAGCAGGAAGAAAAAACTAAAGGGAAATAAACAGAGCCCAAGAGACCTGTGGGACACTGTCAGGAGTAACAACATACACACATAATAGGCGTTCTGGAAGAAAAGGAAAAAGAGAAAGGGGCAGAAAGAATATTTAAAGAAATAATGGCCAAAATTGTCCAAATTTGATAAAAGATATAAGTGTACATATTCGAGAAGCTCAACAAACTCAAAATAGGATAAGCTCAAAGAGGTCAACAGAGATACATTACAATCAAACAACTGAAAGACAAACTCAAAGAGAGGATCTTAAAAGCAGCAAGCAAAGTGACTCATCACATACAAGGGATCCTCAATAGGATTAACAGTCAATTTCCAATCAGAAACCATGGAGGCCAGAAGGCAGTGGAATCACACATTTAAAGTGCTAAAAGGGCTTCCCTGGTGGCGCAGTGGTTGAGAGTCCGCCTGCCGATGCAGGGGACACAGGTTCGTGCCCCGGTCCGGGAAGATCCCACATGCCGTGGAGCGGCTAGGCCCGTGAGCCATGGCCACTGATCCTGCGCGTCCGGAGCCTGTGCTCCGCAACGGGAGAGGCCGCAACAGTGAGAGGCCCGCGTACCGCAAAAAAAAAAAAAAAAAAAGAGTGAAAGTGCTAAAAGAAAAAACTGTCAACCAAAAATTTACATCTGAATATACATGCACCCCAATGTTCCTAGCAGCATTATTTTCAGTTGCCAAGGTATGCAAGCAACCTAAGTGCCCATCAGCAGACAAATGGATAAAGAAGATGTGGCATATATATACAATGGATTATTACTCAGCTGTAAAAAGAATGAAATATTGCCATTTGCAGGAAGATGGATGGGCCTAGAGATTATAGTACTAAGTGAAGTAAGTCAGATAGGGAAAGACAAATATATGATATCACTTATATGTGGAATCTAAAAAAATGATACAAATGAACTTATTTACAAAACAGAAATAGACATAGAAAAACTTATGGTTACCAAAAGGGAAAGGGAGGGAGGGATAAATTAGGAGTTTGGGATTAACATATACACATTACCATATATAAAACAGATGAACAATGAGGACCTACTGTATAGCACAGGGAACTATATTCAGTATCTTGTAATAACCTATAATGGAAAAGAATCTGAAAAAGAATATAGATATACACATATTGAATAAATAATTGAATCACTTTGCTGTACACCTGAATCACTGTAAATCATTCAATTTTTAAAATTTGGTGAAAAATTCTACATCTGGCAAAACTACCCTTTAAAATTGAAGGAGAAATTATGTTATTCCCAGGTAAACAGAAACTCAGGTAATAATATTATTAGTAGACTTGCTTTACAGGAAATGCTAAAGGGAGTCCTTTAGGCTGAAATGAAAGGATACAACATAATAACCTGAAGCAACATGAAGATTAAAGAACTCCAGAAATGTTAACCACATCGGTAATATAAAAGCCAGCACTACTGTATTTCTGATGTGCAACTACCTCTGTACATTTCCTATATGACATAAAAGAAAAACGCATAAAGTAGTAATTATAAATGTATATTGATGAGTATAGAATATATAAAGATGTAATCTGTGATAATAACAACATAAATGGGGGAAAGGGAAGGGAGGTATATACAAGCAGAGTTTTGTACGATATTGAAGCTGCACTGATATCAATCCAGTAGACTGCTATACACTTAGGATGTTAATGGTAAATCTCATAAAACCACTAAGAAAATATCTGAAAAATATACAGTAAAGGAAATCAGAAGGGAATCAAAACGGCACATTACAAAAACTGATTTTTGAGGCAAGGCAATAAAACAGATAAATTTTCTGGTAAATCCCACTGAAGGAAAAATAGAGAAAATACAAATAAAATGAATCATAAATGAAATGAGAATATAACAGATGTAAAATAAATGCATATAATACTATGTCTTCTAACATGCTGAAAAGTTTGAAAACAGGTGAAACGCTTACTATGAAATAATATGTGCATTAGCAAAAATGACTCAGAAGATGAAAGTATAAACAGGCCAATAAGCAGATACAGTTATTAAACATCTGAACAGAATAACAACTCTAGGAAAAAATGGATAGTTATTAAATAATTTTTTAAGAAAAGGTTCTACCCTAAAATAGGTTTACTCGGGAATCTTACCAATGTTTAAGAAATAGGTAGTTCCCACAGTACAGAAATGATTTTGGTGCAGAGAGAAAAAATGGAATGCTTTCAAATCCACTGAACAAATCTATCATTGCCTTCATGAAATCTTATAAAAGACAGCATAACAATAAAATATATATAACAATTTCACTGATCAATATGATGTAAGCATTTTACATAGAACTAAAAATCAGAAGGAGTAATATATTTAAAGGATAAAATATCTCAAAGTGACAGAATGGTTAAATTTAAAAGTCTACTAAGAGGAAGTTTCACATTAATTGGTCAAAGAAAAAAATGAGATGATCTTAACAGATGCTGAAAAGTTAATTACCCAAATTTTAAATTCATTCCAGACCACCTCTCCCCACAAAAAAGGGACTAAAATATATATGACAAAGAAAAGCAATATCAAACGGGAAGTCTGCACCAATTCTAAGAGTAAAATTTAATAAGCACTTATACTGATGTCAAGATCAAAACAAAATATGTACAATTATTTCGCTATTGAGCTATTTTGGGTGACAGAGCAACATATGAAAATACAAAACAAGAAAAGGAGACATGAATATAGAAACAGAAAACAAATTATCACTATATTAGATAATATGATTATATATCTTGTATGTCTAGAAAATGTGAGATAATTAACATAAAAAAATTTGACTTGACCAGAACTTACAAAGTTTAGCAAATGCTTAACAATAAATATAAATAATTCACTATCAACATTGCTCCAAAACGAAACTACACATTCTCTTCAAATATGCATCAAGTATTCACAAAAACAATTACATATTACACTTCAGTTAAATCTCAATACATTAGAAAACATAACAAAAATCACACAATCCATAATTTCAAAATTTATTCTAATAAAATTCTGAATCAACAAGAAAATGACAGAGAAGAAAACTCTATGGACTAGGTTTCCAGTTTCTGCTTAGGCTGTAGAGCTGGAAAACAACTGCTCCCTGCTTTAAAGAGTAAGAACAAGAATAACAAAAGTCCAGGGCTTCCCTGGTGGCTCAGTGGTTAAGAATCTGCCTGCCAATGCAGGGGACACGGGTTCGAGCCCTGGTCTGGGAAGATCCCACATGCCACGGAGCAACTAAGCCCGTGAGCCACAACTACTGAGCCTGCACATCTGGAGCCTGTGCTCCGCAACGGGAGAGGCCGCGACAGTGAGAGGCCCGCGCAGCGCAATGAGGAGTGGCCCCCGCTCGACGCAACTGGAGAAAGCCCTCGCACAGAAACGGAGACCCAACACAGCCAAATAAATAAATAAATAAATAAATAAATAATTAAAAAAAGAGATAGAAATCTAAACACTACTTTCTTTAAAAAAAAAAAAAAAAAAAAAGTCCAGACAAACTCATGCTCTTGACTTGCCTAGAACTCACCACAGAACAGATATTGAGGGGAAAACAGCTAGCCCAAAATCTCAGATGCTTGCAGAGAGAGACTGAATTTGATGCTTACCTTGAGCAGTGCCACTGGACACCAGCTCTAATGGAGAAGATGAACAATGCAAGATCAGACAGAAAAACTCAGTGGAAAGAAGGAAACGGTAAGAAATAATCAAGCAAAAATGCTAGAAATCAACAACATAATAAGAAATATGAGAATTTCAAGAAAGACTGATCAGTAGACTCGACATAGATGAGGAAGAAAATCAGAAAACTTGAAGGTAGGTCAATAGAAACTAAACCAAACTGAAACACAAAGAAAAAAAGCAGGAAAAAAACAGGGCACCTAAGAGCTGTAGAATGATACCAAATAGTCTGACATACATGTCAGTGGAATCCCAGAGGGAAAAGAAAGGAAGAATAGGCAGAAGAAATACTTGAAAACTGAATAGCCAAAAATTTTCAAAATTGATGACAGTATCAAAGCACTATTCCAACAGCTCAGAAAACACTGAGCAGGATAAATACTCCTCCTGCAAAAGAAAATAATATAATACAATGCAATATACTAACTCATATCATACTGAAACTGCAGAAAACAAAATACAAACAGAAAATCTTACAGTCAGAGAAAAAAAAGATGCATTTCATATCTAGGAACAAAAATAAGCATTACATCAGATTCCTTATCAAAAATCATGCACGACAGCACAGTAAAATAACATCTTAAAGGTGACGAAGGAAAAAACGGTCAAGCAAGAACTTGTCCAGCAAAAATATCTTTCAAAAAAGAAAAAGGAAAAATTTCTCAGACAAAAACTAAGGGAATTAATCTCCAGCAGATTTATTCTACACAAAATGTTAAAGGAAGTTCTTCAGATAGAAGGAATATGATAACCAGACAGAAACCTGGATCTACACAAAGAAATACAGAGCCCTGGAAGTGGATAAATGAGGGTAAAGATAAAACTTTCTTTCCTTACCTTGAATTGCTCTAAAGTTAAATGACTATCTCAAGCAAAAAGAGCAGCAATGCGTTGTGTGTTCATGGCATACGTACAAGTAACATGTATGACAACAATAGAACAAAGGCAGAAGGGAAATGGGAATATACTGTTGTCAGGTCATTAAACTACAATGAAGCAGTGTAAGTTATATAAAAGTAAACTGAATAAATACATGTAATGCAAACTTTAGGACAATTAGTTTTAAAATTAAACAAGAGATATAAATAATTGCTGAGATAAAAAAAGAATCATGAGAAATGCTGAACTTTTTTGAAATTTGTAACTCAGAAGACAGAAAAATGAAACAACAGATGAAGCAAACAAAAAACAGCAACATTTTAATACAAGTATCAATATATAAATAATTACATTAATGTAAAGGGTATAAACATCAAAGTTAAAGACAGTATTGAATTGGATTTTAAAAAGTGATGTTGTTTCTAAGTAATCTACTTTCAATCTAAAGACATAGGTTAAAAGTAAAATGATGGGAACATATACTGTGAAACAATAATAAGGCTTCAGCAGTTACGTTAATATCAGAAAAAGCAGAGTTCCAAACAAAGAATACTACTGAAGACAAACAGGAACATTACATAACAATAAGAGTCAATATTCCAGGAATATACAACAATACAAAATATTTATGCACTTAAAAAGAGTTACAAACATGCAAAGCAAAAACAGAAAACTGGAAGAATGAGACAAATACACATTATAGTTGGAGAGTTCAGTATTTCTCTCAGTAATAGAACAAGAAAAGATGAAATCAGTATGGATACCAAATTCCTTAAAAACACTATGAATCACCTCGACCTAACTGACATTTATAAAAAATCTCACACAAAATACACATTGCTTTCAAGGGCACATGGAACATTTACCATACTCTAGGCCATAAAATAAACTTTAAAAAGTTCAAAAGAATGGAAATCATGCAAACAATGTTCTCTGACCATAACAAAATTAAACTACAAATTAACTAAACTACATCTGGAAATCTCAGATGTAGCTTAGTTAATCATTTAGAAATTAAACCACCCACTTCTAAATTACCCCATGGGTGAAAGAAGTCTCAAGAGAAATTATAAAATATTTTAAACTAAATGAAAATTAAATGAATACAACGTATTCATTTAAAACAGTGTTCAGAGGGAAATTTATAGCATTACATGCTGTTATAAGAAAAAAAAGAAAGGTCTAAAATAAATAATCTGGGACTTCCCTGGCAGAAGACTCTGGGCTTACACTGCAGGGGGAGTGGTTTGATCCCTGGTCAGGGAACTAAGATCCCACATGTGGTGTGGCATGGCCAAAAAAATATTAATAATAAAAATAAAATAAATAATCTAAGCTTCCATCTTAACAAACTAGAACAAAGAGCAAATTACACTCAAAGCTAACAGAAGGAAGAAATTAATAATAAAGGTAGGAACAGAAATAAATGAAATTAAAAACACTAACATTAAAGACAATATCAATGAAGTCAAAAGCTGGTTCTTTTAAAGAACTGTAAAATTGATAAACCTCTAGCCAGACATAACAATAAAGAAAGTGAAAACCCAAATTACCTATAACGGGAATGAAAGAGTGGACATCCACAGAGACTCTCACATATACATTTAGGTCCATAATCCATGTTTGCCAGGGGGTGGGGAGAGAGGGGTGAACAGGTGGAGCACAGAGGATTTTTAGGGGGGTGAAGCTATTCTGTGTATTATAATGATGGATACATGTCATTACACATGTCTCCAAACCCACAGAACATAAAACCCCAAAAGTGAACCCTAAGGTAAACTATGGACTTTGAGCGACAATGATGTGTCAATGTACGTTCATCAGTTAAAAAAAAAAAAAAAAAAAAAAAGACAGGCACTTCCCTGGTGGCTCAGTGGTTAAGAATCCGCCTGCTGATGCAGGGGACACAGGTTCGAGCCCTGGTCCGGGAAGATCCCACCTGCCACGGAACAACTAAGCCCTTGCACCACAACTACTGAAGCCCGTGCTCTAGAGCCCACGAGCCACAACTACTGAGCCTGCATGCCACAACTACTGAAGCCCGCACACCTAGAGCCCGTGCTCCACAACCATAGAAACCACTGCAGTGACAAGCCTGCACACTGCAAGGAAGAGTAGCCCCCGCTCGCCGCAACTAGAGAAAGCCCGCGTGCAGCAACAAAGACCCAATGCAGCCAAAAATTAAATTTTTTAAAAAGACAAATGACAGATTGACAAAATACTGACATTTATAACAAAGGGTTAATGTCCAGAGCATATTTTTTAAAACTGTGAAATCAACAACAACAAAAAATTTAAAACAATAAAAATGGGCAAAGAACCAGAATAAAAAATTCAAAGAAATAAAAATGGATATAACATGGAAAAGCACGGTCAATCTCATCACTTATCAGCAAAAGTAGCAATGAAACAATGAAGAAGATTGGCAAAAATAAGGTTGATAATATGCACTGGCAAGGGTGTGGGGAAATGTACAGCCACATATGCCTTTGGTCAGAGTGTAAACTGGTATACCCTTTAGGGTAATTTAATAGATATCTATAAAAATTTTTAAAGCACAGATAACAGATATCTTAAAATTTTTTAAATGCAAACGCACAGTATTTATATTTAGGGTCACATCACACTAGTTCAGGCCAAGGGACCACGAGCAAAATAATTGTGTGTCCCCTCTGGAGAAAAACCATTTCATTTCTGGCTCTGTCTCCTCATGCTCGTAACACCAAGGAAGCCATAAACTGTTTTTGGTGCAGCTGCAGGAGAGTTAAGCCTCCATCATCAGCCTGGGCCCCTGAGAGGCTGGGTGGAGCTGACCCCCCCACCAACCCGCCCTCCTCATGCAGCATGAGTGAAAAATAAAACTCTGTTGCATTAAACCACTGGGAATAAAAACCGCACAAATCGTTGACCCAGCACTTTGTCTTCTGGGTTATCTATCCTGACTGTACAACTGTTTCTAAAGGGAAAAAGAAATCAAGGCAGACCGTAGGTAATCATCTATCAAAGGAGAATGATTAAAGAAATTAAAACAGAGCTATACGCTTTGATATAATAGTATGACTCCATTTCTGTTAAAATACACATATGCAAATGGATACAGGGCTAGAATAATTCACTGTTAATTGTCTATAACTGTTGCTTTTTTTTTTTTTTTTTTTTTTTGTGGTACGTGGGCCTCTCACCGTTGTGGCCTCTCCCGTTGCGGAGCACAGGCTCCGGACGCGCAGGCTCAGCGGCCATGGCCCACGGGCCCAGCCGCTCCGCGGCACATGGGATCCTCCCGGACCGGGGCACGAACTCACGTCCCCTGCATCGGCAGGCGGACTCCCAACCACTGCGCCACCAGGGAAGCCCATGTTGTCTAATTCTTAACAACGCTCGGCTCTCAGGCTGGGAGTGGGATCAGGAAAGAGGCACTAAGGAGATCTTTCATTTTTATTCAATAGTCTTCTGCACTGTTTAACTTTTCTCGGTGCAAGCTATTTATATAGCATCCGTGCCACTGTTAAATCAATAAAAATATTTTCAAATAAATGCATTTCCTATATAACCTAAACGACCAGCTAGAAGATATAATGGGAAAACTGAGCCCATTCCAAAAAGCAACCAGAAAGATTAAATAGCAGAGGTTAACTTCTACAAGAAATATTGAGAAACCGTAAGAGGAAAAACCACAAAATTCTGCTGAGATATTTTAAAGGCCTCAAATGAATGGAGCTATATGTACAATGCTTCTGGGTGGGAAATCTTAATATATTAAAGATGTCAGATTGCAACCAACTGATCGATAAAAATCATGCAGTTACAATCAAAATCCCAAAGGGTCCTTTTCAGAACTGTTCAAAATGATTCTCAAGTACCTCTGGAAGAATTAAACAGAAATAGTCAAGAGATTTTGAAAAAGAAGAAAAATGAGGAGGCACTTCCACAATTATATAATAAAGCACGATATAAAGCCACAATCATTGTGAGTATAGTATTTGGGCACGAAAAAAAAATCAAATGAATAAGAGATGAAGCCCGGAAACAGCCCTCAGTATATTAGGAAATAGAATCTGAAAGGGAAAAAAAGTGGCATCAAAAATTAGTGCCAAAAGGAAGAATTCTTGGATAAGTGGGATGATTCAATAGGAATGGGGTGAGAAGCAGATCCTCACCTCACAATAGAGGAATCAGAGTTCAGTGTTTGTTTAAATCTAATTCCAGATGGTTCTGAGAGTCAGAAAGCTGAAGGACACACACACCACCACCACCACCACCGCATACAAAACTGAAAACCTAGAATAAAATGGAGGTGGAGAGCCAACTGATTTTTAGTTGAAAGATACCCTACATTTAAAAAGAATATTTTTCACTCTGAAAAAATTTGTATATAAAAATAGAAACAAAATCAAAAGGCACACAGTAAAATGGAAAAAAATCAAGAGACATTTCAGACAAAAGCTTAAATAATTACCACATGAAAATCTCAGGAACATCATTAAGAAAGGTACATAAATGAGCAAAGGGCATGAAGAAACTCTTCACAGATGGTATATACAAATGGCTATTAAATATGTAAAAACACTTTAATTAATGAGTGAAAATGTAAACAAAAACAAGAATGAGGTGCTGGTTTTTATCCATCAAATTAAAGGGTTTTTTTGAAAATCAATAGTGCTTAATGCTGACAAGGGGATGGACCCCTTGATGTACCACTGTGAAGCGCCACAACTTTCAGAAGGGAATTTTTTTTTTTTACATCTTTATTGGAGTATAATTGCTCTACAATGGTGTGCCAGTTTCTGCTTTATAACAAAGTGAATCAGCCATACACACACACACATGTTCCCATATCTCCTCCCTCTTGCGTCTCCCTCCCTCCCACCCTCCCTACCCCACCCCTCTAGGTGGTCACAAAGCACCGAGCTGATCTCCCTGTGCTATGCGGCTGCTTCCCACTAGCTATCTATTTTACCTCCGGTAGTGTTTACATGTCCGTGCCACTCTGTCGCTTTGTCACAGTTTACCCCTCCCCCTCCCCATATCCTCAAGTCCATTCTCTAGTAGGTCTGTGTCTTTATTCCTGTCTTACCCCTAGGTTCTTCATGACATTTTTTTTTTCAGAAGGGAATTTTACAATATGTATTAAGAGCCTTGAACACCAATACTCTTTGACCCAGTAATGCCTCTTCAAGGACTCCAAAAACTTGGCAAAGCATCATACATGTCTACTGCAGCATACATGGAAGCAGACTAAAATGTAAATCTCTAACAAACAGGTTAAAATGAAACGGGTACGCTCTAAAAATTGTATCTACACATAGGCTTTAATGATGTGGAAAAGTGATGAAATATTAAATGGAAAAGAATGATTTTCATAGCTTCAGGGAATCCTAAATTGCTCCAGTTATGGCCCTTAACAAGTAACATCTTTCTGTGTGCACTCCCTTTGCAGTGGGACTTCACCTCTCTTCTTATCAAATGGTGGAGTGTATTTTCCAACGCTTGAATCTGGAGTAGGCTCATGACTTGCTTCAACCACCACAATGTGGTAGAAGTGACGTCATTCAACTCCAAACTCTGAATAAGCCTTAAGAGACACTGTAGCTTCTAATTTCACCTCCTTGGTCCACTGCCCTGAGACCACCAGGTAAAGAAGCTGGTCTAGCCTACAGAGGATGAGAGGACCAGAGGTGCCCAGCCAGCTGCCAGTACCTTGTGCCAGAAAGGTGAGTGAAGCCTCCTTGGACCATCCATCCCAGCTGCATGAGTAAGCCCAAGACACCAACAGAGACCATCCAGCGCACCCACTGAATCATGAGAATGATAAACTGTTATTTTTCAGCCACTAAGTCTGTAGCTGATATAAAATTGTATTAGAGAACTAGCTCAATCATGTAACATACGACACACGTAACCTTAGACAAAACGACAAGGAGGAAATATTAACAGGAATAGAAAACCTTATTTATAGAATTATCTCAGACATGCAGAATACACACACCTGGGAAAAAAGAGAGGAAAGGCTGTGAATGCTATATCCAGGGAGTAGGAATCGAGTTGAGTATCTTCATTATACTCTTTTATATTTATGAATTTCCTTTTATTCACAGAAAAACACATGTATATAGCATTATGCTTTAAAAATTCATTTATTTCCCCAACTAGATTGTGAACTCTTTGCTGCTAAGTAAAGACTATGTCTTTCGACTGTGGACCTGAAGGCTTGTCACGTAGCAGGTGAACAATAAATGTTTGATAAATGAAAACATGAAGCACCTGGGCGTCACAGATTCCGGATTTTTGGGCTGTGGCTGCCAAACTCCTCTTGCCCCCCAGCTTTCCCCTAATGTCCAATGGACCAGACCTAGCGCCCAGGGGTCAATGACCACCCATCCAAGTTGCCCTACGGCAGGTCTCCTGGCCGCCGTGTGCTGGCTCAGGCCAAAGGGCCTTCCTGTGGGGTCCTCTAGGGACTGTTCTTGTTACCCTGTATCATCATATCGTTTCTAGATTAACCATACAAAATTACTATTATCATTTCAATGTAACACTCCAAGCAGCCACAGCTGTTCTCTCAGAGCTAATACAAAATATAGAACTCGTTTATTCATTCAACAAACACTTTATTGAGTGCTTATCATGTGCCAGGCGCTATGCTAGACACCAGAGGTACAACGGTGAGTAGAATCACATGTGGTCCTTATTCTCATGGGCGTACAGTCTAGTGGGGGAGGCACATACTGATCAATAACATCACCAATAAACATATAATGACAAACACTAAATGTTTGGAAAGAATTCACTGCTTGACCCCGGCTACCAAGAAACAATTAGTTATACTGAATTATCAACCTGGAAGCATGGGACAGCCCCAGAGGAAACCATTCCCCTTCCTACACAAAAGTAATTAGCACAGGTGACCAGAATGCTCTAGGTTATAGAAAATATGGACAAGAATGAAGTTGAGAAGGTCTGTGGTGTGGACAGGGACCACCTGGAAGAAGGAAAAGGAGGAAACAAGGGCTGGGGGTGCAGGCTTCCTGGCCTTCTGCCCAGACCATGCAATCAAACATCTTCATCTGAGTGAGGCAGACAGAGGACTGTGTCTCATTCATGGGGAGCAGAGGTGGGTGTAGGAAGGGCTGGCTCTCTGACTGCCTGGCTAAGGGACTGGATGAATCATACCTACAGACTCACTTCCTGGCAGATGAAGTGAAGGTCTGAGCTGCAGCAGTCAGAGACTTCCACCTCTGTTCTGGCAAGTCCTACAAATGGATGGAGGTGTCATGTCACAAGAAGTCACCTCGGGGCAGTGTGGCCAGTGAATATCCCCCCTTCTAAGTTCATCCACCCAGAGCCAGCCACTCTGCTTGGGGAGAAATCAGAGATCCGCCTGATACAGCATTTGGAGCTAAAAGAACATTTCCAGACAATAAAAAATAAATGTGAAAAACCTTGAACAAGATGATCCTTGTTTAAGGAGACTTCTGGAAATTTCCTTCTGGTTCTATGACTTTAAATGCTCTGGTAGAGAAGTAGCCTCAAAGAGGCCAGAACACAAAGCTTCCCCAGGTTGCCTTCACCAAACTGCAGACGCTTTAGTGGTGGCATTCTGATGTCTAAGCCCACACTGAAGTCATAATCCTCTCCTCATTTTTAACAGACTGCATGTTTGCACAAAATGGGTTACTCTGTTTGTAACAGAATGGCCACATCTAGCCCTCCAGAAAGACAGACCCATTAAGTTAGGGGAACGAATCTCATCTGAACCCTGGCACAGGTCAGGGCTGGTACTTCAAGGGGGCTGTAATACAAGGCACAATTGTTTCATTGCCACTCACGGGGAAAATTCCAGTAAGAGACCATTGATGTCTCTTACACCACAAGTGTCTTCTCTTCCAATATGGCGTCAGGGTACTGAGGGAGTCTAGATCACCTTACAATTATCCAGAAAGCAAGGCAAATGGTTCCTCTTCCAACAGGAGGGCTCAGAGGGCCAAACTCCTCATTGGTGGGGCAAAGATGGCACCCTTCCCTCCCCTGTGTGCCATGAGAAGGTTGTGGAGGATGTTAGGTCAACGGAAAAACCAGCATGGGTTGGAAGGATAGGAGGAAACTCTCATTCACCCAATAGGAAATAGAAAAGTCACAGCCATTATCTTGGTACAGCCTCATCACTCCCTTAGAAGGAGCCAACACCATCCCATGTTGAGGATGAGGCTCAGAGAAGATTTCCATCAAGGAGAAAATTCAGCCTGTCCCTTGAGAATACGAAGGGCATCACTGTACCCAAGAGGCAATCAATACGTACTAGCTGGTAGTCAGACCTCCTTTTAAAAATGAACAAATAGGGGCTTCCCTGGTGGCACAGTGGTTGAGAATCCACCTGCCAATGCAGGGGACACAGGTTCGAGCCCTGGTCTGGGAAGATCCCACATGCCACGGAGCAACTGGGCCCGTGAGCCACAACTACTGAGCCTGCGCGTCTGGAGCGGCCCCCGCTAGCCCCGACTAGAGAAAGCCCTTGCACAGAAACGAAGACCCAACACAGCCAAAAATAAATAAATAAATAAAAATTAAAAAAAAAAAAAGAAAATGAATTCAATGTAATGTGGTACATGCTCTTTAAAAAAAATTGAACAAATAAATAAAAGGCATGGTCTTCTTTTTAAACTTATAAATGGAAAATACTAGACGCTCATTTTGTAGTTCAAATTCTTTTCAGCCCCGAAGTATGAAGACAGAGCAGACAGGAATCTGGTAATGATGGAATCTGTATTACAAAGTAAAACTGATGCAATCCTTACTTATTATAAAGCAAAGTGAGGCAATTACCTACCTACATTCCTATTTTTAAATACAAAGATAAAAACTCTCTTCTGGAAACACAACTCCTGTTTGCAAATTGAATAGAAGCATAAGACACCAGTCCAACAACAGGAAATACAAATAGAAGAAGCACAGTGAGCACTTCCCTGGTGGCGCAGTGGTTGAGAATCCGCCTGCCAATGCAGGGGACATGTGTTTGAGCCCTGGTCTGGGAAGATCCCACAGGCCGTGGAGCAAATAAGCCCATGTGCCACAACTACTGAGCCTGTACTCTAGACCCCACATGCCACAACTACTGAAGCCTGCACACCTAGAGCCCGTGCTCCGCAACAAGAGAAGCCACCACAATGAGAAAACCACGCACCGCAACGAAGAGTAGCCCCCCCTCGCCGCAACTAGAGAAACCCCGTGCGCAGCAACGAAGACCCAATGCAGCCAAAAATAAATAAATAAATTTATTTTAAAAAGAAAAGAAAAGAAAAAGCACAGTGAGTTCTGCTTATGACTTGTTTTGAAAACACACATTTGTTCCAGTACGATTGATATGAAGGTACAATTTGAACATAATGCAAACTTTGTGTTCACGTGTGCAGTTTTCACCCATCAGAAACACTAGGTGAATGCAGAAACCCACACAAAATGTGCACTCACGCACACACACACACACGTCACACATCTACCAGCCGCCTCAGTTCGCCATGTGTGTTATGAGCCACAGCGATCCACAGCTTTCCTCGAGTCAGACAACCCTCCTTCCAAACTCACAACCACTCTTCAGCTGCAGCCCTTCTCAAACCCACTTCCACAGGCCAACTTCCAGTCACATGTATTGCTGTAGGTATGTGTTTCTTAACCATTTAACATGTGCAGAACTGTGCTGCCTTCCTTTTTTGACTGTGTCACTGACAACGTTTTTGAGCTTTGTGCCTTAATCTCACTCCTCCCATAAACCCTGTGGGTTATTATTGCATGATTCTGGATAGCATGGTGATTTTTAGGGACACCTAAGTCACTTCAAACAGAACTTGCTGTACGTGGAAAAATGTTCTTCCACGGTTGATTTAATTTTTTAAGGAAATACACAGCCTTTTAAACTGGTACAGCCCTTCTAGCGGTCATCTGGCAATATATACCAAGTTATGCCCATGTCTTTTGACCAAGTAATCCCATTCTAGGAAACATAAAACATAATTCAACAGGGATTGCAGACATAATTTAACAAGAAAAAGGAAACAAGACATGTGAAGATGTTCATTGTGAAACTGATGGGTGTGTGTGTATGCAAAGCCATGGAACATTATAATTACAACGACTATGTAACCCAATAGTAAATGACTGTAATATATGGTTTGTTAAGTGGAAAAGGGAAAAAAAAATGTATGTAAACTGATTGACAGTATGAAAACAAAGTCTGGGAAAAACAATATTTGTTTACACAAGCACACACACACAAGCACACAGAGTTGTGTTTTAAATTTTTAAAAAGCTAAGTCACCAAGAAGGATTTTCAATAAGCTAATTTTCAGTTTTGCTAAAAATCAGAAATAGTTCTTCACTGCGTATCACATACCCAGCACACTATTTATTTCAAGATGTGAAGGAAGTAATTTGAAATTTTAGTTTTGTGAATACATATTTTTGTACCAGTACCAATCTGCACCCTGAACTACAGCTGGTTATCTTCAGTCTGTCACTAAAACTAATTTGCAGCCTGCTGCTTTCTGTAAATATGGAAACAATGGTCCCTTTGCAACAAGCAAATACACAGGGCAAAACATACCAACAGAAAGTAAAGGTTTTATTGAAAGACTGGAGAATTGTACAATGCTTACAGGCTGACTGTGTTAATGGGAAAAGAAGTGGGAGGGTTTGATGGAAGCAGGGCCATTACCAAGAACACAACTTTCTGGACAAACCAGATGGCCAACAGGAAGTGAGGAGTTTTCACGTTTAGCACAGAAGGAACCACCCAATGGGTTCTGTGAAAACTATAAACTCTGTATCTTTTTTTTTTTTTTTTTTTTTTTTGCGGTACGCGGGCCTCTCACTGTTGTGGCCCCTCCCGTTGCGGAGCACAGGCTCTGGATGCACAAGCTCAGCGGCTATGGCTCACAGGCCCAGCCGCTCCGCAGCATGTGGGATCTTCCCGGACCGGGACACGAACCCGTGTCCCATGCATTGGCAGGCAGACTCTCAACCACTGCGCCACCAGGGAAGCCCTAAACTCTGTATCTTGAACCATTCATGTCAGAATCTCTGAATCAGTCCAAATTCTCATGCGGGAAAGCAGACATTGACAACGTGGAGGGGAAGTGGGTGGACACGCCTGTGTGCACACCTGGGCGGGGGCAAAGATGGGACCACTTTGAATGTTTAATAGAAAGTCCTATTCTTATTAACATTTTGTGAACTGGCTTTCCCATACCAAAAAGCTCTCTCCTCCTCTGAACACCTGGGACGCAGAGTAGAAAGGAGTGGATCTTAACAGCTCTGGGGGTTCATTCGAGCTGTTTGCTGGGTTACCCTCAGCAAATTGCTTGACTTCTCTGAGCCTCCCTTTCCTCTTCAGAAATGCAGGGATAACAGTGTCTCTCAAATGGCTGTTCTGAGGATTGAATGTTTTAAAAAGCAACACCCCTGGCCGTAAGAGGGCTTAACAAATACTCATTAAATCTGAAGCCTAGTATTCCAAGAGACATTCCTATTGCCTCTACTCCTCAACTTGACCCCATCCCTGATGTCCCCAGAAAGAACATAATGCCCTGGCTGACTGCATTCAATATGGCACCGAGGGATGGGCACCCCAGCAGGATCCTGAATTATCATTTATGCAACCAGCACTGGAATGGACCAACCAGCTTCACTCACCCAGATTGCCGCAGCCATGTGTGTAGGGGATGATGAGATTGGGAGGAAAAGGGGAGAGTGAGTGCTAAGAATTGCTCTTTACACTTTAAAAGAAAAAGAAAAAACCCAACCACTGCTCACTGTG
This sequence comes from Delphinapterus leucas, assembly GCF_059928025.1. Lineage (NCBI taxonomy): Eukaryota > Metazoa > Chordata > Mammalia > Artiodactyla > Monodontidae > Delphinapterus > Delphinapterus leucas. The sequence continues at coordinate 53,413,918 of NC_143148.1, forward strand.
ATTCAACTGAATGCAATTAAGTTGTGTCTGTTTTAAGATAATGTCCAAAAACTTCCTCCAAAATAACCACTTGATGACCTGGAGACTGTGCATGAAATCACTGGTGTAAGGGAGAGCTGCCTGGTGTCCTTTGTCTGCCCTTGAAATTCTCTCTGATTCATTCATCAGCATCACCACGATGCAGGTTGCTGGTTCCTCTACATGTCAGTTAGCCCCTCACATCTCCCAGTACCTCACCACAGCAGCAAGAAATCGAATACTTGTGGACATGAATGCGGCAAACCAATCCCGTCCCGAGCAGCAGCACAGGGGAAGCCGTATCTCCCCCGCCGCCACCCACTGCGTGGGAAAAGGTGGGCTACCAGGAGGAGGAGGAAGGAGGACTCCTTAAGCCTGAGCAGGGTGCTTGGAATGGAAAATCGTAATGCAAACCCCTCTCCTTGAAAGGTGCATATGGTAAGGCAGCCCTGAGCTGCAGTGCACAGATCTGGAGCAAAGGGAAATGGGTTGTGAAAAGAAAATGCAGTTGATACCAGACACATCTGTTGCCCTTCATTTGATTTATGTAGCATGTACAGCTGGCTCTGTCAATTTGCTATCCACTGGGTGTCACAAGCTCAGTGACGTCCAGCCCAAGGGGCACTGGTCTCCCTGGTAGAAAACAGGGACTTTCTGCCAATACCTAACAGAGGGACGACTGGGGGAGGCCACGGGGATATTGGAAGCCGAGGGCACCGAGGTCCAGTGGGTGTGGCTTCATTAATAAAGGGTTTAGCTACAGACCAGAGCCTCTCTACGGCCCCCAGCAGCCCTACTTACTAGCACACGACTATCTCTTCCAGACAGCGTGTTCCTTGAGGGTGTGGCCTGTGATCTACTAAACTCTGTCTTCTTCTCCTGCAGCTCATAACACCCTGTGCAATTCATAGCACATGGTAGACACTTAACAAGTGCTAGGATGGGAGATAGGTACAAGGGTGGGCAGAAATGTGGATGAAAACATGGATGGATGGAGAGGTGGACAGAGTTTGAAGAGAAGCCAGGAGGGGCTGTGAGTACACTACACTGGGGGAAAACTCTGAAACCATTCAGGTGACTCAATCGGATTGTCATCTGCTATCTGTAAACACCCAGAAGATTGGCAGCATTTTAAATTAAATCAAATGGCCATTCGGATGCACTGTAGCAGCAGCCGTGGGTCACTCTTCAAGATGTTCCATTTGAACCATATTGAAACTTAACCCAGAGCTCAAAAGATCCCTCTAAACCTCTGATTAGCTTCAGAGAATCAATGGTCATCTGGGGATGACCATGACCTTTGACACCACCCTGCCTCTATCAGTAGAGTTTGTGGAAGTGACCCTGTGTGACTTCTGTGCCTAGACCATAAAAGTGCCATTCATTTCCACCATGCTCTCTTGGGATACTCATTCTTGGAACCCAGCAGCCATGTTGTGAGGAAACCCAAGAGAGCCCCTATGGAAAGACCACACTAGGTGTCCTAAGCTCACAACAGAGCTCAGGTCCCAGCCAACAGCCAGCATCAACCACCAGACATGCAAGCAAAGATGCTTCCAGATGATTCCAGCCCCTGGCCATCAAGCCCTCAGGTCTTCCTAGTGGAGGTACCAGACACTGTGGAGCGGAGACAAGCTGTTCCTAGGTTCCCTGTCTGAATTTCTGACGACAGAATCCGCCAGCATTTTAAAAATGTTTTACACCATTAATTTATGGGACGGTTTGTTTTACAGCCATGTTAATTGGAACACTGGAACTGAAACATTATCCCCAAACCCAAACCACTGAGCTCAAGCCTTGACACTGAGCCTCCATCCTATTAGCCCCTAGACTGCAGGGGTTGCCCTTTCCTCCTTTAGCCTTAGATACTTTGGGGGGTCTTACTACCAAACATCAATAAAATAAATAAGTCAAGAGACTGCTGCCCATCTGGTTTGTCACCCACCATGTATATATCTGTTCTGTATCTCACACATTAGATCAGACTTCCTTGGACCTGCCACAGTTCTGGCTGCTTCAGTAAAGTCATCTCTGACCCCAGCTCTCTCTGCTTCCCCAGCTGTTCTGGTTCATAAATCCCAGCATACCTCCCATAGATGCCGACCCGGGAACTACGAGAAGAAATACTATCTCCGCATTCCACGTTCAATCCAAGTAACTCTGAGGCTCACCTGAGGCTGCCAGGTGAAAGGTACATTAGTCCAAAAGTAGGTTACCATTGCACTTGATCAAAGCTCCAGTTTCAGAGATGAGAGGAAAGGTGAGCATTTATAACGCTCCTTTAGTGGACAGGCAGATTCCACAGAGCAGCATCAAAATGGTATTTCTATCCATCCCACTGGGTGGGAGGTAGCCAGGGCCTCGGAGCAGCCTCGGAGCCCCTGAAGGCACTCAGGAGCAGAGACATAACTCTGAGACAGAAACATCAGCAGACACAGAGCAGTTGGTTAAGCTCACACAAATGAGTGGTTACACCTGACTCACCTGGAGGAGCAATGGAGGTGACACCAGAGTCAGCTTAACTGAAGCATGATGCACAAATACAACTGGGACATTGGTCAAGCCATGAGCCACTGTGGCTGCAAGGACCAGGCAGCACAGAGAGGAAGAAGTGTTGTACCTGGCCCAGGCCCTGAGGAAGGAGGGGCTCATACACACTGTGCTCTTGCATCTTGGCACTGGCCTGAGAATACAGCAATCTCTGTGGGAACCCAAGTCATGACCTCTTCACAATCAACAGCGACTCGTGGCTAGGGAAGACGACAACCAGCATCAACACCCCAACTAAGCAGCTACCCGAGAGGAGTAGTTATTTTGACAATCAGAGCATCTCACCCTTGCCTCCCGTAAGGCTCTCCGTTGGCACCGCCCTAGGGCACCACCAGCCTCTCACAGCAGCCTCCAAATGGAAAACCCTACACCACCCTGGCATCCCTTCCCCCGTTCTCCATCCTCCCTCCAGAGAGGGTTTTCACAATGAAAATCTAATCAGGCTGCCCACCCTCTAACCCTGCTTGATAGTCTTCAATGGCTTCCCACTAATCAAAGTAGAAAGTGTAAAATCCCTAACAGCGACTATGGGGCCCTGCCCAGTGTGGCATCTCCCTGCACCTCCTGCCCCTTCACCCTCCCCCTCCCCCTCCCCCTCACTCTCTACCCTCCAGCCACTTTCTGGAATCACCTATGCCCCTGACCCTCACCTCGGGGCCCAGCCCTGTTGCTCTGGAGGGTGCGTTCATCTCCCATCTCTCTTCCCCTAATTAACTCCTATCCACCCCTTAGATGCAAGCAGTGGGTTCTGAGCCAGACTTCCTGGGTTCAAATTCCAGCCCTGCCCCGGACTTGCAGTTATGCCCTGGGGCAGAGGTCTACCTAGAGTCTGTCATACAGAGTGAAGTAAGTCAGAAAGAGAAAGACAAATACCGTATGCTAACACATATATATGGAATCTAAGAAAAAATAAAAGGTCATGAAGAACCTAGGGGCAAGACAGGAATAGAGACACAGACCTACTAGAGAATGGACTTGAGGATATGGGGAGGGGGAAGGGTAAGCTGTGACAAAGTGAGAGAGTGGCATGGACATATGTACACTACCAAACGTAAGGTAGATGGCTAGTGGGAGGCAGCCGCATAGCACAGGGAGATCAGCTCGGTGCTCTGTGACCACCTAGAGGGGTGGGATAGGGAGGGTGGGAGGGAGATGCAAGAGGGAGGAGATATGGGGATATATGTATACGTACAGCTGATTCACTTTGTTATAAAGCAAAAACTAACACACCATTGTAAAGTAATTATACTCCAATAAAGATATTTTTTAAAAAAAAAATGAAGTCCCTCCTGGGGGATGATAATCATTCCTGCTTCATGGGGTTATTATGAGGATTACAGAGTTAAGATATGTAAATTAGATAAGTCACAGGGCCTAGCACATAAAAAGCACTCAGTAACTGTGGGATCCTTACTCTTATCTCAGCTCAAATATCACTTCCACAGAGAGAAGCCTCATGTGGTTCCCCACACTAAGATTCCTTCATTAAATGCTCTTTCCTTCAGAGCACTTACAGCTTTTTAATTATACATCCTTTAGCGGGACTATTTGACTAGTTTATGTCCCACCCACTGGTCCAAGAGTGGGGTATGTGTCTGCTTTTGCCCACATGATAGATGGTAAACTATCCCATAATAGATAAAACAGTGATAACCTGCGGCTGCCATGATACTGAGCACCTCATATGCACAATTCCATTTAATCCTCACATCCCCCCGCTGGGAGAGACCATCGTAGCTGATTTACAGATGTGGAAACTGAGGCTTTCAGAGTTAAAGTGCTTGCTTTAAGGGTCAAGGGTTGAACTTGAGCCTACCCACTCCAGTACCTAAGATCTGTATCACCCGACCGTCTTGACCGGAGCTGACTTACCGCTCCCAGGCAAACAGGCTGGGATGGTGGCCAGGCTCGGGAGTACGACTGGCCACAACAGGGAAAGGATGCAGCTGAAAGAGGTGCAGTCGGGCAGTCACAAAGTCCAGTCTGGCAAACGTGACCTGACACCCAAGGCACCAGCAGCAGGTGACAAGTGGATGAGTGGTGGGTTGCAGGATGGAAAATCTAGAACAGTAGGCCGGCAGGCAGGCTCAGGAAAGCCTGCCCAGGGAAGAGGGTCCCAGCAGCCAGGCCTTGGTTGGAGACAGAAGCCCGGTCCCTAAGAAAGGTACTGACCAGAGGCAGGGAAGGCCTGGGATCTAGAGAAACAGGGAAGTATGAAGGTAGCAAGGACTTAGGGCCAGGAAACAATGCAGTGACCCAGGCACAGAACCAGGAAGCCAGACAAATTGTTCTTGGCAAACAAGACCAAAGTTGTCAGAAGTAGGGCACGAGCTCTGCACTTGACGACTTAATGCTCCCAGGGAACTGGGCAAGAGCCCTGGGTTCCCAAGGGACTGCTTTGAAGAGAACAACACTCATCTATCCCTTCTATAAGTACTGATGGAGCACCTGTTATGTCTCTGGCCCAGGCCAGGCCCTGGAGATGGAGCCTTGAACAAGACAGACACAGCCCTTGCCTCCTGTGAGCTTGAAGTCAAGGCAGTGTTTCTCAAACCAGAGTCTGGGGACCCTCTGGGGGTGTTTGTAAACATGAAGATTCCTGGGCCCTGCCCCAGAAGGAAGTTAGAAGCGGGAACTTGTGTGGTCTTGACTAAGTCACCTAACTTCTCAGAGCCTCGGTTTCCCCATTTGTAACCGGGAAATAAGACTGGCTCATGGGTTGCTGTATTAAATGTACTTGGCACGTAGGAGGGATTCAACACAGGCCGGGATCATCATGACCACCATTTACATCTTCCGCATCACCATCTTAGAATACAGTCTACGAGACTTCATTTGAACAAGACCACTAGTCACTGGCATGCACTACATTTTGAGAATCACTGCACTGTTTTTAGCTCTGCAGGCAGTTCCGGCTCTTGCAACAAGGGGATCAGCCAGCAACTCAAAATTGAGACAAACAAGTATCTGCATTCAAGGCCGCCTGGAGGAAAACAAGGTCATCTGGGACCCCAGCTCAGAACCCGTGCACGCTGTCGTCTCCCCTAGAAGCCCAGACTCGGCGACAGGAAGCAAGGAGGCCACCCCCGACTGCTTCACGCTGTGCAGTCATGGGGGACAGGAAGCACCTTGCTCACAGCTTGCGTCTGTCTGTGCAGAGATGATGACTCGGCCCAAGGGGAAACTGAGAAGTCACCAAGTCTGCCTTGGCCACTTCTTTCTGGCCCCAGCCCTCCGTGAAATCAGGGGGAGCTTCAAGAGCACCATGGATATTCCCTGTGCTGGGTCATTTCCCAGCAACAATCCCGTCTCCTGTGCCTTGACGTTAAAGCAATTATAGAGTAAAACAACATGTAGGCAGAAACAAGCAGGTCACGAATGAGGGTGTAAAGATAGGGAATCCAGGTTTCTGCAGTGCTCTGAAACTGTGCAATATTCGCACCAGCTGAGGAGAGAAACCCACTCGGCTGCTCTAGAGCCTCTCTCCACTTCCCCTTACCGCTCCCCCTCCCTGGGGACGCACCGGATTCCATGCTGGATCCTGGAAACCACAGACAGCCAGCTGAACTCTAAATGCCAGAAACCCAACAACGCAAGGAGACAAAAACTAGGGATGTTTTGCCCATGTTTGCCCATGCAGATGTGATGCTAATTTCTACCACATTTACGAACAATCACCATTTAGAGCCCAGTGACCAGGCAGTGCAAAAATCATCCACACACATAAAACCCCCGAGGAACTTTATCATCACTCCCATTTGATCCCAAGAACAGGAAATACTCTGGCAATGAGTGTGCACTCTTCTATCAAAGCAAGGAGCACGATGCTCTGCTGACAGTCTTTAAACCTTGAGGGACTTTACTGGGGACCCTACCCAAGCCTTCAATGTGGCTTCTGAGAGAGTTGTTGCTGCGGACAAGGCATGTCCCTGGCATTTCTACCTGGGACTCAGGATGCATTTTCCTCTTGGACCAATACACAAATGAGGGGAGGCTGGTATGCTGCTCTGATGACCACAGTAACTCTGCAGCTTTAGCGAGGGAAGACTTCAGTGGGCTGGCCTGGGAATCCAACTTGTAAAATCAAACGCTGGGAGCCCAACCACTTCAGAAACTGAGCATGTGTGGTTGCTTAAAGGCCCTCTTTAGAGCCACTGGTGGGGTTACTTATCTTAAATAAGAGAATAGACTAAAATAGCCAAAGAGAACCCACATCACATCACTATAGGGAAGTGGCTACAGAGACATGATAACTTCATCCTGAAGAGACTTTAAACACACTGAGTGCATTTCCGCTAAGACCCCAGGAAAATGTCACCTCCTCCCAGGCAGTTGGGGGCTTCCTCTGAAGCCCACGCAGTGTCCCCCATGTGTGGCCAAAACAAGGAGGACAGTACAACACCATGAGAACAACCAGGACAACCAATCACTGCTATTCTCTGGCTGCTCCCATGTGCCCAGAGAAACACTTCACCTGCGGTAACTTACTGACTCCTCACTGCTCCCATCTGACAGGTGAGCAAACTAAGGCTCAGGAAAATTAAGGCGTCTGCCTAAACTTACAGAGCCAACACGTGCTGAAGGCTGGATGTGAACCCATAACTGACTGGGAAGCCTGAGCTCTTTTCTGCGACCCTGGGCAAGTCTGAGCAGAGAAACACCGCTCCACGGGAAAGTCCTTGGGATAGGTGGTGATGACTGGCCACGCTGCTCCTTGAGCTGCGAGCTCTTCCTTGTTCACGAGACTCAAACTCAGCCTGGGCATCTGTGACCACCTTCTTCTAAGCAGATTGATCATCTAGCATACAACCCACTACATTTCACTGAGTCTAAAACACACACAATTTTCCATGTTATCATTTCTGCAACCAGGATTAAAATCAAGGGTGCCTTAACAATGGCCCAGCTTGGCCATCCTTCTGCTTCTCCAGGACGGAGCTCAGCAGTGCCCACAGGGACGACTCGGCTGTTACGCCCCCCTCCTCACCACCCCTCCCCTTTATCCCGGTGCTACCCAGTCCCCCGAGTCCTGCCCGCCCTTCCCTCCACCCACTGAACCCCAGTGCGGGAGCCCCAGCTGCGCACTCGGGGACTGTGCACCAGGCAGGGCGAGCGAGAGATACTGGCGTTGCCCAGGGCTGGGGTCTGCCAGCTGCGCTAGCGCCCCCTGTAGAGACCCTCCCTGATGAAAGGGTGGTTAGGGAAATACTTGGGCGCCATCTAAAAGAGCCCTATGAACAAATTAGAAGTTCCCACTGACAGGGAAGCACTGAGTCATCACATATTTCACAGGAGTATTTGGGGGTTTTTTTAGCGCAGAGGTTCTCAATCTTGGCTGCACACTGGCGGCAGTTTTTAAAAATATCAATTAAAAAATAAATAAATAAGGAAGGAAAGGAATGAATGAATGAAAACCAATGCCCAAACCCCAAATTACTGATGTAACTCGTCTGAAATGGGGCCTGGGCCTCAAGATATGTGATTGCTCCCCAGGTGATTCTAATGTTTAGAGGCATGTAAAACAACAGAGCACCTTATAATCAGTGGTGTCTCAGCGTCAACGAAAGTGAACGCAGGGCCAAATGCTCAGAATTTACCCAGGGAACTCAGCTAAGTCCCCCAGACACTCCAGTTCCTTTTTTTTAGATTGAGGTAACATTACATAACACTTTATATATGGCTTGCAACATTATATAAATTTCACATATACAACATTATATTTCAATGTCTGTGTACACTACAGCATGCTCATCACCAAAAATTTAGTTTCCATCTGTCACCATAGAGTTGACCCCCTCCCTTGCCCTTCCCCTCTGGTAAACACTAATCTGTTCTCTATATCTGTGGGTTAGTTTTTCTTTGGTTTGGTTTGTTCATTAATTTTGTCTGTTTGTTTTTTATATTCCACATATGAGTGAAATCATACAGTATTTGTCTCTGTCTGACTTATTTCACTTAGCATAATATCCTCAAAATCCATCCATGTTTTAGCAAATGGCAAGATTTCGTCTCTTCTACGGGTGAGTAGTTCCATTGTATATACGCATACAACTCATACAGCACCAAAAAAAACCCAACAACCCCAACTAAAAAATACGTAGAGGGTCTGGATAGACGTTGTTCCAAAGAAGACATACAGATGGCCAACAGTCACATGAAAAAACGTTCAACATCATTAATTATTAGGGAAATGCAAGTCAAAACCACAATGGGATCTCACTCCAGCCCCTTCTCATGAGTCACTGTACCAGGTCAACAATGGCAAAGCTGGGTATGTTTTGCATACAGAAGAATGGGCGTTTAAGCTTCACGTATATTTTATCTGCAATCCTCAGAACATATCTAAGGCTGGTTTGATCAGGCCCATCTTACAAATAAGGAAACTGAGGCTCAAAGAGGTCTTATTACTTGCCCAAAGTTACAGAGGAAGTTATTGGCAGACCTCCAAAACCTATGCCCTTTCCAAAACATCATGCTGGTTCTCCAACATATTGTGTCTCCTCTGTGGACAGGGCTAGCAGCTAGAATCCAAGGACAGGTAAGCCACAGGCTGTGTACTCTAAGAGTTTATAATCCACTCCAGGAGGCAGATTGGTACCCTGGCCATTATCATCCAGGTCACCCTCCAACATACAAAGGGCTGAGGAAGTCCACAAGACGAAAAAATAGTCTTGACAGGAGGAGTCAGTTTCCACATAGAGGAACACTGGACTTGCCCCTTAGGGTCAGGAGGATTTCCACAAGCACAGTAGAGAGAGAGGGCAAAGGCACAGAGGGCCCAGGTGCCATGACCCCATCCTGCCGCAGGGCGTGTAGGCCTCTTACCTGCCAGGGTCAGCAGGAGTGCTATATATCCATCCTCTCTGGCCCTGTGTGTCATGGTACCCATTTCAGGGACCTGCTTAGGCTTACCATCTGCCTCCAAGTACATTTAGGTGTGTGGCACGGGTCCAGGAATTCCTGGAGAGAGGAAAAGCAGCCCGGAGAGCCATCTCAGGCCGTCTCTTCTTAAGAGCTGTTTCTCCCTACACAAAGGCTGCATTCCCTGTGCATGGCCCAACAGAAGGGAACTTTGCCCAGAAGGGTTGTATTAATTAATCCCTGGCCTGGTATCAAGTCCAGCTTTGGCCTCACAGCCCTGAGGAACTGCGCTGAACATCCAATTTACAGTTCGCATTCCGTCTGTGGCTAAATCTGAGGCTGGGAGATGGGACCTTAACTTCAACTGCTTCTGCACCCCAGACTCCCCACACTGCAAACCCTCTGAGTGTCAGAATGCACCGTGGCCCCAGTGGGCCTTCCTCAGAAGGGCCACCACGCTCCAGATGCTGTGATCCCCCTGGAGGACCACGCAGGGCAAGCACCATCCTGCAGCACACTGACTTTATCTCAACAAATCCTCCTTTCTCATAAATCCCACAAATCATTCCCCTCCATTCCTCAGGCCACCTGTTGTTGTAAATAAAGTTTTACTGATAACACAGTCATACCCATTTTTTACATGTTGTCTTTCTACAGCTACTTTCCAGTCTTGATGACAGAATTGAGTAGTGGACAGAGATTAAATGGTCCATAAAGCCAAAAATATTTATCCTCTGGCCCTTAAAATAAAAAGTTTGCCAACTCCCACCAAAATGAAAAAGAAGAAAAGGAGGAGGAGGCAGAGACTTAGGGAAATTATTTATGTCTTAGCGTTCCTGTCACAAGGCTCTTTTCTTGATTGTTATTTTCTATTATTGTTAGGGTTACTTCTCTCAAAGAACAAATCTGCTTTAGAACCCTGGAGAGGGACTTCCCTGGTGGCACAGTGGTTAAGAATCCGCCTGCCAATGCAGGGGACATGGGTTCGATTCCTGGTCCGGGAAGATCCCACATGCCGCGGAGCAACTAAGCCCTTGCGCCACAACTACTGAGCCTACGCTCTAGAGCCCGTAAGCCACAAATACTGAGTTTGCGCGTCACAACCACTGAAGCCCGCCTGCCTAGAGCCCACGCTCCACAGCAACAGAAATCACCGCAATGAGAAGCCCGCACACCGGAATGAAGAGTGGTCCCTGCTCGCCGCAACTAGAGAGAAAGCCCGCACACAGCAATGAAGACCCAACGCAGACGAAAAAATAAATAAAATTAAACAAAAAAAATCTTGGAGATATCCCACTTAACGCTGGATGAAGATCCAGATTCATTAGTATGGCCCATAAAATCCCCTAACACCCTCCCTCTGCCTACCTCAAACACACACACACAAGACATGACACAAAATATTTCAGTGTGACTTGCCTATAGTAGAGGCATTGTTTTACGAAGTTTTTGTTTCACACACGTATACATACACACTCATTTATGTATTGAGCCCACAATACAAACTGTTTTTTTTTTTTCAGTAGATCACAGTCAAAAAAGTCTGAAAGCCACTACACTAAAACTCTATGAATTCGATCTCACATCTACCCACTGCTCTGCATCACCAAGTCATGAAATCTCTTACCCAGACCTGTGTGGCAACCTCCTACCTGTTCCTCCTGCTTCCAGCCCTCACCCCCACCAGTGCATTCTGCATGCGGTGCCCAACTCTGAAAGGCCCTGTCCTGAAACCTTATGGCGGTTTCCCAGTGGTTTAGGAATAAAATCCAGGCTTCTCATCACAGCCCACAGATACACATGGTTTACTGCCTGCCTGCCCGCCCGCCCCACTCCTGTACCCCACCCCAGTCCTGCTGCCGTCTAGTGGGTCCTTGGCCATGTTCAACTCTTTCCCATTGCAGAGCCTCTTTGTGGGTATTATCCCCTTGGATACTGGGGTTGAATTGGGCTTAATTAAGTAAATATTTTAACTTAATATATTGGGGATACACTGAGCTTGAGTATTTCCAAGTCTCATATATCCACCTTTAATGTGTACGCGCGCGCGCACACACACACACACACACACACACACACACATATGCCTTGCCTCACCAACTCCTATGCATCCTTTAAATCCTAGTTTAATATCACTTCCTCAGAGTATCTTCCCTGATGCCCTAGACAAAATCAAGGACCCCACACTTTTAGCACTCTTTTCTATCCCTTGAAACACAACACAATTGTCATTAGCAATTTGGGTGATTCACCATGACTGTCCTCTTATACTCCCGGACAGCAAGCCCCATGTAGCAGGTTCTATGTGTGTCCTGCCCACCACTGTGTCCCCAGCATAACCCCCAGCCCACAGTAGGTACTCTGGAAACATTTGTTGAATGGCTGAGTCAACAAATCACCTTCTACACTCTGCAGATCTCAACCCACAAATTGCAAATTCTCATGGTCACGTCTACGAACTACACTCGGTTGCTGGGGCCTAAACTAGATGTGAAGTTCCAGCAGTCCACAAGAAATTGTGGCAACGGGTGTGTTTGACCGACCTGAGAAACCTGAACCCAGGCTGAACTGGAAAATGCTTGGCGTATTTTGCTCCCGAAGGCCTGCCAGCCCCAGTGTGACTGACGTGCTTTTGTGACAAACACATGCCCTGCTATTCAAGAGTGAGACCTGAGTTCTAGGTGAGTGAACCTTCATTTGTTCAAATTCTCACTTGTCCCGAACATTCTTGGTGTCACTCTACCCACAAGCTTCTAATACGCTGGGACAGGAATCTTTCATCTTCTGAAGTGGGATGACAATTAGTTACTCACTGGCTCTTAAAAGGCCAACTGTGAAATGTTCCTTCGCATATATTCAAGCTTCTTCCATTGTACGTGTGTGAGTCACAAAGAAGCAGTGACATCTATTTCAAGTTCAAAAATGATTTGCTAATCCGAAAAAAAAAAAAGTCAGGTTCAGATGAATTAAGCTTGGTATAGATACCAACAGGAAAAGGGGTATGTGGGAAGAATTGAAAGATTGGAATTGACACATATACACTATTGATACTGTGTATAAAATAGACAACTAACAAGAACACAGTGTATAGCACAGGGAACTCTACTTAATGCACTGTGGTGACCTAAATGGGAAGGAGATCCAAAGAAGAGGGGATATACATATATGTATAGCTGATTCACTTTGCTGTAAAGTAGAAACTAACAAAACATTGTAAAGCAACTATACTCCAATAAAAATTTAAAAAAAATATATTGGCCATGAGTTGAAACTATTGAAGCTGATTGATAGGTCCTTGGAAGTTCAGGATATTATTCTCTGTATTTTTGTGTATGTTTGAAATTTTCCACATGCACGCTGAAAAATTATTTGATGAGCATTTAGTGACTCAAATAAATATTCATCCACATGTTTGCTCTCAATAATAAGCATTTGTTTTTAAAACTGGCAATGGAATGAAAGCGTTTGTAAAGTAAAGAGGCTGATTTTAGCACAACAAACAATAATTATATGCCCTATCTCCAATTTAATTATAACCCTTTACTAAAATAACATCAAATTATGAATGAATTTCTAATTAGTATGGGTAAAAATAGTGAAATTCTATTTAGAGCAAGTTTTAAATAACTAAAAACATGACCCCAAGTACAGAGCTCGACATTCAGTATGTATTTACTGAATGAAAGACAGGCTGAGGCATCTTTCCCGAAGTGCAACTAGTTTTAGATTAAGCACAAAGAAGATTAAGAATGCCTAGGGTTCAGATCTTGGTTCCGATATCATTCTCCAATAAAAGGAACAAGGACTCCTTGGAGAAATGGCTGATACTAGGGTTGCAACAGAGAATATACAAAATAAGCCTGGAGCATCTTGTGGTGCCAGAAAGTAAGGAAGTGATTTAAAAAAAGATGGAGATGTGTCAAAGGGACACATGAGGCAACCTGAAAGAGCTTCCAATGGCCAAAGCTGGAACAATTGGAGTAAACAAAATAAGTAAGGTAGTAGTGGATTATAGCCCAAATTATAAAATAAATACAGGCAAATCCAATCATATAAATTAGCAATTAAGTAATTAGATGAATTAGGGAGAAGAGACAAGTACTCCAAGTAATTTATGTTAACATTCTCCTGTCAAGAAGGTTGCTTAACTCCCCACCCTTGAGTATGATCTGAGCTTAGTGATTCGCTTCCAAAGAACAGAGGATAAGAAGAAGAAGGGGGTACCTTTACAGTGGAGAAACCAGATATGACCTCAGTCCCATGATCAAGGTCCACATCAGCAGTGATAAGTCATGTTGATAGCATGCACTCTTGATATGATGAGAAAAGAATGGTACTTTCCCTCTGGGGTCTTCCTTGTAGAAACCCATAACCCAAAGTCATCATGAGAAAAACATCAAACAAACCCAACTTGAAACAAAATACCTGCCCAGTATTCCTTAAACCAGTCAAAGGAATTAGAAATGAGGAGAACCTGAGAAACTGTCACAGATCAGAGGAGACCAAGAAGACATGACAACTGAATATAATCCTGGATGGGACTATAATGTGTTATCCTGGATGGGATCCTGTGTTATACAAATAAGCCAAAGACAGCCTCTGTAGATTGACCCCTAGGTTGTTTACTTTTTCATAGCAGGTTGTGAAGCTCGCTGGTACAAAGCTCCAAAGTTTACACATCCAATTGTTTTAAATACAGCCCCAATGAGCAGATTTTCAGCCATTTACAGCCTGCTTGCTTTGCATATCCTGCAAAACTGCTCCCAACATCTGCTAGTCATAGGTAAGATAAACTCTGTAACTATGAAGACCTCAGACCCCAGCTGCCCCTCAGGCTCTGCTGGGCTGGGAGCAACATCACCAAGACACATAAGCCCCCTCCACCTCCTCTCTCTCCCCTGGGACTTCCTCTGCCCTCCCACATTCTGAGTAGTGACTCCTGAACCATAGCACCTGGACAGCCTCATGCTGTGAGGGGCCTCCCCTACATGCAAACCAGTCAAAGCATCATCCAAGTAAAGTCTGTATGTGCTACTGCCACCTCACCGTCATATCTTTTTCCTTGACCAGCCCCCAAATTCCTCAATTTTTGAAACAAAAAAAAAAGTCATTAACGAAAATTCAATGAAGTCCAAGTGAAGTATGGAGTTTAATTCATAGTAATTTACCAATACTGGGTCCTTAGTTGTCGCAAATGTACCACAGTCACTTATGATGTTATCAGCAATAGAAAAAGCTGGGTGAGGAGTATACAGAAACTCTTGTAGTATCTTTTCAGATTTTATGTGAACCTACAACCATTCTTAAAATGAAGTCTATTTAAATTTTTTAAATGATTAATAATAAGAGGTGGGACTTCTGTAATAGCTGTGTCAGGAGCTCAGAGGATGCTCTCCCTCAACAAAACAACCACTTAACTGGTGAAAGTTATACAAGAAAAATAAATATTTAATGTCTCTGGAAATTGTCCTAAGTGCATATAGCAAATGGAGAAACATTTATAAAAACAATTATCTGGGGCTTCCCTGGTGGCGCAGTGGTTAAGAATCTCCCTGCCAATGCAGGGGACATGGGTTCGAGCCCTGGTCTGGGAAGATCCCATGTGCCACGGAGCAACTAGGCCCGTGAGCCACAATTACTGAGCCTGCGTGTCTGGAGCCTGTGCTCCGCAACAAGAGGGGCCGCTATAGTGAGAGGCCCGCGCACCGCGATGAAGAGTGGCCCCCACTTGCCGCAACTAGAGAAAGCCCTCGCACAGAAACGAAGACCCAACACAGCCATAAATAAATAAATAAAATTTTAAAAAAAACCAATTATCTACTAAATCTCAATAATAATAGTGAGAGCCTGTGGCATTTGATCTATGATCTGCCCCCTCCCACCCCCGCCCAGCTCTAAGTTACAGATGCTCTACTCCAGGTGGTGCAGCCAAGAAAAAGGAGGTTCCCTTTCCCCCAGCTCCCAGGCTACAATTGTAGGGCTACAATTCTACTCTGGGGGGGGGGGGAGGCAGGCCCCGAAAGTCTCTCATCCTCCCTTCCTACCCCACCCCTCCACCAGCTCCACGTTGCAGAAGCTCAGGTACAGGTGAGGGACTAGGAATTCCTTCCCCAACACAAATCCCATTTATAGGACAAGGGCTGTACACTAGGCTTCGCAGGGGCCAAGAATACTGGAGCTTTAATCTCCCCTCCCCAGCCCAGATGTCTTGTAGGGTGGAGGGTGCATGCATGGAGGGGAAAGCTAAGAAGGGTCTCCCATCCTTTCCCCAGTGCCCATGCACAGAGTGGAGGTATCACTCTGGGAGATGTGAGCTTCTGTCCCCAACCCCAGCCCTGACACAGTAGTGTAGAGGTTCTGCCCAAAGTGGGGAGAGGCCATCAGAACTGGCAAGCCAGAAGCTATGCCTTAAGGAACTGACGTTATGTGGAACAGAGCACGGAGAAATCGTGCCTAAGGATGTTGTTGAAAACAGCGAAGACACTGGCGGCGAGCAATTAAGAGAAGACTGGTAGTTCCATGAAACTAGTACCATCACACAAACAGCAGACCAGTCACAAGTTTAAAAGAAAGAATGAGGGAAATGGACACTCAAGAAGGGCCTTCCTGGAATCATACTCATCCCTGGGAATCCAGAAACCTGAGCACGTGTGTTAGGCAACATTCATTCCCAATCAATCAGACCTGGATATGAAGCCGACTTAAAAGCATTCCCCCATATGGGTGCATCGGCAAAGGGTAGGGGCCTTACTGGTTCAAGAGGTTTAGGCACAACCTCTGACCCAACACTCACTGAGCAATAAACTATGATGACCCTAGGAAGCTAGGCTTAAAATCATACTCATTCATCCCTGGTCGTCTGGAAGACTATGCACATGTGCAAGGCTGCATCCCCTCAAGAGTGACCAGAGAGGGAACATCCCAGATACCAGTCTCCAGCACAGGGAAAAATCATAAACCCTGAAAGTAGTCTCCAAGCCACACACAAATCCAATGGTAAAGAGTGAAAATTTAACTGCTTGAAGGGGCATAGGCACACCATGTGACCAATAAAGTGGCTTATGCTGACCCAGAGGGAATCCCTAGGAAGCCAGGCTAAAAGATAAAACAAGATGGAAAAGCTGAGCAGGGACAGGCTACGCGTTGCAGAGAAAAGAGAATTAGTTCAGCCTAGTCGTTAAACACGTAAATAAATGACCAAATATAAACAACAACAGGCCATGGTTGGAGGTGGCGGGAGAGAATCAGTATCTAGATTTGTTACAATATATTATCTAAAATGCCCAGTTTTCAACAAAAACTTATGAGACTTGTGAAGAAATGTGATGTGTTGAATAACAGGGCAGAAAAGCAAACAACAGAAACTGTCTCTGAAGGGGCCCAGATATTGGACATAGCAGACAAAGACTTTGAAACAACTGCTGTAAAGGTGTTCAAAGAATTAAAGGAAACCACGTTTAAAGAATTAAAAGAAAGTATGATGATGACAGCACATCAAATAGAAAATATCAATTAAGAGATGAAAATTATTTCTTAAAAAGAAACAAATGGAAATCTTGAAGCTGAAAAGTACAATAACCAAATTAAGATGTCATTAGCAAGGCTCAACAACAGATTTGAGTCAACAGAAGAGAGAATCAGTGAACTTGAAGATAAATCAGTATAGATTATGCAACCTGAAGAACAGAAAGAAAAAAAAGGCTAAAGAAAAATGAACAGAGCCTTAGAGAAATATGGGACACCATAAAAAACACACCAACATATGCATAATGGAAGTTGAAGGACAGGAAGAGAAGATATTAAAATAACTAATAGCTGAAAATATCTCAAATTTGATGAGGAACTGTAATCTACACATCCAAGAAGCTCAACAAACCCCAAGTAGAATAAATGCAAAGATATCACACCAGGATACATTAGAGTCAAATGCTGAAAGCCAAAGATAAGGAGAAAGTCTTTAAGGAAGTAGGAAAAAAATGACTCATCATATACAAAGGAACTACAAGAAGATTAACGGCAGACTCCTCATCAGAAACAATGGAGACTAGAGGGCAATGGGGCAACATATTCAAAGTGCCAAAAGAAAAAACTGTCAACCAAGAATCCAATATCTAGAAAAGATAACTTTCAAAAATGAAGGCAGAGTAAAGACAGCCCAAGATAAACAAAAACTGAAAGTATCTGTTGTAAAGCTAAATAACTAAAACAAGAAAACAAAGATATATAGCTAATACTCCAATAAAAGAGATTTTAATTTTTAATTATTCAATTAATACAAAAGAAGGTAGAAAAAAGGAAGAAAGGAACAAGGTACGGCCAGAACAAATAGAAAACAAACATTAAGATGATAGTAGTAAGCCTAGTCATACCAATAACAACATTTAATATAAATGGTCTAAACACCCCGAGTAACAGAGATTATCAAATTGAATAAGAAAGCAAGAACCAACTATATGCTGGCTACATGGAACACACTTTAAATATAGAGACACAAAGTGGTTAAATGTAAAAGGCTGGAAAAAGACATGTAATGTTAACACTCAAAAGAAAGCTGGAATGGCCATTTTAATATCAAAGTAGATTTCACAGCAAGGTGTATCACCAGGGAAAAGAAAAGTCATTTCATAATGATAAATGGGTCACTTCTTTGAAATCACATACAGTTAACATTTATGCACCTAATAACAGAGCTTCAAAATACAAAAAGCAAAAACTGATAGAAGTGGAAGGAGACAGATCCACAATTATTGTCAAAAGCTTAAAAAGACTTCTCTCAAAACTTAATGGAACAAGTACGCAGAAAATCAGTACATATACAAAATCAGAATATAGAAAAATCTGAGCACTACTATCAATCAACCTGACCTAGCTGACACTCCATCACTACTTGTGACTCCAAGTTGACTAGCACACTCTGCCCCATGACAGCATAATAAACATTCTTTCCAAATGCACACAGAACACTTGCCGATATAGTTCACAGACTGGCCCATAAAACAAGTCTCAAGTTAATAAGACTGAAGTCATACAAAGAATGGTCTCCAACCAAAGTGGAATTAAATTATAGATTACTAAGAGAAGGATCTCTGGAAAATCTCTAAATATTTTGAAATTAAGCAATACACTTCTCTAAATAATACATCGGTCAAAGAAGAAATCAAAAGGAAATTAGAAAGTATTTTAAACTAAATGAAAATTAAAACAAAACATACCAAATTTGTGGCATGATGCTAACAACTCTATCAATAAAGAACTAAGGTCTCAAATTAACCTCAGATTCTACCTCTAGAAATTAAAAAGAAGAACGAATTAAACCCAAAGAAGCAAAATAAAGGAAACATTGAAGATAAGAGGAGAAATTAATGAACAGAAAACAGAAAAATGATAGAGAAAAATCAATGAAACCAAAAGATGGTTCAATGAGAAAAATCAATAAAATTGATAAACCTCTATCAAGAATGATCAGGAAAAAAAGAGAGAAGATACAAATTCATAATATCAGTAACAAGGGAGGTGACATCATTACAGATTCTACAAATCTTAAAAGGATAATCAGGGAATATTATCTTTTTAATTTTTTTCCAAAAAAATGTAACAATGTATATGAAATGAACAAATTTCTGGAGAGACACAAAGACAAGGCTCTTGAATTCAAGAAGAAATACATAACCTGAATAGCTCTGTATCTACTAAATAAATTGATTTTGTAGTTTAAAATCTTTTTAGAAGAGAAACTCCAGTTTTGCCAAACATTTACTACTACTACTCGTAGTAGTAGTAGTAGTAGTAGTAGTGGTAATTCAATACAAACTCTTCCAGAAAATTGAAGAGGAGAGAATACTTCCCAACTTGTTCTATCAGGGCAACTTTATCATGCCACCAAAACTACACAAAGATATTACAAGAAAGAAAAAAAACTACAAACCAATATCCATCATGCACATAAATGCAAAAGTTCAACAAACAATTTTAGTAAATACAATCCAACAATATATAAAAATATATATATATCATGACCAAATGGAATTTTATCCTCAGGATGCAAGTTGATTTACCATTCAAATAAATCAATGTAATTCACCATATTTACAAACAAAACAACAAAAACCATACAAACAATTCAATTGATGCAGAAAAAACATTTGACAAAATCTAATATCCACTCTTGAATTTTAAATTTCAGCACATTAGGGACAGAAGGAGATTTCATCAACTTGATGAAAAACAACAAACTAACAAAAACAAAAAAACAAAAAAACCTACATCTAGCTAGCATTACACCTAATGGTGAAAGACTGAATGCTTACCCCCTTACCTCATAAACAAACAAGGCAAGGATGTCTTCTCTCACCACGTCTACTCAACATTTACTGGAGGTTCTATCCAGAAAAAGAAATAAATGGCATCCAGGTTGGAAACAAGGAAGCAAAACTGGTTTTATTCCCAGAAGACTTGATTATCTAGGAGATAATCGAGTTGAGTCTTCAAAAAAAAAGCCACTAGTACTAACAAGTGAATTTATCAAAGCTGCATGATATAAGACGAATATACAAACGTCAATGATATTTCTATATTCTAGCAATGAACAATCAGAAATTAAATCTTTTTTAAAAATACCATTCACAATAGCATCAAAATATATGAAATACTTAGGAATAAATCTGATAAAAGATTGTAAAACTTATACACTGGAAACTACACTGTTGAGAAAAATTTAAGAAGACTCTCTTTTGAGTCTTCTTAATTTAAGAGTACAGAAATAGACCCACAGACATGTATCAACAACTGATTTTTGACAAAGGAGCAAAAGCAACTGAGTAGAGATATATATAGTCTTTTCAACAAATAGTGCTGGAACAACTGGATATCCATATGCAAAAAAGAATTTCAATTCATACCTCACACTACTTGCAGAAATTAACTCAAAATGGATCACAGGCCTAAATGTAAATCCTAAGACTATAAAGCTTGTAGAATAAAATAAAGGAGAAAACCTCTGTGACCTAAGGTTAGACAAAGATTTCTTAAATATAACATCAAAAGCACAGTCCGTAAAAGGAAAAAATTGGACTTTATCAACGTTAAAACTTCTGTTCTTTGAAAAAAACCATTAAGAGATTGCAAAGACAAGCCATGAACTGAAAGAAAATATTTTGAAACATATATCTGATAAAGGATTTGCATCCAGAGTAAAGAACTCATAAAATTCAATAATAACAAAACAATCCAATTTTTTTTAAATGGGCAAAAGATTTGAGTCGACACATCACCAAAAACAGTATGCAGATAGCAAATAAGCACATAAAAAGATTCTCAACATCATTAGTCACTAAGGAAATTCAAATTATAACTATAATGAAATACTACTATACATCCAAAAAATGTCTAGAATTAATATTGAGCATACCAAATGTTAAATCTGGAGAAACTAAAACTCTCATACACTGCTGGTAGGAATATAAAATGGTATAACCACTTTGGAAAAAAGTCTGGCAGTTTCTCAAAAACTTAAACATACATCTTCTATACGATTCCTCTGTTCCACTCCTATGCATTTAACCAAAAGAAATAAAAGCGTACTTTTTTCAAAGTCTTGTGCATGAATGTTCATAGCGGCTTTATTTGTAATAGCCAAAACCTGGAAGCAATCCCCATGTCTGGCAATAACTGAATGGATGAATAAATTGTAGTGTATCTATGCAATGGGATATTACTTAGAAATAAAGGGAGTGAACTATCAATACACTCAAGAACTTGGATGAATCTCAAAATAATTATATGAAATGAAAAAAGCCAGACAAAAGAGAGTACCTACTGTATGATTCCATTTATACAAAACTGTGGAAATGAAACTACTTCAGACTGACCTAAAATTGCTCAGTAGTTGACTGGGGTGGCTAGGCAGTGAAAGAGGCAGGAGAAATTACAAGGAGGAAAGAGGAACTACCTGGAAGTAATGGATATATTCATTAGACTGACTGAGGTGATAGTTTCACAGGTACCTACTATGTCAAAACTTATACAATTTTACACTTTAAATATGTATAATTGTATGTCAATTATATCTCAACAAAGCTATTAAATAAACACCCTTCAAGACATAAGAGAAGATAATTCCCATGCAAAATATGAATAGGATGCTATAAAGAAGGAATATTCAAAGAGTCGAAAAATAAAGTTCTTGAAAATTAAAAAGAGCGCAGAAATAGAAGGGTTAGAAATAGAAGGGTTAGAAGACAAAGCTGAGGAAATATGAAATATGAGGTAATAATACAATGAGAAGGAATACAAGAGGGGAAATACAAGAAACTTGGAGAACCAGGAAATTCAACATCTGAATAACAGGAGTTCAAGAAGTGAAAACAGAGAAATTAAAAGAGAAAAAAAATCAATAAAATAATTCTGGGAAATTCCCACAATAATTCTAGGAAATTCTGAACTTCCAAATGCAGAGTCCACTAGGTATCCCAGACAAGGATCAAAAAAAGACTAACCCAGGTCACATCCCTATGAAAATTCAGAAGTGGACTTCAGAGATAAGATTCTGAAATCTTTCAAAGTTTTACATCCAAAGGAGGAATCAGAATGGCTCTAGATTTCTCAAAAGCAACACTGAACACCAGGAACAATAAAGCAAATACTTCAAAACCTTAAGGAAAAATGATTTCCAACCGAGAATTCTATACTGGGCCAAATAATCAATCAAGTGGAAGAGTAGAATAAAGACATTTTTAGAAATATAAAATCTCAAAAAATTAACTTCCCCCAAAATTAACTGTGCTCCATCATAACAAAGGTGTAAATCAAGAAAGAGAATACATAAGAGATACAACACAGTCGAGGAAGCGGGGACTCCCCAAACCAGTGGCCAAGGGGCTCCAGGGTGCCAGCTGCGTACTAGATCTTGAGAAAAGTCAGTCCAGATCGGAGCAGGTGTAACTAATTTTTGGCCAACAACACTTCAAGGCTCTGTATTCAGAGCCACCTTCACTCGAGAATAAACAGGCACAATGCAAGCCACTAGAGCCATCACGTTCACTGATGAGCTCCATGATGACGGGACAGACGGACTGAACGAGAAGATGTAGTACCATACTTCACTGATGCTGAGACTGCCTTTTTTACATGCTAACACCTCTGAAATCAATATATATCTTACAACCGAGGGAGTGTCACAGTTTACTTGGCTGTGTATTGTTTTCTGCTTTCGTGGGACATCTCATCATTGACAGCACTTTTATCAATACATCCAGTGAAATATGGTACGTTCCCTACATAAGTGGCTAAACTGAAGTCTGGAGGCTCCTTTAATCAAAATCTTGGCAACAACCTTCTGATCTCCATAGGCTGCAATGCAGAGAAAAACACAAATCTGTCCAATCAAGAAAAAGTCTCCTCTCTAAACATCCAAACTTGAACGTGCACAGAATTTCTTTGGAAGGATACACACGAAGCGGGTAAAGACCACAGTCATGTCTAGGGGGATGGTTGAGGGAAAATACTTTCCCTATTTACCCTTTAGCTCCTTTTGAATTGTGTGCCATGAACATACCTGACCTATCAAAAAATGAACAAACTTTTAAAATAACTAAGTAAATGAATGTATAAAAATATTTAGAAGGTAGTCTAAGAATCTGGGCATTAGGGGTGATGAAGATGACTCTGAACTGCCAGACGGTAGTGTAAGGACTTCCTTTGGTTCCATTTGTTCTGAAACTACTACACTCATCTCTCTTAAGGTCCACACACTTCCTTTGGATGGGTGATAGCCCTTCCTAAACAAGAGTCAAGTTGGGACTGCTGAGGAACAGGAAATACACACACACACACACACACGCACACGCACACGCACACACACACACGGATTCTGTTGCCTGACTCAAGGTATCACGGTCTATTCAGTCTATGAAGAGATGTAAGCACAGCAGACTCAGAGGCACCTGCAGGAGAGGGTGAAAGTTGTAGCAACGAAGCCAATTTACCCCACATCTTTGGATAATGTTCTTCCTACAGCCACCCCCGTAGCACTGGGCCTCTTGTGGGAGCGGTGAAGATAGTTTACCAGGAGGAGTACAGAGGTAGGAAGAAACTGAGGAAGTAGGATTCACAAAATCAATTATCAAAATAAAAGCTCTTAATATTATTATTCCAGAATCTCGGCTGCATATTTTTTAAGATACCCTGAGAACCTCCAAGGGGCCACAGCTGCAGCCTGGTTAGAGAGTGGGCAGGGATAGGAGAGGTAGAAAGCCGATTTCTCTATCTGCTGGAAGGACTCTGAATAGTTTCATAATGCCATCTTGGCTATGCAGTGGCCTCACCCTATTCCAACGTTCTGAAAACGGTGAAAATTCTGGACATTCTCCAAGGCTCCCTGGACAGGCTGGCTGAAGCTTCCTGGAAGGCATTTGTGACCTCACTTCATATCCAGTAGGACATGGCAGTTGCTAAACTCCCATCCCTCTGGGGACATCACCGCTATGGCAAGATGGAGAGATGCCTGTTTGAGCAAGAGGAAACAGAGGATCTTGGATGTGCCTCTTCCCCAGGGCTTTGTCAATAAACCCAAGTAAAGCAGTTGGCACCACACAGGGAACGGCCCGGAGGATAAAGTAATGCAGCAGTGAGATCATCAAGGAGTCTAAATGTTCTCATAACAGATCACATACACAATGACCACCTTGGATCAGAACTATTCAGTGGCTCCTAACTGATTTCTGCTTCAGACTCCTTCCTCTAATCTTCACTTGGACACCAGGTTGAGCTTTCTAACATATAAATCTTACTGCCTTACCTCCCTCTTAAAACTCTGCAATGGCTTCCCAACAGAATTAAGTCCCATCCCGAAGGTAAGACATACAAAGTCTCCCAAAATTATTCTGAATGGGAGACTCGCTTTGCTAACTAATTATTACCAGGAATAAAGGTAACAGATAAACTAGGATATACAAACTTATGCTCAATGAACTTAACATCAAGCCACTATACTTCATATAGATATGTGGGTGGACATTTTAACACAGTTACCTTCTCACAGACTATATTAGGAAATGCCATACTCAAAGCTCAATATTACAAGAGTGTAACTTGGAGACTTTATCTGGCCGATGTGTACATCTTGCTGAATCTACTGCAGGTGAAAAAAGCTTTCAAGTTAGACCAATGGTAGCCAGGCTACACAGAGGAGAACTTTGGGGACCACCTATGTGTTTGTACCATGGAGCTTTGGAGAGGCATTTTACCTGGGCATGAAGTTGAGGTGCTTGGGATGTGGACCATGAAGACAAGAGGATACTAGAGGTGCCCCGGGGGTTGAAAGCAAGGTTGGAAAGCAGATGCACTGTGGCTCTAGAGGAGCTAAGGCAGGACATCTAGGTAGGAAGAAACTGGACAGAGACTCAGAAAACGGAAGTAGGCTTGGGAAGGGGATAAGAGGAAGACCTTCTCATAGGAAGTCAATCGATTTGGCAATTAGAAGCATAGGGTTTGGACCCACTCATTTGATGAGGTTTATTGCATTAGCACTCACTATGTGAAAAACACTGTGTGGGGCTTTGGGGGTACAGATGTACCCCCTTAAGTTTAAGGATGTTTTCCAGGAAACGGAGGTGTTAAGTGACTCACTGTCACATGCACATCCGCTAGACAGCTGGTCCTCAATTTTGCAACCCAGCGCTACTGTTTCTTCAATTTAAGGTGCCAGAAGTGAAGAAGGATCTCCCGTCACAAGGTGTTCCAACTACTGACAATCAATGGACCTCCCAGGCTACGGTGATACAATTGATGTCCCTCCATTCAAAGGCTTCCTACTCATCCCCGAGTGCCGAGCTTCATCCCGTATCCGTCGCCCACTTGGCGAAGGTGCACTGTCCTCAAGTCACCACAAAATGAGCACTTACCACCCAGCTCAACCCTCTTTCCTGGCACTGGTTGGTTCTTCCAGCCATGCACATGGCTCACCTGCTCTCCACCATCAAGGACAAGAACTCTTCAGAGCATGAAGTGATCACAGAAAAAGAGGCCCCAATGAAGTAAACAGACCAAGATGTACCTCAAAACTGAGGACATGCTAGAACCTGCCAGCCAAGAATATAAATGGTGCCCAAGCTACTGAACTTGCCAATAAGCCGCAAAGAAAATTTATATCAATTGTACTCTTCTGTATTATAATGGGTCTGTACATAGATCAAAAAAATATTTGAGATGAAAGGGTGCGGCGTTCTAAACAAAGCACAGTCCGATCACATCCTTACAGACTCTGGCAAGTTTCCCCCAGTCTGTGCATCAGTGTTTTCATCTGTAAAATGGGGTCGCTATTGACCACCTTGTGATCAGAAATAAACGAGCGGTAAACGAGTGCACTCCTGTCAGCACTTAGCTCTGTGTCTGCCAAGCAGAGGCACTCATCGGATGGCAGTGATGACCATTACCACCATGCCTGATGTTACAGGGCTCCAGTGGCCCAGCTGGGGGCAGTAAGGGGATTCTCAGAGGTGGCACAGACCCCCAGAGGGTTGCCCCAGATTCCAACTTGAGCTCTGGGGGTTTGGTCTAGAAGAGCACCCTGGAAATTTTGCTCATAGACATTTTTCTCAGGGACTTCCTAGAAATAATCGCTGGACTCCCTACAGAGTGCTCTGTAAGCCATGGCGTTGCCTCCAGACCACACCCTCCATGTGCGCAGTGTCTCCAAAAGAATTGTAAGCCAGTCAGGGAGCTTTGATCAGCTCTGACTTTCAGACAAGACATTTGTCCTTTACCAGCCTTGGACTCTGCCTGTCCATAATAGAGGCTAGAGAGAGCGTGTTAAAGGAGGGACTTTGGAATCACTCAAGGCCGGGTCTGCACTTGCTAGGTCAGGGGCCTCGAGCAGGTCAATAACGACTCCCAACCTTGGTCAGCCCCGGCCTCTTGGCTACGAGTCGCCTGGCCAGCTTGCCCTCAGTCACTAGCCCTTTATAGCACAGGCCAGTGACCTTGAGACCGTGGAACACCCAGCTGTCACAGCTGGCCACAGGCCAGGGCAGCATGTGCAAACCTCTGTCTTGCGGGCCGTTTGGCAGCTCCTAAATCTAATTGCAAACGGTGACACATCCCCACCATCAATACATTTATAATTCGCATTCTTTCGGAGGCCTTTAATGAATATGTCTCATTTGTCTGTTCTCATTCCTAATGGCGAAACACGACACCTAACTGTCACACACAGAATACTAATACTAATAATCCTTTACATGAGTTTAGTGTGCAAAACTGTCCAACCCACAGCATTCAGCAAACTAAGCACTTATTTTTAATTAACTAATTTTGAATGTACTAAGCGCTCACTATGTGTCACAATAGCAGTGGACAACAGAAGTCCACAGCTGAATCCCTGTCTCGTGACGTGAGGAAGAGCCGGGAAGACGCAGCTAGCAAACGCGAACTTGTCTACATGGTAGGAAGAGGCAGGGCAGCAGTGGGGTTGAGCAGTGGGACTCTGGGTGCAGACTTCATGGGTTCAAAGAGTTAACTCTGGGCCCTAAAAAGGAATGAAGTGCTCCCACAGGCTACAACTGGACCCACAGAACATTGTGCCAAGCGAAAGGAGCTGGTCACAAAAGGCCAGAGACTGTATGCCTCCATCTCTCGGAAATGTCCAGAACAGGAAAATGTATAGACACAGAAAACAGAGTTGTAGCAGCCAGGGGCTTGGGGGAGGAGGGAGGGAGTGACTGCCAATGGGTACGGGTTGCTTTCTGAGGGGATAAAAATGTTCGAAACTCGACTATCGTGATGGTTGCACAGCGTGATGAATGCAACTAAAACCACCGACTTGTATACTTTAAATGGGTGAGCTGTAAGACAGGTGAATTAGAGCTCGATAAAGCTGTTTTTAAAACAGGGTAATTTGGGGCAAATTATTGACTTCTCCAAACCTCATTTCTTCATCTGTAAAGTGGAGATGATGATAATAGTGGCAAATTTTAAATTATTGTGAAAATTCAGAGGGATAACTTTGTAAAAAGCACTCACTGCTTTGACACTTATTGTTAGCAGCTATAGAAGATCAGAGGATCACTCACAACAGGCAGAAGGTGGAAGCAACCCAAGTGTCCATCAACAGATGAGTGGATGAACAAAATGAGGTATATACACATACAACAGAATATTATTCAGCCTTAAAAAGGAAGGAAATCCTGTCATATGCTACAACCTTGAGGACATTAGGCTAAGGGAAATAAACCAGTCACAAAAGGACAAATACTATACAATTCCATTGATATGAGATGCTTAAAGGAGTCAGATTCATAGAGACAAAAAGTAGAAGGTGGTTACCAACAGCTGGGGGCGGGGAAAATGAGAAGTAAGCATTTAAGGAGATGACTCACACAATTCAGTTTTGCTAGATGAAAAGAGTTCTGGAGATGGATGGTGGTGAAGGTCATACAACCATGTGAGAGTACTTAATGCTACAGAACTGTACACTTAAAAATGGCTAAGATAGTGGGGACTTCCCTGGTAGTGTAGTGGTTAAGAATCTGCCTGCCAATGCAGGGGACACAGGTTCCAGCCCTGGTCCGGGAAGATCCCACATGCTGCAGAGCAACTAAGCTCGTGTGCCACAACTACTGAAGCCTGAGCTCTAGAGCCCACGAGCCACAACTACTGAACCTGTGTGCCACAACTACTGAAGCCCGCATGCC
Organism: Delphinapterus leucas; assembly: GCF_059928025.1. Classification (NCBI taxonomy): domain Eukaryota; kingdom Metazoa; phylum Chordata; class Mammalia; order Artiodactyla; family Monodontidae; genus Delphinapterus; species Delphinapterus leucas. The sequence continues at coordinate 53,442,033 of NC_143148.1, forward strand.
TAGAGCCTGTGCTCTGCAACAAGAGAAGCCACCGCAATGAGAAGCCCACGCACCACAACAAAGTGTAGCCCCCGCTTGCCACAATGACAGGAAACCCACATGCAGCAACAAAGACCCAACGCAGCCAAAAATTAAAAAAAAAAAAAAAGGCTAAGATAGTAAATTTTATGTTATGTGTATTTTACCACAATTTAAAAACAAATTAAAAGACTGGGGGGATATAAGAGCTGGAGAAATGAACACTGTGGGGAGGAGGGAGAAATCTGGAGAAGGCTTCACAGGACAAAAGGCTCGGGAGCTGGGCCTTCCCTGGTGGTGCAGTGGTTAAGAATTCGCCTGCCAATGCAGGGGACACAGGTTTGAGCCCTGGTCCAGGAAGATCCCACATGCTGCAGAGCAACTAAGCCCGTGCGCCACAACTACTGAGCCTGCGCTCTAGAGCCCACGAGCCACAACTACTGAGCCCGTGTGCCACAACTACTGAAGCCCATGTGCCTAGAGCCCATGCTCCACAACGAGAAGCCACAGCAATGAGAAGCCCACGCACCACAAGGAAGAGTAGCCTCCGCTCGCAGCAACTAGAGAAAGCCCGCACACAGCAACGAAGACCCAATGCAGCCAAAAATTAATTAATTAATTAATAAAAAATAAAAAAAAAAAAAGACTTGGAAGCTGAAGTCTCATCAGAGCAGACTGATGGAGTGTCTCGGTGCCCACAGCCCCAGGACAGAACCAGCACACCAGTCAGATGCTGGCGCTGCCTTCCAGGAGTGCTCTGACTGCCTCCTGCTCTGCCATCCACTCTACCACCCAGCACCAGCCCACGGAGCACGAAGTGTCAGCTCAGAGCTCAGGGGTGTGGGAGCAGGAGCGAGTCACGGGCTCTGCTCTCAGACAGACAGACTCATCCCCTGCCAGTTAAGGAAGCTCCGCAGAAACAGAAGCCCCACACCTGGGACCTCCCGTTCACACACAGGCCCTACAGTCCAATGACCCAGAAGTGCTGATCTGGATTATCCCAACAGAGCCGCCCAAGTGTGCTGGGGGTGAAGCTGGGTCATGCTGATGTACATGAACAAAAGACTCAGGAACCATCTCACGGTTCTCCTTTGTATGTTGTTTTCTCCCATGTGGTCGTGAGGGGAGGGTGGGTGGCAAGCAGAAATTACAGAAGACAGGAGAGCTGCTTACAGGTCTCTAACTCAGAAAAAAAGAGACTAACTAAATTAGGCAGGGTTGACATCCACACAAGTTTGTCCCTTTAGTGTCCCTCCTCAAACTTGGTGCAGACCGTGGGATAAGCAAGTCCAGTAAGATGCAGCAAAAACCAGCGTGCCTAAAATTTGCCACTTGTGTTGCCTACTGCGACCCCCATCCTCCCAAGGCCCCAGATCCTACAGATATATTCCCACTCTTTATCTTTTAAGTCTAAAGTGGTAGAGGCTGGGGGAAGGAAGAAGGGAATACAGAGAGCCAACTGTAAGCATGGGCATAAGTTACCTGGAAAGCACTTGAAAGTCCTAATACAGAGAGACAACTATGACGCCCACCCTTTTGAGCTCTGTAATGCATAACTTTGCACCATTAAAAAGTGCAGCCCTGATTTCTAAAATCATTGTTTTAAATATTGTTTTAAACTTCTAGCCAATGCAATAAGGCAGGAAACAAAAATATAGAGGTAATCTATAGGAAAGAATCTAAAAAATATTACTTGCATAAATCGTCGTACATCTAAATAGCTCAAGAGAGATGAATTGAAAGAATTTAGAGTAAGAAAATTCAGAAAGATGTCTGGTTACAAAATAAAGACCTAATCAACATTCAGCAATAACTGGTTAGGAAATATAGTAGGAAAAAAAAACCTATTTATGGAGGCAACAAAAATATAAAATGTCTAGAAATAAACTTAACAAAATTGTGCAGGATTAAATGAAGAAATCCACAAAACAACTGTGATACATAAAAAAAACAAATTTACCAAATGAAGACACTTCTATATTTGTGGATGGGAAGTTTCATTACCATAAACATGTTAATTTTCTCAAGATTAACTTTAAATTTAAAGCAATTTCAATCAAAATCCCATCTGGATTTTTTAAACCTGACAAATTTATTTTAAGTAAGTAAGAAGCAGGAATAGCCTAGAAATTTTTGAAACAAAAAGAAAATGAATTCAGGCCTTGCATTACCATTTATTAAAACATAAAGCTATAACAAAGTAGAAACTGGTGTAAGCAGAGACAAAAAACAAAGAAATTTCATAAAAAGCTCAGAAATAGACCTATGTATACATTATATGCATACATATATATTAGAATTTTGTATATAATACAAATGGCATTTTAGATTCTAGATTCAGTAAAGAAAGTGGGTTTGGATAACTGGTTAATTATTTAAAGAAAAATTATGAGATGCCTACTTCCTATCAACCAACATGAATACAGTTTAATTCAAGAATTAAATGTACAAATAAATACACTCACACACATATGTAATTCAGGGATAGAGAAGGTCTTTCTAAGCTTACAGAAAATTTTAAAAGCTTTTGTTACATAAATAGTTAAAATGTCTGTATATCAAAGAGTGTCATAATCTAAATTGGAAAAAACATTGTGAGGGGAAGACTCATAACATAAATGGTAGATAAACATTTATTATCTTTACTATTTTTTTAAATGAATCTTATGATTCAGTAAGAAACAGATGAGCACATCAATGGAAAAGGTCAGGGAAAAGAACTGTGGGAGGAAAAAAAAAAGTGAAATGACCAGGAAACAAACAGAAGATATTTAAACTCACCAGTAATAAAACTTTGAAAAATAAAACAATGAATTGGCATTTTTCACAACACTGGCAAAAGATAAAATAACTGACCAGCCCTGGAAGATGTTCAGGTAAATGGACACTCACATGTACTGCTGGGCAGCTGTAAATGCTGGGCTAATTTACAACGTTCCTGGAGGGCCATTTGGCAACGCCCGTGAAAAACCTTTGTGAAATGGTCACAGCTTTTGATCAGTAATTCCGCTTTTAGAAAACAGCCTAAGGAAATAACCAGAAGTATGCGCAAAGTTGCGACATCATCATCACATGTTATGGCACCATGTGTACTTATTAGACACAGTTCTCTGCTTTAAATGGACTGTGCGATTCCATTCTTAAAAAGGTAACATCTAGGTCCTGATATGACCTCCGTTTCTACAGATGAGGGAACTGATGCACAGAGAGATCAAGAAAATCATTCAACGTCACACAACGAGTATGTGGTAGAGCCTGGATTCAAACCCAGGCAAGTGTGACCACCTAGGCCCAGACTCTTCAACGCTAAGATGCCATCGGGGAAGCATCGATACCGAGAGCGAATCCTGACGACTACCTAACATCCAACAAAAGGGATTGATTTAAGTACATTCTGGCATGTGCACATAACAGAATTAATGGATAGGTGGATGGGTAGATGAGCGGAAAGATGATGGATGGGTGCGTGGGTGGATGGGTGGATGAATGAGTGGCTCAAATCACAAAGCACTGATTTAGCATTTCCACTCACAAGTACTGAACATTAACTTCACGGCAGGCAAATTTTCAGGTTCCATTTCAGCCCTCACCAAAACAGCCATGGAACAATTAAACACCAAAATCCAAGGCTTCTGCTCCCAGGAGTAAATAGTGAACAAAGATAGCATGAGGCAGCCCCGAAACCAGAAGGTGTTTCTCTTCCCAAAGTTCGTAAAAACGTCTTCATTTCATACAAGAGAGAGAGGTCAAAAGAATTCACAAAGTATGAACGTCTTTAATTAAAGTCTGGGTCTCAAAGAACCACAGACAAAAGGCCTGACAACTGTCTGCATTGATACAGTAGTTCTGATAGGAGGTAGCACGCCAACGTGGACTAACGTATCTCGGATAGAGAGGATTACCAAGGATGCTGTAAAAGTGAGGACAAGAGAAGAGGATTCAGAACAAGCCAGGAGAGATGCTCCCTACATCCTTGTAGGGTCTCACCTACATCTGGTGAGGAGGGATTGGCATTAAGCCCCAAAACCATGACATTTGAGCCTTATGTTCCATTATTTGTTATTATCTTAATCCAGGTAAGATTATTTCCTATAATAAACATATTAATTGAAAATTTAAAAAAATGTTTTTTAACATTTAACCTCTTCATATACAATTATGGATGAAGACAACAGAAGGACAGAATAAACCAAAAGAAAGATGAGGTCTCTCCTGAACACACGAGTGGCATCTACTAAGTGCGCAAGGCATCACAGTAAGTGGCTGGGGTGGTGGTGGGATTGTACTGTTGCTACTGGCACTGCTGACCCCCCTAAATGAAAAAGGAACATCCGATGTGAGTGTGTCATATAGATACTTCACACCCATTTACTCATTTATTCACTCACTTAATACTTGCAAACCCCTGGGAGTTAGGTATCTTAGTCCCATTTTAAAAATAAAGAAACTGAGGCACAGAGAAATTAAAGCAACTCAACAAGGCCCCACACTGATTCAAACTGAATCAGTTCAAACTGAATCAGTGTGATGCTAAGTCCAGAGATGCAAAAAAGGTGGTGTCCTGTGAAACTCACTCCAGGGAGGGCTCGCACGCGCGGGCAGATGTCACCCTGTTCTCCGTGCCTTCTCTTTCCTGCCTTGATTTCCCCCACAACCCCACTCTGTGAGCCACTCTGTGAACCACAGCAGAGCTCCAGAAAGCTGTCAGAACTCTTCTGCGCTGTCATGTGTTGAATCCCGTAACACCCGCTTCACACAGACACCAGGAAGAACATCCTTCCTGAAAGAAACCCTATTCCATAGTCCCGACCTCAGAAGGCTTTTTATTTAACCCTCCCAACAACCTTCCAAGAAAATGTCATTGTCCCCAACTCATGGGTGAAGAAACAAAGGCTCTGGGAGGTTAAGCAGCATGCCCAGGTGATAGGTGTTGCACCAGCTCACCAAGACCTACAGTGAAAGTCCACGTGGGGGTCTCGACCAAACTAAGGTCTGATACCATGTGTCAACACAGCCAAGGGACTTCTAGTTAACTCAGCCCTGGCAGGCTCTCTTCTTGGCTGACAGGGTAGCAAAGCAGTAATTTTATCCTTGTGACAACAGGCAGCACATTCACGCATAATCAGAAAGGTGACGATCTTGGACCATCACCCTCCTGCTATGAGTTGTACAAGCCCAGCACCGAGCTACACAGTGGTACTGAGCCACCTGCCTCCTCTTCTCTCAGGACAGCTCTGCACACAGGCACCCAGGGGCCCTTTGGGTACCACAGGGCCAGTGACAGAGATGGAACAATAAAAGCACCACTGCTAGAGGTCCTCTGGATGATGAAGTGCGTGCACAACGCTTGTTTGCTTCACCTGCACAAGCACCCCCAAAAGCCAGGTATTGCAAGCATCCTGCCCAGTAAAACAACCAAGATAAGAAGTTCAAACAAGCTGCCAGAGGGTGCCCTGGCTAGAATATGGGGGAGGGCCGGGGGGGGATTTTTAACTGAGACTGTCTGATTCCAAATCCCCTGACCTGTGCCCAACACCAGGCAACCTCTTTTGTGTGAAGTGAACACCTGGAAAGCCAGATGTCCACTCCCTAGGACATTAGTGACCCCAAAACCAGGATCCCGAATGAAACCCTGTCCCAGACACTCAAAGACCCCAAGGCAAAAGGCAGTCAGAATGGAATCGAGAGCACCTGGGGTACGTAATCCCGGCCCGACCGCTTACCAGCTGGGTGACCTTGAGAACGTCATATAACCTCTCTGGGCTTTAAGTTTCTCATCCGTAGGAGAAGGAGAATAACAGTGCCCACCTCTTAGAGTTGGTATGAAGATTAAATGAGCTAATACCTATAAAACACTTCAAATGATGTCTGCTACTGTAAGGACTCAATAAAACGATACACGTTAGCGATTACTATTACTATTTTTACAAAGAGATGACAGCGTACAGCCTTCCAGCTTGCAAGCGGAGGTGATTTTGCTCCTAGATTTGGCTTTGAGGAGCAAAACAACACAACTGCAACATCACCCTATGATACCTGCGGGCCATCTGAAATCAACCCTACACAGGACCCAGGTTTCTAAACCAAACACTAGGGTGTGGTTATGCACTTGGAAAGGTTTCGATCCTGATCCATTCTTGTTGCTCCTCCTGCCTCAGAGGACGGGGGAAGGCAGGGAGGACCAATGACACCACTGTTTACCCAGACTGGTAGCACATCACCGCCACCTGACTGAACAGCCCTGTGGTTGTTAGGACACCCCTTCCTCCTGCCAATCAGCACACCTGCTGCCGACCTGCCCAGTGGGCATCACCTGCACCCAATTCCTCTGAATCTGAAGAGTGAACTGTAAAGGGAATGAAACTCACAAGACCAGACCTGTTCCCTAGCCCTACCTTCCATCTTTGGCTCTGAGGATGAGGTACCTCCCACCAGGTACCACATCAGGGTGCTGGGCTGTATCTGGGCAAAAACAGGGGCCATTATCCCCCATCCGCATAAAGATCTGCAAGTGATGGGTGGCTGAATTCCACTCTGTCTACCTGGGCAGAAGCATGGGCTGAGTGTGTAATAAAAGGACACAAAATGAGCCTACCCCGCTGACCAGGGGAGAGCTGACTTTATAATCCCGAGCACTAGGGATTCAGGAGTGCATTGTGCAACAGGACGAAAAGGGCTTTTCAAACGTGCTTGAAATGTTCCATTGGGCACTGACTCCAGCCGTGACCTCTGGTTTTCTTCTTACAACCAGGTTTCTTATTTTATTTTATTTTATTGATTGATTGATTGGCTGCGTTGGGTCTTCATTGCTGCGCACGGGCTTTCTCTAGTTGCGGAGAGCGGGGGTTACTCCTCGTTGCGGTGCGCGGGCTTCTTACTGCGGTGGCTTCTCTTGTTGCGGAGCACAGGCTCTAGGTGTGCGGACTTCAGTAGCTGTGGCACGTGGGCTCAGTAGTTGTGGCTCACAGGCTCTAGAGCGCAGGCTCAGTAGTTGTGGCGCACGGGCTTAGTTGCTCCGCGGCATGTGGGATCTTCTCGGACCAGGGCTCAAACCCGTGTCCCCTGCATTGGCAGGTGTATTCTTAACCACTGCGCCACCAGGGAAGCCCACAACCAAGTTTCTTGAAGTGCGGATTCTAACCAATTTTCTTTGTGTCCTCTCAAGCGTTCTGGAATCTACTGACTGTTCTGAATCGGTGTTGAAGACAGAAAAAAGTAACCCCAAGAACGGAGGGCACAGGAAGTCGAGGGTCCTAGACAGACTGAGAATGATTCCTGGCTCCGAAAGCCCACCATACAGGCCAGGAAAGAGCTACACCACGTGGGGCAGCCCCTCCCCAGGGTGTGAGGGAGACCAGCGAGGTTGCAGGAGTGTCTCTGGCCAGACAGCGCAGCATAGAGACCTCTCTCTGGGAGACTGCTTCCCCCACAGCCCTACTATTTTTGGCTTAGGGTCATTTAAAAACTGAGCTGACTCTTAAAACCAGGTAGACTTCACTTAAAATCCCAGCTTTTCTTCAAAAAAAAGAGTAAGAGAAAGGAAGAACTGGCAGCCCTGGGTCCACATTCCAGTACTGGCTGGATTTAACGATTGGCCCTCCTGGGTTTGCCACACTCTCCGCTCTGGGCTATAGTGTCCCCAGAGCTGAGCGTCAGGTGCCGTTTATCATCATGTGTGCTGTTGGTTTTCTTATGGCATAGAAATTAGCTCTCTGTCCTCAAAAGCATCAAAACATAAAAATAACACAAAAGGTGGACGAAAAGCCCACACATTTCAAGAAGACTGGGAAAACGTCCACCACACATCACCTTCCTCATTTGCATGACCAGCCGGGACCCCTCGGTGAAGAACACAGCAGCTGGTGTCAAGAGTTGGCGGGGTTCCAATCCTGGCTTGGCAACTTCTGAGCTGTGGGACGGCAGGTATGGGCTTACCTTCTCTAAGCCCGGGGTTCTTCGTTATTAAAATACCGAGGCTTCCTGGGGTTTGGGAAAGGGTTCAGGAAGACACTGCATGCAAAGCGCTAGGCACAGGGACCCAGTTAGTGTTGGATAAGTGCTGGCGGTCACTCTCATCAGTGGTGTCGCAAGAAGCAGTCGTGCTGGCAGTGGCGGTGGCAGCTGGTGGGAATGGGGTAGTCTTCCTTCTGGAGCCACTTCTTGCATTTGTTTCCCTCCCAACTTCTGAGGCCAGAGACCCACACATGGCCACACCCAAAAGCTGTCCACACAGACTCTTCCGGGACCACCGAGCACGCACCCCAGCTTCTTTGCCTTACAGACTCGTACACCCCACCAAGTCTCATCTCTGTTACAGACCTGTTTATCTGGCTTCGGCTGTTCCGTCTGAATGCAACAGCCTTCCCACCTCTGCCTACCTGGCGGGCCCTTACTCACGCTTGAAGACTGTGATGAGACATCAGCACCAAGAAGCCTTTCCTGGATTCTCAGGCAAGATTCCTGAATCCAAACATTCTACGTTTGTTCGTCTTCCCCACTAGACCATGAGCCCTTAGGAAGCAGGGCACAGTCAGCCCTGTGACCCCAGCCCCCAACACACAGGTTCAACCATGGAGCCGGTTCACACCAGTAGGTGTTCTGGGAAGACAGCAGAACATAAAGGAAAGAGTGCAGGTTTGGGGGCCAGAGGCACAGCTTTTGTATCCTGGGTCTACCATTTAAAGCTCCAGTGGGTAATCCTGAGCTAGTCCACTTCATCCCTGGAGCTTGGCTTGCACAAATGGAAAACTGGGCTAACAAGATGTACCATGAAGGATCCTTGTGAAGAAGAGAGGAACATTAGTGAAACAACTCAGTTCATTATTACCAGCACCCCCAACTTCCGTAAGACCCAGCTCCTCAACCACCACCACCAACCCCATCCCCAACATAACTTATGACCCCCGACCTTCACTGTCCCCCATCTCCCACTCTCCTAAACTTCACTGCACTGAGAGCTCTAAGGGGCCCAACGTGGCCACGGGTTCCAAAATACTCCACCCTGACATAAAGAAACCCATCGAAGAGGGTAATGTCTTAGAAGGGAGCTAATCATATGTTCTCTCTGGACATGTCTAAATACTACCATGAAGAATATAAGAATAGGGCTTCCCTGGTGGCACAGTGGTTAAGAATACACCTGCCAATGCAGGGGTCATGGGTTTCATCCCTGGTCCCGGAAGATCCCACATGCCGTGGAGCAACTAAGCCCACGCGCCACAACTACTGAGCCTGCGCCCTAGAGCCCGCAAGCCACATCTACTAAGCCTGCGTGCCAAAACTGAAGCCCGTGCGTCTAGAGCCCATGCTCCACAACAAAGAGAAGCCACCACAATGAGAAGCCTGCCCACAGCAACGAAGACCCAACGCAGCCAAAAATAAATAAACAAATTTATTTAAAAAAAAAAAAAAAGCTAGGGAAAAAACAAACAAAATGATCCTAATCAAAGGACAAAGGGATTAATTTTTTAAAATAATTAAGAGAAATAAAAAGTAAAAGCTTCCTTAAAAAACTAAACATAGAACTACCATATGATCCAGCAATCCCACTCCTGGGCATATATCCAGAGAAAACTGTAATTCCAAAAGACACATGCACCCCAATATTCACGGCAGCACTACTTACAGTAGCCAAGACATGGAAGCAACCTAAACATCCATCAACAGAGGAATGGATAAAGAAGACGTGGTACATGTATACGATGGACTATTACTCAGACATAAAAAAGAATGAAATAATGCCGTTTGCAGGAAAATGGATCGACCTAGAGATTATCATACTAAGTGAAATTAAGTCAGACAAAGACAAAGAACAAATGATATCACTAATATGTGGAATCTATTTAAAAAAAGATACAAATGATCTCAGAATCAAAGACTCACAGATCTTGGAATCAAAGTTATGGTTACCAAAAGGGAAACATGGGGGGAAGTGATAAATTAGGAATTTGGATTAACATGTATACAAGACTACATATAAAGTAGATAACTAATAAAGACCTACTGTATAGCAGAGGGAACTCTACTCAATATTCTGTAATAATCTATATGAGAAAAGAATCTGAAAAAGAATGGATATATATATATATATATATATATATCTGAAACTAACACAACATTGTAAATCAACTATACTCCAATAAAAAAGTAAAAAAAAAGACTGGGTCAAAAATAACAATCAGTTCTTTTAAAAGGACTGATTAGGGCTTCCCTGGTGGCGCAGTGGTTGAGAGTCCGCCTGCTGATGCAGGGGACATGGGTTTGTGCCCCGGTCCGGGAAGATCCCACATGCCACGGAGCGGCTGGGCCCGTGAGCCATGGCCACTGAGCCTGCGCATCCGGAGCCTGTGCTCCGCAACGGGAGAGGCCACAACAGTGAGAGGCCCGCGTACCGCAAAAAAAAAAAGGACTGATTAAAAAAGACAAACCTCTAGCAAACCAAATCAGACAGTGAGAGAACACAAAACGTAACACACCATCTATGAGAAAGAAGCTGTAAACACTGAGTGATCTTCAACGATTATATTTCCTCTACAACCAACAAATTGGAAAATACAGAAGAATTCAATGATTGTATTAAGACAATCCCCCCCAAAATAACCAATTATCAAAAGACCTCATTAAACTAATAACCAGGAAAGAAAATAGTACAAGTTACCAAAGAACGACTGGAGAGGGGGAAGGATGTGCCATGCCCAAATGATTTTATTAATTCTTTTAAACTTTCAAACAGTAACATAAAAGTTAGTCAACAGATTTTAGATTATAGAAAAATATGGAATCTCCCAGTCCATTTGGGGGCTGGCATAATTCTGGTTCCAAACCCAACACAGATAATGTAGGAAAAACAAAAGCAAAAAACTTTAGACTTCTATTCCAGCTAAGATAGAGCAACTTTTAAGAAACCAATGTCCCTGCCAAGAACAACCAAGAAAGCTGCTAGGATTCATCACCTGTTCTGAAACACTCACGGCAGCCAGGATGTAATGCACCAAAATTCCAGAGGGAAAAAAATTCATGGAGGTGTGCCTAGCATTCTGTATTCTGGTCTTCCCGTTGGGTTATTTACCAGCTCTTAAATGGTGTGGGGTTAGATACTGAAAGGCTTGGCAGAAACAAAAAGAGAAAGCAAAGAAGCACAGGAAAGCTAAGGAGAGGTTTCCACAGTCTTAGAGGACTGGGAAGACAAAAATTGTGCTCAGCACCTATCAGGCACTCCAGCGCCCAATCAAGACTGGAGGGTCCAGGGACTTCCCTGGTGGCTCAGTGGATAAAAATCTGCCTGCCAATGCAGGGGCACGGGTTCGATCCCCGATCCAGGAAGATCCCACATGCCACAGAGCAACTGAGCCCGTGTGCCACAACTACTGAGCCTGTGCTCTACAGCCCGCGTGCCACAACTACTGAGCCCATGTGCCACAACTACTGAAGCCCGCAGGCCTAGAGCCCATGCTCCTCAACAAGAGAAGCCACTGTGAGGAGAAGCCTGCACACTGCAATGAAGAGTAGGTCCCACTCGCTGCAACTAGAGAAAGCCCACGTGCAGCAATGAAGACACAATGCAGCCAAAAATAAATAAAATTAAATCTTAAAAAAAAAAAAGACTGGAGGGTCCAAAAGCTGAAATTAGTATGATAATCTCTAGGTCCATCCATGTGCCTGCAAATGGCATAGAAGGGAGGCAGTGTGCCTATACTCTGCACCTACTCTCCCTTTAAAATAGTTGACGTTTCTTAACTAAAGAAGGGTTAGAGACTAAACTCCTGAGCAGAAAGAAGCTGAACAGCTGAAATGAACTTTCAGGAGGGTCACGGTGCTGGGAAAATAATTTTTGGCGTTCAGGATCCACCAAGGCAAAAACAAAACTGAAGGCTTTCAGCTAGGGAGAGGAGGATGACCAGAAGTTACCAAGTCGAACAAAGACTGACAATCAGCCTCAGCTTCTGATCAGATGAGGTGATCTGCCTCTTCTCTGCCTGATGGAGGACAGGATAAACCCTTAGGAGACAGGCTGAGTGAATCCTCTTTGCAAGAAGGGAACATCATCCACGACATGAATAGATGTCCAGCATTCAATCAAAAATTATCAGGCACACCAAGACGCAGGGCCAAGAGTCAAAATAAATATTAGACCCACAGGAAACATAAATACTGGAGTTATCAAACAGCGTCTTGAAAATAACTGAGAAACAGATAACCACCTGGAGAAGTTAACCAGAACAGAATTTATCTAAAAATAAAAACAGAATAACTGAAATTAAGAATTCAATACATGAGTTTAACAGCATATAAAACACAGAATCAGTAAAGTGAAAGATAGGTTAGAAGAAAATATCCAAATAGAATCAGGGAACAAAAACAGGTAAAAATACAAAAAAAAAAAAAAAAAAGAACACAGTAGGCATGGGGAACATGGTAGCAAAGTCTAAATATGTGTGATAGGAGCCCCAGAAGAGGAAGAGAGAAAGATGGCAAAGAAGCATTATGTGAAGAGATGATGACCAAGAGTCTCCTAAAAATAAAGAAAATATCAAGTCACAAAGACCCCAAGCAGAAAAAAGAAAACGATACCTAGAAACCCCATAGTAAAACTTCTGAAAACCAAACACAAATTCTCAGAAGTAGCCAGAGCAGGAAACAAAGTCACATTACCTGAAAAAAAAAAAAAAAAGAGCTTCCCTGGTGGCGCAGTGGTTGAGAGTCCACCTGCCGATGCAGGGGACACGGGTTCGTGTCCCGGTCCGGGAAGGTCCCACATGCAGCAGAGCAGCTGGGCCCGTGAGCCATGGCCACTGAGCCTGTGCATCCGGAGCCTGTGCTCCGCAATGGGAGAGGCCACAGCAGTGAGAGGCCCACATACCAAAAAAAAAAAAAGACAACAATAAAACTAACATCTGAGTTCTCAATAAAAATAACAGAATTTCTAGGAGAAAATAAATGCCACTTAGAAGGCCTTATCCTACGGAAATACCCTTCTAAAGTGAAGTAAAAAAAAGGGACACTGTGAGATGCACAACAGCTGAAAGAATTTGCCACCAACCAGTGATGTGCTAGTAAATATTTAACAAAACTAGTTGTAGTTTTCTATTTCTGTGATATAAATACTCCCACCATGACTGATTTTAAGCCACCAAGGTGACATCACTGAATGTAGAGTTGGAAAAATGCATACGATCATTTCTCAGAGTCATGCCACTGTTACAGATAAACTAAAAAGAATTATTTAGGAAGAAGAAAAATTCTCTCACAATGAAATTTGGAAATGCAATAAAGAATGGAAATTAGCAGAAAGAATAAATATGTGAGTAAATATAAATGAATATTTAATTCAATGAATAATAATGGCATGTGGTCTTTAAAATACTGTAGAATGAAAATGCATGGCAACATTAACAAAGAAGTGGGACAAATGGAGTCAAAGTTTCCTAAAGTTTTGGGAAGTAGTAAAACTCTCATTTACATCAGTCTTTAGTAATGTAAAAGAGACAGAGCCATATATATATGGTCAATCAGTATATTATAAGGGGAACACTGAGGTAGGGAAAAAAATAACCCTTTCAAGAAACAGTGGATTCCCAACATTAAAAATAAAAAGAATCTTGATGCCCCCCACCTCATACCATGCACAAAAAATCAATTCCAGATGACCACCTATCTAAATGCAATAGGTCAAACAATGAATATTCTATAAATAGCAAAGGAGAACATCTTCATGACCTTCAGGTAGAAAGCCTTCTTAAACTAGGACACAAAAAGCATTAAGAAGCTTTTATATATAAAGGAAGAGGCTGATTAAGTATACTTCCTTAAAATTAAGAACTTCTGCTTATCAAAAGACGCAATTAAGAAAATATAAAGGTAATCCACAGATTGTGAGAAGATACGTAGAATACATATTTCTCACAAAGAATTTGTTTCTAAAATATATAATCCACTTTGTCAAAAGCCCGGGTAACTAACCAGGTTTCTGGGAAGAAACGAGGTAGGAGGCACTGGGAGGATGGATTATAATGGGATAATGATGACAGAAGCATGCCTTATGCATCATCTTATTTGATCTTCACAGTAATCCTTCAAGGCAAGTGCAATTTTTATCCCTATTTTACAGGCTCAGCACAACCCTAGTCTCCCAACATGCTCCTAAGAGCCACCATCATGCATGGAGAAGGGTACTGAGATGCTTGGTTAGACACAAACGGTAATCAATGTTTGCCAATCTGTGAAGCACCAGCAAGGACATGGATGTATCAGACGTCTCCTGCAGGAGCGGCTGCAACCAATACATGGGCAGAGTCCAATGTGAAACAGACTATATGGCTTTCTGAGGGATGCGTGGACAAAAGTCTGGGACTCAGGACAAATGGCGCTTAAGCCGGGAGCAAATACAGGACCCCAATATCAGAAGCAAATACGGGAGGGCTTCCGGGAAGATGGTGGAGGAGTAGGACGCGGAGATTGCCTTCCTCCCCACAGATACACCAGAAATACATCTACACGTGGAGCAACTCCTGAAGAGCACATACTGAACGCTGGCAGAAGACCTCAGACCTCCCTAGAGGCAAGAAACCCCCCCCACGTACCTGGGTAGGGCAAAAGAAAAAAGAATAAACAGAGACAAAAGGATAGGCACGGGACCTGCACCAGTGGGAGGGAGCTGTGAAGGAGGAAAGGTTTCTACACACTAGGAAGCCCCTTCGCGGGCGGAGACAGCGTGGCGGAGGGGGAAGGCTTCGAAGCCGCGGAGGAGAGCACAGCAACAGGGGTGCGGAGGGCAAAGCAGAGAGATTCCCGCACAGAGGGTCGGTGCCGACCGGCACTCACCAGCCCGAGAGGCTTGTCTGCTCACCCGCCGGGGCGGGCAGGGCTGGGAGCTGAGGGTCGGTCTTCAGAGGTCGGATCCCAGGCAGAGAACGGGGGTTGGCTGCGTGAACACAGCCTGAAGGGGGTTAGTGCGCCACGGCTGGCCGGGAGGGAGTCCGGGTAAAAGTCTGGACCTGCCGAAGAGGCAAGAGACTTTTTCTTACCTCTGTTTCCTGGTGCGCGAGGAGAGGGGATTAAGCGCGCTGCTTAAAGGAGCTCCAGAAACGGGCGTGAGCCACGGCTAACAGCGCGGACCCCAGAGACGGGCATGAGACGCTAAGGCTGCTGCTGCCGCCACCAAGAAGCCTGTGTGTGAGCACAGGTCACTATCCACACCCCACTTCCGGGGAGCCTGCGCAGCCCGCCACTGCCAGGGTCCCGTGATCCAGGGACAACTTCCCCGGGAGAACGCACGGCGCGCCTCAGGCAGCTGCAACGTCACGCAGGCCTCCGCCGCCGCAGGCCCGCCCCGCACGCCGTGCCCCTCCCTCTCCCTGTCCTGAGTGCGCCAGAGCCCCCTAATCAGAGGCTCCTTTAACCCCATCCTGTCTCAGCGAAGAACAGACGCCCTCCGGCGACCTACACACAGAGGCGGGGCCAAATCCAAAGCTGAGCCCCGGCAGCTGTGCGAACAAAGAAGAGAAAGGGAAATCTCCCCCAGCAGCCTCAGAAACAGCGGATTAAAGCTCCACAATCAACTTGATGTACCTGCATCTGTGGAATACCTGAATGGACAATGAATCATCCCAAATTGAGGAGGCGGACTTTGAGAGCAAGATTTATGATTTTTTCCCCTTTTCCTCTTTTTGTGAGTGTGTATGTATATGCTTCTGTGTGAGATTTTGTCTGTATAGCTTTGCTTCCACCATTTGTCCGAGGGTTCTATCCGTCCTTTTTTTTTTCTTCTTTTTTTTAAATTTTTTTCTTTATAATTACTTTTTATTTTAATAACTTTATTTTATTTTACTTTATCTTCGTTCTTTCCTTCCTTCCCTCCTTTAGACAACGAATCATCCCAAATTGAGGAGGTGGACTTTGTGAGCAAGATTTATGATTTTTTTCCCCTTTTTCTCTTTTTGTGAGTGTGTATGTGTATGCTTCTGTGTGAGATTTTGCCTGTATAGCTTTGCTTCCACCATTTGTCCTAGGGTTCTATCCGTCCGTTTTTTTTCTCTTAATATATATTTTTTAATAACTTTATTATATTTTATCTTATTTTATTTTACTTTATCTTTTCTTTCTTTTTTTCTTTCCTTCCCTCCTTCCTTCCTTCCTCCCTCCCGCCGTCCCTCCCTCCGTCCTTTCTTTCTTTCTTTCTCTCTTTCTACTTCTACTAATTCATTCTTTCTACTTTATCTCCCTTTTATTCTGAGCCGTGTGGATGAAAGGCTCTTGGTGCTGCAGCCAGGAGTCAGTGCTGTGCCTCTGAGGTGGGAGAGCCAACTTCAGGACACTGGTCCACAAGAGACCTCCCAGCTCCACATAATATCAAACGGCGAAAATCTCCCAGAGATCTCCATCTCAACACCAGCACCCAGCTTCACTCAACGACCAGCAAGCTACAGTGCTGGACATCCTATGCCAAACAACTAGCAAGACAGGAACACAACCCCACCCAATAGCAGAGAGGCTGCCTAAAATCATAGTAAGTCCACAGACACCCCAAAACACACCACCAGACGTGGACCTGCCCACCAGAAAGACAAGATGCAGCCTCATCCACCAGAACACAGGCACTAGTCCCCTCCACCAGGAAGCCTACACAACCCACTGAACCAACCTTAGCCACTGGGGACAGACACCAAAAACAACGGGAACTATGAACCTGCAGCCTGCAAAAAGGAGACCCCAAACACAGTAAGTTAAGCAAAATGAGAAGACAGAGAAACACACAGAAGATGAAGGAGCAAGGTAAAAACCCACCACACCTAACAAATGAAGAGGAAATAGGCAGTCTACCTGAAAAACAATTCAGAATAATGATAGTAAAGATGATCCAAAATCTTGGAAATAGAATACAGAAAATATAAGAAACATTTAACAAGGACCTAGAAGAACTAAAGATGAAACAAACAATGATGAACAACACAATAAATGAAATGAAAAATACTCTAGAGGGGATCAATAGCAGAATAACTGAGGCAGAAGAACAGATAAGTGACCTGGAAGATAAAATAGTGGAAATAACTACTGCAGAGCAGAATAAAGAAAAAAGAATGAAAAAAACTGAGGACAGTCTCAGAGACCTCTGGGACAACATTAAACGCACCAACATTCGAATTATAGGGGTTCAAGAAGAAGAGAAAAAGAAAGGGACTGAGAAAATATTTGAAGAGATTATACTTGAAAACTTCCTTAATATGGGAAAGGAAATAGTTAATCAAGTCCAGGAAGCACAGAGAGACCCATACAGGATAAATCCAAGGAGAAATACGCCAAGACACATATTAATCAAACTGTCAAAAATTAAATACAAAGAAAACATATTAAAAGCAGCAAGGGAAAAACAACAAATAACACACAAGGGAATCCCCATAAGGTTAACAGCTGATCTTTCAGCAGAAACTCTGTAAGACAGAAGGGACTGGCAGGACATATCTAACGTGATGAAGGAGAAAAACCTGCAACCAAGATTACTCTACCCAGCAAGGATCTCATTCAGATTTGATGGAGAAATTAAAACCTTTACAGACAAGCAATAGCTGAGAGAGTTCAGCACCACCAAACCAGCTCTACAACAACTGCTAAAGGAACTTCTCTAGGCAAGAAACACGAGAGAAGGAAAAGACCTACAATAATGAACCCAAAACCATTAAGAAAATGGGAATAGGAACATACATATAGATAATTACCTTAAATGTAAATGGACTAAATGCTCCCACCAAAAGACACAGATTGGCTGAATGGATACAAAACAAAACCCATATACACGCTGTCTACAAGAGACCCACTTCAGACCTAGAGACACATACAGACTGAAACTAAGGGGATGGAAAAAGTTATTTCATGCAAATGGAAACCAAAAGAAAGCTGGAGTAGCAATTCTCATATCAGACAAAATAGACTTTAAAATAAAGACTATATTAGACGAGACAAAGAAGGACACTACATAATGACCAAGGGATCGATCCAAGAAGAAGATATAACAATTGCAAATATTTATGCACCCCACATAGGAGCATCTCAATACATAAGGCAAATACTAACAGCCATAAAAGGGGAAATCGACAGTAACACATTCATAGTAGGGGACTTTAACACCCCACTTTCACCAATGGACAGACCATCCAAAATGAAAATAAATAAGGAAACACAAGCTTTAGATGATACATTAAACAAGATGGACTTAACTGATATTTATAGGACATTCCATCCAAAAACAACAGAATACGCATTTTTCTCAAGTGCTCATGGAACATTCTCCAGGATAGATCATATCTTGGGTCACAAATCAAGCCTTGGTAAATTTAAGAAAACTGAAATTGTATCAAGTATCTTTTCTGACCACAACGCTATGAGACTAGATGTCAATTACAGGAAAAGATCTGTAAAAAATACAAACTCATGGAGGCTAAACAATACACTATTTAAAAACGAAGTGATCACTGAAGAAATCAAAGAGGAAATTAAAAAATACCTAGAAACAAATGACAATGGAGACACGACGACCCAAAACCTATGGGATGCAGCAAAAGCAGTTCTAAGAGGGAAGTTTAGAGCAATACAATCGTACCTTAAGAAACAGGAAACATCTCAAATAAAAAGCCTAACCTTGCACCTAAAGCAATTAGAGAAAGAAGAACAAAAAAAACCCAAAGTTAGCAGAAGGAAAGAAATCATAAAAATCAGTTCAGAAATAAATGAGAAAGAAATGAAG
This sequence comes from Delphinapterus leucas, assembly GCF_059928025.1. Taxonomy (NCBI): domain Eukaryota; kingdom Metazoa; phylum Chordata; class Mammalia; order Artiodactyla; family Monodontidae; genus Delphinapterus; species Delphinapterus leucas. Next base: position 53,460,787 of record NC_143148.1, read on the forward strand.
GAAACGACAGCAAAGATCAATAAAACTACAAGCTGGTTCCTTGAGAAGATAAACAAAATTGATAAACCATTAGCCAGACTCATCAAGAAAAAAAGGGAGAAGACTCAAATCAATAGAATTAGAAATGAAAAAGGAGAAGTAACAACAGACACTGCAGAAATACAAAGGATCATGAGAGATTACTACAAGCAACTCTATGCCAATAAAATGGACAACCTGGAAGAAATGGTCAAATTCTTAGAAATGCACAATCTGCCAAGACTAAATCAGGAAGAAATAGAAAATATGAACAGACCAGTCACAAGAACTGAAATTGAAACTGTGATTAAAAATCTTCCAACAAACAAAAGCCCAGGACCAGATGGCTTCACAGGCGAATTCTATCAAACATTTGGAGAAGAGCTAACACCTATCCTTCTCAAACTCTTCCAAAATATAGCAGAGGGAGGAACACTCCCAAACTCATTCTGCGAGGCCACCATCACCCTGATACCAAAACCAGACAAGGATATCACAAAGAAAGAAAACTACAGGCCAATATCACTGATGAACATAGATGCAAAAATCCTCAACAAAATACTAGCAAACAGAATCCAACAGCACATTAAAAGGATCATACACCATGATCCAGTGGGGTTTATTCCAGGAATGCAAGGATTCTTCAATATATGCAAATTAATCCACGTGATACACCATATTAACAAATTGAAGGAGAAAAACCATATGATTATCTCAATAGATGCAGAGAAAGCTTTTGACAAAATTCAACACCCATTTATGATAAAAACCCTGCAGAAAGTAGGCATAGAGGGAACTTTTCTCAACATAATAAAGGCCATATATGACAAACCCACAGCCAACATCGTCCTCAATGGTGAAAAACTGAAAGCATTTCCACTAAGATCAGGAACAAGACAAGGTTGCCCACTCTCACCACTCTTATTCAACATAGTTTTGGGAGTTTTAGCCACAGCAATCAGAGAAGAAAAGGAAATAAAAGGAATCCAAATCGGAAAAGAAGAAGTAAAGCTGTCACTGTTTGCAGATGACATGATACTATATATAGAGAATCCTGAAGATGCTACCTGAAAACTACTGGAGCTAATCAATGAATTTGGTAAAGTAGCAGGATACAAAATTAATGCACAGAAATCTCTGGCATTCCTATACACTAATGATGAAAAATCTGAAAGTGAAATCAAGAAAACACTCCCATTTACCATTGCAACAAAAAGAATAAAATATCTAGGAATAAACCTACCTAAGGAGACGAAAGACCTGTATGCAGAAAATTATAAGACACTGATGAAAGAAATTAAAGATGATACAAATAGATGGAGAGATATACCATGTTCTTGGATTGGAAGAATCAACATTGTGAAAATGACTCTACTACCCAAAGCAATCTACAGATTCAATGCAATCCCTATCAAACTACCACTGGCATTTTTCACAGAACTAAAACAAAAAATTTCCCAATTTGTATGGAAACAAAAAAGACCCCGAATAGCCAAAGCAATCTTGAGAACGAAAAACGGAGCTGGAGGAATCAGGCTCCCTGACTTCAGACTATACTACAAAGCTACAGTAATCAAGACAGTATGGTACTGGCACAAAAACAGAAAGATAGATCAATGGAACAGGATAGAAAGCCCAGAGATAAACCCACGCACATATGGTCACCTTATCTTTGATAAAGGAGGCAGGAATGTACAGTGGAGAAAGGACAGCCTCTTCAATAAGTGGTGCTGGGAAAACTGGACAGGTACATGTAAAACTATGAGATTAGATCACTCCCTAACACCATACACAAAAATAAGCTCAAAATGGATTAAAGACCTAAATGTAAGGCCAGAAACTATCAAACTCTTAGAGGAAAACATAGGCAGGACACTCTATGACATAAATCACAGCAAGATCCTTTTTGATCCACCTCCTAGGGAAATGGAAATAAAAACAAAAATAAACAAATGGGACCTAATGAAACTTCAAAGCTTTTGCACAACAAAGGAAACCATAAACAAGACAAAAAGACAACCCTCAGAATGGGAGAAAATATTTGCAAATGAAGCAACTGACAAAGGATTAATTTCCAAAATTTACAAGCAGCTCATGCAGCTCAATAACAAACAACCCAATCCAAAAATGGGCAGAAGACCTATATAGACATTTCTCCAAAGAAGATATACGGACTGCCAACAAACACATGAAAGAATGCTCAACGTCATTAATCATTAGAGAAATGCAAATCAAAACTACAATGAGATATCATCTCACGCCAGTCAGAATGGCCATCGTCAAAAAATCTAGAAACAATAAATGCTGGAGAGGGTGTGGAGAGAAGGGAACACTCTTGCACTGCTGGTGGGAATGTGAATTGGTACAGCCACTATGGAGAACAGTATGGAGGTTCCTTAAAAAACTACAAATAGAACTACCATATGACCCAGCAATCCCACTACTGGGCATATACCCTGAGAAAACCATAATTCAAAAAGATTCATGCACCGAAATGTTCATTGCAGATCTATTTACAATAGCCCGGAGACGGAAACAACCTAAGTGCCCATCTTCGGTTGAATGGATAAAGAAGATGTGGCACATATATACAATGGAATATTACTCAGCCATAAAAAGAAATGAAATTGAGCTATTTGTAATGAGGTGGATAGACCTAGAGTCTGTCATACAGAGTGAAGTAAGTCAGAAAGAGAAAGATAAATACCGTATGCTAACACATATATATGGAATTTAAGAAAAAAAAATGTCATGAAGAACCTAGGGGTAAGACAGGAATAGACACAGACCTACTGGAGAACGTACTTGAGGATATGGGGAGGGGGAAGGGTGAGCTGTGACAGGGCGAGAGAGAGGCATGGACATATATACACTACCAAATGTAAGGTAGATAGCTAGTGGGAAGCAGCCGCATAGCACAGGGAGATCAGCTCGGTGCTTTGTCACCGCCTGGAGGGGTGGGATAGGGAGGGTGGGAGGGAGGGAGACGCAAGAGGGAAGAGATATGGGAACATATGTATATGTATAACTGATGCACTTTGTTATAAAGCAGAAGTTAACACACCATTGTAAAGCAATTATACCCCAATAAAGATGTTAAACAAAAGAAGAAAAAAAAAAGAAGCAAATACGGGACCCCAATATCAGAAGTTAGGAGACCCTGCCATTAGAGAATTTTTTGCACAGGAATTTTATGTAGTTTGGAAAATATGCCAGAATCTCAGAGCTGTCACAGCCATCATGATCCATAAAGTGCGGCCTCTCGTGACCAGGAATAATATTGTAGAAAAGGGCAGTCCAGTGTCAGCCCACATTGCTCCAGGGCTTGTCTGAGGTATGACCCTGGACAAGTCACTTAGCCCTTCTACTAATACTTGCTTCCCTTATCTGTACACCAGAGATGATAACAGCTCCCCATCAGGGAGGACTCGGCAGGGGAATCCACATGGAGAACTGGCATAGACTGAGAGCAATAAATTACTATGGTGAGATTGTAAAGTTCATTTGGGAGTGTGATGGAGTTTGGCCCTCTTTCCTCCCAAGTATTCATCAACTGGGGAATCAACAGGCCCCCAGAAGACCCTCCTGCAGCAAGGAAAAGCAGGGTCTCAGATGGGAAGGTAGACACTGCCTCATGGGTGAGAAGCCCATACGACTTCCCAAGAGAAGTATCCTCAGAACTTCACTCCTGAACTTGGGCAGTGGCCCAGCAACACCACCTGCACTTCCGGTGAGTGGAGGGGTTGGTAAGGGGCTCGGGCTTCTGCCCTTGCTTCCCCTCTCAGAGTCTTGGTTCCCTCACCTGCACTCTATTTAATGCACGGAGGTATTTTAAGACGGCAAAATACGTAAAATGCCTGACATTTCCTGGTTGCTCAGCAAGCATCAGTACACTTCTGTGTGTCAGCAGGGATGCTTGGAGACTGGTTGCATTTGGAGAGTGGAGGGAACTGTGAATTCTTACCCACTTAATCTACCAAGGAGTCTGGGCATCTCAGATCTATGGGAGGATGAATAGGAAGGGCTTCCTGGCTGCCTCAACCCTGAGTCCTCACACAGGAAAAGGAGAAATCACTGGGGGACCAGAGACCACACTCAACACTTCACTATTTGTGTACAGAGACCTGGCATCTGTGGGGAATGACTTTTAATAGCTACAACCAATAAAAGGCATAGCTGCCCTTGATGGACAAAAGGGCCAATAAAGAATCCGACCATATCTATCAAAAGTCCAGAAAATATTCTTACTTTTGACCTGCTAATCCTGCTTCTACAAACCTATCCTATAATTTGAGATAGAGGGAGATGCAAAATATTCATCACAGAGTTATAAAGAAATTATAAACACATAAATGAAACCCTCGGCCATTTAGAAAAAGCTCTCTTAAATAATTATTGGGTAAATGGATAAAGAGATTAAAATATAAATTAGTTAAAAAATAGCAATAATGATAATACGACATAGACCGCTCTAGAAGAGATATGGCCAAAACTGTAATTGTAAGAAAATTATCAAAAGTTTTATTATTAAACAAGAAAGTATAAAATTAAATGCACCAACAATCCAATTCAAGAAGTTAGGAAAAAAAAACAAAATAAAACCTAAGTAAAACAGAATCACAGCATTAATAAGGTGAAAAGCAGAAAAAAACTATAAACAGCAGTAGAATTCAAGAGCTGGTTCTCTAAAAAACACTACTATAAACAAAAACTACCACCAGCAGACAAACCTCTATATGGTCTAATTAAAGAAAATAATGAGAAAACAAAAATAGACACAATAAAGAATGAAAAAGGGTAAAAATATGGCAGCAATTCAAAAATGACAGGAAATTATTTAAGAATTAATCAATTTTAAAATTCTCAATGAAATAGAGGGTTTTCTGGAAATTTTTAAGTGAACACAATTGACTTAATAAGAATTCAGAACATCAAATTAAGAAAACGCTGTAGATGAATTTGAAAAGGCTGCTGAAGAATACTCTCAGAAGCTTTATAAAATGTTCCTGATGCAGTAAAAAAAAAAAAAAAAAAAGGAACATGTTCTCAGTCATTTTATGACATTTAGTGACCTTGACAGAAAAATCTGATTCACACACAAACACAGAAACTAAAACTAAAACTACAGCCAGTATCACTTAGGAATATAATATTTTTGAAATCCACAAACATAATAAAATAAAATATGCCTCTATCAGCAAGGATTTGTCCCCCAAAAAATATGAATGCACTAATATAATCATATCAATTAGTGAAAAAAAAGCACATGATCTCAGTCATTTTTAAAAGGCATCTGATATTCATTTCCAGGTTTTAAAATACAGCAAACTAGGACCAGAAGAACATTCCTAGTCTTAGTTTAAGACTAACCAGCCAACATCAAACTTAAGGTGAAGTAATACAGGCATTCCCATTAAAGTCATGGGTAAGGCTCTTATCACAACTGTATTTAACATTGGTAAACAAAACAAGTAAAAGTAGTAAGAGCTTCCATTATCAGGAAGGAGAGAAACTGACCATTATTTGCTTAAAACTGAACTCAAGAACGTCAGAGAATTAAGCAGGAGACCATGATAACTCTTAACATGGCAGGTTATAAAATAAGTATTCAGTAACCAATAATTTACCCTATAAAATTAATAAACAAACAATATAATAAAGATGTATTCTCAATAACAAAAGCAAAACTGAACAGAACATAGCTAAGAAAAAAAGGACCAAGAAATATGTAAAATTCACATGAAGAAAAAAAAAATTACTGAAAGATACAAATGAGATCTGCACCAATTAGAGACATAAGCCAATTGGCCTATTAGTAAATAAGAAAGTTCTTCCCAAGCTCAATAATAAATATTTAATTTATTATTCTAATCCCAGCTACAAAGATTTTATTTGACTTGAAAATTGATTCCATAAATTCACATGGAAGATAACTGGGCTAGTATAGTCAATAAAATTTTGAAACATAAGAATAAAAGCATTATACAATTATGTGTAAATATATAATGTTTATATTTTAATATTATATAATTAAATAACATAATATATTAAAGTAATGTTATATATAATTAAATATAATATTATTATATAATTACTACAATAAATATTAAAAATTGTTAAGTAAAGCAAAGGAAGTTTAGTCCTAAATAATGTGACTTTCTGGCAAGCCCTTCAAAATGAACTGGCCTCAAATGTGTACTCTCAGGTTAATTGAATGATTTTAACCCATATACTGGGGCTTCCCTGGTGGTGCAGTGGTTAAGAATCCGCCTGCAAATGCAGGGGACACCGGTTTGTGCCCCGGTCTGGGAAGATCCCACATGCCACGGAGCAACTAGGCCCGTGAGCCACAACTACTGAGCCTGCACGTCTGGAGCCTGTGCTCCACAACGGGAGAGGCCGCGACAGTGAGAGGCCCGCGCACCGCGATGAAGAGTGGCCCCCACTCGCCGCAACTGGAGAAAGCCCACGCACAGAAACGGAGACCCAACACAGACAAAAATAATAAAAAATAAATAACCCATATACCAACTGAATACTATCACATTTTAAAATAACATGCTACAAGGATGGCCAAAACAATAAATCATAATCATTATAAATAGAGGAGTACTTCTGTCATGATGGTTATGAGCACATCAATCAAATTATTCTTTTTGATATTGGATGGTGTTTGCTGCTTGTGTGGATAAGAGGGAGTTACAACCTCCCCTCCTCTAGAAGGTGGCAAAACAGACCACACTCCTGAGTGTGAAAGGGTACTTGGAAGCAAATGCATAACTATAAAGACACAGTTGCAGGGGAGTAACTGCATTGAGAAAAAAAAATAAACACACAAACTTAGAATAACAACAAATTCAGGAACTGCACAAACCACTTCGAGTCTAACCACACAACTGCAAAAGTTTCCCTAAGACCAGGAAACTATCGGGGGAATTCTAAGATTCCCTGAAACATGTGGAAAAATCTTGAACTATTTTTTTTTTTCCTTTGAGGTCCTGTCATAAATTCTAGGAGAAATGACTCAGATGATTTGGAAATTACTAGAGTTACTAGAATTACTAGAAATTACTGTCTTCGGGTAAGTTAACTGTAGCAGCACGAAGAGTGTTTAGAGATTACTGCTCTAACCTGAAGGCATATTTCATTTTAAGGAAAAGGTGAAAATCTAGAATTATAAATATGGTGTCACTGTTCACTTTACGAAGATGGCTTGCTACAGGGATCCTTTAAAAATAGCAGGCTGCCCTCATGCAATTACGTTATTATCCAACTTGGGAATGCGTTCATCTATTGTACAGACAAGGCACACCTAAGCGAAAACTTAATAGCATTTGTCCCTAAGAAAGCATCCTGCTTTCTTAGAGGAAGTGCATTGCCTCTGGTATGTTAAAAACAGTGTTAAAATAGTTATACTCCTTGCAGCGTCTTCTCACCTAGGCTCTATTAATGGAGGGAGGATAAAAATCTTACGAGCTACATAGATCACTAACTACAACTCTGGGTATTTCATCTATTATAGATTCAGGAAGAATGACAGGTGAGCAAGAAGACACAGGAGTGACCAATTACCTAGAGCCATATTCTTAAAATTATAGAAACTTGGGGCTGGACTCAATCCAATGACAAGTTCTCCCTCAAAAGTTTAAAAGACTCATTGAGAACATGTGCTTCTGTGGACTTAATGCACAAGTGTGACAAAGTGAATTAACTTGGCAGGTGAAAGTAATGGGAACCAAATGGACCATGCCATATAGACTTTTCTTTCTTTTGTATTCAAGGTTATACTCCATTTATACTTATTGTAAAATACTGCCTACATTTCCCGTGTTGAGCAATAAATCCTTGTAGCTTATTTCATACCTAATAGATTTTTTAATTGAGATGGCTCAGTCCAAAAAAGGAAAGAAGGTACAACGATATCAGCATCACAAAGGAGCTTGTCAGGGCTTCCCTGGTGGCGCACTGGTTGAGAGTCCGCCTGCCGATGTAGGGGACACGGGTTCGTGCCCTAGTCCGGGAAGATCCCACATGCTGCGGAGCGGCTGGACCCGTGAGCCATGGCCGCTGAGCCTGCGCGTCCGGAGCCTATGCTCCGCAACGGGAGAGGCCACAGCAGTGAGAGGCCCGCGTACCGCAAAAAACAACAACAAAAAAAAACACACACACACAAAGGGTTTAATAAGGAGCCTAATGTTCATGGTGGTGGTTTTGACGGTTATCGGTTTTAACTGCTGTCATCTTTACCAGAGCCCTCAAAACCCTCCCCCACACGTATCTGAACCACCTGTGGAACATCTATAACCGGCCCATACAGAGACTACACCCCTTGCCAATGCTGACTCCGGGTCTGGGGTGAGGCTGGGGGCACCGTAGTTTATAAAACCCCACAGGTGACTGAGATGTGTGCCTCCTTTTTAGAACCCGAACTTCAGGAAAGCAGATTTAAAACAGTTTGAGATTCAAAGGCTACGTCTGTGGTCCAGGGATGCTAAGAAGAAAGGCGGCTCAGAGGAGCTTCAAAAGAGCCCCCAGAGTGAAACTCTGACTATGCAAGGGCAGAGGGTCCCAACAAAGAGAAAGAATTTAGTACCTAGGGAAGAATGTGACCACAGGGAGAGCCTGGGCTCCACAGAGACATGAGGCAAAGGCAGGAGGAGAAGAAAGTGACTAGGTCAAAAACGGTGGGCGACGCTAAGACCCAGAACTCACAGCTGCAGAGCTGCTGGCCACCATCAAGTCATTCAGACCAAAACCCGACTCGGGAAGGATGCTCCGCCATTTAGAAGAGATGTTACAGTCGCATTACACGAAACTACATTTGATCCTCATTATCCACAGATCCCGTATTTGCGAATTCTCCTACTCACTAAAATTCATTTCTAACCCCCAAAATCAATACCCAGGGGACTTCGTGGTCATTCAAGGACACACACAGAGCAGGGACAATTGAATCATCCAACTAGCACGTACCCAGCTGAGACTGAACAAGAGCACGTTCTTCCTTCCTGTTTCAGCTCCCATATTGCAAACAAGTGTGCCTTTTCCCGTCTATTTAGTGCCATGCTTTATCATTTTTGTGCTTTTTGTTGGTGATTTAGCTGTTTAAAATCGCCCCAAACACGATGCTGGAGGGCTGCCTAGTGGCCCTAAGCTGAGAAGGCTACTGGGGCAGAAAACACGTGTGTTACATTAGCTTCCTTCAGGCGTGAGTTTATAGTGCCGCTGGCACGCCTTCAACGTTAACGAATCAATATTATGTATTAAATAAGGTGTCTCTGAACAGAAACACACATAAAACGAGGTTATGTACTGTGACAAGAGGCTCACAATTCTAAACTCTACGTTTCCCCAAGGAAATGGTTCAGTACAGCCATCCCTCAGTATCCTGGAGGGTGGGGTGTGGGAGGGGTGGGAGTGGGTTCCAGGACCTCCCTCGGATACCGAAATCTGCTGATGCTCAAGTCCCTAATGTAAAATGGCACGGTATTTGCATACAAGCTAGGCATCTCCTCCTGTATACTTTAAGTCATCTCTAGGTTACCTCTAATACCTCATACCTAATACAATGTAAATGCAGCGCAAAGAGTTGTAAATACAACGTAAATGCTATGTAAAGAGTTGCTGGTACAAGGCAAACTCGCGTTTTGCTTTTGGAAACTTGCTGGAATTCCGCCCCCCCTCCCCGCCCCTCAATATTTTCCATCTGCAGTTGGTTTAATCTGTGGATACAGAACCCATGGATATGGAGGAGCCTAGCGTACTGGCAAATCCCATGTTCACAGGGACTTTATAAAGCACGTAACTGTCGTTACTAACAAGCACGGCAAATCATGAGAATCAACTGTAGCTACTCAAGAAGTATTGGCTTGGCCAAAAAGTTTGTGCAGTTCATGAATATGTCGTTCAATAAAGTTCTTGGTGAAAATGAAAAATGTGTCTTCTATTTTTACTTAAAACCGAACGAACTTTTGGGCCAACCCAATAATTTCTTTCCACCATTCCAACAAAGAAAGGGTAAAAGAAAGAGAAGAGAGAAGGGAACTTTAAAAGTTTCACATCTCTGAACTCAGATTAGTTACAATCTGGAGTTCCAAAATAATGCAAGTCCATTCATTGAACAAATATTCACAGAGGCATAATGCTGGATGCCCCTCCTAGGGATACAGTGGTGAACATGAACAAAAATCCCTACCCTCAAGGAGCTTACATCCTACTGGGATACCATAAATAAGTTAATTTTCTTTAAAGGAAATATATAGTATGTCAAAGAGTGTTAAGAACTAGGGGAAAAGACAAAATAGGGAGGAAGGTATAAAATAAGAGAGGGGTGTTGAATATGAAATAGGGTACCCAGGAAAAGCAGTGGGGAAATCAGAGATGTAGAAAAGGGAGCTAATATTGAAAAGAACAAGACAAGATAATCTTTAAATATGGAATGATTTAACATGTTTAAAAAAAACAAACATGAAAGATAAGCATTTAATAAAGTGGCTAGGTATAAGATGAATAAATAAAAATCACTTACTTTCCTATATTCCAGCAATAAGTATTCTAAAATATGATTTTAAACATTATTTACATGGTGGCCTCAAAAGGTATATAGTAGGTAAGAAGGCCTTAAGAAATACACATGACCTATATAAAGACAACTGCAATACTGTTTTGAGAGATTTAAAAAGAAATTTGGAACAATGGAGCTTAGGGTTTTATTCCAGAGAGGAAGATGGAAGAAATTAAAGTTATCAAAATCTTCCCAAATTAAATTTAAGGCTGGTGCAATTCCAATCCCTATCCCGATGTAAGAAAAGAAAATCTTTTACTGCAAGTGATTAAAACAGACCAGCATTATCAATACGAAAATATTTATAATGAATAAAAGGGTATGTTGCTGGGACAAGAAAAGGCAGCTCTCTGGAAAAGAATATAGAGATTAAAAACGTGGGGACTTCCCTGGCAGTCCAGTGGTTAAGACTCCGCACTTCCAATGCAGGGGGCACGGGTTCAATCCCTGGTCGGGGAACTAAGATCCCACATGCCGCTAGTGTACTTTTATGCACTGTGGTGAGGTACCAGCATAAATGGTCTTTTTTTTTTTTAAGGTAAATTTGGTATATAACATTATATTAGTTTCAGGTGTACAACATTATAATTCAGTATTTGTATACACTACAAAGTGATCGGCACAGTAAGTCTAGTTACTACCCATCACAACGGACCCCCCCTTCACCTTTTTCGCCCACCACCCAACCCCCTTCCCTTTGGATAACTATATAGCAATGTGTTCACTGTATCTATGAGTTTAGTTTTGTTTTATAGTTTGTTTTGTTCTTTAGATTCCACATATAAGTGAAATTATATGGTATGTCTTTCTCTGTCTGACTTATTTCAGTTAGCATAATGCCCTCTAGGTCCATCCATGTTGTCGCAAATGACAAGATTTCATTCTTTTTTATGGCTGAATAATATTCCATTGTATATATATATATATATATATATATATATATATATATATATACCACATCTTCTTTATCAATTCATCCATCAAGGGACACATGTTATTTCCATATCTTGGCTACTGTAAATAATGCTGCAATAAACAGAGGTGCATATATCTGTCTGAATTAGTGCTTTCGTTTTCTTCAGATAAACACCCAGAAGCAGGATAGCTAGATCACATGGTAGTTCTATTTTTAATTGTTCTGAGGAACCTCCCTACTGCTTTCCATAGTGGCTGTGCTAATTTACATCCCCACCAACAGAGTATGAGGGTTCCCTTTTCTCCACAACCTTTCCAACACTTGTTATTTGTCTCTTTGATAATAAGCATTCTGACAGGTGAGAGATGATACCTCACTGTGGTTTTGATTTGCAATTCCCTGATCTTTAGTGGTGCTGAGCACCTTTTTATGTGCCTGTTGGCCATCTGTATATCTTCTTTGGAAAAATGTCTATTCAGAGTCCCTGCCCAGTTTTCAATCAAACTGTTTTTTTGTTGTTGTTATGGAATTGTATGAGCTCTTTTTATATTTTAGATATTAGCCCCCTGTCGGACATATGATTTGCAAACATCTTTTCCCAATCATAGCTTGCCTTTTAATAATTTTGTTGATGGTTTTTCCTTCACTGTGCAAAAGCTTTTTAGTTTGATGTAGTCCCATTTGTTTATTTTTGCTTCCTTTGCCATTGCCTTTGGAGTCAGGTCCAAAAAGTTATTGCCAAGAGCAATGTCAAGGCAGTTACCACCTATGTTTTCTTCTAAGAGTTTTATGGTTTCTGGTCTTACATTCAAGCCTTTAGTCTCTTGTTAGTTAACTTCTGTGTACGGTGTGAGATGTGGTCCAGTTTCATTCTTTTGCATGAGGCAGCATAAATGGTCTTTGATATGTACTGTAGGAGTCACCAGCATCAGTGGGGAAAGAAGTTTAGTAAATAAATTGGGTTGTGTCATCTTGTTAGTAACATGGAACAAGATGAATTTAGATCCTCATACAATGTGCCCAAATTAATTCCATACTGATTTTATACTGAGAAAAACTAAATTAATATTCCATAAATGATTTCTTAAAATTCTCTGGGTTTTTATCTCACTGTAGAGGGTGAACAAAAAGGGCAGTGTCAGTCTGGTAACAGAGAATTGTCCTCAAACTGTTGTTACTGTTCTTTCCTTTTGGAAATGAAAAATTAAAATAAAACAAAACCAAAGCATGCTGTCTACCGGTATGGTCGGGTAGTACGTTTTCATTTAAATGTTCAATGAAGCAGAGATAATTTTGTCATAGTCAGAAGACTGTTTCGATCCCCCTGAGCAGAATAAAATAGTGGGATCAACATCATATTAGACCTCAATTCTCTAAACTAACTTTTGGGAAGTGAGGCAATGAGAGGCCTGCCCTGGAATCAGATGGAAAAGCCCAGGGCAGATGCTGGATGCTTTCAGGTAGCAAGTACGTGTGGGGCTTGGCACATCGGGGGGAGTAGAGGGCACTGTTAAAAAAATAAAGGCCCTACCAGGAACAGGGGTGGTCTTAGCACCCACCTTGTTGTTTCAGGGATGACCTGGGGACCAACTTAACTCTGAGGACTTCTCCCAACAAAACAAGCAAGTGGAAAGGAGGTCCAGGGGCAAGGCCCATCCCCAGCCACTTCCATCCTAAGGGAGCACCTGGCCTGGGAGAAGCTGGCCTTGTGCTGAGTGAGGGGGAAGGGGTGTGGAATGGGCAGTGGGTACCACCTCTACATTGTACAGTCAGCCCTTCATATCCGTGGGTTCTGCGTCTGCAGATTCCGCCAACCACAGGACAGACCATACTACTCGTTATATGAGACTTGAGCATCTATGGATTTTGGTATCCGTGGGGGTCCTGGAACCAGTCTCCCACAGTTACGGAGGGAAGACTGTGCATCTTTTTATAGAGCCTAATACACAGCCCTCTTTGCCTTTTTACAGGTCTAGTGTCAAGGGCCCTCAGGGCAAAAGCTCACTGCAAGGTGGGCCAGGTGAGGTGTGTATAAGCTTGCCCATATCCGACCCCACAACATTCATCCAATCCAAGCTAGCCCATATTCCACTCTGCATTCATCTGACATTCATCTAATCCCTGGTGGCAGGTTTCTAAGTTTAAAAGTGATGGAAGAAATGACAAAAGACACAAAAAATAGATTTAACTACATAAAAATTATCAAAGAATTATTAAAAAGCAAACATCAAATATTTTCAACAAATCTGACAAACATCTGAAATCTCTAACATAAAAAGCAAAGAACCTTTAAGCAAAGTACTTCCACTCCAATTAAAAAACAATAGTCATACTGGGGAAATCAGTCTGACATTTCCTCAAAAAGTTAAACATAGAGTTACCATATGACCCACTAATTCTACTCCCAGGTATATACCCAAGGTAAATGAAAACCTACATCTACACGGGTGTTCACAGAAGCATTATTCATGATAGGCAAAAAGTGAAAAACACCCAACTGTCTATCAGTGGAGGGATGGATAAACAAAATGTGCTCTATCCACACAACGGGCTATTAATCGGCAATAAAAAACAATGAAGTTCTGACATAGGCTACAACACGGATGACCCTTGAAAATATTATGTGAAGTGAAAAATGTCAGACACAAAAACCCACATATTGTATGGTTCCATTTACATGCAATGTCCAGAACAGGCAACTCCAAAGCAGTTGCCTAGGGCTGGGGGTGTGTAGAGGGGAGGGTAGAACAGAGTGACAGGGTACATGATTTTTCAAAGGAGTTATGAAAAATATTCTAAAATTCATTGTGGTGATGCCTGGCACAACTCTGTAAATATGCTAAAACCCCACTGAACTGAATAATTTAAAGGAGTGAATTGTACAGTATGTGAATCCTATCTCAATACAACTGTTACCGGCAAAAGACAAGGAGAGGAAATTCACAATGCAGGACATTCAAATGGCCAATAAAACATAGAGGGAGATAAACAAGGATTTACTGTAAAGTACAGAGAACTATATTCAGTATCTTGTGATAACCTATAATAGAAAAGAATCTGAAAAAAATGTATATAAAAATAACTGAATCACTTTGCCGTACATCTGAAACTAACACAATACTGTAAATCAATTATATTTCAATTTATAAAAGAAAAAAATAGAGGGGCAGGTTTAACCTCTACTACCAAAGAAGAATAAATTTAAAGTGAAAATCCATTTTTCACTTATAAAGTTACTGAATGCTTTTTAATGATAATACTCAGACTTGACCAATGTTTAGTGAAAACAGTATTCTCCAGTTGGTAATGAGACTTAAAATTGGTATAACCTTTCTAGAAAAAAAAGAATAGTAATAAATATCAAAAGCTTTTAAAAAATAATCTGATCTCGACACAGCCCAGTGAAGTAGGTACTATTCTTATTTAATGCCTTTACGAAGGGAAAAACTGGGGTTTCAAAAGGTACAGAAGCTTTCCAAGACAACACAACTAGTAACTCCATATACATCATATATCTGACTACAGATTCTGAGCTCTACAATATGCAGGAGGCAAAACTGCTCTCTCCAAAAAAGAAGTATAAAAAGCAACAGCACAAAACAAGAGAGTAACGTTTAAAACCTGAACCAGGAATAAAGAAGTACCAGCCATGCAATCTTCACAGGTGTAAATCACGACAAAATATTCAGTAAGTGCTTACTATATACCAGGCACTGTGTTTTACACATACGAACACATTTAATCCTCCCAACCACCCTAAGAGGCAGGTACTATTACTCCCATTTTTCAGATGAGTAAACCAAGGCACAGAGCAGTCTAGAAAACCTTCCAATGGTCACAAAGCTACTTAGTGGCAGAGCTGGGTTGTGACTCTGTGTGGCCCCCAGAACCTGCACATTCCCCCCGACACCACACTGCCTCTCATACTCTCCCGAAAGAAAGACAGAAGACAATCAGCCTTCAACATGGTAGAACTTTACTCAACTATATAACAAATGCATAAATGGATATTTTTCTTTCATTCCCCAATTACACCAAGGAATACCCCCAAGTACTTTGCATAGCACTTTTCAAAGAACTCTCTGAGCATATCTTCCTTTGGAGAGACTAACTATACTTAGCTGTGTTTCTCAGGGGAGGAGAGCTTCATTTGCTACTTCTCACAGGCGCTTAATGGAACAGGGAAAACACCCACCCCATTTATTCTGGGGTGGGGCTTTCATTGCACGGAGATTCCACTCTTCAACAGCATTTACAGAAAACAGAACTGTCGAAAGGAAGGACCATCAGGGGTCATAGGATATGATGAACACCGAATGCAAAATAATTTGGTTTCTAATCATTTCATTCTTGCTCAAGGCATACCCAAAGACTTTTCATGGTAGATGAGGCCTGAGCCATGGAAGTGGCCTAGGCTACCCTCATGCACCCTGTAAAAGCTCGTGTCTACATAGTCACAGGATGCTAGAGAATGAGATGCTGGTTGGTGTCAAAAAATTCATTCCACCAATATTTATCGAGCGCCTACTATGTGCCAGGCACCGGAGGGTCTCGAGCTCTCGCTCTCACTATAAGCTAGGAAAAGGAGCTGCAGTTGAAGCTGTCACCAAATGGCACTGAGCTCCTATGGAGCGTCCCTGGTCTGCCCTCTTCCGCGCCACCTTCTCATACCAGGCACATCAGTGAGAAAGGCTCCCTTTTCTAGAGCACCTTCCCTGTACCCATGCTTTGTGAGTGCCGAGCACCTAACATGAATTAACTCATTTAGTCTTTCTGTCAGTCCTGCAACACCATGGCTACTCTGCCCATTTCATATAAGAGAAAACCAGGATTTAGAGAGGTAGAGCCAATTCCCCCTACTACCACACTGGTAATGAATGAAGGCCCTGGGCTCAGAACCTGGTCTGGATAGTTTCCTAGTTTATGTCTTTTTTACTAAGTCAAATAACCATGCTGCGGCCCACGAAGGAAGTCAAAGAGCATATAAGAGACTCTGGCAACACCCTAAACCTCATTCCCCTCTGTCCCGCCTCCCCATTCATTAGCCATCAGACCTAGCTCCCAAATATCTCTTGAACTTGGCCCACTCAACACTGTCCCCAACGTCAAGGCCTCAAGCATCTCTCGCCTATGATAACTGATGTCCATGCTTCCAGCTTCCTGCTTGAGAGGCAACATAACAACACGAAATCAGGCTGCCTGGGTTCAAACCCTGCCTCCTCCATCTATTAGCTTTGTAAATTAGTTTTTCAGCCTCTTGGCGCCTTAGTTTTAATGTCTGTTTAAAAAAAAAAAAAAGGTGCTTGAGAATTTTTTTAAATGATGCAGATAAAGCACTCATAGAAGCAAATGGAATATAAACATTCATAAATGTTAGCTGTTGTTATCAATATGATTCTCTTATTTACAAAGCCTGTACTATCAAAAGCATAGTGCTGACCACCAGTCTCCTACTTTAAAACCTTCAATGGCTCCCTATTATTCCAAACTTCTTAGCACAGAATATTATGGACCTCATCAAGCAAGTACCAAACACCCATTACACAATCTCCCATAATTCCAGCCCATGTGCCTCAGTCATGTCCACAGCCAGTGGCTCCACATTTCAGGAGTAAATGGAAGAAATGGAAGTGTCTGGTTTTTAAGATCATGCGTGTTCAGGGATATGGTCACATTCTAATCAGTTGTAATTTATTACAGTAGGTCATTATGTGATTGAGCTAATGGGTCAAAAAGTTGTAATACTAGAAAAACATTAGCCCAAGCATAAGCTGAGGGAAGTGATGGGGGAGGCCAACATTTACTGAGCACTTATACGTGCAAGTCACTATACTAAAGCTTAGAAAGCATCATCTCTCAACTAATTCTCAGGCTCTAAAAGATATGTATCATTTTCCCTTAGTCTTGGCATGCTATAAAAGAAGAGCCACTCTATGGACAGCCAAGTTGGTTAGAGAAGGGACTCTGCACATGCTGATATCAGGCTGTCACCATAAACATAAGAAGGTATCCTTCAGCAGAGATTGGAAGCTCTGGTCATGTCAACACTTCTGGCTGCAGCTCCTTCTGCAAATAAGGCAAAACAAAATCATGGGAAGTATCAACTTCTAGTTCCCTTCATCTCAGCTTGAAAGATCTGTACAGGAACTAATACTTTTACAGGCAGAGTCTTAGCTCAACTCCTAACACTGGACAAATAAACACAGATAAAGACACTGAAAACAAATCAGACATATTTGCACAGCTGAAATTCAGGATACTAAACTGGGGAATCAGATTACTCACTTCCCAGTACAACAGTAATGAAAAACTTCATAAGACTTTATGCATTATACAATATGCATTCTCAATGACTTTGAGACCATCACATCCATGAAAAGGAAAGAAGAGTTTAAAATAAAACAACTGCAGAGGTATTAAATTTAAAAAGCATTTCTGTATTGTTTATATGATAAAGTACCAGGTTTTATAAAACCAATGTAACTATTTTGCGAAACAAATGGAGTCAGCAAGAGTCACTGCAGAAAACTGAATGAGATAATCAGAAGACTAGCTTATAAAGTTCTCTGAGAATTAAGGAGGAAGAACAAATGAGCAAAACGTTAGAAATATTCAGGGTAATATCCAAAAAAACTACAATATATTAACCAATGTTACATAATTAAGGAAGAAAGTAATGACCAATAACATAATTTTGAAGGACTTCACTACGTATCAAAAGACCTGGTACCAACCTATCTTAATGAAAACTGCATACTAGATATATACTTCTGAAATGCATTAATTTAAAAGGTAAAGAACAAATCTTACAAGAACCACATAAGAAAGTTATTAAGTTTTTTAATCATGTTAGCATCAGACTTCTCCTCCACACCATGATTTAAAAAAAAAAAAAAAAAAAAAGTGCAACCAAATCTTCACAACCAGCCAAGCTAAATACTGTTCATGTGGAAGGACAAAAAAACCTCACATTTTCCAAGTTCAAATCTGTAAGAGCCCACAAAGTACATCACCCATACATTTGTTCTTCCTGAGCAAAAACAAACAAACAAAAAGAATTATACCACTGACCAAAACGTGTATCAAAATGATAAATTTTAAAATGAGGCAGATGTGCCATCAAATAATTCATACGCACAAAGAAAAGTAAAATGTAGATTTGCTGTCTAATTCTTAACAATATAACTATATAAAGGCTGTTTATCTTTCCTTAAATAAGACAGTATTTAAAAACCTATAAAAACAAATATAAAATCCTTGGTTATTCCAACAAAAACTGGGGAAAAGTTTTACACACTAGACACCACTAAAAACTCTGCTTCCTTTTTGACAAAGAAAAATAGAGGAACAAGAGAATTAAGAAGGTATTGACTAATTATCCAGACAAGAACTGGGAGAAAATGGAAAATCAGGGAATTGATCTAGAATTGGGGCCATAGGAGGGCATTTACTGAGCCAGAAGAGTCAGCTAAGAGGATCACAAAGGTCGGATCTACTGAGAATTCGTACTGGAACCCTGAAGTTCTGCCCTCTAGGAGTAGGGTAAACAGTAAGTAAACTAGCCTATAAAGACCACTGGCAAGGGACTTCCCTGGGGACGCACTGGTTAACAATACACCTGCCAATGCAGGGGACAAGGGTTCGAGCCCTGGTCCGGGAAGATCCCACATGCCGCAAAGCAACTAAGCATGTGTGCCACAACTACGGAGCCCATGCCCCGCAACAAGAGAAGCCACCACAATGAGAAGCCTGCACACTGCAACACCGGAGAGCCCCTGCTCTCTGCAACTAGAGAAAGCCCGTGTGCAGCAACGAAGACCCAACACGGCCAAAACTTAATTATTCAATTAATTAATTTTTAAGAAAAAGACCACTGCCAAGATTTCACTGGCTGGTCAAGAAAATCTCCACCCCTGTTCAAGATGAGCCTATCTTTCCCCACTGTCTGACAAAACCAGATGAATATCAAATACAGAGAAAGTACAATCATTCAAGGCCTCAGTTTAGTTACACAAAGATTTTTTCCCCAAATACAATTCCAAGAACAAAAGCAAATATAAACAGATACAAGAGGAGAGAAGACAATTTTAATGAGAAATGGCAGAAATACCAGATAGTACAAACAGGGGCTCAAGATGTTGAAATGTCAAAGACTTTAAAATAACTATGTTTAGTATGTTCAAGGAGCTAAAAGACAATATAGAAATTTTCAACGAAGAAATGGAAACTGATAAATAACAGAGCAGATTTCTAGAACAACAACAAAAAAAAATTAAAGCCTCAGAGGAAGAATATTAAGACAAACTAGACACAGATGATTAAATGATTAGTGAATTGGAAGGTGAATTGGAATATAACAAGAATGAAACCAAAAAAGTGATTAAGAGACAAAGAGGCTACAGGGAAAGACTTTAACATGCATTCAGAAGGAACACCAGAAGGAAGAGAAAGGGCAGGGTGAGAGAGAAAAGGGCTAAGCATTCCCCTAAATTGATGAAAAACACCAATTCCATAAATTCAAGTAGCCCAATGAACATGCCAGCCACAAAAAAATGGAATGGCATCTTTAATCTCTGGAAGGAAATCACTGCAGCCTGAGAATTCTTTACTCAATGAATAACTATCCTTCAAGAATGAATGTGGAGAGAGCAGAAGCAAGAAGAACTACAATCCTGCAGCCTGTGGAACAAAAACCACATTCACAGAAAGACAGACAAAATGAAAACGAAGAGGACTATATACCAGATGAAGGAACAAGATAAAACCCCAGAAAAACAACTAAATGAAGTGGAGATAGAAAACCTCCCAGAAAAAGAATTCAGAATAATGATAGTGAAGACGATCCAGGACCTTGGAAAAAGAATGGAGGCAAAGATCAAGAAGATGCAAGAAATGTTTAACAAAGACCTAGAAGAATTAAAGAACAAACAAACAGAGATGAACAATACAATAACTGAAATGAAAACTACACTAGAAGGAATCAATAGCAGAATAACTGAGGCAGAAGAACGGATAAGTGACCTGGAAGACAGGATGGTGGAATTCACTGCTGCGGAACAGAATAAAGAAAAAAGATTGAAAGGAAATGAAGACAGCCTAAGAGACTTCTGGGACAACATTAAACACACCAACATTCGCATTATAGAGACCCCAGAAGGAGAAGAGAGAGAGAAAGGACCAGAGAAAATATCTGAAGAGATTATAATCGAAAACTTCCCTAACATGGGAGAGGAAATAGCCACCCACGTCCAGGAAGTGCAGAGAGACCCAGGCAGGATAAACCCAAGGAGAAACACGCTGAGACACATAGTAACCAAATTGACAAAAATAAAAGACAAAGAAAAATTATTAAAAGCAGCAAGGGAAAAACGGCAAACAACATAAAAGGGAACTCCCGTAAGGTTAACAGCTGATTTCTCAGCAGAAGCTCTACAAGCCAGAAGGGAGTGGCATGATATATTTAAAGTGATGAAAGGGAAGAACCTACAGCCAAGATTACTCTACCTGGCAAGGATCTCATTCAGATTTGACAGAGAAATCAAAAGCTTTACACACAAGCAAAAGCTAAGGGAATTCAGCACCAGCAAACCAGCTCTACAACAAATGCTAAAGGAACTTCTCTAAGTGGGAAACACAAGAGAAGAAAAGGATCTACAAAAACAAACAAAAAACAATTAAGAAAATGGTAATAGGAACATACATATCAATAATTACCTTAAATGTCAATGGATTAAATGCTCCAACCAAAGACACAGGCTCACTGAATGGATACAGAAACAAGACCCACATATATGCTGTCTACAAGAGACCCACTTCAGACCTAAGAACACATACAGACTGAAAGTGAAGGGATGGAAAAAGATATTCCATGCAAACGGAGATCAAAAGAAAGCTGGAGCAGCAATACTCATTTCAGAGAAAACAGACTTTAAAATAAAGAATGTTATAACAGACAAGGAAGGACACTACATAATGATCAAGGGATCAATCCGAGAAGAAGATATAACAATTATAAATATATATGCACCCAACATAGGAGCACCTCAATATATAAGGCAACTGCTAACAGCTCTAAAAGAGGAAATCGACAGTAACACAATAATACTGGGGGACTTTAACACCTCCCTTACACCAATGGACAGATCATCCAGACAGGAAATTAAAAAGGAAACACAAGCTTTAAATGACACAATAGACCAGATAGATTTAATTGATATTTATAGGACATTCTGTCCAAAAACAGCAGATTACACTTTCTTCTCAAGTGCCCATGGAACATTCTCCAGGATAGATCACATCTTGGGTCACAAATCAAGCCTCAGTAAATTTAAGAAAACTGAAATCACATCAAGCATCTTTTCCAACCACAACGCTGTAAGATTAGAAATAAATGACAGGGGGAAAAAAAGAATGAATGTGAACACCATGCACAAAAATAAATTCAAAACAAATTAAAGACCCGAATGCAAGACCTGGAGCCAGAAAACTCCTAGAAGAAAATGTTAAGTAGTATGTTCTTTGACACAGCACTTTTTTTTTTTCTTTTTTTGGATATGTCTCCTCAGGTCCTCAGGCAAGGGAAACAAAAGCAAAAATAAACAAATGGGACTACATCAAACTAAAATGATTTTGCACAGTGAAGGAAACCAACAACAAAATGAAAAGGCCACCTACTGAATGGGAGAAGATATTTGCTAATGATACATCTGATAAGCGGTTAATATCCAAAATATACAAAAAAACTCATACAACGCAACATCAAAAAAACAAACAACCCAATTAAAAAATGGGCAGAGGACCTGAATAGGCATTTTTCCAAAGAAGACATTACAGATGGCTAAAAAGCACATGAAAAGATGCTCAACATCACTAATCATCAGGGAAATGCAAATCAAAACCACAGTGAACATCACCTCACACCTGGCAGAATGGCTATTATCAAAAATACAATAAATAGGGGCTTCACTGGTGGCGCAGTGGTTGAGAGTCCGCCTGCCGATGCAGGGGACACAGGTTCATGCCCCAGTCCGGGAAGATCCCACATGCCGCAGAGCAACTAGGCCCGTGAGCCATGGCCACTGAGCCTGCACATCTGGAGCCTGTGCTCCACAACGGGAGAGGCCACAACAGTGAGAGGCCCGTGTACCGCAAAAAAAAAAAAAAAAAAAAAAGACAATAAATAACGTGTTGGTAAGGATGTGGAGAAAAGGAAACCCTTGTGCACTGTTGGTGAGAATGTAAATTAGTACAGCCACTATGGAAAACAGTATGGAGACTCCTCAAAAAATAAAAAATAAAACTACCAATCCAGCAATTCCAGTCCTGGGTATTTAACCAAAGAAAATAAAAACACTAATTAGAAAAGATATATGCACCCCCACGTTCACTGCAACAGTAATTACAATAGCCAAGATATGGAAGCAACCCAAGTACCCATCAACAGATGAATGGAAAAAGAAGATGGACTATTACCCAGTCATAAAAAAGAATGAAATTTTGTCATTTGCAACAACACAGATGGACCTAGAGGGTAATATGCTAGGTGAAATAAGTTAGACAAAGAAAGACAAATACTGTATGATTTCACTTATATGTGGAATCTAAAAAACAAAACAAATGAACAAACATAACAAAACAGAAACAGAGTCATAGATACAGAGAACAAACAGGTGGTTGCCAGAGGGGAGAAGGGTGAGAAGTGGAGAGAAATAGGTGAGGGAGATTAAAAGGCATAAATTTCCAGTTGCAAAAAAAAAAAAAAAAAAGAATCATGGGTATGAAATGTACAGTGTGCAGAATATAGTCAATAATTATGTAATATCTTTGTTTGTGACAGACTATAACCAGACTTATGGTGATCATTTTGAAATATATTGAAATATCCACTCACTATGTTGTGTAACAGGAACTAAAACAGTGTTGCAGGTTAATTACACTTCAAACACAACCAAACAAACCTAGAGAAAAAGAAATCAGATTTGTGGTTACCAGAGGCAGAGGGAGGCAAAGACTGTCAAAAGGTACAAACTTCCAGTTAAAAGATAAATAAGTACTAGGGATATAATGTACATGATAAAGATAATTAATGCTGCTGTATGTTATACATTAAAGTTGTTAAGAAAGTAAATCCTAAGAGTTCTCATCACAAACAAAAAAAAATTTTTTCTATTTCTTTAATTTTGTATCTATATGAGATGATGGATGTTCACTAAACTTATTGTGGTAATCAGTTCATGATGTATGTAGGTCAAATCACTATGCTGGACACCTTAAACTTATACAGTGCAGTATGCCAATTATACCTCAATAAAACTGGAAGAAAAAAAAGAATGTGTGTGAAATAAAGATTTTTTAGCCAAAGAAAAATGAAGAGAATTTGCTTCTCACTAAAGGAAATAATAAAAGAGTTTTCTTGAGAAAATTATCTCAGATGAAGGTTGGAAATGGAAGGAGGAATAAAGAGCCCCAAAAATGGGAAATAAGGGAAAGTCAAAATAATAATAACAATGTCCTATGGGGTTAAAAACGTACATAAATAAAACACGAAAAAACAATAGCACCTAAGAGAAAAGAGCATAAATTGGAGCAAAAAGACTTCTAAGGCCTCTGTATCATCTGGGAAGAGGGTAAAAAGCCAATTGATGTTAGAATTTAAGTCAAGTGTGTATGTTAATCTCTAGAATAACCACTAAAAGAAAAGGAAAAAAATAGAGGAAACATGGGATAATAAAATTTTCTTAATCAATAAAAATACAAGAAAGAAGATAAAGAGTAATGCAGAATAGGTAAGACAAAGAAAAAGCACAGTAAATGGTAGTTTTAAACCCAAATATATGCATAATTACATTAGATATAAATGGTCTAAATACTCCAATTAAAACGTAAGGGTTATCAGATTGGATTTTTAAAAAAAACCTAACTATACTATATAAAACCTAACTTTGCCATATGCAAAGACACATATAAAACATAATGGATACAGAAAAGTTGAAAGTATAATGATGGAAAAAGAAATGCCATGCAAACATTATTGAAAGAATATAATGTGTCTCTACTAAGAGCAGACAACTATTCTTTAAAGCAAAACACTTTACCAGAGTTTAAAAATGATTCTTTTATAATGGTAAAAGGTTTAATTTCCCAGAAATATATAAAAATTATAAATCTGTATGCACCTAATATCATAAACTCAAAATACATAATGTAAAAATTTATAAAACTATATCAAATATAAAATAAAAAAATGAAAAAACTACAAGGAGAAACAGACATATCTACAGTCAAAACAGATTTTTATAACTCCTCTCAATAACTGATAGAACAAGCAGGCCAAACACTGAGCAAGGACAAATGTTTTAATATGCAAATAATAACACTGACATAAAGGACGTACATAGGATGTGCTATCCAAAAACTGCAGAGTACAACTGTTTTAACACACATGAAACACAGAGTAGCCACATACTAGGTGATAAGGCAAGTATCAACACATTTTAAAGTGTCAATATCAGAATGTGTTCTCTAACAAAACAATTAATCCAAAACTCTATAGAACAAAGATAACTAGAAAAATCTTCAAGTTTGGAAATTAACAAATATACTTCTAAAGCAAAATGGAAATTAGAAAATGTTTTAAACTCAATAATAAGGAAAATATTACATATTAAAACCTGAGGGATATGGCTAAAGCAGTACTTAAAATGTACAATTTTAATCAATATACTTGGGGGAAAAGGCAGGGTGAACATTAATGAACTAAAAACAACTATGTCAAGAATTTTTTTTTTTTTTTGCGGTACGCGGGCCTCTCACTGTTGTGGCCTCTCCCGTTGCGGAGCACAGGCTCCGGACGTGCAGGCTCAGCGGCCATGGCTCACGGGCCTAGCCACTCCACGGCATGTGGGATCTTCCTGGACCGGGGCACAAACCCGTGTCCCCTGCATCGGCAGGTGGACTCTCAACCACTGCGCCACCAGGGAAGCCCCAAGAATTTTTTTAACAAAAAGGAAAACAAACACAGAAAAGGTAGAAGGATGTAATAAAGATAAAAGCAGAAATAAATGAAATAGAAAAAAAAAACAATAGAAAAATCTACAAAGCTAAGAGTTAGCCAAAACACTTTTAAAAAATTAAACCACTAACAATTATTACTAGGGAAAAAGGAGCAAGAGGATAAATATAAGCATTCTCAGGAATGAAAAAAGGAAAATCACCATACAGCTTAAACAGGTAAAAGAATATTAAGAACAAACTTCATGTACATGGGGGTCTCTTGGTGCTGACAGTGTTCTATGATATGAAGACCTGGTGATAATGAG
This sequence comes from Delphinapterus leucas, assembly GCF_059928025.1. NCBI lineage: Eukaryota > Metazoa > Chordata > Mammalia > Artiodactyla > Monodontidae > Delphinapterus > Delphinapterus leucas. Next base: position 53,486,603 of record NC_143148.1, read on the forward strand.
ACAGGTACTTACTCTATAATTCATTAAGGTGAATATTTATAATTTTGGCAATAAATAAGTAAACATATAAGAGAATGGATAAAATATATAAGGAAAATAGAAACAGAAAGCAAAAGTGGCCAAGGCAAAGCAAGATTAATTCAACTTATATTAACTGCATGTTTACTATGAATCTCTCACTACACTAGGGGTCAGGACTACACAACAGTGAGACAATATACTTCCTTCTCTCGTGAGCCTTAGAGGAGTCACACATTAACCAATTAGTCATGCAAATAAGTTCCAAACCATAACAAGTCCTATGAAAAAAAAACCAACAAGATATTAGAATATAAAACAGGGAAACCTAATCTGTATTAGATGTCAAGGAAGACTTCTTATAGGAAGAGACATTGAAAAAAAGTCAGAAAATGAATATGAATTAATAAGTGTAGCAGGAGGACAGCATTCCAGGAAAAGATAGAAGAGTATTTTGAATAGTTCATTTCAACGAAACATGGTACATTCAAAGTCAGTAGGAAGGCCAGAATGAACAAAGCACAAAAAATAAAGGTAAGAGTAGTAAGATAGGCAGGGGCCACAACAGGAAGGATAAGGAGCATAGCAGCTAGCTGAATTTATCAGAATATTTTTAAAAAATCATCAGCAAGGGGCTTCCCTGGCGGCACAGTGGTTGAGAGTCCACCTGCCGATGCAGGGGACAGGGGTTTGTGCCCCGGTTCAGGAAGATCCCACATGCCGCGGAGCGGCTGGGCCCGTGAGCCATGGCCGCTGGGCCTGCGCGTCTGGAGCCTGTGCTCCGCAACGGGAGAGGCCACAACAGTGAGAGGCCCGCGTACCGCAAAAAAAACACCCAAAAAAACCAGGAGACAGGAAATAAAGAGCAGCTAAGTTGCTTACCTTCTTCAAGAGGGAAGCTCTAACAACTGTTTAACTCTAGACATTAGCATAAAGAATAGTATCAAATTTGTTAAAAAATTAAGGACAACCATTACAAAAATAAGAAGCATATATAAAAATACAAGAATACTAAAAGAAAAAAATTCACAAAATAATCAATCCCAAGAAAAGCAAGTAAAGGAAAACAACAAAGCATGATAAATAGAAAATATAACATATGATTTCATAAATAATTTCAAATGTATCAGTATTCATAATAAATATTATCTATATACATTAACATAGAAACCTATTCAATACGTCTACAAGAAGACCTTGAGACTTCAAACTAGCTCTCATCTTATGAAAAACCATTAAGGATCTAAGGAATTTACTTGATATAATTAATCAGCTTTATTTAATAGGTATATATCTTAACTATCAATATATACTTATTCATATAATACAGATACCACATTTTGTGCTCTCTAGAGGCTATGCAATTTCAAGTATCAATAAAATATTGATCAGACATTAAGTCACAAAAAATTCACTAACACTGCAAAAAGCAGTTAAATATACATCTTGTCTCTGACCACAATGTATAGAAAACTTGAAGTTAGAAACAACAAAGAGAATAAAAAAATAATATTTATTTTAAAATCAGAACAGAGACACATACCCTGATTTTCTTGTTCTACAAAATGCTAAGTAAGAAGCTTTTGTGAATTGTTAGAGAAAATCCTAAAATGGATTTTTATCAGGTGAGTTTATAGGTCTTTATGAAAGTATGGAAAAACATCAAGAACAACATGGAACCACCACAACAAGCAAGTCCTTCACACCAATCTCTTTTCTTCCTTTAATAGGATTCGAAAATTGTACATAAGAAAAATTACACAGATGTACAGTATCTTAAAAGCAACAAAGCATTTGACAAAATTTTCCCTATCATTTAGAAAAAGACCATAAAATGTCAATAACACAAGGGTAATGTAAAAAAAAAAAAAGAAAACAGTGAACTAATAAGGATCTCCAAACATTGTCTCCTCCATAACAGCAATAAGAAAACTGGCAAATATTGTCAGTACCAGCTTTTTAAAAACTCTGGAAATTAACCAAAGGCTTCCAGCAATCGGCTGTGGGGGGAGGGGATTTATTCAACAAAAATACCTGAATCTCAGTAAGAACAGCAAGTTTTGTGATGTTTTAACTTGCCCCATTTCATGCTTGGTACTCACTTGTCCAACACACTTCTCTATGTTACCTATGCTAAAGCCCAGAAATAAAAAGCCCACACAAGCTGGAGAGAACACTCAATCAGGTTTTCAAAATAATTTCAATAGGCTAAAGTGGCAAGGTGCAAATTTAACAGAAATCACTGTACCCGTTTAGGTTAGAAAATCAAAAGAAAAGTATGTGCTAGAACAGGCTCCAGATACAATACTGGGAACTGTTTGTGTGAAAAGAAATCTAGGAGGTTTTAATTGCCTTTAAGATTCATACGACCCAACCAAATAACAAAACGGCTTTTGTAAAATGCCCACACTGTTCTATCAAGGAAATATAATGATTATAAACATATGTGCATTTAACAATATAGCCCCAATATATGAAGCAAAAATTGACAGAATGGAAGGGAGAAATATACAGTTCTACTATAATTGGAGACTTGAATACTCCACGTTCAATAATGAATAGAACAACCAGACAGATCAATAAGGGAACAGATGATGTGAAGAATACTGTAAACCAATTCCACCTAACATACATATAGAGGATGCCCAGCAACAGCAGAATATACATTGTTCTCAAGTGCACACAGTATGTTCTCCAGGACGGACCACATGCTAGGCCAGAAAACAAGTTTTACTAAATTTTAAAAGATTGAAATCACACAGAGTATCTTTTCTGACCACAATAGAATAAAATGAGAAATCAATAGTAGAATGAAAATGGGAAAACTCACCATTATGTGAAAATTAAACAGCACTCACTTAAACAACCAGGGGGTCAAAGAAAAAAAAAATCACAAGGAAAATTAGAAAATATTACAGAAGACAAAAGGAAAACATATCAAAACGTAACGGATGCAGTGAAAGCAGTGTTCAAAGAGAAATTTATGGCTATAAACACATTTTAAAAGAATAAAGATTACAAATCAATAACCTAACTGTATAACTTAAAGAACTAAAAAGGGAAAAGCAAACTAAGCCCACGCTAGCAGAAGGTAGGAAATAAAAAAAATTAGAGTTGAGATAAACAAAATAGAGACCAGAAAAACAACAGAGAAAATCAATGAAACTAAAAGTTGGTTCTTTGAAAAGATCAACAAAGTTGAGAAACCTTTAAATACACTGACAAAGAAAAAAAGAGAGAAGACCCAAACTGGTAAAATAAGTGAAAGAGACAACATTACTACAGACCTTAAAGAAATAAAAAGAATTATAAGAGAATATTCTGAACAAATAGCATTGTTCATGTAGGTTATCCAGTTTGTTGGATACCTACATTGACAAACTGGATAACCTTCATGAAATGGAAAAATTCCTAGCAACACACAAACTACCCAAAACTAACTCAAGAAATAATAGAAAATCTGAATAGACCTATAACAAGTAAGGAAACTGAATCAATAAACAAAAACTTCCCAACAAAGAAAAGGCCAGGACCAGATGGCTTCACTGGTGAATTCTAACACACATTTAAATAGAAATTAATACCAATACTTCTCAAATTCTTCCCCCTCTCAAAAAAAACTGAAGAGGAGGGAATAAATACCTCTTAATTCATTTTATGATGTAAACATTACCCTGACACCAAAGCCAGACAAAGATTACAAGAAAAGAAAACTACAGGCTAATATCTCTTATGAATATAGATGCAAAAATCCTCAACCAAATACTAGCAAGCCAAATCTAGAAGCATATAAAAAGGATCATACATCGTGACCAAGTGGGATTTATCCAAGGAATGCACGGGTGGTCCAACATATAAAAATCAATAAATGTAATACATTAACAGAATGAAGAAAAAAACACATGATCATCTCAGCTGACACACAAAAGTCATTCGATAAAATCCAACACTCCTTCATAATAAAAATGTCAGAAAATCAGGAACAGGAAACTTTCCAACATGGTAAAGCGCATTTATGAAAAATACACAGCCAATATCATATTCAGTAATGAAATATTGAAACCTATTTCCTAAGATAAGGAACAAGACAACAATGCCCACTTTCTCCGCTTCTTCTCAACAAAGTACTAGAAGTTCTACCCTAAGTATGAAACCAAAACCACAGGCAACAAAAGGAAAAATAGATACTTCTTTAAAATTACTACTTTTGTGCATCAAAAGACACTGACAAGAGACTGAAAAGACAGCCCATAGAAAGCAAGAAAATACTTTCAAATTATATATCTGATAGGGGTTTAATATCCAGAATATATAAAGAACTCCTGTAACTCAACGACAAAAAGACAAAGAATCCAATTTAAAAATGAGCTAAAGACTTGAACAGACATTTCTCCAAAGAAGATATACAAATGCCAACAAGCACATGAAAAGATGTTCAACACCATTAGTCATTTAAGGAAATGCAAATCAAAACCACAGTGAGATAGCATTTCTTAACTACAAAGATGTCTACAATTTCTTTTTACAAGTAAAGCAACAAGTACAAGTAAAGATGCAGAGAAATCATAACCCTCAATACACTGCTGGTGAGAATGCAAGACAGTGTAGATGTAGTGAACAACAGTTGGGCAGTCTCTCAAAAAGTTAAACAAAGAATTACAATATAACCCAGCAATTCCACTCTTGGCTATAGAACCAAAAGGACTGAAAAAAAGAACTCAAACAGATACTTGTAAGCCAAGCTCACAGCAGCATTATTCATACTAGCCAAAAGATGGAAACAACCCAAGTGTCCATCAACAGATGAAGGGATAAAAACATGTGGTATATATGAAATACTACAGAATATTATTCAGCCACAAAATGAAATTCTGACTACACGCCACAACCTGAATAAACCTGGACAATACTATAGGAAGAAAAAAAAAATCCAGACAGAAAAGGCCGTGTACTACATGGTTCCATTCATATGAAATATCCAAAATAGGCAAATCCATAAAGACAGCAGATTAGTGGTTGCCCGGCTAGGGAAATGGGGAATGAGCACTTAATAGGTATAGGGGTTTCCTCTTGGGGTGATAAAAAAAAATGTTCTGGGGACTTCCCTGGCCGTCCAGTGGCTAAGACTCTGTGCTTCTACTACAAGGGGCACGGGTTTGGTCCCTGGTTGGGGAACTAAGATCCCACATGCCACGTGGTGCAGCCAAAAAAAAGAAAATAATAATAATAACAACATAGCAGGATCACAGGACTCTTGATCCAGTGCTCCATTCATGAAGGCCAGCTTCCTTTACAACAAAAAATGTTCTGGAGCAAAAGCCAGGGGTGGTGGTTGCACAAGAGTGTGAAAATACTAAATGCTGCTGAACTGTATAATTAAAATTGTTAAAATGGCAAATTTTATGTAATCTAGGTGATCCTTAAACAACACAGGTTTAAACTGCACATGTCTACTTACTTAGACATGGATTTTCTTCAATAGTAAACACTACAGTACTACACAATCTGAGGTTGGTTGAATCCACAGATGTGGAACCACGGATATGGAAGAACCACAGAAAGAGAGGGCCAACTCTAAGTTACACATGGATTTTCAACTGCGTGGAGGGTCAGTGCCTCTAACTGTAGCATCTTTCAAGGGTCAAATATATATATTGGACAATTTTTAAAGATAGTAAAAAAATATATATGTAAGACTTTGACATGCAAAAATAGCTAGTAAATCCTTCAATACACTTATTTTACTGTTTTTCTCTTTTCTACTTTATTAATGTTTTTATTTACACTTATTCCTTCTTTATCATTTCCCTTTATTCATTTTGTTGTTCTTTTTCTAACTTTTTGAAATGAATACTGACTTCATTCTTTTCTGTTTTTAATGTATGTGTTTAAGGTCAAAAATCGTTCCTCTAAGCACCCATTGTACAGAAGTTCTATGAATATTGTTTTCATTCATGTTATTTTTTAAATATTCTGCAATTCAGGTTCTGGTTTTCCTTAAGACTAAATTAATAAAAAGTCCACTGTCCAAATTACAAGAAGTGGCCTTTACTGATGAAACCAAGAATTATTCTAGGTAATACATTTAAAGTAGAGTGCTAAATAGACTAGATATATCCAGGAGAGAACAACCAGGAAGGTAAAGGATTGGGAAACACATCCAATAAGAGCAGGAAAAAAAATACAGTGATGCTTACTCTGGAGGAGAAAACAGCCCTAATTTCTAGTAGCCCAGACCTTTCTGGAATACTTGGAAGACTTCCACAAGCACCTTTTATGCTCTAGGTGCTGGAGATACATCACTGAACCAGATGTGACCCTGCCTCCAAGAAGACAGTCCTTAAATAAGTACAAAAATAAATGACTGTACCCTTTTCTCCACACCCACTCTTGCACCACTGGTGGGAATGTGAATTGGTTCAGCTACTATGGAGAACAGTATGGAGGTTCCTTAAAAAACTACAAATAGAACTACCATATGACCCAGCAATCCCATTACTGGGCATATACCCTGAGAAAACCAAAATTCAAAAAGAGTCATGTACCAAAATGTTCATTGCAGCTCTATTTACAATAGCCCGGAGATGGAAACAACCTAAGCGCCCATCATCAGATGAATGGATAAAGAAGATGTGGCACATATATACAATGGAATATTACTCAGCCATAAAAAGAAACGAAATTGAGCTATTTGTAATGAGGTGGATAGACCTAGAGTCTGTCATACAGAGTGAAGTAAGTCAGAAAGAGAAAGACAAATACCGTATGCTAACACATATATGTGGAATTTAAGGAAAAAATGTCATGAAGAACCTAGGGGTAAGACAGGAATAAAGACACAGACCTACTGGAGAACGGACTTGAGGATATGGGGAGGGGGAAGGGTGAGAGCTATGACAAAGCGAGAGAGAGGCATGGACATATATACACTAACAAACGTAAGGTAGATAGCTAGTGGGAAGCAGCCGCATAGCACAGGGATATCAGCTTGGTGCTTTGTGACCCCCTGGAGGGGTGGGATAGGGAGGGTGGGAGGGAGGGAGACGCAAGAGGGAAGAGAGATGGGAACATATGTATATGTATAACTGATTCACTTTGTTATAAAGCAGAAGTTAACACACCATAGTAAAGCAATTATACCCCAATAAAGATGTTAAAAATAAATAAATGACTGATTACAAGGACCAATGCTGTGGAGGAGAAGCACAGGATGCTCAGAGAATACATAACAGGGAGGTCTACGGTGGTCTGGGAGTCAGGGAAGGCATACTTGAATCAACTTGAGAGCTGAAAGGGGATGGAAAAGGAGACCAGGCTGGGCCAGGGGTCTCCCGGGCACAAGAAACAGCATGAGTAAAGGTCTTGAGGCAAAAAACGTTTGGATGCCTGAAAAGAGGCAGCAAGAGTGGCGCACAGAGAAGAAAAGGGAGAGCCGTCCTAGCTGAGCCTGGAAAGGTAGGCAGGTTCAGATCATGTTAAGTGTTTGGAATTTCTGCCTGAGAGCAACTGGAAGCCATTGAAGACTTCAGGAAGAAAGTGACATGTTCAGAATTACCTTTTCAAACAATCACTTTAGATACAGTATGGGAACAGAGACTGGCAAAGAGGAAATGTTGGGAGTCCAGTCAACAGGCTATTGTTTCTTCCAGAAGGGAGAGAGGGATGGCTTGGACTAGAATGGCAGCAGGGGAAATGGAGCTACCTAGGAAATGAAACTGAGAGCTCTTGGTGACTGAATTCACAGCTCTTATCAACAGGTAGAAATTGCACAAGAAGGCAGACCTTGGCTCACTATAACAAGGCATTTTCCAACAGCTAGGCCAAAATGGAAGAGGCTGCCCTTCAAGACAGAGCACCCTATTTCCTTTGAAAGTTTTCTAGGAGAAACGGGGTGATCATATGTGAAGGATGTATGTGCTGGTTGAGGAATGAGACTAGGTGACATCTAAGACATCCCAACCTCTAAGACTCTTCCCTTTTTTTTTTTCTGGCCATGCCGCATAGCATGTGGGATCTTAGTTCCTGAACCAGGGATCGAACCCATGCCCCCTCCGGTGGAAGCACGGAGTCCTAACCACTGGACTGCCAGGGAAGTCCCTAAGACTCTTTTTTAAAATCAACAGAAATGTCAGGCCATCTGGACAACTCAACATAAAACACCTAGGAAAGAAATAAATCATGTGTGTTTGTGTATGTATATGTGTTGTCTCATATCTCAGTTTTCCTATCTATTCAAACTGCGTTTCTTCTAGAAAAGTACATGGATAAATGATTGTCAGTACTTTACAGCTTGTCATGCAGATGGTGAAAAAATTGTACTACTTCTCTTTCTGGTTCTTTGTATTCAAGTATTGATATAAAGCTTCAACTTATTTGTACATATCAACTTAATTTTAATAAAGATTAGAAACATGTAGAAAACAAACCTATGGTTACCAAAGGGGAAAGAGGGGGGAGGGATAAATTAGGAGTTTGGGATTAACATATACACACTACTATATATAAAATACATAACCAACAAGGACCTACTGTATAGCACAGAGAACTATACTCAATATTTTGTAATAACCTATAAGGGAAAAGAATCTGAAAAGTATATATATATATATATATATATATATATATATATATACATGAATCACTGTGCTATACGCCTGAAACTAACACAACATTGTAAATCAACTATACTTCAAAATAAAAAAAGAATTGTGAATGCTCTGTTAATATATTCTTTTCAGCCAAGTGTACAGACCTGTCTACTAGAATCTGGGATTATTTGCCTCACCCATGCGAAGCCTAGCTGTTTTGAGGACAAATCCATACAACCAAGGCACCATTGTCCAACAGGCACCACAGTATATGGCAGTAAAGAAAGAGTTTCAAACACACCATCCTGCCAGTTCCAATCATGACGGGATGCAAACACCATGCCAACCAAAACAAAAACAAAACAAAACAAAACAAAAAGCATGTGGAGAAATGCACAGAGACTCATAAATGTGCTGAAAGACTGAAACGACACTGACCAAGAAATGTTACCAACTGCCCTCAAAACCAGTCTTCTCAATGCAAAAGCCTGAGTAAGGCCGACCAGCACCAAGGCCACTGAAATTGGCTCCTGCATCATCATTACTAGGTGGCAGAGCCATCACTATTTCTGAAGCAGCATGACTTAAAGCAGTGTTGAAAAACATCTACTCAGACAGACTCAAACGGAAGATTTCCCGTCCCAATTAACTCACTTCACACGAACTCCTTCACAGGCCAACACACAGGCTGGCCTGTGTCATCCCTGTCTTGAACAATACAACATACATAATTATGTTGTCATGCTAGAAGTATGAGGAAGCAGAAAGGTTTTCCTGTTCCTTTTCTTGTTTTTGGTGTAACACCCACTGACCTATACCACCTGGGATTCTGTGTAAAGCACAGGTGCAAGAGAGTCCTAGAGCAGAAACATCACCTAGTAACAGAAGAAGGGAAGTTAGAAGGAAAACTACGGGCATCTTATAATTCACCAAGAAGTGAGAAGGAAAACTACAGGCATCTTATAAATTACCAAGAGGTGAGTGCCTCAGATGACATCGTGTAGATCTTGGTTTTACCACCTGGTGGCTGTGAGCCTCAGTTTCTGAATCGTAAAATGGGGATACTACTAGTATGAATCCCATAGGAAGAACTAAATGAGACAATGCACATGACGATTTACACAGTGTCTGGCACACTGAAAACACTCATTAAACACTATTATTACTGTTTTTACTATTATTAATAAAACTATTTTATACAAGAATCATAGGAAGTTACACTTCAAAAACCTCTTTATACATCAACCAGGATCAGAGATCAGATTTCTTCAAAAGATATACCAATTCATTAAGTCAAAAGCGAATGGGATTTGCACCAGCTTCCCAAAAAGTCAATACCATAGACATAGCCACACAAGAGTTGGAGAGTGGGGGGATAATAAAACATAGAAGTGCCTCAAGATTTCAAAGACTTTGGAATCACTGCCATGTTTGATAACCAAGACAAGAAAACAATCTGTGACAATCCTACATGGTACTAAAATATACATCAATTCTGGAGAGAAAATTAGGTCAATAATTTGAAGAAGATCCATTATGTTTTTACATCCCAAAGGCAGCCACTGTGTGGTTCCTTTCCCCTTTCTATGAACTGCAAGACCCTTACCAAAGTCTGTTCCACAAACCACCATGTGTACCATATTCTCCAAAGTGAACGTGGTTTTAGGTGGCAATGCAGACAAGTAAACACAGCAATGTAAATATCAGGACACTAAAATGCTACCCATTCACTCTTTAATGCCAAAGGAGCTTGGGATTCCATGAGTTGATCTGACTTCCAATAGTTCATAAACGAGTCTGGATTTCCAGGAAAAGTTTAGATATCAAGTGCTCCCCATAATGTCAAGGCCTGTGATGTCAGTTGGTGAGGCAGGTCCTAACCCCATTCTCCATCAACAAGAGAATTAAACAAGGCTCAAGGCTGCGCCGAGCCTCACTGGCTTCCTTTACTAAGTCTTGCGTAAGAAAGCGATAATGACATCAAGATTTCCAAGGCAACTCTCCAGAGGAGTCTAGGAAGATATCATCTCTGTCTCATGGATGACACACTCAGATTTCAGTGAAGACAAACAGCCACTTTTAGCATCTCAAGCACTTGTCTCCTTCAAAAGAGTAAAAGAGTCCCTCAGTTCTGATCACCTGGTGGAAATGTTAGTGAAAGACTGAGCAGAGGACTTCAAAACTCTCACCCAACTCCAAGATTCAATAATCCTTTGAATACAAGACTGTATTAGCTTTACTGATAACACAAAGCCGAATGCTGTCAGTGAGTTTTGCTTATGAGAAACCAAAATAAGTATTAATTGATCAACAAAGACATAGAAAAGAGACTCAAGACTTAGACACCCTTAGAAAAACTGCAAGATTGAAAATGACTTCAAGCTTCCTACAAAACAGACTGTAGAAATATCTGAGACAATTTCAACTTTCACGTAAATGAAAGACCTGAGCAGGTTAATTCTTTCATTAGATTGTTTTCTGAGTCTTGCACTGTGCTAGGTGCTAAAGATGGAACAAGTCAGAGGGAATCCCTGCCCTCTCAAAACTTACAACTCAGTGGGAGATTCAGAGAATGAGTTAACACATTACCACCTATTAACATGAGTGCTGTGATGAGAGACAAACAGGGTTCTACAGGAGCCCAAAGAAAACCCTTGATGAGACGGGGAGGTTTTGCCAAGAGCAACATCTCAGCTGAGACCTAAAGGCTGAGCAAGAATTAAGGAAGCAAAATTGTGGCAGAGCTGGTAATGAAGAGCGCCCAGTCACTTGGGAGGGTGTGATTAAAGGACAGCACATGGAACATCAAGAACTGAGAGCAGAGCTCTCTGGATGGAATATCTGCTGTCACTGGAGAACTAGCAGAAGATGAGAAGGGGCCAAATCACACAGAGCCTATACATCACTTAAAGATACTTCATCCGGGGAGACAGTAGTAAAATGGGGATTTTAGAGACCTTTCGGTTTCCCCGGTGGCGCAGTGGTTAAGAATCCGCCTACCAATGCAGGGGACACGGGTTCGAGCCCTGGTCCGGGAAGATCCCACATGCCGCGAAGCAACTAAGCCTGTGCGCCACAACTACTGAGCCTGCATCTAGAGCCTGCGAGCCACAACTACTGAGCCCACATACTGAAGCCTGTGCACCCAGAGCCCACGCACCGCAACGAAGAGCAGCCCCCACTCGCTGCAACTAGAGGAAGCCCGCACGCAGCAATGAAGACCCAACGCAGCCAAAAAATAAATAAATAAATTTATCAAAAAAAAAAAAAAACCTTTAAAATAAAAAGAAAGACCTTTGTGAGCGCAGTATGGAGAAGAGTTGAACTAGATGCATAGATATCAGCTGAGAGGTAGCAGAGTGACTGAAACAATGGGAGTTGCCTCCTGAATTAAAGTGGTGAGAGTGAATATGAAGAGAAAAGGACGGGCTCAAGAAATATTCAGGATGCGGCTTCAACAGAACACACACGATGACTGGGCAAAACAAAGGAGGCCATGTTTCTAGCTATGGAACAGGTGGATGGAGGTACTATTGAGGCTAGGAACAACAAAAGGAAAAGCACGTCTTACATAGGTTGAACGTAAGTTCAATTTTGGATATACTGAGTTTAAAGAGCCCAAGAGGGTTAGATGGATATCATCTCCGGAGCTCAGGGGGAAAAAAACACAAAACAGGCAAAGTGTCAGGGACTTGGGCATCACCTATATAGTCACTGTAGCACAATGAGAAAACAGAAGAACCCTCGGTCAACACTATTAAGAAGCTCCAAGTTTAAGGAACAGGCAGCAGGAGATGAGGACATAAAGGCAACTGAGGAGGGGTAGAGCCCGTCAAGGACAATGTCTCAAGAATAAGGGGTGGAGACCCAACAGAAATGACGGCCTGTGAAATACCTCCCCGCATGTGATCCTACGCTGCACGCTGTATGGAGAGATAAGGAATCACAAGCACGACCCCAACACGTGGCCCGTGTGTCAGTACTCAAGACCTGGGCTGCCCCAAGAAGCCGTCAAACGACAAAGGATGTCTTTGGGAGGGACCAATAACCTAAAATACAACCTAGGTGACAGACATGTATTCTGGTGGATCCAGAGCAGACAGATTCACCAATCCATCAGTGAACGGCAAGAATTGATGGTATTGGATAATGTGATACTCCACCCAGGTCCCCTTTTCAGGGTCGATGTGCCCATCCCCTCAATTCTAGGAATATCCATGCTGCTAAAGACTCACAGATGTGCCCCTCAAAGGGAACTGCCCTCCACCACAGGGAGCTGCCCTGCCCAAGAATACATTCCCCCCACCGCCGCCAAGGGGCAGCTTACCAGCAACAGCTGCCTGACTTAGGGATATGAAAGTCCAGTTCCCTGGCCTCAATATGGTACATTTCTGAAGAGACATCCCAGCTCCCAAGCCTTCCTGAGGATCCGCTGAGGCCTCAGCTGTAACCTCACTGCTGGTCTCCTTCACCATCTGTCCCATCCTGCATTCCTCACTTCCTTACAGGTGTGTCTCCCAAGAGCATCCTTCAGTAATCCCTCTGGATACAATTCTCCAGTTCAGAGCCCAGTTCTAGGCAGACCAACCTAAAAGGGATGGTGCGTATCAAACTGGGCCACAACACTGAGGCTTGAGTAGAGAGGCAGAGCTGCCCAAGGCAGAGGTGGCTGCAAACTGTAGGGCGGTCTTTGTATGTGTCAGCGTGAGAGGGGCTCTGTCACATGCAGCATTTAACAGAGAAGGGCCACTCTCAATCCAGTTGTCACCCACAATGAAGGACAATGACTTGAATGCTTGAATTCACCTTCAGGGACTTTTGTTACCTAATAAACCTATATAAGATCTGATGGAAGGCAAAATGGAAACTTGAATTTCAAGGACGATCTGAAGTAATCTTTGAAAAGGGAGAGAGGAAACAACAAAGGATGCTCACTCAAGAGAAAGCCGAGGTGGCCGAGGAGCATAGGTTTTGAATATTTTCAATGACTCATTCAACAAATATTTATTGAAAGATTATTATGTGCCCAACAAAGTGCCACAACTCGAGACGACAATCATGGAAGAAACAGACATGGCCCCTGCCCTCACAGAGCTTAGAATCCAGCAGAAAATTCTGGAGTTCGGGAATGGAACCCTTTTCCCCCATCAAAATGGTTCCAGGAAACCTAACACATAAAATCAGATACATGGGATAACTTCTTAGTGGAGATGTCTTCTGTAAGTATAACACGACACTTTCTTATCGCTGAGTTAACTCGTGAGAGCGATAAAACCTATTCTGATTAAGAGCAAAGTTTTTAAATGAGGTCTGAGGATGTAACTGTCTTCCTATGACAGCCTCGGCAATTTATTTCCGCATGTGGTTTGCCTGTCCATAAGAAAACAATCTCTGATTTGCTACGAAAAGCAGCTGCAAGTGGTATCAGATTTGGTTTGGTTTCATAATCTCGCCTTGCCATCTCAGGGTGTCCTTCACTCTAACTGATCCTGAAGCCTGATGTTTGTTTCATGGTTGAACCTTTAACATACAACTGCTCACATTCTTTCTCTCAAATTTAAAAGTCAGGGCAGAAGGACACAGAACTCTCAATAAGCCCCACCACCACCTTGTACACAATATAAAGAGACAAAGCTTCAGCCATTCAGTTATTGCCACACACCGCTTATTACACCAGGTCTAGAACATTCACCACCTGAGCCTTGGATGGTATTTAATGGAGTGAGGTGCATTGTGCTACAAAGCGTGTTTGCTCGTACACTTTCACGTGAGGAGATATGAACAGGCCTAAAAATTTTTAAGAACGTTGCAGACGTACAATGTTGCTAATACAGTGCATTTACTGGAAGTTCAAGTTATATGTCCAGAGATGGCAAGAAAAGCTGTATTCTGAGGTCTGCTCGCACAAAACAGTTGAGCTGGCTGCCCCTTTTAACATACTAAAAACACTGCCTTGTGTTAAAAATGTGGTATATAAGCATATGTGGGCGTTAGGTTTTTTTCACGATCCCATTCTGAACAGCAGTTTAAAAGACGTTTGTGGCTGCAGCCCCACCATCTAGCATAGTTCTAGGCACGTAGTTACCAAACAATAAATATTTGATTGGTGGATTACTGAACAGAAATAACTATTTTAAAATAAAATTCAAATCCAGCATTTATATAAGATCCATGGCTTATTAGCAAGAGCCCTTGACATACAATTTTTAGAACACTAGACCCAAAGACAAGGAAATGAAAATCAAAGAGGAAAATTCCCTGATCACGAATCTGAGAGTAGGGTGGTGGTCCCTCGGCAGGGGAACTCCTGGTGTGGCAGAGTGTGGCCCAGGGCCCCAGTCCCGCATTCACGTCCCTCCAGTCTCCACATTGATGCTTCTGTAAGTCACTTAGAAAGCAATGTGGTAATAGATCGACGCTGGGGGGATTCCGGGAGAGACGGGATGACTGGAGTGAACGAAGAATATTTTTTATTTTTTACTATTTAACATTTTATTGATAAAAATATCTATGATTATAAACTGCATTAGGTTTTCTATTATCAAACACATGGTTAAGAGAAAGCAGGACATAAAATGACAAACTTATGGCTCTCCCAGGCTTCCCAGGAACCCGATCACAGCTTTATATAGGCCTGGTCAACGGATGGGCATGGCACCGGAGTGACAGGACCTTTGGAGGCATCTGCTTCCACCCAGTGGCTCAGGCTAACTGGGCGATGTCACAGGGAGACAATTAGCTGGAAGGAGGGACAACAAGGCATGGATCAGGACCAAGAGGAGCTATCCCACAACCCCCATCATTCACTCAACGATCAGAGCAGAGGCTAACTCAAGGCTGGGGTCAATTTCAGACCCAGAGAAGGCCTCCCCAGGGGTCCAACACCACCTCTGCCTGCCATCCCGAGCATGGCTCCAGGGAACAACTCCAAAAGACAAAGAAATGGCAGGATTCTTGGAGCTCTGAGCTTGCCCGTCTTCACACCTACATAAAAACAAGATCATGGGGCTCCCCTGGTGGCGCAGTGGTTGAGAGTCCGCCTGCCGATGCAGGGGACACGGGTTCGTGCCCCGGTCCGGGAAGATCCCACATGCCGTGGAGCAGCTGGGCCTGTGAGCCATGGCCACTGAGCCTGCGCATCCGGAGCCTGTGCTCCTCAACGGGAGAGGCCACAACAGTGAGGGGCCCGCGTACCACAAAAAAAAAAAAAAAAAGATGATGACACGTACCAAGAAGTATGGTATTTATGTGAAGAAGTAACAAGATTCAATCTGAAGGAGGAATTTCAAACATAGAAGAGCTCTCATTTTACAGCAGAAGCCATCAAGGTTCATAAAGACTAAAAGACAGGTCTAGCTTCACAGTGTTACCAACTGGTGGTATGTGGGCGAGTACGCTGACTGTATCAATCAGGGTTCACTCAGAGAAGCTGAACCACTAGGAAATATACATTAAGAGATCTAACAAGGAACTGGCTTATGTAGTTGTGGAACTGGCTAGGGAAGTCTAAAGTCCATAAGGCAGGTCATTAGGAAGGGAAACCTGGAACTCTTCCAGGCTGAAGATGCTATCCAGAGATGGAATTTCTTCTTCTTCAGGTAAGCCTCCATTCTATTCTTAAGGCTTTTCAACTGACGGAATCAGGTCCACCCAGATTATCTAGAATAATCTCCCTTAAAGTCAACTGATTATGGACCTTAATCACATTTACAAAATAACCTCAGAGCAACACCTACTTTAGTGTTTGACTGAATAACTGACACATAAAACACCATCACATTCATTTATCAATAGCACCCCAGTGATCTCTCCTCTCAGAGGCTTGCTAGTACAACAAACCCGTTAATGAAGAACTTTCTCTCCTTGTACTCAATAGATCAAGACCTTTTCCTTGATTAAATTTTATTTCGAAAGGTTCTGGGTGACGATATTAAACATGCTCTACTTTTTTTTTCTCCAGCTAAAATTACTGAAGACGTTGGACCCAACTGTCATAGCTCAGCAGGAGAGAGGTTTGTAGAATTCATGGAAAATCACTTCTTCTAAGAATGTAAGTCCAATAGCCCAAAGTGTATATCACAATTTTTTGTTATCCAAGTCATCCAAAGTAGCAGAGCACGTGTAGACCTAGGAGAATGGAGATGGCTGATCCATTCTCCCACTTCACCCCTCGATACCACACTCACTCTCTCCTATCAAACTCAAGATTCTTTCTTTTTTAATTGAAGACTAGTTGATTTACAATGTTGTATTCGTTTCTGGTGTGCGGCACAGTGAAATATTCTTTTTCAGATTCTTTTCCATATAGTTTACCAAAAGATATTGTACATAGTTCCCCATGTTATACAGTAGGACCTTGTTGTTTATCTATTCTACATATAGTAGTGTGTATCTGCTAAGCCCAACCTCCATATTTATCCCTCCCCCACTTTTTCCTTTTGATAACCATAAGTTTGTTTTCTACGCCTGAGTCTGTTTCTGCTTTGTCAATAAGTTCATTTGTGCCACTTTTTTAGATTCCACATATAAGCAATATCATATGATATGTCTTCCTCTGTCTGACTTACTTCACTTAGTATGTTAATCTCTAGGTCCATCCACATTGCTGCAAATGGCATTATTTCATTCTTTTTTATGGCTGTCACACTCAAGATTCTTGAAAGTGTTAACCATGTAAGATGTCTCTACATCCACATTCCACACACACACACACACACACACACCGTCACTGTCACACTGCAATCCAGCCCTCCCACCAGCACACTCTATGGAATATATCCCTTAAGGTTACCAATGACTTATTGGTTATTACCCCCAAAGGACTCTATTGACCCTTCTTTCATGAAATGCATTTTTCCACTGCCTTCCATAACAGCAAAGCCTCTTGTTTTTCCTTCTACCTCTCTTGCTATTCCTTGTAAATCTGATCTTCTTTCTCTTCTTCCATCCTGTAAATGTCCACTTCCTCCAGTCCTCCTCCATTGGACCCTCCTCGTGTTTATACCCTGTCCTTTGGCTTTCATTATAATCTATACACTAATGATTTCCAATCTCTATCTCCATGACAGATAATGCTTTTGAGTCTCAGGCTCACATGACCTACTGCTATGAACATCTATACCTGGATGTCCCACAAACACTCTGAACTCATTGTCCTTTCCACCGTCCCCACTTCCTCCACTCAATGCTTCTTCCTCGGGTCTCTACCTCCATGACTGGTTCCACCATCCACCTGATGGACCAAAACAGAAACCATGACGTTATCCCACAACTCCTGCCTTTCCCTCAACCCCTTCATACTGTCAGTCAAGTCTTACTTGAGCAGGGAAGAGGAGAGTACAGCTGAAAATCATATTTTCCAGCCTCCTTTGCAGCTAGGTGTGACCATATAATTATTCAGGCCAATGAGATGAAAGCAGGATTGCATGGAACTTCCAGCAGCTGTTTATAGAGGATGACTCAACTTTTGCCCCTCCCTCCCTCCTGTTTCCTCCAAGCTCTTACACAAAAGATGGCTAGAGCTCCATGGCCACCTTAGATCAAGCAGTGACCTTAAGGGTAGAAGCCACAGCTGAAGATGAAAGAGACAGAAGGAGCCTGATACCCTGAGAAGTTCATGGAGCATCACGCTAACCCTGGACTGCCTAACTCCAAGTTTATTTCGTGTAAGAAAATAAACCTTGTTTAAGCCACTGTTACTGTACATTTTCTATAATAAGCAGCCAGACAAAATCCTGACTGGTATACCAAATTATGTTGATTCTTTCTAAATCTTTCAATTCCAACCATTTCTCTCCATCTCTACTACCACTCCTTTGGTTCAAGTCGCCAATGTCAGTTGTTTCAATTACTGAAAGAGCATATTAACGGGTCACCATACTTGTAGTCTTTCTCCAGACTAATCCACTGTCCATTTCTGAGGGGCAATATAAGATTATGTATCAACGGTGTTAAAAATGTTAGCATTCTTCAACCTAGAAATTTCACTTCTCAGAATTTATCCTCAGGAAAATAATAAGATAGGAAGACAAATAATTATGTTCATGGAGGTTAATAACAGCAATATTTAAATGGTTTATAAATGGAAAAAAATCTAGATGTCCAACAACAGGGGATCAGTTATACACAAAATAGTGCATCTATTCAAGTGAAAATTGGCCTGTCATTAAAAATCCCGATATAGAGTAATATTTTAAGATAGAAGGAAATGTTCATTATATATATATATATGTATACATATATAAAAAAGGGTTATAAAACAATATGTACCCTATGCTCCAATTTTATATTTTAATTACATAAATACATACAGAAAGTAATTTCACTCTTATATTTGTATCTACACCGAGAAAGCTATCATTTTAATTCAGATATCACATTAGTATTTAATAAACATCAAGTATATGCTAAATGTATAATAGTTATCTTAGGTATTATAATTTTTTTCTTTATGCTTGTAGTTTTCCAAGATGCAACAATAAATATAAACTGCTTTCAAAAACAGAAAAGATAAATATTCTCAATAAGTCCTGCAAACCTGATCATGCTCATTTCCTAGTTCAAAGTTCTCCACAGTCATCACTTCCTCTGGAAAGCCTTCTCTCATTCCAAGGCTGGTCCTCCCATGGTCTTAGAGAACCCCATCTTGCCCTGTACTAACACTCTTCCCACAGCACGGCAAACTGCCTACTTTCTTAACTATGTCTTGTGCTATACCATAGGTCCAGGGAGCACAATCTCATGTTTGGGATATATTTGGTGTTCTATTTATGTGAAATGAGCAAATGAATGATGGTGTTATGAATTCAGCCACATCTACACCTCTCTTCACCATCCAAGAGATGCCAAAAGGGACCCACATCTTTGGAAGCTAAATGTGTCTCCAATACTTAAGATCTTTGCTAATTACCATGTCTGAACCATCCCTTATCAACTGATCAGGCTGCAAGAAGCCTTCTTTATATAAACTCCTGATATAAACTCCTTTCAAGGACAGTTTAAGCCCCTGAAGAAATAATCTTATGTGATGAGGAATGACTTCACATAAAAGTCTATACTACTTGAAAACAAGCTGATATCTACCCACATGGGATCATTTAAAATAACTTTCAAAAGCTGGGAGAATCATACACCCATTCAATGTTCCTCAGGTGCCTACCATGTGCCAAGAAATCGATTCAATTCATCCGATATATCTTCTTTGATGATATTTGCCTCTGCAAATACTGGTACTGAGATTCAAGAAGTTCTACCACTGACCATTTGTTCTGTGACTACACGTTTCACCTCAGGCACGCGTGGTAAGTAGGAGAATATGCCAATGTAACAAGTTGTGTTGATTCTTATGTGGTTTTCATCGTTTGTTAATATTTTTAAGCAATCATAGGGAAGAGGTCTCACAAGGAAAGAGAAAGACAAAGATGTTTGAAGACCTTAGAACAAAGCTGGAAACGCACTCAAGTGCCTTCCTTTAATATGAGTAGGGGCCGATCGTGGCATCAAGCACTACTACCTTTCCACCATCTTAACTTGCCTAGCAATGCTGCAAATTACAGATGAAGAAGCTACAGAAAGACTTCTCTCTATACAGATGAATGCAGAGGGCTATGCTCTGGGCCAGAATTAATTTCAGTGAAAATGGTCTCTATTAGAAGAGAATGACATCTGTGATCTACAGAGAGAAGAAAGAAGCACAAGCCCAATTTGAAGGCTGTAAAGGATGGACTGACCTGGGGAGGGCAAACACCAGCCTGGTGGAGATTTAACTGACCTGTATTTTTATTAGATTTGGTTTTGTTTCTGTTCCTGGTTACGAAGTTCCAAATGTTTTCAGCAGTCAGCCTCAATCCTGTTTTTCCCATAAGCCTGTTATTTTCAGTGCGTGATTTTGCAGGACGCAGGGTGCGTATGTAGCACTATAGCGGAGACACCAGTGTTCATCACTGCAGCAGCATGGATTTTTTTTTTTAACGTCTTTATTGGAGTATTATTGCTTTACAATGGCGTGTTAGTTTCTGCTTTATAACAAAGTGAATCAGTTATACATATGTCCCCATATCTCTTCCCTCTTGCGTCTCCCTCCCTCCCACCCCTCTAGGTGGTCACAAACCACCTAGCTGATCTGCCTGTGCTAGTAGCATCGATTTTTAACTAGAGTAAATTTCTCTCAACAAAACTAAAATCCTATTATTATTGTTATTTATTTTATTTGGAATGAAATGAAAGCAGTATTTTTTAATATATGTACCCATTATTATGCACGTATTATATAAACATATATATGTATATATTATATACATATGATATAAACACATACATATTTATTAGATATGGATATATGCATGTATATCAATCCCCCCCCAAAAAAAACACATGGCACATTTGATCCTTTTAAGATAGAACTTTGGGAAATATAAATCAACAGAATGTTGACAAACATCAGGAACTGACACTGCTAAGTCCATCTCGATAAATTTCAACTTGGCCACTACTGACCTTCTCTATAGACATACAGCATTCTCTTTGAACATTTTTTCCAACAAAGTGGAGACCTCCCCCATAATGTCAGCTAATCACACGGGAGAGAGTATAAAATACCACCCAAGAGCGACGGGGAAAGCCACAGGGTTGAAGCTTACATGCATTCAATGAACGCATCTTTTAGTGAATAACCGTCTAGCTCTCTGGAAGGCGACTCAGTCAAACTTCCTTTCAGAGAGAACTGAGAGCCATCCCTACACATGGTATTACCACCACGGAGAGACCACAGGCCAGAGAAGAAAAGAGAACAGAGAGTAGCGCTCAACACAAGCATAACAAGGTCAGCCAAGGTTCTTTACCTATACTTAAGTCAGTCTTCTGTTCAGTGATTCAGTGAACAAGCATTTGAATGTGCAAGGACACAGAGATGGACAAGACAACTGGGCTCCTTATTCCACTGATTATGTCTTCCTGACATCCAAGCATCTTAGCGAATGTTCACGAGCATCCTGGGGCTACAAACTCTAACGCCTACGGGAGCCAGATAAGTAATTTATGAGTGAAGCAGAAAGGGTACCTGGTACGAGGGAGCACTGGGACAATTATACACTAGACATCACATGCCCCATCTAAAGGCATTCAAATCCAATTCTCTTATCTACCATCAAGGTGAGGCAAAACACACAGATAGCCTAGACGTGGCTCACAGATTACCATTTTATGACTCTTACGTTTAGCAAAATGTAGACCAGAGCATCTGGATAAGGAATTTCATTTTGCATCTAGATTATCTGATTTTAAAATGCTCAACCCATATTTAAGATCACCTTCCTATAGGTGATGGCTATAACATACCGGACGATGATGAGGACTCTGCTATAAGAGAAATGATCTATCAAGAACCAAAATTTTGGAAACTGAGCTTGATTCCATATTTCTTCATTATGACTGAAGACTGCCATTAAATAAACAAACTTTTCATTTGTTGGTGTCTTTAAAATTAGCACCTATTCCTTAAAAGATGCTACTCAGGGAAGGTTTACTCTTTCCAATTTCACTGTCTGAAGCACCAAAGAGAAGTTGAAGAATCTCTACAATCCAAATCACATCTTCACCATAAAAGGTCAAGGACAGTGTCAGCAGACACACAGGTGAAATAAATCAATTACAAATGTAATAGTTCTTGCCCACTCAAAATGTGGGTTCTTGGTCAGAGGTTACAAGAAGCCATTTTATATACCCTTGAGTATAATATTTAATTAAAGTAATATGATAATTGAGAATGGTGTCAGTTTTCCTCTTTTTTTTTTCTTTAAAGGTCAACCAATGTACTGGATATTCCAAGATTTGTCCTTAAATCAACATCCTATTTTTTACACACACAACAGTTTTACAGTTACAAATATATATGCTAATGGACAGTTAGCACATCTTGTTTTTAAAGCTAAATCTGGTCAACAAATTAAATTCCTCAGTATGTGTTATGTAATGTAGACACAGGCTATAAAAATGTTGACATTGGTTATATATTCGTAATGCAATTTAGCCGTTTTAGTAATGACTGTGCAAATAATCAGCCACAGGAAAACTATTTTACATCTAGTACAATTACCTACTATCACAGAAGTAATTATTATTATTGTCTTGTTTACTGAACTTCAATAAGAACTCGGTGAGGTGCTAAGATACTTCCAAGGCAGGTGTGAAAACTCCCCTCTTAACAGACTCATCTGGCAACTATAATTACCCATGTTAAGGAGGGCATTTCAGATGATCATTACACAAGAAATTATCCCCAGAAGGTTCATAAGTTCCAAACTTTAAATGGAGAAATACTGACAGCTCCTAACGTGTCCTCTTAATTCCCTCTTGACGCAGCTTTTCACCAGGCAAGGTCAGCAGCTCTAAGATGACTCAAGATCAATGGGTAGAAAAATCCATACTCCCAGCGAGATGAGCTTTGCCCCTGAACAATATCTACTTTTGGCCAATGCCCTAATAGTGCTGGTTATACTTCGGGAAGCTCAATCAAACATCCCATTTTACTGTGCTTCAACTTTCTTGGTTTCAGAAATTGCTCCACCATCTTAAAATAGGCAAAAGTGCTTGGATGACCCATTGGGCACAACCTGCCAAAGTTCTTCACCAGGTCTCTACCCAACTTCATCTTCTCTGTCAGCACAGGGATGAGGAAGGCAGTAGGGTAGAGAAGAGGTCAACCTGCATCATTCTTTCAAGGAACCCAGGAACATGTTAGCTGGATGGTTCAGCCCCAGCAAATATCATGGGGTTTCAGTCAGTATGTTCACCAGTGCAGTGCTCATCTGAATGCTTGACTGGGGCTGGAGGTTCTGCTTCCAAGGTGGCTCACAAACACAAGCTTGTTAAGCTAGTGCTGGTTGTTGGCAGGAGGTCTCAACTCCTCGCCACATGGACCTCTCCATAGGACTGGAGTGTCCTCTCATGACACCCGAGCCCACCAGTGGTCCATGACTGCGCCTCACCAAATCCAGAATCATCCAAAAGACCTTGGACGCACAGGAAGCTGAGATGCTACCTTGCCTGTTCTCCACTCTTCCTCTCTCACACCCGCCAGCAAATCCACCACCTGAAAAAGCTTCAGCTGTCCAGAAAGCCCAGAGGAAAAACTTCACTGTGGGTGAATCACCCCTGTGGTCTCCTACCCAGAAGGCTAATTCCACCCCTTGGGGTGCTCATCTCAATTTAACCAAAAGCCTTGAGAACCAGGGCTAGTGTTAATCGATTTAAGCACAGGGGAGTCCAGGTCCAGGCTGAACTCTGACTTGCTTCTTGGAGGATCAGCAGGCCTTCAGGATGAAGATGGCAGGTCTCTTAGCTTCCTTATCCTGAACCTTCTCTTGGGGCCAACAGCTCTTTCGGGCATTTTCCCCAGGGAAAGGGGGTTGCTTCTTGTTTTGTCCACTTGTCGGGAATCCAAAAGCAGTAACTGTTGTATCCAGAGCTAGTAAAACCTAGCTAGCTCCCAGAGGCCATGGCTATTTCTCCACTGTTTCAAAGATGCCAGACTAATGTCTTCCTTGAGCACTTTTGAGACGCTTTCAAAGTATCCGATGCTGGCCACTAACCTGTGTGGACCTGGAGACAGGTATCCACCGAGGGTGACGTAGAGCGTTGGAAGCTGGGCTCACATCCCATGTCATCTAGCAACATGCTACCACCCACCTCCGCCTTCCATGTGCTCTTCCTTCCACCGAAGGCCCTCTACAGCGCCCCCTCTCGCCCCCAGTGAGCACGACACCCGCAAGGACCGCCCCCACGCCCCAGCCCCGAGCCCGTGGCGGGGGCAGCAGGTGGGAGGAGGGGGAGGTGGCCTGGTGGCCCCAGGGAGCGATTTGGCGGGTGCCTCCCGAACTCTCCACCCGGCCGCCCCCACCGCGGCCGCCCCCGCAGGACCCCGCCTCGGCCCGGCCGGGCTCCGCTCCGTCGGCCCGCCCCCATCCCCTCCCGCGCCCCCGGCCCAGCCCGGGCCGCGCACCCCCGGCCCCGCACCCCCGCCGGCCGCCGCGCGGCCCCCCCGCATTCCCGGCACGTCCGGCGCCGACTTTTACCTGTACTTTCTGCACTCGAGGCGGCTCGTCGGGCGAGAAACACCTCCCCGGGACCGCTACCTCCCCCGCCCCGGCTCCGCCCGGCTTCCTCCTTCCCCTCCAAGGCCGCAAAGTAGATGGAGTAAGAGAGTGTGTGTGCGAGAGAAAGAGAAAGAGGGAGCGGGCGCGGGCGCCACGGGAGGGCGGGCGGGCGGCGGGCGGGAGGCGCGCCCGGCCCCCGCCGCCCTCCGGCCGCCGCCGCCGCCGCCGCCGCGGGCTCGGCAACTCCGGCTCGCGCCTGGCCCCGGCCCCGGCCCGGTCCCCGCCGCCCGCCGTCCGCCCGCCGCCCGCGGGCTGGGGCCGGCCCGCGCACCCACGTCCCCGTACCTCGTAAAGGTCCCCAGAAGCCATGCCAGGCTGCGGAACTTGGCTCGCCGGGTGTGCGCGTCTGCTCGCTCGCGCCCTCCGTGCGTGTGCGCGAGGGGGGCAGTGTGCGCGTGTGTGTGTGCGCGCGTGTGTGTGTGAGTGTGTGTGTGGTGTGTTGAGTAAACTGTGTTTTTGCAGAATGACAGGCTTGGGGGCTGCCTATGCGCAGAATCAGAGCGGGCGGCGGCGGGGCTGGCGTAACCGGCAGGCGGCGGCGGCGGCGGCGGCACGAGCGCGGGCAGCAGCGACGGCCGCGCAGCGCGCCCGGGAGGCACAGACGCGGCCCGAGCGCTGCGGCCCCCACGACCCGGCGACCCGGCGGCGGTGGCTGCGGCGGGCAACGGCTCGCCCCGGCGCCGCCTGCAGGAAGCCGCCCCGCGCCCGCCGCCGGCCCGGACGCTGCTGCCACTGGGCGAGTCCCCGCCCCCCGGGAGCCCGGCCCGGCCCCCCGGGCGGGGGGGGCGGGGGCGGCTGCCCGGCCGCGCCCCAGGGGACCAGTCCCGGAGCCGGGGAGCGCCCGGGCCCGCCCCGCCGCCCCGGGCCAGCCCCGGAGGCGGCCGGCGGGGCCCCCCGGGGGTGGCGGGCCAGGTACCCGCCGGGCGCACCCGGCCCCGGCTGCGAAGGGGCGACCAGAGGCAGGTAGAGGGCTTCGGGGCGCGGCGGGGAAGGGGCCGCCGGCAGGCTCGGCAAGCCCGGGGGCCTCCCCTCTCGCCCCCAACCCCCACGAGGGAGTGGGCGCCGCCCGGGGAGACGCGGCCCCTCCCCAGCTGCATAGCCCCTCCCTCCAGTCTGGTTAGTGAGATGTGGAGGCCACAGCAGGAGGGACGCAATGGCCCATCCAGAGGCGCCCAAGAGAACCAGTACTGCACCCCGGTCAACCCTGGAAAGTCTTTAGAGCCGGGCGTGGCCTTCCCTCAACCACCCCCAGCCCCCATTCATTCACTCATCCATTATTCAACAAACATCTTCCAATGTCTACCCAACTGCACCGTGTCCCTGGTAGGCACGACGGGGACCCTGCCCACAAGGGAGTTTGAATCCAAGTGGAGAGATGAACCACGCGCATGTGAGGCGGATTCAATCGCTCAGCCAAAAAGAGCTCCTACTATGTGATAGGCTCCAGAGCTGGAGGGACTCTGAAATCCAAATGAGTTCTTAAGTTATCTCTTCCTACTTCACTGTGGACAAGTGGTCACCTTTCTGTTTAAAGATGCAGTTGACTGAGGACTTGGGAAGGCAGGCTGTTCTGAAATTGGAAGAAAGGTCTTCCTCATCCTAGCCCAAAAAATGCCCAGTTGGTCTCTTTCTCCAGCTGTGATGTGGACTTAACTCACATCCTCCCTCCATCTTTTCCTATTTGTGAGACTTTGGACAAGTTACTTTACCCATCTGAGCCTTGCTTTCCTCATCTCTAAATTGGAGATGGTAATACACACCTAAGGTGATGTGAGAATTGAAGAGAGGATCACTGTATACATGAAGTGGCCTAACCCAGCAGAATTCCATAAAGTTATTTGTGTCTGAACTTGAACCCTGAACTGCCCTTATGGAGAGGGAGATGGCAAAGGGGAATTATAACAAGAGGAAGGGTTTAATCCAGATGTTATCAAATTTTTAAAAGTCACCACATTTTTCAATAAAAGAAAATTCCACAGAATCTGGACCACAGGGTTTTCATGTCTGGCTCATTCCAGGACACATGAGTTTGCATATGCTGTTCCCTCTGCCTAGAATGTCCTTCCACACTGAATCCATCTGGAAAACTGTTCCTGCAGCGGCTTGTTTATCTTTGTATCACAAGCATGGCAATGTGATCACTATTCCTATTCCTGGCAGAGTGGGTACACAATGAATGTTTGCAGATTATACCAATACAACAGATTTTATACCAAGTTGTAGTTAAAATCCCATATTACTATGATGGGGGGGAAGGGTGAGGGTGTGGAAATAAATAAGAAAGTGTATTTGGTTTAGAAACTGTGGAGATTGTCATAGCAGTTCTCTTCCCTGATATTTTCCCCATGGTGATTGTTTTAAATAATAATAATAATAAGCAATTCTCTATCTGTAGGTCACAAAACAAATTATAATGATCCTTAATTTGTACTTGGGAATAAATGCACCACCATAGCATAAGGATGTAATTTGGAAGTAGAAGACAAGAAAGAAACTGGGTTTGGAAATAATACGCTCAGCCAAATTTGAATATATAATCAGTAGTTTTAGGAAAACACCAAAAACTTCACTTGTGCTGGCCAAGAACTCCCTGGGGATGTGAGCACAGTTTGAAAAAACCTTCGACTAGACAACAATTGTTTACGGAGTTCAGAGAAGGAGATATTAACTGCGGATTGGCATGCTCGGGGAGTATTTTATGGAGGAGATAGTGTTGTAATGGACCTCGAAGACTCATAGAAAAGGAGAGACTTTGGAGAAAGAGGTAAGTGTAGATGGTGGGCGGTGCTGCAATGGGATGGGCATTAGAAGACTAGAAGATTGATTCGTGGAAGTCACAGCACATTGGAAAATGAACGTGGCTCTGTTCATGGAGAGTCTTGAATACCAAGCTAAGAAGCTTGCAATTTAGCTAGTCTGCAGTGGAAAACTGGTTGAAGACTTCTGAATCCATCAAAAGCATGTGGCAATCAAAAGTTGTGTTAGAAGACAAATTCTAGAAGAAATATGAAAAATGGACTGCAGGGGTTGAGGTTAGAGGCAGGGAGACCAGGTGCAGTGGACCACTGTGATAGAGGTAGAAATGAAGAAGAAAAACTGGATTTACAAGATGTTCTGAAGGAAGGACCCGCTGGCCACAGACTTTCCTTATGGCTACTCCACCTACTTCCATAAAGTATTTGATCCACATCAACAGGACTTGATGACTAACAGGATGTGTGTGTGTGTGTTTGGAATTGAGGGAGGGGGTGAGCAACTAAGGAAAGAAAGGATACAGAGATGACTAAGGTTTTAAACTGAGTGACTGAGCGCCCCATCTGTCATAACACCATGTTTTTTTTTTTGTTGTTTGTTTTGTTTTTTGCAGTACGAGGGCCTCTCACTGCTGTGGCCTCTCCCGTTGCGGAGCACAGGCTCCGGACGCGCAGGGTCAGCGGCCATGGCTCACGGGCCCAGCCACTCCGCGGCATGTGGGATCTTCCAGGACCGGGGCACGAACCCGTGTCCCCTGCATCGGCAGGCGGACTCTCAACCACTGTGCTACCAGGGAAGCCCTCCCATAAAAACATTTTATTTTGAGCTTGCCCCCAGACCTTTGCTGGCTTCTGGAAAAGCTTCCTAAAGGATGAAGAGAAGGTTCTTCACCCTCTGCGGGAAGGTCAGCCCAATCAATGGACAGAGCTGCTCCAGGTTCTTCGGATGACATACAACCATTGTTGCTCATGGAGAATGGAAGTTAACTACTATCTTCCACAAAGTGGGATAGACTCTTCATACTAGTCACAATCAAGGACAGCTGATAGAAACTCAAACTAATTTAAAACAAAGAGAGAATTTACTGACTCACGTAGATTAGAAAAAGATGGAATTGCTCTCAGCGTTGGCTGGATTCAAGGTCTCAAAGGATATAAAATGGAGTCTCTCACTCTGCCTCTCCCCCCGATGCTGGACCCTTTCCTGTTGAAGATGGAC
Organism: Delphinapterus leucas; assembly: GCF_059928025.1. NCBI lineage: Eukaryota > Metazoa > Chordata > Mammalia > Artiodactyla > Monodontidae > Delphinapterus > Delphinapterus leucas. The sequence continues at coordinate 53,515,332 of NC_143148.1, forward strand.
TTCCTCCAGGCATCTGAGAATATGGCACCTGGCAGCTCACATCATCCCAGCTTAAAGACCTCATAGAGTATTTCGAAATCCCAGGGAAAGGCTCTGCTCGGCTGATGTACATCATATGTTCTTGTCTTGGCCCAATTACTGTAGCCAGTCACTGACAGTGCTCAGCTTAAGTCACATGCCCACCTATGGGGCAGGAAGACTGGAATGACTGGTAGTTTTACCAGCACTACCTGCTTGGAACTGACGATGAGCAGAAGCCCAAAGGAGCGGGGGAATGGATGCTGGGAAGATAGATATCCACTATATTCTAGAACAAGCCTGGGGCAGAAAGGGAACTTAGAAGCAACGGCAGTGGCTGCCTAGAACATGGCCTTGCAATAGACCAAGAACAGCCAGTTTAATATCCAAGGATAAGATTGTATCCACTGCCCTGACAGAGCCACTGCCACATTAGAAAGCGGCAATCTTCTCCTTCTGATATCACTTGAGACCTGATCTTGACCTCCTGTATAGTGGGATGGTTGAACATTTCTGCTCTAGATTCAGATCGCCTGGGTTCCAATTCCTGCATCATCACCGCTAGGTGTATGCTATGACGCTCTTTACTTAACCTCTCTGTCCTTCCATTTCCAAAAGTATTTGTTATTTATTGCTACACGATAAATTATCCCCAAAACTTAGTGGCTTAAAACAAAAGGTATTTCTTATCTCACAGTTTCTGTAGGTTACGGATTCAGAAGCAGCTTAGCTGAGCCCACACTCAAGGAGAGGTGAATTAGCTTCCACCTTCTAAAGGGAGGACCATCAGAGAATTTGTGGACATATTTTAAAACCACCACACTACATCTGTAAATTGAGGTGATACATAACCCATAGAGTTTCTGGAGAATTAGATAAGATCATCCATGCAAGGCACCTGCCACTAATAACGGCTGAATAATGGTATCTGTTATAATTAATATTACAACTACTACTACCAGTTTCAAACTTGTATGTGTCACTAATATGTTTGAATGTTCAAGATTCCTGTAGAAAGGCATTAAATCAAAACTGAGTATTGTTTTCAAGCCACATAGAAACCCTTGTTACTAACTAAACTTTATTTTTAGCATTAATTTTAAAACATTTTACTTCGATGATAATGATAACAATAGTAATTGAAGTAAAGTCATACTTATTCAGTATCTACAGCACGTTAGTTATTATTCTCACTGAACGAAACTAATAATGCCCTGCCCTCAAGGAGCTTACTGTACAGTGGAGGAGACAATGAAGAAAACAAGAAAACAACATACGTATGTAATATTATTTCCCGGACTGATAACCACAAAGAAAAACGAAGCCAGGTAAAGAGACAGAAAGGAACTGACACGGGTGTATGCTTGGAAGAGCATACTGGTTTAGATAAGGTGGTTAGCTAAGACCTCACTAAGGTGATGACATTTGAGCTGAAACCCAAAAGAAAGTGAAAGAGAACACAAAGCAAATCAGAGGACAGAGAATGTCAGAGAAAACAGCAAAGGCAAAGCCCTGGGGCTGAAGAAGCTTGGTATGTTCAAGGTCCAGCCATTAAGCATGGTGGCTGAAGCTGAGTGAGCCAGAACACAGGTAGAGGTCAGGCCGGGAGCTAACCGAGGACCAGATGATAGATAGATAGATAGATAGATAGATAGATAGATAGATAGATAGATAGATAGATAGATAGGACCTGGTAGGCCATGTAAAGAATTGAGATTCCACTCTCAGTGATGTGAGAGGTCATTGGGGAAGCTGTGAACAAGGGGATGATATGGTTGGATCACTTGGCTCCCGGGTAGAGACTGGAATGAAGAGGAACAACAGGGCTGCTGGACACCATGCCGGAGGTCCAGGTATAAGATCCTCGTGGTATGGACTAAGCAGGGAAGTGTCAAGACAAAGGGAAGTGGTTGGATGGGAGGTGTAGAGGGGGATAAGTGGGCTATGAGGAACTTAGAAGAATCCTAAATCTTTGGTCTGAGTGTCTGGGAGAATGGTGGTGCCATTTACTGAGATGTGGAAAACTGGGGAGAAATGTAATTGGTAGGTATTTGTATTTGTATTAGGCCTGGGTGTGGGGAAATCAATAGTTCAGTTTTAGAGCATGCTAATTGTGAGATATGTTTAGACATCCAAGTGGACATGAGTGGGGATTCAATAATGTGAATCAGAGGGGCTTCCCTGGTGGCGCAGTGGTTGAGAGTCTGCCTGCCGACGCAGGGTTCGTGCCCCGGTCCGGGAAGATCCCACGTGCTGAGGAGCGGCTGGGCCCGTGAGCCATGGCCGCTGGGCCTGTGCATCCGGAGCCTGTGCTCCGCAACGGGAGAGGCCACAACAATGAGAGAGGCCCGCGTACCGCAAAAGAATAATACTAATAATAATGTGAATCAGAAACCGAGGCTAGATATGGTGGCAGTGGTCAGCACACAAATGGTAAGGGCTGGGCACAGACCTGGAAGGAAAGGGGGCCTAGGATGGAGCCCTAGAGCAGTTTAGCATTTAGAGGTCAGGAAGAGGGTGAGGAACCAACAAAGGAGTCTGAGAAGGGGTGATTGAAATAGGAGGGAATCAAGAGAGTGTTGTGTCCCAAAGCCAAGTGAGAGACAGAGGACAGATCATTAAATGTCTCTGGGAGGCTGGGTGAGAAGAGGACTGATCATAGCATCTGGCAACGTAGAGATCTTTGGTGGCCCTGACAGGACCCGTTTTGGTGGAGCAGGAAAGTTGAAAGTTAGACTGAAGTGAGTTCAAGAGACTTAGGCAGAGAGGAAGTACAGATGGTGAGCACAGGTTACTCATTCAAGGCCTTTTGATATAAACAGCAGAGAAGTGGGTCAGTAGATGGAGGGGGGCATCAGATGCAGGAAGGGTTTTTAATACAGACGATATGATAACATGTCTGTAGAATGATAGGAATGACACAGTAATGAGGAGGAAATGGTTATGCAGTAAAGAGAAGAATTGCAGGAACAGGGTCCTTGAAAAGGCCAATGGAGAAGGGATGCAAAAGGCCAAAGTGGAGGGGCTAGACTTAGGAGCACAGAGTCCATCTGTACTGGGTTGAATAGTGTCCCCCTAAAATTTGTGTCCACCCGGAACCCCAGAACATGACCTTATTTGCAGGTGTAATTAGTTAAGATGAGGTCATACATGATTCAGGTTGGCCCTAAACCAATAACTAGTGTCCTTAAAATAGAGACAGAGACCAAAAGGGAGAATGCCATGTGACAATGGAAACAATGATGGGAGAAATGTGTCTCCAAGTCAAGGAATGCCAAGGACTGCCAGCAATCACCAGAGGCTAAGAAGGAATAATTCTTCCCCAGAGCCATTGCAGGGAGTGTGGTCCAGCTGACACCTTGATTTCAGAATTCTAGCCCCCAGTACTGCGAGAGAATACATTTTTGTTGCTTTCAGCCATCAGGTTTGTGGTTAAGTTGTTATGGCAGCCACAGGAAACTAATACATCATTCTCTGGAAGAATAAAGCAGGCCAAGTGCGTGGCTGCATATGAAGTCACTGGCAGGTTTGGAGCTCTCTTCTATTACAGTAAGTCCCCGACATACGGACCTTCAAGTTGCGAACTTTCAAAGATGCTAACGTGTTTTCACATGTCCAATCACACAGGGCATTAGTGAAATCGCAGCTTCCCTCTATCTCCTATTGCTGACAATCCTTCAGCTCTACCATCTCCCACCTTCTCACCCTCCTCCAGTCAGTAACTCTTCTTGCCTGTTCCCTCGATGCCAGCCCCTGGATGCCAGCTGTTGTACTCTACTACTGTACTTTTCAAGGGACTGCACTGTAAGATTAAAAATGTTGTCCTTATTTTTTGTGTTTGTTTTTTATGTATTATTTGTGCAAAAAGTATTATAAACCTATTACAGCACAGTACTAATAGCCGATTGTGTTAGTTGGGCACCTAGGCTAAATTTGTTGGACTTACAAACACGCTCTCAGAATGAAACTTGTTCATATGTAAGGGACTTACTGTATTTCTATATTCCCCATGAAATGAGCCACGAAATCATCAGATGAAAGTGAGGGGTATCAGATAGGGAAATGTGATTTGCCTGGAACAATACTTCTTTAATCTGTTGTCCCCCCAGTATTATTAAGAACACCCCCTTTCACTCCTCAGGCTATCTAGATTTAGACCAAAGTTGTATCGTTTTTCTAGTGTTAGATGTTTGAAGACAGATTTTAAAATATGAAAAGTTGACTTGGGGAGAAGAGAGGACTGACTAGGGAAATAGAGAGGTGTTGCTGGGAGGTACAGAGGGCCCACTGGATATCTGTGATCAGAAGTTAATTAGACCAGTCAGACCAGTCAGCAAGGTTGTCCTTTATCCAATAACTTTCCGTTGTTCAGGGCAAGCTGGGCATTGCGTTTAAGCAAGGGTGGGGTTTGCCATGTGAGTTCAATGGACGGAGAGAGAGGAAATGGAGTTAAGAGTATATGTAAGGAAGTGATTGTAATGAAAGGATGATGGTGACCGAACCTAAGCTAGATAAGGAGGCATGTGACAACGTGGGGGCTGTGCAGAGATGTTACAAACAAAATTGTTGGTCAGTGAATTGGTACAAACATTGTTCGAGTGAGGACTGTTGCAAGTGACAAGAGCTCTTGAAATGGTGCAGTCAGTGATGGCAGTGACCGCTCACCCCGAGCTACATGGTTTTGTTTCAGTTTTTGTTTTTTTTTTGGTCACACCACCCAACTCGTGGGATCTTAGTTCCCCGACCACGGATCGAACCCGTACCCCCGTGCAGTGGAAACACAGAGTCCTAACCACTGGACCGCCAGGGAAGTCCCCACATGCTCTCCACGTATGACCATCTTTAGTTTCCACCACCTCTTTCTTGTCTCCTCTACTCACACGGTAAGGACCTACTGTTGTCCCAGCAGGACAGAGGCGGGATCCATGTTCAGAACCTTGAAGATCTTAAGAACAGAGGGTGAATCCGAGGTAAAAACTGAGGGTTGGAAAAGACCACAGATATTGGGGCTGGAAGAGGGGCTGAGAAAACAGGAAGGAGAAAGAAAAGGAAGGAACTTCCAGAAACCCAACCGAGATAGTCTTTGAATGACCTTAACTGAAAGGAAAAGTAAATATATGTGTTGAGCTGTTTATAGACTCAGGTGATTTTCAGTGGAGTGAATCTGCCTTTTCTTCTATGCATTGTATGCAGAACTGAATTATTATATGCATATTGTATCATTTTATCATTTCAACAAGAGAAAAACAATTGGCCCTATTTTACAGATGTAAGAAATAAAGGTCATAACCCTGGAGATATGCTCCAGAAAGGGAAGGTAGACCTTCTATTGCCTGAAGTAGGCCCAGATTCCCTGTGGACTATGTGCACAGGAAAAAGTTATTTCTTGCAGAGCCCACCGGGGAGAAAGAAAACCCAAGTGTTTGGCTTTAAGCCTTAACTAAGAAATTGGTCCTGTGGTTTTGAAATCTTGGAGTAGGAAATGGGTGAATATTGGGAAGCAAAAAGTATCAGTTTTTTAGTTGTGTGTCTGTGCGTGTGTGTGTGTGTGTGTGTGTGTTGTAAGAAGAAGGAACGTAGACTTAGATTTATTGGCCCAACACTCCTTTGTCTAAGAAGATCAAAATGCAATGTTTTTTGTACATAGTATATCAGTGACATGACTGTGAAGCAGATACGTCTATCAGTGTAGCTTCAAGTGACTAAACTCTATCAGAGGATCTCAACTTTTGCTCTCAAGACCCATTGACACTCTTCAGCAAGATTGGGAATGCCAAAGAGCTTGTGTTTACATGTGTCTACTGTTATTCACTGTATTGGATATTAAGTTGAAAAAATTTTAAAACCGGAGTTCACACACAAAAATAACACACAGGCACACACTCTTGTTAGCCACCAGAGGAATACAGTTGTCTAGAATCATGAAACTTCTAGAAAAGTACTCCATACACTAGTGAGAGAATGAGAGTGACAAAGGCAAAAATATCTTGGTATTATTACGGAAAATAGTTTTGACTGTATGAATCCCCGAAATGATTTCAGGGATCCTGAGGGACCTGGACCACTCTTTGAGAATTGCAATTCTACAGAATTATGTAAAAGGCTATCTCTGTTGTGGGTAAAGTTGCATCTTGGAATATTATATGGAAATGTTTCTTTTCTAAATAGACTTAGACGGCATGGTTCCTACATTATAGGAGGTGAGTGTGTATGTTCTCAATCACAAAGTCCCCCCAAGAGGAGCCCAGAAATAAATGCTCAGAGGCCCTTACACAGGACCTGAGAGCCTCTTTCTTCACCACAAGCTTCTGGAGGAACCCTAAGGGGACAGAAATTTAGTACTGAAGGAGACCTACAGGGGTATTTCTCCCTCTTTTCCTCCTCCTCCTCTTATTCTCCTTCTTCTTTTTTTTTTTTTTAATACATTTATTTATTTATTTATTTATTTATTTTTGGCTGCATTGGGTCTTCGTTGCTGCGCGGGGCTTTCTCTAGTTGCGGCGAGCGGGGGCTACTCTTCGTTGCTGTGCGCAGGCTTCTGATTGCGGTGGCTTCTCTTGTTGCAGAGCACGGCCTTTAGGTGCGCGGGCTTCAGCAGTTGTGGTGCGCGGACTCCAAAGCACAGGCTCAGTAGTTGTGGCGCACGGGCTTTGTTGCTCCGTGGCATGGGGGATCTTCCCAGACCAGGGCTCGAACCCGTGTCCCCTGCATTAGCAGGCAGATTCTTAACCACTGCGCCACCAGGGAAGCCCTTCTTCTTGTTTTTCAATCTTTTATTTTTTACCTTTTAATTTTTACATGAAAAATTCCAAACCAATGCAAAAGTAGAGAGAATAATGCAGTAAGCCTGCATATACATACCCATTACTAGGTACAAAAAACACCAGCCCTAGCCCATTCTTATTTCTTCTCTACTGTCCCATTCCCTCACCCCACATGCTAGATTATTTTCAAGCAAGTCTAAGAAATTACATCACTTCATCTGAAAGTGTGTCAATATCTCTAATATAGAAGGACAGGTAGCATGTAACTACAAAACCACCATCACACCTAGATTAACACTAATTCTTTGATATCATCAAATATTCGGTTGATGTCCAAATTTCCCCAGTTGTCTCATAAATACTTTTTCACAGTTGGTTTGTATAGATCATGACCCCTGCCTTTTTTTCTTGCAATTTATTTGTTGGAAGAACTAGAGCATTTGTCAGCAGTGTCATTTAGCATGTGCTTCTGTACCTAGTATCTCCTACACGCTGGTAGCTAGATGTAGATTTGGGTTTGTTTGGGGGGGCAAGAATACTTCATAGCCGGTGTTGTACACTCCCACCAGAAGGCACATAGTGTCTGCTTGTCTTTCTTTTTGTAATTTTAGCAGCCACTGGTGATCTCTGCCTAGATCCATTTCATTAGGTGTTGCAAAATGGTGGTCATTTATCACTCCTTCCTTATTTATCAGCTGGATACTTCTATGAAATCTTCCCTGATCAACTCTTTCGTTGCCCTAAGGCATATCTGTACAGGAAAGGCTGGCTAAATTCTTCATTTTTTCCTTTTATTTATGTTTTCCAAATTATGAGTTGGTTCTCCAACATCCTCCAAAAGATCATACGGTATTTGTTTTAGTGTCATGATGAACTCATGAATTTTAACATATTTAATATATCTCACCCCACTGTCATTGTTTCTCTTCTTATTGATCAAATTGTTCCTGTTTTTGCAGTTGGTTCTTGAATCTTTGAATGCACCCTCACTTTCCGGTATGAAAACATACTCAGGTATAATAACCACTTCCTGCACTAGATCTGGAATCTACCATTTCACCAATGATCCCTGGTTCTTTTCACTGAGAAACGTCATCAAGATGCCATAAAGTGAACATCAACTTGTAGCTATGGGTTGGTCATCGTTTCTAGACCTTTTCAATGAACAAAGAGAGAAATTTTTTGTAGTTCTTTTGGTCCTTAGGGTATATCCCACAAGGGATGTCCAGTCACATTCCTTTGTCTTATAGTCCCTTGAAATAACTTCTCCATGCTTGGTTAAGCCACCAGCTCACTACACATTTAGAGTCATTTGTTTTCATTTTGATTTTGATGTTTAGAGATTACATTTTTTTTAATTTAATTTTTTAATTGTATAAATATTTACATCATTCCAAAATTAAATCTGTAAACAAAGTATATTTAGGGAAGTCTAGCTTCTACCATTTTCCCTCCAGTCTGTTCCCTCCCTCCCTTTGTAGGTAACCATTTTATTTCATGGTTTATTAATGAATTTTTTAAAATAAATAAAAATGCATATACATTCATATACCCCATCTTAGATAAGTGTTAGTATACTATGCACACTTTTCTCTACCTTGCTTTTCTCACTAAACATCATATCTTGTAGATCATTCTTTAGCATTATTTAGAATTATTATTCTTACAGCTGCATAATACTCCATGATGTGGCAGTATCATAGTTTATTCAGTCAGCCCATTATTGACGGACAGCCTTTCGCAGTTACAAATGGTATCACAATGATTCGCTTTATGCCTGTATCTTTTTTGAATTTTTGCTAGCCTATAGCAGGATTTCAATTTTTTGAAACTTGACTTCAGAAAACGTAGTGATCGTTACAATCTGTTGGGAGCAAGGGTGCCCAAAAGCAAGCCTCACCCCTGTGGGGGAGGGCGCTAGGTTTATTTTTATTTCTGAGAGGAGTAGCCGCTGCAACTGTCAATCATTATGGCAGAAAACTAATCTGGAGATGATATATGGGTACCTGCAGTGGGGAGGGAACCTGAGGCTCCATGAAAAAGAAAGCCAGTAGAGGAAGCCATTGGAGAAAATGAGAATGAGATGGACCTCAACCAGAATTACCCAGTTTAGGAAGTGGCCTTGGCAGTGCCAGATGGGGACTCAGGTGGAGGAACTCGAATCTGTGGTCTTTGAGAACAGCCCAATAATTAATCTTAACTTTCTCTGTGTTCAATGTCTCTTATCTCAAAGTCTTCAGTTTTGTGAAATGTTGCAGCACTATCTTAGTTATGCTATGGGGAATTCAGAGTCAAGCCTGTATGTATGATTGGAATGTACTGATAAAGCAGAGAGTAGCCATCCGTCCTTATGCCGTGCCCCCAAGGCAGCAGGGTAGCAGCAGAAGCAGCTCGAGGGAACAGAGTGGCTCATGATTCCAGGAAGTCAGTGAATGCTAATCCTATAGAAATCCTTGTGACACAGAGAATGGTGTCATCGATTTAAGAGATGGTTCAGGTTTGGGTCCTTATCAGCCTGTTGAGTGGAGTCAGACTTCCTGACGAAGGATGGCCACAGAAAAGGCACATAGATGGATAGAAACTCATTCTCAAGAGGTCTTTTCTTTTAAATAGAAAGAGACCATTGTGTGTTGACTGAGGAAATATTAATGATATAACATTAAGTGATTAAAAAGTGGCTAGAAAACAAGGAGTCCAGTACCATTTTTCTAATTAACCATTTATAAAATGTAAAATATTGATTTCTGGTGTGTAAATAGACACATCAAAATGGAAATAATAGCAATAAACTTAGAATGGGTGATGAGATCATGGGTAATTATTTTTCTTTGTATTTTTCTTTGTTTTTGAAAGATTTTTATATTAAAATGTTATTTTGAAATAAAAATAAAAATACCTAACTCAAAAAAATGGGCAAGGCAAGGAAATTAATAGGCAATATAGAAATGAAGAAATATGAATGGGCAAGTAACTTCAGAAAAGACTATTCAAATACACTTGTTATAAAAGAAATTCAATGTAAAAGAACAGCAAGATGTCATTTTAATTAATCAATTAATGATTTTTAAAAATTAGTCCAATACTTGGTATTGCTAAGAATGTAGAGAAAACAGCTTATGTACAATGTTGGTAGGAAGCTAAATTGTTGCTATCTTTTCTGGAAGGAAATTTGAAATTGTTTACCATTCTCCTTAAAATGGTCATATCCGAAGTAATTGAACTTTCACAAATTATTCTAAATAAAAAATTAGGTATTTGTATAATGACATGTTTAAGAGTATTTATTATAGTCATTTACAATACCAAAAATGATTAAAATGTACATGTCTAAAAGGTTAATATTCTTCAGGTAATTAAAATAATGACCTTCAAGAATAGTTACGAACATGGGGAAAAGTTCATTATACATTGTTGAGTGGAAAAGGCAGATCACAAAATAGTATATCTAGTATGATTACAGTTTTATTCATAAAACTGTGTGCGTGTGTGTGTAAATGTGTAACAATGTGTGTGTGGTAAAATGTTAACAGTGATTGAATATAGAAGGATATTTGGGTTTTCTCCATAGACATTGTTGAATTTTTAAATGTTCCACAATGATCATATAATATACATACACATAAACAGACATATTTATAGAATCAGGACATTTTGTTTAAGGAAATGTTATTTTAAAAGTAAAGCAAGGTTCAAACTATTATATATAGAATGGATAAACAACAAGGTCCTACTGTATAGCACAGGGAACTATATTCAATATGCTGTAATAAACCATAATAGAAAAGAATGTGAAAAAGAACATATATGTATGTATAACTGAATCACTTTGCTGTACACCAGAAACTAACACAACATTGTAAATCAACTATACTTAAATAAAATAAATTTTTTTAAAAAGTTAAAGCAAGGTTTGGTAGTGGGAGTTTACAGAGAAGTAATGGGAGGTAGCTAGAATTATTCATCATCCTGTAAAAAGAACCAGGGCTTTTTAGAGAAATGGCTGATTCTAGGGCTAAGGCAGAAAATATACAAAATGAACCTAGAATATCTTATAGTACCAGAAAATAAAGAAGTACTCAAAATGAATAAATAAACCCACAGTGATGGGAGTATGTCAAAGAAGCCAACTGAAAAAGCTTCCAATAGCCAAAGCTGGAACAATTTGAGTAACAAAATAAATTTAGTAGTATTGGATTATATCCAAAGTATAAAATAAATATTCACGAGTCAAATACTAATATAAATGAATGATTGAATAAATAAATAAATGGGTTAGAAGAGACAAATTTTCCTGTGCAGAAGAATTCCAAATAATTTATGTAGACACTCCACACTCAAGGAGGTGGAGCATAACACCCCACTCCTTAGGTGTGAGCTGCATATAGTGAATTCCTTCCAAAGAGCACAGTATGGAAAGGGGTGGGAGAGACTATTTTAGAGTGGAGAAACCTGACAAACACAACCTCAGCCAGGTGATCAAGACCAAGGTCAAATAGTGACAAGTTGTGCTAATAGTATGTACCCTTGATATGATGTGACGAAAATGGCACTCTACTCCTGTAGTCTTCTTCTCAAAAAGACCCCCTTCTAATCAAGAGGAAGTTATCAGGCAAATCCCAACTGAGGGACATTCTACAAAATATCCAACCAGTACTCCTCAAAAGCTCATCAAAAACAAGGAAAGTCTGAGAAACTGTCACAACCAAGAAGAGTCTAAGGAGATATGATGACTAAATGTAATGTGGTAACTTAGACGGGATCTTGGAACAGAAAAAAATGGTATTAGTAAAAATTAAGGTCATGTAAATCAAGTATGGCCTTTACTTAATAGTAATGTATCAGCATTAGTTGCTAATTGTGATAAATGTACCATACCAATGTAAAGTGTTAATAATACGGGAAACTAGGTGAGAAGTATATAAGAACTCTCTGTACTATCTCTGCAATTTTTCTGTGAATATAAAACTATTCTAAGAAATAAAGTTTATTTTTTAAAGCAAAGTTCTGTAACAAAATACAATAAAAGCACTTTCAGAAATTATCTCTGCAGGGCTCTGAAGGAGGCCATTAAAGACAAGGTTTTTTCTAGAGAAAACTTTATTATATTGATTTCAATTAACAGTATATCTAAAAATACACACTAAGAGGAGGAATATTTTTCTTTTCATTAAGATAAGAGTGAAATATTACATTTTCCTGAACATATAGATGTCCATAAGGCTGTAATTTCACTCTACTTTACCACAAAGTAAGAGGGAAAGTAGTGAATTCATCTGAGGAAAAGGCACACCTAAACAACAAGAAACCTGGAAAGAGGAGGGATCCAGGGAAGAACTTGCCTCTGAAGATGAGCTACTCCAAAATTCAGAAGAAAACTGAAAGTTTTCCTGTTGGGATTCTCAAAGGACAAAAAAACAAAAAAATAGGTTCTATAAATGATGATCAGAGTATCCTAAGAAAAGATAAAGATTAATAGGCAAAAGAAAAAATAAAAAGGGAAATGAGTGGCACAAAAGATTTCAAGGAAATTTAAAATGTAGAAGAATTAAAATCAACACTACAGACAATAAGTGATAGTACATGATGTGGACAGCAAACTTAAGAATACCTCCCAGAATTTAGAATAAAAGGACAAAGAGATTGAGATGAAGAGAGAAAATATGATAATCATGGAAGATGGAGGATGGAGAACAAAGATATAATTTTTTTTAAGTGCTACTAAAGAAGAGGAAAAACAGAACAGAAACAAGATCTGAAGCTGTAAAGGAAGAAAACAGTGATGCACTAAAGACTTACCACTTTATAGAAATTTTAAATGTTAAGCATTTTATACCAAGAAAGTAGTCATTTATATGTAAAGACAGCACAGTAACATTCTCATATGAACATGAACTCAGTAAATATGCCTTAAAAAAAAAAAAATTACCTAGGGCTTCCCTGGTGGCACAGTGGTTAAGCATCCACCTGCCAATGCAGGGTTCCAGCCCTGGTCCGGGAAGATCCCACATGCCGCAGAGCAACTAAGCCCGTGTGCCACAACTACTGAGCCCATGTGCCACAACTACTGAAGCCTGCGTGCCTGGAGCCTGTGCTCCGCAACAAGAGAAGCCACCGCAATGAGAAGCCCTCAGCAACTAGAGAAATCCCACGCACAGCCACAGAAGATGCAATGCAGCCAATAAATAAGTAAATAAAATAAATCTATTTTTTAAAAATTACCTAATTATATATTCCAGTTAAAAAAGCCTCAGGAATGGAACTATCATAAAGAAACCAGCAATAAACACTGAGATTTGTCAAAATAGTGAGGTCTAAGTAACTGTTTTAAATCTACTTTTAAAACTGAAAGTGAATGTAAAAGTAACAATGTAATAATATCAGGTACTTAAAGCCTGTGACGAAGGGGGAAGTAAACTGTATTAAATATTTGCCTCAAATGGGAGATGGTGGGTTGGGGAGTCCAAAGATACCCCTTTGCTCCTGACCCTGCAATTACAAAAAAAATCACAGAACAAATCTGAAACACTAAAGATAACCTCTACGAGAATTTACATGTTACATTAGCCTCTAAACACAGACAAATATAAAAGCAAAGTCGATATAGTCCATACAGCATAAGACAAAAAATAGAGATAGCAAGGAAGAATAAAAAACAGGAAACATGAGTGAAGATGACAGGGGTAATATTTACTATAATGACAAAAGTAAATGGGATAAAGGCCCAAAAGAGAGGCAAAGACTCTTAAATTAGGCTACAAAAACGTGTTAAGCCAAAAACTACAGATGACCCTTGAACAACGTGGGGGCTAGGGGTGCCCACCTTCTGCACACAGTGGAAAATCTCCGTGTGACTTAGAGTTGGTCTTCTATATCCATCGTTTCTCTGAATCCGCAAGTCCTCCGCATCCGAGATAGTGCATCCTTGGATTCAACCAACAAGGGATCCTGTAGTACCATAGATTTTACTATTGAAAAAAATCCACCTATAAGAGGATCCCCGCAGTTCAAACAGACATTTTTCAAGGGTCAACTGTACGTTTTTCACAAAATATAAATATAAAATAAAAGTGATATAACGTGTTTAAAAAACAAAGGACTACAAGAAGATGTGGTATAAATGAAAAATGAATATTAGATGAAAAAGAAATCTGGGAAAAAACACTAAATGTGCCAAAAGGGAACCTTTTATGGTAACAATGGATATAATTCAAAATGAAGATAGGGTGCAATATTCAGCAAATACTTATCAATTCCCACAGCCTTTTAGGAACAAAAAGATGCATGAGACATTTAATGTTAGCTACTACTAAAATTTAAAATAAGTGTGTAACTTTCTTGAGTGGTTCTGTTGCTTACAAATATTTCATTTAAGTATATAAAGAAAAAAAACCTCTTAGAAATACAAAGAAAAACTGACACAAACACTGTAATTTTGTGAAATGTCAACATACCATTATTGTTTTTAGAAGATAAACTGGACAAAAAATAAACAAAATATAAAGGATTTAACTCATAAAATGAGTAAGCTTAACTTTTAAAATGAGGTGATGAGGGAGTACATTTTCCTGGAAATTATGGAAAATTTATAAACATAAAACATATAATAATAAAATGCACAAATTCAGTACAATTATTTCTTAATAATAGACATTCCTTGAGGATAATTGATCCTGAGACTAATCTTTTCAAAGTAAATCTCCTTAAAAGGAAGTTCAAAACTTCATAAGAAGCACTGAAGAAAAGTTGGAGTGGAATTTTATCTTGAAAAATGAAACAAAAAATTATCAAGGTAAATTTATTTTATTACATATTTAATGAAATTAAAGAACAAAAAATATTGATTTTGGCATATTCTGACAAATGTGTGATCTCATGATACAACACCCCTCATGTTTGAATAATAGAAAGAAAAATTTTGCTGAAAAAAAAAGTCAAAGCTTTTATCAGTTTCCCAAGGGTCCTTTCAATGCTTTTCTCTTTAGAAGTTTCTCCCCTGACACTATATGCCATCATCTTGTGATTTTCCTCTTCTTTCACTTTCACTCTGCCAGATCCTCATTTGTCAAAGAAATTTGGGTGATTCCAGCAGTTCTCCAACATCACCTTCAACCTTAAAAATTCTGCAGGCTCTCTTTTTGATCAAATATAATGTGTTTGCTTTGTTGTGTCAGGAAAACATCCAATAATCAACTAAATGACCATGATCAACCAGATGGCCAGGTAAAGACCCTGGTCTTACCGGTGAAAGGACCTTTAAGACAAGATCGATTTTATAAATGCTTAATTCATCAATGAACATTTCATGTTGTGACAATTTTGCTACCCTATACAACTTCATAACCATAGGGAGTTAGATATTGAAGTCTCCCCCTCTTGGAATGTAAAACAAACTATCCTACATAATTATGTGTGAGAAGATGTCAAAATTGCAATGACAGCTTATTTAGAATTTAATCACAATGAAAATAGATGATATCAAAACTAATGGAATGAAAAAAAAACTAATGAAATAGAGTCAAGGTGTTAATCAGTAGTGGAATTTATGGAGTTAAATGCTTTCTTTATTAAGTAATATTGGAAATAAATAAACTTAGCGCTTAACTTCCAAAAAAACTGGGAAAAGGTATGGAATCTAAAAACAAGGAGTTAAAGATATAAATGGCGGTCAAAAAATTAATCTAAACTCTGATTCTTTGAAAAGAACAACACATTCCAAGTCTAAGCAAAGGAAGGAAGGAAGGAGGGGAGGGAGGGAGGAAGGAAAGGAAGGGAAAGAGGGAGGGAGAGAGGGGTGAAATGAGAAAGAAAGAAATGAGGGAAGCAGAGGAAAAAGGGAGTAAACAGGGCACAATTACATAAAGTTAGGAATGGCAAAAAGGTCTCCAGAAGAGATCAGGTTCTGGAAGACTTTTTTTTTTAAACATCTTTATTGGAGTATAATTGCTTTACAATGGTGTGTTAATTTCTGCTGTATAACAAAGTGAATCAGCTATACATATACATATATCTCCTCGCTCTTGTGTCTCCCTCCCACCCTCCCTATCCCACCCCCACCCGCACCCCCGCATCCCACCCCTCTAGGTGGTCACAAAGCACCCGAGCTGATCTCCCTGTGCTCTGCGGCTGCTTCCCACTAGCTCTCTATTTTACATTTGGTAGTATATATAAGTCCATATCACTCTCTCACTTCGTCCCAGCTTACCCTTCCTCCTCCCCGTGTCCTCAAGTCCATTCTCTACGTCTGCGTCTTTATTCCTCTCCTGCCCCTGGAAGACTTTCAAAGTCCATTTGTTCTTAAAACGAAATTAACAATATAAAGTGACTCCTATCGCCATCTGTTGGTGGCAGACAGAGTTGACAACTTTCCTCTGGCTTTGTTCCCATCTAAGATATCTTGTAAATCAAAGTTTCCAAGTTATTTTAAATTTACAGCAGATGAAATATTTTAAATGGTACAAGATACCTTAGATGCTATGTCAATTAAATTTTTTTTCATTTTTAATGACATTTATTGTTTTCTTTCTAATTTTACAAGCAATACAGTTTCATTGAAGACAATTAGAAATACATAAAAGCATAAAGTAAAAATTAGCAATCACTCATAATCCCCACCGCCCAGAGATAACCATCATTATCATTTTGATTCATTTCCTCCCAGTGTCTACATATTGTTTTAATTGGGGTACAACTGACCTACATCACTGTTAGTTCCAGGTGCACAACACAGTGATTCAATATTTCTATACATTATAAAATGATCACCATGATAAGTGTAGTTACCATATGTCACCATACAAAGCTATTACAATATCATTGGTTATATTCCCCATGCTGTGCATTTCAGCCTCGTGACTCATTTTTTTTTTCTAACTGAAAATTTGTACCTCTGAATCTCCTTCACTTATTTCACCCATTCTCCCCCACTCCCTCCTCTTTGTTAAGCACATATTTGTTCTCTGTATCCATGAGTCTGTTCTGTTATGTTTGCTCATTTGTTTTGCTTTTTAGCTTCCACATATAAGTGAAATCATATGGTACTTGTCTTTCTCTGGCTGACTTATTTCACTGAGCGTGATACTCTCCAGGTCCATCCATGTTATTGCAATTGGCAGAATTTCATTCTTTTTATGGCTCAGTAATATTCTATTGTGTATATATACCACATCTATTGATGGACTTAGGTTGCTTCTATATCTTAGCTATTGTAAATACTGCTGCAATGAACATAGAGGTGCCTATATCTTTTCAAACTAGTATTTCTGTTTTCTTTGGAAGAATACCCAGAAGTCAAATTGCTGGATCATATAATAATTCTGTTTTTAATGTTTTGAGGAATCTTCATACTGTTTTCCATAGTGGTTGCACCAAATTACATTCCCACGAACCGTGTGCTAGAGTTCCTTTTTCTCTGCATCCTCACCAAATCTTTTTATTTATTGTCTTTTTGATAATAGCTTTTCTGACAGGTATGAGGTGATATTCATTGTGGCTTTGATTTGCATTTCCCTGATGATTAGTGATGGTGACATCTTTTGATGTTTCTGTTGGCCATCTGTATGCCTTTTTTTAAAAAATGTCTTCTCAGGTCCTCTGCCCATTTTATAATTGGGTTGTTTGTTTTTTGATGTTGAATTGTATAACATCTTTGTATATTTTAATATTAACCCCTTAGAGACACAGAGTTTGCAAAGATCTTCTCCCATTCAGTGGGTGGCCTTTTCATTTCATTGATAGTTTCCTTTGCTGTGCATGCTATGACAATTAACCTTAAAATCTTAACTAGGTGGGAAAATGTGTTGGAAATTATAAATCACTAAAATTGACTTGAGAAGTACAAATGTCAAAAACACGAATGACTATGTAAAAAAATTTTTTTAAAAAAGCTTTCCCCAACATGTTTTAGGACCAGAGAGTATTACAGGTGAGGTTTTTTTTTTTTTTTCAGTGCACGGGCCTCTCACTGCTGTGGCCTCTCCCGTTGCGGAGCACAGGCTCCGGACGCGTAGGCTCAACAGCCATGGCTCACGGACCTAGCCGCTTCGCGGTACGTGGGATCTTCGCGGACCGGGGCACGAACCCACGTCCCCTGCATCGGCAGGCTGACTCTCAACCACTGCGCCACCAGGGAAGCCCAACAGGGGAGGTTCTTTTATGAAAGTATCTATACTCTTGAAACTGTTCTGAAATTTAGAAAAAGAGGAAGACCCTCTAATTAATTTTTTAAAATCAGTATAACTCTGACACCATAAAAAATCTAACAAAAATACCCCAAAAAGGAAATTTAAAGATATTACAATATTAAATATGGAAGCAAAAGTCATTTTTAAAATTATAACAAAATAAATAAAAGTATATAGTCAAGAATATCACACCATGTCCAGTGAGCATTATTTCCAGACGTACAGGATAGCTCAATATATGAAATCATCAATCTGATTCACCATGGTGATAGATCCAAAGATAAAAACTCGGTGAGGATCTTTAAGCATAAAAAGAAAACACTTTGATAAAATCCAACTACATGTCTGGTTAAACAATCCTAACAGTAGAGTTAGAAGAATAGTTCATAAACATCAATAAGATTTCCTCTCCTAAAATCAGGAGTAAGAAAATGATTCCTGAAATAACCACTATTATTCAGTATTGTCTTGGAACTTTGGGTCAGTGCAGTAAGTTAGAAAAAGAAATAATACGTAAATTTCAGAAAATAAAACATATATAACTATTTGGTTTCAAAAACCAAAGAGAATAAACTAAAAACTATTAAATAAGTAAATGAGTTCAGCGTTCTAATTTTATTAGAAAATAAATATAAACCAAGATAATATCTTTCCTATATACTAGTTAAAATCATTTATAAAGTATCATGGGGGGAATTATTTCATAAAAGTATCAAAAACTATAAAATTTCTTGAAATTAAGTTTAAGACACACTTTGTCATATCTACAAAACTCTAAGAAAACGTAAAACATAGTTTGGGTAAATAAAATAACATACTTTGTTCAAGGATGAGAAGACTTAGTATTGCAAACAAATTAGTTCTCCTCTAAATTAATCCAAACATATAATGCAATCCAACCATAATTTCAATAGGACTATTTTTTTTTAAAAATGGTACAGGTTTTCAAAAATTCAACTAGAATAATAAACACAGAGAATACTCAAGACATTTATTAAATAAAGGGAAATAAAATGAACCTTTCCCTAGGTGACTTTAACTGTACAGCCCAACAGAATGTCCAGGAATTAAAAGAAGGATCTAAAAGAAAGTGGCAGGTGATAAAAGTAGCATCACAGAGCAGCATGGAAAATAAGACTATTAATAAGTGGTATTGAAACAACTGGTTAAGTACTTAGAAAAATAAATAAAAAATAACCTCACTATCACCCTCCAATAAACATAGGGTAAGTTATACTTAGTTCTGAATTGTCGACTGCTCTTCCTATGAGATTATACTTCCACGTCCCATGGCATAGACTTGGCCACGTGACTTGATTTGGTCAGTGAATATGCCACATCCTAGTAGAAGTTCAATGTGCCATTGCGTGGTTCCACTATGGCTCTTTGTCCCTCTGGCAGGAGATAGAGCCTGCTCCTTCAGGTGGGGTCCCGGAACGAAGCACACCTAGACCAGTAGCAAAGCTAGCCTACAGCCAATATGCAAAGTGAGTGAGAAATAAATATGTATGATTACAAGCCATTAAAATTTAGGGATCATTCGTTACCAAGAACAACCTAAAGAAAATTTGGGTGGTATAGAAATAGAAAGATGAAATGTAAACAAGAAACTATGAAGTCTCTAGAGGAAAGTATGGATGAATGTTTATATAATCTTATGTTTATTTAAATGTAACATGGAGGGATATTACTTAAATGAAACAATTTAAAGCTTTGGCTACATAACAGGTCAAATTTTCTTTTCTACAAAATATTCAGCCAACAACACACTGGGAAAATTTATGTACAACACATATGTCAAAGGATTCATATGAAAAAGTTCTTATCAGTGGAAAAAAGTAATGTTGGGACTTCCCTGGTCATCCAGTGGTAAAGAATCTGCCTCCCAATGCAGGGGACGCGGGCTCCATCTCTGGTTGGGGAACTAAGATCCCACATGCCACGGGGCAACTAAGCCCATATGCCACAAATACTGAGCCCATGCCTCAACAAGAGAACCCACGCCTCAACAAGAGAGCCCGTGTGCGGCAAACTACAGAGCCCATGTGCTTGGAGCCCGCGCCACAACTAGAGAGAGAAAACCTGCACACCACAAGTAGAGAGAAGCCCACGCGTTACAACGAAGACCCAACGCAGCCAAAAAAAAAAAAAAGAAAAGAAAGAAAAAAAGAAAATAGAGTATTTTTTTAAAAAGTAATGTTTTAAGGGGCCAAGGATATTTTTTAAAAGTTCATTCATAAAAGAAAGGATATAAATAACCACAGAAAATGTTAAAATATATTTAACCTCACTATCACCAAATAAATGCTAATAAATATTGACGTTCCTTTTTTTAACAATCTTATTAACAAATATAAAATGTATGATCATGCCCAATGTTGGCAAAGGAATAGGGACAGAAGGACTCTCTTACACTGCTCTTGAGTGTAAATTTTTTGGAAAGTAATTGGACAAAATATTAGAAGACTGAAAAAGTGACTCAGAAAGTCTACTTCCTGGAGTTTACCCTTAAAATAATTGGATAAATGGGCAAAAATATAGATACATATCATTATCATTTATAATACGGAAATATCTTTTAAAATCTTAAATGGTTAAATAAATTTATGATACATTTATACAATGGAATTCCATACAGTCATTGAGGATGGTTATGTAAATGCATATTTATAAGAAAAGACATATATGACTTAAAAAGGCAAAACACAACTTAAAAATATTTGGTTAGGGACTTTCCTGGTGGCGCAGTGGTTAGGAATCACCTGCCAATTCAGGGGGCACGGGTTCGATCCGGGGTCCGGGAAGATCTCACATGTTGCAGAGCAAGTAAGCCCATGCGCCCCAACTACTGAGCCCATGAGAAAGAACTACTGAAGCCCGCGCATCTAGAGCCAGTGCTCGGCAAAAAGAGAAGCCACGTCAAAGAGAAGCCTGTGCACCGCAACAACGAGTAGCCCCCGCACGCAGCAACAAAGACCCAACACAAGCAAAAAGAAAATTTGGTTGAACTCTACTCAATGCTCTGTGGTGACCTAAATGGGAAGGAAATCCAAAAAAGAGGGATATATGTATATGCATAACTGATTCACTTTGCTGTACAGCAGAAACTAACACAACATTGTAAAGCAACTATACTCCAATAAAAATTAATTAAAAAGTTCAGTTATATCCAATTATTTTATTCTAAGAATATATAGTATAAATAATATGTATATATGTATATTTCAGTTGTGTGTACATATTTATATCCATACATAATTTTTTAATATCTAAAACTGGAGGAATAGCTAAATAAGTAAATTTGGGTGTATTTTTTTTCTTTCGTTCATATGCATTGTCTAAAACTTCAACGATGTATTATTTATGTATTAGAAAAGTAATAAATTTTTTGAGAGTATTCTAAAAAGCTGTGTTGCTTAAACCCCATTAGGGTGACAGATCTCTGAGAATATATGGAAGGCTATTGATTGCCTGACCTTGAAAATGCACACATACAGAGAGACACAGAATTTGGTATGGATTTCCAGTGACTTGTCATTTCTCTTGAATGTAAATCCATGGACATCTAGATGAAGAATGCTTGACGTTAAGTATTGTACACCTCATTTCTGTCTACTCTGGAAGTCATAACCTTGGGTCCACTCAGTCCAAGTATCTAAAATGAACAAGACCCAGCGTTGTTTAACTTAATGTTTTCTTAAGTTGACAACATTTTGAGAATGAATGATGGCAAGGTCTTTCATGAGAACAGCATCATTAATCCCCCCCATCACTAGAAACAAGGTACTAGGAAGTATATCCAGGGTTCCTGAATTGACTGTCTGTCCTTCCAAAGCAAAGTGTGAATTCCCTTAACCAGGACAGCCAAGACAAATGAAGAAACATATTCTGCTCTGGTCTGGTCTGATCTTCTTCCCACGTTTGAGGCTCCACATTTCCCATGCTGGGGTCCCTAAGTCTTTATCCAGACTGAGTGGTGCTGCAGCTTTCTCACCTGAATTTTGTTCTATATCTGTGTCTGCTTTGCCTGTTCTGTTCTCTCACCATCTTATTCTAATGATGGAGTGAAGGAGGGTCTATGTTCTTCCCCTTAACCGAAGGGCACGAATGGTTGAGACCCAAACCAAAAACCCATCACCTCCTTCCATGCCAAGACGACAGCAGCACTAGCCCTTATCTAGCCAGTTCACACTTTGTAACATGGGGCTCTGAAGAGTGTGTTTTTTCTCTCATAGACAAGGCATTCTGAAGGCCCCTGAGACCCTGAGATCACCCACCCAACCATAACTGGTGTCACCTGAATTCCTCTAAGTGTGACTGACACAAACTCTCAAAAGCTGAAAGATTAAATGAAGTTATGATACCCAACAGCTTCTACATGTAAAGGTAAGTCAAATCAATAGCACTTTATTGCCTGTCTCTCATGGTTTATCTCTGTAGGAAGTGTGAGCAGAGATATAAATTAAGGATTTAGGATGATAATCTCTAAAGCTGTAAAAAGTCTAGGCAACAAGATAACATGTATATCCAAATATTTAAAGTGAAATGTGTCAAATATGGGAAGCTTACTGTTTTCAAGCAAAAGATTTTTTTTTAATGGAAGTCTTTCAGAAGATGCTAAAACATTTCTGGGCCTTGGGCAGAATATATGGAACACAGATTAACCTTTTCTATATGTCTCTGGATAATTAGGTATGTCAGCTTTTGCACTATGCTGTGATACAGAAATCCCCCTGGGGATTTTCAAGCATACAGGGTGACTGCAGCTACATGAAATGACTTCGAGCTACTACAATGCTGACTTCATACTTTTCTTTTTATAGTTTTTTTGGTCTCCTCCCATGCTATCATCACTTTTTTGATTTGAGCAGGCTTCCAACCATTTAGCCAAGTTTTGATAAAAATTGAATCCAAAGTAAAAATATATAAGCTACAAGTAAGATGTGAGGTTCTCTGCTTAGATTCTGCTTTTAGATTCATACTACATTTAGAGAATGAAGTTTTTCGCATCTAATTTTCTGCACAATCACCACTAATTGTTTTTTTTCCCCTGGATTCTTAACTATGTTGAAGAAAGGTAGGTTTGGTGGATAGGTGACATTCGGTCAAATACGATGTTATTGAATAAAATTAAACGTGTAATGAAGGTATGTGCAAAAGAAAGAAATGGGGTCCTTGGGAAATGACACAGGAAAAGCACAACTTAAACCAAACCAGAAGAAAGGAGGGAAGGGAAAGTTCTTGGCATTTATTGACACTCACTATTGCCAAGTACTGGGATGAGAACATACTGTTTCACATTTAGGATTCACAGTTAGGATTCCATTCATCTGCAACAGAAAACAGGAATTTATTTAACTTTTCTAACAAAAAGCCTAAAAGTTCGTGGTTGCTGCCTGTGGTTCAGTTTCTCAGTAATACTGTCAGAGATCTGGGCTCTTTCTCATTCTGTTCTGCCATCATTCACAAACTGCCTATATCCTGGTGGTTACAAGGTGGCTGCTGCAGCCCCAGACATCACATCCAATGTTTGAAGCAAAATGAAGAAGAAGGGACAAAGATTTTATCCCTGTGAGACTTTTTATTTGGAAGCTTGGCCTTCTTTGGGAAACTGCCCCTTTCATCTGCTTATCCAGATCTAGGTCACAGGCCCCTGGGCTGAGATAGGGCTTCTTTTTTTTTGACTGTGCCATGTGGCTTGCAGGATCTTAGTTCCCCAATCACAGATTGAACCAGGGCCATGGCAGTGAAAGCACCAAGTCCTGACTGGGAATTCCCTGAGACAGGGTTCTATTATCCTGAAACACATTGGGATGCTGTTAGCAAAAAAATAAAAAAGTATAAAAAATGTATGGGTGGGGAAGGCTACTGAGAAGTCCACAGACAATGTACCCCAGGCAGATATTGCCTCATTTAACCTAACAATAACTTGTTTTGTTGTAATAGGGAAACTGAGGCTTAGATATGTGACTTGTCCCAATGCACACAAGGCAAAATCTGAATTTGAACCTATTGCTCTTCCTCTCTCCATGATCACACAATGGCAGTAAAAACACACCACTCATATTTAGAAAATATATTCCGGCATGTGGAGTAAAGCTATTTCCCCAATATATAAAGAATCTTCCAAGAAGTATTATCTTTCTCTTCACCCAAATTTGTAAAGGCAGAGTGGTCACTTCCATAGAGCGGGGATACAAAGAGAGAGCACCACTCAGTGTGCTGCCCCTTCTCCACGGCTCCAAGATAGCATCGCTCTCCTGCCTCTTGGCAGGGCTGCTTGGTCACGGCCTCCAACTTCATCAGGCACCTGCCTCGATTCAGGTATTGAACTTTCAGCACAGCCTCACCTTTGGCCTCAGAAATCAGAAAATTCAACTACTCCACTCACATCTCCCTCACCTCTCCACCTAATTCCAGTGAATTGAGACAAAACAGTATTTACACTTGTGTGTTTTTCCTCTTCAAAACAGTACCATCATTTTCGAGCACACTGCAGAAATTAAAATCATTGCTCCTTTTCGTTTAATAAAAATCCATGGCCGCTGAGCCTGCACGCCCGGAGCCTGTGCTCCGCAACGGGAGAGGCCAAAACAGTGAGAGGCCCGTGTACCACAAAAAAATAAAAATAAAAATCCTGCTTTGGGACACATGATAAGCAACCTTATTGATTTACTTTTGTATTTAAAATTTTCCAGAAGAAAATAATGCTGTATTTTTCAAAAGTGTGAAAAGGGAAGTGATTGCACTATAAGTCTTTAGTATTTAAAATCTCCCTTAGTTTTCATCTCAATATTGCTTCCGTGATTACTGTTCTGAAACTCATACCCAATTGGGTTAATGGTGCCCCATTAAACTTGGCCCCCATGGGTGAGCTTCAGAACATCCATTAAACTGAAAGCAAAATTGTACGTGTGTGCATACGTGTCTTTTTCTGGAGAAAAGATCCATAGATTTTATCAAATTCTCTAAAAGACTGGATTAGTTTCCTAAAGCGGTCATAACAAATGACTAAAAGCTTCCTGGCTTAAAACGACAGAAATTGCTGTCTCAGAGTTTTGGAGGACAGAAGTCCAAAATCAAGATGTTCCCAGGACCACATTCTCTCCAAAGGCTCTAGGGGAGGTTCCTTCCTTGATCTTTCAGCTTCTGGTGGCTCCTGGTGTTCCTTTGCTTGTGATCACATCATTCAAATCCCTGCCTCCGTCTTCACGTGGCCTTCCTCCCTGCGTCTCTATGTGTCCTTTTCTGTCTCTTATAGAGACGCTAGATGGACTTAGGCCTCACCCTAATCCAGCATGACCTCGGCTTGATCGTTACTTTAATTACATCTGCAAGGACTCTTATTTCCATACGAAGTCACATTCTGAGGTGGACGTGAATTTTGGGAGGACACTATTCAATCCACTAAGGATCCATGACCCTAAATACTTAAGGACAAAGGACATCCCAAGCTCTGGGGATGACATTCCAGGATGTCCTGGATGATACTCCACGGCCTTCAGGCTCTACCACCATCTCATATCTCTGACCTCATTTTCTGCAGCCACCCCACTTCTCCCAGCTTCCCAAACAGCTGCCCTGATCTGCTTCCCACCCTTTCTGATGCCTCCTCTCTGAGGCTTTTCCATCTCGCTGTAGATGCAACATACAACCTTTGATCGTCCACCTCCTTGCTCCACACTCTTCCCACTAGAGAACTCAGCCACACCTATCACCAACTTTTCATGTTCCTGAAAAAGCCTTGCCAACTGAAGTCTGCAACCCTGACCCAATCCATGCTGTGTCCACAAGAGTTAACATTCACTGAGACTTCATTAATTCTATGAGTATGCGGCCCCATGTAGTGACCACATATCAGGTAGGTGCTATCATTACTTGCACTTTATAAGTGAGGGAAATGAAGGTTAGACAAAGGGAAGAATTTGCCCAGCATCACACAGCTAGCAACAAGCAGAGCTGGGGTTCCAACCCAGATGCAGCTGAGTCCTGAGCCTGTGCTCTTGACTATCAAGAATGAGCTTAGCACATTCTCAGATAAGAAAAGCTGAAGGAGTTCATCGCCAGTAGATCTTCCCCACAAGAAATGCTAAAGGGATTTCTTCAGACTAAAATGAAAGTACACTAGACAGTAACCCAAAGCCATATGAAGAAATAAAGAATTCCAGTAAAGGTAACTACATAAGTAAATGCAAATAGCATTTTATTTTTGGTTTGTAACTGCTCTCTGTGTTTCCTGTATGAGTAAAAGTTAAATGCATGAAAAAAAAAAAGAATAAGCTTACCATGTTCAACTAAAGAAAAGATAGCATGATTGGAGAAAGGCAAAGAGTGGTAGGAGATAGAAAGGTAAGTAGACCAGCCCTTGATTAGGTAGGGCCTCCCATGCATGGAAAGATAAAAAGTAATTCTGAATGTGGTGGAAAACCAACAGGGACATTGAGGAGAATGAGATCTGGGACAAGACCATAAAGTTATTCATTAAAAAGAGTAGTTTCACTTATTCATTCATTTCTCCATTTACTAAATGAATATTTATTGAGAACCTACTACTACATGCAGGGCACAGTGTGGGTAATGCAGATACAATGGTGAACATGTCAGATGAGACCCTGGTCTTCATTGAGCTTGTATTCTAGTAGAAGGAGAAAGGCAATAATCAAGGAGCAGCTAAACAAGCCAATGCAGTTAGTGATAAATACTACTAAACAAACAAACAAGCAAACAAACAAAAACAAACAAAACTACAGAATGGCAGAGAGGCAGGGGAGGAACACGCTAAATGGGGAGGGTTGGCTGGCGGGGGGCAATGAAGGTCTCTCCAAAGAGGTAACATTTGAACTAAGACACGAGCAATGATGAGGAACCAACCAAGCGAATATCTAGGGGCAAGATTTAGGAGAAAGTCGAGAGACAGAGAGAGAGAGAGAGAGAGAGAGAGAAGATGAAAGTGTGTTAGGGCTGATTTAGTGAGCAAAACTGCAGGAGAAAGAAAAGTCTATGGGACTGAGACCACAGTAATAATACACAAATGTTACAATTCCTACAGCTGCATTTAAACAGTCTTGGTAGGATTGGGGGAAAGGTGAATTATTGTCATAATCTGACTATTAGTACTCCTGACTAATGGAAGAGAATGAATATTGGGCAAGAAAAATGACTGCAGCAATGCCTTGGCACCTCCAACTTTTCACCTTTGGCAAACAGCCTTTTCAACGGCCTCCTGTGCTTGTTCCCAGCTGGCAGCTGGGAACTCCCAGAACTGTAGGGAGACATAGCAGACACAACCTTTGCGATGTTTGGGGAACAAAACTAAGAGATGTTTGGGGGACACACTTCGGAAGATGCCGTAAAATTCATCCATCTTCTGAAGCAAGTGATACCAGCAAAAAGCCTGGGCTCCAGCCCATGCAATCCCAGGCTCTACCATCTTAGACCCATCTCCTACCTCATCTCCCTTCCTCTCCTTCATGTAGCCAGGTCAGGCAAGAAGGATTAGACTCCTGCCCCTTGGGAAAGCTTCAGGCTATACGTGACCTTGAGAAAGCCACAGATACCTGTGCAGGACACACGTGCCCAGGGAGACTCGTGAAAAGCCAGGGCCCACTTTGTACCATTGCTTGACAATTCACTTAGTTCTGTAAGCCAGATGCCCCCAGTACTGTCTGGCTTGCTGAGGGCACATTTTCTTTTATTATCCAAACAACATGGCTCAAGGCCCCATCTTAGTACCATGAGAAGTCCTGTTTCTTTTCTAGTGTCTGGGAGAGTGTGAATGGGAAGAAGGAGAGAATGGGACAAAACACATTTCTACTGGTCACATCTTTGTTCTGCTTCTTCTGATTACCACTCATCTTGCTTCTTCCCCTCTCTCTCCAAACAGTACTATCCAAGGCTACTGTGTGTGGTTCACTTTCACTGAGGCTTTTAAGGACAACAAAAGAGGTTTCTTCAAAATCACTTCCTCACAACCAGAGAAACTCAACACCCAATTTAAAATGGTGTCATTTTGTTCGTAGGTCCCCCATTTCCTCCTCCACAGGGAATTTCTCACTGCCATGAGTTGCCCTAAGGTGCTGCCTGTTGCCATATTACTGAGGCCCTCTTCTCACGTACTGGGTCCCTCAAACCCTCTTTCTTGGGCTGTCCATCAACACTCAAAATCCTTACTTTTCTAGTGGAAGCAGTTGAGCCCTCTCACCCTCAAGAACCTCGGCTTTGCCTAGAAGTTGGCAAAAACGCAAGACAGAGGCTCACCTTTCTCAGACACACAGCCACATCGAAGTATTTTACCCATCAAAGAGCCATTCATCTCTAACATTCATGCTGTTCTTTCCCTAACAGATGGAAACTTGACACTCATTTCTCTTCACTAAACAGCATTTTTTTTCTTTCTGCCACACTGACTCATGATCCTATCAAGTTATATCAGGACAAACACGGTCAATAAATTCACTTCCCCCCATATTTAATTTCCCTCCTCATTTAATTTCTGAGTGAGTTTTGTTTTTCTTTAAAGCATCATGTCAGTGTACTATGGAACACCACTAGCACCTCTCCACAACTGTAATAACCAAAACCATGCTGCAACATTGCCAAATATTCTGCGGGGGCAAAATGACTCAGGTGGGCAACCACTGGTCTACTGAACATGATTTTCACTTGTCATTTCGCTCTTTTATCTCCTGGGTGCTATGAAAAACCACAACAGCTTCAGATCGCCAAAAGAAACCAACGTGGATGAGGTGTTGGCTGAGTCTTAAGACTCCTGTGATGGACTTGAGTGAAGCCTGGCTGTCCCTGAAGCGATCTACCAAGAAATCCCTGAAGAGGGAATTCCCTGGTGGTCCAGTGGTTAGGACTCCACACTTTCACTGCCGAGGGCGCAGTTTCGATCCCTGGTTGAGAAACTAAGATCCCGCAAGTTGCACAGTGCGGCCAAAAAAAAAAAAGGAAAGAAAAAAAGAAAAGAAAGAAAGAAAAAGAAATCCCTGAAGAAGATTCCTAAGCAGTTCAAATATAGAAATTGGCTTTGTCTTGCTGGCCAGAACCAAAACATCTGGTTGAACGTTAATTTATCCAACTTTTAGTATGCTAGCAATTCCCAATGAACTTTTTCATCTTTCACTCTTTTGCGCCCAACCCCTGGGGAACCCTTCTGTCAAGAGGACGCAGTTGAAGTGAGGCACAATTAGGAAGAACTAGGCTGTTTAACATCTAAATTGAGTAGCTTTGCAGGTCATAAAACCCCACGAACTTCCCTATAAACTTGTTTCTAACAGGGATGTCTAAGGCCAAGTTCTTTTTTTCAGGGTCACCTTTAAAATTTGATATCCCATTACAATGCCATTGCTCCTGGAAGGAGGGTCACATCTTGACCACATCAATGAATTGATCCCACCCTTGATAAAAATAAGCCTGGCTAGAAAGGAAAATGGGAAGACAAGGTAGCCCAGTGGAATATAAGAAGGGGGCATCCCTCCTAATAAGGGCAAGGAAAACATTGGCCTCCTTCCACACTTGGCCAAGAGCAGCCCTGCTTCTGTTGAGTCATTTTCCTGGGCTGCTCCATTCAATTCTCCACACTCTCATTCATTCATCTGTTTCATAAAAGTTGGCCAAGGACTACAGTGAGCTATGACCTTCACTAGTGACTGGAGATCCAAGAATGAATAAATCATGAGGAAGCAGAGCATCATGGTGAAGAACACAGGTCCCCAATTCAGATATATCTTGGTTCCAATCCTGTCTCTGCCACTTACCAATTTGTGCAAGTCACTCACCCTTCCTGAGCCTCAATTTACTCTTCTGTAAAAGTATTGTAAAAGTTAAATGAGAAAATGATACAAGGTACTTAACACAGGCTTTGGTACATAGTCAGTAATCTATAAATGTTAGAGATGATGACGGCAGTAATAATGATATTTCTTAATGCTATTTTCACTCTTCTCAGGAAGCTCAAAATCAAGTATGTGTTAGGGTGAGGGGATCAGGAAAGTAGACAGTTAATGCAGTCAAGGGTGCTGGGTGCCGGGACAGAAATCTCATGGAGTACAGTGAAGGCACATAAAGGAGAATGGTTAGCCACACGACAAGGGAAAGGAAGAAGGAAACAGTCCTAGAGAAGGCAACCTGTGAGATGGACCATAGTTACCATATAATCACTCCTCTCCTCAGGAATGATGCCCCTTGACCAAGGTCTCAAAGTAATTCTCCTTGAGGACGCAAAAGAATGGCCAATGGAAGAAACTCCAACACACCTACACAGGTTCTTCTCCAATAGTAAGGGGGATGAAGTTGCACATCTGCTGTGTCTAAGGAAACAAGTCAATGCCAAGATGGAGAAGAAGGTCAAGAAAAGGCGTGGCAAGACATGGAAGCAACCTATGTGTCCATCAACAGGTGAATGGATAAAGAAGATGTGGCACATATATACAATGGAATATTACACAGCCATAAAAGAGAATGAAATAATGCCATTGTAGAAACATGGATGGACTTAGATGGCATTATGCTAAGTGAAATAAATCAGACAGAGAAAGAAAAATACTATATAACTTATATGTGGACTCTAAAGAATACAACAAACTAGTGAATATAACAAAAAAGAAGCAGACTCACAGATATAGAGAACAAACTAGTGGTTACCACTGGAGAGAGGGAAGGGGGGAGGGGAAACATAGGGGTGGTAAATTAAGAGATACAAACTATGAGGTGTAAAATAAGCTACAAGCTTATATTGTACAACACAGGGAATATAGCCAGTATTTTATAATAACTCTAAGTGGGGCATAACCTTTAAAAATTGTGAACCACTATATTGTATACCTGAAACTTATATAATATTGTACAGCAACTATACTTCAATTTTTTAAAAGATTTCTTTAAAAGAAAGAAAAGGCATTGGAACAGAAGAGCTCAGTCCTACATGAAGCCAAAAGGCACAACTGCTACCCTACAATTTTTGTTTCCACTCCCCATCTGCTTTCAGGTGGCCACATTTATAAATGCTCACAACCCAACAGTAAGAAGACAAGAAGCTATTCTGTTTCCAACAACTAGTGTGTTGCATTTACACAGCTTTGAGCCTTTCAGGTGGCCCAAGGTTCCAGAAAGGAGTCAGTCTATAAGGGAATGACGAGGGTTTTGTAGAGGAATCCTACATAGTTGGTGCTTAAAGGATTCCTTTGTCTCCACAAATTAGAATAATGCAAAGCTGCCATAACCATTCCTTCTTGTGATTTAGATGTATATTTCATTCTCAAGGTGGAGAATTTACAAATATAGACTTTTATTTAGGGACTGAAACTCAGGGCACCACATCTACTCAACAACAGGGTGAGAAAATGGCACC
Organism: Delphinapterus leucas; assembly: GCF_059928025.1. Taxonomy (NCBI): domain Eukaryota; kingdom Metazoa; phylum Chordata; class Mammalia; order Artiodactyla; family Monodontidae; genus Delphinapterus; species Delphinapterus leucas. The sequence continues at coordinate 53,546,648 of NC_143148.1, forward strand.
CAAGTCATCATTAAAGTTTTCAGAACAAAAGGAAAGTTCAACAGGAAGATTGCTCAGCTATCTCTAGAGTATGAATGTTGCCTTGGGAAGAACTATTTCGTTCTTTTTTTTAAAAAATGCATCTGCTTTGAAGACTTTCCTGTTTTGAAATCCTATCAGTTCTAAACATCAAGATACTTCCTTCAGCTCATTCATGTACGAAGTTTCCTTATTGATATCTCTCACAAAGTCATTGAGTCCTGGGGTAAGAAGTTACTCACAAGTGGCCTGTTTTGGCACATGCTTTGCTATTTGCCTTTTTATTTCAAGTCCTTGAAAATGAACTTTAACACCTCTTTCTGATTGCTAGGGTACACAATCAAGTTGTCAATAGAAATATAAAAGACTGCTTATAATTTTGAAGATCCTTATTCTCTCTTGTGTAATTATCAGTCATGATTTGAGATTAAGTAAAATTAAGGTTTGTTTTTTTCTTTTGCAGTGTTCTTTTTTCCCTGTGCATCCCACTTAAATGAGCACACTCTATTCCCAATACATCATAAACTTGCACGAAGAGATTGCTTAACAGAGACGTTTAAGAACTTGTCCTCATTTCAAAGGGGGACGCGTAACATTAATGCTTCATACACATTGAGCTTCCTGCCTCTTTGGTAAGAAGAAAGAAAATGCATTGTGAAATGAGTTTTTTAAAACAAGCAATTAATTCTTAACTGTTTTTTTTTTTTTTCTTTAGCCTTAACTTGCCTGGTTATTTATGAGCCAGACACTATCGTAAATGAGTTGTAAAATCTGGTGACATGTGGGGCGCCAAGGCGTAAGTGTGAATGAAATATGCTCTTGTCCCTGGGGGTGGAGGGACCAACCTCTCATTCCTTGAAGGAATAAGCGCCCCTTGATGCGCACCTGTGATCACCAGACTCTTAAACCTTTTATGTTGATATAATCTTCCATTCAACTAATAATTAATGATGTCCTTTTATGTGCTAGGTACCAAGGATACAGTGAGGAGCAAAACCAATCATGGTCCCTGCCCTCATGGAACTTACAGTAGGGGAAGAAAATTACAAGTTAAAGGGAAACACGAGTAAGTCTGACATAGAAAGTACAGTCTGCTGGGTGGTCCTGAGAGGGCTTCCCGGAGTGATTAGCTGGGCCACAGACCAGGCGTGGCTGTCCAGGACAGGCAGACTAACGCAATCTGCTAGCCAACTGACTAATAGTACTACAAGCGCCTTCACCTCCAGAATCATGGGGGAAAGTACTGAATCACATATCCTCAGCGAAGTCCATCCTAAAAACTAGTGCTCTCTAACTAAATAAAAAGTCCTTTACTTATTTTTTTCTGTAAAGAAAACAGAGGCTCCACCTACTGTTCATTCTCCAGCTTTTCCCGTCTTCTGAAACATTATTTATTCGTTTCACTTTGCGCATAACAACTTATATAACCACAGTAGAATGTTATTCTCCAGTGAGAATGGGAGACGAACCATTGATTGCTTAAAAGTCTTAGCCAGTTAAAAAAGTATGCCATTAAACAATGCATATGTTAAATATATACGATGCACATGTGCATGCCAGTTAACTGATGTCTGTAATGGGGAGGCAAGGACTTTTCTGTGAGCGGGGACACCTGCTTGCAGTGCTGTCCAGTGGAACTCTCTGTGATGCTGGAAATGTTCTATACCTGTCCTAATGCAGTCATCGCCAGCCACATGTGGCTGAAGGCACAACACCTGTGTGTGGTATTGGCCAGCACAGGATATGACTCCTGTGTTATCTTTCCTGCATAAACCACACCCATATGCCTCCTCTCTGGTTTTCAGTCTCAGTTGCTTTAAAATGGCGTGAGAATTTAAAGACAATTGTGACACACTCAGAGCAGAATCCTTTTAGATTTTAATATTTTTCCTAAATTTTTTACAGGTCTTTAGCTCACACCTAATCTGATAGTCATTTTCTGGAGCAAAGTGCATCTTTCAGGTCTTTTGAAGTATTCCACACCTGTCTCCCCTTCTCACTCCTTCCTTGCTCCTCTCTTGAGATGGTCACCTTCTCACGTGGACAGACTGGAGGTGGGAGGGAATGGTTTCCAATAGGCAGAGGGTCTATAGAGTTTCCCCCCTCTGAGCTGGGCAAGACCCGTGCGGCCAGCATCACAGAACCTTGAGGCACAGGTTGTAAGTGACAGATCCCAGGAAGAGTGGAACGTTACCCTTGGGCTTGGGACGCACAGGGAGCAGAATACCACGGTGGAGGAACAGTATGCCTTTCTTGAGTAAAGAGTTGGAATCTTATTTGCAAATCATAATATATAGATGTCTTATGAACACAGCAAAAGGGAACAGAATGAAACAGAAACGTTTGATCAAATACCCAAATTAACAAGGGGAAAAACAGAATGAAAAATAGAATGAATAGCAATCTGATGAAATCAGCAAAAAATAAAGTTAAAAAATAATAATTAAAATAAGTGATTATGAAGTAATTTCCATTCCTAGAACATGCCATGAACTTTACTCCTCTACCTCTAGGTTTACCCTCCCTGCCTTTCTCTGCCTTACGAGGCTCAATGGCTTTTAGTATATTGAGGGTTGTGTGTCTAACACCACAACCAATATTAGAGCATTTTCACTGCTCCAAAATGGAACCCTCTCCCGTTAGCCATCACCCCTTCTATGAGCCAGGGCCTCAGTTACCTCACAATCAGTTTGGAAAAACTGATTGGTCTCACAGTTCTTCATTTCCTGAAATGCAACTCTACTTACAAAAGCCTTTAGTCTTGCCTAGATTGTTTGGATGTTTGGGAAATTTCATTAAACATTTGCTATGCACCAGTAACAGCTAGACACATGATACAAAGCCACCGCCAACCTCAGGTACGGGAAAGGTTATCAACCAGCATCCTGAGGATTAGAAACAATACTAATTGCTGTGCAACACTGGATATTCATATGCTACTGTATGTTCAAGAAGGAGTAGATGGGAAATAAAAACCCATGTAGAGTCTGATAGGTCATAAGGATGAAGACTGAAAAATAGTACCTTAAAGAGGAAGACATTTGGGTCTGGTTAAATATCACACCTGGAAACCTTGTATGAGGTTCCATATATGGTGATGAAAGTATGGGATGATTTAGATTGTACTGTTGTGATGACTGAAAGAGAATTACTGAGTCAGAATTAGACAGACATCTCAGTTTTATTAAAAAATCACATCTCCATTAGAAAAACACTTGAGACTGTGGACCAGATAAAGAATGGAAATGCAAATAAAAGAGAGAGGTAGGGGAGACAGTGTGGTGCAGTTTGACAGGAGTTTCTGTAGCTGACATAATAAACTCCTTTAGGGATAGGTAACAGGGATATATTGAGCCTATGTGCTTGGGAGCACCTTCATGTGGTTTCATCCAGCCGTCCCTTTCCATTTTTATGCTTCCAACTCTGCAAGCATGAAACCATCTATGTTGACTCTCGTCTCTAGCTTAAAAGCTGTGCTGTGGGAAGAAAATATTGGACACCAAGATGATGAAATTACTTGTCTGACAGTTTCTGAATGTTGACCAGTGGTGCCAGCTATAGTGGCAGCCAGCAATCGCTCTTCCTTTTCCTTACACGCCAGAAATGGCGAGTCCACCTGGGGATGCTATGATAAGAAATCAAGAGAGATCATAAAATGTTCTGAAGTTCAAGAGAAAGGTGTAAAGTTCTAAGTAAGGTTCAAAGAAGAGTTTCCTGTAAAACAGTTTTCCAATGGAAGATCATTTCACCAGAATGTGCATGATTTGACCTCTTACAGAGCAATGTAGTATTTCCAGATTTAGATATCTTAGCTTCAAACAAGCTAAGATATCTAAATATTATGTGGTACCTATGGCAGAGTAAAAAAATAAATTAGTTTTAAAGTTTTATATATCCTAGTAGAGTTTTATCTAATATAAATGTATCATGCAACCTAACTGAAGGATGCTAAATATTAAGCCATCATTTTGCACCAATAAAAAACATCTGGATTAACTTGAAAATGAAAAAATAACATATAACTAATATTTAATAATGGGAATACAGCAACTATATTTTACTTATCAATTCAAACACAGAGAATCTGCTTTACCCTCATTTCCTTTAAAAATGACACATTTATAAAAATGATAAATTACTTTTTGAAATGAAGTTTTTATTTCCCAGGAAATCCTTCTTGATCTGAAGAGAGGGATGTGACTAGGGTCCCTTATGAACAGGGTTTGATGTAACAGCAGCACAGAAACCGAGAATGGAACGGTGCCACAGCACTGATGGAAAGATCCATCACACTTCCTCTGCTGTTCTCATTCAGGTTTCTGTTTCAGCCTCTACATCTGAGCCATCTTCTCCTCAGTAATAAATGATATTTGTCCCATGAAATTTATGAGCTTTTCACAGTATAAAACAGCATGAGATAAAGGCATTCTTCACCCATCCATTTCAACTCTCACCATCACAGATCCAGCTTGGTGGAACTCAGCATCACCATGGATCATTCACTTCAGGAAACCATTCTTCAATTTCTATAATAAATGATTTTTTAAAGTGGGAAATGCTTTTTCTTTTCAAAAATAAGGATATAACAAGTATGTAATAATTCCATCATGTACTTATATTTAGACTCTTGGATAAATGATATTCCACTAAACGTCACAAAATAAAAGAATGATTCATAAAAGATCCACTGCTTGTGTTCAGTAGGATACAAGGGAAATATTTTTATTAAACAAAAACAAACTGATATAAAACACCAACTGATATAAACATTTTTAATTAAAAAAACATTTGTATGGGACATGGTAAAAACAATGCTGCCCAAACTTGATTAAATGCTGCATAGAACAAATTTGAGAAACACTAACAGAATTTTTTTAAATCAACTATTAAAGCAATATTGAATGAAAATGAACATATTAGAGGAGGTGGCAGATAAATTGGACACATTACAAAAATTTCACTAATGAGTGGATCTTTCTGCAGAAAAAGAGCAAATACAGCAAAGCAATACTCAAAAGTATAATAAGAGAAAATCTATACAAACTAAGCATTTTTAAACTTTTGAGAATGAGATATTTCAGGCAAAACTGACAAATGAACATCCTCACCAAAACACATAATGGTCACAGGTTCAAAAAAAAAAAAAGACTGGAAAGTGGCCTTTGGATTAGGCAACCCAGAAGTCAGCATAAGAGCCAAACTTCTTTGCATTACGCGGGCCTCTCACTGCTGTGGCCCCTCCCATTGCGGAGCACAGGCTCCGGACCCGCAGGTTCAGCGGTCATGGCTCACGGGCCCAGCCGCTCCGCAGCATGTGGGATCCTCCCGGACCGGGGCACGAACCCCTGTCTCCTGCATCGGCAGGCGGACTCCCAACCGCTGCGCCACCAGGGAAGCCCCCAAACTTCTTGACTCAAAGCTCATGACCTTAATTTCTTTACCACCAGCTTAGTCCTCAACCAGTTCATTATTCCACCTATTCCACTGAAACTCCTCTTACCAAGAAAAATTGATTTCTTCTTGTGACTAATCCAAAGAACAATTTACAGTCCTCATCTTCCTTGATCTGCCAGCAACATTTGATATCACTGACTGCTCTTTTTGAGAAATATACTTTTCCTTGGTTTTCCAGGGTGCCAAACTTCCCTGGTTTCCCTCCCATCTTTCCTAAGCATTTTTATTCATTCTCCTTTCCTGGAATCATCCTAATGCCAGGCAATCTTACAGGCTCTGTCTTTCTTCTTGACTCCATCTACACAGTTTGTGTGTGCAACCCCATCTTCTCCCCAAGCTTCCATTACCAAGGATATGCCAACAACTCCCAAATCCGTATCTCTAACTCAGTCCTTTCCCACAAGCTCCAAATCCGTATATTATGTTTCCTGGATATGGCTAGACTTGACCACATAACTTTTCTCTCTTCCTCTCCCAAACATGTCCCTGTGCCATTGTTCCCCACCTCAATAAATGGCACCATTATCTATTCTGATGCTTAAGCCAGAAATCTAAAGGTTATTTTTGACTACTTTCTCTCCCTCTCTTGCATACCTCAAAAACATAGTCCTCTTGATTCAACATGTTAAGCACATCTCATATCTGTATATCTCTCTCCATCCACACTACAGTCACCATCGTCCAAGCCACAGTTATCTTCCAACCAGGCTCCTATAGTAGCCTCCAATCTGGCTTCCTAGCAACCCATCTTGTGTCCCACCTAAATCCATTCACCATTTTGCAACCAGAGAGATCTTTGTAAAATAGAAAGATGATCACGTTGCTTACCCAAACCCACCACATACAACTCTTTAAAACTTTTCATTTTGGCTCTTCTTTTAGGAAAATATCTCAAATCTCAAGTAACCTTATAGAATCCATGATCCTGCATACTTTAGGCAGCATTCTCCCCTTTGCTTGATTCTCCTCCAGGCTTCCTCAAATGTGACAACTATTTCTTAAATCCTTGTGCTGGCATATAATTTTCCCCTTTGTCTACAAATTTTTTTCCTCCCACTTCCTATCTCTTAACCTCTCCAACTCTGACTCATCATTCAAGTTTCTTCTTTCAAGTTATTACTTGCTTAGGGAAGATTCTCTTTCCTCCTTATTTGGGTTAAATTCTTTTAGCCAGAAAACAAATAATCCAATTCAAAAATGGGCCAAAGACCTCAACAGATACCCCACCAAAGAAGATATACAGATGGCAAATAAGCACATGAAAAGATGCTCCACATCTTATGTTATTAGGAAAATGAAAATTAAAACAACAATGACATACCATGACACACCTATTAGAATGGCCAAAATCTGGAACACTGACAACACCAAATGCTGGTGAAGATGTGGAGCAAGAGGAACTCTCATTCATTGCTGGTAAGAATGCAAAATGGTACAGCCACATTGGAAGACATTTAGGCAGCTTCTCACAAAACTAAACGTACTCTTACCACATGGTCCAGCAACTGCACTCCTTGATATTTACACAAAGGAGTTGAGAACATGTCCACAAAAAAAACCCACACATGGATGTTTCTAGCAGCTTTATTCATAATTGTCAAAACTTGGAATCAACCGAGAAATCCTTCCATGTGTAAATGGATAAATAAACTGTGATGCATTCAGACAATGGAATATGATTCAGCACTGAAAACAAATGAACTATTAAGCCATGAAAAGAAAAGTAGGAAACTTAAATGTTATAACTAAGTGAAAAAAGTCAAACTGAAAAGACTACATGCTGTATGATTCTAATGATATGAGTTTCTGGAAAAGGCAAGACTATTGAGACAATAAAAACATCAGTGGTTGGGCTTCCCTGGTGGCGCAGTGGTTGAGAGTCCACCTGCCGATGCAGGGGACAGGGTTCATGCCCCGGTCTGGGAAGATCCCACATGCCGCGGAGCGGCTGGGCCCGTGAGCCATGGCTGCTGAACCTGCGCGTCCGGAGCCTGTGCTCTGCAACGGGAGAGGCCACAACAGTGAGAGGCCTGCATACTGAAAAAACAAAACAAAACAAAACAACAAAACAAAACAAGAAAAACATCAGTGGTTGCGAGGGACTAGGGGAGGGGGGAGGAATGAATAGGTGGAGCACAGAGGTTATTTAGGACAGAGAAAATACTTTGTATGATACTGTAATGATGGAAACATGTCATTATATAGTTGTCCAAACCCATAGAATGTAGAAGAAAGAATCTGTGAACTTGAAGATAGAGCAATAGAAATTATCGAGTCTGAAAAATTAAGGAAAAGGATTTTTAAAAAATAAATAGACTCAGAAATCTATGGGGAAACATCAAGCACACCAGCATACATGTAACAAGAGAGAGAAGGAGACATAAGATTTTTTGAAGAAATAATGCTTGAACACTTCTCAAAATTTATAAAAGCATTAATATATACATCCAAGAAGCCTGAACAAACTCTATGTTGAAAATAAATAGATCCACACCCAGAAACATCATAGTCAAATTGTAGAAAACAAAAGACAAAGAGAAAATCTTGAAAGTAGCAAGAGAAAAATGACATGAAGTCCAAGGGAGATCAGGACAAGGCCAGGTGTCTAGTCAGCCAAAGATGTACTGTCACTGGCCTGGAGACACAGATCCATCCCAGTCCTGGACCCAGTTATGCAAGCACTATTTGGTCACTTGTGTATCATTTTCTCCAAGCTCCAGCCACCATCAGCCTGAGATCATATTCGGAGGCAGTGCTTGAGGCAGAGATCTAGGAGGCTGGCAGTGATGGCAGAATCATCCTGGCCACAGCTCCGTGCTACTTGAAAAGCAGTTGCCCTCACGACAACCACAATAAGATTAACAACAGACTTCTCATCAAAAACAATAGAAGCCAGAAGGCAGTGGGATGACACTTAAAGTACTGAAAGAAAAGACTCTCAGCCAATAACTTTATAACCAGCAAAACTATCCTTCAAAAATGATTATGAAACGATGACTTTCCCAGATAAACAAAGATTGAGAGAATTTGTTGCTAGCAGACCTATATTACAAGTAATAATAAAAGACATCTTTTAGGCTAAAAGGAAATGACAACAGACAGTTATTTGAATACACAGAAGAAATGAAAATCACTGGAAATGGGAAATAAATAGGCCAATATAAAAGGTTTTATACATATATTGTGTCTTCTCTTAATTGTTTTAAAAGACATTACATTGCATAAAGCAATGATTATAATATTGTACTGTTGCATTTTACCATGCATTGATGGAATGTATATGATAACATGGTAGTACAAAGTGGGGATAGGAATGGAGCCATATTGCAGCAGAGTTTCTGTATTTTAGGAAAGTTGAGAGTATATTTATCTGAAGGTAACTGTGAAAAATTGAGATGCATATAATAATCTTTATAGTAATCACTAAGAAAATAACTAAAAATATAGTAAAAAAAACAACAGAGGAATTTAAAAAGAAACATTTATGTATAGGAGGAAGACACAGAAAACAAATAGAAAAATGACCAATGCAAATCCAACCATGTAAATAATTATATTAACATTAATAGTTTGAATGCCCCCAATCAAAATGCAGAGACTATCACATTGGAGGCAAAAAAAGCAAGAGCCAACTACATGCTGTCTATGGAAAACACCTTAAATTCAGACACAAATAGGTAGGAACTAAAGGGATGGAAAAAGATTTACAAAGCTAACAGTAACGATAATCAAGGTAGAGTGACTATATTAATCTATGAGAAAATAAACTTCAAAACAAGAAATAGTACCTAAGAGAGGAATATCTCATAATGATAAAAGGGTCAATATATATCATAAAGATATAATAATTATAAATGTATATGTAACTAATAATGAAGTCTCAAAACATATGAATCAAAAATGACAGAACTGAAGGAAAAATAGACAAATCAACAATAAGAGCTGGATATTTCAATAAATCACGCTCAATAATCAATAGAACAAATATACAGAAATTCAACAAGGATATGAAAGACTTGAACAATGTTATCAACCAACGTAACATATTTAGAATGCACCATGCTATTACTGAGGAATGCACATTCTTTTCAAGCACACGCAAAACATTCTCCAGGACAGGCTATATATTAGGCCACAAAGCAAGCCGCAATAAACTTAAATGAACTGTAATCCTACAAAGTATGTTCTCTAACCACAATGGAACTAAATTAGAAATCAACAACAGAAAGAAATCCGGGGGATTCCCTGGTGGCGCAGTGGTTGAGAGTCCACCTGCCGGTGCAGGGGACACGGGTTCATACTCTGGTCCAGGAGGATCCCACATGCCGCGGAGCGGCTGGGCCTGTGAGCCATGGCCACTGAGCCTGCGCGTCCAGAGCCTGTGCTCCACAACGGGAGAGGCCACAGCAGTGAGAGGTCCACGTACCGCAAAAAAAAAAAAAAAAAAAAAAAAGGAAGAAAGAAATCCGGGAAAACTCAATTATTTGGAATTTAAATAACATACCTCTATATTACTAATGGCTCAAAGAAATAGTCAGAAGGGAAATTAGAAAATATTTTGAATTGAATGAAAATAAAAGCACAATATAGTAAGGGTTATGAAATGCAGTTAGAGCCAGCATTACATGCCTGTATCAGAAAAGAAGAACAGTCTCAAATGAATAATTGACCTCTAAATTAAGAGATTAAAAAAAGAAGAGTAAAATAAATGGCATACGAAACAGAAAAACAAAGAAACCAAAAGTTGTTTCCTTGAAAAGATCAACAGGGGCTTCCCTGGTAGCACAGTGGTTAAGAATCTGCCTGCCAAAGCAGGGGACACGGGTTCGAGCCCTGGTCCAAGAAGATCCCACATGCCGTGGAGCAACTAAGCCCATGCACCACAACTACTAAGCCTGCGCTCTAGAGCCCGCAAGCCACAATTACTGAGCCCACGTGCCACAGCTACTGAAGCCCATGCACTTAGATCCCGCGCTCTGCAACAAGAGAAGCCACCTCAATGAGAAGCCCACACACCACAATGAAGAGTAGTCCCTGCTCGCCGCAACTAGAGAAAGCCCACATGCAGCAATGAAGACCCAATGTAGCCAAAAATAAATAAATAAGTAAATAAAATTTAAAAAGAAAAAATCAACAAAAGTGACAAACCTTTAGATTAACCAACCAAGAAAAGAACAGAGAAAAAGAAAACAAGCAAAAAACAAGACTGAAAAAGGGGACATAATTACTCATTCTGCAGAAAATAAAAGAACCATAAAATAATATTATGAGCAACTTTAGGCCAAGAAATTAGATAACTAACCTATATGAGATGAACAAATTCCTAGAAAGAAATTGCAAATTCATTCAAAAAGAAAAAGTCTCATAGACCTATAGCAAGTAAAGAAATTAGGTTAGTAATTACAATCTTCTCACAAAGAAAAGCCAAGGCCAAATTGGTTTCACTGGTAAATATTATCAAATATTTAAAGAAGAAATATTACCAATTCTTCACAAATTTTTTTTCAAAATATAAAGGAGAAGGAAGCACTTCCCAATGAATTCTAAGAGGCCAGAATTACCCTGATAACAAAGGCAAAAATATCACAACAAAAGAAAACTACAAATCAATATCCACCATTAGTATAAATGCAAAAATCTTAAACATAATATTAGCGAACTGAATTCACCAACACATCAACAAATTATATAATCACCCCAAGAATGTATTTATCCTGTGACTTACCCAGGAATGCAAGGTAGGTAGCACATGATATTCTTAGTGAATGAAGAAAATGTACTTGACAAAATCTAACGCTCATTCATGATAAAAGTCTCCCCAAAAAATGAGGATTCTAAGGGAACTTCCTCAACCTGATAGAGAATATATGAAAAATATACAACTTGTTCCATACTTAAGTGTAAAGACTGAATGATTTTCCCCTAAGATCAGGAGCTAGGCATAAATGTCTGCTTTCAATAAATCTATTGAACATCATGATGGATGGTCTAGATGACAAAATAAAGCCAAAAAAGAAGACAAGAAATTAAAACCATTCAAATTGGAAAGAAGGAAATACAACTGTTTTTATTGACCGTTGACATGATACTGTATATAGAAAATCCCAAGGGGGAAAAAAAAAGAAAACCTAATATTATAATATAAAATAATGTAACACAATATACTAACAAATAAACAAGTTTAGCAAGGTCATAGGATCTAAGATCACCATACAAATGTCAATTGTATCTATATATATTGATAATAAAGAATCCAAAAATGAAGAAAACAACTCCATTCACAATAGTATCAAAATAGAAAAAAATAATGGAACATAATATGGAGCCCAGAAATGGACCCAAAAGAGTATGGCCAACTGATTTTCAATAAAGATGTAAAAGTAATCCAATGGATAGGTGATACTCTTAAACAAATGATATTGGAACAATTGGAACTCAAAGCAAATAAAAAAAAAAAGAAATCACACCTTACACAAAAATAATTACTCAGTATGGATCATAGATTTAAATGTAAAATATTATAGGGGGTTCAAGGGATTTGGGAGCTGATCAATAAAAAAAGACATGACTAAGAGAGGCAGTAATACGCATGCTCTATTGGGCAGGGGTTGGACAGGATTGCCTGAGAGGGAAACTCCCTCACAGTATGAAACCATCCAGAAGCTCACAGTGGGGGGGCCTCCACCCAGGATGGGAGGAGGGCAAAGGAACTCCTGGGGAAGAGGATGATCTGAGAGGAGGCTTACATGTCTAGGTGCTGTCACTTAGCTGCACAGTAGAGACTCTCTTAGAGAGCTCCTTGGGGTCTTTCTTTTTTAAAAAATATTTATTTATTTATTTTGGCTGCGCCAGGTCTTCGTCGCAGCATGCAGGATCTTCTTTGAGGCATGCGGGATCTTTAGTTGCATCATGTGGGATCTTTTAGTTGCGGCACGTGGGCTCATAGTTGTGGCATGCAGGCTTCTTAGTAGCTGCATGTGCACTCTTAGCTGCAGCATGCATGTGGGATCTAGTTCCCTGACCAGGGATCGAACCTTGGCCCACTGCATTGGGAACGTGGAGACTTACCCACTGAACCACCAGGGAAGTCCCTTCTTGGGGGTCTTATAACTACAAAGCTCTATCTTACTAATGGTCAGCAGATACTCTGTGAGGTTTCACAAGGTATGCAAAGCAAGCAGGCTCTGAATATCCTTGTTTCCGCTATTATTTAAAATAATTAAATGTGTAAAAATTTGCGTTTGGCACCAGTGGGCTTTTGAGCTAATAAGTCTCTGCCTGCAGTGAAGAAATAAACAACCTAGGGGTCAATACACAGAAGCCATCTTTGGGTCATTTATATAACAAATGTAAAACTATAAAATTTTTAGAAGAAAATATTGGAGAAAGTCTTTGTGACTGAGAGTTACGCAAAAGATAAAAAGGATATACAGATAGCAAGTAAGTATGTGAAAAGATGTTCAACCTCTCTAGCCATTAGAGAAATATAAATTAAAGGTAGAATGAGATACCACTGCACACTGGCTAAAATTAAGGCTGACAATACCAAGTGTTAGAAAGGATGTGGAGCAACTGGACCTCTCATATATGGCTAGTTGGAATGTAAAATAGGGGAGCCACTCTGGAAAAAAGTATGACGGTTTCTTGTACAATTAAGCATACTTTAACATACAATTGAGCAATCGCACTCCTGGGTATTTATCCTAGAGAAATGAAACTTCTGTTCATGCAAAAATCTGAACATGAATGTTCAAAGCAGCTTTATTTGGGATAGCCTAAAACTGAAGCAACCTAAATGTTCTTCAATGTGCAAATGAAAAGACAAACTATGTACATCCATACAATGGAATATTACTCAGCAATAAAAGTCAACAATCTAATAATCCATGCAACAGTATGAATGGATCTCAAGAGCATTATGTTAAGGGAAAGAAACTAGACACAAAAGACTACATGCTGTAAAATTCCAGAGTATGTAGTTTGTGGAGAGAGAAAGCAGATTAGTTGTTGCCTAGGGCTGAAGTTGCAAACGTGGATTAACTGCAAATGGGCATGAGGGAACTTTGTAGGGTGGCAGAAATGGATTATGGTGATGATTGCACGCTTCTATAAATGTCCTAAGAATCATTAAATTGTACATTTACAATGGGCAAATTATACCTAAATAAAGCTGTTTTTTTAAAAAGCATAATTGGCTATAAAAAATATGACAACGTAGAATGGAGTTTATATCATATGTAAAAATAAAATGTATGACACCATAGCACAAGGGTTAGGAGGACAGAAATGGAACAGTGGTCCCCCTATCAGCGGAGATGGTACCCCCAGTGGATACTTGAAACTGCAGATAATATAATCCTATATATGTTTTTCCTATGGTACATACAGACTCATGAAAAAAGTTTAATTTATAAATTAGGAACAGTAAGGAAATATCTGAATTGCCAGCATCACTCCTCTTGCACTTCGGAGCCATTATTAAATAAAATAAGGGTTACTCAAATACAGTCTCTGTGATACCGCAACAGTCAATCTGATAACCAAGGCGGCTACTAAGTGACTAAGGGGCAGGTAGAATATACCATATGATTACACTGGACAAAGGGATGATTCACATCCTGCATGGGATGGAGCAGGACAGCACAAGATTCATCATGCTACTCAGAATGGTGTGCAATTTAAAACTTATGAATTGTTTGTTTCTGGAATTTTCCATTTAATACTTTCAGACATTCGTTGACCAGAGGTAAGTGAGACCACAGAAAGCAGAGCCACGGATAAGGGGGGGACTAATGCATGCTACTGTAAAGTTCTCATATGTAAAATGGTATAATATCACTTGAAAGTAGACTGTAGGGAATTCCCTGGCGGTCCAGTGGTTAAGACCAAAAAAAGAAAACCCAAAACATAAAACAGAAGCAATATTGTAACAAGTTCAGTATTTTAACAAGTGCGATAAAGACTTTAAAAAATCGTCCCCATCAAAAAAAATCTTCAAAAAAAAAACACAGACTGTAATAAGTTAAATATACATACTATAAACCCTAAAGCACTCCTTGAAATAACCAAAGAAACGGTTATGTATGATAAGCCAACAAAGGAGACAAAATGGAATCACAAAAAAATTTAATTAATCCAAAAGAAGGCAGAAGAAAAGAAAAAAGGGAATAAAGAATACATGAGACAAAGAGAAAAGAAATAGCAAGATTATACGTTTAAACTTAATTATATTAGTAACCACATTAAATGTAAATTGCCTGGATACCCCAATTGAAAGTCACAGACTATCAGACTGGATTAAAAAAATCAAGATTCAACTGTTTGCTACCTACAGGAAAAGCACTTCAAATATAAAGACACAAATAAGTAAAAGGAAAAGGATGCTAACACTAACCAAGAGAAATCTGGGGAAGATATATTAAAATCAGACAAAGTAGATTTCAAAGCAAAGAATATCACCAAGGATAAATAAAATCATTTCCAATGATAAAGGGGTCAATTCATGAAGAGTAGAAAACAATCCTAAATATTTTGTACCCAATAACTGATCTTTGAAATTCATGAAGCAAAAACTGACTGAATTATAAGGCAATATAGATAAATGCTAAATTAGAATTTATTTCAAAACTGATCTAAATAATTTATAGAACAAAGAGAAAATCAGTAACTATACAGAAGATTTGAACAACAATATAAATCAACTTGATGTAATTGACATTTACAGAATGCTCTGGCAAAAATAGCAAGACGACATTCTTTTTAAGTGTACATGAAACACTTATCAAAATAGTTCATATTCTGAGCCATGAAAGAAGATTCAATAAACATAAAATATTCATGTCATACAAAATGGGTTCTCTGACCATAAAAGAATTAAATTAGAAACCCATAACAGAAAGATCTCTGGGAAATCCCTCAAATATGTGAAAACTAAATGAGACAATTCTAAAATAATCTATGGCTCAAAGAAGAAATCATGGAAATTATAAAGTGTTTTGAACTAAATGGAAATGAAAGCACAAAATATCAACATTTGCGGGAAGTGAGGAAGGGAACTTCAATACTTACCTTATAACATATGTGAAAAGTTAGGTCACAGACCTAAGTATAAAATCTGAACTATAAAACTTCTAGAAAAATCCTAAGAAAAAAATCTTTGTGATCATGAGAGGGATAAGATTTCTTACATGGGGAATAAAAAGTATAGACTATGAAAGAAAAATAAAGATAAACTTCATCAAAACTTAAAATGTCTGACTCAAAAAAAAGAAAAGACAAGCCACAGACTGGGAGAAAATATTTGCAAAACACATATCAGATAAAGGACTTACATTCAGAATATTTAAAGAACTCTTAAAATACACACAATAATTTTAAAAGCTTAATTTTAAAACTGAGCAAAGGATTTGCACAAACACTTCACCAAAGAAGATATATAGATGGCAAAATAGGAACATGAAAAGATGCTTGCTATATTGGTAATTGGTTATTAGGGAACTACAAATTAAAATACCACTACAGGGACTTCCCTGGTGGTGCAGTGGTTGAGAGTCTGCCTGCCAACGCAGGGAACACGGGTTGGAGTCCTGGTCCGGGAAGATCCCACGTGCTATGGAGCAACTAAGCCCGTGCACCACAACTACTGAGCCTGAGCTCTAGAGCCCATGAGCCACAACTACTGAGCCCGTGTGCCTAGAGTCCATGCTCTGCAACAAGAGAAGCCACCGCAATGAGAAGCCTGCGCACCACGACAAAGAGTAGCCCCTGATCGCCACAACTAGAGAAAATCCGTGCACAGCAACGAAGCAGCAAAAATAAATTAATTAATTAAAATACCACTACACTATTAGAATGATGAATATCTTTTTAAAAAAACTGTCAATACTAAGTGCTGGTGAGAACATGGAGCGAATAGATCTCTAAACACAGGTGGTGGTGGGAATACAAAGTGCTATAAGCCACTTTAGAACACAGTTTGACAGTTTCTTATAAAGTTGCAATACAATTACCATATGACCCAGCAATTCCAATCCTAAATATTTACCCAAGAGAAATGAAACATTGGTCTCTCAAAGATCTATACATTAATATTTATAGCAGCTTTACTCTTAATTGCCCAAACCAGGAAATAATGCAAATGTCCATTAACTGGTGAAGACATGAACAAATAGTGGTATATAGCCTGACAAAGAGATACTACAGGGGAGTAAGTAGGAAGGAAATACTGAGTACCTGCAACAACATCAACAAATCTCATAAGTGAAAAGCCCAGACACAAAGGTTATAGACTGTGATTCCATTCACTTGGCGATCTGGAAAAGGCAAAACTGCAGACATAAATCAGATGAATGGTTTTCAGGGGCTGGGGTGAAAATAGGGGATTGACCATGGGAAATGAGGGAACTGGAACTTTTGGGAGTGATGGAAATATTCTATGATTGCAGTGATGGTTACATGACTACTACGTACGTCAAAATTCACCCAACGGTATTGTCTCCATAAGGTAAATTTTACTGCACGTAAATTGTTCTTCAATAATCCTGACTTTGGAAAAAGAATATAGGGAAGGGGGAAATAGTAAAGATATGTTGGCTAAGAGTTTTCCATGCCTTAAAAAAAGTCATGAATCTTTATTTTCAAAAGTTGTTCTGAGGGAATTCCCTGGCAGTCCAGTGGTTAGGACTTAGCGCTTTCATGGCCAGGGCCAGTTCAATCCCTGGTTGAGGAACTAAGATCCCACAAGCCACATGGCACAGCCAAAAAAATAAAAAGGTTTTCTGAGATGAGTGAGAATAAGATAAATAAAAATAAATCCACAAGTTAAAAACATGGTGGTGAAGCTGTGGACCTCAAAAGGCAACAGGAAAATCTTAAAGGCTATGGAGTGAGCAGAGGGTTGGATATGCAGCAGAGGGGGGTTGACAAGACTACCTGTAGATGAATAACAATTAGATTGACAGGAGACTTCTCAAAAACAACAAAGGTCAGATGATAAGCGTATGATATCTTCAAAGTTTCATGAAAAAATAACTTTGAGTCTAGAAATATCTATTCACCCAAACCACCTTTCAAAGTAAAGGGGGAGCTACCATATGATCCAGCAATCCCACTCCTGGACATAAATCCAGAAAAGATGAAAACTCTAATTTGAAAAGACACACACCCCTATGTTCCTAGCAGCACTATGTACAATAGTCAAGACATGGAAGCAACCTAAATGCCCATCAGCAGATGAATGGATAAAGAAGATGTGGTATAGATGTACAATGGAATATTACTAAGTCATAAAAAACAATGAAATATTGCCATTTGCAGCAACATGGATGGACCGAGAGAACATACTAAATGAAGTAAGACAGAAAAAGTCAAATATAATATATCACTTATATGTGGAATCTAAAAAGTAAAACAGGGCTTCCCTGGTGGCGCAGTGGTTGAGAGTCTGCCTGCCGATGCAGGGGACACGGGTTTGTGCACCGGTCCGGGAAGATCCCACATGCTGCGGAGCGGCTGGGCCCGTGAGCCATGGCCGCTGAGCCTGCGCGTCCGGAGCCTGTGCTCCACAACGGGAGAGGCCACAACAGTGAGAGGCCCGTGTACCGCAAAAAATAATAATAATAATACAAATGAACTCATTTATAAAACAGAAACAGACTCACAGACATAGAAAACAAACTTATGGTTTCCAAAGGGGAAAGAAGGGGGAGGGATAAATTAGGAGTTTGGGATTAGCAGATACACACTACTATATATAAAATAGATAAACAAAAAGGACTTACTGTATAGGACAGGGAACTATATTCAATACCTTGTAATAACCTACAATGGAAAAGAATCTGAAACATATATGTATACATATAATTGAATCACTTTGCTGCACAACTGAAACTAACACAATATTGTAAATCAACTACACTTCATTTTTTAAAAAGGGGGAAAATGATAATTTTGGATAAATAGAGATGGGAAGAATTAGCACTAACAAACCCTCACTGCAAGAATTACTAAATGTTACAGTACTTTCAGCAAGTAGGAAATGGAACTCAGAAGGAAGTAGAGTGGTGCAGGGAACAGTAAGTAGAGAAACTAGTAAACACATCAGTAAATCTGAGTAATAACAGAATAATAACAAATGTTGAGGGAATAAAAACAAAACAGTGGTGATATCAGTGACACTATTTAGCAATAAAAAGGAAGAAACTAGCTCAACAACCTGGATACATCTCAAGGACTTTATGCTGTGTGAAAAGAGCCAATCTCAAAAGGTCACATATGGTACAATTCCATTTATATGACATTCTTGAAATGATACAATTATTGAGATGGAGAACAGATTAGTAGTTGCCAGGGGTTGGAGACAGTGGTAGAACAGGGGTGCGGGTGAGACCATAAAGGAATATCACAAGGGAAAGCTTTAGGGTGGTGGATCAGTTCTGTGCCTTGATTACAGTAGTGGTCAAACAAACTTACACGTGATGATATAACACAGAACTATAAATAAACATTGTACCGATGTCAACTTCCTGGCTTTGATATTGCACTGTATTTGTATAAGATGTAACTTTCAGAAGGTACTGGGTGGAAAACACAGAGACCACTCTGTACTATCTTTGCAACTTCCTATGAATCTATAATTATTTCAAAAGAAAATGTTAAAAAAAAAGATGAAACCACTAAATAATAAAAACATAGAAGTATAGAAGATGGCAGGGGCGATCGGAGTTAAATCATTTTAACGTCTTCATATGTTTGAAAAGAGGACAAAGATATTGATTAAACCTTAAGTCATCTATATCATTAAAAATTTAAGGAGAGCTTCCCTGGTGGCTCAGTGGTTAAGAATCCACCTGCCAATGCAGGGGACACAGGTTTGACCCCTGGCCCAGGAAGATCCCACATGCTGTGGAGCAACTAAGCCCGTGTGCCGCAACTACTGAGCCTGTGCTCTAGAGCCCGCGAGCCACAACTGCTGAAGCCCGCGTGCCTAGAGCTCGTGCTCTGCAGCGGGAGAGGTCACTGTAGTGAGAAGCCCGCGCACTGCCACGAGGAGGGGCCCCGGCTCGCCACAGCTGGAGGGAGCCTGTGCATAGCAGTGAAGACCCAATGCAGCCTAAAATAAATAAAATAAATACATTTATTTAAAAAAATAAATTTAAGGACGACAATAAAAGAACAAAAAAAATGTAGTTTCTAAACCAGAGAAGGAGAGGGGAAACATAATAAGGAAAACTTGATTAATTCAATAGAAGTTATGAAAGGAAAAAAGAGTAAAGTGGCTTGCTAAAACATATATATTCAAAAAGTCATAACTTTCCTACAACATCAGTAATAATGAATTAGGAAAAAGTAATACAATTCATAATAATAACAAAAGAATTATAATACCTATAAAAAAATCTAAATGAAAACTGTGTGTGGCATATGAAGAAAACTACAAATATTTATGGAATAAGTGCTATTTATACATAGCTATTTGGCCTTGAGAGATAAAGAAAGGAGAGCGAGATTTGTTCGTGAAAAGCATGTCCTTGATAAGAAAGCAAAAGTAACAACATTGTGCTGGTCTGCAAGGGCTGACTGCAAGAATGCTGCAGTTTCTAACATGTCAAGCTTTGACCAGCTGAGTAACATAAAGGATGTGAGTCCTTAAGTCCTCCTAATAAGTGGATGCCATTTAATCCCAGTTTCTGATGGAACAGGCTTGGGGAGAACTCGGGAGCTGAGGGTTCCTACGTCTCACTGGAGCAGGTGTGCAGCTCTAAAAAGGTCTGGGGCCTGATCCTGGTGGGAAGGGGGAGGTACTCAACCCTTGACTTGCTCGGAACAAGGCTGTTGGTGGTCCCCAAGTCAAGCGTAGTCCACATCGCCACTGCAGCCAGCCACATCTCACCCCAAAACAACATCCTAACCAAAGAGGGTCTTGCCTTAGGGTTAAGACTTCTCTTATCAGGGAGAGGAAGAATGGCTGTGACTATTTCTATCCTCTTTATCAACCACACCCAATAAAGGGTCTTATCCTTTCAAGAGACTGATGAGGGATATTGAGTTCAATGATCTCATCTGGGTGGGTTTGGGATGATCCAAATCCCCCCTCTCCACACAGATATTAAATTCTCTGTTAACTAAGAATTCAACTGGAACACTACATGTGGGCAAAACAACAATGCTCATTGATAAAATATACAGCAAGCTATGCTCCTAAAGAGGGAGTTATCTTTCCAAACCAATGTGTAGGTTTGAATTACTATGATTTCAATAAATATCCCAATGGGGTGAGTTTTGAACTTGACAAAATTATAATAGCTAGTATTATTTAGAACTTACTGTGTGCCAGGTATTAATCTATGTGCCATATGTGTTTTAATTCCATTAATCCTCACCACAGCCCCATGAAGAAGATGGTACTATTGTTCTTATAGAAGATACTGCTATTATTCTCATAAAAGATACTGAAGCAACCTGTCCAAAGTTACAGAGCTGGTAGAAGTCAATGCAGGATTTGAACTTGAGAAGTCCACCTGTTGGGCCCATGTTCTAAATGGCACTGCAACTTGTCTTTATTTATTTATTTATTTATTTTTTGCGGTACGCGGGCCTCTCACTGTTGTGGCCTCTCCCATTGCGGAGCACAGGCTCTGGACGCGCAGGCTCAGCAGCCAGGGCTCACGGGCCCAGCCACTCCGCGGCATGTGGGATCTTCCCGGACCGGGTCACGAACCCGTGTCCCCTGCATCGGCAGGCAGACTCTCAACCACTGCGCCACCAGGGAAGCCCGCAACTTGTCTTTTAAACTAAAACTGGAAAAATAAATAGATAAAGCTATCAAAGAAAAACACCAATGGAGGCAGACTAGCCCTAACAGCTATCTCACGGTGCAATACACAGTGTAATATTATATGAGAACAGATAAAGGGAACTGGTGAAACAAAACCAACCATTGAGAAACAGAATCTATTGTGTACATTGATTTAATTAAAGGTGTATCTAAAGTCAGAGACAGAGATTTTAGTAAGTTGTGTTAGCACAGCAGGCTAACAACTGCAAGGGGAGGGTAAAGATTCACTCTGAATTAATAATTTCTCTTTTCACCATGCACAAACAGATATCTCAACTGGAATAAAGAGTTAAATAAAACCAAATTGTATCATAAAAAATAGAATGCATATCATTAAATATTTATCAACTTTTGATGGAGGAGGAATGCCTATGTAATAAATTACAA
This sequence comes from Delphinapterus leucas, assembly GCF_059928025.1. NCBI lineage: Eukaryota > Metazoa > Chordata > Mammalia > Artiodactyla > Monodontidae > Delphinapterus > Delphinapterus leucas. The sequence continues at coordinate 53,568,342 of NC_143148.1, forward strand.
AGGAAAACAGCAACTGACCTGATAACATAAAATGACCTGATAACATAAAAATGTAAATTTTCTGTTAACTAAATAAAAACTCAGAAAGTTCAGAGGCAAAGACAAACACAAAAGTTATAGCAAATATAATTTAAAATCATACAAAATGCAACTGCACTGTTTTGTCAAGTTGCTTTAAATTCAAAGAACCCATTGATGTCCTTAAAATAGAAAGAATTTTCAGAAATCAAAGAGCAAAATACTAAAAATCCAGAAAAAAAACTGACATAAGCAGAAAGTCAACAGAAGAGACATTAATGTTCAAAAATACATTTTTAATTCAATAAAAGATGCAAATTAAAACAATAGGTCATTTTATATTTCCCTTTGTTGATAAAGAGTTCTTTTAAGTAATGGTAGTAAGATTGTAATATAGGTATAAATGCATGCAAACTTTGTGTAATGCAATTTATCAGAACAGTATAGTTACATTTTGTGTCATTTTGAATTAAGTAAATTAAGTAGTGGGATATAAACATCTTAAGAAAATTGTATTTTGTGTGCAATCTTTGAAATAATGCAAGGTTTGACATTTTTAAAACTTGAAAAACAGCAAAATTACTGAGCTTTCCAAGCAAGTGAATTGTAAACTGTGGAGATGCAACATACCATGGAAATTAGGAGTTTGGACACCAGAGACAGGTCATTTGGGTTTAAATTCTTCTGTTTACAAGCTGAGCTATTTACAAGCTGTGTAAACTTGTACAAGTTACTTTACCTCTCTGTGCCTTGGGTTCTTCATCTATGAAGTGGTAATAATAACCACCTTATATGTTACAAGTATTAAATGAGATAATATATTTAAAGTATTTAGAACACAGCCTGGCATGTGTAAGTATTACATAGTGTTTATTATGACAGGATGATGATGGTGGTGATGATCATTATGATCATAATGATAATGGTTGACATTGCCATATGATGGCACCAGGTTAGCAGAAAACAAACATACCCATTATCCTTTGTCATTATTCTGACCCATACTGCTGTTAAGTGCTAGACATTCTATAGATGATTTTCTTGGGTATTTATTATTTTGCTATAGTATTCAGTAAAAATAATAGTTTATAGCAAACAGCAACTTTTAAATATGAATTTTCAACTATTTTTATATTTATAAGAATGTTTGTTAAATAATAATACAATTACTATTGCTGAAATGGTAACCCCAAATCAATAACTTTAAAATTGAAATTAGATATATTACAACATTATAAGAAGAATTTTTTAAAACTCATGATACACTATGCCCTTTGAAAAAACTATCAAAGAATGCTGAAAAATAAAGAATCATTAAAGCAAAAATAGACTGCAGTAGTTGAAGATTTATGCACACCAGGAATACCCTCTCGCACAAACTTCACATTCATTCCAATTGGAAAATCAGCCTTGGATTTTCAAAGTCTTCAGGAACACTTCCCTCACATAAAATGCAACCACCTGGTAAAGGCAGAACCAATAAACCTACAACAGTCAGGACCCTTTATGGACTGGCATCAAAATACATAAGAATTGCTATAAAAATCTCAAGAAAGAACTTACCAAAAAGTTACACTAAAACACTTGATTTTTAACATAAAATAAGTACACAAATACATATACCAAGATATATACCCATTATCTATTTCTCTTGAAAGAAAACCTCAAAATTTTTTCAAACTTTGAATTCGTACAGGCCATAGGCTCTCACCATTTTATCACCAGCAAAGTGTTAAACTGTTTATAAAGTAGCTCTTGAGTCAGGTTGGAAATAAAATCTGTATTTCAAGCCAATTTAGAAAATTTCTTCAACAACAATAAGTAGCACATTTCAGAGAATGCAGTCAAAGCTGTATTCAGGGGAATATTCATAGTCTTAACTGCTTTTGTTATTGAACAAGAAATAATAAAAACAAACATTCAACACAGAAAGCTATAACCTGTAGAAAATGAAGTAATTACAATAAAGGAGAAATTATTATACTAGAAAATAAAATAGAACTGATATATCTAAGGATGAGTTCTCTGAGATGGCCAGTTAAGCAGTTTAATAAGGAGATATATATATATATATATATATGTATGTATGTATGTATATATATGAAATGAGATAGAGAAAATACAAATAGAAAACTTTTAGGAATAAAAAGTAAAATTTCTCTCTATGAAATCTCACTTCTAGAGATTTCATAGCCATAAAAATCCAAATAACATTTAAACAAGCCTAACAAAGTAGCATATTAAAATAGCCATAGCTACAACAAAATAAAGTTTAAGAAAGCAAAGATGGTTCCATATTAACAGGAATAGATAGGAAAAACTTTGTCCACTTCAATAAAGGTAGAAAAGCATTTTCTAAAGTAGAGCATCTATCCCTGCTTATTTTTTTAAAATCTCCCAATAAAATAGGAATTGAAATATACTTCTGTAATTTAGTAAAGAATATCAATATCAACTGGTAAGCCAGCAAGTAACAGCACATTGCTCATTAAAACAAACAAACAAAAAACCACCAAAGGCATTCTCATTAAAATAGACAAGACAAGAATGCCCATAATCACCTCTGCTATTTAAGATTATGGTAGAAGTTCTGTGTACCATTGCAATACTCTTTATCTGTATACAACACAAGTATATATCTCAACAACAACAGCAACAATAACAAATCAATTGTAAAACTATTGAAACTTATAGGAAACATTTCCAAAATGTCTGTTTACATTGGTTACAATGGCTTGATAGTTTCAGTTTGGGATGAAAAAAAAGTTCCAGATGTGGTTGGTTGGTGGTGGTGGTTGGACAACAGTGTCAATGTACTTAATTCCACTAAACTGTACACTTTAAATGCTTAAAATGGTAAATTTTGTGTTACTTATATTTTACCACAATAAAAAATGTCAATGGTTTAGATAACTTGGAATAATAATGGCACTATAAAAGTGCTTGATAATTTTTTTTTTTTTTTTTTGCGATACGCGGGCCTCTCACTGCTGTGGCCTCTCCCACTGCGGAGCACAGGCTCCAGATGCGCAGGCTCAGCAGCCATGGCTCAGGGGTCCAGCCGCTCAGCAGCATGTGGGATCTTCCCGGACCAGGGCACGAACCCGTGTCCCCTGCATCAGCAGGCGGACTCTCAACCACTGCACCACCAGGGAAGCCCACGATAATTATTTTTTAAATGAATAACTAGTTTTGAAAAGTTAATGGGAAAAAAACAAGCATTCACAATAAGAGAGAAGGAAGGAAGGAAGGAAGCAAAGAAGGAAGGAAAGGAGGGAAGGAACAAAGGAAGGAAGGAAGGAAGGAAGGAGGGAAGGAAGAAAGGAAGGAGGGAGAGAGGGAAGGAAGGAAGGAAGGAGGGAGGGAGGGAAGGAAGAAGGAAGGAAGGAGGGAGGGAGGGGGGAAGGAAGGAAGGAGGGAGGGAAGAAGGAAGGAAGGAAGGAATGGAGGGAGGGAGGAAGGAAGGAAGGAATGTAGGGAGGAAGGAAGGAAGGAAAGGAGGGAAGGAACAAAGGAAGGAAGGAAGGAGGGAAGGAAGAAAGGAAGGAGGGAGGGAGGGAAGGAAGGAAGGAAGGAGGGAGGGAGGGAAGGAAGAAGGAAGGAAGGAGGGAGGGAGGGAAGGAAGAAGGAAGGAAGGAGGGAGGGAAGAAGGAAGGAAGGAAGGAATGGAGGGAGGGAGGGAGGGAAGGAAGGAAGGAAGGAAGGAAGGCAGGGAGGGAGGGAGGGAGGGAGGAAGGAGAAAGAGGAGAAGGGAAGAAGAGAGTGAACAAGGGACGGAGGATGGGAGGGAGGAAGATGCAGGACTCTCATGAAGCTAAAAATGTTTATTCAGGAACATCAAAGACAACTGAGTTTTTTTCAAAAGGCATCACATTCCTGGATAAAAACATTCAGTATTACAAAGGTCGAAAAATTCTCCAAACTAATCTTTAAAGGTAATCCAATTCTAGTCAAAATATCAGCAGGATTTCCCTTTCAGAATTTGACAGAATAATTATAAGGTTTATCTAGAATAATAAATGAGTTAGAAGAGCCAAGAAGATTTTGAAAATTAGTAATGAGGAAGGAGGAGCCATTCCAGAAATCCATAACGTGGTCTATAATTTCTTTTTCTTCCTTTTTCTTCCAGAAGACTAGAAGTTCTGCTTCTCCCAGCTCACTCACAATTGTCCAGAGAAAGAAAAGACATTGGTACAAGTTGCTAAAAGCTACTTTAACCAAGTAAACAAGCACCTTCAGTAGAATATGTTTTTAATATATTCTTTATTTTTAAAATAGAACACCACAATTGGAAATAAACTTACTAGTTCTGCTGTATAAATTAACCAAAGTGTATTACAGAATGCTTTTTCTTTAAGATTGTTTTTAATGTGGACCATTTTTAAAGTCTTTATTGAATTTGTTACAATATTGCTTCTGTTTTAGGTTTTGGTTTTTTGGCCATGAGGCATGTGGGATCTTAGCTCCCCCACCAGGGATCCAACCTGCCCAACAACTGGACCGCCAGGGAAGTGCCCAGAATGCACTGATATTCTGTGACTTGGGCTCTGAGATTTAAAGTTATTCAAGTGTTGTCTTCTTGTACAATTAATGAAAGTAAAATCTTTCTATAAAAATAAGTAAATTTTCTACTATCCACTGAAAAACAATAATCAAGAACAATTTCTTAAAGGGTGGTTATGGGATCAAATAGACAGACTAACAAACAGAATAGAAAGTATAGAAACAGCACCGAGTATATACATGATTTTCGTATATTGAAAGGGCAGTGTTTTAAGTCAACAGGAAAACAATGAATTATTTGACATTTGACATTGAAGTTACAGACTGATCATTTGTGGGGAAAAAATAAAGTTAGTTCTCTAAATCATAGCTTACACTAACTTGAATTGTAAATGGATTGAACAGTTTAATTCTTCCATACATTTAACAAATGTTTACCAAGTACAAATTTATAAGCTACACTACTGTGAGGTAGCAAGGACACAGCAGTGAACGAGACCCACAGTCATGGGGTTGACCACCTAGCTGTGGTCTAATGGTAAATGCTGATAACTTCAGTGGAATTGAGAAATTCTACAGTTACGTATCAGGGGTCTAGTCACAGCAACTCTAGCATTAGATGATGTTTCACTTCCCACCCTGCATTTCTTTTATCTGGTGAACAGATCTATCAGGTGATAACCCTTTGGCTTTTCACCTTTCCCTTGCTGATAGTAAACTTCAGGTGGTTTCCTGCTTACCTTTTAGAAATAGTGGGTGGGGAGGTAATCAAGCCCTAGGATGTTTAAAAGTCAGTTTCCTCGGGCTTCCCCGGTGGCGCAGTGGTTGAGGGTCCAGCTACCGATGCCGGGGGTGCAGGTTCGTGCCCCGGTCCAGGAAGATCCCACGTGCCACGGAGCGGCTGGGCCCGTGAGCCGTGGCCGCTGGGCCTGCGCATCCGGAGCCTGTGCTCCGCAACGGGAGAGGCCACAGCAGTGAGAGGCCCGCGTACTACAAAAAAAAAAAATTCAGCTTCCTCAACATTTCAGGGCAGATATGGAGGGCAGGGACACATAAGCTCACAAGGAGGTGGAGGGGATCTCCCAGAACAAAGGGCAAAGGTAGCAATCACAAGATAATGTATCCTGCCACCCTTGATAACATTTTCTCCATCAGGGTCAGAATTACTGAGAAGAAGGAAGAGAAATTCAGCTTAAAAATAAATATATACATAAGTCTCTCTCCCTCTCCCCCCTCAGTGCTTGAACTGGGATGTCACCTGACAGGTAAAATGTGAGGTGTAGCATGTGGCTAATAAAACAGCTCTGATTCTGCCTTCCAATTGTTTCTACCCTAATTGACATGGCAACCATAATGCAGACATCAAAGATTGAACTGCACAATCAGTTGTTTAATTACCTCTGGGATGATGCCAGAGAAGTCCAGGGTCAGGGGATTCACAGAACAGGGGCTCTGACCTAACTTCACGGGTCAGGTGAGGCTTCCCTGAGGATATTTGAGAACTCTGAAGTGGGAGCAAGCATTAAACAGGTAGAGTGACTAAGATAGAGGCTGAGCACGTGCAGAGTGTGTAATAAAGCAGATGGCCCTCTCCAGCGCAGGTGGGCATCATCTAATCCATTAAGGACCTGAATAGATCAAAAAAGTGGAAGGCTGAATTTGCCCTCTGCCTGACTACTTGAACATCAATCTTCTCCAGGCCTTGGTCCTCCTGGTTCTCAGGCCTTCACACCTGCGCTGGAAACTACACCATTGCTCCTCTGGCTCTTGGGCCTTTGAACATATACCACCAGCTTTCCTGTGTCTCCAGCTTGCAGATGGCAGACTGTGGGACTTCTCAGCCTCCATAATCGTGTGAGCTAATATCTTACAATAAGTCTCTTTCTCAGCTTTTTTTTTTTTTTATTGGTTCTGTGTCTCTGGAGAACCCTGACAAATACAGATTTCTCTCTTAGTCAGTCTGAGTTGCTATAACAGAATACCATAAACGGGAATGGCTTAAACAACAAAAAATTTGTTTCATACAGTTCTGGAGGCTGAGAAATCCAAGACCAAGATGTGGCCAGATCCATTGTCTGGTGAGGGCATTCTTCCTTCTTTGCAGACCAGCCATCTTCATCTTGAATCTCATATGGTGGAGAGAGAGAGAGATCATCTCTCTCATATCTATTCTTTTTTTTTTTTTCCCCAAGGCAGAATAATAATCTGTTGCTTTATTTAACCAGTCCCTATGGATGGACATTTGCATTAATAGATTTTGGCTGTTACAAGTAATGCAGAAGTGAATATCTTTGCACACGTCTCCGTGTCCATCTGTACAAGAGGTTTTATCAAAGATCTGCCTAGAAGTGAAATTTTCATAGTCCTTATCAACGCTTTAAAAATCGTGATACGTTTAAAGAGTACCGGTTCCATCCTAAAAGCAGACAGTTACTCATCAAGTTGAAATTGGGGGACATTTTTTAAACATTTCTTGATCTCTATAGAACCAATCTCTTATTTTACAGAAATTAATGACCCTAAGGAAACTTGCGTGGGTCCTTCAGACACTTCCTACCTCAGCGAGCAGAAACACAGTGGTGACAGCTGGTCAGAGGGTCACTTAGCACAGCAAAGAGATGACAAAGAGGATCGCGGCCCCAGGTACGTGGGTGTGCTCTTGCCACTCACAGCACGCTTTTACCCACTAAGGTGGATGTTATAATTCCTCCTTTGTCCAGAAAAGGAAACTGAGGCTCATAGAGAGGCTTTTTTTTTTCAGGTTTATGAGATAGGTTTTTTTTTTTTAATAGATCTTTATTGGAGTATAATTGCTTCACAATACTGTGTTGGTTTCTGTACCACAACAAAGTGAATCAGCCATATGCATATGCATGTCCCTATATCCCCTCCCTCTTAAGCCTCTCTCGCATCCTCCCTATCCCACCCCTCTAGGTCATCGCAAAGCACGGAGCAGATCTCCCCGTGCTATGCTGCTGCTTCCCACCAGCCAACTATTTTACATCCGGTAGTGTATGTATGTCAATACTACTCTACTTCGCCCCAGCTTCGCCCTCCCACCCCATGTCCTCAAGTCCATTTTCTATGTCTATCTCTTTATTCCTGCCCTGCAACTAGGTTCATCGGTACAATTTTTTTTTTTAGATTCCATATATATGTGTTAGCATATGGTATTTGTTTTTTTCTCTTTCTGACTTACTTTACTCTGTATCTCATATCTATTCTTAAAAGGGCACTAATTGCATTCATGAAGGTCTACCCTCATAACCTAATCACCCCCCAAAAGTCCCACTTCCAAATACTATCACATTGGCAGGTTAGGCTTCAACATATGAAATGGGCGGGGGGGGGACACAAACTTTCAGTCCATAGCACATACCTAGTTACTTTCATTACGTCTGGTTTCATTTTCCCTTTCTGTTGACAATGTACTATTTCTCTCCCACACTTAAACCTTTGCCTGTACATTTTCAAAGAGTGTTTTTAAACACTTGAAAGAATATTATTTTATCAAATTGAGAATAGTAATGTGTGCAGAATAAAAAACAGGCTTGGCTACCTAGGAGAGTTCTATGGAAATCTGCTTTTCTTGACCATGACCCTATTCCAATTCAAAGTCTGGTATCTGGGGGGAAAAAAAACTGATTTTTTAATCTCTATTTAAACTCCATTTAAATTATGCTCAAAATGTCCTATTCTCATCAATCAGAGGAAAAATGCAAATGAGTAATAAATATGAGAAAATGTTCAGCACTCAACTAATCAAAGAAATGCAAAATAAAACAACAAGGTAATAATTTTTACCTACCAAACTTGCAAATGCTTTTTAAATATCAATACTGGATGTTGGCAACGGTGAGATACAACTCATATAACAGTGATCATGGTAGCACAGACTGAAAGATATTTTGGCAATATAGATCATGAGCCTTCAAAACAGTCATAACCTTTGACCTCATAAATTCTCTGCTAGAAATCTAGTACAGAAAATAATGTAGAAAATCAAAGATCTAGGTACAAAAAATTTCAAAGCAGTGGCATAAAAAGAAAAACAAAAAAACTGTCAACATCCTACAATTGATAGTTTTGGTCACGGTTTTCAGGCTGTTTTCAGTAGAGCCCTAGAGTTAAAAATGGGGAACCAGTGGGGCCAGAAAGTGGTCAAGTTGATAGGACTCTGAGCTCTATATTTCAGCTTTTATCTATTTTACATATTGAGCTCCAGTTACGATTCACTTTTTGGTGGGAGGGGTGTGGAGGAGTTAATCATCTGTGAGTGATGTGCAACCAGATTCCCAAAGCTAAGCACAGTTCTTAGCTCATAATAGGTATTCAACAAATAGACGATGTTTGCTGTATATTTAAGGGTTTTTTTCCTGATTAAAAACAAGTTTGAGGGCTTCCCTGATGGCGCAGTGGTTGAGAGTCCGCCTGCCGATGCAGGGGACACGGGTTCGTGCCCCGGTCCGGGAAGATCCCACATGCCGCGGAGCGGCTAGGCCCGTGAGTCATGGCCGCTGAGCCTGCGCGTCCGGAGCCTGTGTTCCGCAACGGGAGAGGCCGCAACAGTGAGAGGCCCGCGTACCGCAAATAAAAAAAATTTAAAAAACAAGTTTGAAAAGTATTATAATCAGTAAATTGAATAAATACCAGAGGTTGGCAAACTGTAGCTGTGAACCAAGCCGGGCCCACCACCTGTTTTTATAAATAAAGTTTTATTAGGACACAGCCACCCACACTCATTCACTTACATGTTGTCTATGGCTACTTTTGTGCTGCAATAGCAGAGTTGAGTAGTTGTGACAGGGACTGTGTGGCCTGCAGTGCTAAAGATATTTACTCTCTGGCCCGTTACAGAGAGTTTGCTGACCCTTGCTCTATATCATATACTGCATGCCGCCATTTGAAAATATGAAAAATATAACATTAATAATAAATGAAAATGTTCACAATGTGATGTTAAGTGTTAAAAGTTCAAAAACAAAAGTGTTGGTGAGAAGGTGAGGTAACAGGAAGTGTCCTATGCCACTGATGAGAGTGTAAATGGTTACCAGCACTTAGGAAAGCAGCTTGGCATCGTCTCCTGAATTCATAAGTGTGCAACCTATAACTGACATCTGCAAGTTGATGTCTGAACAGAATCTTCATTCCTAGCAGTTACACAATGGAAATGAGGGCACATGTGCACTAAAAGGTATATTAAAAGAATGTTCACAACAGCATTATTTGAAATAGGCTCAAACTGGAAACAACCCAAACATTCATCAAAAATAGAGTGGATAAATATATTATGGTAGATTCATAAAATGGGAAAAAATCCTCAGTGCAAATGCATAAACTCTACTCACAACAGGGCTGAATATTGCAAACATAATGCTGAGAAAGAGAAAGCAGGCAAAACAAGAGTATATACAATATGCTTCTAATAATAAATAGAAGCCTAATAATAGGCAAAATTAATTTATGACAGATACTAGGATATCCTTTAACTTTGGGGGAAATGGAGAGGATACACATTTGTAGGGGGCTTTAAGAGAGGTTTCAGAGGGGCTAGTAACCTTTCATTTCTTTACCTGGGTGGTGGTTACATGGCCATTTTCACTTAGCAATAATCTATTGATTTGTGCACTTTTCAGTGTATATTTCAAAATTTTATTTTTACAAATGCTTTAAAATGAATGTATAATATGGTCCTAATTTGGTTGAAGAAAGAAAGTATGAGACTGTATGTGTGAGTGCACCAAAAAAGCAACCTATAGAACTACATCAAAATCTTGAGAAACTGGAACTGCAAAAAAAAAAAAAAAAATACCTAGGAATAAATATAACCAAGGAGGTAAAAGACCTGTATTCATAAAATTGTAAAACAGTGATGAAAGAACTTGAAGATAACACAAACAATGGAAAGATACACTATGCTCATGGATTGGAAGACTTAATATTGTTGAAATGGCCATACCACTCAAGGCAATGTACAGATTCAACAGAATCCCTATCAAAATACCAATGGCATTTTTCACAGAACTAGAACAAATAATTCTAAAATTTGTATGGAAAAACAAAAGACCTCGAATAGTCAAAATAACCTTGAGAAAGAACAAAGCTGGAGGTATCACAATCCCTGATTTCAAACGATACTACAAAGCAACAGTAATCCAAATAGTATGGTACTGGCCCAAAAACAGACACATAGATCAATGGGACAGAATAGAGAACCCATAAATGAGCCCACACTTATATGGTCAATTAATCTACAACAAAGAAGGCAAGAATATATGATGGGGAAAAGACAACTTCTTCAATAAATGGTGCTGGGAAAACTGGAAAGCTACATGCAAAACAATCAAACTGGACTACTTTCTCACACCCTATACAAAAATAAACTCAAAATGTATTAAAGACTTAAATGTGAGACCTGAAACCATAAAACGCCTAGAAGAAAACATAGGCAGTATACCCTTTGATACTAGCCTTAGCAATAATTTTTTGGATATGTCTCCTCAGGCAAGGGAAATAAAAGCAAAAATAATCAAATGGAACTACCTCAAACTAAAAAACTTTTGCACAGTGAAGGAAACTATCAATAAAATGAAAAGGCAGCCTACTGAATGGGAGAAGATGCTTGCAAATGATATATCTGATAAGAGGTTAATATCAAAAATATACAAAGAACTCATAAACTCAACATCAAAAAACCAAAACCTCAATTTAAAACTGTGCAGAGGGGACTCCCCTGGTGGTCCAGTGGTTAGGACTCCATACTTCCACTGCAGGGGGCAGGGGTTCGATCCCTCGCCAGGGAACTAAGATTCCACATGCTGCACAGTGTGCACCCCCCCCAAAAAAAATAGAAGTGTGCAGAGGACCTGAATAGACATTTGTCCAAAGAAGACACAGAGATGGCCAATAGACACAAGAAAAGATGCTCAACATCACTAATCATCAGGGAAATGCAAATCAAAACCACAATGAAATACCACCTCACACCTGTCAGAATGGCTATCATCAAAAAGACAACAAATAATAAGTGTTGGCAAGGATGTGGAGAAAAGGGAATCCTCACGCACTGTTAATGGGAATGTTAATTGGAGCAGTACGGAGGTCTCTCAAAAAATTAAAAACATACGATCCAGCAATTCCACTTCTGGGTATTTTCCAAAGAAAACAAAAACACTAATTTGAAAAGATATATGCAGCCCTATGTTCATTGCAGCATTATTTACAATAGTTAAGATATGGAAACAACCTAATTGCCAATCAGTAGATGAATGGATAAAGATGTGGTACACACACACACACACACACACACACACACAAAATGGAATATTATCTAGCCATTAAAAAAAAGAATGAAATCTTGCCATTTGTGACTACATGGATGAACCCAGTGAGTATTATGCTAAGTAAAACAAGTCAGAGAAAGAAAATATCATATGATTTCACTTATATGTGGAATCTAAAAAACAAAACAAATGAAAAAGCATAACAAAACAGAAGCAAGGTCATAGATACAGAGAACAAACAGGTGGTGTCTAAAGGGGAGTGACCTGGGAGATGAGTAAAATAGGCAAGGGAGATTAAGAGGCACACATTTCCAGTTATAAAATAAATGTCAGGGGACTTCCCTGGTGGTCCAGTGGTAAAGAATCTGTCTTCCAATGCAGGGGATGCGGGTTCGATCCCTGGTCAGGGAACTAGGATCCCACAAGGGGCAACTGAGCCCTCGCGCCACAACTACTGAGCTCAGGCCCCTTAACTAGAGAACCTGTGTGCCGCAAACTACAAAGTCCATGTGCCCTGGCACCCGCGTGCCACAACTATACAGCCCACGCGCTCTGGAGCCTGTGCCCCACAACTAGAGAGAGAAAACGTGCATGCCACAACTAGAGAGAAGTCCACACACAGCAATGAAAGATCCTACATGCCTCAGTGAAGATCCCATGCCACAACTAAGACCCGGCACAGCCAAAAATAAATAAATAAATAATTTTTTTTTAAAAAAGCTATTAAAATAAATGAGTCAAAATGTACAGCTTGGAAAATATAGTCAATAATATTGTAATGTCTTTGTATGGTGACAAATGGTAACTAGAGTTACCATGGTGATCATTTTACAATATCTAGAAATACTGAATAACTACGTTGTGCACCTCGAACTAACATAGTGTTTTATGTCAATTATACTTAAATTTTTAACATAATAATAAAATGAGGAAAAAAATTGTCCTATGTTTGGACATTGAGGTTGTTTCCAATGTTTTTGTGACTTCAAATAATACAACCTTGTGATATTGGTATAATATTTAAATATAATACTTGAATATAAAATCACAAATACAAATATTTGTATTTGAAAAAAACCTTGAGAAATTGGATTATGACTGCTTTCATTTTTTTCCTCTATACACTGTTCAAAATTCTCTACAATGTTTAAAACATGACAAACCTCTAAGAATGATAGCCGGGGCTTCCCTGGTGGCGCAGTGGTTGAGAATCTGCCTGCTAATGTAGGGGACACGGGTTCGAGCCCTGGTCTGGGAGGATCCCGCATGCCGCAGAGCAACTAGGCCCGTGAGCCACAATTTCTGAGCCTGCGTATCTGGAGTCTGTGCTCGGCAACGAGCGGCCGCGATAGTGAGAGGCCCGCGCACCGCGATGAAGAGTGGCCCCCGCTTGCCACAACTAGAGAAAGCCCTCACACAGAAACGAAGACCCAACACAGCAAAAATAAATAAATTAATTAATAAACTCCTACCCCCAACATCTTCTTTAAAAAAAAAAAAAAAAGAATGATAGCTGCGACGCAGATATCCAGAATTCCCATTTCTAAAGTTGAAAGAAATAGGCAAAAAGAAGGAAAATTAGCAAAGAATACATAGCGAACATTAAAAATTCAGCTGATACTCCCAACTAGGAGCACACGGACTAGAAGTGAGGGAAAGCCAGGGGGAGCCAGGGAACATCCCCTCTGGAGGGCCTTCCCCCACACTGCTGAATGATATCCTACATCCCAAGTCAGTGGAGTGGCCTAAGTTTACATAGCAATAGGAGTATATACACCACAGAAATTGGCAAATGCTACAAATCAGACCTTGACTTATTGCTTTATTGATCATCTAGGCTTAAGAAAATGATGGAGAAAAATGTTAATCATGCATTAAAATTAAATATGTATTTATAAAAATCACCCCCCCAAATTAAGGAAATATTCTTCCAGGACTCAAAAGCTATTATCCAGGGCTTCCCTGGTGGTGCAGTGGTTAAGAATCCGCCTGCCAATGCAGGGGACACAGATTCAAGCCCTGGTCCAGAAAGATCCCACACGCCACGGAGCAGCCCATGCACCACAACTACTGAGCCTGCGCTCTAGAGCCCGCCAGCCACAACTACTGAGCCCACATGCCACAACTGCTGAGACCCGTGCACCTAGAGCCTGTGCTCTGCAGCAAGAGAAGCCACCGCAATGAGAAGCCTGCTCACTGCAACGAAGAGTAGCTCCCGCTCGCCGCAACTAGAGAAAGCCCACACGCAGCAACGAAGACCCAACGCAGCCAAAAATAAATAAATAAAATTTAAAAAACAAAAAAACAAAAGCTATTATCCAATCCAGCAAAGGAGTCGCTCATATCATGGACCCACATCCCTACATATGTCTTTGGTTATTTCACTTCCATCTTACTAGTTAACATAAAGGAAAACATCAGCCAACATTTATGCTGGAACTACACTTTTTGGTCAATAGCAACCGTAAGTTGGCTACAGATATAAGCATTCAGCACAAATCAGCAAAAACATACTGTGAAAATCAATCAGCTCTATGGAATTTACAAGAGTATTGCTTATTTTGTCTTTATTTGTAAATTGTGTGCTACACATCCTTTATATCAGTAATAGTGATAATAAATATACAAACATGTATGCATCCATCTTCCCAGAGAGTCGGTTGTTAAGCATTTACCAGCACACCACTGCCTAAAAACATTTTTTTCTCAGTAGAAGGAAGTTATTAGCATAAACGTGATTTGCAGATGTAGCCACAGCTGAAGAAGCCAAAGAGCTGATGGGACGAGGCCACTAAAGCAAAAAAGGTAAAGGTAAAAAGTACCTCTTTCAAACTAGGGCTAAGGGAGAGTAAACAACCAACATTTTGTACCCTGTATGGAGGGAATCTGTAGGAGGTTAAGTCCTCATTTTTCAGGTTCTGCCACAGGTAGAGAAAGAAAATAAGAAATCCGAAAGCAAGAAAGTTAAAAGGTCTTCTCTATAATTAACTTAACAGGTAAATTAAGGTGCATAGATTCCCAGGGGCTCAGATAAAAAGAAGTGGCGTCCTCCAGCATCTACCTAATTCTCTGCACCCTTTGCTATTCATCCAATAAATTGCACTTTCTCCTCTAATGAGATTGTGACTTAATGTGGAAAACCTGATTTCCTTTGCATTTAAACAGTACTTTATAATTTTCAAATACAATTATATTATCTCATTTGATTCTCATAACAACTTTTTTTTTTTTTGGGTGTGTTGGGTCTTCGTTTCTGTGCGTGGGCTTTCTCCAGTTGCGGCGAGTGGGGGCCACTCTTCATCGCGGTGCGCGGGCCTCTCACTGTCGCAGCCTCTCTTGTTGCGGAGCACAAGCTCCAGACGCGCAGGCTCAGTAGCTGTGGCTCACGGGCCTAGTTGCTCTGCGGCATGCGGGATCCTCCCAGACCAGGGCTCGAACCCGTGTCCCCTGCATTGGCAGGCAGATTCCCAACCACTGCGCCACCAGGGAAGCCCTGATTCTCATAACAATTTTTATGAAGCAGGAATGGCTAAATTTTAAGGGAAAAAAATTCCCAGGGAAAACTTACTATTTTTGTGTGCTTAATTTAATCATGGTTTTAAAACCAGGCCCAAGAAAAATGCTGTATTTCTTTTAAGTGTATTCATACCTGGTTCCTTAAAGATTTTGGTATGGTTTTGTTTCTAAAGCACTTGCCCTTTATCATTCTTCCTGGGAAAGAAGACAAAACCACCTGATTACAATTAACTAAAGGGCAGCCATTAATTTTTTTAATTTATTTTTTCACTTTTATTTATTTATTTATCTTTATACAGCAGGTTCTTATTTGTTATCTATTTTATTTATCTATTAGTGTATATACGTCAATCCCAATCTCCCAATTCATCCCACCATCAATTTAGTCCTTGATCTAAATTTTCTTCCTTAGTATAGAAACATGAACACAGTGTGTGCTCAAGTAAATTAGGTAAGAATGGTTTCCCCAGACTGCCTTGCTTGGGTGACATAACAAACACCACACTGGAGGGAGGCACATCATGAATTGTACATGACTAGAAAATTCCCAAGAAGCCTCATGAAGGCAGGTGATTCAGAGGCAGTGAGAAAATAAGTAGGTACAGTTCCTTCTCAGAGAGAAGGGGTGGGGAGAGAGAATCGAAGGAAAGAGGGAGGGCAGGATGGAAAGAAAGAAATGCCCAGGACTTCCCTGGTGGCACAGTGGTTAAGAATCCGCCTGCCAATGTAGGGGATACGGGTTTGAGACCTGGTCCGGGAAGATCCCACATGCCGCAAAGCAACTAAGCCCATGTGCCACAACTACTGGACCTGCGTTCTAGAGCCCACAAGCCACAACTACTGAGCCCGTCTGCCGCAACTGCTGAGGCCTGCGCACCTACAACCCGTGCTCCACAACAAAGAGAAGCCACCGCAATGAGAAGCCCATGAACCGCAACAAAGAGTAGCCCCTGCTCGCCGCAACTAGAGAGAGCCCGCGCACAGCAATGAAGACCCAACACTGCCAAAAATAAGTAAATAAATAAATAAATTTATTAAAAAAAGAAAGAAGAAATGCCCATTCATTGAATCCCTACCACATGTTCCAGGAACCTTCACAGACTTCATGTACTGAATCTTCAGACAATCTGACTTGGTTATCATAAGTCCCATTTTACAGATGAAGAAACTGAGATTCAGCGAGAGGTTAATTGCTCGATAAATAACAAATTAGTTAAAGATGTATCTGTGGGGCTTCCTTGATGGCACAGTGGTTGAGAATCTGCCTGCCAATGCAGGGGACATGGGTTCGAGCCCTGGTTTGGGAAGATCCCACATGCTGCGGAGCAACTAGGCCCGTGAGCCACAACTACTGAGCCTGCGCGTCTGGAGCCCATGCTCCACAACAAGAGAGGCCACAACAGTGAGAGGCCCGCACACCGCGATGAAGAGTGGCCCCCGCTCGCTGCAACTAGAGAAAGCCCTCGCACAGAAACGAAGACCCAACACACCCAAAAGTAAATAAATAAATAAATACATACATTTATTATTTTTAAAAAAAGATGTATCTGTGATTTCAAAGACCATTCTTTACGTCTAGAACAGGGATTCGCAAAGTGTGGATACCAACCAGCAGCAGCAGAGGCACCTGGAACTTGCTAGAAATGCAACTTCTCAGGACCCACCTCAGACCTTCTGAATCAGAAATTACACGGGTGGGGCCCACAATCTGTGTGTTAACGAGGCCCCTGCTGTTATTCTGGTACACACTAAAATTTGAGAACACCTGGCCTAGAGCAGAAGTCAATAAATATTTTCTGTAAAGGATCAGATAGAAAATATTGCAGGCTTTTCAGGCCAGGTGATCTGTGTTGCAGCTACTCAATTCTGCTGTCACAGCTCAGAAGTAGCCATATACAATACATAAGCAAATGAGTGTGACTCTGCTCCAATAAAACTTTAATTACAGACAATGAAATCTGAATTTGATATCATTTTCACGTGTCACGAAATGGTATTCTTCTTTTGACAATTAAAAATATGAAAACCATTCTTATCCCAAGGGCCGTACAAAAGCAGGCTGTGGGCTGGATTTGACCTGCGGGCCATAGTTTGCAACGCCTGCTCTAAAGCTGGACTCGCTACCTACTAACAGAGAACTCTATAATTAGAACAGAGACACAAAGGCAACTCTCATACAAGGTAAAACGTTGCAAAACTCTCTAGGGTCCAATGGAGGCAGGCAGCCCATGTGGCAATTAGTGACAATCTGTGTGGGCCTTTCATGATGGCAACAAGTAGGGACAATGAAGATATGCAGAAGGAATGGCTTGGATAAAGGGGTGAGGACTGGCGTATACAAGGTACCCCCTTCCAATATGCCCACTTCCACCCAAAATATTTCAGTCTCTTGAACTAAAAATGTTTTGGGGAATTGTAACATGTAAAATGTGTTTCAATGCTTCTGTGAGCACCAGCTAACCTAAAGCATTGAGAAAGGGACAAACTGAAATCACAGCTTCCTGTGCTAAAACCGTTATCAGTGATATATTCTTCTCTCCCTACAGGTCATGAGTTGGGAGGAGGGTATCTTATTTCCTACCACAAGTTATTTCTGGGTGCAAGTTCAACTGTATGAAATATGCTCCCAAGTATACAATGCAAGAAATAATTCTCTTGAGATAGTTTCTAGGTATACAAATTCATTCCCTTGAGATATGTTTTGTTTTCCTAATTCTTTTTTTTTTGCATCACACGGGCCTCTCACTGTTGTGGCCTCTCCCGTTAAGGAGCACAGGCTCCGGACGCGCAGGCCCAGCGGCCATGGCTCACGGGCCCAGCCGCTCCGCGGCATGTGGGATCCTCCCGGACCGGGGCACGAACCCGTGTCCCCTGCATCGGCAGGCAGACTCTCAACCACTGCGCCACCAGGGAAGCCCTGTTTTCCTAATTCTTTACATACCATCAAGTCAAGTTGTTGTTTATTTTCAAACACAAGAGATCCCTTTATGATCATAAATTAGTCCCATTTCAGAGAGTGGTGGTTTTTTTTCAGGTTACACATTTTCATTAGATTTGCTTCAATACCAGCTATTAAGAGAAAATTCTATCCAGTCTGGTAATATTTCCAAGAAAGAAGGCAAATTGTCAAGTTTTAAGGAATAGTAATTTCCTCTCCTGATCGATTTCCAACTTCAGATAGCAAAGTCATTAAGAGACCACGTTCTGAAGTCAAAGCCTCTGGGCCCAAACCCCTCGTCTTCCACTTAACAAGCTCTCTGACCTTGACAAATTACTTTTTTCTCAGAGCCTCGGTTTCCCTAACAGTAAAATGGGAAAAAGTAATTGCAGCCACCTCTGGTTATGTAAGTGTTTGCACAGTACAGAAAAAGGGACTCAGATAGTTTTAACCGTCATTATTATTTCCCAGTGATCCCTTTCCTCCAAAGCTAAACAAGTCTACCTCTCTTTTTTTGAGCTAAAATATTCCCTTCATTCGACCTTTTGATGTGGCCACAAGTTCAAGACAGGACCTGCCGAGTAAGATCTTCCATGGCCCCTTCTCCCTCCTTCCTCCATCACTTGGACCCTGGAGGGATGAGAAACTCATCCAAGCTGGGGGAAGCAAAGGCATAAAGACCTGAAGCTTCACTGCCTATTAACCTCGCTGAAGTGCCATTTCCTTCCTTCCTTCCTTCCCTCCTCCCTTCCTTCCCTGTGCAGCATGCGGCATCTTAATTCCCCGACCAGGGATCAAACCGCACCCCCTGCCGTGGAAGCGCAGAGTCTTACCACTGGACCGCCAGGGCAGTCCACTGGGGACAAGGATGAGTGGGGACTAAATGAGATGAGGGGCTGCAGAGTTCTTTGCACAGCACCTGCCACCCTGCAAACCAAACAAACGACAGTTCTGCGTGTCCTGATCATTAGGACCCGTGTTCTCACACCCACTCGATGGTCACCTGCAAAGTCGCGTGCGTATTCACTAACAGCGGCACCAATTTGCAGTCAGTGCTTTCATCTGTCCGATTACCATCCAGCAGAATCTGCTGCTGTGGGCTTTCCCCACACACACGCACCCCCACCCCCCACCCAAGTAACACTGACATTGACATTCCTTTACTCATTACCATTCTCCTCTCCTGACTCATTGGTCAGGAACCACAAGTTCCCAGGCTGGTATGAATAAGGAACGGGCTTGGTGGGAGGATGGAGAGCTTGCCATCCCCCACCCCTTCTGGTTCACCTTCCTCCTCCCTGCTCTGCCACACCTGGTACTTCTTTCTTCACACAAATCACACTTTGTTGCAATTATCTCTTGAATTAAACACTTTCTCCACACTCTGTGAACTCCGTCAGAACATAGACTGGATCTTTCATCCCTGGATTTGCACTGTCTAGCTCCTAGGTTTCTTAAATGATTTAATGATATTATTTATTAAGGTCTGAGAATAAGCACCTCATTCAAAAGTACACCAGCACTGCGCGGGTTCAATCCCTGGTCGGGAAACTAAGATCCCACAAGCCACGCAGTGTGGCCAAAAAACCCCCACAAACAAACAAAAAACACCAGCACACATGCTATATAAATCTATATTTGTACTTATAAGCTTTTCCACAGACCATTACTCTAACCGGGTTTTTTCTCACTGAATCATTTCATTTGCCCAGCAGGATTCCCCCAAATCCTCTCTTTCCCAAAGTACAATGTGGCTGCTAGCATTCCATTATGTAAAACAAATATAGGGTGCTCCCTAGGATGCTTTAAGTCGTGTCCCCCAGTGGCCTGAAAGGGGCAACACCTCGCCCCATAACTGCTTCCTCTGGAAGAGACCTCACGGAAGGGAGGAATTGGTGCCATTCTCCAGGGAGCAGAAAACGAGGATCCAGGAGCATGTCTACACAGCCCGTTGGCTTTCTTTCCCAGATTTGCCTCCAAATGAGCATTTCTTAACTTCCTTAAGTGAGACCTCCCTACACCTTGTTATCCCATGTGGCCCACGTGTATTCAGACTAAAGAGAGGCACCAAGTGCCCGAGATCCTCCACATCCCTGAGGGAATCAAAGCCACAGGGCCATGTCACAGCCTGCCACACCCCCTTGCCCCCAGCTGTGCAGGGCAAGAATGCTGTTTCCAAAGCAACTGCAACATTGTGCTTTATCGATGCTGCAGGCAAACAGCTCCACGTGCACACATGCAAACACACAGTCACACACCAGTATGGGCACACTTAGGCAGGCACAACTAATGACATATGCACACACCCGGACACGGATCCCCTGTATTGTGGAAGCATATGTATCTTTTAATAAGAGACAGATATTTTATTTCTTACTCTGGCCAGAGAAGTTAGCTTTCCAAGGATATACTTAGTTGATTTCATATCTGTCCTTTAATATTTCTTACAAGTAGCCTGCAGGAAATTGAAACTCGATGCTTTGTACCTATTTGTAAGTGTCTGCTGATCCCATTAGTCCAACCTATCTCCCCTGTTAGCTGGGAAGGGCTGAGAAGGTAGGGATTATACCTGGCTGGAGATGTGGGCCCCTTTCTCCTAAGGCTTCAGTTTGTGCCCTCAAATGAGCAATCCATCACCCATGCTATTTCTTCCTCTTCTTCTCTTTCTGTCTTCTTCCCTAATGCTCTGCTCTTGTTGGAATTCCCCTCCCAGGAAAGTCGGAAAGCCGAATCCATCTCCACGTGTGAGATCCTGGCGGCTGAGTGTGAGTCTGGGGCAGAGCAAGGAGAACGATGTTGGACCTACAAAGTCTCAAATCTACATGGGGCAGGCCCAGGGGCCAAAAATGGGCTCTGAAGAGCTGGGTCTGCACCTGAGGTCAGGCAAGACAGAGCAGCGTGTCTGGGAGGAAGAGGTGGGCAACGGCCCAGCGCTGATGTGCAAGGCAACAGGCACCTTTGCAGAACTGGAAAAGGGCGCCCCCTTTGGGCTTGACATGGGAAGCTGTGCTGGATTTCAGCTCCCACCTACCCACCCACCCACTCCTGGTGGCCCTGGGCGAGGGTCAAACCTGTAAGAGTGGGGTCCACAGCCTCGCCCAAGGGCCAAGGCAGCCATGGTTCACACACACTCTCTCTCCACGATCTCTTTTCCACACACTCCACAATCAGATTCCTGAGACCAAACGTCCTCTCCACCTGAAGCATCAAAATTCTTTTTTTTTTTGCGTTATGCGGGCCTCTCACTGTTGTGGCCTCTCCCATTGCGGAGCACAGGCTCCAGACGCGCAGGCTCTGGACGCGCAGGCTCAGCGGCCCAGCCGCTCCACATGTGGGATCCTCCCGGACCGGGGCACGAACCCGCGTCCCCTGCATCGGCAGGCGGACTCCCAACCACTGCGCCACCAGGGAAGCCCCCAAAATTCTTAAAGAGAGCTCTGTTCTGTGCATGAAAAACCAACGAGCAAGTAGTACTTTTTTTTTTTTTTGCAGTACGCGGGCCTCTCACTGCTGTGGCCTCTCCCATTGCGGAGCACAGGCTCCAGATGCGCAGGCTCAGCGGCCATGGCTCACGGGACCAGCCGCTCCGCGGCATGTGGGATCTTCCCGGACCGGGGCGAACCCGTGTCCCCTGCATCGGCAGGCGGACTCTCAACCACTGCGCCACTAGGGAAGCCCAAGCAAGTAGTACTTTTGAGAGTCAGTGTGGTCAGGAGCCCAGGTTCCAAAGCAAGGAGCCCTGAGTTCTCACCCTGCCTGGCCATTGACCGTGAGACATGAGGCAAATTACTCAACCCGGCTGTGCGTTTTCCTCATCTCTACCCTGGGGAGCTAATAGTTCCTACTTCCCTGGGTGGTTATGAGGATGAAATGAGGGCACACATATCAAGCTCTTAGCACCTAACACGTAGTAAGCATTCAACAAATATCACGTACTATTACTTACCTGAATTAACTCCAAATTTAAATTTTCCAAAGTTACTGGTGGATTTGGTTACATATATATATAAAGTAATAGGCACTCTTTCCCTGTCTGCCCACCTTCAGCATATATGTTTTTTAAAATGTTTATTGGAGTATAGTTGCTTTACAATGTTGTGTTAGTTTCTACCGTACAGCAAAGTGAATCAGTTATATGTATACATATATCCCCTCTTTTTTGAATTTCCTTCCCATTTAGGTCACCACAGAGCATTGAGTAGAGTTCCCTGTGCTATGCAATAGGTTCTCATTAGTTATCTATTTTATACATAGTATCAACAGTGTATATATCAGCACATATTTTTTTAACATCTTTACTGGAGTATAATTGCTTTACACTGTTGTGTTAGTTTCTGCTGTATAACAAAGTGAATCAGCTACACGTATACATGTATCCCTATATCTCTTCCCTCTTGCATCTCCCTCCCACCCTCCCTATCCCACCCATCAGCACATATTTTTAAGGCACTCATTCTATGAGAAGTTTATGGTCAATATCCAGAAAGCGGGGCTTAGAGATGAGGCTGACCTTGAGCAGGGGCAGACGGGGGGCGGGGGGGGGATCAGTCCAGTTGGAGCTTTAACATAGGGTAATAAGTTTATCTATTAGAATGATGAACAAGTCTTGACTCTACAAAGATAAAAGTCTTGACTCTACAAAGTACAGATTCTACAAGTGAAAAGGTGACAAGCAATAAACTACAATTCCACTTTTAGAGGCTGCCAATGAAAACATTTTGAACCAAGAAATGGAAAAACCACTGAGTCAATGTTTTTCCCTGTTTCCTTATGTCTGGTGCTATTATGGAATTTGCTTATATGATACATGCACAGCATGCCTTAAGGCCACCATTAATGTCAACATCAACCATGCATATGGCATTTCTTCCTAAAACTGTCCCTGAATTTCCAAGTCTGGCTTAGGTGTTCCCATCTTTTCCTCTTACATCAGTAGATTAAATTGTTTGCTTATTTATATCCTCCACTAGACTCCAAGCTCCAGGATGGCAGGGCCATTGTTTTGTTTTGGCACTGTGCCCTTAACGCCTAGCACAGCCCCTGGCACCCAGTAGGCTTCAATATTCTTGTAAGTGAATGAATGATGCTGATAGAGGGGATGCGTCAGTGTTTTTGAGAGGACTGTGGATGCGTGTGGGCACTGAGTGGTGTGTATAAGAGGGGATTCTTGGCCCAGCTCCCAGCCAGATCCGGGCAACCAAACAAGTAATCATTTCCATTCAAAGACAAGGAAAAGAGGACTCTAGAATGTCATAAAGTGGAGGGGTGCATTCATTAATGGATCAAACAAACCAACGTGCAAAAGAAAAATTAACTTACAGACATTTCTGGAGTACATATCCACAAAGCTCAGAATGCATGTAGTGACACAAATCCCAGCTGTGAGTGTATGATTTGGACCAAGAAACTCTGCACACGCGCCTTGGCCAGAGCAGAGAGAGAAGTTAGCACAGGAAGACCAGACTGGACCCGCTGCAGGCAGGAGGGACGCCAGTGTGGATTTAAGCCCGGTGCCAACATTCATGGCTGCCCTTGGCTGCAGTCCAGCTGCGGGCCTGCATCTGATAGGGTGAGGGTTCCGAGCAGGGACGTGGCTGGAGGAGGGGTGCGGGAAAGGCCTGCAAAGGCTGCTGGGAAGCCCAAGTGCCCAGTGGAGGTGGGGGGAGGGGAGGCCAGGAAATAGGAGGAAGTTTAGACAGCATCGTTCCCTGGGGCACTGGCCGCTTCTAGGTCACAAGCAAGAACTGCTAGCAGAACAGAAACTTGGCTGAAAAAAAAAAATGTTTTTGAAGCTGCTGAGTGAACCTTGCCTCTTTAAGTGCAGCCAGTTCCCTTACTGTGATCTCAAAGTGGCAGTGGGCAACCTCTGCACTATCTTTGGAGCAGCATTCTCTAGGCCAGGCTACTGGACAGAACTGGGAGGTGGGTCACTGGGAGACTTCTTATGGGAGAACCTTTTGGAGGCAATCAGTCAGTCAACAAATGCCTGCCAGGCACCTCTGGTGTGTGGTGGGACCTAGGAATCTAAAGGGAGGTTTCAGATCCAGCTGGTGAGTTCAGACCTGAGGCAGATAACAAACAGTATAAGTGAAACCCAGCTGCCAACTGAGGCCACCCAGGGCATGCATCCTATCACATCCTAGATGCTCTTGCTTTTCTGAAAATATCCACACTCAGACCCTTCCTCGATTTCCTTTTAAAAGCAAAACCAAAGAAGTCTGTGTGCTTAGGGGAAATGGAAAGTTTAGGTGGGTGGAGCAAAGCAAAGAACTTAAAATTAAACACTGGATATCTTGTGCTTTAGATTCCTTTGCCTTCAGCAGTCACTTGACTCCACAAGGGAGCACCAGGCTGAGACAGGCCTCTGGTTCTCCTTCCTCCTTCCTCTTTCCATCTTTCTCTCTCACCTCCTCACTTCTTGATTACCCTTGGGAACTTCAAATGCCCTTCCTTCTATCTTGCAAAATGATGGACTCTTTCCAGTTTCCACTCCCCAACACATCTCCGGGTCCACTTTTTTTTTTTAGTAAATATTTTATTTGAACTAAATTAAACTTTAACTTTGTAGCCACCTGTATTCATTATCACTGAAATCTAGCAAACTCCCATTGAAACTTAAGTTGCCCGTAGAGAAGTTGTAACTGGAATGTTCAAGACAGTCTAAAGTTTTGAAAAAAAAATCATGCATCCCGTGGATGCCCCAAAACACGGCTCATCCACAACCCTCCTCTTTGTTGCCTCTTTCCATGCTGGGACTGTGGATTAGTCTAACCCCATATTCTCCTTCCTCTTTTCACTTGATCTCTCACCTATATATATGTCCATGAAGAACTTAACTGCAATGGAACTTTCAGGGTGGTTTTGTAGGAATTCTTTGGTTTGTCCATCAGCCTCCAAATGTCCCCAAAGAGTCATGCCCTCTGGTCCAAGCAAAGCCCACAGAAGTCGATTTAATGGAAATGGTTGCCCCTCTGTCATTTTGTGAAATTCCAATCAAAGCCAGAGCCAGGGTTGAGCTGACTCCAGGTAGTAAGTTAGGGAAGGTGTGACTTGCTTGGTGACGGCAGCAAACAGCCTCCGGGTCCACTTTTGAAAAAACATGTTTAGCTGAACCCGGCACTTGCCACGATCCTTTAGGCAGAAGTGGTTGGTTAATAACATCATTTCTCTTCTCACATCAGGATCAAGTATTATCTCTTCCCTGGTCTCCCAACCTCCAGACTCTCATCAATTCTAAATGAGACTTCCTAAAACATCACTTTTATCAGCTCACTTCTTAGCTGTTGAAAGCCAAAGTTCATCACCTTCTCCCAAATTTTCTTTTCTGTCCATGTTCCCAGTCTCATAAGCATCCATCCAAATGCCCAAGCCAGAGTACTGATATTTTCTACTCTCTCTCCCCATATCCAGTTGGCCACCAAAACCATTAGATTCTCAGGACTTCCCTGGTGGCACAGTGGTTAAGGCTCCATGCTCCCAATGCAGGGGGCCCGGGTTCAATCCCTGGTCAGGGAACTAGATCCCACATGCATGCCGCAACTAAGAGTTTGCATGCCACAACTAAGAAGCCAGCAAGCCTCAACTAAGACCCAGTGCAACCAAAAAAAAAAAAGATAAAACCATTAGATTCTCCCTCTGAAATGTTTCTTGATCAAGAATAATGGTCCAGATGGGTAGTTCAGTGGAAGGAAGGCAGATGCTATGACTAAGCCCTACTAGAAACACATGGGATGGGAAAAAGGAGGTTTCCCAAAAGAGGTATGATGGGCAAGTAAAACTCATGACAGCATCTCAGCAAGCAATCCAGGGGCTGTGATGCTCATGAGTCTTGAGAACTGGCTTCATAAAAGTGTATACAGAGAATCAAGCCACGATCAACAGAACCAGCCCCTCGGAGAGGGATTGGAAAGATCAGATTGGGGCGGGCGTTGGGGGAAGGAGGTATGTCCTAGAGAAAGAGATTGAGGCACAAGTCCATTATCAGAACTAGGGCAGCCATAACAAAGTACCAGACTGGGTGGCTTAAACAACAGAAATTTATCTTCTCACAGCTCTGGAGGCTGGAAGTCCAAAATCAAGGTGTAAGCAGGGTTGGCTTCTTTTGCAGTCTCTCTCCTTAGCTTGTAGATGGCCATCTTCTCCCCTAGTCTTCACATGGTCTTCCCTCTGTATGTGTTTGAGTCGTAATCTCCTTGTCTTATAAGGACACTAGTCATATTGGATTAGGATCCACCCTAATGGCCTCATCTTAACTTAATTACCTCTTTAAAGACCTATCTCCAAATACAGTCACATTCTGAAGTGCTGGGGGTTAGGACTTCAACATATAAATTTGGGGGTAGGGGGAACACAGTCAGCCCATAACAAGGGGCCACAGTCAGAACCAAACTGTCAACAGCAGGATGACTTGGTGATGAATCTGAGAGAAGTAGCCAGAGGCACTCAGGAGCCTCCTGTGGCCTCCAGCCAACTATGCTCCCCAGGCCCTTCTCATTTATGACACTTTTATTTTTTATTGACTGACTTCTGAGCTGGAGTTGGTTAGGGGCTTTGAAGCATCATCAATGATCAAAGCAGAATTAACTCAGTCACTGCAAAATGTATTCCATTCACAACTGAAGACTAAAAAAATCTTCCCTCGTCATCTAGAAAGCAGAAGGGCAGGTTTCTTTGGCCATGGTAGTGAGTTACCTGGAACTGAAGTCTTGGTTTTTATATCACAAAACTCCAAACACGGCCATGCTCTCATTGAAGGCTCTGAGAAAGAATCTGTTCCAGGCCTCTAGTCATCTTCAACCTGACATTTATACATGAACTGCATTTCCTATGGGATGTGGGTACATTTTATTGTGATTGATGGGATGCAAGAAGGTGCTTCACAAAGTGAGAGTGCCTAGGGCCTCTTGTGCACATGGAGATCTTAAAACGGCCAGCCTTTGCAGCCTGCGGCCCCCATGTCAAGAGAATTCTAGCCACAACTCCCTAGTTGTGGAGTTTTGCATTCGGTGGACTTCAAGGTCTCTATAAAACTCCCTGCCTGCAGACAGGGAGCCCCAATTCACCTTGCCCTTGAAGGCCTTTCACATGGATTTCCTGCCAAAATGCACCCCACTGGAGCAACCTCAAGATGGCCCTGACCTCCAGGGTGGCAGCCAGCAGCCCCGTAGGGGCAGAGGAAAGTGGGCAGTAACCGGGGTAAATGCCTCTGTCGGGAGCAGCCTGTGGCACCTAAAGTCACAGCTCCCATCCAGCCTCCTGGAAGGAGAGAAGGAGGGAGCCTGAGATACTGCATTCCCTTGTCACTCTCAGGGAAGCAATTCTTTAGGTCATCAGTCAAAAGCCTCCTTGGAAATAAGAAACGGGCCTGAACACCAGGTCGTTTAAAAAGATATTTACTGTGAAATGTAGAGGCAGTAGTGCCTTTCCAGAGTCGAGACAGACGCTCAGCATGAATTATGTCGGCTAAGTCTGGTGAAGCAGGCGGCAAGTACCTGGGTAGAAATGACATACGACCTCGAAACCATCACTACAAACAAAGGCCTGGGAGGAAAGAGCACACGTGTGGGGGGCAAGGACATTGGTCCCCAGGACTGTGGAAAGGGACCACAGGGAGCCCATGGCCCAGGGCAGATGCTAGTCCTGGTGGCACTCCCCAGAGGGTCTTCAGCCCTGGGTGAAGAGTGAGGCTAAACTCATTACAAGGCAAATGGAAGATGACAGCTGAAATGACTTGTTGTCTGAAATCTGCTTTGAAACACCCCCCCCAAAAAAAAAAAAAATATATATATATATATATATATATATATCAGGGGATGGATAGATAAAACAAGATATTGAGGGAATTCCCTGCCAGTCCAGTGGATAAGACTCCACGCTCCCAATGCAGGGGGCACAGATTTGATCCCTAGTCGGAGAACTAAGATCCTGCATGCCGCACAGTGCAGCCAAAAAAAAAAAAAAAAAGATATTGATAATGGCTGAAGCTGGGTGATGGATACTTGGGGGTTCATTATATTATTTTTTCTACTTTTGTATAGACTTGAAAATGTAAATATTGAAAACAATTTTTTGAAGAAAATAGGCCTTATCCTGCATTCATGAATCTATATTCATGGATATATATATCATACATGTATATTGTATGCGTGGACACACACACACCAGTATTGTGATTGTTACGTGTAAACTATACAGCATGCCAGGCACAAAGCATACCGTTCTATGTGCATTTTATCATTTAATTGTCATGCCAATCACATGAGGCAAGGGACTGAGTAAGTCATCCAAGGGCAAAGAACTAATAAATGCCAACTCCAGGTTTCAGGTCCAACTCTGTCTGACTCTAAAGCCTGGAACATCACCCGCCCTGCTATCCTTACCCAGCTAACCTATGCTCAACTGAGGGTAGGAAAAGCCTCACTGTACAATCACAAGGCCAACAGAAGCAAATGGCTTGTGCCAATGAGGAAAGGTCAAAGGAAGCCCAGCTGGCCTGACTGCTTCTAACTCCCCTTCCACGTCTCGCTTCAACATCACCCCACCGCTCACGTCCCTTTAGGCAAATCTGCGTGCACCTGACAGCACCCAAAGAGGGCCACCCACTGGCAGCTTCTGCACGAACTGCTGCTCAGCATTACGTGGCCACCCGCCCTCGGGCATCTGCAGTTGGCTGTGCAGCAGGACCCCGGAACTGAGTTCAGGGGCCAGAAATGGGGAGAAGGGGAATGGAGTTTCCAAGTGTAAACCCACTGTTATCTTTAAATGAAACTGGCCATGTTTGATTTTCTAAAGATAATTGGGTTCCACCAGAAGCAAACCTTGAGTTAACTTGAGTGCAAGTAGTTTCGGGGTAGTGTCAGTAGGGGAGGGGGGGACGAGTCAGGGAACGGAAGGCAGCCACTGAAGGGCTGTGTTACTAAGCAGGCAACCACCATGGGCAACGCGGGAGCTCATTTCCACTGGGAAAGTCTGGGAGACAACGTAGAACATGCATTGGAGTTTCCCACCTAACAGGCAAAGAAGCTGGGATAGTTGTTGCCCTCCAACTCCACCCACCACTGGCTGAATGCTGCTCCTGGCATCAGTAACTCCACCCACCAATGGCTGAATGCCGCTTCTGACATCAGTAAATGCGGCACACTTCTAGCACCTCTCTTGCGCCTGGGGCACCACTGACATTTTAGACTGGATGATTCTTTGTGAAGGAAGCTGCCCTGGGGCACTGTAAGATGTTCAGCAGCATTCTTGGTCTCTACCCACTAGAAAGACAGCAGCAGCTCCCCCACCCTAGCTGTGTCCACCAAACATGTCACCAGACGTTGCCAAGTGTTCCTGAGTGGGAGGATAGCAAAATCACCCCACTGTTGAGAACCACTGAAT
Organism: Delphinapterus leucas; assembly: GCF_059928025.1. Classification (NCBI taxonomy): domain Eukaryota; kingdom Metazoa; phylum Chordata; class Mammalia; order Artiodactyla; family Monodontidae; genus Delphinapterus; species Delphinapterus leucas. Next base: position 53,597,979 of record NC_143148.1, read on the forward strand.
TATGGCAGCCAACCATCCAAGTTTGCCCAGGACTCTGACTTTAGCACTAAAAGGCCCATATTCTGGGACAGCCCTCAAGTCAGCTGCCCACCCAAAATACATTCCCTTTGAGGGCTAAGAGTAGCTCATGTGCCACTGAAAAGCCCTAAGTTTTTCCAGACACCCCAGTCCAGATCCAGAGTGTGCAGGGGACCTTGGGATGAAGCTACAGATAAGAAGCCCTTTGAGACATCCCACCCAAGGGGCCCAGGAGGTCTGAGCACCCACCCCACTAGACTGAGAGGTCCATGAGGGCAGAAGACCAAGTGTCTCCTTCCCCAGTGATACCCCAGTACCCAGCAGCACATGAAACATGATCAGTAAGTATTGTTGACCAAGCGGTGGATGGATGGTTGGATGGATGGATGGACGGCTGGAAGGATGGATGGATGGATGGATGGATGGACAGGTGGATGGATGGGTAGATGGATGGGTGGATGGATGGGTGGATGGATGGATGGATGGATGGGTGGGTGGATGGATGGGTAGATGGTTGGATGGATGGATGGATGAATGGATGGGTGGATGGATGATGGTTAGATGGGTGGATGATGGATAGATGGATGAACAGATGGCTAGATGAATAGGTGGATGGATGGGCAGATGGACAGACAGATGTATAACTGTAACTAAGGGACTACAATTAGGTTGTTCAATCTTTCAAAACTTCAGCATACTCCTACCCATCAAATGTGGATAGTAACACCGTCTGTGTAGAGCTGCTTGGAAAATTAAATGAGAAACTGAACTGCTGTGTGAGGCTTCCAGGATAATGCAGGCTTAATGCAGTGCCTAGCACATAGTAAATGCTGTCTCCCTTCTTCCTTTTCTGGGGTCCAGAGAACTAGTTAAATTTAATTAAATGATCTGAAACATGAGGAAAGGTAGGAGAGGCCTCCACAATGCCCACAACACAAGCAGGAGCAAGGAAGATTGCAAACACTCTTATCTTTGATTTTTATCTCGTGATCATAATTTCAAATTGTTCCTAATTCAGATAATGGATCCAGTAAATAAGATCTCACAGTGTCCTAACAAGTGCATTCTGTCTTGCCTGTCCTGGGGTCGGGGAACCCTTTATAACCAGCCCTCTATGCATTAGGATGACCCTGCTTCTGAGTCATTTGGTCCCTCTCATCACTCGGAGCACAAGGAGTTAATCCTCCCACCCACACTGCAGTGCAGAGAAAAAGAGAGCAGAAGGCAACAGCCCAGGCTTTACTCAGCATTTTGAACCTGGGGACTTTTGCCTTGGCTCAGCTAGGGGCCCCTGACCCTATGTCCTTCTCAAGTTCAGAAGCTGACCTTGGGCTGGAGACCTCTTTGAAGCCTATGTGGGGGGAAAAAAAAGGAAGGGGGTGGAGGAGAGAGGAGAGAGAAGAAAGAAGAAAGAGAGAGAGAGACAGAGACAGAGACAGAGAGAGACAGAGAGACAAAGAGAGAGGGATTTGTATGAATTGATCCCATGGCCATCACTAGGCTGCCAGCCACCCTCGAGCCTTCTCTGGTTCGTGGAACCCGCCCAGCTCCTTCCCGCCTCAGGCTTTCATGTCTGCTATTGCTCTGCCTGAAACTTACCTTCCGTGCCCAGCACAGAGCACATGAAACATGTCACCTCCTCAGGGGAGCCCTTTCTGACCTCCACTTGACCCCAGACTAGGGATGCCAAGTACTTTTCCATTGTAGCTTTTATTGTATTATAGTTTTAAATGTTTGTGGAATTATATGTTTGATGCCTGCCCTGAAAATTCCTATGTCGAAGCCCTAGCCCCCCGTGTGATAGTATCTGGAGATGGGGCCCTTGGGAGGTAATTGGGTTTAGATGAGGTCATGAGGATGGGATCCCCATGATGAGATTAGTGTCCTTATAACAAAAGGAAGAGACACCAGAGCTGGTTTTCTCGTGCACGCACTCTGCCACACGAAGACACAGTGAGAAGGCGGCTGTCTGCAAACCAGAAAGAGAGCTCTCGCCAGGAAATGAATCTTGATCTTGGACTTTCAGCCTCCAGAAATGTGAGAAATAAATGTCTGTTGTTTAAGTGCCCCAGTCTATGGTATTTTGTTAGGGCAGCCAGAGCTGATTTAGGACAATGTCTGTTGACCCCGACCAGACCAAATCTGTCTTATTGTTCCCTTCACTCCCAGGCCTCGCGGGAGACTTGATGGCACACCTGAACTGGATAAGCAGAGGAGGGTTTATTTATATAAAGGGGTGGGGGCTGTAACCCAGAACTTACCACCCCAGGCTTAAAGGGAGGAAAGGAGGGGACATTAGGGAAGCCACGGAAGGGAGAGCTGTGACCAGACAGGAAGCCAGAGGAGGAAGTGCCTGACCCCACCCTCCCTCTTTCTCACAATCTCCTGCCAGGACCCCCTGTTGGTCAAGCCCAACCAGAGGCCAGAGGGCAATGGAGCCCAATGCTGCCCATGTAGGTCAGCCTTCTGGGCCAGAGCAAGGTGGGGACAGGTGGAGAGTAGGTCTGAAGGGGCAAGTGGAGGCTACCTGGAGCATTCCCCTAGCACGCGGCACAGTTCTGAGCACAAGTGTGAAATCAATATTGTTGAATGAGTGACCATTCTGACCCTGAACCTTCTCTCCTGTGCCTGGAGTCTGCCTGTAAAGGCAGGTCTTAAGGATTTGGGGTACCTTCCTCCTTTGCTTTGAAGGGAAAAGCGCAGAGGTGATTCCCATACTCCAGTCTTGCGACCATGTGCCCTTTGACAATCAACACCATTTTGGTGAAAAACCACAAGAACTGCCACCTGCTCCAAAGCCATCTGGTTACTGTTCCCGATTTAGACAAAGACAGACATGTATACTTGGGTACCTGTCTCTGAGTCAAGGTATTCCATATGTCTGCTCCACATGAACGTCTTCTAAAAAGGCCAAACTCTCTCCTTGGAGAGATCTGATTTCTTCCCCTCCCCAACCACCCATTCAACTCAGCACATATTTATTTAAATACATTTCTCTATTCAGGGCATAGTGGGTGAGGGCCAATCTGCGATTAAGAGTATGGCAGCCATAGAAAATGCATTGCTCAGATCTCCAGCTGTAGGAACACAGTTGACTGACAGACCCAGCTGCCACCCATTGGGATGTACCATGTTCACGACGAGGCTACGCTTCTCTCAGGCTACACCACCCAGTGACTGAGCACAGCATGGTACAGTGCCAGCCCTTTTCCACAGGACATGGGACTCCTCTCAAGGGTGACTTTAGCTGGAGGACCCCTTATCAGCCTGGCCAAAATGTTCTTAGACCTGTACTGTGGTCTGAGGCTCTTCCTGCCTAATCCTCCCTCCTTCCCACTCTCCTTTCAAAGGTGTCAGATTTGGATCTAATCTGAAGGCTCGTCCTACCTCTTCCTGCTTCCTCTCCTTGTCACAACTTCACAGGCAAGCCCCCCAGTGAATCCTTTGCTTGTCTAATCCCATCTTAGCGTCTGCTTCTTGCAGACGCAATCCATCACATAAAGCCTGGCAGTTTGCCAAACTGAATAGACTGTTGATGCCTACAGGCAGGTGTTTGCTTGGGTTTGCGTGCCTGTCCATGCAAAGATGCTTTCATTTATTTTATTTATTTTTATGAAAGAGGATGATGTGGGCTGGGGACTAGGGAGAGCAGGCTGATAGAGGGAATGACATGAGTACTGTCTCTTTACCAAGTTTTAGCAGCTGGTTTGAGCCTGCATGGAAGAAGGGGAAATGGCCAAAAGTCGAAGGAGCTTCATTCAAGAAAGGCTGTTTGAGAAGCTGAGCATAAGTATGACCAAACGTGGGGAAAAGGACAGTCACACACACACAGTTGGCCACTGACCACCAGGCACTGGCAGAAATGGCTATATGCAGTGGGGTAGTGTTTTCATAGAAGATCGTATCAGTTAGCTATCGCTAACCTCAACATGCCCAAACATTATTTATTATCTTAAGATGACAGTAATTTCTTATCTCTCATGTGTCTACAAGTCAGGTTGAGTTTGGCTGATTTAGGCTAGGCTCCACTGAGGTTCCTTGGAAGCTGGGAAACATCCAGTGTGGCCGGAGCTCAGAGATCAGGGGAAGAAGCAAGTTAAAGGGCTAGACCATGCATGGCCCCAAAGGCCCCTGTAAGATGTTTGAGTTTTATCCCAAGAGGAGATGGAATCATTGAAAGGTCTTCAGTAGAGACATGACATAACCTGATCTGTGTTTTCTTCATTCTCAAGCACTTTGGAGAATGGGTTGGAGCTGTTAAGAGTAGAAACAAGAGGCCTATGAGGAGGCAATATCCGTGGTCCAGACAAACAAAATGGGGGCCTGGAGATGAAGTGAAAGGGACAGATCTCAGGGATGGCTTTTTATTTATTTTTATTTTTTGGCTGTGTTGGGTCTTCATTGCCGCGTGTGGGCTCTCTCTAGTTGCTGTGAGCAGGGATTACTGTTCGTTGTGGTGCGCAGGCTTGTCATTGTGGTGGCTTCTCTTGTTGCGGAGCACGGGCTCTAGGCACGTGGGCTTCAGTAGTTGTGGCATGCAGGTTCAGTAGTTGTGGCTCATGGGCTCTAGAGCGCAGACTCAGTAGTTGTGGTGCACGGGCTTAGTTGGTCTGCGGCATGTGGGATCTTCCTGGACCAGGGCTCGAACCCATGTCCCCTGCATTGGCAGGCAGATTCTTAACCACTGCACCACCAGGGAAGCCCCTGAGGGATGTTTGAGAAGTAAAACCAATAGAACTTGGTGGAAGATGAGGGAAGAAGATCAGGTTGGTGACCTCTTAACTCTGGACACTGCTTTCCATTGAGGACACTCTGATTTTTTTTTAATGACCCTTATCCAATAGCCCAAGGAAGTCATGGAAGATTGTCTTGGCAGCAAAGAGTGTAAAATAGACTCCAAGCTAAAATCCACCCAACACTGCCACAAACTTTCTCGTTCTACCAGCACAGTATGGGGTGAACTACATAGGACTGTGAAACAGAGACCTGGGTTCCGATTCCACCTCTGACCCTCATTACCTAGAGAACTTGCGTAACCTATTTTAACTTTGTTGAGCTTCAATTTCTACATCCATAAAATGGGAATTAAAATACCCACCTCTTGTGGTGGCTTTAACATGGGTTGATTCGATCAGATGATAGAACGAAAATCTTTACAAAGCCCTATATACAATGCTAGTTAATTTGGCACAATTATAAGGAAAATCATTCTCTTATGAGAGTACATTTATCTAGCACACTGGTTCCTGGCAATGGCTAGTTCTATATTTACTCATCCCCAAAAAGGGAAAATGCTCTTTGGGTCTTTGTTGTAATGTTACATACTTAAAATGTAGGGGACAAAACCTCCCTCTGTGACTTGACGATGAAGCCATTTCAAATGGAAGAGCACAAAGTATCCTATTTTGAGGACAGTTTTCTCCACTCAGAAAACCTGTCACCGATGACCTGTTGTCTTGTCTACAGTCCTCTTTGATAAATTACACAGGTGTTGAAGCCACAGGAGAGCAAATGTTCAATGCAAAATGGGATCAAAAGAGGCCAAGCGAGGAGCAGGGCTGGTCCCGAGCATAAGCCTGGTTTCAGGAGGGGGGCACTTCACTTACAGATGACTCAGAACGGTTAAGTAAAAAAGGGAAATTCATGGACATAAAACAGAAAAGACTGAGGCAGGGCTGGATATTGGGACTTGAACAACGTCAGCAGCTTCTCTCTGTCTTTTACTTCCGCCATGTTGGCTACAGCTTAGATAGACTTTGCCCTCATATCCTCCCAGTGGCAAGTCCAGCAGAAAAGAGAGAAATTCTCTTCTGAGTGACTCCTGGGCAAGTCCTGGGCTTCACTCTGATTGGGCCAACGTGAGTGTGACTCATAAGTTGGTGAGGCTCGAAGATGCCTCAAGCTATGATGGCCCGCTTCCCCACGCAAGTGCAGGAGACCTCAGTTTGAGGTGGCCCAGTGGATCTCCCTTTTATCACACTCCTAGGCAAGGACCTGCCTTCAGACTCCCAAACCTAGTGCCACGGCTCGTGTGCCATGCCGTGTGCCATGCCGTGTGCCGCTCTCTGCTTCCTGAGACTGCCACTTGCCAGGTATCTCAAATTATTCTAGAGTTAGAGGGACTAGTGTATTTGTGGTTTTCTTTTCCCAGCACCCATTCGCCCTTCTCATGATAATGACAACCTCAATTTTCCTTCAGAAAGACACATCTTTCTGATTCTCAATCCAGTGGCTTGGGAGAGGGGGACCTCTGCCACCTCCACCCCACTGCCCATTTCCTGGAATGAGCCCATGACACTGGTCTGACCAGTCATTGTAATATCTGCCCCAAGACTCAGTGATTAAGTCAAGGATGGGTATGAACTGAGTCAACCACGGGAGAGTCAGCCCAAGATCTCTCTTGGGATTATGGGACAAGAGTCTCCTTCTTTTCGCTGAGCCTGTTATGGGGTATTAGAGGACTGTCCTCAGCTCTTCACTCCCGCCTGTCATGTGACTTTGTAGTGTATGAATGGCTGGAGCTTGATTCTTCACCCTCCCCAGGTGACTGGTTTTGATCAAAGGGCCGTGGTCAGGAGCGCCCGTGTGCTTGTTCTAAGCCAAAGCCTTGAGAGGCATCAATATTTCCACTTGCACTCTTGGGCTCCCACCCTTGGCCATGAGGAGAATATTTCATGGATAGATGTGGATCCAGAGACAATATGGAGACATATGGAGTAGACCTGAGCCCAGGCAATCCCCAACCAGGAGCAGAGCTGTCTCAGCCAACCAGCAGAAAACTGTGAGCCAGAAAAATAGATGTATGTTGTAGAAAAGCCACTGAGTCTTTGGGTGTCTTTTTATGCAGCATTATTGTGGCAATAGCTGACTAAGATTCCTGTCAAGCTGGTAAGGTATAAACCTAGGGTTGTTAGTGGTCATTGCCCCCAGATAAGAGAAGAACCTACCTAAAAATGAAGCCAACAGAAAGAAAATGTCAAAAGATAGAAATGAACGGTGTTTGTATTTAAATTTAAATAACAAGTTCAAAAGTCAAATTAGTCCACTCCCAGACAATTCAGTTCATTAATTCAAAAACATTTCAAAGAAAGTTTTATTGAGCACCTATTATGTACCAGGCACGTTTTTGGGTGCTGGGAATAGAACAGTGCACAAAACAGACAAAAAAAACCCTGCCTTCTTGGAGCTTACATTCTACTGTAGCATATGTAGATAACAAACAAAGAAAATAATTAAAATAGGGACTTCCCTGGTGGCACAGTGCTTAAGAATCCACCTGCCAATGCAGGAGACACAGGTTCAATCCCTGGTCCGGGAAAGATCCCACATGCCACGGAACAACTAAGCCCGTGTGCCACAACTACTGCGCCTTCGCCCTAGAGCCCACGAGCCACAACTACTGAAGCCTACGCGCCTAGAGCCTGTGCTCCGCAACAAGAGAAGCCACCAGGATGAGAAGCCCGCGCACCACAATAAAGAGCAGCCCCCGCTCACCGCAACTAGAGAAAGCCCGCGCGCAGCAACGAAGACCCAATGCAGCCAAAAATAAATTAATCAATTAATTAAAAAATTAAAATATATATAGTATGTTAGAAAGTGATAAATGCTAAAGAGGAAAATATAAAGCTGAAAGGGGGAATATGAAATCTGATGGGAGGTGTCAGGATTTTAGAGAAGGTGACCAAGGAAGGTCTCACTGAGAAGGTAACATTTTAGAAAAGACCTGAGTGAGTCAGCCGTTCAGGCAAAGGGAAGAGAAAAGTCTCTGCTCCGAGGTGAGACTAAGCCTGGCATGATCAAGGAGCGTAAGGAGGACATTGAGGATGAAGCTGAAAGGAGGGCAGAGTAGCAGGGTATAAGGTTAGAGAGAGGATTGGGGTGAATAGTGCCTCCCCCTAAAATTCACATCCACCCAGAACCCCAGAATGTGACCATATTTGGAAATGTAGTCAGTTAAGATAGGCCATACTGGATTACGGTGGGCCCTAAATCCAATGACTGAGGTCCTTATGAGAAGAGAAGGGACACACAGGGAGATACACAGAGGGGAAGGCCACGTGAGGATGGAGGCAGAGATTAGAATAATGCAGCCACCAGCCAAGCAACACCAAGGATTGCTGGAACCACCAGAAGCTAGGAGAGATGCATGGGACCGTTCCTCCCTCAGAGCTTTCGGAGGGAGCTTGGCCCTGCTGACACCTTGATTTTGGACATCTGGCCTCCAGAACAGTGAGAGGATAAAATTCTATTGTTTTAAGCTACCCTGTTTGCGGCACTTTATCATAGCAGCTCTAGGACACTAATACAGAGAGTCAATGGAAGACACGTGTACTGGAAGATTTGGAACATGGGAGTTACATAGCCTGATTTACATGTGAACAGGGTTTCTCTGAGTGGAAATTACCTGCAGGGGAAACAAGGGCATAAGCATTTAGGAGGCCACTGCAAAAATCCAAGCAACAGACAGATAACGGTGACCCACAGAGAGTGCTGAGAATTTGACTCTGGACAGATCCAGAAAGTAAGCCAACAGGACTTGCTGCCAGTTGGATGTGGGATACAAGAGAAGGAGAGACATCAAGAACGTAGCCAGAGGGCTTCCCTGGTGGCGCAGTGGTTGAGAGTCCGCCTGCCGATGCAGGGGACACAGGTTCGTGCCCCGGTCCGGGAGGATCCCATGTGCCGCGGAGCGGCTGGGCCTGTGGGCCGTGGCCGCTGGGCCTGCGAGTCCGGAGCCTGTGCTCCGCAACGGGAGAGGCCACAACAGTGAGAGGCCCACGTACCGCAAAAAAAAAAAAAAAAAAAAGAACGAAGCCAGAGAAATAGAGACACAGATGTAGAGAACAAACATATGGACACCAAGGGGGGAAAGCGGGGGATGGCAAGGGGTGGGATGAATTGGGAGATTGAGATTGGGATCGACATATATACATTAATATGTATAAAACAGATAACTAATAAGAACCTGCTGTATAGCACAGGGAACCCCACTTCACTGTACAGTAGAAACTAACACACATTGCAAAACAACTATACCCCAATAAAAAATAAATTAATCAATTACTTTTTTAAAAAAAAGAATGAAGCCAGGGTTTTTGGCCTGAGTTATAGGAATGATGGCACTGCCATTAATCAAGGTGGGAAAATTATGTCAAAGCCAGAGTTGGTGTGTATGGGGGATACTGCGGCTCTGCTGGGACTTGTTACGTTTGAGAAACCTATTCGACGTCTACGTAGAGACAGTGTGAAGGCAGGTGGACATTCCAGAGTGGAGTTCAGGGGAGAGGTCCAGGCTGGGGATATAAATTTGGAAGTTATCAGCAGCACATGGATGGGCTTAGAACTGTGAAGCTGGATGAGATCACCTAGGAAGAGAGTATGGATAGAAAAGAGGCCCAAGGCCTGAGCTCTGGGGAACTTCAACCTTTAGAGAGCGAATGAGTGATGCACACTCAGCAAAGAAGACCGGCATCCAGAAATGGGAGGAGGATCTCAGGAGAGGAGCTTGCCCCAGAAACATGTCAAGGACAAGGGGATCAACCGTGTCAAATGTTAGTGATAGGGCACATCAGATAAGGGCCCAGAAAGTACAGGGTTTAGCCTCAAGGAGGTCACTGCAAACCTGCAGAAGGGCAGATTCCGTGAGTTGAGGTACAGAAACCTGACGAGGTGCGTTCAAGAATGAGTGGAACTGGGGACGGCAAGTATGGACAAGTCTTCACAGAATTCTTGAACCCATCAAGATTTTCTTTTGCCTTAAGCTTGTCAATTGCCTTCTGTTGCTCATAACCAAAAAAAAAAAAAAAAAAGAGTCCACTAAGGAAGGAGGAAAGCAGAAGGCAAAAGAAGGTATTGAATACCTCCTATGTGCCGGGAACTTCATACACATTATCTCATTTATTTTTAATTTTATATAATAACCTATAAAGTAGGTATTCTTTATCCCCATTTTACAGATAAGGAAACTGAGGCTCAGAGAAATTACCCACCCTTGCGTTCAAACTTGCATTCAAACCCAGATCTGACTCTCCTACAGCACAGCCACGGGGGGAAAATATTATTGAAGGGACCAGAGGGTGGTCACTGAGGCTCTACTTTTGCATTAATATATATGCCAGTGGCTCTCGAACTTCAGAACCACATGGAGGGCTTGTTAAAACACGGGTTGCCAGGCCTAGTTCAGCACTGGGCAAGAGAGAGGGGATAATTTGCATTTCTAACAAGTTCCAGTTGGTGCTAATGCTGCTCCAGGGACCACACTTTGAGAACCACCAATCTATACCATCACACTCCGTTGCTCAGGCTCAGGGTGCCCGAAGAGCCCCATTCAGAACTTAGATCTCTCAGTCCCACATATTTTCAGGCTACTAGAGGGGACCTCACAGCATTAGACTGTAATCCTTTGGCCCCTTCTTTTGAATCCCTCCTGAGACCTAGCAGTGGGCAGTCATAGGCACTTCATTTAAAATGTCTTGTGTTTAAAAAAAAGTCTTGTATTTAAAAAGACTCCCTGTATTTATCATCACATAGCCCATAATCATTTATAATCATGATTGTCAAATGAGACATGGAATTCCTTGAATTCCACTACTTCAGAAACAGTTTCTTTGGGAAATTTGATAGGTATATAATCTAGGGGGATTTCTTCCCAGTTCCTGCAGGCCAGGCTGCTACAGATAGGACTATCCTGAAATTCATGGACATTTCTTGAGATTTACAGCCTCTGTGAGATAATGCGGAGAACAATCCATTGGTGCCTTGCCCAAACCTTGCATGGGCCCCTTTGGGCTGAACAGCCCATCTCCCTGATGCTTTCTGCCCAGACCATAGTTCCCAGCCCTAGAATTTCGTGTCTGCTCCTCTTTGACCCTGCCTATCCTTGCCCAGCCACGGCATGGGGCTGGGTCCCTTTTGGGTGTCTGCATCAACAGGAGAGAATGCAGGGCTGAACAGCACATTGATCTCAGCGTCAGACACACTTGAATTCTATTCCACATTCAGCCAGGCAGTAGCTATGTTCCCCCAGGCAAATTACTTGACCTCCCTGAGCCTCAGTTTCTTCTTCTGCAAAAAAGAGACAAAAAGAGGGAAGTCCCTGGCAGTCCAACGGTTAGGACTTGGCACTTTCACGGCCGTGGCCAGGGGTTCAATCCCACAAGCTGTGCAGCGCTGCCAGAAGACAGAGAGAGAGACAAAAAGAAATATCTCACAGACTACTGCTGTTGATTATCAAAACTATTTAATAAATGCCCATAATAAAGGATGGTTATTAACAGTTATTTGTCTATTCATTTAGCAAGTATTTATTGAGCACATACTATGTCCCAAGCACTGCACTAGGAGCTGGGGATACAGCAGTGAAGAAAGCAAACAAAAATTTCTGCCCTCCTAGAGCTTAAAGTCTGGTGGGAGAAGTCAGACAATTAGTGAAAAATAATTAAAATTAAAATTATTATTATTATTATTACATGACATTAAAAGGAGCTAAGTTTGTTGGACGGCGGCCAGGGCCTGCTTTGGCAGGGAGTTTGCAATTTTCAAGAGGATGGTCCGGGAAAGGCCTCATGGAGACAATGCTCTTTGGGCAAAGACTTGAAGAAGATGAGGCCCTGAGATTGGGGCATTCTACATGGGTTTGAAGACTAGCCAAGAGGACACTGGGCCAGGGCAGAGTGCATGAAAGGAAAAGGATTAGCAATGGGGTCAGGGCGTAATTATGTGGTTTTTATTAATGGAAGTTACAAGCCAAAGGTAACTCACAGCTGCTCTGTCAGCTCACCTAGTGGCAGCTACCTAAATGACACTTTTTAAATAATTGCAGTATATTACACATGACACAACAACCCTTTGTAAGCACATTTGAGTAATCAGGTCTTTCCCTTTATTGCCAACTGTTATCAAAAGCGACTTCCACTAATACCAATAAAACCCCAATTCCCCAAAGGTGTAACTGGACCACGTGGGAAGGAGCAGCTGGATCTCTTGACTTGTTCCCAGAGGCCAGTCTTCCTTTCGGGATCTGTCCCAGCCACCGCCCTGCTGGCCGCTAGGGGGCGTTGCTCCCCACTTAACGCCCTCCTGGTCTTAACGAGGAATCATCGCGCTCCTTTAATGCCCCTGAGCACAGGAGTCAAGGCGTTTGCAAATACGAGGACAGAGAGCAAAGGGGAATGAAACACTGAGGACCTGTTGGAAATGTGATCACCTGGGGCCCTAGGCCAGCCCCAGAATCCAGCTCTCAGCCAGCCTCCCTGAGGTAGGCAGCTTGCAGGGTGTATGTGTTCATTGAACACATCTCTGTTAGGTGAATACCATGTGCCAGGCACTGTGCTAGGCAATGGGGATATATTTTTAATAAAAGAGGCATAGATCTTACATTTGACAAAGAAATCAATACATAATCCCAAAGTGGAATAAGCCATTGAAGGGAATGGAGAGGTGTGGTGATAGAGAACATCAGAGCTGGTGTAAGGTGGCCAGGGAAGACCTCTCTGAAGGGGTACCCTTTAATCTGAGACTTGAGGAGGAACGGCCTGCCTTGCAAAGATGGAACCAGGCAGGCGGAGAGGCTGTGTAAAGCCCTTGATGTGTTAGAAAACCAGAAAGAAGGCCAGAGGGGCTTCTCATTGGGCAAGGGCAGGGGACCAGGCTCTCTGACACAGCGTTTGGACTTCACCCAGGCTCGAAATGGAATCCTACTGAAGGCCTTTAAGCAGGGGGGTTCCTAAATGACCGCACCAAGATCTCCATCCCACACGCCCTTCAGTGCGGCTTGGACACGCCCCCTCTGAGAGGTGGGGTCCACCTTCCCACCACCACCCCTCCCCCCGGTCCGGGCAGGGGCTGGGACTGCTCTCCCTAACGCAGGGGGTGAGGCGGCGGGCTGTGTGATTCTGGAGGGCATGGGGTCCAAAGGATACAGCTCCTGCCTGCCTCCACCATTCTGGACGCCTGCTCTGGGGAAGCCAGCCATCAGGCTGTGAAGCCAACCCGAGGAGCCCAGGTTGAAAGCCCACGTGGACAGAACCACGTGGAGGGGAACTGAGGCCCCCAGACAATAGCCGACAACAACAGCTAGACAGATGAGTCAAGACGCCTTCAGAGGACTCCAGCTGCCAGCCCTGGAAAGCCGTTTGAATTCCTCCCCCACAGAATCCATCAATTCAAAAAATGCCTGTTTGACACCACTAAGTTGTGGAGAATGTATTACGCAGCATTAGGTAACCAAAACAAAGGTCTGTTAGAGCGTGAACTGGCTGGAGGCGTAAACACTTTACTAGACATTTCAATTCCTTTAAGTCTAGATGCAGAGAACAAGACCCTGAGATAAAGCAAAATGCGCTTTCTCCCCTGCCTGGGATAAAACTTTCTGGTCTGACGACGCCCCCTCACACTCAGTTGACTGACCTGCGGAAGAACCATTTCCTGTAGGTAGGAGCCACCTACCCACACGTGGGATGGGCGGGGCCTCGCGGTGAAGGACCACGTACAACAAACAACAGGATCACCCTGGTGGCCCTTCATGGCGCACGTGCCGCCTGGAATCATTTCCCGGCTTTAACTCGTGAGCATTTTCAGCTTATTCGTCCAAGGACATGTCCACCTTAATTTCATATTTGTAGCAAAGCATTTGTCAAAAGTAATTCTTTTTTCCATGATATGTAACTTTCCGTCCCTTCAGTGTTTTTGCTTCCTTTTAAATGTCTTTTGCTATTTTGCCTGCTTTTAGCATTTTAAAGACTTTTTTTTTTTAGCCATTTCATCCGAGTACCTCTATCTTAATTGGCTGAAAATCCTTGAAATGTTGAAATGTAGCTAGGCAAGAAAAATACAGCCAGGATAGAAGGCTGCCGCTGGCCTTCAAGGAGCAGCACCCAGGGTTCAATGTCTTGTCTTTGGGACATAAAATTCAAAACCCAGAATGCAAAATTCATTACTTGTGGTGATAAAACAAATGAGTCATTTTTTTCTTATATTATTACAAAATAAATACATGTTGATTGTAGAAATTTTAGAAAATACATAAGCCAAAAAACAAAGGAGGAGGAGAAGGGGAAGCAAAAGTGGGGGGGGGTGTTAGAAATAACCACTATCATTACCCAGAAAGTTATAATTTCTCATTAATACATCTTGGTAACCTATCAGGTCTTAATATGTTCATTTGGTGCCAAGCCAATCTCTTTCTTGTTTTTGTTCATTCAACTTCTGTACAAACATTTCTTAAGCACCTACTAGGCACCAGGCTCTGTATTAGGCAATGAAGCTACCGCAATGAACAGGCAATTATGATACAGTCTGATACCTGACACTGTGGGGAAAACAGAGGGCACAACAGGGATGCAGGGGAAGGCCCCCGACCCTGCCAGGTTGGGGGGCTCAAAGAGAGACATCTAACTGGACTTCAGAGATGGGTAGGAATTAGCTAGCAATGGGAATGCCAAAGGCATGGGGGCCAGGTTGGAGGGGAACTGCAGAGAGTGGCCCCCATACTGCAGGAACTGAAAGAGGATCTTATGGCCGGAGCCTGGATTGCAAGGAAGGGAAATCCGGACATACGACCGGGATAACGCACAAAGGTGAGATCATGAGGCCCTTTATCCTAAGAGAATGCAGACCATCTGTGGCCTGTGGTATGACTGGATTTGAAGAAGGGCAGTAGTGAAGGCAGGGAGACTAGTTAGGAGGACTCTTCACTTACCAGCCCTGGCTGGAGATGCTAGGTGTCCATGGAGAGAAGGGGAGAAGGGACAGATTGGAGAGACATTTAGGAGGCAGAATCATCAGGAATTGGTGAGTGACTGGATATGGGGGGTGAGGGGAAGAAGGATGTTGAAGGTGACACGTGGGTTTCCACATGGACACGTAGATATATTCGTGGTCTTAGTCACTAAGAGAGCAGATACCCGGCTTCCCTGGTGGCGCAGTGGTTGAGAATCTGCCTGCCAATACAGGGGACATGGGTTCGAGCCCTGGAGAATCTGCCTGCCAATACAGGGGACATGGGTTTGAGCCCTGGTCTGGGAGGATCCCACATGCCACGGAGCAACTGGGCCTGTGAGCCACAGCTACTGAGCCTGCGTGTCTGGAGCCTGTGCTCCGCAACAAGAGAGGCCGCAATAGTGAAAGGCCCGCGCACCGCGATGAAGGGTGGCCCCCGCTTGCCACAACTAGAGAAAGCCCTCGCACAGAAATGAAGACCCAACACAGCCATAAACAAATAAATTAATTAATTAAAAATAAAAAAAAAAGAGAGAGCAGATACCAAGAAATGGGATGAGGGAGATTTTGGACACATGGAGCTCCAGGTCTCTGTGGGATTCCAGCTGGAACTCAACAGTGGGGAGGTGAATGTAGTTTGTGTTTTTGTCATTCATGGCTGGTTTTCAGGTCCCCTGCATAGCATCTGTCCCTATCAAACTTTTCCATGTTGGTAATTAGCTGTTTCTCTGCTTGGATACTGGGTTTTGGACTCTTACCTAATTCTGAACCAAATGGTTACAGAGAAAAAGCTAAACAACTTATTGTTTTGTCCACAAAGTATCAACATTCAAAACAGACAAAAACTAAGAAGTGGATTCACGTAGGTGTTTGCACTTGTAGACCCTCCACCCACAGCATCTACCAACCCAAGGACATGTCCCTCTCCCCTTATTCAAGGGACCCATGGACCAAGGGACCCACATCACCAGGTCTGCAACCTGTTGGGGCTCAGAAAGTCACACTGCTTAGTGTCATTTAGGTTAGGCTGAGAATATCAGTCCATGAGGACAATCTCCGTATTCCACAGATGGCTGAAGACTCAGCTCCTGGTGGCTACAAGGCACCTTACAAAGAAGAAAGGAAGACTAAGGCAGTGAAAAGAGGCTGTCAGGACTCAGGAAATAGGCTCAGATGATTTGAGTGTTTACCGTCAGGGTAGTGGCACCTTCTTGTGCCAAAAAGCCGTCTTATGTCTGCTCCTTTGAATCTCCCCTCCACCCGTGTCTAGGAGAGATCCCCCATCAGGCTGAGCCCCACCTTTCTAGCCTTGACTGTCAAAGTGAACCAGAGGCAGACCCTCCATAACTCCTCGTGGGGTATCTGGACATTGCTGAACCGCCACAGCATGGGTTCAGGGTCACTTTACATCCACATCTTTGGCGTCTTGAATGCTACAGCCAAAAGCCTTTTAGGTGGCTCCTTTGCCCCATTTCAAGGTCTGCCTTCCTACCTCATTTCCCACTGCACCAGGAAGGGGGCATGGTCAGCTTCCTGAATGGATTTACATGATGCATGCCTTTGTGGCTTCAGGAAATGGACCAAAAAGCTTTCAGTCCATTAGTTTGTCCATTCATCCATCCACTTAATCCTACGTTCTGAGGATATGAGAGTAAGAGAAACAGACATGGCCCTTGCCCTCATGGAGGTTATGGTCTAGTGGTGGCAACAGCATTAATCCTGAGGCTCAAGGAGGCTGTTCCTATTCAGCAAGGCATCTGCCAAGGGAAACACAGAGAGTGTCTCCTGTATCTCTGGCCGTGTCCAGAGATCTGGAAAAAACCCAGATTCTTTGTCTCATGCTCCCCTCCCCGCAGGGCACAAGAGTCCCTATGTAAATCAGGCCCCATGATCATGCTACAGGATGCTCACATATCTCCAAGGAAGCTATGCAAGCTCAATCCTAATAACGACCTGGATAAGGAATTGGAAATAATCTCTCAGCTGCTTTAAGAAGTTGCCAAGGAGAATGTTTGATTACTTGAATATTCAACTAGTATAAAAACAAACCACTCCCTTGAATTTAAAGTCACATTTGCTCTCAGTGTGCCAAGGTATCCTAACCAGGTGAGATGCCACCTCACTTCATCTTTCTCAGTGTTGCTGCATCCCTGCTCTCCCAGGCAGTTACCCTTGCCTCCAGGAGAATGTGTTTAATTTTCAGCATTTTCATTTCTGCCACTAACTATTAAAATTCCACTAAAATTGAGAGCTCACAGCAAGAGAGCTCTCAGGATTGTGCCTCTTTATCCAAGACGCCCAGAACTGGGCCCATCGTGGTGGAAGATGAGGTGTTGACAAATGACAGCCACTCTCTGAAAGGAGAATGGACAGATGTATGGGTTATACTTCTTAGGGTTCTCCTATTTGCAAAAGAAATTGCTGAAGTAAAATCTTCTCATCAGAAGGGATTACAAAGGAAAAGACTGGCTGATAGACTTAAATATTTAAAAGTCCAAAATTTTAGAGAGATGTCACAGAATTAAAAAGAGAAGGGTTCAAGCAGAAAGAGAGATAACAAACTGCTATGGTCATACGATGGAATATGACTCAGCAATGAGAAGGCACACAACATGATTAATGGCAAACGTGGTATGCTAAGGGGGAGCTGTCAGGCTCAAAAGGCTACGTAGTGCATGTTTCCATTTATATGACGCTCTGGAAAAGGCAAAACTATACGTCAGAAAAATAGATGGGTGATCACCAGGGTCTGGGGCTGGGGAAAGAGGTTCACTACAAAGGCTCAGGAGGGGATATGGGAGGTTATGGAATTGTTGATTGTAGTGGCGATGACACCGCTGCGTGCATTTGTCAAACCCCTAGAAAGGGTGGATTTTCGCTATATACAAGTTGTAACTCAATTTCTAAAACTTTAACTATGAAAAAAACCAGACAGAGGAAAGTACTTAAGTTAAATATGTCAAACCCTGAAGTAATTCAGGTTTTTAGGGACACTTCAAGACCTAACAGATAGATAAAGAATATAAATAGATAACTTACATGGGCAAATACAACTGGTAAAAAAGCATATGGAAAAAATCCATACTATTACATTTTAATGCAGGCGAAAGCAACCTTGACATATCATTTTAAACCTGCCCAAGTTGGCAAAATTTCACAATATAAACAATATGTAATTCAGGCCAAGTTGGAGCGAAAGTAGGACCTCATTCATTAAGGGTGCCATTGTAAACCAAAATGGCCTCTTTGGAAAGCACTATTATAAAACGTTTCCAATCATTTCATTCCTGGAAACTTATACTAAAGAAATGATTCAGCAAAAGCAAAAAGCTATATGTCACAAATATGTTGATTACTTTCTCAGCTATTACAGAAAAATAACAACTAGAATCTATCTAAATGTCCGACACTAGAGAACTGCACTGTAAATTATGAACTATCCACTAAAAATGATATCTGGAATACTGAGAAGAACTTTAAAATGCTAATAATGTATAGCCTTGAGTAAAAAAAAAATAAGACACAAAACTGTATGTACAATGGTTTCTCACCGTAAGCAAGAACTAGATTTTATTCCCTGTAAACAAAACTATCCCATGTATTTCAAGATAGCAGGAGCCAAAAATATTTGGAAAACAAGTATACGGATTGTGTTGATTTCCATTTCTCTGCTTCTTTTTCTCCCTTACCAGCCGTGTAGGAAAGTCACAACTTTTAAACCTTGGTTCCTTCATTTTTTAAAATTATTTATTTATTTTTGGCTGCATTGCGTCTTCGTTGCTGTGTGCAGGCTTTCTCTAGTTGCGGCGAGCAGGGGCTACTCTTCACTGTGGTGTGCGTGTCTCTCATTGCAGTGGATTCTCCTGTTGCAGAGAAGCAGCCACTGTGCCACCAGGGAAGTACCCCTTCATTTTTTTTTTTTTTTTTTTTTTTTTGCTGTACGCGGGCCTATCACTGTTGTGGCCTCTCCCGTTGTGGAGCACAGGCTCCGGATGCACAGGCTCAGCGGCCATGGCTCATGGGCCCAGCCGCTCCGCGGCATGTGGGATCTTCCCAGACCAGGGCATGAACCCGTGTCCCCTGCATCAGCAGGCGGACTCCCAACCACTGCACCACCAGGGAAGCCCCCCCTTCATTTTTAAATCGAGGTAAAAAATGAGTGTAAAGCATTGGGTTGGCCAAAAAATTCTTTCAGGGGTTTTCTATAAAATGTTACGGAAAAACCCAAATGAACTTTTTGGCTAACCCAATTAAAAAAAAGAAAGAAAAGGAAAGAAAGAAAGGGGAAAAGAAAGAAGAGAAAAAGTAAGGGAAAACACTTTCTAAACTATAATGTACTATATACACAAAACATTGCAATTACTAGGAAATAGCAAAAAGTTAAGGGATGGTTCAACAGGAATTTGGAACACTAGTAAATAGCAGGGCTGATGACATAAGATTTTAAACGTCAGGGACTTTGTGTGTGTGTGTGTGTTGTGTGTGTGTGTGTGTTTATGAGCTGATTCTAAAGTGAACTTTTCTGGCAGAGTTTTTAAAATTGAAAGACAAGGGACTTCTCTGGTGGCGCAATGGTTAAGAACCTGCCTGCCAATAGAGGGGACGCAGGTTCGAGCCCTGGTCCGGGAAAGATCCCACATGCCATGGAGCAACTAAGCCCATATGCCACAACTACTGAGCCCACGTGCCTAGAGCCCATACTCTGCAACAAGAGAAGCCACCGCAATAAGAAGCCCGCGCCCCGCAACGAAGTGTAGACCCTGCTCACCGCGACTAGAGAAAGCCTGCTTGCAGCAACAAAGACCAAACGCAGCCAAAAACAAAACAAAGACAATATTTACAACCTAATTTATTCCCCAAGCTAACTTTCAGCAACTTGAAAAAAGTTTCTTTACTTTTCCATGTTTTGGGTAGTTCTTACACAATGGGACAATGCTCTCGATCAGTTAAACTGTCTGGATAAATCTGATTTAAGGATGTGTAGTACGTGAAGTCTGGAAGCAACAGTGAAGAAAAAATATAATTATCACAATGTCTTAAACACACATGTTATTGAACAAGTGAGTGAATGAATGATCGAATGAATAAATATGGACAAGGTCCAGGGAGGATTTTTTTAATCACAGTGGCAGGCTTGTGGATAACTGGGTGTCATGGACAGAACACAACTTCAGAAATTCCAGGTTAAGAGGTTAAGACAGTAATTGAAATTGCATCTCAAAATTTCCCAGTCCTGACATCTAACACAATGAGTAAAATAGTTAAACAAGCAAAGAACCAAAAAGTCATCAGTACTATTCAAAGAAGACAAAAGGGGTAAACCAGTGAAAGATCAATTATGGAAAGAAACAAAAAATTATGGAGCAAAGCAAAAAGTACAACACGGCATGGCTCTCAAGCCACCCTCATCGCCCAGAAGTTCTACCTGTAAATCAACAAAATCCAGGGAAGTTTTACTTAATCCCCCAATTCTTATCTCTTTCTCTTCTGATATAGAAATAGGGGAAAGGGCTACTGGGAAGAAATAGGGAGAGATCAGGAAACAACAGAGAAAAGTGAACAGATAGAAAGGAAGGCTCCAAACCTATATGCTGAATTTGAAAACAAAACACAGGATATCCCAGCCCCTGGAGAAATGGGTGTACACCCCCGCAACCCCGCCAGCTGAGTGTAGTGAACCTTGATCCAGGATGTTTGGCATAATTTAGAAGAGAGAATAGAGTCCAGGCAACAGACAGCATTTTTGCTTGGAGAGGAAACAATCTGGTTTCAGATAGGGTATGGAAAGAGTCAAGAAGTCATCCACGCTATATAATTGCAAATAGAAGGTCCAATCAGAGCTGCCCGAGCATAAGTAAAATGAAAAGAAATGTGATAGAAACTGTGCAGACTTACAGCAAAAAAGACAAGAAGAAAGGAAGAAAGGAAGGAAGGAAGGAGGAGAGAAGGAGGGAGGGGGGAGAGGGAAGGAGCGGGGGAGAGAGGGAGGAGGAGGGAGAAAGGGGGGAGAAGCAAAGGGGGGGAGAGGAAGGGACAGCAAATATAAAACAAAGAACTCAACCAAGAAGAAAGCACAACTCCAAAAAAAGAAGGAAATCCCTTACAACTACTTCGTACTATACAGCAACAAATAAGAACATGAATGTCAATAAAACAAGAGCTCCAGACAAGAAAATAAAACAACAGAGTGAGATGCTCTAAATAGAGACTGAAGAACTAAGGAAACAAATTGAGGACCAAAACAACAGCAATATTATGGAACTAAGAATAATTCAGGACAGCAAAGAAAGAATGGATCTTGTGCTAAAAACTGAATTACTGAAATAAAAAGCTGGCATTACAATTAAAATGACAAACATTTTTAAACTGTTAGAGAGAAACTAATAGATATGGAAGACAAAAAATATCCAACATATGGATATTTGATTCCTTAAATTAATAATCCAACAAAGATTAGAGAAGATGTACTTAAAGACCATACAGTGCAAATCATTTTCCTGAAATAAAGAGAGGAATGATTTTTTAGCTCTAAGAGCACAGTTATCCATTGCAGGAAAATTTTATTCAGAATGCTCAAATATATCCCGGTTAAACTGGAATTATATAGAACCAGAAAGAATCATTCCAACACCCAGGAACAAAAATAAATTACCTACAAGGAAGGAAAAAAATTCTAGCTATCCTCAAACAATTCCACAGGGACTTCCCTGGTGGTGCACTGGCTAAGAATCCGCCTGCCAATGCAGGGGACATGGGTTCGATCCCTGGTCCGGGAAGATTCCACACACCGTGGAGCAACAAAGCCCGTGCACCACAACTACTGAGCCTGCGCTCTAGAGCTCACATGCCACAAACTACAGAGCCCGTGCACCACAACTACTGAAGCCCACATACCCCAGAGCCCGCATGCCACAACTACTGAAGCCCGTGCTCCCTAGAGCCCGTGCTCCGCAACAAGAGAAGCTACCGCAGTGAGAAGCCCACACACCGCAACGAAGAGTAGACCCTACTTGCTGCAACCAGAGAAAGCCGGCGCAGCAACGAAGACCCAACACAGCCAAAAAAAAAAAAAAAAAGGATTAAAAAATCAATTCCACACCAGCACTCAATGCCAGACGACAATGGAATCATGTCTACAAAGTTCTAAATGAAAACCAGTGTATCTTGAGAAGGTTACACCCAGCCCATGTTGTTGTTCAAGCCATACAGGACCCATAAGTCATTTGTGAAACAATGACTTAAATAAATAATTGAGGAATGCAAAAGAAAAGAGCTGGTGATGAGCACTGAATCTATTTAAATATAGAATCAACAGTAAATATGTTTTACTATGGTTTCTATGGGAAATAAATTTAGATAACTGAATATGTAATATGTAAATACATATACTTACTGAATGTGAATGTTATAAGCCTGTAAAATTAAAAATAATCATAGTGTAACTTTTTAAAAAATCAGGAAACAAAAGAAGTGATAGGAAGAAATGCATAAATCTCAAGGCCCCCATCTTTCTTGGCAAGGATTACGTATACTAGCTAAAAACTAAAGCATGTAGCTTTCACAAATCTCCAACCACTTAATTCACGTTCCTTTTCCCTCTCTCTCTCTCTCTTCCTCCTTTCCTCCCTTCTTAAAGGAATATTTTATTCTATCTCTTGTGATAGACACATTTATTTAAAATTCAACAATTCTTTCCATTTCACTATAATTTCTTTTCTTGTATTGAATTTCAATAAAAGTAAATTATCAAATTGAATACTTTTTAATAAAATAGCATTTCATTTTAATAAAATACTTATATCTATCCTCTACTATATACATAATACGTAAAAATATGTGCATGTATACATTAAAATCTATCTGGAGCAGGATTCACTCTGTGTTCACCAAGGTTAATTCCAAGCGGTGGGATTTTGCCTTTTTTCATGTGTGAACTTTTCTGCACCCTTGATCTCTTTAAAATAAGCATGTTATCTGTTTAAAAAGACAACAGATTGGTTGTATTATTAAGTACCGATACCAGAAGTGTTAGAGGCAGAGAGGAAGGAGGGGGGATGTCGGGTGGACAGGGAGAGAACAGAGGAGAGAAAGTAGCGAGGGGGACCAGAAAGAGGAGAGGGCAGGAAGGAGGGATGAGAGAACGGGAACCGCAGGGGGCGCAGAGCGAGGAAGAGCAGAGAGTGCGGAGAAGTGGGGAAGGGAGGGGAGGGCGCAGAGGGGGGCGCTGGGGGCCAGCAGGAAGTGCTGCCTGGCCGCAAGCTGACCTACTTTTCTTGGGCCGATTTGTCTGCAGCCAAAGCTACTGTTGAGAGAGCCCGGTGCTCGGTGAGACTCGCAGGAAGCCAAGCCGGATGCCCACCACGGCCTCCTCCTCCCTATCCACAGAGGGCTGTCAGTTTCATCAACTCCAGCTTCCCCAGAAAAGCCGGAATCCCTTCGCAGACAGCGGGGCCAGGCTTCTTGGAGAGATCAGGGGGTTTCGTCTATAAACCCGAGTCCCCGCCATGGGATTTCCGGCCAGGAAGCAAATTTCCTTTTCCCTGGGGCAGGACTAGACCCCTGTGCTCTGGGACCCTCACCTGATGCTCCCTCTAGGGCCCACGCTTACACACACCACACACACACACACACACACACACACACACACTCCCTCCTGGTCCGGGCATCTGCTGGGACTTACTGACTGACAGGTTCAGGTTGTCAGCTCAGCTCTGCCACTTTCCGCCCAGTGTCCTTGGGCAAGTCACTTGCTGCCTTGGAGTTTCATCTTACTTGTTTTTTAGATGGAGAAAATGCCATGTACATCTCATGGTCGGGGTGAGGATTAAACAAAAATAATGTGTGTGATACTGCCCAGAGTGGCAGCAGGCACATGGTGGGTGCTCAATATAAATGCTGGTTTTATCCACTCGTGAGGAGGCTGCTTCCTAGGGGACACAGGTGATGGCTCCAGACGCTGGCCGATGCTGCTTTATCCACAGGTGGTCAGGAGTGATTTACGTCATCATAGTTACCTAAGCCCTGAGACATGAAGTAACGAACTGCTTGGGAAAATGCCTTCGTTCTAAAATATCTCATATGAAGTAGTTTGGCCCCATGCCCACCACCTAAAGAACGATCTTTTGGATTATTGGTACAAAAAAGTAATAAACACAAAGCAATCGCTGGGATACGATGGAGGGTGCCAGAGCTTTAGGTGAAATACCTCTCTTAGCCTCTCAGCAGCAACCACCAGGAGGAAAACTGATACTGAAATAAGCAGCGGAGCTGTGATTGGACATTTGTCATTTTGGGGTCATGGGGGGGTCCATGACCCCTTTTTATGGTTAATATTATCTTGATTTCTTCTAGGGAAATTACTTCGTCTGCACTGTACCATCTCGGGTGACTGAAAACCAAAGTCTCCTGCCGTCCCCAAGCCAAGGAGTGGGCCCACGACCCCACTGGCCAATTGGACTCTCCCTCCCCCAGGACTTGGAATCATGAAGGGAATGTGCAAGGACAGGAGAAAACAATCACACCAATAATAACAATAAAAATAACAACAGTGTTTTTTTTTCTTTCTAGTGGTGGTGCCCTATCTAGGTTATCATTGCTTCCACCGCCAGCACCACCCACAACCCATGAGCCTCATGTCTGTCCCTGTAAGCCCACCTCTCTCCAGAGCTCCAGACACAGCAACCCAGCTGACAGCTGGACAGCCACAACCTGATGTCCCAAGGGCACTGACATGCTTAAGGCTGAACACCTTGCCCTCCCCTCACCCCTAAACCTGCTCGTCTCCCGTGTTCCCTGTCTCAGTGCAGGCCACCACTGTTCACCCAGTTTCCCAATGGAGAAACCTGGAAATTATCCTAAGTCCTTCCTTTTTCAGCCCCCATCCATCCGGTCTCCAGGTATGCCAATTCTGCCTGCTAAAGAGCTTCTAAACCCATTCCTCTTTCATGGGCCTCAGTTCTTCTGGAAGATGGCAACAGCTTCTCTAGGAAGAGGCCTCCTGCCTCTGGGCCTTTCTCCTCCAACCCATCTTCCATGTTGTAGTGAGGGCGATCTTTCCGAAATCTTCCATCTGGTTATGTCAGGGGCTTGAAACGCTTCAATACTGGGCCCCTTGCTCCTCAGTAAAGCCCAGACTCCTTATCATGATAAACAAGGTCTTGTATCTCTTGGCACTCTGTGCCATGCTTGTCATCTCTCAACACTCCTACCCAAGCACTCTTCTCTAGCTTTACGAAATTCATCACAGATTCCAGGACATTCTTTGCTTTTTTGAGCCTCCAAGCTTTTGCATGTGTTATATTCCTCTGCTTAGAATGCCCTTCACCCTCTTCTCTACCTAGGAAACTCTTCCTTGTGCTTTGCGATGAGGCTCAAACATCCCCTATTGAGGGAAGCCTTCTCTGAGCCTCACAGGCAGAATCTATCACTCCTTCTTCTGAGTTCCCATTATTACACCTATACCCCAATTCTACTCTAGCACCTACTTTACCATATTGGATTTATCCTGCAAGTCACGTGTTCATCTGTCCCCTCCGACCAAGACACCACTTCAAAGAGTGGGATGAGTGAATGAGTACATTCTGAGTGGAGATGGGGAAAAGAGATAGTCTTAGGTTTGCTTTATTTCCCAGGCAGAACATGGGAAGCTGGTTTGAAATGGGCCTCTTTACATTTCTGAGAGCGAATAAGACCTAAGCCTGGACCTGCACGCAGCCATTCTGCCACTATGAGGTAAACACTGCCTGGGAATGGAACCCAAACAAAGAAGGAGTTAGTACCTGGAGTGAGACCAAGTTCCCATGGTGACATTTGAGCCCCTAGATGCAGCTGTGCCTGATGTCAGACATAACTCTTGAACTTTTCAGTTGTGTAAGCCATTCCCTCTGTTTGCCTAAGACATTTTGAACGTGGATTTTCCATCTATTGCAAGCAAAAGAATCCTGATATCATTAAAAGATGTTGAAATAATAATACTCCTTGAGAGAAAACCTTTGAAATCCACAGGTCATGCATCAAAATAGAAGTATGGGATCAACTTAAAGAGACAGAATGGCCCTGAAGCTGCAATACTTGACTGTAACCTAATTGAACAGACTTAGAGGGCATACCTTGTGCATAGACTCTTAAGTTACTGGACACAGAAAGTGTCCATGAGAAGGAGGGTTGGTCAGACACAGGTGCCTGGACAAAGGAGGGCTGTGGAGCAAGAGTTGGCAGTGGCCATCCAAGCACCATCTGGGTTAATAGGTATCAGGGTTTCCTTAGCAAGATTCCCTATCTAGCGCAGAGGCTCTGAACCTGGGGTCCCCGGGCTGGGCTTCCTGGAACTTAGTGACCCTCCTGAAATTGTATGTGCAGTTGTACATCTTTCAGAGAAGAGTGTCCATTGTTTCAGTCAGACTCTCAGAGGGGTTGATTATGTCAAGTAGGTTAAGATTTGCTAATGTAGCGAGTGAAAGGGTTTCAGGTATCCTAGTAGAGAAACTCTTCTTTAAAACCACCCAAATGCTTTTGTATACTTCAGTCTCATTCTCAGGACACTGCCCTGTGATAATCAGCTTTCCTGTGTGGCTTGCCTCCAGGAAGAGAATGCAGTGAGCAACTGAGGGGGGCACCTGGCTCCACCTGAGAGCTGTGTTACTAACTGCAAAGTAAGAAATGCGGACATTGGGAAAGGAGGGAATGCATTCTCCTAGGCAGCCCCAGGTGCAAGGGTAACAGAACCTGGGGATTAATAACTAGTATTTGCTGAGCCTATGTTCCAGATGCTTTCATATGTTACCTTATTTAATCATAGCAAACCAGGGAGAGGGAAATTATTATCCTCATTTTTATATGAGGACACCAAGGTTTATAGAAGTTTAAAATTTTCCTAAGGGTCACACAGCTGCCTTACTTCCAAGACCATGTGTTTTCATGCTGCCAACAATGACCACAAACCACATCCAAGGAACAGTAATCACGTGTTGGTCTGTGTGGTAACTTTGGTGATGGTGCTACTGTCTTGATTCCCCCTTCCACATGTTTCTAGCAGTGGACCCCACCTCCACCGCTGGCCACAGGTCTGTGAACCCAGGCACAGCTGACTGGGATATGTCCCTGGACAGAGAGATTGAGGGATGAAAACATGACCCACCTCAGGACCATCAGAGTTATTCCCTGGATTGTGTAAATGGGGAAAGCCCTTTGCCTCTTGGGTCTTGGAAAAAGAAAAAACTAATCTTCAAGAGGACAGAGTAAAGTCAATCAGAAACCAGAAGAGATGAGAGATGGACAGCAGGACTCCAGCAGTTCTAGGCCTCCAGGTCCAGCTCTAGAAGTTCTCCTTTGCATTCTGTAAACATCTCTCCTAAAAGCCTGGACAGATGGAGTCAGTCACTGGAAAGGCAATAACCATAAACTCCATAGCAACCTTTCACCACATTTATTCTTTGCGTCCAAACTCTACGGTCGGTGCTATTCTTTTTACCAAAAGGAGAGAAACAAGGAACAAAGTGGTTAAGCAAATTGCCCAGGGTCACACAGAGGCGAGTGGCAGGGCTCCAACTCAGTCTCCATGTCACACTGCTTTCCTTTAACATGATGGAAGTACGTGCCAATATCTGAGTCCTACCAGTGAAGAAGAGGAAGGTCATGCCTCAGTTTGGGCAGGGAGCTGGAAGTAGCTGAGATACCTGCAATGAGGAAGGTTTGCCCCAGAAGATTGACTCTTCCTCGCTTACCTAGAGAACCAATGTATTAGTCAGTAATGTATTCTGCTGTAACAAACTACTCCAAAAATCTCAGGGGCTTACAAAAACAAGGGATACTTCTTACACTCAAGTTCGCAGCTCTGCTCAGCTCTGACCCACATCTTCTCACTCCAGGACCCAGGCTGAAGGAACAGCCTGAATTTGGGATGTGATGATCTGATGGCAGAACACAGGAAGGCAAGAGGCCAAGCCAAACTATGCAAGATCGATGAAGGCTTCTGCTTGGACACTGCCTAGATCATGTCCACTCACATTCCACTGGCCAAAGCAAGTCACACGGCCAAGCCTATCGATACAGTCCACCCACTGGAATAACTCCAGGAAAAAATACATTCCACTCATTGGTATCATTCCTGGAAGTCACGTGGCAAAGGGTGTGGATGTATAATACCCTCACCAGGAGGAAGAAGATGGTTGCAAACAATAACGCAATCAGTTATACCAAGAAATGAGCGTGTGCGAGAGTAGTAGAAGACCTAACAAATCTACCTTTCATCACAGGGAGCCTTCCAGCAGGGCTGATGGGAGGAGACTCAAAGCTCCCAGACTTCTGGGAGTTGAGCAAAGACAGTCTCAGCTGCAGACAGTCCAGATTTCAGTGGCAGAAACAAAGAGTCTTGAGAGCTAAGCTTTTTTTTTTTCTTTAACATCTTTATTCGAGTATAACTGCTTTACAATGGTGTGTTAGTTTCTGCTTTATAAAAAAGTGAATCAGTTATACATATACATATGTTCCCATATCGCTTTCGACATCTGGAACCCAAACAGAGGGCTCACAAAAGGCCAGAACACAATGGTCCAAGGGATGCCTCATGAATGTGTCATAAGAATAATCATTGTCTCAAGGCATTGGGTTATGAGTAATTTCCCCTTCTGTTTTCTATTGCGTTATTATGCTACTTTCTTAATTGCTCATTTTTATACCCTTGCTGAAATCGAAAACAGCATGGGCAGCAGACGCAACTGCTTTTCAATGTCAAACCTCACGATGTTGAGGAAGGTTTGCACGTCAGATGACGCACCGGGGCTGAGTAATTTCAATCCTGTGGGACAAATGGTCCTGCCACCGACTGGAATGACTGACAAACAGAAAGGTGGCGATCAGGATAATCTTCTTCCTTGGGTTCTATATGTGTACAAACTAGGCTTCACTTCCAAAACCTACGTTCCAGGAATTTTCGACTTAGATGCCATCTAAGGTTGAAGAAAGAGAATGGCCACCTGTTCTGTATAAGTTGGAGATCATGGATTTCTTTCTGGTCCAAGAAGGGAGATTAGGCAATATGGGCTTACAAATGTCTTACCCAGCACTGAATCAGCCCTGTGATTTTATAAAAGTTAAATATGAGTTTGAGGGACTTCCGCGGCGGCACAGTGGTGAAGAATCCGCCTGCCAGCACAGGGGACATGGGTTTGATCCCTGGTCCGGGAAGATCCCCCATGCCACTGAGCAACAAAGCCCATGGGCCACAACTACTGAGCCTGCGCTCTAGAGCCCGTGAGCCACAACTACTGAAGCCCGAGCGCCCAGAGCCCATGCTCCGCGAGAAGAGAAGCCACTGCAATGAGAAGCCGGTGCACCGCAACGAAGAGTAGCCCCCGCTCGCCACAACTAGAGAAAGCCCGCGTGCAGCAACGAAGACCCGACGCAGCCAAAAATAAAAAAAAAATTTTTTTAATTATAAAAAAATTGAGTTTGAACCAATGTCAGCCCAATTTGATGTAACTTGCATGGCAACTTCAGCCATGTTCTTCTGAGTTATACAGACCTTTAAACCTTGCCCCTGCTGCTTGACAGTTCTGTGATTGTGGATAACTAATTTAATTTCTCTGTGCCTCAATTTTCTTCTTGAAAAATAGGATAATAATAGCATCTACCTCATTGGAATGTGTTTTTAGGATTAAACACACACACCTAAAGCTCCTAGCACTGTACCCGACATATATCAAGCAAATAACAAACTTTGGTTATAAGTACTAATATAACAGGGACAAAAATAATTGATATATGTGTGTTCATAGCTTTCCCCTTTCTTCTCCTATTG
This sequence comes from Delphinapterus leucas, assembly GCF_059928025.1. Taxonomy (NCBI): domain Eukaryota; kingdom Metazoa; phylum Chordata; class Mammalia; order Artiodactyla; family Monodontidae; genus Delphinapterus; species Delphinapterus leucas. The sequence goes on from NC_143148.1 coordinate 53,627,512, forward strand.
AAGACAGGCTGGCATTACTTGGTCAACATTTCCTCCTTCTGCCCCTTCTCCACACTCTCCTCTAAGACTCTTGGGTCTTATGCGGGAAATCTGGCTCATCAGTGGGAGAAGAACCAGAGAAATGGGGATGAGAATTTGTAATGGAAAAAAGCTAAACAGAACAAAACCAAAATCAAGCAAACAATTATGAAGAGAGGGACTTCCCTGGTGGTGCAGTGGTTAAGACTCCGTGCTCCCAATGCAGGGGGCCCGGGTTCAATTCCTGGTCAGGGAACTAGATCCCACGTGCATGCCACAACTAAGAGTTTGCATGCCACAACTAAGGAGCCCACATGCCACAACTAAGGAGCTGGCAAGCTGCAACTAAGACCTGGTGCAACCAAATAAAAATAAGTAAATAAATAAATATTTTTTTAGAAAGAAGAAGAAAGAGAGACAGAAAAACAGACAGAGGGAGAGAGGGAGGGACAGAGAGAGAGAGAAGGGAAGAATTGGTCCTGAACAATTAAGTGTATTTGTTAAAATTTTGAAAAGAGTGAAAAATAAGAAATAGGATGAGAGATTTTGGAGCTGTGAGAGAGGTGGTAACTGAGATCCACCAAGGAAAGGGACTGAATTAGTTACCTATTGCTGCATAATTAATTATCCCAAAATTTAGCCACTCAAAACAATAAAGATTTATCATCTCACCGTTACTATGGGTCAGGAATTTGGGAGAGGCTTAGCTGGGCTCTTCTAGCTCAAGGTCTCTAGTGAGGGTCCTGTTAAGATATCAGCCAGGGCTAAAGTCCTCTGAAGCCTTGATGGACTGGAAGGCCCTCTTTCGAGATAGCTCACTCATATGGCTGTGGGCGGGAGGCCTCAGTTCCTCGCCTAAAGGGCTCTCCCCAGGGCTGCCTGTGTGTCTTCACAACATGGCAGCTGGCTTCCCCAGAATGAGTGATCAGGGAGAGAGAGCAAGGAGGAAGCCACAAGGCCTTTTATGACCCAGCCTTGGAAATCACTCACCAGCACTCCCACCATAATCCAATCAACAGAAGTCAGTCACTAAGTCCAGCTCACACTGTTCCGCTGTTCAGTTACTGGCAAGCCACCTTGAACTAGTGCAGGTTTAGTTTTACGATATTAGTGTGGATCTGCGGGAAGCCCAGCCTCTGCAACTTGGTAGGACTCAACTTCCAAACTCTGCCTCAACTGCAAATCTTGTCACGATACCATTTTGGGTTTGTTAGGGAAGGTACAAATTAGGTCTTACCCTAGGGTATTGTTCTCAACTAGGGTGATTCTGCCCCTAGGGGACACTTGGTAATGTCTGGAGACATATTTGGTTGTCTCAAGGTGGTGGAGCATTCCTGGCATCTAGTGGGTGGAGTCTAGGGATGCCGCTCAGTATCCTACAATGCCCAGGACAGCTCCCAAAACAAAGAACTCTCTGGTCCGAAATGTCAGTAATACCAAGGTTGGGAACCCTGCGCTAAGACAGACTTTCCTCCTAAGGTGTGGCCTTTCTAGCATCTCAGCTGGATGCCAGTGTATTCACAAGCCATTAATGATATCTCTCCACTGTGGCAGGACCAAAAATCCAATGATCCCCAGCACTGCTCATCCTCTAGGACCTATATTCTTCTCTCAACCCTATGGCTGCCCTTCTCTGTGAGCCTCAGGTGGTCTTGTTTGCACATGTGTCTCTAGGCCACTAGAGACTCAAAGGGGACCCGCAGAGAGGGGGTCCTCCTGTACAGAGAGCCCTCTTCTGTAACATCCTGCCCCATGGATTCTACTTCTTCACTTGCCCTGAACTCTGCCTCCTTCAGTCAGTGGGACAGCTGTGCTCTGCTCAAATTCTAATTCTTTATGCCACAGCCAGAATATTGTCCCCAGACTGGGTGCTGGATGATTACAGGACTCAACTCTTGAGTTTCCCATCTCTCAGGGATCACGTTATTGCTCTACTTGTCGCCCACTGTCTGACAAAAGTTGCCCCGTGTATTTATAGTTGTTTGTGCGGGGAGGGTTAATCCACACCAGTTACTCCATCATGGCTAGAAACTCAAGTCCAGTGTGTTTACCTCGGCCTTTCTATTTCTACTTGAAGCCTTGTAGAAATTGATGAATCTGAAGAACTATGGTAACACGCCCACGCTGTAGGTGTTCCCAACCTGCCACTCACTGAAGATGTTTCTAGTTCAGATTCTCATTCAACAGACATGTCGTGAGTCCTCACTAAGGGCAAGGTTCTCTTGCAGAGGACAAATCAGTTTATCCTCGTAACAACCCTCAGAGGTATGCATCATTATCCCCATTATTTCACAAAATAAACTTGTGTTGGGAAGTGCAATTTTCTTAAGTTTTATGGGAGATAAAACAGATCCAGGGAGAGCACATTACTTCCCCAAGATCATATGGAAACATGTCAGCAACATGAATCAGGTCTATCTGATTCCAAGTCCAAAAGTCCTTTCCTTCCTTTCCAACTTCCACAGCTGTCTCTCTGGGATCTATCTACCACCTCTCAGAGGAGATCAAATGGCCTCAAAACGTGTTTTGAGTTTTTCTCTTCTCATACTCATCTGCTCTCTGACGATTTTATTCATACTTTTCCTTTCTGGCTAACCTGGATGTGATGCTGGGCCTCTTTGTCTAATTTGTCCTGGGACGTATCTGAGGCTGAACACCATCTGTCTCCCAGGGAGCCAGGAACTTACACTGTCAAGAACATGCTGTCCAACATTTACATCACACAACTTCATTTCCTCTGTTAAAATCTAGAAGAAGAAAAAAAAAACCAAAACTCTCAAATGTTAACTATGCAGTTATCCAACTTGGATAAGACAAAATTTAATGCTTTCTGTGGAGCACAAGTAAGTACTGACCTATGTATTCCTATTTTTATGAATCAGGAACCACTTTTTAGGTTGAAAATTAAAATCGTGTTATCTGTTTGCACTGTAAAATCACAACAAAGAGCAACCACATTGTAGTGGGTCAAATGTTGGCACCAAAAAAAAAAAGCTATATCTATGCCCTAACTCCCCAAACCTGCAAGTATGACCTTATTTGGGAAATTTGTCTTTGCAGATGTAATTCACCTAAAGATCTTGAGATAAGACCATCCTGAGTATCCAGGTGGCCCTAAATCCAGTGGCAAGTGTCCTTATAAGAAACAGAAGTGGAGAGACACAGAGACACAAGGAGGAGACTATGTGAAGGTGGAGGTAGGTATTGGAATGATGCCAACAGCCACCAGAAGCTGGAAGAGTCAAGGAACAGAATCCCCCCCCAGAGCCTTTGGAGGAAGCGCAGCCCTGCCAACATTTTTATTTCAGATTTCTGGACCCCAAATCTGTGAGAGAATAAATTCTGTTGTTTTAAGACACCTACTTTGCAGTAATTTGTTACAGCAGACATGGGAAACTAACACACGTTCTCAGAAAAGGACAACCACACTAAAGTCTTCAAGATCTTTTCCATTAATATTTTCTTTTCTTCTTGTTCATGGGTTTCCTCAATGGTTACGTTAACCCTTGTTACTACTACAAATGTTTATAGTACAAATAGGGGAAAAGCTTAAAATTGAGTAAATTAAGAAACAATTGCTATGTGCTTCCACAACCTATGTGGTACAGAGAGAATGCTTTTGGCGGCAAGACAAGTGGGAAGCCCAGACCAAAGTAGCTCAAACCTCAAGAACATTTACTGGCTCCCCTTCTGGAAAAGCAAAAGTGGGGCGGGCTTCAGAGCCAGCGTGATACCATCAACAGATTTAATCATCTCTCCACTCTGCCATATACAGTGCTGCTTACTTTTTAAGGCTGTTCCCCTCACTGTTGGCAAGCAGAGCTACATGCTTCCTCTTTGGGGTCCAGGAAGAGAGTCCAGAGACAGAGAGAGGCTTGCTGTAGCTCTCTCCTTAGAAAAGGTGCTTCCCTGAACACTTCAGCAGACCTTGCCAATTTTAATTGAACACAATTGGACCACATGCCCTTTTCTGAACCAACTGCTCGTAAGAGTGATGGGTCCTTAAACTAATGAGTCCATGCAACCCAAACCTAAGGGTGGGTCAGCTTCCCCGAGGCCCCAGTAGGATGCATGAAGGGAGGGTGGAGCCCTAAAGAAAATGGAGGTTCTGTCAGGAAGAACAGAGGGGAACACATGATGGGTGGGCACTGAATATAAATGATAATGCAACAATACTAATGTGCCCACTATCCCACCCACCTTACAATATAAAATACAGCCATGGCTGAAGATTCCTGCAGTCCCGTGAACAATTACACTCCCTTCTTCCTCCTTCAAGTTGCCTGCTAATTTAAATTTAGGGCTTATCATTCCCGTGTATTTCATTCTATTTTTATTATATACGCTTGTACGCCTAACCAATATGTTGCATTCTTTTGTGTGTTTTTAAACTTAATACAAATGGGATCATACTGTACACGCTATTCTGCAACTTGCTTTCATTGTTCATGATCCGATTAGCGAGACATGTCCACAGGCATATGTGAAGTTTCAGTTCACACATTTTCACAGATGCATTCCAACGTACGAACGTATTCATTCGTTCTCCTGCTCACCACTTAGGATGATGCTTTTTTTTTCTTTAACTGCTGCAAAGAAAGCTGCTGTGAACATGCTCATCAGCACAGGACTGTATATTCCTAGGGGAGTTTCCTTTGGGTATATGAGTAAGATTGGTATCATTGAGTCATAAAGTATGTTCATCTTTAGCTTTCTTTGTTCTCGGTAGAGGCTGTACCAAGTTATATCTCCACCAGCTGTGCGTGAAGATTCTGCCCCTCCACACTCTTGCCAACGACATGCCGAGTCCCACTTTGAAATGGGTTGGTCTTGTAAATCATCTTTAAATGGTCTGTCGCTCTTGCTAATCTCCAAACTCCCCATAGGCCAAGAATGTGTTTACTTCATTCACTCCCAGACACCAGACGACGCTCAGCACTTGTTAAGTTTCACGAGGGAGAGCTGGGCCAGATGCTGAGCTTTTTGAGTGCGGGGTCCTGGCCTCATTCTTCTTCTCTGTGTAAATCCTTTGCTGTGCTGTTAACAGTAAGGAGGGAAGGTGGGAGGGTACAGTCTGGTGAGTGGGAGAACCTTGCTGTGGCTCAACCAGCATGCACACGGGATCTGGAGGATGGGGAAAGGATGCCTTTACCTGTGCCCTCAGGTTGCCAATAAGTTTTATCAGGAGTCCTCCCCCCCCGCACCCCCACAGTGCTCAGGGTCACTTAGCCCCTCATTATGCCTCCTGGCCAGGGTCTCCCTCTGCCTCTGGCTCAGGCTCAGCCATTCAGGTCCATCGGGTTTACCCTTTGGTGGAGATGGGAGCAGGGAGGTGGGTGGGAGCACGTGGAGACGGGGATGAAGGAAGAGGAGGAAGGCAACCATCCTGGCAAAGACAAGTGTGCACCACACCCAAGACGTGCAACCAAATTTTTCTGTTCGTTCCAAATCCGTCTCCCCTGCCGTGGTTCTCAACCGGGGCAGCGGCGCCCTCTGGAGGCATATGGAAATGTGTGGTGGCATTTTTAGCTGTCTCCCTACTTGGGAATTTAGTGGGTCAGGGCCAGGGATGCTAAACGGCCTGCAATGAGCAGCACAGACCCACAGTGAGGAACTATCTGGCCTAAAATGCCCATAGCGATCTCGTTGCAAACTCTGCAGGCTCTGGGAGGCTGAGGACAAGTGTGTCCCCAACACCTGGCCCAGGGCCTGGCATAGCGGGAGCCCCATAAATACCTGCTAAGTGAAAGAAGGCATGTGTGAATGCAGTATTCTATGGCACCAGCCCACAGAACTCCAGTGCTTGCTACGAGTACACTTTGAAAACCAGGGTGTTAACTCATCAGTCAGAAACAGACAGGAATCTGAAGGGAAAATATCCTCCCTGTCAGGAAGTCAGTGAGATTTTCTTTCGATGTGGGGAAAAGATTTTGTTCTCTGTCCCTGGAAGCTATTGAATCCTGTCTCCTCTCCCATTTAGAAATGTGTTGGTTGGTAGGGGGGTGGGCGCAGGTGAAGAGATAGAGTCACAGAAAAAAAAAAAAAAGAATAAATGCTCAGACTTTACAAAGCAGCTAAAACCTTATGCATAGTAATCCACACCCCCGAACGCCACGCCAACTACAGTGACCACGAATGAACAGCGCAGGGCAAAATTTGCCAGGTTAGTTCCATGGGCTTTTGAGAGAAAGTTAAGGGAATTCCCAAGCCCATCTCATCAGAGAGAAGAGGGCAAGTGACTAAGAGCTGGGCTCAGACCTCAGCTGTGATGCCTAATAGCTGAGAATTACCAAACTTCTCCAAGCCTTATTATCCTCATCTATGAAATGGGGATAAGGATACTTATCCTATAGGGCAACATGAGGATTAAATGAGATCATGCAAGTAAAGCACAGTGTCTGGCACTTAAGAAACACATTGTTATTATTATTACCATCATCAACATCACCATCGTTATTAAGTATTTGAAAAGCAACCTCAGATGAATGGCCAGTAACAAAGCCACCGATCACCTGGGGGAACAGAAGAGATACTTCTCCGCTTATTTAACCCAAGCACTTAAGCAGACCAACAGAACTCTGTGCTCTTAAGAGACACAGACGAAGTAGTTTTATTCCGCCTCTAAGTCATTTCATCTCCTGCTGAACAACACAAGGTTGTGACTCATGTTAAATGATAATTGTGTTTCTCTATCTCTGTGATGATAAATATTTCACCTTTAGGTCTCTTTTGCCAAAAAAAATTAAGCCAACTTATTCTTCATTCAAACTTTACAAATTCATTGTTCTTCCCCCACCTTTTCCCCACCCCAGGCAACTGCCGGCATTTTGCTGTTCCAAGGAGTATATCTGTGGTTGATTCCAATAACTTCGAACATCGATAATAATGAAAACACTTGGCATCTGTTCTCTGTCGAAATGTGAAAGCTTCAGAGCAATATTTACAGAACCCACTTCCCCAACCACTGCTCTCAGATTTGATTAAGTAACAGTAAAACATGACATTCCAAATCAGTTACAAGCTGTTCTCGGGCTGTGTCGGGGCCAATCCTTTATATTTTCAAATTTATGAGTATGCCACTAGAGAAACATCACTTACCCAGCTGATCCAACAAATGCTCTCTCCTTTCACTCCCATGCAATACAGTTTGGTTTCTTGACTCAAATCCCAGTCAAAGCCCCCTTCCACACATATTGGAGACTGCTGGTGATATGGGGAATATTTCAATATTGGAAGTATATGAATTGGGGCATATTCATGAGTTAATCAATCTTTTGGTAAAGATGCTCTGGCATAAACAAATCAAGGTAGGAGCAGGAAACGATATTTTATATCAAACTCAAGTCCCTATTCAGAAAGCTGAGACAATTCTCCCCAGGAGAGCATGTGGGCAGGCGGCAACTTTCACACATCCAGTTACACAGCCACGGTATTTGATTTGAAGCGAACCCACATCATTAAATATTACTGTGTGTAGGAGGCTGAATAATGGCCCCCAAAGACATCGGGTCCTAATACCTGGAACCTATAAATGTGACCTTATATGGCAAAGGGGTCTTTGAGACGTGATTAAAGATCTTGAGATGGGGAGATTAGCCTGGATTATCTGGTGGGCCCTAAATGCCATCACAAGTATCCTTATAAGGAGGCAGAGGGAGATCAAACAAAGAAGATAAGAACCTGTGGCCACGGAGGTAGAGATTGGAGTGATGCAGCCACCAGCCAAGGAATGCCAGCAGCCACCAGAAGCTGATTTTCCCCTGGAGCCTTCAGTGGGAACACAGTCCTGCCGACACCATGACTTGGACACAATGAAACCGATTTTGGAATTCTGGCCTCCAAAACTAAGAAAATAAACTTCTGTTGTTTTAGACCACAGTGTCCATGGCATTTTGTGACAGAGGCCATAGCACGCTAATACACCATGCAAATAAAAGGCCAATAGTAAGAGAGTCAAGAATGTGGCACTGGAAAGAATTTAATCCAATCCCTCTGTTCCTGTTTTACAGATCAGGAGGCTCAACAGAGAGGGGGCCAAGTACCATGACAAAAACCACACATAGTGGGAGGCAGAGCTAAAACCAGGTCTTCTGAGTCTCACAGCTCTTTCTTACGAAGGGAGGTCAAGCCTTCGGCCTGCATGGGTACCCTCCTAATTTTCTCAGAATGTTTCCAGCGCTGTACAATACTGTCCAATATGGTAGCCACTGGCTACATGTGGCTGTTTAAGTTTAAATTAATTAAAAGTAAATGAAATTTAAAATTCAGTCCCTCAATCACACAAGCCACACTTCAACGGTCCTACACTCACACGTGGCTACAGGCTACTGAGTTGCACAGCACAGATATTACATAAATATTTCCATTATTATAGGAAATTCTACTGGACAATGCTGGGCCGACACACGGAACACCCAGTGGACTACTCACTGAACTTATAAGCACCATGTCTGTTGGTTCATGCTATGTTCCCGACACCTTGTACACTGGCCTGCATGCCCTGGGGATCCCATAAGGATTTGAATGAAGGTGCAGAGTGACCCTAGGGGCTGTGACTGCTCATACCTTCTCCTTGCTGAGTAGGGCTTTCCTGCATGCTCTGAGGGACACTGCAATATGGGCCAAGGACCACATCCTGGGAAACTCCCTTGTCTGGGCCCAGGAGCAGCACAGGGAGGCCGAGTATAAGACAGTGGGGGCTAGACTCTCCTTCAGATTATCCCTAGACCCAGCTCATGCTCCAGGAGAGTCTACAGAGCATTCAGGGGCCACTCCCCGCTTGTTCTGATGCCTGTTGGGATGCCAAGAGATGTCTGACATACTCTCTCTAGAAAATATCAACGAATATTTGCATGGCCCTGCATAGTTCAAAAGCAATGCCAGAGTCTCCTTTGATCCACCCAACAACTGGTGAAGCAGAGAACTCCATTTTATAACTGAGAAAATTGGGGTTCTATGGCATAAGGAGAGATAACCTGCCAAAGATATGCAAGGAAGCCAAGATCCCAGTGAAAAATTCTGACTCTGAAACTTGCCTTTCACACCACCACCTCCTTCTTCCTTCTTCCCTGAACACACAGAGATATGTCCCAGGCCTTCTTGAGGATACAGGTGGGGTCTTGCTAACCTCTGTAGCCCGGGTGATATCTAGCAGTGCTCTCCTCAGTTAATCAAATGGTCCTCAAGCCTGTTTTTCACATATCACTCTCTTCCGCTGGGGAAAGTTGAGAAGACAAATCAAGTCCAAAGGAAAATGAGACAAATATATGGAACTGCACTTCTGAGTGGTCAACTCCAAAAACAACAGTACAAATTCACTTCAGAGGAGTGAATTCCTTACACTGACACAGGAAGTTATGTATCACAATTGAGATGGGGTTATAAAGACAGACAAGAGGCATCTGTCTCCATAAGGCCGTGTGCTTGAGTTTCTAGTTTTCTAACACATACATACAAGCTAGGATTCTATGGATACTCACAGTATTCCAAGATCACCACGTGTGAAATGTGATCATTTGATCCTCACCACAATTCTGTGAGGTAGGTGCTATAACAGTCTCATTTCACAGTTGAAGAAACCGAGGTTCAGAGAATTTAAATTTGCACTCCATCACTGCAGCTCAGAGGCGACAGAGCTGGGATTTGAATATAGGTCTGTCTGGTTCCAAACTCCTGATCGTGGCAGTGTTCTGGCTCTCAACAAAGTCTGAAATAGACATTTTGGGTTTATGGGAATTTGTCATGGAAAATAAGGCCCTGGGGGGGGGAAAAAGCCTTCAAAATAGTTATGAGTAGGTTTCTGTGTGGGCACATATATATCATATTTTGAACACATTTCTATTCCACTCCTAGCATTTCCACAGTCAACATCTTTTTTGAAAGGCTGCCCTTTGTCTTCAGCAGAAAAACCCAGAACCCTTCAGAGTCAAAAAATTCAAAATAAATCTTAAGTATTTAGGAAAAAAAGAACCAACAGTACTGACTCCCTTCCTCAGAAAAATATGTATTTATGACAAATCATATTTCTAGATGAAATTGCTTCTTGACTCTAAACATCTAGGGCTCTTAAAAAATTTTTTTTATTACGGAAATTTTCAAGCATTCATTAAAGAAGAGAGAAAAGTATAATACACCCTTATGAATCTACCATTCAATTTCAACAGTTATACATTCATGGCCAGTCCTGTTTCATCTAATAACCCCACACTCACTTTGTTTGCTGGTATTTTAAAGTAAATCCCAAACATCTTATCACTCCCCCTATGAATAAAACCATAATGCATATTTAACTGACAAAGACACCTTTTTAAACGTAATCACAATGTCACTATCACACTTAACAAAATTAGAGCAATCTCTTAACATCATCTGAAACCCAATCATACTCAAATTTCTCCAACTGTCCCCCAAAATGTCTGTTTTTCAGTTGGCTTGTTCCCATCAGAAGCCAAACATGATTCATACATTTGGTTCTTATGTTTCTTAAGTTTCTTAATCTTACACCACTCCCAAAAGTGCACTCAAAATGGATTAAAACCTTAAACATAAGACCTGAAACTGTAAAGCTCCTAGGGAAAAAAAAAATAAGAAAAAACCTTGGCACTGGTCTTGGCAACAGTTTTTTGCATATGGCACCGAAAGGATAAGCAGCAAAAGCAAAAATAAACAAGTGGGACTACATCGAACTACAAATCTCTGCACAGCAAAAGAAACAATCAACAAAATGAAAAGGCAATCAGAATGGAAAAAAACATTTGCAAACCATATATCTGATAAGAAGTTAATATCCACAATACATAAGAAACTCCTACAACTCAAGAGCTAAAAAAACAACCAACTTAAAAATGGGCAAAGGAAATGAATAGGCATTTTTCCAAAGAAGACATATGGATGGCCAACAAGTACCTGAAAAGATGCTCAACATTAGTAATCACCAGAGAAATGCAAATCAAAAAAACCACAGTATGATAACACCTCACATCTGTAAGAATGGCATCAAAAAGACAGGAGATAATAAGTGTTGGTGAGGATGTGGAGAAAAGGGAGCCCTTGTGCACTGTTGGGATATTGGCAAATATGAATCCTCCATGTACAGGGCAAACATTCCAGAGAAAAATAGCCAGGTCTAAAGCTCTCTATACAGAATGTTCCACTTTCTCAGTCCTCTACCCTACAGTGTTGAGTACAAAGCAAATACTCTGAGAATTTCATAATGGCTTTGCTCCAGAGTTAAGTAAGATTTTGCTGTCATATTCAATATGACAATCTCTCACGTTAACACTTCCTCAATATAATATATCACCAATAGGAATGTTCTCAAAAACCTCAATACAAAAGCCATTTCAGGAAAGTGCTTAAAAATGCTTAAAAATTAACTGCAGAAAAAGGACAAAGCCAGAGAAGTAGTGACAAGAGTGGAGGAAAGGGAGTTCCCTGGTGGCACAGTGGTTAAGAATCCACCTGCTAATGCAGGGGACACAGGTTCGAGCCCTGGTCTGGGAAGATCCCACATGCTGCAAAGCAACTAAGCCCGTGCGCCACAACTACCGAGCCTGTGCTCTAGAACCCGCAAACCAGAACCACAGAGCCCGCATTGCCACAACTACTGAAGCCCACAGGCCTAGAGCCCGTGCTCTGCAACAAAGAGAAGCCACCGCAATGAGAAGCCCACGCACCGCAACGAAGAGTAGCCCCCATTCCCTAGTGGCTCAGTGGTTGAGAGTCTGCCAGCCGATGCAGGGGACATGGGTTCGTGCCCCGGTCCGGGAAGATCCCACATGCCACGTAGCAGCTAGACCCGTGAGCCATGGCCGCTGAGCCTGCGCATCTGGAGCCTGTGCTCCGCAATGGGAGAGGCCACAACAGTGAGAGGCCCGCGTACCGCAAAAAAGAAAAAAAGAACACTTGCTCCCTAACAACTCCTCTCTTTGCCATGCTCTTCTCATCTCCCCTTTCCTTCCAACCCCTTTCACTCTCCACTCACCCCCTAGGAATGAGAAATTATTCCTTTAACTGTTTAAAATACAACCATTCCCAGTGAGCAAGTTAAATTTTATGATCATCTGAACACCTTCCTACTAAAATGCTATTTTGATATACTAGAGCACATATTTCAAATGAGTTTTTTAAGGTACAGTTGAGCTCACAATAAAGTAAAGAAAATCCTTGAGGGTTGAAAGCACTGTTAAACCAGAAAGGTACGAGCATCAGGAGGTGCTGTGCATCCTGGACCAGTTCCAGTAACCTAGAAATACGTTTTCATTCACACACTGAAAAAAAATGGAAGACACTGGGTCTGTATGAGGAGTGGTGTAGGAAGTAAGAATACCACATAGTGCCAGGACCACCAAAGGGTACCCCCTCTAAGAAAAGGAAACTAGAAAACATCCACTCACCAGCATAGGGAGACAAGAGTAAAGCCAAGGCTCATCTTGGGCTCTGAGCAGAAAAAAAATTTTCACCTACAATTCATAACCTTGAGCCTTCCCTCACCAAAACGTGAGCAATTTTCATTACTCAAGTGATCCAGGAATTCCCAACCAGCAAAATTAGCATAAAAGGTGGCTCTGAGTCAGTAATACCTCTGTGGTGCCTAGTAGAGGCAAATATAGTAGAGATATACCCTCAAGTTACACTGTACGAAGTCCAATTAAATAAACCCTGCTAAAGATATGCTAACAATAAAGGAATTAAAAACACACAAGGAAACAATCAACCATGAGGAAGAGACAGCAAACAAACAGAAGTATTAGATAGATATCAAAAACTTCAAATAATAGAACTATTGGATAAAAACTATTAAAAAGGAAACTATCTTTAAAAAAATAAAGAATTGAAAACATATGAAATAGCTTTGTGAAAAAAGAATGGGTAAGTTTTGAAAATGTACCAAATAGAACTTCTACAAAGGGAAAATCAGTCATTGAAATAAAAAACTTGATGGGTTGTTTAAATAAGCGAAGGAGGGCTTCCCTGGTGGCTCAGTGGTTAAGAATCCTCCTGCCAATGCAGGGGACATGGGTTTGAGCCCTGGTCCAGGAAGATCCCACTTACTGCAAAGCAACGAAGCCCGTGCGCCACAACTACTGAGCCTGCGCTCTGGAGTCCGCGAGCCACAACTACTGAAGCCCACAAGCCACAACTAGTGAAGCCCATGCACCTAGAGCCCATGCTCCACAACAAGAGAAGCCACTGCAATGAGAAGCCCGCACACTGCAAGGAAGAGTAGCCCCCGCTTGTCGCAACTAGAGAAAGCCTGCATGCAGCAATGAAGACCCAACGCAGCCAAAAATAATAAATAAATAAATTTAATAGATAAATAAGCGAAGGAGACAAAGCAGAAGAGCTAACTAATAAACTGGAAAATAGATTTGAGAAAATTACCAAGAAGGCAGCACAGAGGTAAAGTGATAGAAAATGTGAAAAAGTTCAAGAGAAATAGAAAAGGGAATAAAAAGGCCATATATATATATATATATATATATATATACACACATACATACATACATAGATATACATATGTAATAGGGGCTCTAGAAGTAGAAAATAATGAGAATGGAGGAAACAAAGAAATGGCTGCTGAGAATTTTCAAATAAAGGCAAGAATCCTCATATTCAGGAATCAGACAAATTCTCAAGCAAGATTTTAAAAATCTACATTAAGACAAATCATAACGAAATTGCAGAGCACTGAAGACAAAGGGACCTTAAAACTAAAGAAGGACTTTCCTGGTGGCACAGTGGATGAGAATCCACCTTCCAATGCAGGGGACACGGGTTGGATCCCTAGTCCAGGAAGATCCCACATGCCATGGAGAAACTAAGCCCGTGCTCCTGAGCCTGCACTCTAGAGCCCGTGAGCCACAACTACTGAAGCCCGCGTGCCTAGAGCCTGTGCTCCGCAACAAGAGAAGCCACCACAATGAGAAGCCCTCACACTGCAACAAAAAAGTAGCCCCCACTCACCACAACTAGAGAAAGCCCACGCAGAGCAACAAATACCCAACGCAGCCCAAAAATAAAAATAAAAAAATAATGATGCCTTCTGGTATTTGGGGGAAAAAAAAAGAAAAACTAAAGAAAAAAGAAGAGTTGCTTCAAAGAAGCAACAATTAGACTGAGTACGCAACAATAAGCCAGAAGACAATAAGAAAATTTCTTCAAAATGATGAGAGAAAATGATAACCTAGAACTCTATACCCAGCCAAAAGATAATACAAGTTGAGGACAAAATTAAGCCATTCTCAGACAAACCCCGAAAAAGTTTATAACTAGTAGACCTTGACTAAAAGAACTTCTAAGGTTTGTTTTTTAGGAATAAAGTAATTAAACCTAGAAGGAGTGGGATACAGGATGGAATGATGAGCAACCTATGGCAAACCTAAACACATACTGAAGTTGAAAAACAAAACAATCACTACTCTAAGGGATAAAAAATAGAGACGTCTCCAAATAGAAAAACAATAAGGTGTAAATAGGAGTTTAAATTAAGTACACTCTACTCAGGAGATACTGATTAACTCTAGCCTTTATGAATCAAGTGTGCATGATGGGAGATTCTGGAAAGATGGTTGTAGCTGTGGAAGCAAATTTTTGGATCTCTCCAAATCCCCCCCACACACACAGACACACACACATAGACACACACAGAGACACACACACACACACATACACACACACAGAGGAACCAGATAAGTAAACCAAGACAAAGGCCATGGACAACACTTACAACAAAACTAGATTAAAAAGCCAACCTGCAAAGCACAAGCGAGGACAAATCCTCAGGAACCACAAGCGCTGTGATGCATGAACATCTACTATGTGCAAAGAGGCACACAGGAGCAACTGGGCATTTGAAGCACGCAACACAGTCAACAGACCTTCACGGCGAAGACTGGCAAGCCAATCTGAGACCAGGGCTTCCCTGGTGGTACCGTGGTTGAGAACCCTCCTGCCAGTGCAGGGGACACGGGTTCAAGCCCTGGTCCAAGAAGATCCCACAGGCCGTGGAGCAACTAAGATGGAGTTTTGCCTACTTCAACAGTGGGTGAGTTAAAAGAGGCCCGTGGGCGGTGTGAAAAGGGCTGGAGCGGTTTAGCCCTTGTGAACTCTCAAAACCCACCCTCCAGGGTTCCCTTCTAGGACAAGATCCCACCCTGGGGAGAAAACACAGGAAGCAGAATAAACGCTGAGCAGGATACGACAACAGAGGTAAGGAAAAGTGAATGCCCAGAAAAAAATGGAAGAGTAAAAGCCAAGGAATCTCAGAAAACATAGTATTTGTTTAATACTATGCAAAACCAATAAGACTTCACACTGTCAGAAAAATCATCCGAATCAAGACTCCTTCTACAAGTTCAGAAACTATAAGGGTGCAAACTGTTATCATCATGCAAAAACCCAGGGAATATTGTTCTCATGAGACCTTCCTGAGGAATCTGCTGGAGAACAAGCTTCAGACAACCAAAATGACTACAGACATATTAACATAAGACTAGCAGTGAGCATTAAATATATACTTATATATAATAAAGTACATTAAAAAGGAAAGAGTGTAGTATGTAATGGCAGAAAAGTATTTACTACAAGGTATTAAAATAACCCTACTTAACTACTGAGGGGGATGAAGAAACTTCAGGAACAAATCCCAAAGCCACTCTGCAGAGCTGGGTATATGTTCCTGACACAATTAGGAAGCTGCCTAGCCAAAAAAAAAAGGGTGGGCGGGGGGAACCGCAGCAACAATGGCTGGCCCTCTGACTGCTCCCTGTGTGCTAGAATCCATACCAGCTAAATGGACACCTGATGTGCTGCTTCTCCCGCACCTTAAGTCAACTTTAAACTCAAGTCTCACTGGTGAATGGATACTAATTCGTATCTGAAAGCCTGACTGTAAGAGAATCCGAGAAAATGCAGCACTGAGCTTTCCCTTCTCAGTAGTTTGGGGAGGCATGTGGAACTGAGGTGGAGAAAGTCCGTCCACAACATGTACCACAGGAAGAACTTCCTTAACAACAGACAGGTGTTTTCCAAAAACCTACTACAAACACGTTCTCCGTGAAATGTTAGGATTTAGTGTCAGTAACAAGAGAAACCTGGTGTTTCTATTAAACATTGTACTAGATGCCCTAAGTGCAATTAAAAATAAAAAGTCTGAGCACTGAAAGGAAGAAGCAATACTGTAAACATTCACAAGTGACATGATTGTCTATATGGAAATATCTAAGATAAACTATAAACTACAGCAAGCTTTCTAGATATAAGATCACTATAAAGAAATCAATTCCATACCTATATACCTCTAACAATAAGATCAAATATGTAATTTTTAAAGTACCACTTAGGAACAAATTTAGCAAAAGATTCATGAGATGGTTATTTAAAAATCATAAAAATTTATTTAAAAACATAAAAGAACTGAGTAAATTGAGAAATATACTATGTTCATAGACAGAAAAACTTAATATCATTAAGATGTATTAATTATATGTCTATAACCATTTGAGGTGTAATTTAGAAACTCCTAGTAAAGTTGAAGATGCATACCTTACAGCTCAACAATCGAAATCCCAGGTTATACCCAAGAGATTCTCTCACAGATTGCACAAGAAGACATGTAAGAATGCCAATTAAAGCATTGTTTATAGTAGCAAAAACTTGGTGTCTCAATGATCATCAACAGGAAAATGCATAAACAAACAGTGGTACAGTTATACAATGGAATACTATATAACAATTAAAATGAGTAAAGAGCTTCATTTATCAACATAATATTTTGTGAAAAAAGCCAGCTTCAGGGGGGCTTCCCTGGTGGCGCAGTTGTTGAGAGTCCGCCTGCCGATGCAGGGGACATGGGTTTGATCCCTGGTCTGGGAAGATACCACATGCCATGGAGCAGCTAAGCCCATGTGCCACAACTACTCAGCCTATGCTCTAGAGCTTGTGAGCCACAACTACTGAAGCCCGCAGGCCTGGAGCACGCGCTCTGCAACAAGAGAAGCCACCGCAATGAGAAGCCCACGCACAGCAACGCTCGCCACAACTACAGAAAACCTGTGTGCAGCAATGAAGACCCAACACAGCCAAAAATAAATAAATAAATAAAATATATTTATTTTTTTAAAAAGCCAGCTACAGAAGGCTACATACATCATGATGACTTCTAATTAAAATGTTTAGACATGCAAAATAATATAGTTTATGGATACTTAACCTATAAATGAGAAGTATAAAATCATACATGGGAATGAAATATAGCAAAGTCAAAATAGTTACCTCTGATAGAGAAAGGGAATGGGATCGAGGTGAGACACATACCCAGGCAGCTTCACCCACATTTGTAATGTACTATTTCTTAAAAAAAAAAAAAGAAAACAGAAAAAACATCACAACCCTGAAACATATATGGCAAAATATTAAAATTAATAAAGCTAGATGGTGGGTACCTGGGTGTTCATACAGCGTCTGTATTTTTCAGTAAATCTGAAATATTTACTTTACAAAAAGAATGGCAACATTCACGCAGGGATGTGGCACTCTCCTCTGGCTCTTGTGTCAGAGGGGGTCCACACGGAGCCAACTTCTTTGATGAGTGAGAGCAGCTCAGCCATATCGCTCTCACTCCCTGTCTACCATCAGTCTCGTTTTCAGCCTCCTGTCTGCCCATGTGACCAGCTGCCAGTGAGGTCAGACTTGAGCTTAGAGGAAGGAAACTACCAGCCTCCAGCCTAGGCCACCAGCCTCCAGTCTACGCCACCTGCTCCATCTCTAATACCACAGAGGAGGCAGGAGACTGGTAATAATAAAGCATCCCTCTGCTTTCCCTTTCACTCACATGTGTCTTTCAGTGACCTCACTGGGGGAAGCAGGCATGCCTGTGGATGAAGGCAGGATTTGGCCTATCTGAACCCCTGGACCTCATTTAAAGGGCACCAATTTCCATCTCAGGGCAGGGTGGAAAAGGCAGCTCACTTGGGACTTGGGGACTTGTTCTTTTGCTAAGACTGAATAATCTCAGGTGTGTCCACCTGGCAGTCCAATGACATCACTGGGGTTCGCCCAAACTCTTTCTCAGGAAACTAAGTCTGTGCTTTGAGCTAAAAACCCCATGGAGATTAACCTGATTTTAAACTCCATTTATGAAGGGCCAGTAGAAGCTCAACTTTCTCTCCTCAGTCTTAAGTAGAACTGTGTAGTGCTCCTTGCAATAAAGCATTAATAAATTTGTTGTGACCAGAACATTAGGGCTGACAGTGTTCTGCAAAATTAGATTTCCCTGGAAAACACCGGCTTGAGCTCTTCAAGAGATGGTCCTTTATGACCCATAGGCACTGGACACTAGGTAAACCTGTCACTTCACTCTGCAGCCCACAGAAACCCGACAGTGTCTTCCAGCGCCCTTGAAAGGAAAGCCAACTCTGTACCAGGACTTAGGTGGTCTTTCATAACACAAGCCCTCACCTGGACTATGTTCAGCTTGTTCATCACTGCATCACCAGCACCCAGCACAGTGCCAGGTGTTTGAAAACGGCAACAGAACATAGGACCTCTGACCCTCCCTACCCCTCTCTCCCTCCAGCCTCTTAGGCTTCTACTACAAGTGGCAACTGAAAAACAAATTTAAAAGCCAGAAATCCCTAGGAGGAAAGTGCTCTTTCTCTAGCAGCCTGGTCCCCTCTTCTGCCACATACCAAGCATTTCACCGTGACCCGCCCCACCCCTCTGCCATGGCCCTGCCCAAATGGGACCACCCCAAGTGATCTGGTACATTCTACCAAGGTGCAGGGGAAATGTTTCTATTACTCCAGTTTGAATGCACTTATAAAGAATAACAATATTGAGTGAGCCCTACTTTGTACCAGCTAATTTGCTAAGACCTTTACATACATTATCTCAACTAATCCCCACAGTAACCCTATGTGATAAGTAATGATATTATTCCTCAATTACAGATCTGGAATGTGAGGCTTAAAAATTTTTAAGTAACTAAACTTGGGTTCAATTAGTTTAACCATAACCATTCTTCACCCAACCACCAGACAGATCTTTGTAAGATCCCAATTCCTTGCTGTGGCTCCCCAGGCCCTGCCCACCTTCCTCTTCTTACCTCTGTCCCCTCTCTCCCTCACCCACTGTGCACCAGCTCCACAGCCTTTTCTCCTTCACAAACTCCCTTCCTAGAAGGAGCTAGAAAAGTAGAAAGGGCTGATATGGCCAAGGCCTTGAGTGTGCACATTACTGTACTGGGATTAGGACAAGCTGGAATATTCAGAGTAGGACATGAAAAGCAGAGTGTAGGGTTTCCCTGGCAGTACAGTAAGTCCCCTCCATACCAACCTTCAAGTTGCAAACTTTCAAAGATGTGAACGTGCGTTTGCATGTCCAATCACGTAAGTTAGTTCACGTGTCTGGCATACATTATCACGTGTGTGCATCCTCTACAAGCGGTTGTGCTTTTGTGTACTTTCCTGTACAGTACTGTATAGAGTACAGTAGCACAGTGTCTTTATTTCTTGCCTCTTCCCTCGATGCCAGCCCCTGGATGCCAGCTGTTGTACTCGACTACTGTACTTTTCAAGGTACTGCACTGTAAGATTAAACATGTTGTTTATTTTTAGTGTTTGTTTGTTTTCTATGTATTATTTGTGGAAAGTATTATAAACCTATTACAGTACAGTACCATATAGCCGACTGTGTTAGCTGGGTACCTAGGCTAACTCTGCTGGGCTTAACAAACAAATTGGACTTACTAACATGCTCTCGGAACAGAACTCATTCATATGTAGGGGACTTATTGTACTGGGAGAGTTAGTTGTCTAGAGGAGGCCAGACCAGAGCAGGGAAAGGAGTTCTGAGCGGTACTTTGTAACCCCCAATTTAGCCTCCATCCTCCAGGGATACGATATAGTCCTGTTAGTAAAGGTGGCGTCTTACAGCAGTCAGAAAGAGATGCAAAGGTAGGAAGCTAAGACCTAGATGGGATGGAACTTTAAAGGGAAAATGACACAAAACAACAAAAACATCCGGGCCAAATTTCCCTGACAGTCATAGCTTTTTTTATTGCAAAACAAAATTATCTCCTACTGATTACTTAGTGCTTAGTAGGCCTGAGGTAAGCAACGCAGTAAACTAGTCCGACAACCTCATTTTAAAAGTAAGAGTTGGGGCTTCCCTGGTGGCGCAGTGGTTTAGAGTCCGCCTGCCGATGCAGGGGACACGGGTTTGTGCCCCAGTCTGGGAGGATCCCACAGGCCGCGGAGCGGCTAGGCCCGTGAGCCGTGGCCGCTGAGCCTGCGCATCTGGAGCCTGTGCTCCGCAATGGGAGAGGCCACAACAGTGAGAGGCCCGTGTACCGCAAAAAAAAAAAAAATTAAAAAAATAAGAGTTGAAATCCAGACTGAACAACCTGTGAGAAGTCACACAGCCAGGTGACAACTCAGAAACAGCCTGCGCCCATTTTTGAAGGTCCCCAAAGTCCTTGAGATGGCTACCAAGGTAATGTGATTATGGAGAGGAGGGTTGAGGACAGGAGGCATCTCAGCTCCTGAATTCTGCTGCTGGGGCCCTCAGGGCAGAGGCAGGTCTCATTTCCTTCCTAAACCACCTGGCATATGGTTATTCGCTCCTCTACAAAATGACACGCCCTGGAGACTCTCTGAACTCCAGGAGTCCTGGACCACAGCTGCCCTGTCACAAAAGTCACATCACAACACTCTCGCTTTAGCGTTCACCTCAGTTACAGGAACTGTCAACTGACCAAACGCTGGAAGTGAGAAAGGTGACAATCAGGGGGCAATCAAATGACTTGCAGTCCCTTCTGTGCATCAGTGGAGTGCCCTACGGGGCGGGTGCCAGCTGATACCAGCTCAGGAGAGACCCCTGTGCGCACCTCTTCCCAACACCACCTTCAGTGAGGTCAGCTTGGTACCTTAAAATCTGCCATGGCAGGAGTATTTACACTATGGGAAACGGAAAAAGCTGCAAAGGAGTTGTTCCATTCTGTTTTTTGTTTTTTTTTCTGAGAGCCAGTTATTAAACATTTACCAGCTTATCATTGGTAACTGGTGACCATGTTAGTGTGTCTGAGCTTTTGGTGCTCAGAAAGCAGAAACAGAACCTCCTAATTCTTTGGAGAAGAAACAGCACTGCGTCCTGCACAAATAGGTATTTATTGCTCTCTGAAAGGAATACTTAACATTTCCTACAATGCTTCAAGTTTTCAGAGTTTCTAATTTGCCTTCTGGAAAAAAAACATATCACTGTCAGCATGAACCCTGAATCTCATCCAATTTTGCATCCTCAAAGACTTGACTCCATAAATGTATCCCTCTCTCTTTTCTGGCATTCTTTCAACACATACCCATTCCCAAGTGTCACTCACCACTTCTTTTGATTTTGTAAAAGACTGTCTCGGGCTTCCCTGGTGGCTCAGTGGTTAAGAATCCGCCTGCCAATGCAGGAGACACGGGTTCGAACCCTGGTCCAGGAGGATCCCAAGTGCCGCGGAGCAACTAAGCCCGTGCGCCGCAACTACTGAGCCCACGTGTCACAACTACTGAGCCCGTGTGCCACAACTACTGAAGCCCACGCCTCTAGAGCCCTGCTCTGCAACAAGAGAAGCCAC
Source organism: Delphinapterus leucas (assembly GCF_059928025.1). NCBI lineage: Eukaryota > Metazoa > Chordata > Mammalia > Artiodactyla > Monodontidae > Delphinapterus > Delphinapterus leucas. The sequence goes on from NC_143148.1 coordinate 53,649,152, forward strand.
TGCAATGAGAAGCCCACGCACTGCAACGAAGCATAGCCCCCGCTCACCGCAACTAGAGAAAACCCATGCACAGCAACGAAGACCCAACGCAGCCAAAAGTAAATTAATTAATTAATTAAATTAAAAAAGAAAAAAAAAAGAAGACTGTCTCTCAACTCTCCACTGCCCTTCCCTTCAGAGCCAAACCTTTTCAAAGGTGCTTGAATCCTCCAGCTCCACCCAGACTTCCACCCACTTCTCCACACCCCACACCACACCATTCTAAGGTCACACATGACAGAGGAACCAAATCAACTGGTTCCTCAGTCCTTACTCTGACCCAGTGAAACTCCCTCCTCCGTAACTACCTGGCAATCTGAGGCACCCTTCCCTGTGGTTTGCCTTCTACCTCTATGCCTGCTCCTTCTCTGTACACAGGGCTCCTTCTCCTGTCCTGAAATATCCATGTAAGTGCATAAGACCCACCAACTGTCAACTACAGTTTCCTCTCGGGAGTCAAGTAATATAGGGGTATAAAGGGTTTCAAATTTTTACTCTGTAAGACATAAATTGTTTGAATGTTCCATAAAAAATGAACTTATACAATTGTTTTTTAAGTTAAGTGACCCTAAAGTTTCATTCTGGTCTATAAACCACCACTCACAGTCCACTGTCAACATGGGCCCATGGGCATTAGCTGCCACCTGCATGCTGCCCTCTCTCAAATCTGCTCTAGTCCTGGTGACTCTAACAAGCTCCAGGTTTGAACACTCAAAAGTCTAAAAGCCATCTCCATCCGGATCTTCCCCACACACTGCAAACTCAACACTTCACCACACCTCTGCTGTACTCCCTCCAGCTCAGGGCAGGGACCATCAGCATGAAAACACAAATCAAAAGCCTGCGGCTGGGCTTCCCTGGTGGTGCAGTGGTTGAGAGTCTGCCTGCCGATGCAGGGGACACCGGTTCGTGCCCTGGTCCGGGAAGATCCCACATGCCGCGGGAAGATCCTGAGCCTGCGCGTCTGGAGCCTGTGCTCCGCAATGGGAGAGGCCACAACAGTGAGAGGCCTGCGTACCGCAAAAAAAAAAAAAAAAAAAAAAAGCCTGCGACCTCCTGGACTCTTCTTAAACCCTCCACCTAGTCAGTCATGCTGACTCTAGGTCCAAATTCCCCCTCAAATCTAGTCCCTCCTCTATTTTTTTTTTTTTAGAAGATGTTGGGGGTAGGAGTTTATTAATTAATTTATTTATTTTTGCTGTGTTGGGTCTTCGTTTCTGTGCGAGGGCTTTCTCTAGTTGTGGCAAGCGGGGTCCACTCTTCATCGCGGTGCGCAGGCCTCTCACTATGGCGGCCTCTCTTGTTGCGGAGCACAGGCTCCAGATGCGCAGGCTCAGTAGTTGTGGCTCACAGGCCCAGTTGCTCCACGGCATGTGGGATCCTCCCAGACCAGGGCTTGAACCCGTGTCCCCTGCATTAGCAGGCAGATTCTCAACCACTGCGCCACCACGGAAGCCCTCTAGTCCCTCTTCTTGATCCCCAAGCCACTTCTTTAACTCAGGCCCTAATTTCTCATTTACATTGGGGCAAAACCCAAATTGGTCTCCCTGGGTATAATCTCCCATCTCTTCCAATTTATCCCCCAAACCATAACCAGAAAAATATTATTAAAATACAAATTGAAACACATCATCCTTCCAACTAAGGCCCCTCCACAAATCCCTAGTCACCATTTCTACTTCCCCAACTGGTTATCATAGCACTGAAGATAAAATTGCAACAGAATTCAAAGCTGTTTGGGATCTTTTTCCACCAGTAGTTCTCATATTCCAGTCAGGCTAAACAACCTTAAGTTCCTGAGAAAGTTCCATTTTCACTGTTTGCCAAAGGTCACCTTTGCTAAGGAGCCTTCTTGGAATGGCTCCTTCCTCCTGAAGGCTGGGCATGGATGCCCGATGTTTTCCATGACACCTACCTAATCATGGTACTTACTACACTACTGTAATAGTCAACTTGTCAGTTTACTACAAGCTTCTGAAGACAAAATGTCTCACTTCTGTACCTGTTCTGCCTGACACTTGGGGGAGGGCTGACTGAATAAATATTCATAAATCTCAGTCTTGAAAGGGACCTCAGAATTAATTCTGCTTCTTCCTCCATGCCTTTATCGAATGTCTGTTACCCTGGGTAACCCCCTTGCTAAATGAATGTCCAGCCTCTTGAACACCTCTTGTGATGGGGAAATCACTACCAAACACTGATGCCCAACAAGGCCTCCTGCTGCACATGAAGGCACAGTTCACTACAAAGAGCTCATGGCTCACAGTCTGCTGACACGTCATCCAACAGGAAGTTCAAGGCCCTGCTGTGGCCATGGCTGGAAGCTGGCTTCCAGACTGTCACAGGTCTCAGAAACACCCGGCGAAAGGAACACTGGCAGGATAGCTGCTAGAAATGAGACTGGGAAGAAGGGCCTTGTGCCCAGCAAAGAGGAGGCACACGTGCCTAAGGTTGATGCCCACGAGACAACTGGCACCCAGGGTGGGCACCTTCAACCAAACGGAGAAGCTAAGTCTGCTCAGACTTAAATCCTAGCCAGACACAATTTTACCAATGCTAAACATTTAACCTTTTGGAAAAGAGCTCTTTAAAAACAATAAAGTTGGAAGACTTTCATAGAGTTAACACAGCTGGGATTTCCCCAAGCTCTGTCTGCCCTAGCTGTGCCTTCAACGTTTAGGCTCCAGAACTGCCACACTGCAAAGAGAGAAGTCTAACGGCACCATTTTGCCCTAATTCCAAGAGAGTCTAAGAGAACAGAGAAAATATGATTAGAATCAATGATTTTATTGAGGGAGATAAGTTACTCAAATGTCAACGGGCTGTAGGCAAAGGGAACAAACACGTTAGAAGTCTCAGGTGCGGTGGAAGAGTAGAGAGAGTACTAACAGCTCTGCCCAACCAACATTCCGGATCCAGGGCTTCCACACTTCTCCAAGGCTCAATTTCTCATGGGTCACTTTCCATTCAAAGGATTCTGAAGACCAAATGCAACGGGATTCCTTCAACTACCACCCAAGAGTCTTTGGGTCTTCTCTCAGCCAAGGCATCCAATGAAAGTATGATCTATTTTTCAGATTCCTCTGGAGGATTAAAAAGTCTCTTTCGCATTGCATTGCCACGCTCCCTGCTCTTGTTCCTCTTTTCCATGTACTAGAAAATAAAAGGAAGGGGGGGAGAAGAGAGACAATAGATTACGTCATCATTTACATACGTTAAATATTTAGATATATTTGCAAAATAAAAATAACATTTTTACTGACAAAATTTCTACACGGCTCTTATTTCACTGAATCTGAGATTGGAAACAGTGACCTTAGAGGCCATTTAGTAAAATTTCATTCAATACAGTACAGCAACTAACTCCTAATAGGTGCAGAAATATTTGCTGAGTTAATTTCCTCCCAAAATGTGAATTCAATAAATATTTAGGATGGATGAGTCCTGTCCCTGTTCTCCAGAAGCTCACAATCTAGCGTGTCATCTAACCTCTACTTGAACACTTCTTAATCAGGAGGCTCCCTACCCTGAGAGGCAGCCTGTTTAACTGCTGGACACTTCTACTTGTTCCAGAGCTTCTCGTGTTGAACCAAGTGTTTCCCTGTAAATTCTCCTACTTCCCTCTATTTCTCCTTGCCTGCTACAATCTTCCAAATATCTGATTACAGGTAACCCACTCACTATCTCTTTTACAGGCTGAACGCTGCTGGTTTCTACAACTGTTCCACAGAACATAGCTTCTGCCTTCTAAAGTCTTATCTGTAAAGTGCCTTTTATACAACACTTTAATATGAATAACCCCTTATAAAAAAATACCACACCAGAATTAAATACTCTAGTGCTCTAAACAAAGTCCGGCAGATATGGACTACAGTGGGCCTTCTAGTTCTTATGACCTAAACACACCACATTTCTATAAATATTGCCAAAAGAGTAACTGGCTGGTAGTAACCATATTATCCTAATGGTTCATATGGAAACTTATAGTCAGCTGAACTTCCTAGGATTTTTTCATCATGAATAGTCATCAAACCCAATTCTCCCCAAATCTTATGTTTCTGTAATCGGTTGGATCTAAATGTAGTTTTCACCTTGGAGGATTTTAGCCTAGTATTCTGATCTGGCCAGCAGGTTATAACTAACAGGAAACCCAGAGCCTGGCACTAGAAAAAGTACTTGTTTAAAGCAGAGAAACTTGAATGTAAGTGGTTTCATACGTGTATATTTACATGCTTATAATATATACACCAATAAAGACATATTTTAAAGGTGCAGAGTGGAAAAAAAGGAAAAGCAAATTCAAGTTGAAAAAACTGAGTATATGTGAATAATTGGACATCAAAATCTTTCAGCTGTCAGAGATATGGAAAGAAGCCACAGGAGCAAAAGATTAGTGACAGAGCACTAACCAGGGACTCTGGCTGCCCTCCCCTGAGTCCTGAGATTAACACCTTGGAGTTACTTCATCTTCTGGGCCAGTAAGCTCAAATGTAAGGAGTTGGGCTAGATAATCTTTAAGAAGTTTTCTAGGTCTAAAGTTTTGACTAAAGAGTTCTAACATATCTTCTGGAATAGTAGCAGTTTTCAAACTTTTTTTTTCCTCATCAAAGGGCCATTTCAAATAACAGATGAAACACCAGGTCCCTTTAACCAAAACATTCCTTTTATCCGTCATACATTAATTTTCTTCATAAGACTGTCGGTGGGGAGAGGGGAAGGGCGTTTCATTGCTTTAAAAGGTTAAAAAAAAAAAAAACGTTGTAGAACATGGAGGGATACCTGCTCTGAGAAAAATATTTGATATCCCTCTTTAATCATATGAAGCCTCCAACAATCAGGTTCAAAGGAGGGTATAATGGGTAAGTCTTCAGAAGACAATACTCTGTAGCAGGCCAATAAAATAAGTCATAAAGCAAATTAAAACAGAGTCTATATTAAAATACATGTTACGGTATCTCCAAAGGGAGTCAACATGGCCCCTGAATAAAAGAAGAAAAAAAAAGGATAACTATAATGTTATTCACAAAACACCACCAAACAACGCAGATAGCATGGAAGGTCAATTAGCCAAAAACCAAACCAAACAAAACAAGTAAGAGAGACAAAAGAGGATGCTGCAAAAGTAGTATTAGCGATTATTTCAATAAAAAGAACAAAAGCAGCAACAAAGCAGCAAAGAGAGCATCAGAAAGAACTGGCCGGACCTTTCTTCTAGTTAAAGCTTCAAAGAATGAAGTACTTAAATGACACATGAAGGAAATGGTAGGAGGAGAGCATTAGAAGCAGTAAATGGGAAACTGGGAAGCATTAAAAGCAGAGAGGAAATAAATGAGCACAGGTTCGGAGAATTGAAGGATGAAAGAACAGACAGAAAAACATCTATAAATCAGGTAATGAAGCAATATAAAAAACTACATAGAGGACTTAGAAAGCAGTCAAGGAGAAAACCTGACATTTATATGAAAACAGACTCAGACAAAATAAAAAAAATATCTACAGATTCTTCTACCAAATAGGAAAAAAAAAATTTCATATGAGGATCTAATCACCAAACCAATGGCAAAATCACTGAAATGTAAGGGAAAAAAAAAATCTAAACTTAGGAAAAAAGCTATCTTATACAACTGAAAGCATGTAAGAAACAAACAGCTATACCAAATAAAACACTATGGGTTTTATTTTTCCATAATCTTACTAAAACAGGAACACAGCCCTAGGTTTAGTTTCCATATAAACTACCATTTACATATGATGAAAAAACTCTTTTCAAAAACCAGTTTAAAACACTTATACCCATTTGTTCACACAAAGAAAATTATCAGAACTCCAGGAAGTTTTTCAAACAGGAAAGATGCTGTAAAGGGATTCCAGGAAGGGCGGGGTGGCGGGGGGAGAGCCCCAAAGTGGAAAACACAAAAACTGATTCATAGATGCTGAATGGCTTCAAATATCATATCTAATACCTTTCAATATGAGGCTCATAGGGGAAAAAACGTTCAAGAGTACAGAAAACGCAAATTGGAGAGCAGATTTTTAGTAGGTATATATTTTTAAAGGTTCTGGACCTAAAATATCTGATGAACAAAACAGAAATGGAATTAAATTTCTTTTCAAAGATTTAAAATGCACTCTGTTCAGTTTGCAGTACCTGCAAAAAGACAATAAACTTTGGCCATTTGCCCAAGTCCAAGTCATAGCCTAAAACTCTATTCAGGAAACGAGTCTTTCCAAACAAGTCAAACTAGATCCCTACGGGTTGTACATACTATAATTATAAAGAAATTCAAAATTTTAAAGCTGCAGAGCCTAAGTCTAGCCTCCTCGTGTTATACAAGGAAACTGAGGCCCAGAGAGTTTTAGTTACCTGCTATAGCTAAACACTGACTGACAAGTCTTTCTGCTGAACAGCTTCAATGTCCTAAACCTTAAAAATCCATCCAAAGGAGTTACAGTGACTATTATAAGATAGTTGTTTTCATTTATGTACATGCAAAAGAAAATCAGCAATGTCCCCAAACTGTCCCCAGAAGACAGTTTCATTTCTCCTCTTGGTTTTAGGGGAAGACATACATATAAAGTCAACTTTTGGTGTTATACAAAAATTTGCAAAAAACTTAATATTGTTCCAAGATGTTCTTTTCTATTGTTCAACTATTTCCATCCTTTAACATTTTCCTTACCTCATTCTTCAAGCATTTTCTCATCTCCCGATCAAGATCATTGCAATGACCAAAAAATTTCAGAATGCTGTGCTAAAAGAAGAAAAGGTGTAAAATATTTCATCCCATAATATGCTAAGGTCTCTGGCACACAGAATTGAAACACTTATTCCTACAGAAATGGGTTTAATGGGTCACCTTGTCAATAGGCAAACAGTTAATAGTTAAGCAAATAGTTAAGTCACAAGTATTCTGGCATTCCTACAAAAGAGGAATAAATGCTCTATAGGTAGAAATGAAAAATAAAAAGACTTTTCTTTGATAAAAGAGAAGACTATTAACCTGCCAAAACCTCATAATGACCGAGTGAAAAGCATTTTATTACCTAATACCCTTTCTTTAAGGGCATGTTATCCATCCTCTATTATAGAGCGATGTCAAAGTGCAGTATAGCCATATTGACACGACCAGTAACTTCCTTCACCAGCAAACACTCCTGTCCCATAGAAGAGTTACTTATGGAAAGCTTGGTGCCAAAGCCATTCTCTCATTTGCCTCCATTCAAAATGTCATCAAAATAAATTAGAAACACATAACACTATTATTAGACGGCCTGTAAGGGCCACATAACCAAGCCAGTAATTCACAATATAGGAAAATCAATGTCTGAATTCAAAGTCTGCTTTGTTTGAAAAGCAAAAATAAAAATCTTCTAGTGGTTTCAAGTCCTGTGACTATTATCATGGCAAAAAGTATATATGCTCCAAAGCAGATAAAGACTGACATCAAGAACCTGAATTTTAGTAGGGCCATAATTACTGTGTTTGCACGTCACGATTTTTATGGGTAGGTCGGACAGCATGGTGATCTCCTATAATGACATGCCATAAATGCTGAACTTGTAACAGTAAGCACATCTTTTCCTTTTCTTTCTAATTAAGACTTTCATGGAAACCAGACAACACATAATTAGTAATAGTCATGCTACTTCTTTTTTCCCTGTTTCTTCACCACTTTAAATGTACTTTTCTGGTCCACATTGAATAAATGGTCAGAGTTTTTCTGGCAAGCATTTAAGATCTCCTACTGATTACCTAATTACCTTTTCAGGATAAATATTTCCTGTGTATAAACTACCTCCTTGACAACAAACAGGGACAATGCTTTTTCACACACCTTCTGGCCAAAGAGAAATACCAGAAAGGGTTAAACTTTTAGAATGTAAGGCAATATTTCATAGTTTAGTTTATATTTATTCATATCATCCCATACACATACATCTTATTTTAAAAATTCAAGACAAAAACTAATTTATATTTTCACTTTCACCTCAACATTAGCCCAAATGAGAATTATACTCTTGTGACATTATGTGAAAAACAAACCCAAAACACCCCAGTGGAGTTGGTAAAAGAAATGCCCATGGACTGCACTTCTCTTGTATACACGTGCATAAGCCTCCAGTGCCTGGTGTCTGTTTATAGAGAACAAACTGGTAGAGCAACTGATTGAATAAGTGAATCAATTAGTCAGTGTCTGGAAGACAGTGTCCCAGGCACTAGGGACACAACAGTGAGCAAGGTGGACCTGGGCCCTACTCTCATAGCTCAGAGTCAGAGGAAAGAGACAAATCGTGAAGTGATTGCTATAAAGCAGCGGTTCTCAAAGTGTAGTCCCCAGAGCTACCCAAGACCTTTCCAGGGGAAGGTAAAATCTATCTTCCTAATAATTGAAGATCTTATTTGCTTTGCTCACTTTCATTCTCTCACAGTGGATTTTTCCAGAGTCTACATGAAGTGTAATATCACCACAGATTGAGTGCAGAGACAGATATGAGAATCCAGCTGTATTCTATTAAACTAAACATTAAAGAGAACTGCAAAAATGCAAAAGCAATGTCACTCTTCCCACCGTTTTTTTGTTTTGGAAAATAAGGTCTTTTTTATGAAAAATAACTATTAACATTGTAATGGGTTTATTATTATAATTTTTAAATAAATTAGTATTTTTCAATTTCTCACTTTTAATTTCTAATTCACTAAATATTGGTAGATATAGTCCACATAAACAAAAGTTCTTTGGGGTCCTCAGTAACTTTTAAGAGTGTGCAGGAGTCCTGAGACCAAAAAAGTGTAAGAGTAACTGCCATAACGTAGGAAATCTATTATGTACAGTATTACTGGAGTACAGAGAATCCGGGTCAGGAAAGAAAAGGAAGAGGAAATGACAAATTAAGCAGAATAAAGCCTGGAGGATGATAAAACCTGATCAAGCAAATGAGAAGTTGAGACAGTGAGGAAGGCTCTAAGTTAAGCATAGGAAAAAAGCAAGTAAAAAGGCTTAGAAGACAAAAACATGCTCCAGTACAACTGCAGACAAGAACACGCAGGAAGGATGAGGGGCGCGAGGGCGGGGGGTGGGGTGTGTAGTCAAGCCCAAGAGTAAGTAGGGGCCAGTACATGAAGGCCTCGAAACACAAAGAAATTTTAGAGTTTATTCTACAGGCAAAGGGAGCCATTAAGGGGAACAGTGATTAAACTTACGTCTGAGAGAGCACTCCAGATAGAGCATGGAAAGTGAATTGGGACAGAAAAGAGGACAAAACAGTCATGGGACCAGGTGGCCCCAGTAAGATAATGTTGGAATCAACTGATGTTAAGAACAGACATATAAATCAGTGGAACAGACTAGAGAGCCCAGAAGTACACCCATTCACATATGGTCAGCTGATTTTTGACAAAGGCACCAAGGTAATTTAGTGGGGAAAGGACAGTCTCTTCAACAAATGGTGCTGGAATAACTGGGTATCCACAGGGAGAGAAATAAACCTTGACTCATACCTCACACCATACACAAAAATTAACTTGAATCACAGACCTAAATTTTAAAAGCTAAAACTATAAAACTTCTAGAAGAAAAAATAGGAGAAAATCTTTGTGACCAGGAAATATACAAAGATCCTTAGAACACAAAAAACATAAACAATAAAAGAAAAAACTGGTAAATTAGACTTCATCAAACTTACAAACGGCCCTTTGTAACACATCTTTAAGAAAATAAAAAAGGATGCCACAGACTGGGAGAAAATATTCACAATACACTTATGAGACACAGGACTTGTATGCCAAATGATAAAAAGAATTCTTACAACTCAATAACAAGACAAAACAACCCAATTTTAAAATATGGGCAAAAGACGTTATATGAATGGCCAATAAGTACATGAAAATATGCTTAAAGTCATCAGCCCCCAGGGAAACACAATTTAAAACCAAATAACATACTATGACACATCCATAGAATGGCTAAAGTTAAAAAGACTTACAATATCAATTCTTATTAGTTATCTATTTTATACATATTAGTGAATATATGTCAATCCCACAGTATCAATTCTTAATCTAGATGTATGGCACAAATAGTTTACCGAAAAGCATATTGTCATCAACAACATTCTTTGAACCAGTATAAATACCTGACTTCACAGGTCATCGGCATTCCTTACTACCTTACTTTTAGTCTTAAAATTTTACTCATTTAAATAATACTATTATTGGAATCTGATATATCTACAGTTTATGAATAACATGAAGGAAATAATGCATCATGCAAAGTTAAAGAAAAACACAAATGCTCCTTATAACTGTCTCATACAGCAAATACATGAAAAAAGCTAAATAGTTGACATTGGGAAAAATATCAGATTAATTTAACGCATTCCAAAAATGGGCTTATTTTCTATTTTGGTTTTAACCATGGAATTTTATTTCCATTCCACTAACAACTAAGTAAACCTGTCAAATTAGGCCAGTCATAATTTAAATCTAGTTAACATATAATTATAAAAAATGTTTCAACTTCCTTTAAACACAGAACTGTAGAAGTCAAGGAACATGGAACAGGGATTCTAATTACTATATATCATTTCAGAAGCTCCCTAATAAACTACCATGCTTGATTTCTACTCATCATAAAGGGAAATGGTTTCTAAAAAGATCACAAGCATCAATCTTTACTAAGCTAAGACCCATAACTAAGACATTATCATTTCCTTCCATTAATGGAGATAACGTTTTACATCGGTGTGCTGTACCTAGGTTTCATTTTTGCTTTATGGTCATTTTCTGAACTCTTACATTTTTGTGACATTCCTTAAGCAAGTTAATCAAGACGTTGCATTCTTCAGTATGCAAGTGTGGAGATAAGTCAGGATGCATCTTTAGGAGAAGGAGATGGAGCACAGCAGAGCAACCTGTGGATACAAGAGTGTCTTGAATATGTGTGACTGTACTTGTTAATGCGACCTAAAAGTATTTTCAGTAAGAACCTGCAGTGACTTTTATCAGAAAAGAATGCTGACCTTAGGCAAATTATTAAACTTTAGCCTCAGCTTCCTTATCCAATGACTTAACAGATTTGGCAGGTTATCAGGAGTGTTTAGAGAATATGCAGGTTCAGAAAAAAGCAGACTCCTCAAGAGACCCAATCCTGGAAATAGGTGCTCAAGCAGAAACAGCTTGCCTATATTAATAAGTGTGCCTTCAATTACTTTTCCCACATTCCTGAAATTGATTACAACTTATTTTGTTCCGATGAAATTCTACCAATGATGAGAACTGGCCTATTAATCCTTTTTACATGTATAAGGGTTAAAGGGCCATTAGTCAGTCTCACATCAGTGTGAATTAATGTAGACTGTTTTCTTCCTAACTAACATCTGGCTGAGAAAATCTAACTAAACCATGAAGAGAAACAAGAAGCAGATGTGAAAATTTTTTTCTCAAATTTAGCATATATACTCATAAAATGCAATTATTACAATGAAAACAAGAACCTAAAATCCCTGAAATTAAGTTTAATTGCTTCATTTCACAAAGAAGAAAATTAGCAGCCAAAGTCTAAGATAAAACGTCATTTTCAGGTTTTGCTATATTTATGCAGCACTATTCACCTATTCTTTTCTTAAACCTATTCTTTTTAACTCAGAAAAGATTACTACACATCCACCAGAATAGCTATAATCACAAAATCAGACGATACCAAGCACCGGTTAGGATGTAGAGGAAAGGGACCTTACTCATTGCACCTAGGAACGCTAAATAGTACAGACACTTTGGAAAACAATTTGGCAGTTTCTAAAGAAGTTAAACACAAACTTAACATATGACCTGGAAACTGCACTCCTAAGACCACACCCAAGAGAAATGAAAACATATATCCCCACAAAGACGTATATGTGAATGTTCATAGCATTATTAAAAATAGTCAATATTGGAAACAATCCAAATGTCTAATAATCAAGTAATGGATAAACAAATCAGTATATCTATACAATGGGATACTACTACCTAGCAATTAAAAAGAATGAACTTATACATGTGCCAACATGGAGGAACCTCAAAAGCACTAAATTAAATGAAATAAGCCATATTCAAAACACTGGAATGTGTGAGTCCATTTATATGCAATGTCTAAAAAAGGCAAATTTGTAGAAACAAAAAGCTGATCAACGCCTAGGCCCAAAGGTGAGAGTGGGGATTAATATGCAAATGGCACAAAGAAAACTTTGGGGGACGAAAATGTTCTAAAATAGGATTGTGGTAATGGCTGCACAACTGTAGAAGCTTACTAAAATCACTGAATTCACTTAGAGTGAGCGAATTCTATGGTATGTAAATTATACCTTAATAAAGCTGTCAAAAAAAGTTCCAAGAAATTCAAACTGCCCATCAACGTCCCACTCCCGACAAATAAAATCCTTAAAAATGACTAAACAAATAATTGCAGAGAATTATAATATACCTATTTCAGATTTCAAGTGATAAAAATATCAGAAGATCACCGTTCCACTGAGTAACTACTAAACACACACACACACACACACACACACCACAGCTAAAGATCACAAATCAGGCCGCTGTGCCAAGTAAGTATTTGAGTATTTGAAATGGAAACTGGAAATGCAGCCAAGTTCAAGTTCTGTTTGCCTGTCACTGATGACAAAGTCTTTTCAATGATATAAAAATTTTGCCTCAGAAAAATGAGGTCTCATACAGTCCAGCAATTTAAGTCATCTAATATACCAGTATTATATACCTACACTTATGTATATATTAGTTATCCTACTTCTGCCTTGCTTATTTTTTCTGAAGGGAGATGTACACTGGTTTAGTCACCTAGAAAATGCCGTTAACATTTTATTCTGTAAATATATTTGACAAAATATTCTTGCATATTTCTATCACCCAGCCCTCAAATGTGTGCTTTTTACAGTTCAGAAACAAGCTTCTGATGTACTGAAATGACCTCTCTCATTGGTAAGGTAAAACTTAAGAACACATTTGGCTGCTGAGATAAATACACACATGCACCTTGTATATAAGCGTAAATGTATATCATGGTACATATTTTTCCTCCCTCCACAAAAGTTTACTTCAAACATGTACGTTACTGTAGACCCAGTCATGGTGCCAATGAAATGTCTTCCTGTCTACCTACTTATCCTAGGTGATTGTGTCAAACAAGAAAATGGTTTCATATAGTTTCCTTTTCCTAGTCTTCTTGGTGAAAGCTGTGACTTAACCTAAAGCTCTAAACACTTACCTATCCCTTATCTAACAAATTCCTTGCTTTATCAATCATTCCCCTCTTGCCTCCACCCTATCTTTTTAGTTAGATATTCTCTTCTTCCCCTTTCCTTCTATCTACTGGCTTTGGCTAACTGTTGGTGTATATGCAGATGCACTGCTGTACTCTTGGGTGTAATATACAAAACATAACTCTAAAACAATGGCATTGTTCTTAGAGCACATTTAAATGAGTGCTGACACCCTCCAGTATTCATCTTTAAAAGCTTATTCTATTAACACTATTGTAACTCAAAGTAACGTTTTATGAATTGAATAAAAGCTAAATATATATTGCATATGCTTATTTTTAAAATTTCATCAAAGCCATAAGAATATATCCACGTTATTAGAGTAGAAAATAATTTCTTGAACACTTAACCACCTGCAGGCGCAAGTCTTATAATCCTCCCAATAACCGGAGGAAGTAGGTACCTTTTTAAGTTCAGTTGAACCATAAGAAAGAGCTTTTTTGTAGGTCAAAATACGCATTACTCATATTTTCATAGCAAAACTAAGCCCCAGGTCACACAGTAAGTGACAGAGTTACTACCCAACGTAATCTCCCACCGTGACAGATTTTTCCCGCATTCAAAATAGGAAAGACATGCCTTCCCAGCAGTTTGTGAATGAAATAAATTCAGATAGAAAAAAACTATTTCCCAAAGAACCTCTGGTTAGCTACAACTTCAACAGGGACTAATTCTAGGCCTAGGTTCAAAGAAGTCAATGTAATATTATCCTATATTATTAGAAATAGAGGATCTGTCTACATCAAGAAAAAGAAAAGTATTGTGTTTGTCCTGATCAGCCATGTCCAGAATACTGACAATCTGAGTACCCCCGGGAGGAATGCTCAGGATGGAGATGGCTCTGACACTAGGTTTAAACAGGAAGCCATTCATGAAATTGGGAATATTTACTAACTTAGGGAAACCCACAACAGAGGAGACAGATAAAAAGAACAGCCTGGTTAAGTATGACAAGTAATGGATTTGAAGGTAGAAGATGTGGGTCTGAAGGCAAAGGCTGTGGACACAGCTATTCACAAGTTATATCACTTTGGCTAACTTAATCTGAGACCTAAGTCTCTTCTTCCATAAAATGGAATTAGCTCTTGACCTATATCATGAGGTTTAAAATAACATATGTGAGAGTATCTGAAATAGTGAAGAGTGAGTGCGACAAAGGTAAAGTATTATTAGTATATCTGAAATGCCCTGTCACCTGATGGGAAAGGCTGAACTGAACTGACTCTGAGATATGTCCAAGGACAGGACTGGAAACCAAAGTGTGTCAGTTACAGAGGCAGTTGTCATCTTCCTGGAGCTGTCCAACAATGAAACAGGCTGCTGTGTGAACTTCTCATTTATCTGTCCTAATGTGCCCAAGAGACTGGCTAAGTTAATTAAGGATGTTACAGAGTATATTCTTACGTTGCATCCTTACCTTTCTTCTCAAATCTAAGTTCACAATTAAATTTAAGCCATTGCCAAAAATAAAATCTGCCCTCAAGGGATAAACGCTTGTTACTACTGATAACACAGAAAACAATCTCAAAAGGCAGCACCAAGGTAATTATGGACATCAGCCGCACTATTGAAGCAAAGGTGAAGGGAGTGTTCATTGGTGACAAGACTTTGTGTACGGGTATTTGCAGTGAGAAAGACAGGGATACGTTCCATTCAAACTGTTAGTACTTAGTTAAACACAAAACTTCAGTCCCACTTTTACACTGGCATTTTGAAACCATCAGAACGGTTTGCTTGTCACAGCTACAACTCTTCCTTCCCCATGCCAATCCCATCCACCTCCTCAGGTATGCACACACTGATACCACAACAGTCCACTTAAACTCTTAAAAATGTTCATCTGTGACAATTTGATATTTTGATAACTGGCTAATAGGCCCCTGCAAAGCAACTGTAACTTTTACTTGGAGGTAAGCTGGGAGGGTTTAAGCAGTAGGGTGCCCTCACTAAAGATATAAAAACTATAGTCTTATTTTATTCACTGCTTCACCTTATTCTACCAAGACCCTGAGGTAAAATTTTTCTAACGAGTATTCTATGATAGTCAGAAGACTTCAACCACCAGGTGGCACAATTTTAGAAAATAAAAAAACCAAGAGTAAGAAATACATTAACTAGTGAAGAAAAGGGAGGAAGCATTCTAATAACACATTTCAGCAGAACTATGATCACAAGGGGGAAACCCTATATTTTAATGCCACTTAGGCTTTCTTTAGAAAGATTTTGCTATTGTGTGGCCCCACCAGAAAGAAATTTACACTACAGTTATAATTTCTAACGTCATTTTAAAACAAGCCCAGAAAAGCTCTTGTTCAGAGTCTGAAGAATCTGTTCTCCAGGAAAAATGATAAAATAAGAGTTAATGCTTTCTAAAAGATATTTTTTTTAAAGTCTAATTTCAGAAAGCACCGGAATTAGTTAAGTGAGTGTTTCTCTACTTCAAACTGCACCATATTCAGTAGAGGTAGCAGACATAGCAGGGGACTCCCTACCCTACCCACTTTTACTTATCACAGCTGCAAAGTCACCAAATCTAAACAGATGCTTTTGAGTGACAAGTGCTCCCAGAGTATAGACCATGCCCCACTGCTACTGAGAGCAACCCACATAATTTCTTAAGGAATGGGCCCAGGTGCAGCTTTCCCTGAACTAATATTTACCAGCACTTACTTGCTGCTGAGCACTCTGTCAGATCACTTGAATTTCAGAGGAAAAAAAATTAGTCCATGAACTTCAACGAACACACAGGCTAGTGAGGGAAGGGACATTCCCCTAAATGCACATAGTAAATGTCCAATAAATGTTTACTGAACGTTGAATATAGGATTACCATGGGTTTGAGAATTGATTCAGACATCGACATAGTTATTTTTTTAAAAAGGTGGGAAATGAGGGTCACTTTAAATCAACCAAACAAGTGCAGAAGCCTGTGTGGATAGAAAAGGAGACACAAGGGGTGTCACAACAGAATTCCTTTGCCAGCGCAAACTTCTTTTACGCATTTACGTCTTCAAATGAAGGCTTCCAGAACTCGGATTTACTGAAGACTCTTCATAAACCACTTACTGTGAAACGCCAAGCTCAGTAATCTTGAAACCCAATAAACGAGATTTGAATGTCACTTTCCTTTAAAAGCGTACTGAGGGTGATCTCACTGGATTCTCGCAACGCAAGACGGATTCGTGGGAACTTTCTCTGAAGCTGAGATGCGCCCTAACAGGCTCCCACCTACCACAAGCAAATCCTAAACGCCTGGATACCCAGTAACAGTAATCATCACACAACGTACTGAGCGCTCACCGCGTCAGACACGGTGCTCAGGGCTTCCCTTCTCACAACCGAGGCGCTGGGTTATACCCACTTCACAGGCGAGGAGGCTGACGCTCGGGGTGAGGAGGAGCTCGCCCAAGGTCACAGGCTCGAGAGCGGCGGCGGGGCCGATTCCCGCAGGCAGTGAAGGTCTACACCGAAGCCGGCTCTCAACTACCAGCGCGCGTCCCAGAGAATGCCCGAGGGCGGGGAGCTCAGGACGACTCCAACGCCCCGGCAACACCCAGCGCAGTGGTCCCAACCCCCCAGGCGGGCGCGAAGTCCCGGCAGGATGGCACACAGCGGGGCGCGCGAGTTTGGGACCTGAGGGGGGACAGGTGAGTGTCCCGCGGCCTCCCCTCACACCTCGGCCACGAAGAGAGCGCTCCTCGGAACGGCCCGGACCCCCGAGACTCACCCGACTGGCGGCCACACCCGGAGAGCGGAAGCGGTATTCACCGGCGAAGACTCTGCACCCAAAAGCCGGCGGCCAGGGCGCCGGAACCCGAACAGCTCCGGGTGGCGAAGGTTCCGCGCCCTCCACGCCTGACCCCGCGAGGCCAGCCCCCACCGCTCGCCGCCCGATGCGCATGCGCCATCCGGCCTGGACAGGCCCATTTTCTGGCGCTGTAGGGGGAGAGCGAGCGAGTCCGCGAAGGCGCGGTAGAGCCTGAACTTTAAGTCGAACCGACGAGCCAGACTTCGTGGCTGGGATTAAAGCATTCAAACAATATTCTCTGCTAAGAAGAGTGAGGCGGGGACTCGGAGAGTTTCACTTCCGTCGCTCTCCCCACACGGTCCCCTGTGCCGAGGGTACAGTCCAAAGTTTTGGCTCCGCCGGGCGGGGCTCCAGGGCGGCGGGAACTGCAATTGGTGGCTTTGAAGGTGCAGCAGGCGGGAACAGCTGATGAGGAGAGAGCCGGCCGGCGATGTGGTACGGTAAGAGGACCCCTGGCGGCATGGCATCGGGCCCCCGAGCGTGGCGGAAGCCTTGAAGAAGCCACGTCCCACGCCTCTGAGGCGACTCTTTCGCGACTGCCGCAAGTCCCAAGGTGTGGGATTGGCCCTTGCTCTCGGGCCGGAGGCTGGGGACTACAGTTGAGGCTGAGGTGAGGAGGGCGATGACGCTGGGCCGTGACGTCACATCCGCCCGTGGTGGGGCGGGGCCTCACGTAGGGCCTGCGTCACGCTGGAGCCGTGCCGAGCTGTCACCGGCTAAACTATCCCAGCCCTGGGTTGCTGCTTTCCCCAGAGTTGAGTGTTCTTGTTTTTGGTTAACCTTGGCGTCCGTCCTTTTTAGTCTTTGCAGCCTCTCGCATTACTCCTGCTGCTCCTTGTGGCAGCTCTTAGGCTGTGCAGATTTCCAGGAAAGTTACTTAAAAGGGACCTTTTTTGTCATGCGTTCATTCAGCTGTTATATCTCGAGCACCAAGCCAAGCACTGTGCTAAGCGCTCAGATGTAGAAAGAAGTTAGCTAATCACAGGGAATCAGAAGAGTTTATTCAAGGGTTTTCCAACTTTATTGATGAGATTCTGTGGACTCTTTCTACCAGAATTCTTTAGAATGGCATTCCCAAAGTTTAGCGGGAATTAAGACTCTTAGTCTTAAAATGCAAAAATCTCAAGCCCTTCTCGGTCCCCCACCCCACCCCCAGTTTAAATCGTTGGAGCCCAGGAATCTGCATTTTAACAACCACCATCTCCAGTGTTTTTGATGGGAGACGTTGGCTTGATATTGTCACCGACTGTTGGACCCTAATCCTTCCCAGGTTGTTTACCTCCTCAGACACGGCTGCTTCAGGAGAGTCTCTAAGACTTCATTCCACAAGTATTTCCACTAGACAGTTCTTGGGCTGACACTGTTCTAGATTCTAGGAATGCAGCTATGAATAAGACAAACATAGTTCCTGCCCTAGTGAAGCTTAATCAAATATTTAATGCAATAAAGCAATAAGCAGGATAATTTCAGATAGTTCTGTAAAGACAAGGTGGGGAAATAACTAGATTGGGTGGTCAGGGTAAGTCTCTCTGTGAAGAAGCATGGCTGAGACCTGAATTACAAGAGTCATGTGAATATGTGCAGAAGAACCTTCTAAGCAGGGGTCACCGCAGATGCAATGGCCCTTAGCTGAAGGGATCCTCTTGTAATAGAGAAACTAGAAGGGCAGTGTAGCTGGAGCTCAGAAAGCCAAGGAGAGAGTGGTAGATGACAGGAAGGCAGGAACCAGACAACGCAGGGCCTTGTGGACCATGGTGAGGATTTCAGTCCTGACATTAAGGCAGGTGGGTCCTGCATATGGACAAGGAAATGAGTCAGGCTCAATTTTCATGATCCTCATGCTGCTCCCACATTCTTAATTCAATTATTTTTCTCTCTAAAGAACTAATCATTCCTCTTTATTTTTAACTATTGTTTTTAGTATCTTTTCAAAGTATTGGGTTGGCCAAAAAGTTCGTGCGAGTTTTGCCATAAGATGTTACAGAAAAACCCGCACGAACTTTTTGGGCAACGCAATATATTCAACTAACCATATATTTTCAGAAGTGGGTGATGGTAATAAAATGTATGCCGTGTTCAACACTTAAATGGTAGAAATACGTCGCAGCCAGGATTCTTTTAGGGGAATCTCCTCTATTTGCCCTTGGAAATCCCATAGTCGTGGTGGAAGCAGGTGAGATTGACAGACTTCTGCCTCTAGTCATAAACGCAGCCCTTCATGATCTCTGACCTCACCTCCTCCTCTGTGCCTTTTCACTCACCACTCTGACCTCTCTGGAGGCCTCCTTCTCCCTGTCCCTTGAAGACCCCGAGGCTTTTGCACTTGCTGTTCCATCTGCCTGGAAAGCTTCTCCACCAGCTAGCCCCATGGCTCACTCTCCCTCCCCCAAGGATTGGCTCAAATGTCACCTTCTCTCTGAGGCCTGCTCTCCATCCCCACCACCCATTGCCAGCCTGCTCCACTTTCACTGCTTCCTAACACCGCTCCGTTTTCTCCTCAGCACTTATCACTTTTAACATTTTTTGTGATTTTCCTGTTGCCTGTCTCTCCCAACTAGAAAGGACGCTCCATATTGGCAGGGATTTTTGTCTTTTTGGTTAAAGCTGTATCTATCCCCAGTGCCTAGAAAAGTGCCTGGCACACACAGGTGCTCAATAATTTGATACATGAATCAGTAAATGAGTGAATGATTCACATGTCATTGCCATCAAAAGATCAAAACACTCTAGCCAGGAAAGGAGGGAGAGCACTAATTTTTAAAAACTCTAAAACATATTTAAATGTACACTTAAGGAGAAAATAGTTTAATCCTCCTGTTGGAACACTGTTCGCAGAGCGCCTGAAAAATGGTAAACATTTGGGTACTTGACCTACAAATCAAAATTCTGGCTAAAAATATCATGCTGAAAATTCACTAAGTTACACTTTTGTGTTTGGTTAATACTTTATCGTGCTGTTTTTGGTTTTGTCTTTACGAAAGTGCCAAAGAGATGGATGAAACTGTTTCCGAGTTTTTCAGGAGGACCATCTTGAAAATCCCATTGACTGAAATGATGACAATACTAAAAACCTGGAATTTTTTGTCTGAAAATCAACTGCAGACTGTAAACTTCCGGCAAAGAAAGGAATCTCTTGTTCAGGACTTGGTTCTGCTTTGTGAGGTAACAGTGTTCAAAATGATTAACCTTGAACATGATGCTACCCTTTGGTTTTTTTCTTTCCTTTCTTTAGTCCGAAAGAGATGTAAGGTAGCTGCTAGGCTGTGAAGTTAGGAGGGCTACGTACCACGATAGCGGAAAAGGAACTAATTTTTTTTTTAATTTACTTTTGTCTGCGTTGGGTCTTCGTTGCTGTGCGCGGGCTTTCTCTAGTTGCGGCGAGCGAGGGCTACCCTTCATTGCGGTGCACAGGCTTCTCAGTGCGGTGGCTTCTCTTGTTGCGGAGCACGGACTCTAGAACGCAGGCTCAGTGGTTGTGGCGCACGGGCTTAGTTGCTCCACGGCATGTGGGATCCTCCCGGACCAGGGCTCGAACCCGTGTCCCCTGCATTGGCAGGTGGATTCTTAACCACTGCGCCACCAGGAAAGCTCCTCCTCATTCATTTTTAAATAAATATACTTTATGACCCAGCAATTCCACTTTGAAATTTACATATATGGAAAACATAATTTTAAAAAGGAGGTATATGTAATATCATAATTGATAAACATTTATATACCTAGTTATAGATATGTAAATATCTATATATAAAGATGTTAACTAGCATTGTTTACACACAAAAAATTGGAAACAACTATACTTAGGAGATTAGATAAATAATATGTCCACATAAAATATTCCTTAACCATTAAAAAGAATAAACTAGATCTTTCTGTGTAACACTGAAAGAAACTATATAATATGCAAACATATAAATGTGTGTGTATAGAGCAGTGGTTCTCAGCTGGGATGATTTTGTCTCCCAGAGGACACAATGTCTGGAGATGTTTTTGGGTGTCAAAACTGTGGGATTGGGGTGCTGCTGGCTTCCAGTGGGTAGAGGCCAGGAATGTTCCTTTACATCCTAGGACAGCTTCTACAACACAGATTTATCTGACTCAAAATGTCACTAGCACCTGGTTGAGAAAACCTGGGATAGAGGAAATCTAGACGGATACCATAGATTAAAAAAAAAAAAAAAAAGTTAAAAGTGATAAATGAGGATTAGATCGGGGGAGAACAGTTGTGAGAACCTGTAATGAGACACGAATCAGAAGGTGTATGTGTTACTTAACAGAAGAGCATAGATGGGAGACAGGTTGTCAGTAAGGTACTGAGAGGGCCCTCATCTGCTCTAAGCAATCCTAAAATGTGCTGTAGATGGGGTAGAACCACACCTATCACCACGATTACTAAAAATGGTATATTCTCTTTCAGGAGAATCGTGCAAGTCTCAATGATGCAGCCCTTTTGGACATCATTTGTAAGTTTTGGTGATTTGTATTTACGCTTAACCAGTCCAGTTTCATCAGAGAGGCAGTTTTGTATGTAACGGCTCAGATTCTAGAGTCAAGTTGACCTGGTTTCATATTTCAGCTCTGTCACTTACCAGTCTTGTGTCCTTTGCCAAGTCACACGACCTTTTTTTAAGCCTCAGACTTTTCCTAAGTAAAATGGACATAATAACAGCTTCTACTTCACAGGATTGTTATGAGGGTTAAATAAGACAAGACTTGAAAAGCCCTTAGCACAGTAACTGGCATACAATAAGCACAGTTAGTGGTTGTTAGGCTTTGTATTATTATTAACAGAATTTGAAAGCACATGTCTGCGAATGTGTTCTAATTACAGTGCAGCCTGTAAGGAACGTAAGGATTAACAGTGACCGTACTTGCACATAGAGTGGTCATGGGGGCACTAAGTGGGAGAGGCACACATGGCTCTGGGGTCTGCATGTGCAACTAGAAGGAAATTGGGCCCCCGGCTAAGATAGGAGACACTAGAGGTGGACCAAGGTTGTCACAAATATCATGGATTAGTCTAGCATGTGTTCTATTTGAGGAAATATCTGCATTTGTATTTAAGTCCTTGCCATTTATCATGAACTTCTACACGGTGTTTAAAAGAATCACTAACGACAAAAAGTTTTTAATCTCCATTATTACGACAGCAACCTTATTCAAAGATCATTTAGCAGGCCATCTGAACTCTGAAACAGAGAACCAAGGAAGAAAATACCGGAAAGAAACAAAACCCTTTGGATGCTATCTTTCAGGGCAGGCATCACATTATACCTGATTACACCTGTTTTGGACAGAACTGGATAATCAAGAATTGTCAGGCCATCGCCATAAATGGGGTGGGATGGGGAGACAAGGATGCCAAGGCACCAAAAAAAGAAAAAACAAAAGACACAGGACAAGAAAAGTACTAAGACAAAGGCACAGCAGGTTGGTGCCCTTGAGTATTGGGGCCAACAGCCCCTCTTATGGGGTGCAGAGCACCTTGGTCCTAGGTCCAAAGACACAGGGATGCAGACCGAGGTCAGCGCAGGGATAGAGTAAAGCCAGGATGACAATGTGTTGCGACTGAACTCAGTAACTTCCTAGGCCCATTTTTACTCCAAGATACTCTTAAGTTTGTAACTCCTAGAGGGTGTCTTCTATATCATACATTCATTCATTCATTCATCAAATATATGTTTAATGCCAGCCAGTGGCTAGATGCTGGGACTACAGCAGTGAACAAGACTCAGTCCAATATCCCACAGGTACAAGCAGTGTAAAAATGAACATCTAAATGTATGCTGTAATGTCAGGTAATGGTAAGTACTATGATGGAAACTAAAGCAGGGCGGGATGGGGGGTCGATTTTGGTAGGGTGTTCAGGGTAGGCCATTCTACACTGTGGCATTTTAGTAGAGACCAGAATGAGATGTGCAACGAGCTAGGAGAAGAGTGCTCCAGACTAAGGAAAGCCGATAGAAACACCAGTTCCAGGAGCACATCATCCCTGGCTTGCCGCATAGATGCAGCAGTCTGTGGAGTAGACCTGTGTGGACAGAATAAATGGTCTAAGAATAAATGCTAAATCTCTACTATGTTGAGTAATTCTTTATGACTTGTTTTATTTGTCTGGAGTAAATTTAATCCATTTAAAATTTATATTTTGAATAAAGATCTGTATAACTTAATTTGTAAATTACTGTTAATTTTCTCCACTTTCACATTATTAAAAATATGTATTTATAAGTTGAAAGTTCTCTGATATGATAGTTACTCGAAAGTTCTCTTGATATGATAGTAATAAGCTCTTCCTCCCTGTCTCAGATACTCAATTTCATCGGCATCAGAAAGTTTGGGATGTTTTTCAGATGAGTAAAGGACCAGGTAATGTTTTCCATTTTTAACTGAACACTTGTATTTGATGTTTTGGCAATTTAAAAATGAGTAGCAGTTTGTTCCTCTTAAGTCTCTTTTCTTTCCAAATGCGGTGATTATTACTCATGTATAGAAAAATGAGAAATATATCTGGTGATGCTCTGTCAGGGGTACCAGCAGCGTTTGTGTGATTTGATCATTACTGCTCTTTGAGGTTACACCAAATGCTTATCTTCAGGATCTTTGTAAATGTATTGAAGACACTGTAGCTCCCTTGATTCTTCTTGATTTTTCTTTTCATTTTGACAGGTGAAGACACTGACCTTTTTGATATGGAACAATTCAAAAGTTCATTCAAGAAAATTCTTAAGAGAGCATTAAAAAATGTAAGAATAAAATTTATCTGAATTTCCATAAAATTCAATTTCATGGCATCTGTGCACTTAAAATTCGCTACTACATTCTTTTTTTCAATTTGTAAGAATTTCAGTTAGTAATATTCCATACTGTTCTATTCCATATCAAAGACAAACTCTACTCGGTGTAAAAACTTTCCTCTCCCCTTACCTCTCAATTCAGGGGCACTGCTTGTTTCTCAAGAGCAGCACTGCCCAGTAGGACTGTACAACGATGGAACTGTTCTAGATCAGCACCGTCCAAGACCCAGCTAGCAGCCACATGTGGCTGGTGTGACTGAGAAACTAAAATGTTCGTCGTGTTTAACTGTAATGAATTTTAGTTAAATGGCCCTAGGTGGCTCGTGGTCACAACGTTAGGGTAGCTCGAGAGCACAGAAGAGTCCTCAGCTGCCAGTCCGTTTCCACAGGTACCACCTCAACATCTTATCCTAGGTTGAGATGATTGCTTTTTTTTTTTTTTTTTTATATTGGAGTATAGTTGATTAGCAGTGATGTGTTACAGGCATACAGGAAAGTGATTCAGTTATACCCATACAAGTATCCATTCTTTTTCAAATTCTTTTCCCATTTAGGTTATTACAGACTGTTGAGCCAAGTTCCCTGTGATATGCAGTAGGTCCTGAGGTGGTCACTTTTTAACAGCCTCCCCTCCTTCATTCCCTTTCCACCTTACTCTGCCTTAGTCCTTGCATATAAAGACATGCCAAACCCTGTCCCATTCGCTGTGCACTGCCCGTCCTCTCTGGCATAGTGGTGTTCCCTCTTCTCTGATAAACTCCTTGACCTGCCTCTCCATCCCCTTACCTCATCCTGTCTCTAACTGGTCCTGCTTTCTACTTACCCACCTGTCACTGAACATATTCCCTCATCTCCTTTCTTATAATGACCCTCTGTGTGTGCTGTGAATCCATCTCCTATGTCCTCATCCAACATACCTGCTTTATTTTCCTCTGTTCTCTTGCATCCTTAATCTCTTGCCTCTTCTGATTCCTACTCTACTGCTTATAAGTGTGCTCAGGTCTCAGTAAAAGTACATCCTTTCCCTAGGCTCATCCTCAAGCTCTGTTCTTTCTGCCACAAGACTCTTGGAGGGAAATATTTCTTCTTGCTCCGGATGTGTCCCACACGTGGAAGCAATCTCACTGGCCCCTCCTCACCACCCCCTTCACTTTCCTCCAGCAGGAGCAGGGCCTTAGCCTGAGTGAGAGCAGCTGCCTGCAGGCAGCACCTACTCTGGTCTGTTCCTCCAGGACCGGCTCTGCCCCTGCAGGGAGACCACTCAGAGCGGTCCTGCCAGTTACCATGTAGGCTGCTCTGCCTGCTTCTGGATTTGGTATCAGGAGGGCCACTTGCCTGGAGCAAACTCCCCATTCCTTTAATCGCTGTATTTTTTAAAACATTTCAATAACCCTTAAGACAAGTCAACCCGGCCCCTATCCCCAATTACTCTCCTTTGTCAAAAATGTCCTGTTTCTCCAGATGAATCTTAGAAACATTTTCTCAGGTTTACAGAACAAAACAAAATCTTCAGCCATTTGAGTAGGGGTGCATTTATTTATTTTTTGACTGTGCCACACGGCTTATAGAATCTTAGCGGCCTGACCAGCGACTGAACCCAGGACCTCAGCAGTGAGAGCGCAGAGTCCTAACCACTGGACCACCAGGGAATTCCCTGCATTTAATTTATAAATTAATTCAAAGAAAATTGTGAACCAAGAGAAGGTATGTCTCCTTTTTTTTTTAATTCTGTGAATAAGCAAGCACTTTTTTTTACCTTGCTCCTAAGTTCTTATTTTGGATTATATTATTTGAAAACTCTTCTTACCATGAAATTATGAACTTTGCAGACATTACAGGAGAGTCCTGTCTGGACTGTGGCTGTGGCACATGCACCTGCTTTTTTTTTTTAAACAAAGAGCCTCATTACCACATGACCCCTGGCCAGCCCTCCACAAGTGTTGTGGATATGTGGTTTGGACCCTTTTGGAAGCAGCCTTCTTGTGAAGCTGAACATGACTGGCTAACTCATCTTGAGAAACACTCGTATCTCTCTCTCTCTCTCTCTCTGGTCCAGTTCAGAGTTTATCTGCATCTTCCCTCCCAGCACCTTCTCACTTGATGGTCTTTCCTGTCCCTGTTTTAGGCACCAGGAACTTCTGTTCTTTTAACCCCAGGCCACTGCCCTCACCAGGCATGGAGAAAAGAGTCTGAAACACTCACATTTCCTCCCACTTTGATGCCCATGTATTTCAGTTGTTAGATTTCTCTTTTCTTATCACTACCAAAAGCTTTTGCCTCCTGAATGAATTTCAGGCACACTAGCGGGGGAGGCTGGGGGGACAAAGGAGCTTTTTTACTG
Source organism: Delphinapterus leucas (assembly GCF_059928025.1). NCBI lineage: Eukaryota > Metazoa > Chordata > Mammalia > Artiodactyla > Monodontidae > Delphinapterus > Delphinapterus leucas. The sequence continues at coordinate 53,675,454 of NC_143148.1, forward strand.
ATCATATCTGTCCTGCTTGAAAGGCCAGCTAGAGAGTGACGTGCTTTGTATACTGCAGGTTTTAGATGAGGATAAGCAGGTAAAGGCCGTGTGTCTTCTCTGTCTCCCCGTCTCTCTACTCCGAGCTGGCCCACGTGTCCTCAGCCCTTTCCTCAGCTGACTGAGGACTCCCGGCTTATCTTCACCCTCCTCCACATAACTTAACTAGTGGCTGGATAACTCCGCTTTCCCAAAGGCTGATGATGGTGACGTCATGACAAATAGCACCTCCTGGTGCCCAGGAGTGAAGAGTGACTCACCTGCTGCTCTAGGACAGGCACCTTAACCCTTTTGTGCCAAGGACCCTTTGGCTATTAGTGAAGCTTATGGACCACTTCTCAGAAGAGTGTATTTAAATGCTATAAAATAAAATCCATAGACTCACAGGGGAAACAAATGGTATTAAAAATACAGTTAAGGTATTAAAATGGCAAATTGTGATAAGTAATGCATGTGCTTCTTTATTAACACAATAAATAATCTCATGATGGGTCTAAAAGCAACTAGTTTCAAAGTACTAATAGGTGTAAATGATATTTTTGAGGCATGTGCAACAATTATAATATGATAAGAGTATTTGGGATTTCTATGGACAACAAAGTAACGGGTCTTAAAATTCCACTGTTTTGATGCCTACTTTCCAGTTGAAGGAGATGCTAAATTTCAGTTAGAAATTAGTACAAATAAAGATGAAATTTTTCCCCGATCAAGTCCACAGATGCCCTGAATTCTAACCATGGACTTCAGGTAAAGAACTCCTGCCCTGAACCAATGGGGGAGAGAAGCTGATATGAAAGGACACAGGGAGCCTAACTGCGGAGTGATGGGTGGAGAGTGAGTGAGTGAGTGTGTGTGTGTGTGCATGTGTGTGTGTGTGTGAGAGAGAGAGAGAGAGAGATTAACTGCACATCATACCAGGTAAAACTCTTCAAAATACAAAGTTCTTGGAAAAACTTACAAAGAAGAGACAAACTAAAAACTGCTTCAATCGTAAGGTAGCACATTTTTTGTCCCTTTCTATGCCTGTATCATGTAGTATAATAATGATGGTCTGTGTTAAGTATGTTAATGTGTTAAATATGTGGTGATTCTTTGTATTGTAAGCTTCATTTGATTCTGACGCCAAACATACGTATGTTCAGTAGCTTGTGGGCCTTGGCCAGTTACTGACAGTTGATGGCTAGTGGAGGATACCCTGGCCAAGAGAACAGTCCCAGTTTCGCCAAACCATTTAGGACCCTTGGCCACACTCGTTTATGTCATCTTAAATTTTTTTCTTTTTAAATTTTTTGCCTGTTCCACATGGCATGTAGGATCTTAGTTCCCTGACCAGGGATCAAACCCGCGCCCCCCACATTGGAAGCACGGAGTTTTAACCACTGGACCACCAGGGAAGTCCCTTGGCTGCACTCGTTTAAGCTTGAGCAATATTAATCTGAGCTCTCCTCTGTGAAACGCTTTATCCCAGGTATTGCAGGAGGATATCCATTGAGGTAGTTTCTTGGGAAAATAATAAATATCTATATTTGGGCCCTGCCTCTACAAGTATCTGAGTATCTTCTTTACTTTAAGAATGTGAGATGGAGCATCGGCCAGCCGGACCAGGATTACACTGACTCTGTGGACGCCCTTTCCTCTTAGCCTACTGATTTTTAACCTTTTTTTGGACTATAGACCCTTATGAACATTTTGATAAGTCGCACAGCACCTCTCTAGAAAAGCACACCTTTAGACATGTCCATCCAATGGTGCATCCAATTCAGGAGGTCACAGACCTCTTTAAGTCCCTTCATGAGCCCTCACTTAAGTTATCCTCATTCTAGACTAGAGACTACCTGACTCCGTTGAATGCTACCAATTTTCTCCTAGCGAAAATGTGCCCTCCGTACACTACACTCAATGTTGACTTTACACACTTATTTTCTTTTGTAATGTGATGCAAAGAGGCTATTCAGAATAAGATCCTGTCCTCTTCCATTCAAGCTGGCAGAGGTCCACTGCATGCCTGTTGGGGCCGAGGGTTGTGCTGTTCATCTAGGGGAAGGTCAGACTGCTCTGTACCCTCCATGCCCCTTGTCTTGGGTTCCTTGTCTGATACACTGAGGAAATTTGGGGAAGCAACCAGATAAAGAGTGGGCAGAGTCAAAATACAGTCGGCCCTCCATATACATGGGTTCAACATCCATGGATTCAACCAACCACAAATTGAAAATATTCGGGAAAAAAAATTCTAGAAAGTTCCAAAAAGCAAAACTTGAATTTGCTTTGGGTCAGCAACTGTTTACATAGCATTCATGTTGTACTTATGATTATTTACATAGCATTTACTTTCTATTAGGTATTATAAGTAACATGGAAATGATTTAAAGTATGTGGGAGAATCTCACAGGTTATTTGCAATTACTACACCATTTTATATGAGACTTGAGCATCCTCGGATTTTGGTATCCTGAGAGGGGTATCTGAGAGGGTTCCTGGAACCAATCATCCAGAATCCTTAGGGACAACTGTGACTGCCTTCTTTGCTAATGTCAGCAGCCATGTGATCACCAGGAATAAGATACAAGAGGGAGGAAATAAAGAGATGTGGGCAGGGGATTCCCTGGTGGTCCAGTGGTTAGAATTCCACGCTCTCACTGCCAAGGGCCCGGGTTCAATCCCTGGTCAGGGAACTAAGATCCCACAAGCTGCACAGCACAGCCAGGAAAAAAAAAAAAAAAAACCAGGGATGTGGGCAAGCCAAGTGTGCCTGTCTCAAGTATCTCCAGGGTCTGAGCTGCAAGGGGGGCTAATAATCTAGGAGTGAGCTATTAATTCCATAGAAACTGGCAATCATATTTAAAAGTTTAGAAAGGTCTATATTTTATCCATGAAATGGAAACCATGTAGAATTTCTTATATTCTCGCTATGTAACTTTGCTTTGGGGTAATTTTTAGCACCTGAGCTAAATGCGTAAAAGCATTAGGATTAGTATTTTTTTAAGCCCATTGCTACATAGAAATCTTACTATTAAACTTTACAGTGCATGCTAGGTCTGTGTTCAATGCTAAAAATGCTTCCTTATAAGATATCTCATTTGTGAGGCTGCTTTGCTTCATAAACTCTTACAGTTTTTCAGGACAAAGCCCAAGAAATATTTGAAAATTTCTGATGTCATATCCTGCTTGTAGGATTTAAAATTTTTTCCTTCCAAAAGACTTTGCAAGGCACGAATGTATCTTTACAAAACGACCACAAAATACTTTCCCAAAGATTTCCCAAAACACTGTAATGAAGAGTAGGAGAGGGACTTCCCTGATGGTCCAGGGGTTAAAACTCCATGCTTCCACTGCAGGGGGCATGGCTTCAATCCCTGGCTGGGGAACTAAGATCCTGCATGCCTCACAGCATGGCCAAAAAATAAAGTAGGAGAAAAGACTGCCAGACCTCAGCCAGTGTGCAAGATTATAATAACATCCTTCACCCCTAAGAAGCACCTGTTGTTGGTGCCACATGAGACTTTAATTAGGAAACTTACATCTTTTGTTTTTTTTTAAATAAGGTGACAGTCAGCTTCAGAGATGCTGAGGAGAATGCAGTATGGATTCGAATTGCCTGGGGAACACAGTATAGAAAGCCAAACCAGTACAAACCTGCTTACGTGGTGTATTATTCCCAAACACCATATGCCTTCACTTCTTCCTCCCAACTGAAAAGCAATCTACCCCTTCTGGGTCAGGTATGGAACCAATTACTATAAGCTATAATGCTGTATTATCCTTATCTCAGGTCCGTGTAGGTTTAAACTGCTCAATATCATTTGATATAAAATGCGACCTGTAGGGGGACTTCCCTGGCGGTCCAGTGGTTAAGTCTCCGCGCTTCCACTGCATGGGGCACAGGTTCAGTCCGTGGTCAGGGAACTAAGATCCAGTATGCTGCACGGCGCAGCCAAAAAAGAAAATACCACCTGTAATTCTTTATCTCCTAAAATAAGAAGCAGAAAACGTTATTATTCTACAAGTGAGGACAGCATAAGCGTTGGTTTAGAACTCTTCATTACTGTCTTATAATTGAGAAGTAGTACACAATCAAGGTAAAAATCCAACCAACATAGAAGTCTCTGAACAGTCTTTTAAGACTCCATACCCTTCTGCGCAATCCCATTCACCCAAAATAACTGCTTTTAACAGTTCTGCTATTTCCTTTCAGAAGATGTTTTATTACAAAAACCACACTGGTACATAGGGTCTGTAATTTGCTTTTTCTAACTTAACAGAACATTTCAATGAGGTTACATATGAATGTACCTCACTACTTTTTCATGACCTCATCGTTTACTTATTAATGAGCATTATTTTCATTTGTAACCATTTTCCCCACATTGCGTACACAAGAAGCGTGCTTTAACAGCAGATGGTCCTCTGGTCAGAGCCTGCTTCTGTTTATGGTTCTGCCTTTGGTGTCACAGGCTTCCTAGCATCTTCCCCCAAATAAGCCATCCCTAAATTAGCCTGGCAACTGCTGCTGCTTCCACCGTCTTAACATTCACAACTACAATGGTGCTTCAGTTGGTTCCAGAGCTGATTGTAGATAAGCAGCTCTGCCATCCTGGCTGCATCATCTCTAGTGCCAAGTAGAACACCAAGTCCTCCAGGCAGGCGGACTTGTCATTTAAATTCCTTTGGTGTCTACTGAAATGGCAGAAAGATTGCTACTGCTGCTCACTTCTATTTCTTTCTAACACTTAAGTCTCCTTTACATTTGGAGTCTCTTCCTCCATAATAAATGGTGGTTTTCCATCCACTGACAGCCAGGTGAGTCCACCCTGTCCCACCTAGTTTAAACATCACCCCAAAAACTAATGTTCTTTTCTAATGTGTATCTTAAGGCAAACTTATTTCTACCCTCTAGTTCCAGGTAAATACCTTATTCTATTAATTCTGTTTCAGTCTTCCAACTTGTTTCCCCAGACGATGGGAAGCTTTTATAAGTTGCATTTAATTTGCACTTTTTTCTTCAAAATTTGTCCTAGAGCGTACATACATATTTGCATTTTTGTATGGCAGTATCGTAGTATTAATGACTAGTAATCAAAAACGGTAACATTTGAGTATTCACTGTTTATTCTTAACTCTGAATTTCATTTATTATAATTCCTAACTTTAAACAGGATCACTTTGGGATTTCCCTGGCAGTCCAGTGGTTAAGAGTTGTGCTTCCACTGCAGGGGGCACGGATTTGATCCCTGGCTGGGGAACTAAGATCCCACATGCTGCTTGGTGCGGCCAAGAATTAAAAAATAAAATTTTTTTTAATAAAAAAAATAAACAGGATCACTTTTCTAAAAATGGTATTACAAAAGACCTTACATTTGTGAGAATCTTAATGCCATTAGCCCCTGTTTTTGTTTTTCAAGCTGAGTAACAGGCCATGAGATTTAATTGTTCTGGATTTTTTCCTGAACAAGTATTGTAAATACAGAGATAGACACAGTAATGCTAATAGTCTTGCTAATTTTCACTTCAAGGCACTGACAGTTGCTAGCAAACACCATCAGATTGTGAAAATGGACCTCAGAAGCCGGTATCTGGACTCTCTTAAGGCTATTGTTTTTAAACAGTATAATCAGGTGAGCCCATCAGTGACTCTATTTAAAGTGAAGTCTCCATTTTCTCTTTCACACATAATTTAGAAGCTGAGCAGGTGGGAAAGTCTACCTCCAGCGATAGGAGATCACGTCAGATATCCCTGAAGTGCAGAAAGTTTTCAGTTAATATGAAAGGAAACAATATAATTTCTCTCTCATCTTTTTATAGTTGCGTTGTATTTTATACTGCCCATTAGTCATTGGGGTCTATGTTATAGGTCCCCGTTTCCAAATCATCTATTCCAATCAGAATTTATTTTCTCTTCAGAGTAACTCGACACTGTCTTTTGAAGCTGATTATATTATTCTGTTCTGCAAGAGAGAAGCAGAATTTTTTGTCCCATCAGTCAAGCAGGTGATACAGGAGTTGGAAGTAAAGGAGAAGGCATTGGTTTATTAAGTCCCACAATTTATTTGTCAAAATTATTTGAACACATTGTTCCCCTTTGATGATAAGAACGGATCTGGCCTTGCTCCCAGGCTCAGGGGTGGTTTTTTTTGTTTTTTTTTTTCCTCTGCATGGCATCTGTGTGCTCAGATGTTCACATTCCTATAGGATTGTTAAGGCTCTGTGTATATCTTTGAGCCCTTAGGTATGTTATACTTATGTATTTTCATCTGTTCTAAGTAGAAAGAAGTGATGGCTCTCTGCAAGCTACTCTTTAAGGAAAAAATCTAACGTTAAGAAGTTAGATAATGATTTTCTCCCACAGCAGCCCCTCCCTCTTACCTACCACCCTCCTACCAAATTGCTATCAATGGTTCTCCTATGACAGTTGCATTTCTAGGAAAATTCATATTGTCAAACACTTAATTATAAAAGCAATGGCTTCAGTGGGGAAAGTAAGCGAAGGGGTCTGAGAGGTTCAGACTTACAATAGGAAAGTTATTTTTCGATAAGGAATCTCAGCAAATTTTTTACAGTTATAAAGACATATATATAAAGCTGAAACATCACGTTGTAAATGCTGCCTCTGATTCCTCTAGCTTTTGCATTCACCAGCTATACTTCTTCCAGATCCATTTTTTACGTTAACAAGGTACAGAGCTCCTCAAATAAAGCAGCCATGTTGCTGGCATTCTCTGCCAACATCGCTCTAGGAGAAATGCTCAACTCAGTCTGCAAATGGCCTCAAATCTTTGTGTTGGGAAAAACTAAAGATAAGATTTGCCATATTTTTGTGCATTAAAAGCAATTAATATCTATACTTCAAGGTGATAAAATTAGGAAAACATTCACTTTTTTCTTTTTTCTTTTTCCTAGACCTTTGAAACTCACAACTCTACTACACCTCTACAAGAAAGAAGCCTTGGGCTAGATATAAATAGTATGTGTGTTTTAAGATAAAAACTGAAATTTGCAAGGACATTCCTTTTCAGATTTCTGTCACCCAGGAAAACATTTATGTACCAGGATGTGATTCAAAAGTATTTACTGTTTTCAGAAAATTGAAAATTACATTTCTGTTGAAGTGGGGAAGCTAAGCTACCATAATCTCTTTTAGAATTTACTAGACTGGCATCTAATAATAATCAGAACAAAAACAAAAATTAACTAACAGTTGTTGAGCATTTCTTCTGTGCCAGGCACCATACTAAGGTGTTTATATGAGTCATTTCCTATTTCTTCACAGCAGTCCCATGAACAAGCTCTTTTCATCAGGAAACTGGGTTTCAGAGAGGTTTAGTAACTTGTGAGGCAAAATCACATAGCTAGGAATCGGCAAAGCCAGGAGTGAAATCCGAATCTGAGTCTGGAGCCCAGGCTCTTAATGCTTCCTGAGTACTTTATTGCATCTCACAGGTATTGCATTATTTACAAATTGAAGGTCTGTGGCAACCCTGCGTTGAGCAAATCTCTCAGCGCCATTTTTCCAACAGCATTTGCTCATTTCACGTCTCTGTGTCACATTTCCATAATTCTCACAATATTTCAAACTTTTTCATTATTATTATATTTGTTACGGTGATCTGTGATCAGTGATCTTTGATGTTACTACTGCAAAAAGATTACAACTCCCTGAGGGCTCAGATGATGGTTAGCATTTTTTAGCAATAAAGTACTTTTTAAATAAGGTATGTACATTGTCCTTTTAGACATAATAGTGTTGCACACTTAATAGACTGCAGTACAATATAAACATAACTTTTATATGCACTGGGAAACCAAAAAATTCATGTGACTCACTTTATTGCAGTGGTATAGAACTGCACCCGCTTATCTCTGAGGTGTGCCTGTAATCAGAATTGTTACCCTGTTGCTACTCACAGGTGACATGAGTCCTTTCCTAGAAAACCCAGGAGAATATAGTATGAAACTACTAATGTAGATCAGAAAGTTCAGAAAAGTGATGGGGTACAATATAGATTTATAAAAATGAAAATGTTCCTCTCTCTTGGCAGTGATTTGGCAGTAAAATGAAATGGTACAGCCATTATGAACTAAACATATTTATGACTTTCCAATGGCATAGGAACTGCTATTGATGTCATGTTAAGTAAAGAAAGCAGGATACAAAATTGTGTGTATTTTATAATCCCAGTTTAAAAAATACATATCTTTTTATTCACTGAAAAAAGGGTTAGACAAATAGATTAAAATGTTAACAGTACTTATCTCTGTGTGGTGGAATTATGGGTGATTTTTATTTTCTCTTACCAGCCTATACTTTCCAGCTTTTCAACAATAAGAAATTATTACAATCGAGAAGAAACAGTAAACATTATTTTTAAGTTATGCAAGCAAGTTGAAAGGTTAGGAATGAAAGGATGATACTTTATGGATGAAATATATATTATTATAATAATATTAAATATATAACAGCTGTTTGTCTTGAAATCTTCCATCTGTAGTGGATTCAAGGATCATTCATGAAAACAAAACAGAAAAAGAGAGGGTCCAGAGAGTGACTCAAGAAATTTTTGGAGACTATCCACAACCAAGACTAGAATTTGCACAATATAAGGTAGGACACTGCTATAAACTAACTACAACTTATCAAGATTTTTTAAAAAGAACTAAAACTAAGTGGAAAACAGATCTAAGAAACTGTCTCTTATTCATTTGTCACTTTAATGTTGTATAAGAAGTTTATGAGTTAAAATAGACTTCTTTATCATATTTAGTAAGTTCCTCTGTTGCAAAGGAGACCTTTGGAAATTTTGAATTTGCCTTTTCATTTCACCTTTCATATTAATTCAGTTATGTATAACCAGCTGTGATCTGTATTTTTGAGAAAAAAAAAAAAAGGTAGGTTATACCTTTCTAGCCCACCCACACCTAGAACAATGCTTGCACATGGTCAGTGCTCATAAATACTTATTAAATAAAAGAGTGAATAAATAAGTCATTACAAAGCCCAGTTGGCATCACGTGGAGAAAACCCAGCAGCCTGCAAACCTGGCTCATTACAGAAGCTTGCCCACCAGGAAAGCCAGGTGCGGGGCAAGCCCATGGCCACCATTAGAAGAATTCAAGGCTTATATCATGATCACGCTAATCTAATACTCATGCTCATACTCGTAACACCCTCCTCCCCTCAGACCTTCCAATAAAATTCTTTCTGCTTAGAAGGAACCTTCTGCAGCTACGAACCACACTTTAACTCTACCATTGATCTGCTCACTCAGGCCCACTGCCTGTTTGGTTTGATTTGTTTTTAGTGGGAAAAGTTGACTGACACCTTTCAAGTTATGCTCCCTGAATGGCAGGTTTCAACCCGTTTCTTTTAAACAGCTCACACTCTTAAGAAAGTCATTCTCAAAGTGTGGTCCCTGGACCAGCAGAATCAGCCTCAGCTGGGAATACGGGTAAGAAAGGCAGGTTCTTGGCCCCATTCTAGTCCTACTGGATTGCGGACTCTGGAGGTGGGTCCCAGACAGTTCACAAGCCCTCTAGCCGATTCTGCACAGAGAACCACTGATCTAGGATACATAAGATTTAGTCCACAAAACTTCTCTTTATACGCATCTTAGAATGGGTCTATTCTATAAGTCAAGGCATACATTTTTTCATACCTGCTACTAATTTTTCCCTACGTTTTCTATTTTGAAAAATGTCAAACCTTCAGAAAACATGCAAGAATATTACAATGAGCATTCATTTCCCCTTTGTTTCAAAATTTACCAATGGTTAACATTTTGCCACATCTGCTTTCTTTCTCTTTCTTTATTCTGAACCATTTGAATTAACTGCAGACATTACTCACCCTCTAAATATTTCAGCATTCTGTCTCTAAATTTTAAGGATCATTTTAAGTTAAAAAAAATAAAATGAAGTTAGAATCTAAGAGCCAAGTACCTACTGAAGTAACAGTACTTATATATTTGATGATATGAAGGAACTGTTATTAATTTTTTTAGGTGTAGTAATGTTATGGGGGTGAAGTTTTGAAAAAGAGTCCTTTTTAGGACTCTTTTAGATACATTGGAATATTTGCAGGTGGGATACTATGGTGTCTTGGATTTGCTTGGAAATAATCCAGTGGGGGTGGGCAGTAGGGAACGGAAGGCAGGGTAATAGATGGAACAAGACAAGTCATTGTTTCAGCTGGGTGATATGCACATGGGGACTCATTACACTGTGCTCCTCGCTTTTGTATGTTTTCTAAATCTTCTATAATAAGAAGTTAAACTGCGGTAGTGACTCAAAACACAAGACATTTTTACATCGAAATGACAGATTACAAAAAACTGCTCATTTTCCATTAAGAATGCAAACCTAATGCTCAGGTAAAGGGCATCTGAGGGCGGAACTGACATGCAAGGTCTCCTGTGTGTCAGGCACTGTGCACGCTTGGCCTTTTGCATGCGATATTGTTGGATATACTGGTTGCCCTCAATGTTTGCAATTAGCAAATTAAATGGTTCCCACCCCCATTAGTCCCTGTGTTTCTTGATAACAAGAATTAGTGAAATACATAATCCTATTTCTTTATATTTTGCCATTGCAACTGATATATTTAATCGTCACTTAAAAATATATCTGTTGACAGCTTGAAACAAAATTCAAAAGTGACCTAAATGGGGGCATCCTGGCTGAGAGAGAAGAACCCCTCCGGTGCCTAGTTAAGTTCTCTAGCCCCCATCTTCTGGAAGCACTGAAATCCTTAGCACCAGCCGGTAAGTAGTCAGGACACTTCATCAGCCAGAAGAATTAACAACATACTACATTCGACCCTCTCTTTGCTGACTAATTGCCCCTGAGCTTTCTCATGGCTCTAGTCTGCTATCCCATCATGCCCTGTTTTGCATATTCTGCTTCACTTAATGGGGGTCCATGATCCACCCTCTAATCTCGGTCATTTTTAAACTGACTCAAATCGTTGTCCCTGTGATTATTTTCATTTTCTTTTCTTTTCTTTTTTTTTTTTTTTAATTTCAGGTATTGCAGATGCACCACTTTCTCCATTGCTCACTTGCATACCCAATAAGGGAATGAATTATTTTAAAATTAGAGATAAATAATATGTATGTGGTTTTGTAAGCACAGCATCCTTGACTGTATTGCATATGCATTTTTTAATGAGTAGCTGGATAGCTTCTATCTGCAAACTTGTTTTAGAGATTAATCCTTGATGTTGATGATTTAGAAATGTTCAGTATAATTCTTGGGACTGATTCTTTCCTCCTCCTGCAAAGCATAGCAGTTGTGGGACTTTAAGATGTGACAGGATGTCATTTCTCTCACTCCTGTCTCTCCTCAATCCTGGAGAGGTTTGGTTCCAGTTGCTGGTTTCCAGGGATTTTCTCTTAAGCCTTGGATCACAGAAAGAAGCAACAAGAAACTATACCCAGCCCGAAACTTTCCAGAAGAACCATAAAATTGGTCCATTCAAAAGGTAGAATTGGGCCCATTAAGTTATTATTGCAGGAGGTAGCCTATCAGTTGATTCAGCTATATAAAATAATGATTTCATTGTAAATATGGTACTTCTCGTCTATTTTATCATACATATGGCATTCGAACTGACAGATAATATACAGGTTTGTGAATAAAGATATTTAAAAATGGGTGTATTGGTCACTTGTGGTGAAAATCCTTCAGTGATCATCACTAAATTGCATGTCCTTTTACAATAACACTTTAAAATCTACTCCCTATCTTGATCCACAAAGGATTTGGGGTTATAACAACATATGTTACAATTATGATAAAATTAAAAGGTGAGGGGCTTCCCTGGCGGCGCAGTGGTTAAGAATCCAACTGCCAATTCAGGGGACACGGGTTCGAGCCCTGGTCCAGGAAGATCCCACATGCCGCGCAGCAACTAAGCCCGTGCGCCACAACTACTGAGCCTGCGCTCTAGAGCCCGCGAGCCACAGCGACTGAGTCCACGTGCTGCAACTACTGAAGCCACGTGCCTAGACCCTGTGCTCTGCAACAAGAGAAGCCACCACAATGAGAAGCCCGCGCAACACAACGAAGACCAAACACAGCCAAAAATAAATTAATTAATTTTTAACAAAAAATTAAAAGGTGAGGAAATCTGGGCAAATGAAGGACAGAAAAAGAATAGCAGGACAAAATAAAACTAGAGGTAAGATTACCACGTAAGAACATACAAGTGCCTCCTCAACTGCTAGAATAAAAGGGAAAATTTGGATGGCGTTAGCCAGTGGCCAAAGCAGAGGAGAAAAACACCAATTTAAATGAGATATTTAAAAACTAGTATATCAGTTACTTCTGATGAAAATCAAAAAGAGGCTTAATATACAGATATAAACACAATCAGAAGGGGCTAAACAATGCTTTATACCAATATAATGTATTGGTATTGTGTATACCAATACCAATAGGTATTTTATGTGAAATATATTAGTTTAGATTTAATTAGCAAATGGCTTAGACACTTCAGTTATCTCAGAGTGAGGCACTGAGTCTGTAGGGGCTTAATAACGCTAATTTTTTTTGTAGACCACAGTCATGGTTTAGAGCATCTGTTCCTATGTGCACACATATGGTAGGCACTTCTACTCAGTGCCTGAATGCCCATATTAGGTCTGTACAGAGGCCCTGCAGGTTCCTGGGATGGTTTCCCATAGGCTCACAGCCCTTTCTGGTGCTTTGCAAGGATGTGCAATGAGAGCCTGAACAAGAAAGCCACTATTCATATTGGGTTGGCCAGAGAGAGTCCCTTTGCGTTTTTCTGTAACATCTTACAGAAAAACCCAAAGGGACTTTCTGGCCAACCCAGTATTACCCAGCCTAGAGTGGAATCACTTGAGCCTGCACCCTGCAGCCCTCCCAGACAGAGGCTTCTGCTTCAGGAAATGAGATACAGGGAGTGCTTACCTGGTATGTGCTTGACGGTCCAGAGACACATACGCCATTCAGATGCAGTCGTGGGATCAGATGGAGCAGTAAATGCAGATCCAAGGATCTCTAGGCCAAAGGAATTTTTTTTTTTTTTTTTTTTAGGCCAAAGGAATTTAATGCACATTAGGTAGGGTCTCCAAAAATGAAAAAGAGCTCATGTTTACTGAGCACTTACTATGTGGCAGGCGCTGTGCCAAGTATTTTATACGCTTTGTCTTATTTTCATAATAATCCTATAAGGCAGGTGGCATTACTAGTCTCACTCTATTGATGTGAATACCAAAGCTTAGTACTAGCTAGTAAGTGACTGAGCCCACATTAACCCCAGGCAGTTGGCCTCCAGAGCCTGCCCTCTTGGACACTGTGCTGGAAGAAACAATAGCCTGTGGATGCTATCTCTCACACAGATGTGGAGGGTTTTGGGCCCACAGTACTTTTTAATTCAGAATTCGTTACTGTGAAGCAGAATAGTACCCTTCTCAAAGATGTCCACATCCTGATCCCTGGAATATGTAAATCTGTTACTTTACAAAACAAAAGGACTTTGCAGATGGGGAGGTTATCCCGGATGTCCTGGATGGACCCAGTGTGATCACAAGGGTCCTCAAAAGTGGAAGAGGAATAGAAGAGAGCAGAGGGAGACCTGACTACTGAAGAAATCAGAGTGATGTGAAGAAGCCTCAACTCACCATTCATTAATGACTTCGAGAAGCTGGAAAAGGCAAGTAAACAGATTCTTCCACAGAGCCTCGAAGAAATGCAGCCATGCCAACACCTTGATCTTCACCTAGTAGGCTCATTTCAGACTTCTGACCTCCAGAACTGTAAGATAACAAATCTGTGTTGTTTCAGGCCACCAGGTTTGTGGTAATTTGTTATTGCAGCAATAGAAAACAAATAGAGCTGCTAATATATAAAAGCTGGGAGTTTTCACATAAAAATCTTGAAAAATAAATCCGGCGATACCAAAGACGAGTAGTAGCCGCTGCCCCCTTTAAACAAAGGATGTAACTCCCATTCCGCTGCAGTCCTCACCCCTCCCTTTTGACTACACCTGGCCTCCTACACTCATTTAAATGACCTATCTGGTGGTCCCTCTTCCGACTTAGGATTTGGAATCCTCCTCTGAGCTACACTGTCTCCCAAACAGTAATCAAATTTCAGCAGTTAAAATACAGGCAAGTAAATCTACCCTCCCTAAAATGATTAACTCTGTCAATTATAACAATTCTTTTGTTTGTATAATGTGACCTCGGGCTAGTTACTTCTCTTCAAATATGGGAAAACTTACAATACGTACCTGCTAGGTCTGTTTCGAGGACAAAATGAGATAATGAAAAGTGCATTCCCAGTGTCTAGTAAACAGAGATAGTTGTAACTCACATACTCTCGCCTCTCCTCCTGTTGAACACTTGGGTTATTTCCAATCTTTGGGAAGTAAAGTTCCTGAACGCATTGCTTTTTCTTCTATCCAATTGTGGCCCGAGGTAAGATTTCTAGGAAGGCGAACAATGGATCAGCGGGACCAATACGTCCTACCTGTCCCCAGGAACCCCTGCGAAGTTTTGTAACCCGCCCGCCTCATCTGGTGGCGGGTCCTGGCAGACGCGCCCTCCGCTCCCCGCACGCGACGCCGCGGCCGCCCGGGCCCGCCGGATGCTAATGAGCCGAGAGGCCCCGCCCCCTTCCGGAAGTCGCTGCGGCGGGAGGCGGGGCGTCCTAGCTGTCCGGGCTGAGGTGCGGGAGCCATGGCGGCCTATGAGGCGACTGTGGCGGCGGCGGCGGCGGCGGCGGCGGCGGCGGCGGGGCCCACGGCTCTGGCCTTGGGCGCCGCGGCCGTCCCGGCCGCCGCGAGGGGAGCCGCTGCCGCCTCCGGCCCGTGGGATCCCCCCGGGCGGCTGAGGGGCAGCCGGCCGCGACCCACGGCAGCGAGGCAGCAGCCTGCGGGTGCGGCGCCGCCGGCCCGGGAGCTCATCCAGCCGTCGGTGAGCGAGCTGTCCCGGGCCGTGCGGACCAACATCCTGTGCACGGTGCGCGGCTGCGGCAAGATCCTGCCCAACAGTCCCGCGCTCAACATGCACCTGGTCAAGAGCCACCGCCTGCAGGTGAGCCCGCCGCGGACGGCGCCTCCCGGGGCCTGACGCGACCGAGCGCCTGAAGTGGGCGCTCGGGGCCGAGGGCGGCCAGAGGCGCGGACGGTAAGGCGCCGAGGTCCGGCCGGCGTCGGCGGGGGCTTCCGAGGCCCTAAAGGGCCAGACCGGGGAGGGGGTCCGGGCGGGGAGAGTGGGACCTAGGAGGCAGGAAGGCGCAGCGGTAGGAAAACCCTGTGTCATGCCACTGCGCTGTCGGGCTCGGGCCGGCCCGACCACCGGCCTCGCACTTGGCGTCGCGGGCATTTCTCACGTTCGTCTCGTGAGCTCTCACGGCACCTTCGTTCTACTGCAGAGAAACCGATGACGCACCTGCGTAGTGCTGGGCTTTAAACCCGGGCTCGGGTCGAAGCCGGTGCCGTTTGCACCGCACCCACACTGCCTCCTCCTCCGGGCCAGTTGTTAGCAGGGAGCTGCAGCTTTGGCAACATGTTCCACAGTGTTGGTAAACATCACCTTTGCCCAGGGATGAGACCTAAGGGAAGTTTCTCCCGTGAATCTTGTTTAAGAGGGGACACGGTATATAATAATAGGACAGTAATCTGAACGTCCCTTCCACCTTACGTAAAATGGGGCGACTTTCAGGCTTCAGTGCACATCTGCGGAAAGCTTCTTAAAAATCCAGATGTCCAGCCCCATCCCAGACCTATTAAATCATGATTTCTCAGTCATTACAATAGGAAGTTTACTTGCACCACTTCTTCAAGTCTTTCTAGGCCAACAGGGGCATAATTCCAAAGCACGTTACTGAAAGGAGTTTTGCGAGTATGTAGCTTTCGGTGGTCTGAATTGATTCAGGAGTAAGTTTAAATTACCTCGCCTCTTGCATGTCCCGTCTGCCCTTCAGGTAAAACTTCCTCAGAAACGTTTTTAGAATCAGGTTTCTGATAAGAATTTAACAGCAGAAAGTTTGAGGTGATGGTCTCTAGTAGGGCAGATGTGATGCCCACGAAGGGCAGCCCCCTTCTAGCACCAGCTGGATACAGAGGCAACAACGTCCTGAAGTGACGATTAGGGAGGCCCGATCGGGAGAGGTACATGGAGGTACGCTGAGGAAGACCTTGCCGGTGGGGCTGCAGTTTCCCTGCAAGTTCTGCGTTTCTTCCACAACACAAGTGAAGTAATTCTGGGAATGGTCTTCGTTCTCCTGTTTTCTCCTCCATCCCGAATTTTAATTAAACACTTCCTTTTCTTAACCATATTTTATCTTGAGTGGATGAACTGTATATTTGCAGGAATTCTTCAGCCTAATCCCTGGGTTCTCTTCAGCTCATGTATAACAGCCATCATCCACCTTCAGTATCCTCCCCTCACTGGTAGACAACTAAGCAGACGTTACATCTCTGAGCACAGAGGAAGCTGCCAGTCTGACCACGACTCTCTTTGTGTTGGCCTGAACATCACTCTCGCAAGCACTTTTTAACAGTTTACATTGTTCTTTTCTATGGAATTGCTGTCAGGGGCTGTGTCTCTCTCCAGACTTTGTGAAGCATCTGTTAAGCGCAGAGATACCATTTACTTGTCAGGACTAGTATACAATGGGTTTGGTAGTATGCAGTAGGTTTATTTCTAATAATGTTTTTAAAATACGTAAAGTTCAGGAATTCTGAAGCTACCAATCCGAAGCATATAATAGGCCTAAGAAGGAGGAATATGTTTGAGGCAACTGTAAATTTTAACAGTCAAACTTTACTTGGACCTTAGCACGGCAGAGTATCAGCATCCCCCCTTGCTTAGAACCTGTGTGAAGCCATTCTTCCAGTTTTAGTCATTTTTTCAGAGTTCTCTTGTCTGCAGACAGCACAGTGCGCTCAAGATTGCTTCCTGAACGGCAAATCTTGAACAACCGAAAAATGGACTCTCCTGAGTTTCCTTCCTGGGTCACTAGAGAGACCTGTTTCAGCAGGAATTAAAGAAACCTCACCCTGAACCATCGTTGTTTCTTCCATGTCAAACAGGCTCACTTTCCTGCCTTGTTCCGTCTTTCTAACCATGCAGCCCCTGAACATCTGCTGTCTTGGTGGAAAGGGGGTTCTTTTTTTTTAATGAAGGTAGCCTATGTGACAAAATAGCCATATCTGTATAGTGTTGCCCCAGTGTGGTGAATGTGTCCGCACATTTGGGAGCCAAGTAGTAGGCTCTTGAGTTCAAACATCATGCTTGACCCTTGATGTTCTCAAAGTATTGGGAGGAGGGAGGAGGAAGAAGGAGGCCTAATAAGGAAAAGAGCTGACTGAGAGCTCCCTGTGGCTTTGAAGGTGGGCTGCGTTTGGACCAGAGGCTCCACTAGCAGTCCAGTGTGCTCCTACGGGCCCTGAAGCGTGAGTGTATCTGCTTGGCAGATCTGCGTCGTATTCAATGGCAATTTTTCCCTTTGTTCTCTTGGTTACGGCTACTTACATAATTCTAGTTTCTGTCCTAGTTGTTGTGTTTTTTTTCTCCTAGATTATGATAATATATATATTTTTTAATTATTTATTTTTGGCTGCTTTGGGTCTTCGTTGCTGCACACAGGCTTTCTCTAGTTGCGGCGAGCGGGGGCTACTCTTCATTGCAATGCACGGGCTTCTCACTGCGGTGGCTTCTCTTATTGCTGAGCACGGGCTCTAGGCGCGCAGGCTTCAGTAGTTGTGGCTCGTGGGCTCAGTAATCGTGGCTCGTGAGCCCTAGAGCACAGGCTCAGTAGTTGTGTCTTGCAGGCTCTAGAGTGCAGGCTCAGTAGTTGTGGCTCACGGGCTTAGTTGCTCTGTGGCACGTGGGATCTTCCTGGACCAGGGCTCGAACCCATGTCCCCTGCATTGGCAGGCAGATTCTTAACCACTGCACCACCAGGGAAGACCCTATGATAATATTTTATTCCCATCCCCATTATTTGTTGTAAGGTTCTTATTTATTTCTAGTCTTCAGAAGATATCCTGCCCTCAATCAAATACTCCCTTCTTAATGATTAACAAATCCTTCTGAAGGATGATGAATAAAAGTGGAGATAGAGTTGTAAGGTGTAAGGTACATGATACCTTTTGGTTTTATGTGGGTTCTTCAGATATATGTCTATATTCCGTATCCTGTAAGTAAATCTGGAAATATCCTACTCCAGCCTTGCCTACAAGGGGATCCATGGAGAAATGAAAGCTGGTGATTCAGGGAAAAGAAGAGTAGGAGTAAATGGGCATTTCTTGGTTCTTTTATCCCTCACGTTTGAAAATAGTGAAGGGGACAGGGGCCCCCTTAAAGAACCTCTTATCCAGCAACACATATTTTTAAAACATGGCTTAGTGGATTTTGTGTTATGTTCAGTCCAGGGGTTTGCTTTTAATGATTTGCCAGGAATTTTTTTTTTTTTTTTTGAGGAAAGACAATGTTCCAAGTTGCTCTATGGATCATAGTGTACAAAGACTTCTAATTTTAAATTTACAATAAGACAACAACAAAGCAAACTACTTTTCTTCTTGGATGTTTTTCTGCAAAGGCAGAGAGATGCTAGAGTAGCTATAATGCCTTTTCTTCTTTTTTTTTTTTTTTCCCAATTTGTGCCACAGTTCTTACACTCCTTTCCTTTTATCCTCGCTTCATCGGGGTCCTTCCTCTTGCTTTGCTTTTCTTCTCTTTGTTTACTTTTGTCCATCTTGTTTTTCAGTTATTTCCTCTCATAGGTTCTTTTTCAAATTCTTTTACTTAAAATGTTTTATAAACAGGTACCCAAAAGGTACAGAAAGCATGAAGTATTTTTTTCAGTTATGCACACAAAAGGCACAGTTAAAAAATATGTCTGCTAAGTTTTATTCTAGAATGTATATAGCACTTCAGAACAAAAACATCACTTTCTTACTTCAGTTCATGTCTTATTGTGCCATTACCATTTCTTATTACCCCATTCTCATCTCAGAGCTTATTTTCTAAGGACAAGAATGGGAAGAAGGTCAGGAACTGGGGAAGAGAGGTGGTGATGGGGAGGACTGAGGAGTTGGCCCTCAGAAAGCAGGAAAGCGAACGGCGTCGGGTTGTTTCCACACCTGTAATGACAGCAACAAGGAGATGTTGTTGATGTCCAATATGACTGCCTTTAGTGTCTCATCCTGGTGTGTGATACAGTTTTGACTTAGATGGCCACTTAAACATATTCAGTATAATGCCCCAAGTTTTTACTGAACATTTACTTTTTTTAAAACATTCCCAAGTGCAACAAAGTTATAAATATATTCCTCCTTTTGAAAAGGTTTGGGGAATTTTAAGTAATTCCGTTAGATACAACAGAGAAATGACGGAAAAGAAGCATAGTTTGAAGCTATATAGTACAGGACTTTGGACGTCCCAGTGGCTAGAGGAATTTGGACTTGGGGAGTGTTGGGGTGCCATTGAAAATGTTTGAGTGAGGTAATGTCACGATCAGAGGTATATTTTAGAAAGGTGAATGTGGCAAAGTGTGAATGAAAAAGAAATTGAAGGTCTAGAAATTAGTTAAGAGGTTAGTGACAAAGTCCAAACAGAGAGTCAGGAATACTTGAACTAATGATGGTAGCAGTGAGAAAGGAAACGCGAGGAGGTGGTAGGAGACATTTTTAAAGCATAACTGCCAAAACTTGGAAGCACCCAAGATGTCCTTCAGCAGGTGAATGGATAAATGAACGATGGCACATCCAGACAGGGGAATATTAGTCAGCACTAAAAAGAAATGAGCTATCAAGCCATGAAAAGACATGGAGGACCCTTACATGCATATTACCAAGTGAAAGAAGCCAATATGAAAAGGCTACATACTGTATGATTCCAGCTAAATGATATTCTGGAAAAAGCAAAACTACAGAGACAGTAAAAAGATTAGTGGTTACCAGGGCTTAAGGGGAAAGGTGTCATGAATAGGTGGAGCACAGAGGATTTTTAGGAAAGTGAATATACTCTGTATGATATTATAACGATGGATAGCTGTCATTATACATTTGGCAAAACCCATAGAATGTGCGGCACGAATAGTGAACTCTAATAAAATCTATGGACTTGGGTGATAATGACGTGTCAGTGTAGTTTCATCAATTGTAACAAATGTACCACTCTGGTGAGGAATGTTAATAGTGGAACAGGCTGTATTGGGGTTGGGGGGGCGGGGGCGCTACAGTGTATGGGAACTCTCTGTACTTTGCGCTCAATTTTGCTGTGAATCTAATAAAATTTCTCTTAAAAAATAAAGTTTATTAATATTTTAAAAAGTGAAGTGAACAGGTACATTGAGAACATGATAGGGAGTTTGAAAAGGGATAATAAAAGGATTGCTAAGCAAATTGAAGATGTATTAGAAGTAAGCATGGGGACTTCCCTGGTGGTCCAGTGGGTAAGACTCCATGCTCCCAATGCAGGGGGCCCGGGGTTCGATCCCACATGCATGCCGCGACTAAGACCCGGTGCAGCCAAAATAAATAAAAAAATTTTTTTAATTGTCCTAGCCTTAAAAAAAAAAAAGAATTTTAAAGTTTTCTTAATATTCTCTCCGTATTTGATTTTTTCTTGCAGATAACATTAGAAGGAAAATAATATGAGTTTAAAAGTATTTCATTTAAAAAAAGATGAACTGGTAAATGGGATGAGTTTGGTGATTGAGAGACAGTGTTGGTTGTCATTAAAGCTAGCAGAGGCCAGTGTTTCAATAAAAGCGGCATTTCAATCAGACTTTCACAAGGACAGTATTTTTTTTTTTTTTGAGATGAATCCATGGATTTTTCTTTCTTTTTTTAATTGAAGTATAGTTGATTTACAATGTTGTGTTAATTTCTGCTGTACAGCAGAGTGATTCAGTTATATATACTTTTTATATATATATTATTTTCCATTATGGTTTATCACAGGATATTAAATATAGTTCCCTGTGCTATACAGTAGGACATTGTTGTCACTCCATTCTCTATATAATAGTTTGCATCTGCTAACCCCAAACTCCTAATTCGTCCCTCCCCTACCCACCCTCCCCTTGGCAACCACAAGTCTGTTCTCTATGTCTGTGAGTCCATGTCTATTTCATAGATAAATTCATTTGTGTCATATTTTAGATTCTACATGTAAGTGATATCATATGGTATTTGTCTTTCTCTTTCTCACTTCACTTAGTATGATAACCTGTAGTTGCATCCATGTTGCTGCAAATGGCCTTATTTTGTTCTTTTTTATGGCTGAGTAGTAGTCCACTGTGTGTGTGTGTACACACACACACCCCCCACATCTTTATGCATTCATCTGTCAGTGGACATTTAGATTGTTTCCATGTCTTGGCTATTGTGAACAGTGCTGCTGTGAACACAGGGGTGCGTGTATCTTTTGGAATTATAGTTTTGTCTGGATATATGCCCATGAGTGGGATTGCTGGATCATATGGCAACTCTATTTTTAGCTTTTTTAGGAACCTCCATACTGTTTTCCACTGTGGCCGCACCAACTTACATTCCCACCAACAGTGTAGGAGGGTTCCCTTTTCTCCACACCCCCTCCAGCATTTGTTATTTGTAGACTTTGGTGATGGCCGTGCTGACTGGTGTGAGGTGGTACCTCATTGTAGTTTTGATTTGTATTTCTGTAATAATTAGCAATGTTGAGCATATTTTCATGTGCCTGTTGGCCATCTGTCTTCTTTGGAGAAATGTCTGTTTAGTTCTTCTGCCCATTTTTCGATTGGATTGTTTTTGTTGTTGTTGAGTTGAATGAGCTGTTTGTATGTTTTGGAGATTAAGCCCTTGTCAGTTGCATCATTT
This sequence comes from Delphinapterus leucas, assembly GCF_059928025.1. NCBI lineage: Eukaryota > Metazoa > Chordata > Mammalia > Artiodactyla > Monodontidae > Delphinapterus > Delphinapterus leucas. The sequence goes on from NC_143148.1 coordinate 53,697,325, forward strand.
GCAAATATTTTCTCCCATTCCATAGGTTGTCTTTTTGTTTTGTTTATGGTTTCCTTTGCTGTGCAAAAGCTTGTAAGGTTGATTAGGTCCCATTTGTTTATTTTTGCTTTTATTTCTGTTGCCACAAGGACAGTATTTAATGTAAAGTACTAGTTTAGATTAGCTTATTGGCCTTAAGTTGGTTGGCAGAAAGCAAAAGAAGCAACAAAAATCTCCACAGCCGATAACTAATAGCTGTAATAATTAATTGAGTGATTATATGATAAGCACTGTTCTAAGTCTCTTAAATTATTCACTAAATCCTCACAACAACCCTGAGGTAGATCGTACTATCATGCCTACTTCACAAATAAGGAAACCAAGACAGTTAAGTTTTTCAAGGTCACAGGAAAGGAGCAATGTAGAGAATTCCATATTCCAGAACCCATGGGTTTAACCACTGCACCATGGTTCTTAAGCTAGGCTACACACTGGGATCATCAGGGGAGATTTTTAAACCAAATACCAAACCAAATACCAAACCCACCCCAAACTAATTATATCATTACCTGGGACTGGGACCAGGCACCGGTATTTTTTTTTTAATGCCTCAAGTGATTTTCCACAGGCCGCTAGATTTGAGAGCTGCTGCCCTACACTGGACTGCCTTTCTAAAAGTGCTCTGCCTTTAGTGTGCAGTCTAAAGCATGAAAACAGTACCAAGAGGTGTATAAATTAGTTTCTGCCCTTAAAAAATTTAGTTAAGGAGGCAGGAATTGTAGAAGGAAACGATAGTTTACAAGTTAAGTTAGCTGCTACCTTGGAATTCAGACAAGGAATAGAGCTGGGTGGTGAGCAGAACAAGAAAGTGCTATTTATTGAGAATGTGAGCGGGCTCCATGGCAGTCCAGTACTAGATAATCCTGAGAGTTAACTATTCTCTCTGTTTTTGAAATGAGTAAACTGGCTCAGAGATTAAATAACCTGTCTAAAGTCATGTGCCTAATCAGTGGTGGAAATGGCTCACAGGCCTGTCCATGCCGTGCCCTCTTCCCACCGTTGCATTCTGCCTGAACGGAGACAGTCATCCGAGAGTGGCTATAGAAGGTGGAAATGGAAGTGGGAAGAGTGTTTAGGCTGAGCAGGGGAGTGTATGAAAAGGGAACAGAAAAAGATATGGTCATAATGGTAGATTGGAGGCATAATGAGGAGATGGGATTTTATTTTATTTATTTATTTATTTATTTATAAATTGTCTTTCTTTCTTTCTTTTTGGCTGCGTTGGGTCTTTTGTTGCTGCGCGCAGGCTTTCTCTAGCTGCAGCGAGCAGGGGCCACCCTACATTGTGGTGCACGGGCTTCTCATTGCGGTGGCTTCTCTCGTTGTGGAGCACAGGCTTTAGGCACGCAGGCTTCAGTAGTTGTGGCATGCAGGCTCAGTAGTTGTGGCTCGCGGGCTCCAGAGCACAGACTCAGGAGCTGTGGCACACAGGCTTAGTTGCTCCACGGCACGTGGGATCCTCCCAGACCAGGGCTCGAACCCGCGTCCCCTGCCTTGGCAGGTAGACTCCTAACCACTGCACCACTAGGGAAGTCCCGGGATTTTATTTTATATGCCTTTTTTAAAAAAATAGTATTTGGTGATATATACAAATAATTTTTTGGAATGTCAAATTTGTTCTGACATTAGAAGAGGAAGGAAAATTATTTAGGAAACGATTTAAATAATCCAAATGAATATGAATATCTAGACAGTGTAGTGCAATAGGATTATAAAAAGATGGACCAAGGTAGAAGACATGGAGGAATAACTGACTACATTTGATATCATTGAGAGATAAATTACGTTGTTGAAAAATGAAACAAGAATAGCTTCTTTTCCCCTCTACATGAGTGGACAGAGACTCAGCAAGATCAGCATGTTCCTCTTGAGATCCAGTAGGAAAGCAAACAGAGGGAGTCCTAGCCGCACGGTTATTTGTTTCTTCTCTAGATGCACACTGATGGAAGCAGAGGAGGTGGGCGTGTTCCAAAAGTAGTGAATCCTTTCCCATCACAGCACCTAAGGACTAAAACGTCTAGGTGCTACAGCGGTAGCTGAGGCCTGAGCACGTGTCCAGTTGTTTCCATCCGTAGTGGGGAGGTCCTTCCCCACCCCAAACCCCCATCCACACACCTTCCTCTCGGGCCAGCTGGGGGTTGCCAGATAAGAATTATACTGGAGGTCATAGATTTCTCACTCCTGAGGTATGTGGGCTCATCAAGGGCAACAAGACAGCAGTTTAAGCTAAATTAACTCACCAATTATTTTAAAATTCCCAGCCAAAAAGTCAATCACATACTTAATAAGAAAGGATTACTAGGATGAGTTAATATATATAAAGTGCTTCGAACAGTGCCTGCCACGGTAGTAAAAGCTATGTTAGCACTGGCCATTATAATGATTACTGAATTTCAAACAGAGCATGGTGCCCATATTCACGCTACTGTATAAAAGTTGTGTTAACTAGCTTTAGCTACTTTAGGGGGCATTGTGGTGATCAGAGAAAGTCACAGTTCTCTTTATCAGGAAGACTAGATCATAGTCAGGTTTTTTTCAGAGACTCACACTAATTCAGTGGGGTTGGGATAAAAAAGAAAGGAAGACTTAAGGATGATACCAGGTCTTGAGCCTGAGAAACTATAAATATACCACTTAACGATTAGAGAAGCTGGCTTGAAGGGCAGAGATTTTTAAGTCTAGAAGGAGTGCTAAAGGAATGGATAGAAGATTTTTAAACAATATAGTTGGTTTTTGTTTATTTTGTTTTGAAAAATTTTAACAGATTCATTGAGCTATAGTTTACACATGATATAATTTACGCATTTTAAGTTAATAATTCAGTTACTTTTTAGTAGATTTACAGTTGTGCAACCATCACTACAATCCCAAATTTTAGAACATTTTCATCACCCTAAAAAGATCCCTTGTGCACATCTTTACTTATTCCTTGTTATCACTCCCAGCTCGTTCTGTTGGGGTTTTTTTGTTGTTGTTTTTTGTTTTTTGCGGTACGCGGGCCTCTCACTGTTGTGGCCTCTCCTGTTGCGGAGCACAGGCTCCGGACACGCAGGCTCAGCGTCCATAGCTCACGGGCCCAGCCACTCCACGGCATGTGGGATCTTCCCGGACCGGGGCATGAACCCGTGTCCCCTGCATCGGCAGGCGGACTCTCAACCACTGCGCCACCAGGGAAGCCCATCTGTTAGTTTTTTTAAGATAATTATTTAAAGTAATTTTTCTTTTGCAGGATGGCATAGTGAATCCAACAATAAGAAAAGATTTGAAAACTGTACCAAAATTCTACTGTTGTCCAATTGAAGGATGCCCTAGAGGCCCTGACAGACCATTTTCTCAATTTTCTCTCGTAAAACAGGTATTTAACTTGTCTTTAAGTATACTTCTCTGAGGAGGAAATGCAGATGTCATAAACCTCATGTATTCTAATTACTTACCAATCATAACTAGAGAATTGAGCAGAAAGCTGCTTCTAAGGACAGCCACCCAAGTCTCCTACTTGGGGAAAAAATGAGTAGGGTGTAAGTGAAGGAGACATGGCTTGTTCTGGAGGGGAAGTTGTCCAGAAGTGGATTTGGAAAGAAAAGAAGACCAAGTCAGCAAAGTATGATAAACTGTACTTCCAGATCTCTTGTGTGAATCTGCATGCTTTCAAGGTCAGAGGAGCAAAAGCACAAAGGAAATGTTCTCCCAAGGGATTAAGAAACTGCAGGGAAAAGAATAATTTCAGAAGCAGCTATCTTAAAGAGGAGGGAGGGACCCAGCCAGTGGGGAAAGAGATGATTCTGGACTGGAAGAGTTGCCTGCTTTTACATTCTTTTGATTTGCACTGCTATATTGTATCATGTAAAATCATTATTAATTTGGGTATGTTGATGGTTTTTGAAATGTTTTGAGCAGTTGCAGTTTTTCATTTTAGTCCTTTTGTGTTCTTCCTAGCACTTTATGAAAATGCATGCTGAAAAGAAGCATAAATGTAGTAAGTGCAGCAATTCGTATGGCACTGAGTGGGACTTGAAAAGACATGCAGAGGATTGTGGTAAGACCTTCCAGTGCACATGTGGCTGTCCCTATGCCAGCAGGACTGCGTTACAGTCCCACATCTACCGAACTGGCCATGAGATCCCTGCAGAACACAGGTAAAGGGGAAAAAATGGTGGCCCAAAAGCCAATAGCTGTGGGAAGATTTCCAAATGAAACTTCCTGTAGAGCCATTAGTGTGGGGAGAAAGGAGGAATGGCGGAGAAAAGATGTGACATGAAGAAGGGAACTTTTGGAAATGGCAGCAGTACTAGCAAATGATCCACATCTACTTGATCCAACTGTTCTTCCTTATTCTTTCACCAGCTTCTTTTGAGAATCGCTTAATTATTCCCAACTGAAAATCTATTGGGTTTTCAATTCTTCAAAAACTTCCAGCGTTTTCTGTTAGAGGGATGCTAGATTATTGAAGAATTTTTTATCATGAAACTGTGCTTCATTTGAAAGGTCATATTTATAATTGGACTAAGAGCTTCCTACTTTAGAAATGATAATAGTTGCGTTATATAATCTGTTAGCTTCCTGATGCTTACGGATCTAAGTTGAGTTCTGGTACTTAGCACTTTACTCAAAAAAAGGTGTGCTTCCCTGTTTGCATGTTTCTGAACTTCTACCTACCATATATTGATAATAGGCCGAGTTACAAAAGAAGGGATTTCTCTTCGCTGGGTTAAATCTGACCTCTGCTGTAGATGTGGGAAATAGAATTTGTAAGTGAAGATACAGTGCCAGGGTTGATGAAGAAAACTGCAGTTTAAAATTGTTTTCCTCTTTTTACTCTGTCATTGTTTTCAGGGATCCACCTAGTAAGAAAAGGAAAATGGAAAACTGCCTGCACAACCAGAAGTTGTCCAGTAAGACTGTTGAATCACTGAGCAACCAATCAACCCCAAGACCAGATGCTCAAGAACTAGAAACTTCAGAAATAAAGCTAGTGGCTTCGTTTGAAGATTCTTGCAGCTCTAATGCCAGAAAGCAGGCTCTTCCAACACCTCCAAGGTATCCTCAGAAGTTGCTTTTACCAAAACCCAAAGTGGCTTTGGTTAAACTCCCCGTTATGCAGCTTTCTCCTGTGCCTGTCTTTGTGCCTACAGCCGACTCCTCAGCCCAGCCTGTGGTGTTGGGTGTCGATCATCAGGGCTGTACCCACGGTGCTGTGCACTTACTGCCCTTGTCCGTCGGAACCCTGATCCTCGGCCTAGATTCGGAGGCTTGCTCTCTCAAGGAGAGCCTCCCTCTTTCAAAAATTGTAAATCCTGTTGCTGTTGAGCCAGTTAGCACAGGTGTTCAAGTGAACTTGGGTAAAAGTCCATCTAACCCTTTACAAGAACTAGGGAACACATGTCAGAAGAACAGCATTTCTTCAATCAATGTACAGACAGAACTGTCTTATACCACACCACACTTTATACCGTCTGTAGAGTGGGCTAGCCCTGATTCCTCTGTGTCATCTTGTTCTCAAACTGATTTAACATTTGGTTCTCAAGTTTCCCTTCCCATCAGTGTTCATACTCAAACTTTTTTGCCCAGTTCTAAGGTAACCTCATCTATAGCGGCTCAGACTGATGTGTTTATAGATGCCAGTTTCCAGTCAGGTGGGATCTCCAGAGAAACTCAGACCAGTGGAATGCAAAGTCCAACCGATGATCGAGTACAGATGGACCAAGCTGTAATGTGTGGAGACATTTTTGAGAGTGTCCATTCGTCATATGGTGTTTCTACAGACAGTATTATAAGCAGCAGCTTAGTAGCAGAGACTGTGACTCATGGTTTGTTACCTCAGAACCACCCTAAAACTTTAAATCAAGATATTGAGAAATCTGCACCAATTATAAACTTCAGTGCACAGAATAATAGTATACTTTCTTCACAGAATATGACAGATAATCAGACCCAAACCATAGATTTATTAAGTGATATAGAAAACATCTTGTCAAGTAATCTGCCTGGTCAGACACTGGACAATCGTAGTCTTTTGTCTGACACAAATACTGGACCTGACACCCAGCTCCCATCTGGCCCAACCCAGAATCCTGCAATTGATTTTGATATTGAAGAGTTCTTTTCGGCCTCAAATATCCAGACTCAAACCGAAGAGAGTGAGCTTAGCACCATGACCACGGAGCCAGTCTTGGAATCTCTGGACATAGAGACCCAAACTGACTTCTTACTTGCAGATGCCCGTGCCCAGTCCTACAGTTGTAGGGGAAATTCTAACTTCTTAGCCCTTGAAATGTTTGACACGCAGACACAGACGGACTTGAACTTCTTTTTAGACAGTAGCCCTCATCTGCCTCTGGGAAGTATTCTGAAACACTCCAGCTTTTCCATGAGTACTGATTCATCTGACACAGAGACCCAAACTGAAGGAATCTCCACTGCTAAAAACCTACCTGCTCTAGAAAGCAAAGTTCAGTTGAACAGTGCAGAAACACAGACCATGAATTCTGGCTTTGAAACTTTGGGGAGCTTATTCTTCACCAGCAATGAAACTCAAACAGCAATGGATGACTTTCTTCTGGCCGATTTGGCCTGGAACACGATGGAATCTCAATTCAGCTCTGTTGAAACCCAGACATGTGCAGAACTACACCCAGTCTCCAACTTCTGAAAGTGGAATCCACATGGGGGATGGCATTTACAGTTGGTTCCCTTCTGGATTTAGAAGGTGGAGAACGGGGACAACAGTGTTAACTCTATTGAATGTACTTGATACAGTTACTTCGATTATCTGAGGTTCTTTGCCCTTTGTACTGTAAACATGAAATTTGTGTAAAAATGTGTGAGTGTATTATAAAGTATAAGATGTTGATCTAACAAGAATTGTTTTTGTGTTGCCTACATTTGCCCTTTCAGTGTAGTCTTCCCTTCTTAAAAAAAAAAAAATGTATTTCACATCTTTAAAACCCATCTAGCCATTCACCTGAAGCCAAGCTCAGCAGGACTAGGGTACAAACTTTTCAAACCTTCAAAACACTTTAGTCAAAGTATGACTTACTTAAATTGCACCTAAAGTACTTTTGCCAGTGCTTGTTAGAAATTCCTGTGTCCCAATAATGTCTAAAGAAGTCTGACGCTGTACCATCAGATTTAAACACCAACAGCTTCATCTGCTTTGACATCTTACTCTCCCCTGATTTGAAGACACAAAGGAAACTACACTTGTCTTTAGCTTTTGAGACAATTTTCATATAGTCAATGCCATCCCTCCTCTACGTGAACTCTTACTGATACCAACGTTAAGTGTATAGTACTTTCCTCACAAGACGTGTTGCTGTAAAATTATTGCTTAAAGAAGTAGCGGCAAGCACTTAGTGTAAATAGTGATCCTTTCAGTCTAAGTGACAGTAAGTCACCCCAACTATGGAAACGCTGGGCTGTGAAATCATGCCTGTTAGCCCAGACTGGAGTGTGTCCTACGAGCATCTCTCCTACTCTCTACAGAAGGCCAGGACGGTGCTCCAGAGCTGCTCCTCAAAGCTCACCCACCAGCTGAGTCTCAGTTTTTCTCTCTAAATGTTTAAAGAAAAATAACATAAGGAGAAAAGGACATTCCCCCCTAAATTTCAACAGTTTGCATAAGCTTGATAGGGCAAGAGTGCAATCAGCAGCTATTCTAAAGTGAATCTTGTTTTCATCCACCTCTCATTTTTTCCTTAAATGAGGAAACACATTGGTCTAGCAAGGATAGTATTTGTGCCTTGAGAATAGCAATTATAGAACAGATCCATCTAAAGTATAGTGTTCTGCATTTTGTTGCTTTGTTTGTTTAGAGAGGGTAATACCAAACAGTCTTCAAAGAAAATGAGGTGAAGACCAAGTGCTTCAATAATCAAGAACATCTGTGTTTTGAGATGGGTGTGTGGTTAAGTATGCTTTTGGAGTTTTCTGTATTTAGGAGATTCTGAGTTCTTGATTGTTGGCCAACTTTCGGGCAAGTAAAAATCAGTGCAGTCTGTAAATTTTTCTGAGTTTACCCAGAAAAATGCTCTGTTCTTTCTGTGGCACATGCTTATGCTGCTGAAGGCTAAATCCTCAAAATAAAACCTAAGGAGGGGACTAAGAATTCATTAAAGTAACTCAGTGGTGTTGCTACTAATTCCTATCCTGTAGAAGAATTATTGGTAGTGGATAAATAACATATCCTGAGTAGATGAACTCAGTCTGATAGATAAAAGTTTGCTTTGGTCACAGTTGCCTATGAATATGGGTTTCAAAACAAACATAAAGCCTTAACTTAGAATTTCATTATGTTTTAGAATCATCACTGCCTTAATGTGCAAACATCTATTTAAGTTCTCCTAATAAGGAGAAATGCATGTTTGTTTATGGCTTTTTGTAAATATATATGCAGCGATCTATGGCTTTAAAAAAATTCTGTGTTTCTGTGACAGTGTTTGTTAATCCAGCCAATAGAGTTATTTGCAGAAAAGTGGAGCATGTAATAGTTCTTCATGTACAAGTAAGAACTGTTTCCCCCCAAAACCTTAGTTACCTGAATTGTTCTAAGATTATTTGTAAAATCTGAAACTCAGTGATTAAAGAGAAGTGAGAATTCTACCTTTTGTGTGAATTCTTCAGCATACTCATAATGTGACTTCGTTGCCTTAAGTTTTCACAAACTCATCATCGTCTGAAAGTCACACGATGAAATGACTGTGCCTAGTTATTTCCATTACTGTCTTACCTTTGTTCATGAAAATATGCTAACAATTTTCCTAGTAGAAAATGAAAAGACATTCCATTACCAAAACTTCTGGTTTTTTTGGGCCGCGCCATGCAGCTTGTGGGATCTTACTTCCCTGACCAGGGATTGAACCTGGGCCCTCAGCAGTGAGAGCACAGAGTCCTAACCACTGGACTGCCAGGGAATTCCCAAAGCTGCTGTTTTGATGTAAAGTTTTTATTTTGATAAAAACTGCCCTATGATTTAAGTTTTGGGAAAATTTTTTCAAAGGAAATTTGAAAAAATAATTTCAAAGGAAATTACTCTGATTCATTTTTCATCCAAATGTCACCATTTCATGATGGGGTGTCTTTTATCTTTGTAAGTAATATGGTTCTGGCTTAAGAGCAAAAATAAGAGGGTAGGACTATGACTAGTTCTTTGCTCATACTCAGTCACTAATTGCAGGAAAGCCCAATCAGTGTGTTTGATTCCCTTTAGATAAAGGGAAATAAAAGTAGAAAAATTTTATAGACTTAGCTGAAAGATGCAGAGTAAGGTTTGCAGCTACTTTTTTTTTTTTTTTTGGCTGCGTTGGGTCTTCGTTGTTGCTAGCCGACTTTCTCTAGTTGCGGAGAGCGGGGGTTTCTGATTGCGGTGGCTTCTCTTGTTGCGGAGCACGGGCTCTGGGCACGTGGGCTTCAGTATTTGTGGTTTGCGGGCTCTAGAGCGCAGGCTCAATAGTTGTGGCGCACGGGCTTAGCTGCTCCACGGCACGTGGGATCTTCCCAGATCAGGGCTCGAACCCGTGTCCCCTGCATTGGCAGGCGGATTCTTAACCACTGCGCCACCAGGGAAGTCCCAGTTTGCAGCTACTTTTGATTGGAAGAAAATGTATCAGTGACAGGGTAGTTGTGAAGTTGAGTTGTTTAATGACAGGATGATATTTTCATGTAATCCTTTATAGTCTGAATTTTAGAGTGCTTATCTTATTCCCAGTCCAAACTTATTATCTAATTAATATTGACTCTGAAGAGTACTTTCTATCGTGTATACTTAAAGAAATGCTTCTCAGACTTGTTTTCGGAAGGCTCTTTAATAAAGAGTAGGAGGAACATGTAACTTTGGGGCATTTAGGAATGAAGCCTTTGAAGTCTCAAGTATTATGCAGTTTTATTTTCCTTATATCTCAATATATGTGTGTGTTCTCACCTGAAGTGTGTTAAAGTGCCACAGATTAGATTCGACACTAGGAGAGGACACGTCAGTCTGTTGGCTTAAATGGCATGAATTTAATCTAGTTTTTTCAGCAAGATGTCAGCTAGTCTAATGTTCTTATAGTCAAGAAGATAGTCGACTAAATACCATTGTTTTGCAATGCTTAAATCCAAAGGGTTCTCTCAGTTGTGTGAAATGTATTTATTAACAGACACACTGATACACTAGTTTACATATCGAGAGAAGCAGGCTAAAGAGCAAATGGAAAGGCCTCTCAGGTTGTTGGTGTCCTCAAATTAACACATTTGGGCACTGTAATTTGAAAGTATGCATGTTTGAAAGGAGCAAGTGTCAAAGTACGTGAATGAATAAGAGCATTGTCTATAATACTGAAACTGAAAGAGGGCTAGTATTCATTCAGTTCTTTCAACTTCAGAAAAAATCTAAATTTATATATTGCCTTACTAATAACTAACAAAATAAACACATTTGTAACTTTGTTCTAAATCCACAAAATCAGGAATAGTGAAGGTTGTCATAGGAGAAACTTGTGGTCAAGGCCCTTCCATTAACTTTTGGTTCTTTACCATCAAGCAAGTTAGTATTACAGGTCATAAAGGCTACAAAAAAGAAACAACAAAATTAAATAATATTCTTTTTTAGTTTATCAGTGAAATAGTCAAATATTTCAGAAAATAAAAAATTGTTTAAAAAAATATATCTCCATGGTGACTTTGTTATTCTCAAAAATATGTATGTTACCTATGTGAACAAAAACTTTTTTTTTTTTTTTTTTGGCCTAAAGGAGTGAGCTGATTAGCATATTATGTGTCAATAAGACCTTGTTCCAAGTTTGGTATCTTCTTATTGCTTTTGCTTGCAGCTTTTTACTCTTTGCTTTCTGGTGATCTAGTGCTTTTTCCATGTCCTGGGTGAAATATTTGGTTTTATGATTGCATCTCAAACATTGTTGCTGCTTAGGACTGAATTTGAAACTGATCCCACTCCTACTTTATCTTCCTTTTCCTGTGCTGTAACGAGAAATTTAGTGACTTCAGAAATCGTAGCTCGTGCTGCAATAAAAATTTGGCAGGAGTCAGTGCATCTGAATTAACTTAATCACAAAAGGGGATATCTAACCTTAAAATGCTCTTCAAAGACTCTTCCCTATTTAAAAAGTGAGCCTTCAAAAATTAAGATTTTTATAGTATGCTTTTTGAGAAACCATCCAAACTTTGGCAAACTATGCTTTAGGAACTGTTTATATTATCTTAGTTCAGTTCGTGGTAATAGTTTTTGTTTAGCTATACTTGAGAGTCTAGTACTTGTTAATGAATTGTAAGCTGGTATCAGTTTTTTTTTCTTTTTCTTTTGGTAAGATGTGGTGTATTTTAAAACCATTTAAATCCCATTTCTCTAATGAGATGTGTGTCTAAGGAGTAAGCCTTCAGATTTCAAGTTCTCTCATTAGCTGCCACATGGTATGTCCCTGACAGCCCATTTTCCTGGAATTACATTAGAAAAGTCAGTCATGAGGATTTGGGTGAATAGCCATGAAACTAAACCTTCACAGAGTCATGAACAGTATCAGGACCAGTGGTTTTTATCTCAAATTAATTAGATTTCTACTTTTCTTCACATACAGAGCTTAAAGCGAATGAAATTGCTGAGAGTTCTTTCACATTTACAGACTTAGTGAATAGTCCTAACCCTCCTGTGGTGCTGGAAATAAGACTAGTTTTATGCTATGTTTTCAAGTTAGCAGTCTTCAAGTTTTAATAAGCGAGAAATTGTTTCATTTTAAAAGATACAAAGGGAAGAAAGGCTTGTAGTTTGAGCTAAATGGGAGAAGAAAGCCATTTTCATATGTGTGTGTGTATATATATATATATGTGTGTGTATATATATATATATATATATATACACATACACACACACACACACACACATACATGAAGTATAGATTTTCCAGCGGTTACTGAGGAGGGTCATACGTAGTGTTGGTTGCCTCTCAATATTCACAGTGGTTTAGCACAAGCAGTGAAGTTGAGGAGAGTACTGGTTAAAAAAGTAGAGAATTCTGAATGATGCCATTAAATGTAAATAAATGAACTTAACATCTTAGAATTTTCTTGAAAACCTTGCCAAAACAATAATGTACATTCTCCTAAAAGAAGGATAAGAGAATGCCAACAGCTCTTCCTGGCGCTGGCTAAATGAGCCCTACTGTTACTCTGAGAGAGACTGTCTCAGAGAAAAGCAGGCCCGGAGTCGCTTCCTTCAGGAGGGAAACCGGGCAGGTGCCCCCAGAAGGCCCTGAAGGACTAGGACAAAACTGAGAGCACCTGTGCTTTCCAGGATGAAGCAGGCAGGACATCTCCCACATTTCCTTTGCCTCTGTGCCAGGGCTTCTGCTTGCTCTGTAAGTAAAGTTGTCAGGGAAGCAGCAAACAGAGGCATTCTAGATAACTAATTCTAGTATTCTAGATAACTAATTCCCTAAAGCACTGGTCCTCACCTGGGCCGGTTTTGCCCTTGTGGCACTTGGCAGTGTCTGAAGGCATTCTTGATTGTCACAACTGGGAGGGGACTATTGGCATCTAGTGGGTAGAGGACAGAGATGCTGCTCAATATCCCTCTGTGCACAAAACAGCCCCACCACAAAGAATTATCCAGCTCCTAAATGCCAACAGTGAAGGTTGAAAAGCCCTGCCCGAGGCATAGGGCCAGTTGGTGGAGTGGAATTGTAAGCATTGCTATGGATGCAATATCAGCTGAGCATTGGAACATTAAAGAAGTATGTGTGTTCACAAAAATAAACTCATAATGGATTAGAGACCTAAATGTAAGACCGGACACTATAAAACTCTTAGAGGAAAACATAGGAAGAACACTCTTTGACATAAATCACAGCAAGATCTTTTTTGATCCACCTCTTAGAGTAATGGAAATAAAAACAAAAATGGGACCTAATGAAACTTAAAAGCTTTTGCAAAGCAAAGGAAACCATAAACAAGATGAAAAGACAACCCTCAGAATGGGAGAAAATATTTGCAAATGAATCAAAGGACAAAGGATTAATCTCCAAAATATATAAACAGCTTGCAGCTCAATATTAAAAAAACAAACAACCCAATCCAAAAATGGGCAGAAGACCTAAATAGACATTTCTCCAAAGAGGATCTACAGATGGCCAAGAAGCACATGAAAAGCTGCTCAGCATCACTGATTTTAGAGAAATGCAAATCAAAACTACAATGAGGTATCACCTCACATCAGTTAGAATGGGCATCATCAGAAAATCTACAAACAACAAATGCTGGAGACGGTGTGGAGAAAAGGGAACCCTCTTGCACTGTTGGTGGGAATGTAAATTGATACAGCCACTATGGAGAACAGTATGGAGGTTCCTCAAAAAACTAAAAATAGAATTACCATATGACCCAGCAATCCCCACTACTGGGCATATACCCAGAGAAAACCATAATTCAAAAAGACACCATGCACCTCAGTGTTCATTGCAGCACTATTTACAATAGGCAGGTCGTGGAAGCAACCTAAATGCCCATCAACAGATGAATGGATAAAGAAGATGTGGTACATATATACAATGGAATATTACTCAGCCATACAAAGGAATGAAATTGGGTCATTTGTAGAGACTGTCATACAGAGTGAAGTAAGTCAGAAAGAGAAAAACAAATATCATATATTAACGCGTATATGTGGAACCTAGAAAAATGGTACAGATGAACCGGTTTGCAGGGCAGAAATAGAGACACAGATTTAGAGAACAAACATGGACACCAAGGGGGGAAAGCGGCAGGGGGTGGTGGTGGGATGAATTAGGATATTGGGATTGACATATATACACTAATAAAATATATATATAATAGATAACTAATAAGTATAAAATAGATAACTAATAACCTGCTATATAAAAAATAAATAAAATAAAATTCAAAAAAAAAGTATGTGTGTTCAGAACATACAATACCCAGAATGACGCTGATGTAAACACTTTTAAGTGATTATGACATGTCGGCGTAGATTCATCATTTGTAACAAATGTCCACACTCTGGGGATGCTGATCCTGGGGGAGGCTGTGCATCTGTGGGGGGGGAGAGGGGGCATATGGGTAATCTCTGTACCTTCCTCTCAATTTTGCTATGAACTTTAAACTGCTCTAAAAAATTGTCTTAAAAAAAAAGTACATGCGTTGTTTATAAAGAATGTGTTAGTAAAGTTGAATTCTCATAGTCTTATGTAAAAAAAATTTTTTTTTCTTAATCTCTTTAGGATTTTTACTATAAGCAACTTTTGAAATGTACAAATTGAAATTCATTTAGACTTTTTTTAAATTTCACACTACAAAAGCCAGCATCCAGAGGAAGTCTGATCGCAAATCTGCAACAAAAAGAACTGTTCACATTTTGAGTGTCTGGTAATGTTTACAGTCAAGTTAACTGCACTAAAATGACAGAATTAGGAGGGACCCTAGGTATTAAAATCCCCTCATTTTATAGGGCAGAGTCAACAATGTCCAGGGGGAAAGCTGGGCTATTAAAAAAAAAAGTCTAGTTCTCAGCTCTTAGGAAAAAGGATGATGGTGCTGGTTTTCCTTGTTGCACTGGAGTTATCCTAAGACTGTGTTCAGGAAGATATACAATAGTTTTGATCTGGGAGATTAAACTTGAAAAGTAAATTTTTTGCTACAACACCTCAAGGTGACACAAAATCAGTATGAGAGGCATGGTATAAATCTGCAGAGCAATGGTGTTTAGACTGGTGCAGTGGAAATTCAAGCAAAACAGGATGAGGAAAAGGGCCAGGGAATGAAGATGGCCCATGGATTAACAGGAGTCCCAAGCAAGGACCCTGAGTCGACAAGTTAGGAAGCTGTGTTCTGAGGACTTTTTTTTTTTTTTTTTTTTTTTTGCGGTACGCGGCCCTCTCACTGCTGTGGCCTGTTGCAGAGCACAGGCTCCGGACACGCAGGCTCAGCGGCCATGGCTCACGGGCCCAACCGCTCCACGGCATGTGGGATCTCCCTGGACCGGGGCACGAACCCGCGTCCCCTGCATCGGCAGGCGGACTCTCAACCACTGCTCCACCAGGGAAGCCCTCTGAGGACTTCTAAAAAGTGAAGACCCATCAAATTCCAAATGACAACTGGCCATGCCCACAGGATTTCTAGGTGATTTTGAAAAGCTATTCATTAAAGGGAAATGATCCAGCTATTTGTATTTGATCTGATCACCACATTCAGGAAAACCACAGATCAAACCTCTATTTGATTTGTTTTACATACATTACCTCCTCGTCTTCACCACATCCTATGTCAAATTGTTCCCATCTTACAGGAAGGAATGACATTCTGAAGCCTTCCTTCCTGCCTTATGTGATACTTTCCACCCAGTGCTCCAGCTGTTCCCTCACCTTGGAGATAAGTTGGCACCTTCATATGCCCAAGGTGCACACCAGCCCTGACTAAACACAAGCTCTCTGGATTGGATTCTCCTTGGGTCACAGGAGAAAATGATCCCTGACCCTCATGAATTTGCTCAGGATAAAAAGAGATAATACCCAGAAGAGGCTTTGAACTCTTAGAACAGTGCCTTGCCAGTTCAAGTGGAATTATTGTATCATGTGACTGGCTAGTAGAGCTCGGGTCAGAGCTTAGCCTGGGCATCAAGCGCACAGCACTGAATCTCTCCTGATTCCAGTGCCCCAGTTAGCCTGGCAGACAGTGGGAGAGTGTTGCCCGTGGTACCAGGGACCACCGTCGTCTAACCTCAGTCACAGCCACAGGAGCCCGTTTCTTCCCCATCTGACTTTTCCGTAGCCCCTAAACTGCAGCACTAAGGCTGCACTGGACCCAAGCCCAGACACCCAAAAAGTCCCAGATGCGGGACTCCAACTGCGCAGCTCGGCCTGCTTGGCCAGCTGGGGGAGCCCACAGGGAGACAGGCTGGGGCTCCCGTGCTTCGGGAGAGGTTGAAAGCAAATTTGATTCTGGGTTCAAGTCATTTTATACCATGGTCCTGGAAGTACAGGTAAATTTCACAATAGGGGGCAAAGTCCAGAATAAAAAGAACATAGCTAAAAATTAGGGAAAGTCTCCCTGAGTAGCCAAAGCCCTACATACTTGTCCAAATGTCGCCGGGTCTTATTCTTAGTCTTCCCTTTGGCCTTGTCCCTCGTCTCTCTGTCAGATCTATACTCTGTCTTTCCGAGGTTTCCAGCCCCTACGGCCCTGCCCTTGCCCAGGAGCATCCCCACACCTCAGCCTGGCCTCACCCAGTAGTTGACCTCAGGCCCTGCAGGAGCCCTCTGTCGGGTGCTGCCACAGTTCCACTCGGTGATTTTTTTAATTTCAAAAAAGAATAGGGGTTTGGAAAGCTTTACTAATGAGACAGCCAAACATAACAGAATGAGGGGTGAAACACAGAGCCCTCCATGCTTGGTTTGGGGAGGACTAGAGGAACCAAAATCTAACTGAGATCATCACCTGGAGGTAGGAAGAGGGCCACTGGCACTGAATTATAACATGCTTAACTCCTTAAAATGGCAGGATTTTTGTTAGTGACCTAGAACCCTAAGGGGGCCTGCATTCTAGTAAACATTTAGCCTTTATCTAAACTTGGACATCAAAGACCAGTTTGGATGTCCTGATTTAATCTGAATAGAAATTGGGACAAGGCCTAGAGTGACTATCCACAGAGAAACAATTTAAACCACGGCTAACACAGATAAGATATCAGAGGGCCTTTAACAGGTACTTGAATAATTACCTAAAGAAAAAGATGCCAAATGCAAAGCATTCTTATCTATTCACAGAGGGATCTTCTAGTCAACATTTTGTTGACCAAATTATTTGCTCCAAAAAGATACTACAAACCTGTAAATTTGGCCCTTCCTTTGTTCAAACTGGCTCTCCTCAATTCTAAATTATTATATGTTTACCCCTAAAGCTATAGAATTTATAACCCTTATCTCAACAAATGAGTTTTTCTTAAGAAAGAAAAACATTATGTTGTAACTTGGATCAGTTTAGACTGCCTCAAGATCTCAACAGGTAAGTACATCTGGGCTGAGCAGGTGGGCTTTGTCCCTCATACTGGTGGATACTTTTTCCCTCCCAATCAAACACTTATGACTGCTTTACATAGTGAGCTTATTCATTATTCTGCAACTTATAAAGAGGGGCTTGAAAAACAACTGACTTAGGTGGGCAGGCTGCCAGAGCTGGAGGGTGCTCAAACAGTACTGGGTCCAAGACCCCCACTGTCCAGACACAGTGAGAAATCAGGGCCTCTTCTTGGGGATGAATCCAGATGGTTTCTTCATTCAGAGAAGAAAGAATGAGTAGAACCTGTTAACTGCTTCTAGACTATAAAGTGTATGACATCAAAAGGCAAAATACGCCTTTCAGTGACGGTTGTACTATAGTCACTCCTGTAAAGACAAACCAACAAAACAAAACCAAAAAACCTAAACTTAAACAGACAAGACATCACAAAAACCAGTTATGGAAAGCAGATGTTTACACATACAGTCATATATTCTGTCTGCCCATCATTTTGGAGACGGAAAGCCTAGAGTTCAAGTACAACCTACCTTAAGCACATGCCAACTATGTAATTACAGAGCGGCTAAATGGTTATGCATATTACAAAATGGTTCTTCAGAGCATTTCTCTACATAGCATTGTCACTTCACATTTAAAATATAACTCATTTACAAAAGTTTAATTTATATACAACTTCAGGAGATACGCACTCGGGTAAAATGAGGGGAGAGGAAAGATGGAAGAAGGAAGAAAGTCACAGCCCCATTCCATACTTGTCTGTCTGGGGTTGTCGAGTTCCAATAGTAGTTATAAGGTAAGACTGGAGGAAGCATGTGTGCTGAAAATAATCACAGCGACATTTAAAAAAAAAAATTCTTAACCTGCCTCCCAAGATGAATTTTGTAGAATGGTAAGAAAAACTTCCCAGACACAGAGACTAGCATGAGGCTATAATATATGAAATATATGAAATGTGCGACAAGCATGAGGCTATAATATATGAAATCTGGGGCATATAGGAAACAAGGGATGCCGTACATCCATGGATATAATATAAGGATACACCACCTTGGATAGAGGATATTCATTTGGACACAGGCTGGAATTTTTCTCTTATAACATTGTTTCTATTAAAGCAGATCTTTGTTGCAAGAGAAAATGCGGCAACAGACGGACATCTGCCGGGTTCAAAAGATCAAGAAACGATATGGTCTACACACGCCCAGTACGCTTGGCTTAAGGCACTGGGGTTGAGGGGGCAGGAGCCCCTGCAGGTTGGCTCAGGGCTGGTATGGGGGCATCCCTGAGGGAGGCCCTTCAGATTCCCCACCATCCACTTGTCTTCCAGTGCAGAGATAAGTCAGGCAGAGGCTGAGACTGGCATTACCAGTTTGCGTTTTGTAAACGGCTAAGCAATAGAAGCAGGTAACACATAAATATCGGGGCTTTGAGAGCACATCAAAACCCATACAATGAGGTTCAATTTGCCCTGATTATACTACAAAAAAGCACCAGGGGAGAGGGGGAGAGAAAAGTGTACGAGAAGACAAGGAGGAGGAGGAGGAAGAGACTGGGGTTGGGGCAGGAGGGAGAGAGGGAAGAGAAGATGAACAACTTTCAGACGGTGCTTATTCCCAGGGAATTACATCATGGCAACTCAGAGGAGTCTGTGAGTGGGAACGGCCATAACAACTCTGCTCACCGTGAGGGACGGCAAGAGAGGCCTTGAGAACACTTTGGTCTCCAGCGTTTGCGGCCTGTTTTCCGGCTTGGCCGCTGTGAGAACGCACTGTGGGGTTTTCACGGGAGGTCTCGGCTCCCTGGCTTTGAATTTGGCTTTGTAGGTCTGCGCTCCTTGTTTCTGCACAAGCTGCAGGGTGGCGAGATAGCGAACACTGTTGTGGTGGGGAGGGCACACCAGGTGTTTTTCAGGCAGGAGGGACCAGGGCAGGCAGCAGGGCTCGGGACCGGCCAGCAGGGATGTCCGGGCCACCGGGGTGGGGAAAGGCTGCGTTTCCTTCACCTTGTGGTGCTTGGCCAGCTCAATGGGCCTCTTTTCACCTGTCCCGTCAACTGTTTTCACCCCATATGCACAAGCCACTTGCTCATCCTTCGCCACGCTCGGCCCCTTCTCTTCCTGCTGTAAGAAAAAGTTCTGACTCTTCTTACCTGGCACATCCAAGCCATTTGGGAGTGAAGACTTCAGGGCAGGTAGAACTAAAAGGGCCTTGGAAGTCAAGGAGTTTGCCACGGAGGCACTTCCGTCAGCGCCTCCGCCGGGGCTTCCGGGGTCGTTGCCCCTCACAGCCTTGGGAGTGGCCCAGTCTTCCAGGCACCAAATAAACTCTTTTATTTGCAGACTTTTTTTCTCTCCCTGACTGTAAGTGGGAAAGCAGATCCTGTTAACTTCCCGGTAGGCAGTGTTGGGGCCTGGCGGGGGGCCCGGAGTCTGGGAGAGGCTGCCTCCATCCTTCTCCGGCCCTGCCTTAGCCGGAGCTGAAGTCCCCGACACCAACTTCCCGGCCTCCGACTGAAGCCTGGCCTCCAGGCTCCCTTGGGAGAGGCTGACACAGAGCAAGCAGCTGCTGGCACTTTCTCCCATCTTCGCCTTTTTAAGCTTCTTCCTGGGCCAGATGCAGGCAGTTGGAGAAATCCTTCCCCAGCCTCGGACCTGCAAATAAAACAGCGTGTTACTCTCAGCTGAGCTGCCTAGACTCCAGTTGCCCCTACTTTGGCCCCATTCCCAGTTTGGCTGTCCTATTTAAATCAATATTTCTCTAAAAATTGACTTAAATGTTTTAGTTTTAACTTGTCATGCCTAGTTTAGCCTCATACTAAGCAATAGTATTTGTAACAGTATTTTTAAAGATGAAAATACTAAGCGATAGTATCTATAAATGGCCACATTGATGTGCTGACTCTACATTTTTTTAGATGTGCGTTAAAGTAAATTCAGAATTATTAAAATAAAATCAAACTGTTTGTTCTTGTCCTCTCTGCCAGCCTTTCTTGTACTGCAGGGTCTGTTTACCACACCCGGGAGACTGCTGCTCGGAGAGGCTGAAGGAAAGGCAGAGGAGCAGAGGCAGACGCAGGGTCAGCAGGGCCCAGGCACACCGATGCCCGCGGCCACACCCGGAGTCCCCTGGCTGACCCTGCCACAGAGGTCACAGGTAAACAGACCTGTTAGATAAAAACACAAGACCACATTCGGGATATACTTACACTAATTAGGTTTACCGAAAGCCAAGTTCAACTGGGTGCCTTGTGTTTTCATTTGCTAAATCTGGCAACCTTATATGTTAAAAAAAAAAGAAAGCAAAAATAGCTCCCACGATTTTACTATGTTCCAGGCACTGAGCTGAGGATCTCTTGGCATTCGTTCATTTACTCCTCACAGGAGTGCTACAGTTTAGGTATTCTGATATCCAGGTTACAGAGGAGGAAATTGAGGCTCAAAATATCCTTACAGCCAACAAGTGCTGGCACATTCAGGAGGTCTATGCGTCCCCAAGCAGAGGACAAGGAGAGCCTGTGAGGAGCAGCATTGTCTCCTGGGCCTGAAGATGGGGCCAGCCTCTGGTCCTCCTGCACAAAAACATCCCTTTCCCATCATCCCCTTTTCACGCTCCACACCCTCTCACCTCACGTGTTCAGCTCCCCAAATTCCTGTTAGAAATTTGTAAGCGTCAAGAAAAACCCCTTTTTAGATTTTTTTTATTTTTTAAAGGGAACTTTTTATTTATTTATTTATGGCTGCGTTGGGTCTTCTTTGCTGCGCGGGCTTTCTTTAGTTGCAGCGAGCAGGGGCTACACTTCATTGCGGTGGGTGGGTTTCTCATTGCAATGGATTCTCTTGTTGCGGAGCACGGGCTCTAGGCACTCAGGCTTAAGTAGTTGTGGCACGAGGGCTCAGTAGTTGTGGCTCATAGGGTCTAGAGCACAGGCTCAGTAGTTGTGGCGCACAGGCTTAGTTGCTCCGTGGCAGGCGGGATCTTCCCGGATCAGGGCTCGAACCTGTGTCCCCTGCATTGGCAGGCGGATTCTTAACCACTGGGCCACCAGGGAAGCCTGCAGCATCACTTTTTTAAAAAGTCTAGTAAGTGCTATTGGAGTCCGATACTTTCTTATTCCACAGACCTAGCTCTTCCCAAAGACGTGCTGCTGAAGCCTTGAATATGTTCTCATAAAAAAAAAAAAACGATTTTCTTTAGCATAGTGAAGTCCCAGTTCTTGGACGGCTACAAGGCTGCTGCCCAGCACTGCACGCTGAGTCAGCCTGAGCACATCTTCCCCAGCTTCCCCCTCCCTCTGCCTCTGTTCAGGGAACCCCGTCCCTTCATGTGCTGCAGGGTCGGCACTGCATCTTCAAGAGGACCATGCTGCTTGCCTCACACCTCACTGCTCTCGACCCTGGCTCCCCAGGTGGTTTTCCAGCTTTTACAGAAAAGCAAGGGTCCCAGCCCATTTACGAATAGGTCCTCAGGCTGACAGCCTCTCTCCAGATGGTAGCTTTGGTAGAGTGAGGCAAGTCGGTTGGTCCCCACCTCCGCCCTGGCAAGGGGATTTGTCTCCAGGCTGTGTGTGTGGAAAAGGCCAACTCTGGCTTAATGGGATGTTGAGTGAGGGGAGCCTAAAATGTGGAGCAACCTCTGAGCTTTTGTCTTTCTGAATCTATTAAACAGGTCCAACTGAGTCAGCGAAGGCTCCCCAGTTGCCTGACCCTAAGAGTCACCTGAGCTGCTTTTCAAAATCCAGATTCCCGAGGCCCACCCCAACCTACTAAGCCAGTACTCAGCGGAGGGGCTTGGGAAGGGTCAGGGAATTCCTGGGAAGGTAGATTTTAAAAAGCACCCCAGGGACTTCCCAGGTGGTGCACTGGTTAAGAATCCTCCTACCAATGCACGGGACATGGGTTTGATCCCCCATCTGGGAAGATCCCACGTGCCGCCAAGCAGCTAAGCCCATGCGCCACAACTACTGAGCCTGCGTGCCACAACTACTGAAGTCCACGTGCCTAGAGGATATGCTGCGCAACAAGAGAAGCCACCGCAGTGAGAAGCGCGCAGTGAAGAGTAGCCCCCGCTCGCCACAACTAGAGAAAGCCCGCATGCAGCAACGAAGACCCAACACAGCCAAAAATAAATTAATTAAAAAATAAAATAAATATATCTTTTTTTAAAAAATAAATAAAATAGAAAGCACCCCACACGGGAGTTCCCTGGCAGTTCAGTGGTTAGGACTTGGCACTTTCACTGCAGAGGCCCCGGGTTCAATCCCTGGTCCAGAAACCAAGATCCAGCAAGCTGCAAGGCACAGCCAAAAGAAAAAAGGCACCCCTTGGGTCGAGGCTGATACAGAGGATCTACATCTCCAGGGTGTTCAGATGGCCGGGCAGGGGATCCAAGTCCCAGGGCAGGGGGCAATGACACCTTGCCTTTTTGGTCCTTACAGGTGAGGTGTCACAGGTAAGCTAGGTGTTTCCAAAAAGGTCTGGATGTCTGCCAGGACTTCGAGCCCAGCTGCAGTGCAAGGTGACTGTGCCTCCCTCCTGACTGAGTGTCCACAGAGCCCCCAAGTGGTGTGGGCGTCCACAGGCTGCCACGGGGAGAAACAGCAGGGTAGTGATAGGAAAGGCTCCTGCACTGGGTCAGCCTGAGTCAACATTGTGCAGCCCTGAGGCATCCCATCACCTGCCTCCTGTGAGATCCCTTGGCTCTGCAAGCATAAGAAACTCTCACGAATTGCTACCAGCAAGGTGTTCTCTGTCCTCCTCTAAATGCTGGCCCAGGGGTCCCTGGCACCAGCACAGAAAGGGTCAGGGGGCCATGAGCCAGTGCAGGAAGCCAGCCTTTGCAGGGGGCGGGGACAGACCTCAGTCAACCCTCCTGAGGCAAGGCTGTCTGAGAGGTGGGGTAGGGCTGGGTGGGCAGGGGTCGGGGGCTGGACAGAGAGAGCAAAGAGTAGCAGGCAGCAGGCAGGAGGAAATGGTCATACCAGACAGAGTGTGAACAGCAAACGTACTCTCAGCATGGGGCACGGGGCAACTCTTCCAATTAAAAGAAAATTCTTTGCCAACAGCCCTTGGATGTATATTTCAAAGTAATTACCTTGAATAGTAAACTGAACCTTCTAACTTCTAAGCTTAGAAAGTTTTCCAGGCTTAAATAGAACTCTCTACCACCTTGACTTACCTGATCTGGGGGTGTGTGTATGGAAGGTCATAGGTCATATACGCTTAACGAGGTGGCGGGGGGCGGCGTACAGTAGAGAGAGCACCAGAGGAGGCTCCGGAGACACATTCTTGCAACTGTCAAGTGGACTTGGGTAGAGTCACTCTGCCTTATTTTGGCCTCAGTTTCCATATTTATAAAATAAACCAATTAGATCAAGGTTTCTCAACATTGGCACTACCAACATTAGGGGCTTTTTATGGGTTGCATGTTTGTGTACCCTCCCCCGGCAAATTCCTATGTTGAAACCCTAATCCCCAGTGTGATGGTATTTGGAGGTGGGTGTTTGGGAGGTGTTAGGGTTAGATGAGGTCAAGATGGCAGGGCCCTCATGATGGGATTAGTGCCCTTATAAGAAAAGGAGGGGACTTCCTGGCGGTCCAGTGGTTAAGACTCCACACTTCCACTGCAGGGGGCAAGGGCTTGATCCCTGGTTGGGGAACTAAAGATTCTGCATCCCACATGCTGCATGGCACAGCCAAAAAATAATAAAATAAAATGAAACAGGGCTCTCACCAAGAACCCAACCATGCTGGGACCCTGACCTCGGACTGAGAAATAAATGTCTGTTGCTTAAGCTACCCAGTCTATGGTATTCTATTACAGCAGCCCAAGCTAAGACAAGACTGGATCATTCCTTTTTTCTTTTTTTTTTGGCTTCGTGGCATGTGGGATCTTAGTTCCCCCACCAGGGATCGAACATGTACCCCCTGCAATAGAAGGACAGAGTCTTAACCACTAGACCGCAAGGGAAGTCCCAAGGCTGGACCATTTATTGCGGTGGGAGCCACCCTGGGCATTGTAAGCACCCCTGGCCTCTACCCACTACATCCAGTAGCATCCCCTCTCCCTCCCCACCAGTTGTGACACTAGCAAGTGAGAATCACTGGATTAGACCAAATTCCCTTACAGTTCTAAATTTAGAAGTGTATTTCTATTACTGATTCTAAGAATAGTTTAAGAATAAACCCACAGTGTTCTGAGTAGAACCACCAGGATAAAAATCTCAGGTCTCTTGGGGGATTAATTAAGTAGCTTGGGTTAAGTTAAGTAGCTTGGGTTCTGGAGTCCCAGAGGCTGTCTCACATAATATTATGCCTCACATAATACCTGCCTCACAGAACTATTGAGAAGGTGAATGAATTGATGTACATAAAGCATTCAGTACTGTGCTTGCCAATAGTGAGTGGCCATAAATACTCAATAAAAGGTACAGCTATTATCATCATTAACATTCTACCTCTGTTCCAAAAGCTTTCTATATTTCATCACTTACACTTTTTTTTTTTTTGGCAATAGTAACTATTTTTGAAAATAGTAAAAGAAAAGGCTTGTGTCAAAACACTGACATGCAAGAGACCTAACTCAAGAAAATACTCACTGCTTCTTCCCATCCAGTTCCAATGACAAACTCTTTGGCTTCTTCATCTTGTTCAAGTGTAATGTCACTGATATTGAGAAGACAACAAACGTGATTCTTTTCACTTCTTTCATCTGGACAAGTATAGATTAGTTCAGTTTCTTCTGTGCTTTGAATTTCATTATTTTCACTATTTTCTAATTCAGTCTCGTTTTTCAGACTGAGATCCATTACTGTGATGGTTGCTTAAAGTCTTTAACATCTTCTTCCTGTGGTTTGAAATGCAAATTGAACTTAGCATTTAGTATTGTTTTTTGTTTTTTGTTTTAAAAGCAATTCAACAACTCAGGCGAAATATCTTCAAGATATGTTCAGGAATAGACAGAAGAAATATTACAAAATCATCCTTTGCCAGCTATTGACATTGTAAAAAATAAGGCTAATTTTAAAGACTGATGGATTTAAAGACCAAAGTTGGAAGTGAAGAAAAGAAGGTAGAAAGATGTTACCACAGACTCTATCTCTCGTGATGGGGTACCAAGTGCCCCTACAGAGTAGGAATGTAGGGTTAAGCATCCCTACCCTCCACTCCCAAAACATCCAAATGATACTGTGCTAATATGAAGAGAACCATCGTGCTATGTGTGACTGATGCATCCCAGCCACCTCCTCTGTCCTATCCGAACAGCCTGGATGTCGGCTTGGGGATCCTTTGGCTTCTGAGGAAGCTGGTGGAGAATGTGGTCAAAGCTAAGTCAATTGGTTCACCCTCATCCACCCTATATGAAGGTGTCCACATAGAGAGGGGAACTCTGGACACAGACATGCTTAGAGGGAAGGCAATGTGAGGAGACCCAGGGACGAGACGGTCATCAACAAGTCAAGGAGAGAGGCCTGGAACACATCCCTCCCTCACAGCCTCAGAAGGTACCAACCCAGGGGGAGGGATAAATTAGGAGTCTGGGATTAACATATACACACTGCCATGTGTAAAACAGATAACCAGCAAGGACCTACTCTATAGCACAGGGAACTATACTCAATATTTTATAATAACCTATAAGGGAAAAGAATCTGAAAAAGAATATATATATTCTTTCTGAAAAAGAGTATATATATTATAGATATAATTATATTTTATATCTATAATATATATATATAACTGAATCACTTTGCTGTACACCTGAAAGTAACACAACACTGTAAATCAATTATACTTCGATATAACAAAAAAAAAGTGAGGGACTTCCCTCGCGGTCCAGTGGTTAAGACTGCACTCCCAACGCAGGGGACACAGGTTCAATCCCAGGTCAGGGAACTAAGATCCCACATGCTGCACAGCGTGGTCAAAACAAACAAACAAAAAAAGTGAAAAGACAACCCAGAAAAAAAAAAGAAGGAACGAACCCTGCCAACACCTTGACTTTGGACTCCAAGTCTCTAGAACTGAGACAGTAAACTTCTGCTGTCTCTGGTGCTTCGTGGTGGCAGTCCTAGCGAACTGATAGAGTAGGTGGTGGTGACGATGGTGTCGGTGGCTGTGGTGGTGGTAGGTGGTGGTGATGATGATACTGTCTATCTTTAGCTGAGGTTTTTCCAGCTTGAAAAATAGGACTTGGCATTCATAAGCCAGCCAAAGTGTTAGGAAAGTAATAATCCTTATCAGGAGAGCACAGACTCGGGTTCCAATCAGCTAGGGTTCCAATCCTATGTCCTAGCTGTCTGTTTTGTTGGGCGAGTTACTTTTCCAGGTCTGTTTGCTCATCTATAAAGCCAGCATGATTGTAATACAGTCCCACAGATGGGTTCCTCCTGGGGACCCCGCAAGCTGTGTGGATGGACTCTAATGCCCAGGCAATGACCACCAATATTACATCAGCACAATGGCTACTAATGAATGGCCACGGCCTTCCTGAGGAAAACTTTGCTTGTAATGAGACAGAGGCCACTGGGGACCACACGCCTTGCTCTCTCACCCCAAAGTGACCCCTGCCAGAAGCGTACATTTTCACTTTCTGGCTAGGTAGAGATCAGCAACTTCTTATAACAATATCTGTTTAATTACCATTTTGGCTTTTTCACATAGGCTTAAAAATGGCATTTTGATGCTAATAAAGTTCCATTTATCTATGGAAGGTCAAATATCTTTGGGCATCCTAATCTTTTCCAATATGACATCAGAGGAAATGAATGAAAGCTGAAAGGGAAAGAAATGATATTACAAGTGACTGAAAACTAGAAGCGCTATCCTGTTTCCAAACAGAAGTATGATTAAGGACCAGACAGATTGTGCAAACCAGCCTGGGCCTTTCATATTGTGAAATTTCACTTCAGTTGCTGCTCAGGCCAAAGAAGCTCCTATAAGTACACTCATACCATTGTAATTTTGAATTACAAATGCAAATACCACAGAACCCATAGACTTAACAGGTGTACAACTGGAAAGAAAAAAAGCAGAGAATCAAAAGCAAAGTCATTTCTTAAATAATAAAATAAATTTGAACTTGAGGTTAATAGAGCAAAGAAATAGATACTGTTTAGGAGAGATTAAGTATAGTTAGAATGTTCAAATCAATAAGAAAAATGTTCTGTGCTTGAAATATCTCCACTGACAAGGTGCTCACTACCTAAAGAGACTGTTCCAATGGCAAAGTACTCTAATTTACTGATTCCTGATCATGGCTGCACCTTGGAATCATCTGGGGAACTTTATAAAAAGTAAAAATGCCCAGACTATACCCGCAGAAATTCTGATTCTTGTCGGTCTGGGCACAGCCTGGCCATCAAAATTTTTAAAATCACCCTAGATGATTGTAAAATCCTGCAAAGTTGGAGAACTACCACTCTGTTAGAAAGAGCATCCTTATATTGAACCAGGACTTCTTTCCCTGCCCATTCAACATCGTCCACTCCCTGGTCCTCGTTTTGCCCTCCAGACCAAGGCAGGAAGCCTTCCCATCCACGGATGGGTTTCTGGAGGTCTATGATGCCTCTGCAAACGCTCAATCATTTTTTTGGGGAAGGGCTTGCATCAGAGGTACAAAGCAGTCTGTCACTACAGAGGATTGAAGAATCATTGATCCAGAGACTGGCCACTGCCTCAGCCTCCCAACAGCCCTATGAAAATGCTCCATGTACTCTTCTCTCTTACAGGTTAACCATCTCCAGCTCCTCCATCTACTTCTCACATGTCAAGAGAATACGTGAAATCTGAGGGGAAGACTATATCCCTATCTCCATCTCTATATCTAGAGAGGAGAACCACAGAGGCCAAAGATGTGGTATTAGGTGAGCCCCCCCTTTTTTTTTTGGCAGCGTTGGGTCTTCGTTGCTGCGCGCGGGCTTTCTCTAGCTGCGGAGAGCGGGGGCTACTCTTGGTGGTGCAAGGGCTTCTCACTGCGGTGGCTTCTCTTCTTGTGGAACATGGGCTCTAGGCTCACAGGCTTCAGTAGTTGTGGCTCACAGGCTCAGTAGTTGTGGCACACGGGCTTAGTTGCTCCGCGGCCTGTGGGATCTTCCTGGACCAGGGATCGAACCCGTGTCCCCTGCATTGGCAGGCGGATTCTTAACCACTGCACCACCAGGGAAGTCCCAAGCCCCTATTTTAGAGTCAGTAGAGGGAATTCACTGGTGGGTTAGTGGTTAGGACTCCACGCTCCCACTGCAAGGGGCACAGATTCGATCCCTGGTCGGGGGACTAAGATCCCTCATGCCACAGCCAAACAAACAAACAAAAAGAAACAAACAAAAATCAAGGACAACAACAAAAACTAGAGTAAGTTAGAAGATGGACCTGGTGAAGGCACCAGAAGAGGTTCCAGTCACATTATATTACCAAGTGCCAAAGGAAACCCAGGTAACAACAATAATTTAATAATAAAACTTACTGTTACATAGCTCTTACTATGTGCCAGGCACTGCTATATGCACTTTACTTATTCATTATAAATACTACATTTTTATTGGGCTGGCCAAAAAGTTCGTTCGGGTTCTCCTGTAACATGTTACGGAAAAACCTGAACGAATTCTTGGCCAACCCAATATAAGTACTTTGCTCATTTAATGGGGGATCATGGGAACTATACTGACTCCTTATGACTGAAAACAAAGTATCATCTCTGAGTTGGTAAATGCAGTATTCTTAGTCAAATGGTCAGATTACCGCATACCAGATTGCTAGGTGCTCCTCTGGAACACTGGTGCTCTCAAGCTGCTCCACTACTAAAACAGAATATTGGTGGGCTTTTCCTAATTAGAAAAAATTCAGTAAGTGTAAAGAATCATCTTAATTTTCAGTTTTCCTCCTATAAACACGCCTTCAAGATTTTTAAAAATATTTAATTAGTTTATTTATTTTGGCTGCATCGGGTCTTAGTTGCAGCACGTGGGATCCTGTTGCAACATAGTTGCGGCATGCAGACTCTTAGTTGTGCCACACAAGCGGGATCTAGTTCCCTGACCAGGGATGGAACCTGGGCCCCCTGCACTGGGAGCTCAGAGTCTTACCCACTGGACCACCAGGGAAGTCCTGTGCCTTCGAGATTTATTGCCCATTCTTGTCCTCCAGCTCATGTAAGAGATGACAAATAGAAATGTGCAAGAAGCAATCAAAGGTCAACTGAAAGAGTGGATATGTGATTTCTTACAAATTACATGCAGTTTTCCTTTTATGTTGGAATGCAGAAATCTGCAGTGATATAATACTCATTTTCTGATGATAAAATTATGCCTTGTTTATAGATTTGAAGTAAATCAGAACTCATGTTCTTCCAGTTCTTGATTTCCATGGACCTTTACAACCTGATTTGGTTTAAGAATCACTGGTGTAAAGTATACATAAAAGTCCATATGTTTTCCAAGAAAATTACATCAAGGAAACACAAAGATCACAGTGAAAATGCTCCCATGGGAAAATTCATTTGCAGATGCAACTAGAAGATTGGATTTGGAGTACAAAGCAGGAAGGCACACAGAGGTATGCCAGAAGGTATTAAATTCTCTGACATACGCTATTGAAGTGGCTAGAACTGAAATGTACAAAGAAGAAAATTTTGACTGAGGTGCAAGCCCCGAAAGTACATGTTTGGATAAACAAGAATAAACCCAAAGAAAAACTGATCCAAGGAACTTAAGATATGTGGAAATGAAATAAAGAAGATGAATGAGAGTCTAAGGGCCTATGGAAATTCAGTATGATACAGAAAATATCATTTCTAGTAGCATTTAAAGTAAACAGAAATGGGATCTCCCTGGTGGCGCAGTGGTTAAGAATCCGCCTGCCAATGCAGGGGGCACGGGTTTGAGCTCTGGTCCGGGAAGATCCCACATGCCGCGGGGCAAATAAGCCCGTGTGCCACAACTACTGAGCCCGCATGCAACAACTACTGAAGCCCGTGCTCCTAGAGCCCATGCTCTGCAACAAGAGAAGCCACCGCTGTGAGAAGCCCCCGCTCGCGGCAACTAGAGAAAGCCTGCATGCAGCAACAAAGACCCAGTGCAGCCAAAAATAAATAAATTTGCAAAAAAAAAACAGAAATGGAAAGAAAATGATCAGCAAAAAACCTGTAAAGTAGGTTATTATTTTACCAATTAAACATAAGCTGTTATGATTTGCTTCAAAAGTCCTGAAAGGGGGTGGGTGTGGCCATGGTTAGAGAGAGAATGAGGAAATAAAAGTAGCCACAAATTCTGTTTGTTGTAGAAGGGTATGAGGACACAGAGGTTAATTGCACTATTCTCTCTATTTTTATGTCACTGTGAAATTTTCCATAATAACATGTTTTTTTTTAAGCCATCGTGTTATCAGAATATGGTGGAGGTGAGCGAAGCATGAATTTTGACCTTAAGCAAACTGAAGTAAATGTATCAAAGAATAGATTACACGGTTTGTATAATTTTAAGCTGGAGTAAAGACCTTGAAGAGGGATTTACATAAAGAGAGCAGATGTACCACAAAGTCAAAAATATCAGAGAATAAAGCTTTCGAAGGTGACTTGGAGACACTCCATAAATAATCGGCCAATTACTCATAAGTCAAAGTACTCAAAGCCTTCTCATTGAATTTACTGAATGCAAAAGAAAGGGCTTGAAATGCAGAGGAAAAAAAAGTAGACGTTACCTTCCAGATCTCTGACCCTGCACTATGATGGTGTAGTTTGTTAATGAAGAAGTACAGAGACTACCAAATGCCTTTTTGTTATACATCTGGCAAAATCAATGGAGCTTTGACAGACTAACCAATCTGTAACTTAGAATACAAAGTGTCCTGCTCCTGAGATGAACAAAGATTTCCATTAAGCTGCCACTGGCCGGTGGCAGAGGCACACCGCTATTACAGTGGAGTCCAGCGAAAGGACACCCCTTCTGTTGCTATGCTCATGGATGTGTTGGATGAAAGTTAAAATAGGGTGGCAGGGGTTGAAATTCTTGTAAACCGGGAACAATGACCATATCTACTATTTGCAAATAAATAATGCTGCCCAGAGAGAAACCTACGTGGAAATAAATAATGCTGCCCAGAGAGAAACCTACGTGGAAAGAGGAGACCCCCCCGCAACCCCAACCAAGAACACAAAGACATTTCCAAAAGGCTAGTAGCTGAAGAGAAGCTAAGAAAAGGGATAGCAGAAGACACAAGAAGAGACAGATAGAGTATGCTATATTATTACATAAAGAAACTTTGTATTTCCTTGGTCAAGAAGGTGATAATGTAGTTACTTTATCATTTTAACAAAAGTAGAAATGGGTCTATTTGAAAATGCCTATAAAACTCTGAATTTGTGTTTGTTTTGTGTGTGTTTGCCCCCGATATGGCTTAAGCTGTCAGGTTCTTTTTGGAAAAGGTTGCCCTGGCAGCCTTACCAGGGTATACTTCAGTTTGACATGGTCACTGTCTGTTAGCCTCAGCTACCTAGTATTAGTCAAGATAGTCAAGGTTATCTTGCAATAACAGGCAATCCCAGGGGTTTTTTTCCAGTGGTAAAAAACAACATAAATTTATTTCTAACTCATGCTACATGTCCACTGTATGATGTTTTGGACTCTGCGGCACATTTTCCTCACTCTGGAACTTGAACTGATGGAGACACCATCCTGGGAAACCGTAGCCAACTGCGATGGCAGAATGTGATGGCAAACATGGGGAATCACTGGCTCTTATTTATTTATTTATTTATGGTACGCGGGCCTCTCACTGCTGTGGCCTCTCCCGCCGCGGAGCACAGGCTCCGGACGCACAGGCCCAGCGGCCATGGCCCACGGGCCCAGCCGCTTCACGGCACGTGGGATCCTCCCGGACCGGGGCACGAACCCGCGTCCCCTGCATCGGCAGGCGGACTCCCAACCACTGCGCCACCAGGGAAGCACTCACTGGCTTTGAGATGTTTCTGCCTAGAAGTAACTCATATGACTTCAGTCCCCATGTGATTAACTGGAACAAGTCACAAGGTACTGCTTAGCTTCAAGGAGAAGTGGAGATAATACTTCCTCCTCTATCTCCAGAAGGAAAAGGAAGCCAGATTTTGGTGCCCAGTAGTAATGTCTTGGTTCCACACTGGTCTGGTATCATCAGAGGTGAGATACAAAGCAAATGACCTTTAATAACTATAAATATCGCTACCTAAAATGTAGACATTTGTGGTCTTTGAAAATAGAGTCCAGGGGCCCTGGAAATGGGAAGTCCTAGATCTTGGGAAGATAGGACTATAAAGTTAAAATTATTTTCTTAAAAACTGTTTTCAATTTTCAGGATTCAAAAACGTATGTGAAAATACAAAGGCCCAAGAATAGATAGACAATCCCAAAGAAGAAGTTGGAGGAATAACTGCTGAATATCAAGATATGAATCTAGAGCAGGATTTATTATAGATATTAACAAACTGGTTTTAAAATTTATTAGGAAATGTAAAAGGAACTATAATAGCTAAAACCATTATGAAAATGAAGAACAAAATGGAGGAATCACATTACCCAGTTTAAAAAATTACCATAAAACTATAGGAATCAGTATGGTATTTTGTTGTGGTCATCCATTTACAATGCTTGGTGTCAGTTTATTTAGCTCTTGTAAAAATAAAATACAGTGTGTGTGTGTGTGTGTGTGTGTGTGTGTGAAGAAAAAAAAAAGAAAGAAAAATGTTCTGGAAGTGGATGGTGGTGATGGGTGCACCAACAATGTGAATGTACTTAATGCCACTGAAATGTACACTTAAATATAGTGAAGATGGTAAGTTTTACATTAGGTATATTTTATCACTATTTTTTAAAATAAAGAATAATACCTTTTTAAACTTAAAACAAAACAACAAACAAACAAACAAAAATTACCATAAAACTATAGGAGTCAGTATGGTATTGGTGAATGCAGAGACAAACAGATCAATGGGCCAGAATAAGGGGTTCAAAAATATGCCCACATAAACACAGCCAATTGATTTTTGACAAAGATGCAAAAAAAATTAAGTGCAGAAAGAACAGTCTTTCAACAAGAATGTTGCGATAACTGGCCATTCATATGCAAAAAAATTAACTCAAAATGGATCATAGATCTAAATATAAACCATAAAACTATATAACTTTTAGAAGAAAATCTTTAAGAACTGGGGTTAGGCAAAGTCTTCTAGACATGACACCAAAAGCATGATCCATAAAATAAATAAATAAATAGATAGATAAACTGTAGATAGATAGATAGATAGATAAACTGGTCCTCATTAAAATTATGAACTTTCACTCTGCCAAAGGCTCTGTTGGAGAATGAAAAGAGACAAGCTACAGACTGGGAGAAAATATTTGCAAATCGCTTATTTGATAAAGGACTTCTATCCAGAATATGTAAAGAACTCTGCAAACTCAATAGTAAGAAAATAACAACAAATAGAAAATTGAAAAATTATTTTTGCCAAATATAAGATGGACAAAACACTTGAACAGACTCTTCACCAAAGAGGATATAATAAGCACATACTTCTTAGAGGGACAAATGGCATTCAGCCACCCAAGATTGAGCAATAACAGGTCTGTGATGCCTAGCTCAGTGTGTGCCTACCCTATGCCAGGAGACGCGGGTAACCTGTTGAACCCCATTTGTGATGGGGATCAGGGATCGCAATTATTCCCCATTAAAAAGAAAGCACATAAAAAGACATTCAACATCATTAGCCATTAGGGAAATGCAAATTAAAACCACATATTAAAATGGCTAAAATTAAAAATAGTGACCCAGAAATCCCACTACCGGGGATATACCAAAGCAACCTAAGTGTCCATTGACAGATGAATGGATAAAGAAGATGTGGCACATATATACAATGGAATATTACTCAGCCATAAAAAGAAGCGAAACTGAGCTATTTGTAGTGAGGTGGATGGACGTAGAGTCCGTCATACAGAGTGAAGTAAGTCAGAAAGAGAAAAACAAATACCGTATGCTAACACATATATATGGAATCTAAAAAAAAAAAAAAAAGGTTCTGAAGAAAGTAGGGGCAGGACAGGAATAAAGAGGCAGGTGTAGAGAATGGAATTGAGGACACAAGGAGGGGGGAGGGTAAGCTGGGACGAAGTGAGAGAGTGGCATGTACATATATACATTACCAAATGTAAAAGAGATAGCTAGTCGGAAGCAGCCACATAGCACAGGGAGGTCAGCTCGGTGCTTTGTGACCACCTAGAGGGGTGGGATAGGGAGGGTGGGAGGGAGACGCAAGAGGGAGGAAATATGGGGATATATGTATATGTACAGCTGATTTACTTTGTTATAAAGTAGAAACTAATACACCATTGTAAAGTAATTATACTCCAATAAAGATGTTAATATATATATATATATATATATATATATATTGACAATACCAACTGGTGGCAAGGACAGCAGCAACTGGAATTCTCCTACATTGCTGGTAGAAATGCAAAATGGTAAAGCCCCTCTAGAAAACAATCCGGCAATTTCTTATAAAGGGAGACATACGCTCACCAAACTATGCAGCAATCCTACTCTTGATTACTATTCTAGAGAAATTAAAACTTATATTCACACAAAATCTGTACATGAGTATTTATAGCAACTCTGTTCATAATTGCCTCAAACTGAAAACACCCCAAATATCCTTCAATAGGTGAACAGGTAAACAAACTGGTATACGCATACAATGGACCACTACTCAGCAATAAGAAGAAACAAACTCTATGTATAATGACATGGATGAATCTCAAAGGCATTATTCTGAGTGAAGCCAGTCATTTTCAAAAAATTGTACTGCATGCTCTACAGTATACAGGAGTGTATACTCTATATGACATTCTCAAAAAGACAGAACTATAGCAATGGTAGACAGATTGGTGTCTATATATATGTTAAAATTCATAGAACTTTACACAAAAAGTCAATTGAGATAGCACAACATAACCAAAATTTTGGTAAAGTTTATAAAAAGCCTGTTGATAAAGTGTAAAATGTCGATGGTAGGAGAGTAAATGGGTATACTTTGGAAAAGAGTTTGGCATTAAAGATGAAAATTTACATTAAAAAATAACTCATAAATCACAGCAAGATCCTTTCTGACCCACCTCCTAGAGTAATAGAAATAAAAACAAAAATAAACAAATAGGACCTAATGAAACTTCAAAGCTTTTGCACAGCAAAGGAAACCATAAACAAGACCAAAATACAACCCTCAGAATGGGAGAAAATATTTGCAAATGAAGCAACTGACAAAGGATTAATCTCCAAAATTTACAAGCAGCTCATGCAGCTCAATAACAAAAAAAAAACAACCCAATCCAAAAATGGGCAGAAGACCTAAATAGACATTTCTCCAAAGAAGACATACAGAACTGCCAACAAACACATGAAAGAATGCTCAACATCATTAATCATTAGAGAAATGCAAATCAAAACTACAATGAGATATCATCTCACACCAGTCAGAATGGCCATCATCAAAAAATCTAGAAACAATAAATGCTGGAGAGGGTGTGGAGAAAAGGGAACACTCTTGCACTGCTGGTGGGAATGTGAATTGGTTCAGCCACTGTGGAGAACAGTATGGAGGTTCCTTAAAAAACTACAAATAGAACTACCATATGACCCAGCAATCCCACTACTGGGCATATACCCTGAGAAAACCAAAATTCAAAAAGAGTCATGTACCAAAATGTTCATTGCAGCTCTATTTACAATAGCCCGGAGATGGAAACAACCTAAGTGCCCATCATCGGATGAATGGATAAAGAAGATGTGGCACATATATACAATGGAATATTACTCAGCCATAAAAAGAAACGAAATTGAACTATTTGTAATGAGGTGGATAGACCTAGAGTCTGTCATACAGAGTGAAGTAAGTCAGAAAGAAAAAGACAAATACCGTATGCTAACACATATATATGGAATTTAAGGAAAAAAATGTCATGAAGAACCTAGGGGTAAGACAGGAATAAAGACACAGACCTACTGGAGAACGGACTTGAGGATAAGGGGAGGGGGAAGGGTGAGCTGTGACAGGGCGAGAGAGAGTCATGGACATATACACACTAACAAACGTAAGGTAGATAGCTAGTGGGAAGCAGCTGCATGGCACAGGGATATCGGCTCCGTGCTTTGTGACCGCCTGGAGGGGTGGGATAGGGAGGGTGGGAGGGAGGGAGATGCAAGAGGGAAGAGATATGGGAACATAGGTATATGTATAACTGATTCACTTTGTTATAAAGCAGAAACTAACACACCATTGTAAAGCAATTATACCCCAATAAAGATGTTAAAAAAAATAACTAATGAGTAAACTATGTATAACTATGAGACATTATTCTTATATAAGTGTTATGTTAATGATTGGATCTGAGGCACAAATTGGAAGTGTACATTTTTATTAGCTGGGCCTTTGTTGTAAATGACAGAATCCTCATTGATTTTTTTTTTTAATCTCATACTCCTAATTTGTCTTTCTTCCCTTCCCTCTCTTGATTGTAACCACAAGTTGTTTTTTTCTTCTTCAAAACAAACAACTTTTTATTGAAGTATAGTTGATTTAAAATGCTGTGTTATTTTCAGGTTTACAGCAAAGTGATTTATATATATATATTCCTTTTCAGATTCTTTTCCATTACAGGTTATTACAAGATATTGAATATAGTTCCCTGTGCCATAAAGTAGGTTCTTGTTTATCTATTTTATATATTCCTCATTGGTTTTTAATAACAAAATTATCAGAAGTTATTAGGTAGCCTACAAAATCTTCAGAGGAAGAGTGGGTCAGAAAGCCAGACTTTGAGGCTATAAAGTCAGGAAAAATTTGTTCCTGGAACTATTTATTCAAAATATGTAACTGACTCAGCTTTCAGAAATAGGACACTTGGGATTGGATTCCAAAGCTCTGCCACCCCAGCCCCAAAGTATCAAATACCTCTGCCACCATCACGACAATTTTCTTTCACCCCTTTGCAAATGACCACTTCTTCCTGTTATTCACTTCTCAATGCATGTATTGTGAGGGTGCATCTAATTGGTGGAAACTAGGTCACATGCCAGAATCCTTGCTACAAGGTAGTACAGGGGTCTTGAGTTTTCTGTTCTACCTCAAAGAGGGTACTCATAATACGGTATATATTACCAAAATGTAAAGATGCTGGACTGCAACCAATTTGTACCATAGCATTGCAGAGTCAGTCTTATTTCTCAGGAAACTAGTTGACGAAAGATAAGCTTGAGGAAAGGAAGGACAACTAACGCTTGCCAAGTGTTTGATATCATTACGATATTAGAATAGGCAGAAGCTGAATTGCCTTTTACGACCTAGTCTCATAAGTCACATCGTTTCACTTTTGCTGGACTCACCTGGTTGACCAGCCACTGAGGTCATCCCACACACAAGAGGAGGGGACACCCACACTCCACTTCTGCATGGGAGAAGGATCAAAGAATTTGCAGACATGTTTTTCTGACTCTAAAAGTCCATGCATGCTTTTCTTCATGATATTGTGTGGAAATTCTTGTTCCTGGGAATCCAATGCCAATCAGAAAGCAGCAGTCTGATGGTTCTGGTGGTATGAGACTCTCTGTCTAGCCACATTGAGAAGGGTGCAAGGGACATCCATAACTGGTCCCTGTCTTTATTGTTCTTTATTAGAGATCAGTCTATTCAGAATGCTTCAACCCCAATTCAGAATGCTTCAACCCCACTCTAGGTGGGAAGGGACAGCTCAAAATGACTCAGTCAAATGTGCACGTTATTACTAATCAATACAAGCCACCAGCTGTCTGTGATCAAGGTTGGAAGAATGCCAGAAAAGAAAATATAATGGCTGGAGGGGAATGGAAATCATTATATTGAAAATGAACAATTCCGAGACAAAGATGACATACAAGAAACACTGGTTTCAACTCAGCTAAATAAAAATAAAAGTCAACATATATTTATATCTGGTACCTATACTGAACCTCTGAAAGAGAGGAACTCATAGTTACTGATTATTAGGATAATTTTATTAATGAGAAAACATATGGGAATGTTGGGAAAATTTCCGTGGTCACTGTGAGAAAGTTAGTTCTCCCAAAAGAGCCATTGTCTTTCCCTACATTGCAGCCTCTCTTACAGTTGTGTTAGAGCCCTGTGACTAGTCTAGCCAGCAGAATGAGTGGAACTGATTATATCACTTCCTGGATGAGACAGTTAAGAGGTAAAGTGCCCCTTCAGTTCTCTCTTCTCCTCCCACTATGACCTTGGAAGTCACATGTTGAGTTGGTAGCATCACAAAACGAAGGAAGCCTGAATCCCGAGTCACAGCTTTGGGAAGAACCCCCATAAGCACTCATCAGAGTATGCATGAATGATAACACACTTAATGAGTCAAGCCATTGAGATTTTAGGATCTGTCTGTTACTGCAGCAGAGCCTGACCTCTACCAATGAACACAGTCACTGAGATTGTTAGTGTCAACTGAAATTCCAAGGCCAGACCTTTCTGATTCTAGCGCTGATTCATTTAACTATTACACCTGAAGCTAAAGAAGAAACTAGCTAGCTATAACATCGTTTTTAAAATAACTGGATGAAGAGTTACATATTAAAGGGACTAGAGCGCTATTTAATCCTGTAAGTTATCACTATTGTATATAAAGCTACATAGTGATAGAAAACAAGAACTAGCTTCAGGTATGAAAGAAAAATAAATGTAGTTTTTCTATGAAAAAATACCCCCCAAAAGCGTATTTCAGCACTATAGAAAGGAACAAATTTCTATAGGTATTCTACCGTGCAAAGCCAGGCTGGTACGTATCATAAAGTCAGAGTAAAACATGAATATTACAGATTAAAAGTATCAGAATACAAGCTCCATTCTTTGGAAGACCAAGAGTGTACTTGAATCAATTCAAAGATAAAATGATTAGAGGTGGAACTAATAGTGTATAAGTGTGATTTATGTTCACGGAGAGAAACTGGGGAAAAAAAAAAAAAACCTGTTGCAGTAGCTTTTCTACAATATTCCTGAAAGATAATGTAGTAAATTGAATTCTGCCAATCCTCCCTCCACAAGGTTTCCCATCCTAATCCCTGGGACTATGAATATGATGCGCTATAACATCCATGAGTAAGTTATATTATGTGGCAAAAGGGACTTTATAGATATAATTATGGTTGCTAATCAGTTGACCCGAAGATAGGGAAATTATCTTGGTTTATTGGGGTGGGCCTAATCTAATGATATGAGCCGTTTAAAAGCAGAGAGTTTTCTCTGGCTAGCAGCAGGAGTAGCAGCAGCAGAAGTCAGAGATTCAAAGCACGAGAGGAATTCGAGTGCCGACACTCTTCTTTCTTTTTGCCATCATCTTTGCCACATATTCGCTATCACCTGCCCATGCAGTCAGACTACAAATGCCTTACCCTCTATTCCTATACCTAGTTGACATATTCTTAATCAATTAATGATGAAGGGAACGTTAATGGGCCAGAAGAGGTGAAAAGCCCAGAGTGTTGAAGTCAAAAGCAGGTTGTTTCTGTCGAAAGCAGGCTGTGATTACCTCAAAGCTCCTTACCCACTCCCTGGCTCTACGCCATGCCCACACACCTACCCCCACTTTCCTAGAAGTTTCAGGTTTCAAAGAATCTTGAATCTATATCAGAATTCCAGCCAGGGAAAGTCGGGTCTCTGGCAGCCTCACTTGGAATTCTGAAAGGTTATTCCTGTGGATCCTTATCAACATGTGTTGAATGAAGAAATCAAAGAATACAAACACTCTTAGCCATGATGGAAGTTAAGTTTCTTACTGCAGAGCTAAGTTTTATGCATATGAACTGGTTAAATAGGTCTTGAAGATTGGCCTGGGCATGCCGATCACTGGCAATATAGCTTCTAAAGGAAAATGATACTGGGACTGCGACCTAACTTACCGTCTGGGAACACAACTTGGCAGTTGAAACTTCGCCTCAAAGGTTGTACCACCCCATTCGAACAATTTGTTCACATTTTCAAGAGTATAAATGTTATCTCCCCATGTACATTATCTGTGCTTTATGCTTCTTATACACCTACAGAGCACAGCAGCTTTGATTATTCACAGAATGATTCCTAGGACAGCAGTTTCTACAACCATCCCTCCCTACCGGAACATTTCTACTCCAATCCCAGTCTCCAACTCTTCTGCTTTTTCCAGTCACATTCATTACTCACGAAGTGCCTATTAGATGCCTAACACTGGTAGTAAAATGGTAAAGCAACGCCCGTCTTCCCAGCTCTCACACAGCATACAATGTACAGGAAAGTTCAAGTCTTGAAACACACACTCACTCCACCTGTAGCTCCTGAAGCCCAGGCAGTTGACACCTGGCTCCTCTCTTTCCTCTAGTAGCCCCACCCCTCCCGCACAGGCCCCTCCCCTTCTTCCACGATCCTTCCTTCTTCCTCATCTAGCTCCTCCCCTTC
Organism: Delphinapterus leucas; assembly: GCF_059928025.1. Taxonomy (NCBI): domain Eukaryota; kingdom Metazoa; phylum Chordata; class Mammalia; order Artiodactyla; family Monodontidae; genus Delphinapterus; species Delphinapterus leucas. The sequence goes on from NC_143148.1 coordinate 53,737,869, forward strand.
CTCCAGCAGTTCCTACCTTGCCACAAAAGATGCTCCACTTTTTTTTGAATTTTTAAATTTTCTTTTATTTATTTTTTATACAGCAGGTTCTTATTAGTTATCTCCTTTACACATATTAGTGTATATATGTCAATCCCAATTTCCCAATCCCCTTCTTTCAATAGCTATGCCCTCCAGCAAAGCGCCCCCGCTTGCTCCACAAGCCCCACCCCTTCCCCCATTGGCTCCTCCCTCACAGGCCTCCGCCCTTTCAATGGCTCCTCCCACTGCCCCACCCATTCCGCGCCCTCCTCCCCAGGCCCTCTCCGGTCTCATTCCAGTCCGGGCCCACCCTACCTCTCCTTTTTGCCTCCCCGCCTCAGAAGGCAGTTTCCTTCCGAACTGGGCAGGGGGTGTCGCGCTGCAGCCCGTGGAGTGGTCTGGGGACTTGCCACGGAGGCGGGGAAGCGGCCGCCGCCGCTCACACCCTCCTGTGGGGCCGGCGGGGTGCAAGGCCCCCGGGTAGCTTAGTCCCCGCCGGCGGGCTGCAGAGGCAGTTGCCCTGCGTTACGGACGCGCTGGGGGCGGGGCGGTAGGCGGGCCTGCGGGGGATTCGCAGTGGAAGTGACGTATACGCGCCACGCGCAACAAAGCTGAGCGCGGGAGGCGACGCCCACTGACCGCGGTGGGCGCGTGCTCCCGGCAGGCTGTGCGCGACCGCGAACCTTCCACCCGCGCCTGAGGAGCTCACTGCAGCTGAGAGCGCGGGAGGCCGCCTCGCGAGGTACCGTGTAGCCTTAAATGCTGGTCAGGGAAACCCACCGAGGGGTTGGGTGCCCGTCGGACCCTGGAGTTAGAAAGTGAGGGCTTTGGGACCAGCTTCCCCTCAGAGACCCAGGACCTCTCCCTCCGCACTGCTGCCCTTGGCGCGGATAGTTCTGTGATGGGGAGTGGCTAGCAGCGTCCCTGGCCTCTACCCACTAGATGCCAGGCGACCAAAAATGTCCCCAGACTTTGCCCACTGTCCCCCAATCGCCTCTCCCCCATAAGGACTGTGCCAGGGTGGTGCAGGCCAGTAGGTTTTTAAGGCGCCACCCCCTGTCGTGTAGCAGCGCAGCCTGTGAAGTGGGCATTGGCATCTTTTATACAAATGTAGAAAAGTAGCCTCACGTTGCTAAATCAGCTGAGGAACTCGTTGAAGACAGTGAAATGTCACCCCCTGCTCCCCTCCCAGCTTTGGTGCTGGTATTTTCGAGCATCCCAAGGTGCAGCCAGGGGTGGGAACCTGTGCCCGGAGTCAGGCATTCGTGGTAGAACCCAGCTCAGGTCTGGTTCCAAAGCCCTTGTGCTTTCTGGTTTTAAAAGTGTGAATATTTCTGCTGGAGAAAAATATCATAAGCCTTTTATACCCCTGTGATTAAAAGCCATTTGGAGGGACTTCCCTGGCGTTCCAATGTTTAAGACTTTGCCTTCCAATGTAGGGGGTGTGGGTTCGATACCTGGTTGGGGAGCTAAGATCCCACCTACCTCCAGGCCAAAAAACCAAAACATAAAACAGAAGCAATATTGTAACAAATTCAATGAAGACTTTAAAAAGGGTCCCCGTCAAAAAAAATCTAAAAAAAAAAAAAAATAGGGCTTCCCTGGTGGCACAGTGGTTGAGAGTCCGCCGGCCGATGCAGGGGACACGGGTTCCCTCACTGCTGTGGCCTCTCCCGTCGCGGAGCAACAGGCTCCGGACGCGCAGGCTCAGCGGCCATGGCTCACGGGTGCAGCCGCTCCGCGGCATGCCCGGACCGGGGCACGAACCCGCGCCCCTTGCATCGTCAGGCGGACTGCCAACCACTGCGCTACCAGGGAAGCCCCATGAAGTTTCTGTCATTGCAATGTCTCTTAACTTTTTAAACTCCTTTCCACACCAGAAATCACCTAGTAAGCAACAAAAATTTTTTTAATTATCACCTGACAGTTTGGTTAGGAAGAACCTCCTTTAGTTCTGTTGAAAATAGAAAATTTGAAACCACCTGACTAGCAGGATTTGTTAGCCAAGTCATTAAAGCTGTGTTCTCAGTTTCTGGGAAGTATACCTAAAGTCTTAACTAAGATTTACTAAATAACTGTTAAACTTCTTGACTGAAAGCACATTCTCCTAAGTACATGTGGAAGTGGAAGATCTGGCAAATGATTTGCTTCACACTAATTTTGCCTGCATACCCGTTTTAAACGGGCTTCTAATCACTGTTGAAGCTTAGCCGGTAAAAGCCTGATAGCAGGGGTAAGCTGGGACGAAGTTAGAGAATGGCACGGACATATGTACACTACCAAATGGAAAATAGATAGCTAGTGGGAAGCAGCCACATAACACAGGGAGATCAGCTCGGTGCTTTGTGACCACCTAGAGGGGTGGGATAGGGAGGGTGGGAGGGAGACGCAAGAGGGAGGAAATATGGGGATATATGTATACGTACAGCTGATTCACTTTGTTATACAGCAGAAACTAACACACCATTGTAAAGCAATTATACTCCAATAAAGATGTTAAAAAAAAAAAAAAAAAGCCTGATAACATGACCGAGCAGAAACTTAAAGGGATGAGTGTTTGGCTAGTCATGTTTATAAAAAGCCAAAGTAGAGATGGAATCAAGATACAGAAGCTCTAGTAGAAAAAGATCTCAGAGTTGGCAAAGGAGTGTTTTTAAAACACCAAGATGGGGGCAGGAGGTATACAGAAACTACTCTCTGCTCAATTTTGAACCTAAATCTACTCTCTAAAAAAGTGTATTTAAAAGGAAAAAAAAATAAAGACTGATGGGGATAGGTAGTTAATAGTAAAGCCATGTTGCTGAGAAGAAAAAAGAATTTAATCACTGAGAAAGATGCATGATTAGGTCTGAAATAATACAGTGATTGCTGAGAAGTAATGAAGACACAGTTACAGTTAGTGTAATTTTAAAAACTGAAGGTGGGTGGTACTCTGACATTTTAGCAGCCCCAGAAAAGCTGCAGAAATTCAGAAAAATTCAGAAATTGATTTGCTTGAGAGTTGATCTGAAATACCAGCCTCATTTTCATACTAGTATGCCTGTACAGAGAGCCCTCTAGTGGTTTCTTTATTAAAACTTAATGCCCTCAACTTCTTTAAACTATTCAACTATCTGGGAGGTGATAAGAGAAAAAAAATTTTTTGAACACTTCCAGGGTTACCTGTTCCATTTCTTGAATTTTAAATTATTAGAAAGCATTATTTAAAACCTATATTAAGCTCCTCTATTAAGACCAAAACCATTCAAAGGAATATGAGGTCTGAGAAATTGAATTCTCTGTTGATTTAGTCCATTTGGAGGGCCATTCAACACCTCTTATTTTCAGCAGCACTAAAATAGAAACGAAGGTTGAACTGGCTCTGTATTCTAAACAGTGAAAAAGAGCAAGTTGTCATAAAGTTTTGTTCTTTGATCCTCCCCCCGCCTGCCAGATTCCCATTTAAATATATTTTTGGCCGCATTAAGGCATCTTGTGGGATGTTAGTTCCCTGGTAATGAAAGCGCCTAACCACCGGACCGCCAGGGAATTCCCTTAAGTATTATCATAGTAACTTACATTTTGGTAAGGAACTGATGAAGAGTGAGCCAGGAAATGTGAAAATCCTAACCATATCCTCTTATCCTCTCCATCACCTTATCTGTGAAATGGTGGTAGTTATGGATATGCCCTACCTAGCTCTGGCTACTGTGGTAAAGATGAAAGAAGGTAATATATGAGAGTAACTTTAAAACAAGATTTATTTAGATTTAAATGAGCAATTATTACTCATCCCTATTTCCAAAGCAGTCAAATTAATTAACCTGATTAATAACAGACACAGCTCAGCAGTGATATGGCCACTGGCACAGTCCTGGAAAGAATGCATTCTTTCTGCAGAGGAACAGGAAAGACTTGTATGTTATTTACCTACCTACATACTCTATGTTCTTTATTTGCTCTTTATTTACCAGAAGATAGTAGTGTCTACATACTTCCCTTTTCCTCTAGTAACTGGGAAAATGGTAGAAGTTTGTTCTTGCTGTGTGTGTGTATAAGTATATATATCTGTGTGTGTGTATATACTTATGTATGTTCTATCCCCTGCCCCAAATGTCAGCATACTACAGTACTACCATTGGCTTAATTAGAAAGTATGCTATGTTGGCCACTGTGTACACTTCTGTCCCCATTACTTAAGTAGAAACCTTATGTGAATGTGGTTTAACTTTCTTAAGGATGTCATGTGCTATGCTGATCAAAATTTCACCTTTCCTTGTTTTTACTCCTCTCTTCTAATTGGCATGATAGAAAAACAAAGTCAATGATATCTTTTATGTTAAAAATGACCAAAAAATAGTACTTGATGCTATCAGGCAATTAGATCTTTGCTTAAGAAAAGCAAGATTTGTGACTAAAAGGAAACATTTTCTTGGAACCAACCTTTCATCGCTAGGGCTTAAAATTCCTTTTTAAAAAATAACTTTCCGTAAGTTAAAATTAGCATCTTTACAAATACTAGTGGAGTCACTAAATGAAATATTAACAGCAAAACAAAAAACACGATTAAGAAGTTGAATATTTTATTATTAAACTGTTTCTTATTTTCCTGCAAGGCTGTTGCTTCACTGTATAAAAATAGCACCAGCAAACACAGTATATTGCAAAATTAAGAGAGTAATGTTCTTCACTGGACACTATACAACTAACAAACTTTTCTCCACTGTCATTTATTTCCAATGGCAAGTTCATTGAGTATTTTGACCCAAATCCAGGGATGGCTGTAAGCAAGTTACAGTATTATATAAGCTTAAGATAACAATGTTATCCTTGAATTACATAATTTTTATAACTAGTTTTACCACAGATAATTTCAGGAATTCTGAGTATTATAACTGGAGACTAGCCTAAAAATCACAGGCTGTTGTGAAAAAGATGCAGAGCGTTTATGTGAAATCATTAGGAAGTTAAGGGGTATTTTCTTCAGGCAACATTGTTGAAAGTAGTTTCTTTTGCTAAAAGTTGCTTTTTAAAAATCTATCCACCACTAATTTAAGACAACTATACTAGATTAAGTTGTTTCAAACTGGTTTATTTAGGGGTTCCATTTTCACTCCTCAATAGACTTTATGTATTTCTCATATGCTTCTTCACTCATTAGTTCATCTAGCTCTGAAGGGTTACTGAGTGTCATCTTGATCAGCCAACCTGCAACCAAAAAAAAGTATCTTATATTCCAAATCACCTTTTTAAAGAGAAAGTCAAATTCATTCAAAATGTAAATTCTGAGTGCCTCAAAATTAACCTAGTATTCTTTACATAAATCACTCATTATTTGTTCAAAGAGCTTTAAATTTTAGCTGTAAGAATTAAATTAATATTCCTTACATATCATAACTGAAAAGAACCAGAAGAAATTCTACCATAATGGATTAAGAACTTCTAGGCTGTAATAAGCATCAACAACTTTACATACGGATCCAAATACACAAGGCCAGGTATATCTTTAACAAAAGGAACACCAACACTGTAACTACTTAGATTAATGGCATTAGAAAGCTTTAGTAGAGAGAAGAAGTAGGTGACAGGAAACAGAGAACTACAACCTAATGCTAATTTTGCATCTTGTTGGCTGTGTGACCTTAGCAGAGAAATCCTTTGGGGCCTCAATTCATCTACAAAATGGAAAAAATTGTTGCTAGCTTACCTTACTACATTATTATGAAGATGAAGATGTGAGAAAACTGAAAATTAATGTAATAAATGTTATTCTATTACCACCTACATCACACAATGTGATTAGATGCTTTATGACTGAACAGGTAAATACTCTGAAGTGTTTACAATGAGTCTACAACTATGATACTAAGAACCCTATAAAATAAGGCAATGCTTTTATTGACCGAGATTTTAAACATAACCTTATATATTCAGCTAAACTGTTTTCCCTTTTTAAAGCAGAATATCTCTATTTAGTACCAAGAAGGGCAAAAAGAAGTCATCATCAGCTAAAGATTGCTTTAAATTCCAGATTAAATGTTAACTGCAGCAAACAATCCTTAAAAAAATTTCTAGCAACAACTTACCATCTTCATAACAAGATTTGTTGACAAGTCCTGGATTTTCTGCTAGAGCTTCATTAATTTCAGTTACTTCTCCTGATAGAGGAGAATAGAGTTCACTAGCAGCTTTCACACTTTCCAAAGCACCAAATTCCTCTAAATTGAGAAAATTAAAGAAAGTATTAAATGTCAAGTTAGTGACCTCAAAGTACAAAATATGGAGAAGTGATCACCTCTAATACAGTAATGATAGAAAGTCCTAAATATCTTTAATTAAAATAAAACCATAGGTTCTGTCATGCAAGATCTTCATTTATACAGTCTGTAGCCTGACAACATGGCCCCATCCAAAGAGCACAGTGTAACTAGAACACAAGTAGAAAACCACAGTCTGATTTGCTAAAGGGGTCAGAGGATGGAGTGTGGGCCCCCAAGGTGGCTGGAAATTGAGGGTTGAAATTCTAGAAAGAAGGGAGCCATAGTTTAGAGAAAAAGTAGTCAGTATAAAGATCTCAAAATGATCCACAGACCCACATGCTGGAATTAGCAGAGAACCTTAAAAGAGCTACTGTAAGTATGTTCAAAGACCAAAAAACAAAAACAAAAAACTAGTGAGTGAATATATGGGGAAATAACTTGCAAAGAAATTATAATTTTTTAAATGGACATTCTAGAACTGGAAAGCATAATATCTAAAACGTTCACTAGATGGCATTAACAGTAGACCGGATACTGTGCAGAAGGGTCAGTGAACACGAAGATCATCTGAAACTAACCAATCTGAAGAAGAGTTTGAAAAGAAAAAAAAGACTGAAAAATTAACAGAGCCCTGGGATTTCCCTGGTGGTGCAGTGGTTAAGAATCCGCCTGCCGATGCAGGGGACATGGGTTTGAGCCCTGGTCCGGGAAGATCCCACATGCCACGGAGCAACTAAGCCCAAGGGCCACAACTACCGAGCCTGCACTCTAGAGCCCGCGAGCCACAACTACTGAAGCCCGTGCGCCTAGAGCCCGTGCTCTGCAACAACAGAAGCCACCGCAATGAGAAGCCTGCGCACTGCAATGAAGAGTAGCCCCCAGTCGCCACAACTAGAGAAAGCTTGCATGCAGCAACGAAGACCCAACCAGCCAAAAATAAAAATAAATTAATTAATTAAAAAAAAAAGCCCTGCTCACCTACAGGACAAAATCAAGTGATCTGAACTGAATGTGATGAATACAACACACCAAAGTTTGTGGAGGCAGAGCTAAAAAAGTGCTTAGAAGGAAATAAAATCTTTAGGCGTTATTTAAAAAGAACATCTTAAAATCAATGACCTGGCTTCTAAAGACACTAGAAAATGAACAAAAGCAGTCAGTTTATGGAAAGGAGGCAACATTAGAAAGAAGGGATGACACTGGTGATTTTTTTAAAATGACTTTTAGCCTTGAAGAAAGGACACTGATCTGTGCCAGGTGGAGCAGCCAAAATTATGAAAGAAAATCTCAGTCTTACTGGTTTAAAGGACTAGGAGACAAGAGTTTGGGGCCACCATAGCTACTGGAAAGTGAGCTGGGAAATCTCATTAAGGATAGAGATAAAAAGGAGAGCCCCAAATTCTGTCTATAAATTCTGTCCAGGTCTCTGAATGATCCCTGAATCATATGTGCATGGGGCAGACTCCAAGTGTCCTAGATAAGGCTAGAAGAATCAGACTAAGATTTTAGCTGCCACTCACCACAAGGGAGACAGCATTTTACAGTATGGATAAAAAAAAGTCCAGTAAAAAAACCTGAAAACCAACAAAACCACAAGTTTCCAGAAGCTAGAAAAAGGAAATTAAATCTAAATAAGTTGGAGGAAGAAAATAAAGAACAAATGAAATGGAAAATAAGAGAAAATTTAACATAGTAGAAATTTGGTTCTTTCAAAAGATTGATAAATTTGATAGAGCCAGCAGACCGATTGAGAAGAGAAAATTACCACCAATATGAAGGAATGAAAAAGGAGCCCTTACTACAGATCGTATGGGTATAAAAGGATAATAAATGAAAAATATGAGCATCTGTATGCTGAATATAACAACATGAAATGGAAAAATTTCTCAAAACCAATGTAAGATAATATAGAAAATCTGAATATATATTAAAGAAATTTCTATCAAAAACCTTCCTACAAAGAAATCTGGCTCATATTCTACCAGTTAAATCTATCAAACAATTAAAGAAGAAACAACACTAATCTTGCACTTTCTTTCAGAAAAAGAAAAGGGGTAGGAATATTTCTAAACTTATTCTATGAGGTCAATATAACAGATTCCAGAATTTGACAAAGCCATTATAAGATGACCAATATCTCTCATGAACATAATGTACAAATTAGCAAATCAAATCCAGCAGTATGTTTTTAGAGATAATTTTTAACTTTTGTATCATGACTACCAGGAATGCAAGGTTGGTTAAACGTTCAACAATGAATCACCATTCATCACATTAACAAGAAAAACCCTTTGATCATGTCAATAGATGGAGAAAATGAATTTGACAAAAATTCAACATCCACAAATGATAATTCTCAGCAAACTATATATAGAAAGGAACTGCATCATCTGATAATGGGCATCTATGAAAAACTCCACACCTAAATAGCATACCTAAAGATGAAATACTATATCTCTGCAAACCTTGGTATGGGCCAGAGTTGCTCACTTTCTCAGTTCACAATGCCCTTAAGTGTCTCAGTAAGGTTTTGTGGTAATCTCTAGACCAAAACAAATACCTAACACTTCAGTTTATTAAGAGGTCAGGTCCAAACTACTTAGTAAGTTTTTATATCCTAACAATTGAGTAGCGGTTTGAAAAAATTAACACATATAAATTGAACAAAAAAGAATTTTCATTTTTAATTACAATTTACAGATATAAATTATGTGTCTGTTGCATACTGTATTAAGTTCTCCATCAGGGAATCAGGTCACATCTATCACTGCCGTACCTGATGTTCCATGCCAATTGTGCAGTACTTGCTTCAAAGTCACATTACCCAAAGTAATGTAGTAAGATCCAACACTGAAATTGTTACCTCCATTGTTTATTAGTTTGTGCTGTGTCCAACAGATGTTAAAAATTAAAAATACCCCACAGCACCTCATGGCACTGGGGTATATAGTCTGGGAACTATGAAGATAGACAAAAGACTTCTTAGAGAAGACAATGTTCCATACATATATGTGACAAAATATTCATAAAATACATTTCTGAAAAAGGATTTGTATCTAGAATTTAAAATGATGCCTAAAAATCAATGGTAAAAAGATAACCCAAGTAAAAGACTAGAGACTTCACAAAAAAAGATGTGAGTGGCAAAAAGCACATGGCAAGGTGAACAATAATCTGTCCTAGGGAAATGCGAGTTAAAACCACAATGAAATATGCAGCACCTGGAACTCTCTCATACTGCTGGTGAGTGTAAAATGGTATAACCTCTTTGGCAAACACGATGGGACTTTGCAGCATAAAAAAGCAAAATACTGATCACTCAATATGAATGAATCTCGAAATTATGACATCAGACAAATGAAGCCATACATAATACATATTGTCTGATTCCTTTTAAATGAAGTTAAAGAACAGGCAAAACTAATCTGTGGTGACAAAAATCAGAGAAGTGGTTGTATATTGAGAAGAGTTCTGATTGGCAAGGTTTACACAGTGTATAAACACAGTTGTCAAAACTCTTTGGCTTATACAATTAAGATCCATGCATTTTCACTGTATGTAAATTTTGTATCACTTTAAAAAACACCTTTAGCAGAAAGTTTAAAGAAAGCATTCATTAGTTTAAGGGTATTACTCAACATATTTAGTTTAATAGAATTTTTTCTATAATAGAAGCACAAAAAGTAGGTTCATGCTTCTCACTTGCTATAAAGAGATGTTAAGAAATTTCTGATCTGCTTGAGAACAGCAAAGTGCATACACAGTAAATAAAACATGATTAAAGAAAACAGATACTTAAATTCTGTAGGGCTACCTGACATATGTCAAGGAACCCATGAATAATAATATACGTGGTTCCACTGGCTGACATTTATCAAGCACTAATCTTATGCTGGTTATTATGCTAATTTCATTTAATCCTTACAACTACTCTATGAGGTAAGTATTACTATCCCAACTTACAGATGAGACCTACATTAAGTAATCTCTCCCAAATCACACAGCTATGTTGAGAGGCCAGGATTTAAAACCAGATTCTGACTCAGAAGCCCATGTTCTATCCTGATATTCTTTACCGCCTCCAAAGAAAGACAGATTTTATTTTTTAAACTTCAGAGACTTCAGCTATACTATACTATATCAACGTGTGGCGGGGAGGGTGCTAAGAGCCATTTCCCTCGACTTCCTGCCTTCCATTGTAAAGTCTGAAAATGCTCATTATTCTCCTCACCATCATTCCTTACAGTTAGGCATGGCAATACGACCCAGACTTGGCTAAATTGATAAAAGAAAAGGTGATCTGAGAGATTTCTGGTTGAGATATTTGTTCCCGATAAAGAGACAAAGAGAGCCTGTCCTCTTCCTACTTTTGGATACTGTCATTGAGAACATGATGCTTGAAGGTTCTGCTGCCATTCTGTAACCTCTGACATGCTGAGGCAGAAAAAGTACCAGAGAGGTTGTCTCCTTGATAATCTTCACTGAGCCACTGAGTCAATCCTATATCCACCTATTTCCGAGATTGCTTGTATGAGATATAATAAACCCCTGTTGGTTGATCTACTCTTATGTAAGTTTTCTGTTACTTGAGGAAAAAGCACTCTAAATGATCCTGGGTACAAACAAGTTATTATGCAAGATAAAGAAAATTCATGGCATGAATCATGACATACCAAGATGAGAAAAACACTCACCTTGTTTGTTCAATTTTGTCCCAACTTCAGGCAGACTACAGTAAACAACATCTCCCAAAGCTTCCTTTAAAAGACAAAAACAAAGCACCAAACCTCTAAGAAATCAAATTAAACCTAGTAAATAGGAACAAGCCAAACACTGAATCCCTTTAATTCACACAGTACATACTTTACACTTGAGGGGCCAAATTCTTTGGTTTTTCTTATAACCCTTTAAAAATGCAAAATTATTCTTACCTCAGGATCTGCAAGAAAACAGGCCACTAGCTGGATTTCCCAGAGGTGGCAGTGACCCCGTCACAAACCATATGCCCCCTAAAAGATTACTGGCTCGTCTAAGAACACACTTTGTGCTTTTCCACCTCTGCAACTTTACTGAGGCCATTTCCCCTACTGCATCTGCTGACTAATAAGTAGTGATCTCTCCATCAGGTGAGTGGGTTACAACGCCTTGTACTACTCAAGGCATCCGTCACATAATGTTTTGTATGTCATTTTCCATGTAGCTGATTCCCCCTCATACACTCCAGGAGAGGAGGACAATACTTATGCAGTATTTCACAAAGCATGCTGTACTGGGCCTCAGTAGGTACAGATATGCCAATGAAGATACAGTTGTCATGGATTCTCAGTACCTGAGATCGCAACATTTCTGAAGAATACTGTATACTCCCATCAGTTAATATCCCCCGCCCCTTCTCCCCACCCCACCCAGAGATCGTTGAAAATCAGTGATGCATGCTGCTATTTGGCTTCTCAAGTTTTCTTTTACACAATATCTCAATATGGGATCAGTGGCAATAAGGGAATTAGTAGAGACAAACTCTAAATAAAAGGTTTATCTTTGTGTAATCTGTGCCAATCTAGGTGTTCCCTCTTCAAGTCCCCAGATCATGTGTATATCATTGCTATCCACAAAACACTGTCAACACTCCAGCCGTTTTGCTTGCTCTGCTTTTTTCCTTAACTGCCCCAATATGAAACAGACATTTCTCTCTTGAATTTAATTTTTAATTTTAAGTGTTAACCTTTCAATATCTCTAAAAACACTATCCGCTGCCCTAACTGAACTATGTTTTACTTTTTCCATCTATGACTGATGTTCTTCTAAGGGCCTTTAAGGGGCCCAAAATAATACTAAGGGGCAGAATAAACAATTTTTAAAAGGTAAAGCAATCCAGTTTAGGCAAGAGCAGACTGAAATATTGCAAGACAATCCGATACCTGTGCAAAATTGCTGATTCCCACTGTTCCAACACCGTTTTCTGTTGTTACCCATTCATGTTTGTCTGTGAATTTACGACCTAAATAGAAGACCAATAGTTCAGAAAAGCAGTGGCATCACTTCTTAAAAAGCATTTTTTTACATATCAGTGCTGTCAAAGGGCAAGACCTTCCCAGTATTTGTGTTTGACTTATTGGCATTGCCATTCAACAGTATACTGCCCAGGACAAAACAGATCATGTGAGAAGACACATCTCAACATTGGTGTCATTTAGGCAAAGATGGCTTGATGTGAACACCTTTGCATCTTTTGGAGATATGATTACTTGCCCTTCACATTACTCAGTCTAAATCACACACACACACACAAATTTTGGAGCACATTTCAAATATATATTTATCTATTACGGGTCTGTCATACAAAGCAAGTCTGTCCCTCTGAAGAAAGAGTGATGAGCTTTTGGGAGGAACATAAAGACTGCTCATAAATGATTTAACCTAAAAAATTATGTGCCTCTTTAGGTAGAGCTGTGTGGAATCTTAACAGGAATAAAATTGACCTGGAACAATTATAGCTTGTCTAAGTTCTTGATTCCACCTTAAATGAATTCAAGTCTCCCCTTGAGGAAAGTGACTACCATCATTTAAAGAAGCAAACTATACGATCAGAACTCAATAGTCACCTCAGAGCTAAGACATTAAATGGTAGAAAGGCAGCCTCTGCTCGACATTCATTGGACAGGTTAGGCCTTGGCTTTATGAGCTGCTTCTCTTCAAATACACGGATGGCCAAAATACTCAAGGATTCTTGGAAGAAAGACCTACCAAAGTTCGAGTGATGTGAAAAAAATTCCTTACGATTTAATGTCAAAAGTACTTGCTTAAAATAATATATTTTTTAAAAAACTTACCTTCCTAAATATATATCACATTCTGAAGTGAAGCGGTATTTTTCCAAAAATACTACATCGGAAGTTAATAAGAAAATGGCTCGTTAATTTCAATACTGTTTTACAATAAGCATTGCTGGTTCACTCTTACCCCTTACCCAAAAGATAACTGTACTTAAAACAACATTAAACTGCCTTGATTACACAGCTCTGATACACAGCAGAGTGTAAATAAAGAGTATTTCTTTTCCTCCCAGTCATTAAAAAACTTTAATATCATACTCCTCAGTGTAAGAGGTTGCAGAATCTGCCACAAAGTAACTTGCTTTGCTTCATTCCACTTCAAATTACTAAATGCTTCAGGTCAACGTGTGTTTCCCTAAGAAAGTGTGTTTGTACTTAGTGTTCTGACTGCAACCCATTCTCCCCACCGCCTTTTCTTGACTTTCAGATCTCAGTTTAGCAGCTCTGCCTGCCAGATGCCTTATGCAGCCCTCCAAGCCTGGGTTCCTGGGCCGTCCAACCTGCTCCCACAGCACTCTGCACCACTCTCCCACACCGTTCCCCCCACACACTCATAGCACTTAACAGGCTACAGTTTCCCCCAGGCAGTAGACCAAGTACAAAGCAAGCAAGAGCAGGCTTTATCTCATCTGTATTCCCAGTTCAAAACACAGTGCTTGGCACATAGAAAGCACTCAAAAGCTGGAGTGAAGTAATTTTTTTTTTTAAAGTTTAAGAGGATGCTCAGCAAAACATCTAATACATAGTTATTTGGCTACAGGACTCGATTCTCCCTAACATTCTGTCACAACTCTAAAACTGGCAGTTTAAATCTAATATACCTTTTAAAAGTAAGGACTGGACAACCATAAACATATGACTTCTCTGAAATTACTGTCCTGACTTTGGTCTTGCCATCTTACCTAATTGTAAAGATAATCTTAGGAGTAAGAGTGCTCTCACATTCAATTTAGCAACTGAGCAACCACAAGTTTAGAGGAAAAGGCGGCAACATTGCTAAGCTAAATGCACCTAGGTCCACTTGACTTCAAAGGTCATGAAGTCTTTGTACTAGGCCATGCAATTTAAGCAAAAGACGATGATTCGTACAATTCTCCTTTAACCCTTGGCCCAACAGGAAAAAAGGGAACAGGAGATTAGGTAAATAATTACTTTTCCTCTGAGTCTTGAAAAACATGGGTTTTGGCCCCCCCAAAATTAGGTGTGTTGAGTAATTTATGAGAAGTTTGCATTCTCCTCCCTTCAATCACTGAGTCAAATAAAATACATTAACATTTGATCAACTTTCCGCTATTTATTTGAGTCTATACACTAATATTTAATAAGAAGTAACATTTATCAAGTACTTACTATGCATCAAACTATATGTACAGCAGTTAAATTATTTCATTTCATCCAACAAATCTGTAAGGTATGGATTATCATTTCCATTTTTCTGATTAGGGAAACAGACTCAGAGAACTTAAGTGACTACCCAAGATGTCACAGCTCATAAGAGGTGGAGTGAAATTTTGGAACTCGGTCTCTTTAGTATTAAAAACCCAGGTGTTCAACCAGATCATGGGTATTGATATCTTGGGCAATATTTAACTAGATAACAGGAAACTGCAAAAAGCTAGTGATAGTGTAACAATGAATAACCAAAATACATAGGTTTGAAATTCAGTTCTTATCTGAGAAATGCTCTTCCCTTGAAATGCGGCACTAACAGAGCTGAGAGATTATAATGGGTGGGTGGGGTGGGGAGGAGGTAAGCTTCATTATGTTTGACTTTGGACTTAAACCTATCAACTTTTCTAGTCCCAAACAGGTTTCTAAAACAACGAACTTAATGAGAGAACAGCCACCACAGACCTGCGCTCTGTCAGCAAGAAGCCTGAGTTCTCGGAGGTGCAGTTAATGTCTCAGGTATTGGTGCATGAAGTAAAACGGTTTTTCCTCTGCGGTAACGCGTGCTAAAGTAGGACAGATGGCCAAGACATTTACGGGCAGGTCTCCCTGTTCCTTCAAGTCCATGTAACTAAGGCCTCGTTTCAGCCCAACACACATTCACGACTCGATACAGACTTCAGTAGAACGTCTTCTGTGGAGTCCAGTAGAGTTTATCTCACTGCTTTAGGAAATAGCTGTCTCCAAAGTTGTGCCAGCTTTAGCTGGTAAAAATCTAGACCCAGTGCTTTAAATTTCAATAAATGCTCTTGCTTTACTTTTACTTCAGAATTCAGTGACGATCCGTGTAGCAAAGTAAAGCCTATTATTTGTCTTCACTCTTAGGGTCCACGATGCTCACAAATGCTAGAAATCTAAGGTCAGGAAGGAGCTCGGCGACGCTCGCCCGGGTCTCCAGCAGCGAGCGGCCGACGCTCCTGCCGGAAGCAGCCGGGACACGGCGGCCGCGCGTGTTCTCCAGGCCTCCCCGCCCTCCTCCCCCCCTCCTCCCAACCCGCAGGACAAAGACTGCGGGGTCGTTTAAGTCACTCAGGGAGTAGCGGCCTCGCGACACGGGATCCCAACAACAATAAGCGTGTGCAGGGGTCGCCTCCCTTGACCGGGGCGACCAGCGGCGGGGACCCGAGGTGAGGATCGAGGCCCCAGCCCCTTACCCCGAGTCAGCTTGGCTCGCCCCACGTGCCCGCCCGCACTTACCCGACAGCAGAACGGGACCGGTGCGCAGCGCCCGGACGGCGCCCGCCCGCAGTCCCCAAGGCCGCGGCGGGCAGGGCGCGTTGGGCGCAGAGATGGCGCGCAGGCTGCAGACCGCGGCCCGCACGCTCCGCGCCACTCGCAGCGCCATGTTCGCAGGGGTGCAGAGGGTCTCCGCGCAGCATCTAGAGCACCCCCGGCTGGAGGGGGCGGGGCGGGGAGGGGGCGGGGCGGGGAGGGGGCGGCCCCGGGCCGGAGCGAGCCGGAGCGAGCTGGCTGGACCGGCGCGCAGGGGCGGGGCCCCGGGAGGGGCGGGGCCTGATGGGGTGGCAGGCGGGAGGGGCGTGACACTCGGAACGCCCTGTGGCCCGGAAGGGGCTGCGGCGAGGGGCGGGGACTAGTACGGGGGCGGGCCGGGCCGGGCCGGCCGTCAGGGGCGGGGCCTCCCGGGAGGCGTGGAACCACGCCTTCCGGCATTGCTTCTGGGCGAGTGAATGCGCTGGGTCAGGCCTTCTTGCCTCCGCGACCCAGCCAGGCGGTGAAATGGGCTCCAGTCAGGGGTGGTACTGCTGGGCCAGCGCATTCCAGTGCCCTTGGGCCCTGGGGAAGGCAGGGTGCTCCCAGTTCTGTTAAAAGATTAGTTCCCACCCTTCTACGAGGATCAGGGTCACCCAGAGCAGGATTCATAGTAGGTCCAAACAATCATGCCAGCCAAAGATGGTTATTGGGCATTGGCCAAAGACTCGGTGACACAAATGCAGTTTCTCTTTGACTTTTTGAAATATTGAAAACAGTCTAGGAACCCACTTTATTACTTTACAGATCCCAAAAGGCCCACGGTCCCCAAAGAGGGGACAGACAGAATCATGAAACTCAGAGGGGCAAGGACTTGTTGAAGGGGTAGGAGTGGCTTCTTGGTGGCGTCTGGACTGCAGGAGCAATCAAATGGCAGAGAGTTGAGACCCAGCATGATCAGTTCCTTACTTAAGCAGGAGACATGTCCCACCCAATCCAAGGAGACAAAATAATTAGGTTTGAGGAAAGATCTCACCTTTAACATGGATTTTATGGAGTGGGCATTAATCAGCAAAGAAACGGGGGAGTGAAAAACACTTCAGTCTCTACACCTTCAGTATTACAGGATGAGTACCTTGAAGCGTGTGTGTGTGTGTGTGTGTGTGTGAGTGTTTGTGTTTGGGCGACCCAAATGTTGCAGTGAGATTCTGCCTCATTTATAAAATTGGGGATGTGGGCACATGTGTGTGGTGGCTTGCAAGGGCTGCTGTGCTCCGTTTTCCTCTTGAGTAAATCATAGCCACTTATTGAGCCCTTGTTATGTGCTGGGGCTGTGCAGATATTATCTTTGTAATCTTCTCCAAACCCCTTCTGGTAGGTATTATACTCATTTTGTAGATGAAGAGCTGGAGACTCAGAAAGTTTAACTAACTTTCCCAGGAGTGGGATGAGGAAGGCATTTTATGACTTAAGCAGTTACTAGGTGGCAGTAGCAGAACTTGCCCTCTAGTCTGATTCACAATCAACTGCTCTTAAGCTCTGTTCTACTTGCCGCTGTTTGGGATGCTGACTGGCTCACAGTGGTCTACTGTAAACTCCAGATCTTGTCTGGTTTCCATAATGTCAGTGTTCTGTTTTTATTGTTTTGTTACAAGCCACTGCAGCATAATGCAAGCCATGCCCTAAAATATTTATTCCTAGCTTCACTAACTCATTTGGTATGAAGAACAAGGTCACATATCAATGTGTGGGCTATGTCGTGGGCCCTTATGCCAAAGCAATAGGAAGTGTGTCTTTTTTTTTTTAATGTAACAAGCATTGTGGATTAAAAAAAATTTTTTTTCCGTCTGATTATCTTTGTAACATCCATGGCTTGGAATGTGAAAGGTCATCTCATTGCACAGTTGGTACAGGCACCTGAAAACGCAGGTGGTCATTTCTTTTAGGTGTCTCAGGGGGGCCTTCTCATCTCTTTGAGCAGATATATTTTTCTCTCTCACAACAAGAAATTTCCAATTTGATATTTATAGTCAACAGAGAAGTGGAGATTGGATGGGAAAGATGGGAAAGAGAAATGAAGAATTTATAACTTCTCTAGATCTTAGAACTTTTCCTACTTAAACTAACGGACTTTATGTGTCTGGGTAGATTTCTGTACCAGACTTTCGGGAGACATGTGTGTACTTGGTATGAATTATTTGATGCTTATCTGCTTATATAGCTCATGTTCATACCTGACACAATAAAGAATGGATGATGGGCTTTGGGGTGGATAGAAGATAAATCCCCAAGGTCTTATGTGTATTGCCACATTATGTGTCTCTCTGTTTATAAAGGATTCTGGCTTTTGATTGTCATGGTAGTTAGGTGGGATCCTGGTTCAGCCATCATAAAAGGATATTTAAGCTCTCATCCAGATACAAGGCTGGCAGTAGTTCAGCTTCACCGTTAAACTAGCTGTTTAATGACCTCATCAAGTGTGCATGTTCCTCTCATCTTTCTGCTCTGCCATCTTCATATTGTTCCCCATGGTCTCAAGGTAGCTGTCAGAGTTCCAGCAGTCTTAGACCAGACAATGTCCAGCACTAGAGCCCATCTCTTTTTTTTTTTTGCGGTACGCGGACCTCTCACTGTTGTGGTCTCTCCCGTTGCGGAGCACAGGCTCCGGACGTGCAGCCTCAGCGGCCATGGCTCATGGGCCCAGCCGCTCTGTGGCATGTGGGATCTTCCCGGACCAGGGCACAAACCCGTGTCCCCTGCATTGGCAGGCGGACTCTCAACCACTGCACCACCAGGGAAGCCCTGTCAAGGACTATTGCTAAGACAAATCAAGATTTACTTTGAGGTGGCCACAGGGTCACCTTACCATGAGTCATGTGGGGTAGGGGTAGGGGCTACCTGAACAAATTGGGATTCTGATAGCAAGGAGGAAAGCATGGAATGGATTTGGGGCAGGCTACCTAGAGTACCTGCTACAATGGGTGTGTTAGGAGGAGAGACAAGACAGGGTGAATTGGAGAGGACTTGTGAGGTGCTTCTCCTGCATAGGAGAGGGGAAATGTGCACTTATCCACACAGTCACCTGGAAGACTTTTATTATCTAGGTCTGTGGTTCTCAGAATTTAAAGCATGTTTATCAAGTCTGACTGCACATTGGAATCATCTGGGGGGGCTTAAAAAATATTGATGCCTGAGACCCATAGATTCTGATCAATTGGGATGAAGTCTGAGGTTTCTAGCGTGTAGCCAATATTGAGAACCACTGGTGTAGATCAACGATTCCCAAAGTATTGCCTAAGGAACACTAGCCCTGACTGAAGTGCTTCAATACCAGAAGCCATGGTCATAGGGGTTTGGGAATCATTACACACTTTATTGCTCACATTCATCTCATCCCAGAAGACTCACAGTGCACATTTAGCATATTAAAAGCTCTAACAATTCCCATGCTAAAGCACTTGTGTATCCAGTGTTTCCCACGTTTGATCTAGAAACATTTGGGGGAGGATGACACCTGTCATGAGTTGAATTGTGGCCCCTAAAGAGGTAGGTTGAAGTCCCAGACCCCATACTGGGAAGAAGGCCATGTGGCAACAGAGGCAGAGGTTAGAATGATG
The DNA here is from genome assembly GCF_059928025.1 of Delphinapterus leucas. Classification (NCBI taxonomy): domain Eukaryota; kingdom Metazoa; phylum Chordata; class Mammalia; order Artiodactyla; family Monodontidae; genus Delphinapterus; species Delphinapterus leucas. Next base: position 53,757,237 of record NC_143148.1, read on the forward strand.
CATCTACAAGCCAAGGAACGCCAAGGATTGCTGGCATACGCTAGAAGCTAAAAGAGAGCCTTCCAAAGGAACACGGCCCTGTTGACACCTTGATTTTGGACTTCTATCCTCCAGAACTGTGGAGCAATAAATTTCTGTTGTTTTAAGCTAGCCGGTTTGTGGTACTTTGTTCTGGCAGCCCTAGCAAACTAATATGACACCCATTAGCATCTCCTGGACACAGTTTAGGAAACCCTGAACTAGAATCATTCAAAGGCAACTCCTGACTGACCAAGAAGATGAAATAATTAGTCTGTAGAGGGGATTTCCCACCCACCCCCCTCCCCGAACTCCAGACAATATTTGTTATATTTCTAGTTGAAAATATATTTGAACAAACAGTCTATGATAGTGGTAGCAACTGTATGGAGGTATGTATGTATTTTTCCTTTTTTTTTTTTTTTGCTTGCCAGGTTTGGTAACTCTTCTATGGACACAGAAAAATATTGACCTGGAGAGATTATAGAATCACTGGTAAGTGTAGGCCTAAGATGCTGGCCCTCCCCTACTCTACAGATGATTGTGCCTGGACCAACAGCTTAAATTTGGGGCACAGCTGATACAGGTTGAGGGGCCCAGGCCTCTGACAGCAACTCAGGCTGCTCACCGCTGCTTCCAGGCTCCTGTCTTTTACATTTAATGCCCAGGAAACTGAGTATCTTCATCAATAGCAAATTGACGATCTCTCCTTCCTCCGACAGCTGCAGAGGGAGAAAGAACCATGCAACTTAGGTAGGTCCATTCTCTTTGAGGGCTTTTCTTTCTAAGGGGAAACCATGGTTTTATCGTCCAATTTGGTCCCTGCCAAAGTCACTTCACTGTTTAGTGTTGCTTTTGTGTTGGAATTGACCTCCTTCTGGGAATCCCAAGGGTGTTCACTCCTGCCTTTATCCCCACAGGGTTCCTTCTTTATCCCCAGGGGAGCGGTTCCTTCTTCCCCTCCATTGAGAATGACGAGATGCCCTCCACCCACCCCACCCACCCCCACAAAGGCTATTAGGAATTTGTGTACAAAGACCCTCATTGCTGCTGGGAATGTGAAATGGAAAACAGTTTGGTGGTTTCTCAAAATTTAAACCAAAGTAACCATATGAACATCTTGAAATAAATTTCTGGGCCCAAGATGGAGCTGCTCCTGTGCAGGGTGCCATGTCAGCAAACTGAAACTTGGATAACTTTTGTGTCTCTGTAAAGGCTCCCCTTGACCAGAAAGGCAGTATATCCAGTCAGCTAATCCCCAAACACCAGGCAAATTCCAGGCTCTATACTTATTTCCTCTTCCTTCTCATCCCAAACAAGGTTGACTCTGTGGCCCTGGCCAATCAGATACTTTCTATTTTCCGCTTCCTTGTTCATTATTCTTTACCCTGCAAAAGCTTCCTGCTTTCCACTCCATTTTACGGGTCTCTGAATGGAGACAGTCCACTTCATGAAAAGTTAAAGTTTTTTTGTCATCACCTAAATTGTTTTCTTTAGTCGTTTTTCCAGTGGGTTCTCAATCTTGGCTGTATATGCAAACCACATGGGAGATTTCAAGATACCAGTGCTTGGATCCTTCTCCTAGGAATTCTGTTTTTATTGGTCTCAGGTGTAGTGGCAGGCATTGCCAAAAGCCCCCAGGTGTTTCTAATGTACAGTCAGGGCTGGGAATCACTGATGTAATGAACAGAGTCCCACGAATCAGGAGACGTGATTCTAGTCTGCCCTTCATTTGCCATGATCTTGGGGAATTAATTTCCTCCTTCTGGGCCTCAGTTTCCCATCCCATGTGCAAAGGTCCCCTGGCCATCAGAGCAGAGGTTCTGAAAATGCAGTCCCCAGAGTGGTAGCATCACATCATCTGGAAACTTGTTAGAATTGCAGATTCTCAAGCTCCACCCCAGATCTCCCCAGTCAGAAACTCTGGGGGTGGGACCTGGGAATTTGTGTTTTGATGAGACCTCCAAGGGATTATGATTGGCGGTTTTTTGGTTTGTTTTAAACATTATATCTATCTGTCTGTCTATCTATCTATAAGTATAGTTGATTTACAATGTCAGTTTCAGGTGTACAGCATAGTGATTCAGTACCTTTATAGGTTTTACTCCATTAAAAGTTATTCCAGAGACTTACCTGGTGGTCCAGTGGTTAAGAATCCACCTGCCAATGCAGAGGACGTGGGTTTGCCCCCTGGTCAGGGGACTAAGATCCCACATGCCGCGGGGCAACTAAGCCCACACTCCGCAACTACTGAGCCTGTGTGCCACAACTAGAGAAGCCTGCACACCACAACGAAAAAGATCCCGCATACCACAACGAAGATCCCGCGTGCCACAACTAAGACCCGGTGCAGCCTAATTAATTAATTAAAAGTTATTACAGAATAAGGGCTATAATTCACTTGGGAATTATATTATATATATATATATATATATATATGTATGTATATATATATATATATATATATATATATATATATCCTTGTTGCGTGCCTATTTTATTTTTTATTTTTTTGGCCATACTGCACAGCATGTAGCATCTTAGTTCCCCGACCAGGGATCGAGCCCATGCCCCCTGCAGTGGAAGCACAGAGTCTTAACCACTGGACCACCAGGGAAGTCCCAATTGTATACATAGTACTTCGTATGTGATGCATTTTAAAGTTTGAGGACCATGGTGTTAGAGCAGCCACATAGAGCATCAGGGGCTTAGGCAGGCAGCAGCTGCAACTGTTACAGTCCCTCTTGGGCTGGCAGTTCACAAGACCAGTTCCTGGAGATCTGCTCACGGGTGCCGTGGAAAGAGCACATGCCAGAGGGACCTGGGTTCAAATCTTGCCTGCCTTGTGGGAAAGCTGATAATGTCTTCAGGCCTCATCTGCAATAGTGTTAACACCAGCGCCTCAGGATCACTGTGAAGAGGAAATAGAAGTGTGTGTGTGTGTGTGTGTGTGCGTGTGTGTGTGCACATGTAGTAATAATAGCTGTTATTACTTAGAGCAGTAATGATGGGCCTGTTTTAAAACATGCCCTGTCCCTGGTGGGTCTGCGTCCTGCTTTGATACATAGAAGCAGAGAGAGAGTATCAGTTGTTCAGAGTGGCAGGAAAACACCTATTATGTGGAAATAAGCTATTCCTGGCCTGTCCTTAATCCCAGGGGACCCCTGCCAGGTGTCCTCCTTTGGGGCTTGCTCCCTGTGTTCCTTGGTGCTGTAATAGTGCCATGGAGGAGATGGAGGTTCACATGGGTTCACTAACTCACCTGCGACTACACAGCTAACAGGAGCAGTGCCACGGTTTCAAACCTAGGGCTCTCTGACTCTGGAGCGTGCTGGGAGACACAGTGTGTGTGGGCCCTGAGTGTCCTTGCACATTCGTGCTGAGTATTCCAGGAATGCAAGGCTCTGGCGGGGCTTTACCCAGGCATCGTCTCAGGGCTGAGTTTGCAGTGAGCAACCTCAAGGGATGAGGTGACACCCTCCTTCAGACAAAGAGCAGGCTTGCTTCTGCCACTGTAGAAACAGTGAATGCTCCAAGCTCAGTGTTCCTCCTTGGTACTGTAACTCACTGCGTGGGCAAGCATCTGTCGTGGCCCTTCCTAGGGAACTGACTTCAAACACCATGAAGCTCTGCTACCGCTTTTGCTGTGAGTAATGAAATCCTTTGTCTCTGACCTAGGAGTCTTGTGTCTTCTGCCAGCATCCATGAAACAGGCTAGTGTGTTAGCTTATGAGTAGGGTAAGACCTCAGACCCTGCATAATTCTTGGTTAAGGTTAAGAGCCTTCACCACTTCCTACTTGCCTGGTGGCGGACACTTTACGTCGTACTAAGTTTCCCATCCCTGTATTGGCTCTAGTAGAGGCCACCAGGCTTGGTGCACCAGGCTGAGAATGCTGGAAGCAGGATTTCCCTTCGAACTCTGAGATTGCACAGTTTCCAGGGGCCTGAAAATATGACCTGAATGCCTCTGAATCCCCCAGCCCCTCCCCACAATGATACAATGAGCTTGGCTCAGCCCTGTTTTGAAAGCTGCACCCTCCAATCAGACCTGCACTTGAGCAAATGTCTTTCCTCTGCTGCATGTGAATCCAGTGAGCCTTACCTTGACGCACTTTGGCGATCAGTCCCCAAGGGGACCACGTAACCTCCTCCCTGGTACACAGTGAGTTAGCCCCAGATGGGATACCCTCGACGCTGGCTCTGGCTCTGGTACTGCCAAGCCTGGGAAAAGTCATTGCTGTTATTGAGGACAGAGGCATTCCAGCCTTCCCCATAGTCTGACAGGTCTTCAACATCCAGGGAATATGGCACACGGCATCCATCAAGAGAAGCCTGCAGGGCTTCCCTGTTGGCGCAGTGGTTGAGAGTCCGCCTGCCGACGCAGGGGACACGGTTTCGTGCCCCAGTCCGGGAAGATCCCACGTGCCGCGGAGCGGCTGGGCCCGTGAGCCATGGCCGCTGGGCCTGCGCGTCCGGAGCCTGTGATCTGCAACGGGAGAGGCCACAACAGTGACAGGCCCGCGTACCGAAAAAAAAAAAACAAAAAAAAAGAGAAGCCTGCAGCTGCAGGGCAAGAGTGCAAGAGCTTTCCTGGACCCTCACTTGGCAAATCTGGGCACTGCCCACCAGCTTGGGGTTCCCATCAGTGATAAAGCCTGGAGATGAGAAACAAGTGGATAAATCTAGCCATCAACATCATCTTAACACATCCCAAGCTTTCTGGCCTGGATGCTAACGTGAATTTCAGTGTGCCCGTTGTAGAATTAGCCAAGAGAGGTTCATGGCCAACCACAGACTACATTCAACCATTCATCACCATCTCCCCACCTTGGACCTGGTCTACTTCTTGCATAACTTCTCTTGGGGAATGGCAACTCCTACCCAGTCATCAACTTGGAGACCATTTATGTCCTTTCGCTCGATGCCCACATCCTAAGGGTCAACGAGGCCCACCAATAGTACCTTTTCAATGTTGTCTGCACCCACCCCGTCTCTCCATCACCTCTGCCCCCATCCCTACATCAGTCGCATCATTTTTGCCCAGCATCCTAACTTACCTACTCTCAACTCCAACTTCCAATGCAGCTTCTACCACAGATTTGATTATGTTACTGCCTCACCGAGAAGCTGTCAGTGGCTCCTCACTCCCTTAAGCACAAACTATGAGCTTCCAGAGCCTTCATGATCTGGCCCCTGTTCGTCTCTCCTGCTCTGCTTTTCGTGGGTCCTCAACTCCTACTGTACACTGAAGTCGCACTCCACGCTCTGTAGTTCCAGGAAGTATAGTGCCTCGGTGTTTCAGGCTTGCCTTTTCTCATGTTGTCCCTTCTGCCTGGCACACCATTTCTGCCTGGCCAATTCCTGCTCAGTTATCTAAGAAGGAGTTTCTCCACTCTGCATCCAGGGAGGGCTAGGGACCCTCAGAGGGTCTCTCCTTCAAAGCATATGGCTCTGTGGTTATTGGTTCTCTGTAAGGCTGAAGTTGACAGTGACCCACAGCTGTTCCCAGAAGGGAGCTGACCCATGTCCTGGGGTGGGTGGACGGTACCTGGGTGATGACTGTCCAGGTTGCTCACGAGAGTGGTGTTGGCCCACGTGAATAAGTCCTGAAAGTCCAGCACGGCTGAAAAGCCTCGGGTGAAGCTGTGCCCAAGGTGTCTGTTGAAGTGGTAGGCGCTGGGGTCCCCCTGCCCGTAGGCCACCAGGAGCAGCATCCACAGGGAGCCCAGGTGTGCTGGGAAGGGAGGCACAGCCCCTGGTCAGGCAGAGGCCCCAGCTCCTACCAAGTCCAGGGCAGGAACTGGAAAGGCACATGGCTCAGAACAGTTGAGGTCTTGTAGACCAGCCCCTCGCCCCTCTGGTGCCAAAGGAATCAGTCCTTATAAGGACAGCAGAAAGTAGTAAAGTTCACAGGCCATGAGCCTCCTGCCTGGGTTCAAATCCCAGCTCTGCCACTTCCTATCCATGTGCCCTTCACAAGTGACTTAACCCCTCTGTGCCTCACTCTCCTCATCTGTGAAATGGGGATAATTCTGTCACACAGGGTTGTGATGAGGGAGTCAACAAATTAATATTTATAAAGCACTTAAAATAGTGCCTGAACGGATTTCGGGCTGTATGAATGTTTCTTAAATAGAATTTTTTTAAAATGGGGCTCTGGGGAGTTCCCTGGCGGTCCAGTGGTTAGGTCTCGGAGCGTCCACTGCAGGAGGCAGGGGTTCAATCCCTGGTCGGAGAACTAAGGTCCCACATGCTGCATGGTGTGGCCAAAAAAAAAAAAAAAAAAAAAAAAAATGAGGCTCTGCCATGTTGCAGTGCTGAGGATAGAGCAATAAAGATGACAGACGTGTTCCCTGCCCTCATGGAGCACACCTGTAGACAGGTGAGTGTGACCTAAGGGCCCATTAGGTACAAAGATTTAGTTTAGGAGGCCCAACATCAGAATCATGTTGGGGGATGCAGAACGTTACTGAACCAGAATCTCTGGGCCCAGGGCCTGGGAATCTGCATTCTGGCACCCCCGCTCCAAGATGACTTGTTGGGGTTCTGCCCACATCTGTCTTGTTTTTCATTCTGTACGTGCAGCTCCTACGCAAGCTCCGCCACTCTGTGGTTTGGCCACATGGGCTCCCCGTGGGAGGGCAGGCCAGGGCTGCGGCAGGGTCAGCGCCCTCCTCGGAAGCAGCCCTCACCAGTGACCTGGTGGGTGGCAACTAGGGGGTATGTACTACGCTCGCCCCTCCCGAGGTCTCAGCAGGACTGAGCCCCAGTTGCCCACATGGAACCCACTCACCAACCGCCTTCCATCGGCTTCTGTCTCTGTCCTGCACTTTTTCCTACCAGTGCTTCTCAGGATCGCCTCCCAAACCAACTACTTATGCACAGATCTGCCTGTGGGGGAACCCAGACTAAGACACACAGTGAGGTTTGAAAGCGTCTGGTCAGCGGGCCAGAGGAGCCTCTCTGACGACACAGCCTTTGGGCTGAGAATTGAAGAATAAAAGGAATTAACCAGAGGAAAAGGCAGGGAGGAGGGTGCGCACATTCCAGGCAGACTAGATGCCAGAGGGCCTGGGTCAGGAGCTGCGGGACGGCAGTGTCACTGGAGCTGAGGGCACAAGGGGCCGAGAGGGGTGACCTGGGTGGGTGGAGCACAGCAGGGAGTTTGGACGTTATCTAGGGGCCTGGAAGAGCCACGGAAGGATTTTAAGTTTAGGGGAGAAGCTGGGGAGGGTAGATATCTGGGGCGATGGGCCCAGAAGCAGTGTGGGCCTGTCAGAGATTGTACCACATCTGCTCAAATCTATGTTGAGAACCAGCGAGTGGGAAGGTTGCTTGTAAGTAATCTTGGCTGCCTACCCAAGATTTCTCTGATTAAGGCAAGTGCTTTCTGTTCCTTGAGGTGGGTGGTTTTCATCTTCTCAACGTCAGAGGCCAGAGGCTTCTCGTAGATGTCCCTTCTGCTGTTTCTTCATGCTTGGAACAAGGCAGAGGGGTCTGTGAAAGCACGGGCACAAGGACAGTCCCCCAAATGGGCAGTGGAACCAGCTTGTACGTTTGCAACCAAGAGACTCCCCTCACCAGGTACAACGGGATCCACTGTTCCTCCTCCTTGGGAGCCATTTCCCAATGCTACCCTCCATGCCTCTGCCCATGCCATCCCAGTGCTCAGAATTCTGTCCCTTCTTCTCCCGCTGGAGAATTCTCCTCATACTGAAAGCACAGATGCCTTCCTCACCTGAAGTCTTACTGATTCCTGGATGCTGTCTTTCTGTGTTCCTGAACTCTAAGATGGATCCCAGTGCTTCCAAAACTTGGAAGGATGGAAGGATGAAGGTTACTAATATCTCAAAGTCCTGTTATATGTCATTCCAAGTATCTTCTTTTTCAAACCACCTTATTGACCTATAATTTTCATAATTTCACCCGTTGGAAGCGTGCAATTCAGTGATTTTAGTAAATTTGTAGAGTTGTGCCGCCATCACCACAACCTAGTTTTAGAACATTTCTGTCACCCCCAAAGGTTTCCTCATGTCCCTAAAATTGGTCTCTACTCCCACTCTATCCCCACCCTTAGCCCCATTAATTTTCTTTCTGTCTTCATAGATTGTTTTTTCTGGACTTTTCATATAAATGGAATCATATGTACATAGTTTCTTGTATCTGGCATCTTTCACTTAGCACGATGGTTTGGTGTTTGTCCGTGTTGTGTATATTAGTAGTTCGTTTCTTTTTCTTGCCCTTTCTTTTTTTTTTTTTTCTCCCGCACCACGTGGCTTGCAGGACCTTAGTTCCCTGACCAGGGATCAGACCTGGGCCCCCTGCAGTGGAAGCGCAGAGTCCTAACCAATGGACGGCCAGGGAATTCCCTGTAGTTAGTTTCTTTTTATTGTTGAGTAATATTCCATTGTACGGACATACTACCTTTTGCTTATCCATTCACCTGTTGATGGACATTTGGATTACTCCTAGTTTGGTCTATTAAGAATAATGTTGCTATGAATGTGTTGTGTGGACATATATTTTCATTTCTCCTGGGTAGATTCCTAGGAGTGGCTAAATATCTTTTGACTGTTACAAATGTATCTTTTGACTGTTACAAATGAAGCTTCTGTGAACATTTGTGTACAAGTTCCTATATGAAAATAATTCTTCATTTCTCTGGGATAAATGCCCAAGGGTGTAATTTCTGGGGTGTATAGTAAGCCCATATTTAGTTTTGAAAGGAACTGCCAAACTTTTCCAGAATGGCTTTCCCACCAGCAACGTATGAATGCTCCAGTTTCTCTGCATCCTTGTCAGCATTTGGTGTTATCACTCTTTTTAGCCAGTCTGATAGGGGTATATTGACCCATCTACCCTTTGGATCCATGCCCCTCTGTCCACCCCCACTGCTAATGCATGCCACCTCTAGTCTGGACCATTTCAGTAGTCTTCCTACTGGCCTCTGCACTTCTACTTTTGACCCAATACCTCTGGTCTCCAAGAGCAGTCACAAAATCACAAGTCCGATCATGCTGCTCTCCTATTTCAAACACTCCAAAACCCCGGCATGGCCCCAGGCCCTACAGGGCCCTGTATGACCTGCTCCCCATCCACCTCTCTGCCCTCATCTTGAAGCATTTCTTCCATGCACACACAGCTCCCCATGCTCTGGCCACCCTGTCAGTAATTGCTATAAAATGACAAGCTCTTGTCCCACCTCAGGGCCTTTGCCCATGCCCAGTGTTCAGACCCTCCCTCTCCCATCCTCTAGGAGCCACCCTCTTATTCTACCCCCTCATTCTCTCTTACAAGTCATTTTGTGCATTTACTTGTGTAATGTGTCTTCCCAGATGGGCTGTTCATTCCAAGAGCAGCAACCTGTTCCATCCAGTCAGTGTTGTGTTGCCAGGGCTGAGGCTGAGAGTAGGGATTGACTTCAAATGGGCAAGAGGGAACTTTTGGGGGTAAGTTCCAAAAAGCTGTTCTAAATCTGAATTGTGGTGATAGTTGCACGACTCTATAAATTTACTAAAATCAGTAATTATACACTTAGAGTGACTGGATTTTATGTAAGTCATGTTCCGAAGCCATTGTACTGCCTGGCACACAGAAAGTACTCCCTGGATAATTGCCAAAGGAATTACTGAATGAATATTTGATTGGTCAGGAGGCTGTCGTCTCTTTGGAGAAAAATTACTCTTTTGACTTGGGAAGATGGTTTTAATGGACTTTTTGGATCTACAAAGCCAAATCCCTATTGTAGGGCAGAAGAATACAGTCCCATGAGGAGGTCACCACACTGCATGATGATGTAGGGATGTGGGCTTTCGTTTGTTCCCGTTTTACTTTCCCTGAAAGTCAAAATCTCTGTATAGACTATTAGAGTGTTGAATCTGTTCTGTTTGCTTGTTTGTTTTTTGTAATTCTCTTATTGGAGACACCCTCAGGAGTTTTGGCTGGGAAGTGAGAAATCAGGTTGGGGGGAAGAGGGCTGGTCGTGGGCTCCTCTGACCAGTCAGCATGGCTGTGTTCCACTAAAACTCTTTACAAAAACAGGCGCTGGGCTAGATTTGGCCCCCTGGCTGTTGTTTGCAGACCTTTGTCTTAGAACCCTAATTATAGCTCCCTCACACCCCTCACGCACACAAGCTTGTTGTGTTTTGGTTGTCTGATGACCTGAGCCCTGGGGAAGAAAGCTGCTTGCTTGGGATTACACAGAGGATGAAGGCCCTTGAAGAGCGTGGACCCCATGGTGCCTCTTCATGCTTAGGTGTCAGAGAGAAGGGCTCGGATAGGGGAGGAACAGGTTGCCCAAGAGACAGAGGAAGAGTCGCTTGTCCCTGGATGGATTGGGGGTGCTTCAATAGTCAGGGTGAAGGCTGATGGGGAGCGAAGGTCTGAGGCCGGGACCACCCAGTGTCTGGGCTCCACGGGGCTTTCTCAGCCTTGTCAGGTTCCAGAGCCCTGCCTGCACCTGGGCACCATTACCTGGGCCAGAGACACGTCCTGGGAGGGGGGCCACAGGCTCCTCCTCGTCCTCCACTGTCTTCAACACCAGCGCAAAGAAAGCAGCGAACCCCAGCACCTGGAAGGCACCCACTGTGAACCCCAAGCCTGTGTTGGAAACTCCCTGTCAATTCCTGGTCTGAGCTTGGGTAGAACGGGAGCCACACTTGTGTCCTGGGCAGGAGCCATGCTCTGGGGAAGCCATCCTCTGCAGAGAGGGGACGTGGTCATAAAGGGGCAGGGGCAGGGCTTGCGTGCCTGGCCACCAACCAGGCAGAGACCAGCAAATCCTTGAGCTCACGCTGCTTCCGGCATTCTCCTGCCCTCCCACCTGCTGGCCTTTCTCCTACCCCTCAGCCTGGTGACTCACTAGCATAGCTGCTTACACCTGCCTCCTCCCTCCTTCCCTCCCTCCCTTTCTTTCCGTGTTAAGTAATTCCTTCCATTACATCGTCTGTGCACCTTCAGTGCACAAGCACAGTAGGATTCTGTGGTTTGATTGGAGAACAAAAAGGTTCAGGTCTCTGTTCTTAATATTCTCAGACTAGATTGAGGGAGGTGTCAGGAGCTGTTTAAGTCTCTGACGAAGGCTGTTCAGGGAAGAATGAGGGTGGGGGATTCTGTGATGCCTCGTAGGCGGAAGGATTTTCTCTAAATATTCCGTCACTTCTGCAGCTCCCCCGACACAGTATTCCTACTGCCTGGCTCCTTCCAGGCGGGGCTCAGGCTCTCTTTGACTCTCACTGCTCTCTTGCGTAATTTTACATTTTCAGAAATAGGAGCGTATTTCCAGTTCATGCACACATTTAATGGCTTGGTGGGTTTTTTTCTGAAGGTAAAGTTTGTGTAAGTTGCTGGCTCATCTCACAATCAAAAGCATCCTAGACCTGAGGAAATATGATATCATTCCTATTTATACATGGGGCCTAAGGGCAAGATTTTTTGGTGACCTTATTCTCTTAACCTCAGGTTTTCTCATCTGTAAAATGGAGGTGAGACCCCTCCTAAGGGTGATTGTGATGATGAAATGTCAGCATCTGGCCCTGAGGGAGCATGGGTTATCCTGGTAGTTACCTTCCTGCCCCAGGTCCACCCAGAAGCGGTGCTCCAAGTGGGTTTGTTGAATGAATAGATTGAATAGATGAAGGAACTGCTGAAGCCTAAGAGCTGGGCAGCTGGCAGGAGGGAAATCATGGGTGGAGGGAAGGAGGGCAGGAGGGCAGCCACACAGGGGTCCTGACCTTCAGGGGCTGGGTGACAAACACACTCTCCACAAAGGAGACGGCCATGGAGATGAGCCACTTGAGGGGGCTGACCCGCCCGTAGTGCAGGCCATAAGAGCATGGTGAAGAAGGCTGCCACTCCGCTGGTGGCTGCCACCAGGAGCCAGCCCACCAAGACACACCACCAGGGGAGGCCTCGAGGGGGCTTGCTCGCCTGCAGGGAGCTGCAAGAGAGGATGGGTATAATCAGGGGGGCACCATTTGGGCTCCAGTTCAAACCGTGCCCCAACCCTACCAGCTGCGTGACCTTGGCCAAGCTCCTTGACCCCTCAGACCCTCAGTATTCTCCTCTATCCTATTCTGTATTCTATCCGGTACACATACATATATTCTATTCAGGTCACCTTTATTCAGTGCTTACTAGGAGCCAGTCCCCATGCAAACTGCTTTATACAGGTTTTATCTGTTGTTCCTCATGGCAAGCCTAGAAGGCTGGTACTTAAGTTTTTATTATGAAAATTCCCCATTATACGGAAATCAGTGAGTACAGTGAACCCTCATCAACTACTTCCAACAACCATCACCTCCTTGTCAAACGTGTATCATCTATCCCCACATGCTTTCTTTTTTTTCTGGAACATTTAAAAATAAATTTCATACGTAATATAAAATCATCACCAATTATTTTAGAATACATCTCAAAAAATGGTCATTTTTTCACTGAATTATGGTGCTGTTGTTCGGGAAGAAAAAAAATTTCCCTCTACCCTTTCTAGATTCTTCTGGCTGGTCTAATTAACACGAGACAGATTAACAGGAGAAAAAAAAATTTAATTACATATATATAGGGGCTCCAGAAGAATATAAGGCTCAAGGACAAGTTAGGCAACTGAGGGTTATGTGGCATCTCAGAGAAAAAGGGGGTAGGGGTTTGGGACCTCAAAGGGGAGGAAGGCAGTTCACATGGAGATGAAAGCAAATGTTTGGTAAACAAAATGTTTGCTATGCCAGCAGTGACAATGGGACCCTGGAGAGGACTTTGGTCTCCAGGCCCTTCCATGCTTAGCCCACATGCTGCTCTTCATGGACCAGGCCCTTTTAAATTCTTCTTAGGTTTGACAGGAGATAGGCATTATCATTCCCATGTTACAGGTAAGGAAACTATGGCTCAGAGAGGATGAGGGGCTTGTCCAGGAGTGTGCAGCTAGGAAACACCACGTGAAAATGGTTATAAACTGTAAAGTGCTGTACAAAGGGCTCTAACCATCATCTGGCAAAATCACCCTGTTCAAAGTCCTCTTCCCTGAATTTGTGCAGTCCATAATCGCTGCTTCTTGGGGAGATCTGGATGAATAACCTTCCAAGGTACCGGGATGTGCTCTCCCTGCAGGCCCCAGGCTGGGAGCACCCAAGGGAGTGTATTACCTCGAGTGTGCTGGAGGCGGGGTTCCGGGCTGTCCCCCCAGGCAACCCTTCAGGGTCTGCAGCTGCCCCAGTGCCTGGGTGTGGCTCTGGCCCTGGGAAAAGCCCTGGGATGCTCCAGCTGAAGGTAGAGACACTGCCTGTAGGCACTGTCCTTCCCAGCGTCTCTTGGGCCCACCTCGGGCCTGGGGCACTGCATTTCTTCTGGAGGACAAGGGAGAGAAAGAGCATCAGCTGGTGCTGAGTGACAGAGCAGACTGTGTGCAATAGAAACAGGAGTGTTAGTAATGGCTTTCTTGTATCGATCGCTTACTGTGTGCCAAACCATGGGAAATCTGAGGTTCAGAAAGATGGGATACTTGGCTCATATGGTCAGTTAGGATTTAAATGTTCCTCTTTTAGTCTTTTATGAAGGGCATTTTCTAAATTTCCTTATACGTAGAAGAGACAAGAATGGTATACCTATTGCCCTCCTGCAGCAATTACCCACATTTTGCCAAAATTGTCTCGCCTCAGCCCTCCAATTTTTTTTTCCTGCAGTACCTTAAGCAAATCCTAGACATGTTCTCTTATCAGCAAATATTTTAATACGTACAAGATTTGAATTTGAACCCAAGTTTGCCTGTTGCCAAAGATGGTATAAGTCTTAATCGTTTGTTTTTAACTTTTTATTATGAAAAAATTTAAATTACAAAAGTAAAGAGAATGATGAGATGAACCTATACCCATTGCTCAAAATTATCGCCTCATCCTATCATCAGTCCTGTTTCGCCTGCACCCCACCCACCCTCTCCCTGTGGATTATTTTGAAGTAAATTCCAGGCCCCACGTCCTGACACTAAATATTTTAATATGCTTCTATGGAAGAAGAGTACTCCTTTTAAAAACAAAACCACAATGTGTCATTATCAATTTTTAAAACAATAATGATAGTCCTTTAATAGCGTGAAACAACCAGTCAGTGGAGAAGTTTCTCCCTGTTATCTCTGAATGTTTTTCTACAGTTCGTTTGTTCAAATTTCAGTTTCCTTAAGTTTTTTTTTTTTTTTTTTTAAAAAACAAAGGTGTTGGGCTTCCCTGGTGGCGCAGTGGTTACGAATCCATCTGCCAGTGCAGGGGACATGGGTTCGAGCCCTGGTCTGGGAAGATCCCACATGCCATGGAGCAGCTAAGCCCGCGCACCACAAATACTGAGACTGCTCTCTACAGCCTGTGAGCCTCAAGTACTGAAGCCCACAGGCCTAGAGCCTGTGCTCCGCAACAGGAGAAGCCACCGCAATGAAGAGTAGCCCCCGCCCGCCGCAAATAGAGAAAGCCCATGCGCCGCAACAAAGACCCAACACAGCCAAAAATAAATAAATAAATAAATTTATTTTTAAAGAACATTGATATTTAAAGCAAAAAAACTAAAAAAAAGTGTTTTTTGTTTTAAATTACAGAGGTAATACATATTCATTGCAAGAAAAAAACAAATTTGAACCTTTTCATTATTCCCTGAGCCTTCTAAGGGAAGCTTGGACTCTCCGGGTGGAACCAGGCCTGGGTCCCTGGAGCCTGAGCTGGGAGGCCGGTGCCCAGGGGCACATTCTCCTGGGACAGGAAGGGCCCAGGTCTGGACCAGTGTGCATCTTCACAAGGGGTGCGTGAAACTGGATATAGAGCATGGCAAAATGGAGCAACCTGACCCCAGGACCCCTCCCCGGTCACCAGTGAGAAGTGAATGAGAAAATAACAAGTGATGTGGAGAAGGCTGTGGCTCATACCCCATGTTGGTAAAGACCTGGCAGCATTGACTCTGACTCCCTCTGACTCAGGCCTCCTACCTCCCCCTCCCTCCTGGGCCTCCATCACTGAAGCCACAGCTAATGGTTCCAGCATCAACAGCCTTCGTAAGCGTTCTGGCAATGTTTCCGGAAGATACCATCATTTGCAATCATAAACACTTACTGAATCCTTGCTTTGTGTCAGACTCGTATGATCTCATTCAGTCCTCAAAACAAGCCAAGGAGCTGGGTGGATCAGCGCTTCTGTTTTATAGGGGGGGAGGAAATAGTCTCAGAGAGGTTAAACAACTGTCCAAAGTTGCACAGCTGTTTTGGCATCTGGGAGAGCCCCAGGTCTGGCCAACTCCAGAGTCCTGGTTCTAAGGCCCATGCTGTGAATGCCAAAGTCCCCCAAACCCCAAAGACCCCAAACAGGGCCAAGTGTCCAGCGTGGGCATCAGCAGAGCTACTGCAGGGACAACCTTCATGGGCAGCCCAAGCCCAGCTCTTCAGGGCTAATGCTCCAGAGTGGCTGGAACACGGGGGTCAAAGTAGGGCTGACCATGGGGTCAGCATAGGCCTGGCCAGGAGGGAGTGCTACAGTAAGGACTTGGGACCTGGCCTTGAGGACAGTGGCTCTCAACATTCAGTGTGCATAACAGTCACAAAAGTGACTGGTAAAAAATGCAGATTCCTGGCCTCACCTTAGAAAACTTAATTCACTGTATCAGAGGTGGAGCCAAGAGTCGTGAATTCAAACTCCCTAATCTATAGACCCCATTTTTATATTCTAAACAAGGTTTAGACTGTGACCAGCCTTGTGTTTTAAAAATGGCAGCATTCTTAACCCACACCATCCAATATGGCAGCCACTTGCCACATGTGACTTTTTAAAATTAAAATTGTTTTTTTTTTTTCTAGTTCCCTGACCAGAGATTGAACCCCGGCTCCCTGAGTTGGGAGTGCAGAGTCTTATCCACTGGACCACCAGAGAAGTCCCTCGAAAGATATTTTCAAAGGTGTGTATGAATTGCAAGCGAGGGTTGCAGGAGAAAGAGAAGGTGATTCTGAATTTTTAGTATTTCATAGGAATAAAGATTTCATAGGAATAACAAGGAAGAGGAACAGGTTTTTATGGGAAGATATATATGGTTTAGTTTTTTTTATAAACTTATTTATAAAATTTAAAATTAAAATAAAAAATTTAGTTCCCTAGTCACACTAGCTACATTTCAAGTGTCAATAGCTACATGTGGCTAGTGGCTGCCATATTGGTCAGTGCAGATATAGACCATTTCTGTCACTGTGGGAAGTTCTATTGGACAGCCTGATCTAAACACTGGAGGCAGCGATCTGGGTGGAAGATGGAAAGGAAAGGGGCAAGAGCAGAGCCAGAGAGACTAGCTCAAACCAGAATAATGTGCAATACATATGTGCAGCTCTTCACACAATTCATGATTTGGCAACAAGCAATGTGAAAGCAGTGCAAGAGATGCCTAGGGGCTAAAGAGCACATGGTTGGAGACCCTGTTGTGAGCTCAGAGGTTGGGTTGCTCCCCTGAGGAAGGGACACATCAGCCAAGAATAAAGTCTGAGTAGGCATTGGCCAAGTGAAGAGAGGAGAACGAACATTCTAGATCAGAGGACAAGCATGTGTGCAGGCCTTAGTGGGAAGGCAGCTTGGCGTTGTGTGGAGAGCAGGATGCCTGTGGTACTGCGAGGGAGGCGGTGGCAAGTGGTTGGAGTGGAGGCTGGTGAGGGAGACCCCCAGTAGGACTTCTTGACTCCCTCGTGATAGTGATACAGACGTGGCCCTCGGTCCTGCATCCACCTGGCTCCAACATGCCCCCTCTCGGCCCAGAAATGTTAGGACTCACCTTTCACTTGCACAGACCCAAGAGTGAGTGTTAAAGGGCCCCCTGTCTGGCTGGCTTCCTTCCAGAACACCTGCCCTGCTTTGTTCTGCTGACAGACGACGTCTTCCACCAAGGCCAGCAGTTGGTTGATGTCCATTGAGTTCGCGAAGTCCCAGCCGGAGCAAGGGGATGGCACCTTCAGAGCTTTGAACAAGGAGCTGACGAGTCTCCACAAATCCTGCAATTCACCCAGGGGGAAGGGGACGTGAGCTACAGGTGAGGGGGCAGCAGAGTGGTCAAGAGCACTCGCCCTGGGGCTGGACAATCTGGGTCTGAATCCCAGCTCTGCCTACTGAGACATGACGTTGGACCACCCTGAGCTTCTGTTTTGTCCCCCATAAAAATCCCTCTTCTAGGATTTCAACTGATACATTCCAGGCTGTATTCCTTGAAGTGTGGAACACAGTAGGTGCTCAATAAATGCTTAACGTGTGCATTAATGCAGAGGGAATTCTTTCTGTGTGCTTCCAGCCTGCAATCTGTTTGAAAGTATAATATTTTGTACATAGTAGGTACGCAAAAATGTGTGTGCATGTGTGTATATGTTGTAGGTGTTTGCGTGAATATATGTGCCGGTGTGTACACGCATGTAAACATGTGTATGTGGCATGTGTGCAGGTTGTGCAGGTGTGTTTTCAGGTGTGCATATGTGTGTACATGTGCACACATGTACATGTAGGTGTGGGGTGTATGTCTGTGGATGTGTACACGTGGCATGTGTGTATGCATTCATGTGTAGGTGTGTGCATATGTGTACATGTGTGCACTGTGCAGATATATGTGTATATGTGTGTACACTTGCACATGTGTACACGTTTGTAGGTGTGTGTGTGGTGAATGTGTGCACGTGTGGCATGTGTGTATGCATGCATGTGTAGGTATATGTGTGTACTGTGTGCACATATGTATATGTGCATGTGTACGCAGTTGACAAATCTTAGTGACTGATGCTGTCCGACAACGTGGGTTGTAGGCCTCAAACCCCAGTCCCCCCCCCTTCTGCCCAGGCTAGAGCTTCCCACACTGCCGGGGTTGAGGACCCGCCTTGGTCACTGCCTCAGGTGTCAGAAGACCATCCTCCACAGGCTGTGGTGAGGGGGCCAGGCTGAGGGGGCCCCCCATCCCATTTCCCAGCGTTCTGCTCCTTGGTTACCCAAGGACGGGTGTTCCAAAAAATCTGAACGATCAGGAGGTTGATGGGAAACATGAGGAGCCCAATCCAATCATCCAGCCCAATCATCACTTCCTGCCAAGTGAATTCGATTTTACCTGGGGCAGATGGAGGGAAGGGGTCAAGGGGAGAGTCCCCTCCACCCCTTCCAGAAGGTGGCTGTGCAGTAAGGGTTAACCTTGCCCAAAGAGAGGTCTGCCCCTTGAGTGGCTCCTGGGAGGTGACCACTAAGCCCTTGGGCTGTCCTGCCTGGTGGGTATGCCTTTGTTTACCTGGGGTCTTGGGCCACACCATATAGTCTATGCTAACAATGTGATTTATGGTGGGGGCCTTGGTTGCACCGTATCACCTCAACCTCTGGAGGGGCTGGAGGCTAAGGTCAGCCATACTGTGTTCAGCCATGTCTATGTGAGCATGCCCCGATAAAAACTTTGGACACCAAGGCTTGGGTGAGCATCCCTGGTTGGCATTACTCCATGCGTGTTGTCACACATCATTGTCAGGAGGAGTGAGCGCTGTCCAGACTCCACTGGGAGATCATAACTGGAAGCTCCACGCTTGGTCTCCCATGGACCTTGCCCCACGTGCCTCTTCCCTTTCCTGATCTTCATCTGTATCCTTTCTCTAATAATTATGAGTATAATGGCATTTCTGACTACTGTGAATCCTTCTAATGAATTATTGAACCTGAGGGTGGTCTTGGGACCTCTGGAATTGCAAGGCATTTCTGGGGCAGTGACAGTTCATGTCCACCAGCCACTAGCCCTGATCGCCATGACAGTGGGAGTTACCCAAGCCCATCTTTTGCTCAGCTGGGTCCTTGGGGACACCCCAGAACATGATGGTGGTCAGTATGGTGCAGAGGAGCAGTGAGAAGCAGCAGGACACCTGGGGGGCATGGGTGAAGTTGCTCCAAGCTGAGTTGCTGAAGATGGAGTACCAAATGTGGCCATCCTGGAAGCCTG
The DNA here is from genome assembly GCF_059928025.1 of Delphinapterus leucas. Taxonomy (NCBI): domain Eukaryota; kingdom Metazoa; phylum Chordata; class Mammalia; order Artiodactyla; family Monodontidae; genus Delphinapterus; species Delphinapterus leucas. The sequence goes on from NC_143148.1 coordinate 53,776,207, forward strand.
TGGAGGTCTTCATGAAAAACAGGTGGCTGTGGACAGGCCAGGGGAGAGGGACAGGCATTTAGGGAGACAGGAATGGGAAGAAGCCTAGTCTCTTTGGAGCAATCCTGGGATGAGAGGGAGGGATTTGTTTCTAAAATTCATCATCTGGTTTTTTTCTTTTATAGAAGAAATACAGCATCATAGTAACATCACTTCAAGTTAATGATGGGGACTCTGGACAGAGTGGTTGGAACCCTAGACGGCCCTCTTACTACTGTGTGACCTCAGGCAAGTTACTTTACCCTTTGTACCTCAGTTTACTCATCTGTAAAATGGGGGTAATAACAGAACCTGCCTCACTGGATTGCTGAAAGGATTAAAGACGATAATTTTTGTAAAGCATTTGGCAAAGTATCTGGCATATAGGTGAGTGTTCATCAGTGTTAGCAATAATTTTTGTTATAAGTTTTAAATAATAATATATAACTCTAATATTATTTGTTTTGTTATAATTAGGGCATTAGAGAATAGTGGTTAAAAATCCAAGGCTTTGGGTTCAGACTTAGTTTGAGAGAATAAAAATTGTGAGACAGGGTTTCTGAAAATGGCACCACATTCTCCTAAAGAACCTGTATTATTTCCCTATGAGTAGAATGTAGTTTAACCACAGGAGCTATTCAAAGGCCCAGATTCTGCTAAGAGTATCCAGAGTAGAGATTCCCAGCTGCCGCCTGTCCTGATTGGTCAATGCCAGAACCCTCCAGGGTTGTACGATGCTTTGTCACTCGGGGGTGTTCCGGTGGCCTGGACTCAGAGTACAGGTGCAGAAAGAGAGAGGTCAGTTGCCAACAACAGTAATTGTCCATGTTATTTGTCTTATTCAACAAATATTTGATGCCCCTGGTGCTGTGTCCCAGGCTCTCTGCTGGGCACCAGGGATTCACGGGAGGGATGAGGAGCTTTTGCCTTCAGAGAGCTCCTTGCTGAGTTTCACATGTGCTGATGCCCTCGGAGATAATCCCTGCTTCTGTAACTGAGTACTTAGTGTGAGCCGCGCAGTGTGCCAAGCACATTCCTACATCGTCTCATGGGACCTGGGACCCCCTATGGGGCAGGCACATTGAACTCGTCATCTTTCAGATGCGGAAGCTGAGACCTGGAGAGGTGCGGTGACATATCCAAGGTCACGCGGCAAGTCAACAGCAGGCGTGTGGGACGTTGTGATCCATGCCCACGTTTGTGTTATACCTCTCTTGGGGTCCAAGTCTCTCTGATTCAGACTTTTTCCCCCTTGGAGGCTGAGATGCTCACAGTGGCAGCTGGGAGGAAAAGTCATCTTGCAGTAAGTGCACTAGAAGCAGACTGAATGCCCATCCATAGGAGAATGGTTGTGGGACATCCATTCTGTGGAATATCATGCAACCAATAAGGAAAATTTGACCCAGACATACCCTCCTGGAAGGATGTGCGTGATATATTATTAAAGAAAAAAGGCAACATATTTAGAGTAGCATGCCATTTAAAAAGTTACAAAATAGCGATCTGTGGTGGTGTGTGTGTGTGCGCACATGCATGTGTGTACATTCGTATCTGTTTATTTGTGTTTGGGGACAGATGTGGAAGGATGCACGACAGGAAAGGGGGTGAGGGAAGTGAGTAAAGCAAGGGGAAACATGCTGAAAAATGCATCTAGGATAAAACAACATGAAGAAGAAGCTCCAGGTGGCCAGACGTTGAACCACCATTCAGATCAGTCTGTTCACTCATGTAAACAATATTATTCTGTGACATTCGTAAGTAAATATGGATAAGTGTTCCATAACTGTTATCACCCCCTGAAGATAATTCTGTCTTGGAGGGTCCATGTCCCTTCAGGGCCCTTTGACTGCAACAAGAAAAGCTGGTTATTAATGTCACGCACTCAGAGCTACCCCGGCCCACTAGGTGAAATGTGCTTTTATTTGGCTGTGACTGAATTATAACGCAACTTCCCTAGAGATGAAAGAACAAAGTAAAGAGCATTTGCTTAAAAAGAGAAAATATAGTACGTGAATTGTTTCCTGTCCTGCTCTGTGGCCACTGGAAATACCTTGTCAAGGACACAGTCTCCGACACTGATGGACAGCCACGAGTTGCAGAGGAAGTACCACTTACCGTCCATTGCCAGGTCATGCACCAGCACCCGGCTTACGTACCTGGAAGGGACCCACACTTTTGAGGATAATGTGGTGGGGGGATGAGACTTATTTGGATCCCATGAAGGTCCAAACCTGAGCCCAAGAACGAGAACTCTTGGAAAGAGACTTTGTATTTTTCTTCATTGCTCTTGGTGACTTGATCAAAATGCCCCAATCAGTGGGTGAATTTGGCCTCATGTGGGGAGTTCAGCTAGTGTAGACCGCCAGCTTGGAGGCTGCCAGGTTTTCACAGATATGCTGCAAGAATGTGCATTCTGAAACTGTGAACCCTCACGCAGGGCAGCAAGCCCAGGGTCACCGGGCTTTACAAGTGGGGAAGGCCAGGTTGTCGTGTGTATAAGGAGGTGCAGGCTTGAGCACACGAAACTTGGTCCTCCTGTGGGCTTCCATCCATAGAATGAGCCTACCGTCCATTCAGCACTTCGTGGCGATCATCTAACCTGATTTAGATCTTTGAGGCCCAGGAAGAAATGAAATCATCTTGCCTCTGCTGGGAGGTCAGCTCCAGCAGCAGTTGCTTTACAGGGAAATAAGAGTAATGATAACAAGAGGCACTCTTTAGTGAGCATTTACTGGTGGGGACTGTGCTAAGAAGCTCTTGACATGCACTTTCTCCTTTCAGGAAGGACAGTGCCATCAGGCATGCAAGAGCTACCTCTGTTGAGGTCACACAGCCTCCTGGGGCGGCTGACATCCCCTGTGACCTTTGGGTATAGAACCTGGGTGTGATCAAAACCCAGGCATCTCAGCCCAGCTCAGGACAGCTCCAGAGCCCCCTGTGTGGTCAGCTGAGCTGTCTGTGGGCTGCATCAAAGCTCTTCTCCTTCTGCCCATCCTACCTCCTTCCCTCCCTGCCAGGGGCTGATCCCAGGCACTCCTTGGATAAACAGCCTCCATATTCAACTCCATCTCAGAGCCGCTTCCCAGGAACCAGCCCTGCAGCTGAGGATCTTAACGCATTAATGTATTAGTGTTTTTGTTTTAAATGAGTCAAAGACAGTGGTCTAAATGCTGTGTTTTCCTAAAGCTGCCAGCCACCCATGAGTGTTCAGTCTGGAGACCACCCATCTGGGTCACTAGTTTTGGCCTCAGACAGTGGGAAGGAGTCTTGGCTCTGAGCTTGCCAGCTGTGTGACCTGGGCAGGTCAGTTATCTTTCCCGAGCTTAGATTTTCCCACCTATAAAACAAGGATAATAACAGTGCTTGTTCCAGAGGGTCACTGTGAGCATCCAGTGAGAAAAGCACAGGAAGACCTAACTTAGTGCTCTGCAGAAGAGCTGTTCTTAGGTCTCCTACTGGAGAAGCAGCCCAATGTCTCATCTACTTTCCTCGTATTGGGCAGGGTTTGTCTTTGCAATAGGCATCTATCCCATTTTACAGATGGGAAAACGGAGGGCTAAATGACAGGTTGATGCTGCAGATGTGTCAAGGGAGGGACTAGCATTGTGTGGCCTGTGGACTGGTGGGCCTCTCTGACCCTTGGTTTCCTCATCTGTGAAATGGGGATCCATTCTATGCGTCTTACAGAGGCTCGTGAGGATCAGCAAAGCAGCAAATGCACAATGCCCAGCCTTGGTCCTGGCACTTAGTAGGTGCTTGTGGTTTACCCACCCCTGACTCACCAGGACGGCTGGTCCCCTGAGTTGTCATGCCATAGCCGCAGGCCCCTCAGCTCCCCCAGGGGAAACAGGGTGGAGAGTAAGAACACATCCACTCCTCCTCGCTCAAAACCCGGGATGTCGGAGTCTGACAGGTGGTGGGGCTCACTCTCTCCATCCAGGCCATATAGGGTGACAGTCACCTGAAATCCAGAGACCAGTAGTGGCCAGCTCCACGTGGTAACTGAGCCCCGTGTTTCACTGGAGGTGTTGAAAAACCAATGAAACCCAACAAAGCATGGCCTTTTCACCTCCTCTCCTCCCATCTTGGACCTGCCAGAGTTACTTTTCAGTTGTGTGAAGATTTTGGGGTGACACTGTCTGCATTGACACCCTGGAGATGAGTTACACTCATAAATGCTTCCTGATGACCTTTTCAGACTTCTCACATATTTGTTTGAAAGGGCTGGAGGGCAAGAACTGGTTTTTCTCCCTAGCGATTATATTCTCAGTGCCTCCCAGAGTTCCCGGCTCTGAGACAGGAATGAATGACGGCCCACTACTTTGAAAATACATACTCCCAGGCCCCACTCCAGACCTACCAAGAATACTGGGCACAGGGCTCAGGACTCTATTTTTCTGAAGCCATCCTGATGATGGCTGGTGGCCATGCCTGATTTCCTGAGCCAAAACCAACTACAGCAGATGACACCTATGCTCCCCTGACATCCATCACTCAGCCTCACCACTGTGGGGTTCCCACGTCCAACTGCCAGCAGCTGTGCCTCTTTCCCTGGGGGTTTCTGTGGATGTTAGAGCAGCAGGTTGAAGGTAGCAGGGAACTGATGGCCCCTGCAAGCCATTTTCCACCAATGCCTGGTGGGATTGGTGGATAAATAACCCAGTTCACTTAGTCCTCAGCTGGGATGACTTTGAGGCCCACGTTCCTTACTGTTTTCCAGAGTTCCCCAGTGGGATTGGGCTGCAGTTGCCCACAGGGGTAATGGGGTTGATTATGCGCCCCTTATTTGTTCCTTCCCTTCCCTACCTGGCTTCCCACTGCTGTATGTGGTGTCCTGGGATCCCCTCTCAAATCAACTACCTGTGCTTGAATCCTTGTTTCAGAGTCGGCTTCTACAGCAGAGTCTCCACTGTAGACTTTCTCAGTCAGATAATTCCTTGCTCTGGGGCTGTCCTGTGTGCTGCAGGATGTTTAGCACCATCCCTGGCCTCTACTCGCTAGGTGCCAGTAGCATCTCTTCCTCTCCCAAGTTGTGACAACCAAAACCACTTCCAGCATTGCTAGCTGTCCCTGGGGGCCAACCAATTGAGAACCACTGTGCCAGGAGAACCGAACTAAGACAGTATCAATTGAAAGGTGACTGCAACTCTTCAAGAAGAGAAATGGCCTATGGATCACAGATTTTCATTCTTTCTTTCCCTGTAAGGTCAGCTCTTCAGTGTCAAATAGAAGTGGGATGGATGTTTCATTAGATGGATGAAAGTGATTCCTGCATTTATTCAACAAATAGTTACTGAGCACTTACTCTATGTTAGCTGGTTGAGGCCCTGAGATGCAGCAATAAAAATTTTTTTTAATTTAAATAAAAATAAATAGGGCTTCCCTGGTGGCGCAGTGGTTGAGAGTCCGCCTGCCGATGCAGGGGACGCGGGTTCGTGTCCCGGTCTGGGAGGATCCCACATGCTGCGGAGCGGCTGGGCCCGTGAGCCATGGCTGCTGGGCCTGAGCGTCCGGAGCCTGTGCTCCGCAACGGGAGGGGCCACAGCAGTGAGAGGCCCGCGTACCGCAAAAAAATAAAAATAAATATATACATAAATAAAAATAATAAGATTTTTAAAATAAAAAGTAAAATGTAAGTGGACACATGTCCTGCTCTCATGGAGCTTAATGTCATTTTTTAAAAAAACAGGGACTTCCCTGGTGGTGCAGTGGTTAAGAATCTTCCTGCCAATGCAGGGACACGGGTTCAAGCCCTGGACCGGGAAGATCCCACATGCCGCAGAGAAACTAAGCCTGTGGGCCACAACTACTGAGCCTGTACTCTAGAGCCCTCGAGCCACAACTACTGCAGCCCACGTGCCTAGAACCCGTGCTCCGCAACAAGAGAAGCCACCACAATGAGAAGCCCTCACACTGCAACGAAGAGTAGCCCCCGCTTGCCGCAACTAGAGAAAGCCCGTGCACAGCAACGAAGACCCAACTCAGCCAAAAAATAAATTAATTAATTAATAAAAAACAAAAACAAAAAAACAATGGAGATTTCTCCAGGATAGTACACACAGTGCCTGTGGTTCTCAAACTGTGTTCCGTGGAGTTCCATGGAGCACAGTTTCAGTAAAGGAAGCTTGGAGGCTGCTGCAGGGGATGCTACCTTCTGATGAGTGATAGGGTGAGACCAGACTTAACTAAGGATGCTGAGACATGACAGAGACAACCTGCTGTATGCTCCACAGCTAAATTTAAGGATTTCAGAGAATTCATAAACAAATGGAATTGTGTCCTCATGACCTCTAGTCAGCCTTCTCAGGGACAGATGGATGCCAGCTTATCAGTTTTCCTAAAAAACGTAATTCAAGGCTCGTTTTCAAATGGTTGCCATTGTTTGTTTCTTTCCTTTCTCCCCTTTCTCTTAGAAATTCTGTTTTCCCCTTTATTCATTGATAATAGTCTACTGACTGTTCTTCATATGTGAACACATTTGTGTGCAGGTAACCAGCTGTCTGAATTATTTTTTAATAGGATTAAATGAGAAGACCAGTGAGTATAGTACCAGACCCCAACTCTCCCTTAATCCACTCCCCCTTTATATTTTTAAATATTGGGGCTTAGGGTGTTATTTTGTCTGGCAAAAAGATACTTTTCTCAAAAAAAAAAAAAGCAAAAGTGAAAAAACCCTACAACAAAATCCACTGGGCTAAAGTAACTCAACAACGGACTGGCAGGTGCTTTGCTGAGTGGGACGTGCTGATCAACCGAGGTGTCTTGCAGGTCAGGTACCTTTGAGGAAGTGCCTGCCCCCCTCTGGTGCCCGGTATAAATTGTCACCAGGTAGTGGTACTGGGCAAAGGGGTCATTGTCCTCCAGCACTGTGACCTTCACCTGGACAGAAGGGTGGCATTAGGAGGGCTCTGCTTGGTGGGCTCATCCACAGCACAGCAGCCAAGAGTGAGTTGGGCATTCATGGCAATTAAAGGGGGAAAGCAAAACTATGTATGCTATTGATTCATTCTATCAGGTGAGAACTGTTCTTTACAACAGCAGGGTTTTAAGTGAAAACCAAAACTTTTAAAATAAAAAAATACATTCATTATTAAATACCACCCAAAGTAGTCAAATTGGAAATGAACTTGGTATTAAGCTGAGAATGTTTGATGCTTGAGCTGATGAATGCAAACTCTGTTCATAAACAATTTCTCATAACCTTGGTAACCAGATTGTGCCTCTAAGGGAATTTAGAAGGAATGAATGTTAAGTTGTTTTCGCAGAAAATAAATAGCAGGTGTTGGTCAGGGCTGCAGAGCACTCTGTGATGAGCTGCCCAGATCTCCTGTCAATGGAGGGCTGTTTTCCCAGTTGCCCAGGTGGTGTAGCCAGGAATGCAAGAGTCGCCTCTGTCAAGGTCATGCCCCATCCTGGAGAGGCCGATATCTAAGAACAGATTGATGCATTGCCCAAGATCAAGACCTGGGCTTCTCAACCCAACTGAGGACAGTTCTAGAGCTCCCCAAGGGGTCCCCCAGCTGTCAGTGGGCTGCATCCCAGCTTGACTTCTTCCCCTGCCCATCCTGCCTCCTTCCCTCCCTGCCCAGGGGCTGATCCCAGGCACTCCCTGGTAAACACCCTGCATACTTAACTCCATCTCAGAGTCTGCTTTCCAGGAATGAACCTAAAGCTGAGGGACTTAACGTATTAATGTTAAATCCCTTGGGCAAATCAAAGACAGCAGGATAAATGGGGCAACTATTATCTTTTTAAGTTTCATACCATCCTAACAAGCTGAGAAGTATTGCTGTGTATAGGGGCGGTAGGGAATGTTGAAAGTTTCAGAGCTTTGTGACAATGCATCCTTGTATTCATTTGTGCGCCCAGTCACTCATGAATGTTTATTGAAGGCTACTATGTGTCAGATATGATGCATGTATCAGAAAAATAATCAGAACTTTGTTGTCACAATTGGTCGCACAAATGGTTATAGTTTGATCTCGTTTCTATCCTCAGACCTGACTTATTGTCAGGCAGATCTGGGTTCGAATTCTGGCCCCTGGCAGGGAGGTGGCTTTGGACTAGTTAATTGCCCTCTCCGCTCCTCACTTGCCTCCTCTGTAAAATGATAAAGGTGCTGTGCAGTAAAGGGTGAATTCAGCAGGCTTGGGTTATCCAAACCCTACACATTCCAAAGCATGGACCGGTTTTGGCCAGCTCATGGAAGATAACCTCTAAGTCCTTGAAATAGCCTGCTTGATAAGAGTGTCTGACTACGTGGGGCCTTGGGCCACCCCAGGCAGTATGTGCTAATGATGTGATCTGTGGTGAGGGCTTTGGGCCACACTCTGTCAGTCTGACCTAGGCAGGCATGGGGAGCAGTGGTTGCTGGAGACTAACTGAAGTCAGTCATGCAGGCTCCATACCTATGGGACTTACTCCCAAGAAAACCCTGGGCACCAAGGCTCAGGGGAGCTTTCCTGGTTGGCCTTGCTTCACATGTGCTGTCACACGTCATTGCTAGGAGAATTCATCTGTCCCTAGGACTCCACTGGGAGAGGAATATTAGAAGCTCTTGCCTGATCCCTCCTGGACCCTTTCCTTTGCTGATTTTAATTTGCACCATTTTCACTATAATAAACCATAATCGTAAGGATAGTGGCTTTTTTAAGTTCTGTGAGTCCTAGCAAATCACTGAACTCGAGGGTGGTCTTGGGGACTCTCAGCACAGTACCTTCTCCTTGGGACTATCGTGAGCATTAAGTGGGGGTAGTACCTGGCACATAGTAAATTCTCAATAAGAGGTCAGTTTCATACTCCTCCTGATACTTTGATGAACAAGGACATTTTACTGGTCAAGAGGCTGAGGGGCCAGCTTACCTGAGATGACTCCAGGGGTCAAGGCCTGGATTTGCAGCTGGCCCCTCAGCTCCCCACCTGGGCTCCATCCCCTGGAGCCCCTGCAAGGGGACACTCCTGTCTTCCCTCCTGCTGCTGGGGACTGTGCAGCCTCACCTTGGCCTGATCCTGAGCGTCCTTCCTCCTCGCCCAGATCACCACCAGCACGTAGGCCACACAGAGGCAGACTATGGTGGTCACGACCACAGGGCTGTCCGCGAAGGTGGCAAAGAGCTCAGCGGTCTGGCGGACGTCCACGGCATTGGGCATGACCAGGAGCGTACTTCCACAGAAGGTGAGGTGGTTGCAGAGGCGGTGTATCTGGGAGCGGGTGGTCCGTGGCCCCCCGCAACCCCAGAGAGGCCCTGGTAGGGATATTCAGGGAGCACTTCCCCGCCCGCCCGAGCTCAAGTGGGGAGAACTGTGGGGGGGACACTGTCCTGGGGAGGGGCTGGGGAGGCTGCTGGGAGACCAGCTCCGGGATTCCTTTGGGCTTTTTTATTTAGTTAAGAATTAATTTTAAAATGCAGAGAATAATGTCTATAATAAGCATCTTTGCACCTGTCGTCCTCAGTGAGCAACTGTGTCCATCTTGCCAGTCTGCTCTGCTTTTTTTAGGTAAGAAGTATTACGGGTAAAATTGAAGTCCCTTCTGTCCGCCAGCCTCCAAAAGCAGCCGTCACCACACATTTGGTGTGCGTCCTTACATTGCATTCTCCCGCCGGGTGCTCGTTCACTGGGCAGCTATTTGTCGGGTGCTCCTTCCAGGCCAGGCAATGGGCAAGGCGCTGAGAAGACATTCAGGGTGACCAACTCATCTCAGTTTGCCAGAGACTTTCCTGCTTCTCACACTGAAAGCCCCCTTAGTCCCAGGCAAACTGGGACAGTTGGTCATCTTACACTGAAGAGCAAAAAAAAAAAGACGGAGGTTGGGGGAACCATGCAAGAAAAAGGGAAGGACAGATATTTAAATCCTAAGCTGGTGTCTCAGCACCAGGAAAAAATTCTCTAAATTTTACCCACCTTAGATCGAGGCACCTGCGGCACCCCTGTTCTGGGCTCATGCTTTGGAGAGTCCCAGCCTAGCCGTCCTCAGGCTGCGCCCTTCTGCCCAGGATGAGGAGTCGGGGGCGGAGCAGGGCATGCCCACCACAGCACATACCACTCAGCCAGGACTAGGGCAAGGTCCTAGGTGACCCCAAGAAAGATCCCCCGCTTAAATTTTGCACCCTAGATGCCTCACTTGCCTCACCTAGTCCTGGCCCTGGCATGCCCACTTTTAGACGGTGGTTTGGGGACCTGGACTTCAGAATTCCCTGTTACAGGGCCTGCCCAGACCCATTCCTCAGGGTCATCCTTCTGTGGAGGACTGGCTACTGCTGTGGCCATCCCTGGGCACAAGGGTGGCAAAACTTGGGGAAACGGGGTGTGTAGATGGAACTTGGGCACGAGGTCCCTGGTGGTGTGGGGAGTGCGGTTGGGGGAGGGAGGAGACAGGGATGAGGCAGGGCAGGGCCCCCATCCGGCTCTTAATTCATACTCTGCACTTAGGGGCAGTCCTTCCCTAAAGCCCCCAGCCAGCCTGCAATCCACCCAGGGCCATTTGGTGGGTAAAGATTTAATTCAAACCTACAACCCAGCACTACCTTTTCATTCCAGGGTCCACAACGAGGTGGTAAGGTAGGAGGCAACAGAAAATACTGGCATGCGGAAAGTTCTGTGCCCAGCACCTGGTGAGGAAGAGCCTGCAGCAGCCCAAACATCCCAGCAGGTAATTCTTTTACCTTGAACGAGCCACCGAGGGAGGTTGACCCCTCCAACAGCTATGGCGTCAACTGCTTTATTGACAGATTTCACATGGGTCTTAGTTCCATGTTTGCTCACCGTTTTCCAATCCTGGTCAGCATTTGGCATACAGCTGTGGGTCTTACAGGAACCCTTGGCACACCCAGGAGGGGTGGGGCTAGTTCAGAGAAGAACCCCAAGCTAGTACCAGTGACAAGACCATCTCAGCGCTGGGAGCCCAGGGACCAGACCTGATTTATGCCTAACATCTTTGCCCTCCTGGGTTTTCACAAAGACTTGGAGGACAGTGGCTTTCCCAGTCTTTTCCAGCATGAGAGTCCTTTTGAAAACCATAAATTAATCTGGAAAGACCAGAAAATTTTCATGAGATCCCCTCGTGACAGTAGTTTCACCTTTAGAATCCTTCGAGAAAAATGTACAAATAATGCAGTTCTCAAACTCCTTGCAACAATTCTGCATTTCCCCCCTGATAAGGTCTGCAGTTTACAGATTTGGAACTTTCTTTAGTTATTTTGAGAATACAGTTGTGGTTTTCCATCCAAACTTAGTGATCGCATTTACTTATTTTTTTTCCCCATTCACTTATTTATGGCTCCTCAATGATCTCTGTATTGAGATCTCTGTATCAACATCTATATAATGAGCATCAGGTACACAATATTGGGTTAATATAATTTTGGCACTATAACACAGCCCCCACATTCTTTTTTTTTTTTTTTTTTTTTTTTTTCTGTGGTACACAGGCCCCTCACTGTTGTGGCCTCTCCCGTTGCGGAGCACAGGCTCCAGACGCGCAGGCTCAGCGGCCATGGCTCAAGGGCCCAGCCGCTCCGCGGCATGTGGGATCCTCCCGGACAGGGACACGAACCCGTGTCCCCTGCATCGGCAGGCGGACTGTCAATCACTGTGCCACCAGGGAAGCCCCCACATTCTTTTGTACACCCCACATTCGTGTATGTGTGCATTAGTAGCTGTATATTCTTAATAACATAATAAGCACCTGGGAACCCATGACTCCACTCAAAAGCTAGGAACTTTCCAATAAGTTACGTTTAGCTAAGTGGTCCTCCCCCAATCCGTCCCCATGCTCCCCCTCAACCCAACCGCATGCTGAATCCTATGTCCATTGTTTTCCTTGATTTCCATTTTATATAGTTTTGTCTTCTCTATGCTCAGAGTGTCTAACACAGCAATCACTTCAATCTGTGGAGGACCTCCTATGTGCCAGGCACCACATTAAGTACTTTATACCCCTAACCTCGTCCAGGTCCCACCCTCGTCCAGGTCCCACCCTGTGGTAAGTGGCAGCCATCCTTTATCCCCATTTGCAGATGGGAAAGTTCAGAGAGGTGGGGTGCCTTGTCCAAGGTCACCTTGCAAGTACTGATGACGTGAGATTGGACCCAAGTCTGTCTGATGGCAGAGCCAGTGCCGCCAGCCCCTGCACCATCCTGTTCTGAGCCCCGGCCTTGGAAGGCAGGCTGCAGCGGGTATTCTGCCAGCAACGTGGGGATCAGACAAGCTTTTGGTAGCGAGGACTCTAAAAGGTTGCAACACACCCAGGGTCTCGTTCACGAGGTACAAAGACCTGTGCTTCAGGTGTGGGGGACCCACTGTCTCTTGGACATCTCAACGTACCTTCGTCTCTTCTTGGCACTTTGAGGGGGGCTCCCTATGTGTGGCAGCTGGAAGCAGGAGTTGACAAGGAAGCCAAAGATGCAGCAGAAACAAACCCGGAAGGAGCTTGGCTTTAAGTCCCCTTCTGTGGCTCTGCTGGGACCTGGCTTCTTACACTACTTATGACTGTTGTCATTGGACATATGTGCCATTTGCTTCTTGTCTGTGTCCTCTGCTAGACTGAAAGCTCACTGGTTTTTCTCATCATTGTATCCCTATCAGTTGGCCTTGCACCTGGTGAATATTTGTAGAATGAATGAAAGAAGGTATATGGTGTAGGGGATGGAGACAGGTGTGTGACAAATTTCAACTAGATGTGGAGGTTGCTGTTCTTGGGGAGGGTATGGAAGTCCAACAGAGGGAGACTGAAAACATCTGCCACCCAAAGAAGGTGGCATTGGATTGGGAGATTGAAGGGTGAATGGGAGTTTTCCAGGCAGGGTAGGGAAGAAGGGTGTCCTGGGGGAGACAGCAGCATATGCAAAGGCATGGAAGAAGGAAGGGGGACACTGATACCTCAGGGATGGCTTTTGATGGCCTCAAAGCCAATGTCTGTCACCAGGACAGTGTCATGGGCTTGGGTCCTTGGAGGCAGAGCTGAGCTGCCCTGAGACAGGGATCTGATTGCAATTAATAGGGCCCCATGCCTCCAAGGGCTCTGTGAGCTCTGGAGAAGCAGTGCGTCACGTTGCTTAGAGCTTTTGCTCTGGGGACAGACCTGGGTTTGAGTCTCAGCTCTACCACCTTCTTATTTGCTTCCCTTTCCTTACCTGGCACCTGGAGTTGTCCCAAGTCCCCTGGACCTCATCCCAGAACACAAATGGGACAGGAAGTTGGTGATGTCAACTGTGAAGTCCCTGGCGGGGGCCGGCTCCAGGTCAGACTGGGGGATCACAGTCAGATAGTAGATGCCTTCTCCAAAATGCAGGTCCTCTGGGCTCAGGATCCATGTGGACAGCCCATCTTCAGGAAGCGGGGGTCCGGATCAGTCTGAAGCCTCATGGAAACTGGACTAACGTGATGGGAGAGGGGCACCAAGATGCCTTGGCAGGGAATCTGATCCTGATGGCTGCCCCGATGTCCTAGGAGTACCCTCTCCTCCTGAGACCAGGAGCATGGAAGAAGAGGCACTCCCAAGTCAGGGTGCTGAGCACAGCTGCCAAGTCAGACTGACCAGGTCTCAAATTCTGACTCTGTCCCTTCTTGGCTGTGTGACTTTGGGCCAGTTACTTAACCTCTCTGTTTTTATCTGAAAAGTAGAAATTTTATTCTTCTTCATCCCTAAGGGCTATTATGAGGATTGTAATGAGTTCAGTTCTGTGAGTGCTTGTCAGCTTCTTCAGGGCAAGTGTTCACCTAATATCACTTAGTAATAGTAATAATACCACCAACAGAAATAAGCACTGAATGTAGCAAGTGTTTTTCTGTTTTTCTTTTTCCCTATGGCCCTGATTCTCAAGTTTTAAGCTGGTCACATCCCCCAGGAAGCAGCTCAAGAAACTGGCCCAGTGGTGGGACTACCTGGAACAGCCGTTGACAGGAGGTGAGCTTGGGCGTCGTCGCTGGTCACGCTGGGGTGGTAGCCGTAGCCCAGGCTGAGCATGAGTGGGATGTCAGATCTCCAGTGCAGCTGGATCCCCAAAGCCACACCCCCTGAAGTCAGGTTCACGCACAGAGCTTCAGGTCTGGTCAGGTTCAACACAGTTGGCTCGCTGTGTCCTTCTGAAAGCTGAGGCAGCAGGATCTGTCATCAGAAACAGTCAAATCAAGGGTGTGCGAGGACAGGAATGCCAGTGAGCGTCAGGGCTGCTGGGCAGGGTGAGCCCCTGGGGACCCGAAATCCACCCTGCGCTCTGCTCTTTCCACTAGTTTCCGGGGGCTGCCGTGACAAATGACCACAAACCTGGTGGCTTAAAACAACACAGATTTATTCTGTTACAGTTCTGGATGCCAGAAGCCCAAAACCAGTCTCACAGAGCTGCAGTTGGCAGGGCTAGTTCCTTCTGGAGGCTCCAGGGGAGAATCCCCTTCTTTGCCTATTCCAGCTTCTGGAGGTGCCTGCAGTCCTTTGGCTCATGGCCCCTCCTTGCATCACCCAACCTCTTGCTTCTGTCATCAAATCACCTTTTACTTTTCTGGAGTCAACTCCCCCTCCGCCTGCCTCTTAAAAGGACCTCTTGATGACACTGGGCTCACCCAGATAACCCAGGATCATCTCTATATTTCAGGATCTTTAACTTGAATCACATCTGCAAAGTCCCCTTTTGCTACATCAGGTGACGTATTCACGGCTCAGGGATGAGGATGTGGATAGCTTGGGGACGTTTATTCAGCCAGTACTCATCGAGCTGTTCACCCCAGCTTGGGGCTGCATCTGCACAGAAAGTGCACAAGGGTGGCATATGAACTAGTGGTGGTGTCGATCAAAGAGTGGAACAAGTAAGATTAAGTTAGGAGCACAGGCCGCAGAGGCACAGAGACCTCTGTTTGATCTTGACTCTGCCCTGTATTAACTCTGGGACCTCTGACCAATTAACAGACCACTTTGAGCATCAGTTCCTTTTCTTTTTCTTTCTTTCGTTTTCTTTTTCTTTTTTTTTTTTGGCCTCACTGCACGACTTACGGATCTTAGTTCCCCGACCAGGGATCAAACCCAAGCCCTCAGCAGTGAAAACACGGAGTCCTAACCACTGGACCTCCAGGGAATTCCTGAGCCTCAGTTTCTTGTCATCAGTAGAATACATAGACTCACGGAGACTATTCAGAATGTTATCATATACAAAATACTGAGTCAGGTGCCAGATACACAGTAGCGCTCACCAGTTAGTTGCTGCTATTCCTCTGCTTTTACTCTTACATTAGAATTTCTCACAACCACTCTCCACTTAATCAGCTCTCCAGCTTAACTGATGCCCTCCATCCCCTTTTAAAAACAGACTGATTAATGCCCACCATGCACTTTTTATTTGCTCCTGGTGGCCCTCTACGGTAGACACAGGAATATGCCACCCAGCTCTCCCTTCTAGGAAGGACCTCCTACCCAGTCACAGGGAGTATGGTCAGCAGACAGGCTCCAGCTCTCAGCTCCTTCAGGGTCTGCCCTGAAGAATTTATTACTTATATTCCCTAGGAGCGGAGGACCTGCCATGCCACGCAGGGCCACAAGGGAAGCACTCAGTCAGGATGCAGGAGCAGGCAAGGGGGAAAGCCTAGTCCACAGCTTTATTGGGGTTTCCACAGGAAAGGCAAGACAGGGCATAGAAAACAGCTTAGGATTGGCCAGTCTGAATAATTCCAGCAGACTTTGGCTATAGGGCTGGTCTCTAGTTGGTACGTGGCCCTGGGATGATTTGGGGCAGAGCTTGAATATTGGCCTGGTGAGTGAGTGAGATAAAGCGGGTGGTTGGGGTATAGACTCAGGACTGGTTGGTGTTCACATGAAAGGTGTGCCCTGGCAGAGCCCTTGCTCTCTCTGAGAACTGGCTGGCCCCGGGAGGGGCAGTCTCTCCCCGCCAGCAAGATTTTTAAGGTATCAAAACATCATAACATACAGAAGATAGCAAACACGATTGCTAGAGCCCTGGTGGCTGCTACTTGCTGCAGAGCCCCCTCTGGGTTGACTGAGCCTTTGTGGAGTCCGGATTGTAGTCTGACTTCTGTCCAATCCTGTTTTCTTTCTTCACTCGCCACAAGCATTGATCTCTAGCAAGCATCTTGCAGCACAAACACCTTCTCAGTGCCGGCTTCCAGGGAACTCAACCTACGACATCTCCTCTCTAGTAATCCTGGCAGCCCCTCCTGCCTGTCAGGCTGTATGCTCAACAATAGACAGTTGTGTCTGATCCCACACCCGCTAACGTCCATTGTACTTGTGATTGTAAGGGTCTGTTTTGATGATAGCTCTCATAGAGTGATAAGTTAACAAAGTAGGAGTGTAAAAGAACTATTTGCATAAAAACTTAAGTTGAAGGCTTTGAGAAGACTCAGTAAAGATGAGTGGGGAAAAATTGTTATTGAATTAGTCACTGATGAGAAAACTAGAAGATTAGAAAAAAAGTCACTACAATCTCAAAAGAATCTGAACTCATACCAGCGTGCCTACATTTTTTATTCACTTTAAAGAAAATCTAACTATGTTCAGGGGATGATTTATGTAGTGAAGATGATTCAAATTCCAATCAACAGATTTAAAGAAACTTTCAGTTGTACACCTTAAGATTGATGATGACGTACATTTATAGTTTTACGTTAAAATACAATGCTTAAGGGAGGATAAAGATCATTTTTAATGATTCTCTTCTTTAATCTTTCTTTTTTTTTTTTTCCCATAACCGACCAACTTTTTGTCCCAACCAAGTTGAAAAAGAAGACAGAAGCACCTCCTGACTTCTGAGAGCACCCCAAGTCTACCTCGATATCCTCCGACAAATTCTTCACAGGGATGAGCTGTCCACTAGGGCTGGTCAGAGGGAGGCCACCAACAGTTCCGCTGACACCGAAGTGACTTCGCGCTGGGAATGGGTTCTTTGGGAAACTCTTCATCTGAAACCAGGAACAAAGAGTGTCAGCCAAGGGCCCCGAAGACCGGAAGGTGACTAGTTCCCTGTGTGAAGGATGAGGTTTCCTAAGATGGGATGGGCAAGTGGCTCTTGCCCTGTGGGGTGACTGGGAGGGCACCCCGCCTTTAGCTGCTGCTGTCTGTCCTGGTATGTGTCTTCCCTTCAGGATTGTGGCTTCAGAAAGCTGGGCCTAGAGAACCAATCAGACTTGTTACAGCCGAGCAGTTACTGGGCTATAAACAGTCTGAGCCTTTCTTCCTGCAAAGCCAGCAAGTCTCTAAGAGAAAGAAGTTTGTCTGCTTTCTCTGAGGCTCAAGGAGCAGAGAGTCAGATGTGCCCTAATTTGGGAATGGAAAGAGCCCTGAGTTTACTGTTTCCTAGCTATGGAACAAAGTCTGAAGAGCTTCATTTCCAATGACTAATTAAACCAGGGCTGCTGGAGAAATTCCACAACACAGTAGAAAGAGGATGGATTGGGGAGTCAGAGGCCTGGGTCTAAACCCCAGCTCTGCCACTTTGCTTGTGGCCTCAGGCAAGTCACTGAACCTCACCTGTAAAATGGGCATAATAATTCCATAATCGACAGGGTTGTTATCAACATAAATGAGCAAATATATGTGCAGGTGCTTTGCAAACTCTAAAGGGCTGTTCCCAGGGAGATTCCTTCCGTTGTTACCCTTATGTCCACAGGCACCCTACCATCCTCCATGGAGCCAAGGGAGGGGGCAGCGGGCGGGGTGAAGGTCGCAGAGCTGGCAGCAGCAACGTGCACAGGGGAGCTTCGCTAACTCCGGGGCTGTATTCTTTCCACAAGGTGAGAACAGAGGTGCCTGGAGAGAGGGGAGAAGGTCAGATAGAGGAAGGTCTGCCCACCTCTTGCTCTACAGGGATCCTGGCTTTAGCATCAGAGTGGGTGGCTCTTTTGTGATCCCTGTAGATAGTTCTGCATATTTACATCAGTAGGAGCAGCATAGAAGGCAGCCAATGTCTCCACTCTGGGCTGGCGGCTCCCTGAGGACAGGGCTGTGGCCAGCTTTGCCTACTGTGGCACCCCAGTGCCTAGAGCAGTGCCTGCCTCATGATGGTGGTCAATACGTATTTTGTTGAATGAATAAATGAGCTTGGCTGTAGACATTTCTCCAGACTTATCTCCCCTACCTACTTGACCTCTGATGTCATGGGCTCCCATAAAGCCATCTTTACTGGCCTTTGACCTCATCCCATCTGAGTAGGCTGGGGATCTGGTTTCAGACCCTAGTGCTGATCCAGATGCTGCTCTGGGAAACTGCCCATGGGATCCAGGAGAGCACCCCTGGCAGGAGGAGCCAAGGGAGGGTGCTCGGAGCCGGGGGTCTCAGCGGTGCCTGCAGCGTCATCCAGCCCACGACTGTCATGGGAAGGGATGGAAGGGGGAGGGCATCCCCAGGTACTGGAGGAGGGCTCAGTGAGTGGTAGTAGGCAGGAGCTCTATGGAGAAACTCCCAAGGCAAGTGCGTCCGGAATCCCCACAGGTCCACAGAGCAGCAGGCTTGCCAGACACACTCTTGGTGAGGTTAAAAGTGGGCTAGTCCCCTTCATTCTGCCCCCTCACCTGCACAGCCCAACATGACCCGTCTCTCAGGACACATGTGTGGCTCTGACACTGGCGTGGCGCTCACCACGTCCCTTCCTGTGCTGCACAAACACCCAACACGGGGACCTTCTCTTGGTGAAAAGCCCTTTCCACTCTAGCTCCCATCACTTCCCCCACTGCCAGGCAGGTCTCCTGGGCTCTGCCTGTCACAGGGTCTTGGGATGTGGGTGTGGCATGAGCCAGGTCAGGGGATACCACAGTGTAGCCGGTTACCTGTTTGTGTACACGGAGATGGAGGGGGCGGCCAGCGTGGCTGGAAGGCCCCTGGGCAGTCCCCCCCGGCAGGACGGCGGCCTGCATGTGCCCCACAGCTCCCAGAAGCTGGGGCACTATGGCTGTCTGGAAAAGGAAGCAGGGGACACTGCTGTGGACTGGTGTCCGTATACCACCTTTGGTTACTGCCACCAGGCTAGTGTGCCCTTTGGCAGGAACCGGCAGAGGAGCAAGGCGGAGACCATGATGGAAGGCCCCTTCCTGGGCACCAGGCGCTGTAGGGAGCCAAGAGTGAGCACTTAGAAGATTCCAGGCTCTGCCAGCAGGTGCTTTACCTCCCCTGCTTGGCAGACGGGGAGACAGAGGCACAGAGAGAGTGATGACTTGTGGCGGCCACGCACTGATAAGGGGAAGCGCCAGGATCACGGCAGGGCTCACTGTGTGCCTGGCCGTGCTGCTCCATTGGACCCTGACATCTGCCCACAGCCCAGGTCTTATTCGTGGGGAAATGGAAAGTCACAGGCAGAGCCATTGCACGGGGTCACCCGGGCTCAGACTCCAGTCCCCATGCAACCCAAGCCCTTGGGTGAAGATGTGGCGTCGCTGAAGCCAAGGCAGCCGTGGGGAGCAGGAGGGCTGGACGTCTGTGCAGAGTTCCTATCAGCGTGCAGGCTGCGCGTGCGTGCGTGCATTACGTCTGATGGGTGTGCGACCGTACGTGCGTGAATGTGAGTGTTACATGTGTGTTGAGGGGGACTGGGTGTGAATGTAAGTATTTGAGTGTGTGTGTGTGAGTGTAAGTGTGTGAATGTGTGTCTGAGTGAATGTGGTTTGAGGGTGTGGGAGTATAAGTATCTGAGCATGAATGAGTGTGCGTATGTGGTTTTGTGTGTGACTGCAGCCATATATGAGAGTCTGTGTGTTTGTGTGACTGTGTGGCCCTGTGTGAAGATAGGAGTGTAAATGTGCATCTGTGTGAGTGTGTGCCGGAGTGTGTGCTTCCCGATGTATGTGAGCATAAATGAGTGCCTAGAAGTGTGTGTGAATGTGTGAGTGTGTGTGATTGAATGTGTGTATGAGTGTTAGTGTTTGTGGGTGTGTGTGAGTGTGTGGATATGTGTTTGAGTGTGTTTGTGTGGCCGCGTGTGAGAATGTGTGTGTGAGCCCTTCTTGAATGCAGTGATGGCCCCGCATGGTAAAGGGCCGTGGAGCAGCAGGTAATGGGTTCTGTGGCTCCGTCATGATGACGTCCTGGGTGCTGCGGCCACATGAGGCTGTGCTGCAGCTCTTCTTACTCTGGGGGCTGCCTCTCTTCTAAAGATGTTCTGTATCCTGTCTAAGTGAAGCAGGAGTTGGATTCAAACTTGCAAGGGTGAACCTACGATCTCTCCAACGGGTGGCCTCTCTAGGATGAGGCAGAGCTTGTCCACCTACTACAGATGAGGAGATGAGGCTGCAGGAAGTTGTGTCACTGGCCCAGGTCACAGGGCTTGTGAGTGACAAGGTCAGGGTTCAAACTCAGGCTGCCCCTTTTGAAGGCTACGCTTGGCCTGTTGTACACTGCCTCCCAGAAGCTCTAGTCTCTGGAGCCTTTCTTTCAGCTCCTAGAAAGGGCTTTAACCTCAGTGCCTCAGTTTTCTCATCTGCAAGATGTGCAGAAAGACCCACCTAGAAGTGCTGGTATGAGCTGGGCACATGGTAAGCGTGACGTCTGTGTCTGGGCTGGGACACCTACCTGGCTGCCACTGGCCCCTGCAGGCTCTTCTGGTCTGTCCCTCAGGGAAGCTTCCAGCACGCTGCACACAGCCTGGAACCAGGTCCCCGGTGGCCTCCTGGTGCCTCTGGTCCTCAGGATGGGCCTCGGCACTCACTGCCAACAGGGCCTCACTGGCATGCTGCAGAGCCCTGCTGGCCTCCCGCTGGGCTCACCCCAAGGAGGAGGAAGAACAGCATGCGCCCCTGCCTGGGTTAGACCAGCCCCTGGGCCATTCCAGGGACCAGCGCTGCAGTGGAGGGGAGCAAGGTGGGGGCTCAAGCCAGGGAAAATCTGGTCTGGGCCCGTCACACAAGCTGCCTGTGTCACTGACTTGAGGCCAGGTGTTCCTTCCCTATCACGTTCTAAGTTCCTTCAGAACACTAGCCTCATGCATCTCTGGATCTTTCCCAGAGTGCCTTGCACAATGCCCAGCACATAGTAGGCATTCAGTAAACATTCACTGACTTGAGATAGCCGGCTGGCTGGCTGGCTGGCTGGGTGGATGGATGGATGGATGGACATAGCACTTATTCTGATTTTGTAATTATATATTTATTTGTGAAATGGTTTAGTAACTGGCGGGCCCAGTTGTCTAAAAGTGCCATGAAGGCAGAGGCCATGTCTATGTGATTTGCTGATGAATTGTCAATGAGTTGCATAGTACCTGGCACATACTAGGCATCAGGGGAGCACTTGTTGAATGAATGAAAAAATTAATGCATGGATAAATGAGTGGAAGGGTGGAGAGACAGATGTATATGTACGTGTATAGATGTATGTGCATAGAAGGGATGCATGAGCAAATGGATGTGTAAAGTGGGAAGTATGATATTAGGGTGATCAGGGTCCCAGAAATAAAGGTCAGCATAGCAGGCTCCAGGACCAGGAATGTGAGGGGGACAACCTCCTGACAGAGTGGGTGGGGCAGAGCCAAGACAGCTCTCCCCTTTACTGCTTACGGCTTCTTTATTGACATTTGTCTGCCACAGCATTGGGAACGTGGTGATTCAGTTTGAGCTCTCCAAGAAGCAGGCCCTAAGGCAAGAATTTGACAACCAGTCATTTATTTGGAGATAATCCCGGGAAATGCTGGAAGCAGAATGGGGAAGTGAGACAGGGAAGGGTAGGAAGCCAGTCCAGGGTGTGTGATCAAGCCACTTACCTGGGGCTCAGTCCTACTTGGGAGGTCTCCACCAAGAGGAGCAGGGGAGCCGGGGTATCTGTACCCCAGCCCATTAGTCACTGAGAACTGCATTGACCCCCTGACATGTCCAACCTGCCATGTGGGCAGGCAGAATGGACTCTGGAGGGGAGGTCAGAGAAGGCCCCCAGGCAAAGAAAGGCAAGAGCTGGCAGCTGGACATCACAGTGCACTCAAGTGGGGGACATGGTCAGGTCAGCAGCAGCATCTGGACACACCCTTGACCACCCAATGATTAGTTAGATTCAGGTGCGCACCGGCTGGTGGGGGAGTGAGGTGTGTGAGCACACAGGCCATCACAAGCAGCGGGAGACCCAGGGCTGTGAGGGGGGCACCTTCCCTCCCTTGGCATCGCCCATGTGGGGCCCTTGGGAACAAGAAGGCAGAAGTCTTGGAGGCCCTGTGACTGACGGACCTGCGACCTGGGTTGGGGTTTGTTGTCAGCCACCCACCGCAGAGGTGCACGTCCTATTGCCTGGCTCAGCGGGTGGGAACTACTCACCTGGGCCAAGGGCGTGAGCTCCTCACTGCGGCGGGTCACCTCTTTCAGTGCCTCGGCCAGCTCCTGCACCTTCTGCATGTCCCCCAAGGTGGTGCTGACCGCAGGCAGTGACCCCGCAGACACAGGATGCGCTCTCTGACCTTGGCATAGACATAGGAAGGTGGGGAGAGGAAATGTAATTCCAGTGGCTTGATGAAGCTGTTTCAGAAAGATTTGGGGTCTGAGAAAGTGACCAGGCTCATGTGGGGTTTTCCAAAGCCGGTAGACCTCTTCTTGTCTCCTAGGATGTGTGGTGGGCAGAATCATAGCCTCCCAAAGATAGCTACATCCTAATCTCTGAAATCTATGGATATGTTACTCACATGGCCAAAGGCACTTCGGAAGAATCGCTTTGGAGATTTGATTAAGTTAAGGATTCTGAAACGGGGAGAGTATCCTGTATTAACCAGTTGGGACCAATGTAATCACAGGGGTCTTTACTAGATGGAGGTAGGAGGGTCAGAGTCAGAGAAGATGTGATGATGGAGGCAGAGGTGGTGGAGAAGGAGAGGGAGATGGAGATGGGGAGAGAGGGACAGAGGGAGAGGAGTCGGGATTTGAAGATGCTGGTGTTGAAAATGGGGCAGGAAATGTGAGCAGCTTCTAGAAGCTGGAAAAGCCAATGGGTGGATTCTCCTCTAGAGCCTCCAGACAGTTCACAGCCCCACCACCGCTTTGGTTTTAGCCCAGTGAGACTCATTTCAAACTTCTGACCTCCAGAAATGTAAGATAATAAATATGTGTTGTTTTAAGTCATAAAGTTAATGGTTATTTGTTATAGCAGCAGGAGGAAACTAATACAGGATGTCTCAAGCTTTCTCCAAATCTTGAAATCAAATATGTTGTATCTGGGGAATTCCCTGGCAGTCCAGTGGTTAGGACTCTGCACTCTCACTGCCAAGGGCCTGAGTTCGATCCCTGGTCAGGGAACTAAGATCCCATGTGCCACATGGCACGGCCAAAAAAAAAAAAATCTGTAAAATCTGGCATTATTTAAAAACAAATGGTGTCTCAGGGTCTCACTGTGACTAAAATGGCATGAAATTCAGAAATTGGATTACTCTGTTGGCCCAGTATGGATGGGAGGTCTTGTTGCAGACTTGGGTCCCTGTGTGCCTTTGGGGCAATGGGGACAAGGATCCCTCCAGCCATCCCCCAACTCCAGCCTTAAGCCAGACCTCCTGCGGCTTCCGGGGAGCATGCTTTCTAAGCCGCAAAGCCCTAATGAGAGGGGCTGGCTTTGGCTGAGGCAGAGAAAAACCTAAGAATATAATTTTAATACCACCCCATCAAACTTTCTGCATTTATAGAAATGTTCTGTCCCTGTTTTGTCCAGTAACATAGCCACTTGCCAAATGCGACTACATATTAAGCCCTTGAAATGTGGCTAGTGCAACCAGAGAACTGAATTTTTAACTTTACTTCATTAAAAGTCATTTTAATTTAAATGTACATGGCCAGACGTGGCTCATGCAACAATCTGGAAGAACACAGATAGAGGTGAGTAATCCCTCTTACCCTCCCGTCCTGCTTGCTAGTCACAACTCACTCTTCTAGCTGTCTAACAGTCGTTCACAGCAGCTGCAGAGTTTGAGCATGTCTGCCAACAGCTCAGGGTGCAGCCAGGCTTCCATTCAGGGCGTGGCTGGGATGGAGGAAAGAATAGCCCTGTCTATGAGGGGACTCCTGTCAGAACGTTCTGGAACGAAAGTCAGGTGATGGATAATCTCATGTTTGCCTCTGCAGCTCTTCCCCATCCTTGGTCGCCATCCTGGAGGCTGCTTTCATGGAGATGTCACTGGCTGCTGAGCCTCTGGCTCATGGATTCACTCAGCGGGAGACGAGAGGGCAGGAGGAGAGAGAGCTGGAAGCTTTGCTCCCAGCACCCTCCCTGCCGGGGTTGCCTGCCTCATCCTTCAAAGCCACCACTCCTACCGGGGAGCCCCCTCCACGCGTAGCTGCCCCTTGAGGATGCTGGTCACTTCAAGGTGAGCCCCTGGGGTCCTGTGTTCTCTGTCGTTTGTTTCTGAAACCTTGCCCCCAGTTTTCTCAACAGAGCCCTTCTTAAAATCTTCTCCATTGCCCAGTTAGAGCTTGACGTCTGTCTCCCGACAGGACTCTGGTGTTTCATGAGAAGACCTTGCGTCAGGCTGTGCAGTCTGTGTGCTTAGGACCCCAGGGCATCCAAAGGGAAGTTTGCTGTAAGTTATGCTCGGGGTGAATGAGAGCCAAGTGGGGTGTGCAGGGGGTGGGAGTGGGGGAACTAGGTGAAGGAAGGGGCTGCGGTGAGAGGGCTGGAGGTGGGCAGGGGAAGAGCGAACCTGGGTTTGCTCCTGTCTTCACTACCTACTGGAAATGTGGACCCGGGAAAGCACCGTGCTGAGGACTTTCAGGCAAACCCTTCAGGAACCAGAGGAGCCTGTCTTCTGTCCTCCGTGCCCAGCAGGTGTGATGCTGTGTGTGGTGCACACAGGTAGCATGCCTGGGAGCACACACTGGGAGTGGAAGTAATCATACCTTTTGCGAGAGTTGTTTCTAATGCTAGGTTGTAGCACATGGAATGGCCATTTTTGTGGATTAAAACTGGTTGAATGTGGGCAATTTCATATGATTTGACCCACAGCTACAGTGAATGTAATTCTTAACATTCACCACAACCTTATGAGGAAAATACTATTATTGTCCCTGTTTTCCAGGTGGGGAAACTGAGGCTTAGAGAGATTCAGGCCTGTGTCAATAGAGATGGTAAATGACAGAGCTGGGACAACATCAAACCATTAACCGTATGACCAAGATGGGGTCACTTTTCTCCTCTGGGCCTCGGTTTCATCCTCTTTAGTAGGAAGAGACTGGAGTGGTACCCTCTAAATTCCCTCCCGCCCTAGAAACCTGTGGCTCCGTGAGGCTGGGCAGAGAAAGCAGGCTTCCTTCATCCTGTGTCACTCACTGAAAGGACCAGAAGAGGGAGGTGACATCAACAACTCGGGAGGCACCAAAGACTTCTCCACAGATCCGTGGACCCCACTGCCCTCCCCGAATGGCTGCGTACAGACCCCAGGGCCCCAGCAAAGGGACAAAGGAGTCCATCGGAAGCACCTTTTGCTGGCATCCTCTCTCAGCGGCTGCCCGGAGCCCGGCCCTTGGCACTGCTGGTCCAGCACGGATGACACAGACCTGGCCAGCTGGAAGAGCTGCTCAGGGCCATGCCCGCCCTGCAGAGTGGCGGTGACATTGTCCCACACTGCGGCCTGAAATGCCGCATCCTCCACACGGGTGCCTCCACGTGCGGCCTAACGGGAGACCAGAGACATGCTCAGAGCAGGAGGGTCTCAGCCCATCGGTTCTTGTTCCAGAACCTGGAGCCTGAAGTTCCTGGCCTGCACGTGGTGAAGCAGAGCAGGGCTGGACGGCTTGGCGCCTGGCATGGGGGCTCTTCCGAGGCTGGAGGGCAGGGGACCCACTTGTGCCAGCAGCCAACGGCCACCAAAAGCAAGTCTCAGGCAGGTCATTACTTCTCCCCTCACTGCCCTCCTCATCGTGCTCTCAGGCCCTTCCACTCCAGCACGCTTCTGACCCTTGAAATTCACTTGAGATTTTATCCAGCCTCTGCCTTATAGACCTGTTGGCTGATCTGGGTCCTCCTTCTTCTGGACTCTGAAGGCACTTGGGCTAACTCACCTCTGGATCCTTCTGCCCCCATCTCCCTCAGGTCCCCCACCCCAAGTCCCCCAGGCCCTTCCCCTATACTGGCCACTAGTCATAAGATCTACAAAGATAGAGACCACATCTGTTTTGTCCACGGCTATATCCCCAGGACCGGGCACATAGTAGGTGCTCTGTAAATACACGTTGAAGGAATGAATGAATCAACCACTCATCTGGTCATACCCTCGGCTTCCTTCAACCCGGCCACCCTTTTGTTGAGGTTTAGACAAGTCAAGAAGTTGTCTTAGTAGAGAAACAGTGGCTGCCACCCACCTTAACTGCTGCCTGGGTCTGCTGTCTATCACCCACATGATTGCAGACAGAAATGACCACTGTCAGCATGAAGTCATTGTTTTCTGCTCCAAGTGGCAGGTAAACTGATGGGAGGGCAGGTTCAGGGCCACAGTGCAGACAGGAACCTGGCAAATGGACATTGGACAATTAGGGGGGCATCTCCAGGCCCCAGGGACACTGTAAACCCACCAAGGTAGAGCCTGATGACAAGGACGCAAAAGCCACAGCTCGTGAAGTCACAGCAGGCACTCGTGGACTCCATACTTCCCGGGAAAAGATGGCTATTTATGCCAATCCAGTGTCGTCTCTAAGTAATCGCGTGCTGCTGTGACTTTGGAATAATTTTACTAAAATCCATGAAAGTTTTCAGCAAAAGAATCCCCCATTTACAAGCTTTTTAGAAAAATTCAAGGTGGTAAACCAAATTACGAAAAGGAGAAAGAGGAGGAGGAGGAAAAGAAGATCTTAACAATTGGTTCAAGACGTATCCAAACTCCCTCAAATGTCACTTCCTGTACAAAGGCCTTCCCAGGCCGCTCTATCTAAAGCAGCACCCCTGTCCTGTGTCTTTGTTTACCAGCTATCTCTACCACTAATTATAAATACAGTGCGGTCAGAGACTTCCTCTCTTTTGTTCACTGCTGTATATCTAGGACCTAGAACGGAGCCTGACGTTCAATACGTCTGCTGTAAGAGTGAATGAATGAATGAATATCCTTCGTATCCTTAAAGGGGACCCGCCTATCATTGGAATCACTTCACTGTAGTGTGCAGACAATCACGACGTTCTTGAATTGTAATTGAAAACTCATTTTTATATGGTCACACTTCCCTGCCCCTTACTGGAGCAGCTAGCCTGGCATCTCCATTTAGGGGGACACAGGTTTGAAATGAAATCTGCTTACCTTCCTTGAATTGGTCCCTTCCAGGCTCAGACCCAGTCGTGGCCCTCTGAACAGCCCTGCATTCCATGTCCATCTGACGGGCACCCCATGAAAACCACAATCCCTTGGGTCTGAGAATGGGGCCCCTCCACCTTCACCTAGTCAATGGGTTCAGTTTATGTCCTTGTGGTGTTTAATGCCGGACCCTGGGGAGCACCCCTGCAACACTCCTGGAGCCTAGGTTTGCAGGAAGGTCCCAATCTGACTGGCACATCTTCAGAGCTCTTGTGAGGGTCACAGAATGCCAAAGGCCATTGGGAGGAGACAAGGACTCAAACGGGCCCGCCAAGGACCAACCACCCCCAAATCGGAAGAGCAGAGGCAATGTGGGCGCTCACCCCGTCTCTCCTGCTGATGCCCTGCTGCTGTCTTGGGTGTGGGTTGTGGTGACAGGACACTGGCTGGGGCACTGAAGTGGGGCGGCATCAGCATGCTCCGTCCTCTCCTGTAAACCTGTGCAAACAGGTCTCGTCTCAGCTCAGCATGCTCTGTGACATCGCCCATTCCCAGCTACCTCCCGCAAAGTGGGGTCAGTAGCATTGTGGACGGTTCTGTGAACCAGGCCACCCCTGTCCCGAGTGGCTCCAGGGGTCGGGGCTACTCCGAGTGTGCACTGAGGAGTGGTATCCTGGTAGCAACCCCACGTGGTCACACTTCTGCATATCCTCCTCCATTTAGCCTGTTCCACGTCCCTCATGCCACGATAGAGGTTGTTTTGGCCTCCACAGTTGTGGAGAAGATAGGGAGTTACTGCTTCTCACCTCGCTGAGATGTGTGGCAGGGTCTGTGTGCCTGGGGGCGGGGCTTCAGGGTCATCCTGCAAACCTCTCTCACACATGGAACATATTCTTTGCAGCTCCCAGAGAGAGACAGGCACCTATTCTTGGAGAGGATGAGCCCAGGAGCTGAGGGGAGAGCTAGTCCCAAGCCGGTACCTGACTCCAGGCAGAAGCAGTACTCCAGGAGCCCCAGGGCGGCGGAAGCGTTGCAGAAGATGGCAAAGCTCATCAGAACAGTGCCCTCCTCTGGGGCAGTGGTACAGGTGGGCAGTGGGAGCTGATCACGTAGGCGTGCCGGGTCACTGCTGGGGAGAGGAGACGGAGGGTGCTTAGGGGGTTGTGTGAGGCGCACAAACTCCGCCATGGTTCACGATCTCCTGGGAGCTTGTTCAACATGCAGGCTCCCAGGCCCCTCTCCAGGGCCTCAGACCTCTCTGTAGATTCTGGGGTGGGGCCCAGAAATCTGCATATCTAACAACTCCCACACCCACCCCCTCACCCCCTTGGTGCAGGGCATTCCAGGGTCTCTGAGAAACTGGGCAGAGATAGAATCCCAGTCCTGCCATTTACTATCCATGTGACCTTGGCTTTCACCTTTTTAAGAATCAGTTTCTCATCTGTAAAATGGGGCTAATAATAATAGCTTCCTC
This sequence comes from Delphinapterus leucas, assembly GCF_059928025.1. Classification (NCBI taxonomy): domain Eukaryota; kingdom Metazoa; phylum Chordata; class Mammalia; order Artiodactyla; family Monodontidae; genus Delphinapterus; species Delphinapterus leucas. Next base: position 53,804,863 of record NC_143148.1, read on the forward strand.
CCAGAGCTTTAGTGAGGAGGGAGTATATCGGGAAACAAGACTTGCTCAAGAGACCGAGTTAGGACGGGCCACAGCCAGGATCTGGAAACACTCAGAACTCCCCCCAAACCATGGGCACCATGAAGAGCCCCCAGCTAAGCGGCGCCAATACCCCACACCACCTGTTATAATCACCTGGTTTTTCAAAAGGAGTGCACACCTGGAAGAGCTGGGCATAGAGAATTTTAATCAGTTAAAATGAATTCCCTGGCCTACACTTAATTCAGAAGGTTTGGGGTGAACCCAGGAGTGTGCCTTTTAAACTAGTACCCCAGGTTATCCTGGGCAGGTGGTCTATGGGCCACTTTGAGAAATACTGAATCAAAGGAATGCATCTGAAAAAGAATAATCACCCCATTATTTATCTTTTTGAGAGTCTACTTTTCCTGCTGCTCTGGGCTTGTTTTAAGTGAGAAGCACTGAATCGCCTGGCAGGACGTGCAGGCTGCATACCCCACTGCTTTTACCACTGGTGGTGTGTCATCCACCCTGCATCACAGAGTTCAGAGGCGGGTGTTTCTGTTCTGCCGTTTGCATGAGAGGAAATTGAGGCACAGAGACCTTGAATCCGATGCCTGAAGTCTTCCAGTTAGAACGTGGCGGTGGTGGGATTCACACCAGAGCCTGTGTATGGCCCCCGGCCTGCACTGATGTCCCCTGTTTCAGCGCTCCTGGGTTTGTCTTGCTCACTGTCAGCAAGAGACAGGATCTGTGACATGAGACTGAAGGAGGCCTTCCCACCTCTGACTCTGGTTCCGGTGGCCTGGCTGCTGGTCCTCAGGAAGGAGCTGTTCAGCAGCAGGGTGGAGGTGTCGCTCTGAAGGAGGATTAAAGAACGCGGCCAGAGTCCTCGGAGTCTGCAGGCCGCCGGGAGGGGCTCGGCCTGAAAGAGAGCACAGCCCAGGGCCCCTGAGGCTGCAGCCAGCCTGCAGGACTCAGCAGGGCAGTGGCTTCTGACCCTGGGAGGCCTTTCGGATTTGTCTCCAATGGATGGACGGCAGTATCACCTGCTTTCCTGAGGTCAGCCCAAATAGCTCATCTCCAGCCGCGTTAGAGTGTTTGTCCTTGGCCAGGTTCCCTGGAAGCAGAGTCTGAGACAAGGATTTGTGTGCAGGGCACTTATGAGGGAGGGCTCTCAGGCAAAACCAGGAGGGCAGGGAGGGAAGCCGAATGGGGTGGAGAATGAAACAAGGCAAAGAAGTGGTTTCGGGAGGCATCCAGCTTCATTCAGCCTGATCCCATGGGGAGCTCTGGAGCATAAGCTGCACCACAGAAATTGTCTCACTCAGAGCCCGGGGGGCTAGGCTGTTAGAGCCCACAGTTGTTGGCCAGCAGCCGCCCCATCGCAGCTGGGGGATGCCTGCATCAGCCTGGTAAGGATGGGCTGGGCACCCACAGCATCTCCTGCGATGTTTCCCTGTTGTTTCTGCTCCGCTGCATCCGTTCTGTCTTCTGACCAATGCTCCCCAGCCCCCGACTCCTACTCCTCGGGCTCTGAGTGCAGTTGACCAACCCCCAGCTCAGTCCTGGGCATGTGACTCAGGTCTGGTCAATCAAAGTGGGAAGACGTTTCTGTTTTTGAGCGGCTGCCAGTGTCCTCGCCTTCTCCAGCAGGGTGTCATCTAAATACCAGCTGAACACGGCTGCTGCAGACTTGTCCCCCACGGTGACCTTGAGCATAACACCCCTGCTGGCATTCACTGGCCTGCAGTTCTCCTCACAGCTGAAAGGGAGACAGAGAATGGAGCAGGGATGCTCCCTCAGACGTTGTGGCCGCCCGCCTGGTCTTTTGTCCAGTTCTTCTCAAGTCCTTTGAGAAGGTAGGAAATGGCTTTGTCAAGTGAAAGATGGAATAAAAACAACTTCTGCCCCAACCAAAACCAGGTAACGAAGATGAAGCGATTCGTTCCTGCCTGAATTCCCATTTCATTCACTGCACAGGAGAATGACACGGAAAGTGCGTGAGGCTGAGAGAGGACCCTAGACTCCAATCCCGCCCCTGCCACTTGTGAATGACCGCTTTGCACAAGTCACTTAACCTCTCTGAGCCTCAGTTTCCTCACCTGTAAAGTGAGGGGATAAGAGCAGTCAATTTCCATGATTCTTTCTAGTGCTAATAATGATCAGTGAATCCTGTGATTTTACAGCACACATGCCACATCCCATTGTTATTAGCTTAGCCAGTGCTGACCACAACCCTATGAGAATCCCCATATCACAGACGAGCAAACTGAGCTCAGAAAGTTGTGTGATTAGTCCCAGTGACACAACTCCTGAGTGGAGGATGGAACATGGGCCCACACGTCTGGACCCGAGTCCTGGGCCTTCTGTGTAATGTCATATTCCCTCACATGAGCCAGTGAGAGATCACTGACTCCTGCTGTGTCTAACCCATCCCCAGTCCTTTTAGTATGAGCTTTAAAATAGCTCTCGAATCTCCCCACTTCTGTTTTCACGTCTACCCTAGTGCAAGTGAGCCAGACATTCTCCATTTGCCCCTGCAGCCCACTTGCCATCAACTCTGTGGCTCTGTGCGCCAGGGACTGATCTCCATAGACTGCATCACCGAGTCTCCACACCTGTCAATGGGCCCAGCCAATGGGGAGCATTGAGAGGAGAGAGGTTGGGATAGTTATTCACCACTTTCCCTGTTCCTTACCAAATGGACTGCAGTTGGCAGAGGCCGTGTTCCTCTGGCCAAGGCCACAGCTCGTGCCGGGGGCACTTCTCCCGCAGCTGCAGCTCCCAAGGGGGTTCCAGAGATGCCATCCCCTTCTCTTACCCCTGCAGGCCTAAGAGGGACAATGGCTTCCTCCTGTTGTAGTCCTGCATTGTCATCCCTGGTTGATCCCCTTATCCCTGCCCTTGTCTGTAAATAGACCCTTTATCCAACTCCCCTCCGTTCCCAATTTCAGTGAGCCATCTGCTTCCTTCAGGGACCCAGCTGATGGCCGCGCTACCTTGAACTCTCACCTTGATTCCTGCAAGTGCCTAAGCAACCTCCCTGAGTCCTCTGTCGCCGCCTCCCGACCCCGCCCCAGCCACTTCTCCACCCTGCTACCAGAGCGTTTGGAAGCAAAACGTGATCATGTTCCCAGCCTGCTTAAAAGTCTTGGGTGGCTTTCCAGAACTCTTAGGATAAAGGCCGAAATCATGTGTCTGACATACCCTCAAGGCCCTGCCGGAGCCAGGCCTTGCCTGCTCTTCCTCCATGCTCCAGCCACACCAGCCTCTTTCACTTCCGGATTATTGTATGCTCCTTCCCTTTACTGTCTGTCCTGTCTCCCGCCCTCCCTTTTCCTGGCCAAGTTAATTCCTCTTCTGTCTTCACATCTCTGCTGAGGGCAGCCTTCCCTGACCCCAAGTCGGGGAAATTGTCATAGAGGCGTGCTCTCTCCTTCCATTCATTTCTGTGAACCACTGCTGATCACCAAGTAACCCCAGTGAGAACTGAGACTGGGTCTGGTTTTACCCACCACTGTACGTCCTACCCATTAGTCAGTGTAGCCAGAGCTGGCACTCAGTACATGTTGGCCAAATGGCAGCCCTGCAGGAATTTGCTCTGGTGCTCCCACCTGACTCGCGGCCTGAGTTCCAGGGGGTCAGACACACAGAGGCACTACTTCTCCAGGTTCTCCAGCTCCCAGCCTCTCCAGACTGCCAGGCGCAGGGTAACAGCAGAGTCAGGCGTCGGCAGGCGGGACGGTGGCACTACCAACTCCCTCTGGTCTGTGCGGCGCAGCTGCCTCTCAACACAGTCGCTCCACTGAGCCCAGCAGTGCCCTGAGAGAGAGAGGTAGGCCAACACTGTGATCCACCCAGGCACCTTGAACTTGACACATGTGGCTACCTTCTGGTTTGGGGTTTTTAGAAGAAATGGGTCATGGATAAGAAAATTGGTTCCAAATAGAGATTTTTCTTTTTTAGTTTCAGGTTGAAGGAATGGTGCCACGGAAGAATGTTTCTGGGGAAATGACCCCCGCTTCACCCAGACTCTGAGCAAACCTGCAGGATGTGTTGGCTTGTTTTGCATCAGTGACTTGCACTGGTGAGGAGGCCAGCACAGAGCAGGAGAGGCGCCCAGAGGATATACAGCCCCGCCTGGGAGAAGGCACCTTCTTGTCCCTGGTGCAAGTGATTGTCCACAGCTGTTTGTCTCTGTGTGGTACATTGGGGACCTGGGAGGCTGTATCTCTGTCTGGGACGCTGCATGTCATCTCGTGCTTTGTACCAACTCAGTAAGTCTCTGTGTCCTTTGCTCTTCAACTCTGTTGATTAATGTGTATCCACTACCCCAACTACCCCTGATGTGTAGTCATTCACAGCATATGCCTGGGGTCAGGTCATCAGCTCAATCACCTAAAGCCTATATTTGTATCCTCTATTAATTCAGATAACAAGAACTAACATGCTGAAGGATGTCCTGAGCACTTACCAATTAATATCAAAAGACTTCAAATGTTACATGACTTTTGACCCAGTTATTCCATTTCTGGGAACTTGTTTATGAAAGTAACCACAGCCGCAAGTAAAGATTGAACTGTAAGGATGTTCATTACAGCGTTGTTTATAAGGGCAAATAATTTGAAACAACCTCAAAGTCCAAAAAGAGGGCACTGGTAAATAAATGATCATGTAGCAACTTGACAGTCTATTATGCAGTTATTATGAAAATCAAGATGGAGAAGAAGATACCAAGACATGAAAATATGTGGGATACATTGTTCAATGAAAAAAAAGGGTAACAAAAGCAATATGTACAGTATGAATGGCATTCATTTTATTTCTTGAAGAGTGTGTGGATAGCTAGGATATATCCGTATAAAAAGCAGAACAACCATTTCTTAAAAATAAGTACCAGTGCTACCATCTTGGTTTGTCAGAAAAGGCCTCATCACTTCCTCCTTCTAAACTATCTTCTCAGTGGCATACCAAGAGCGTGGAGGTTAAAAGAGGGGTTCAGTCCAAGAGGGGAGGAGTATTTTACCACTAATGTTGTTTGTGGTGACAATAAAAAGCAGGCTGGGTTTTAGGGTTTAACTGTTGTTCCTAAATTCTCTACAGATAGTGCCTCTCCTGGTTGCCTGCCTTCAGGGCCACCCACATCGTGGTTTGCCACTGCTTCCACCCACCTCCCATTTCTATGGAATTCACAATCTCTGGCACATACAAGGCACACAAAAGGTCAAGCGTGAGTAATCCTGGTGTGAAGGTTAAGAAAAAGAGCAGCAAAAGCTGACCGCTGTCCATCACTCCATGGTGAGATAGGACGGTTCAGAGTTCTAAGGTCACCTACCACATGCCCACTGGAAGCGAAAGTCCTTGTTACTATCTGGCCAGCCCAGAGTCACTGTCGTGAAAGGATCCAAGTACTGACCGGGTTCCACGCACAGCTCCACATCCCCTCTATCTCTCTGCAGAAAAAGCAGCTGGCTGGTGAGACGCCCTCCACAGCCGGCACCCCACCTTGCGCCCCAGAGCAGCCTGTGCCAGGGGTGGCCACAGTGTGAGGCATGGAGTGGAGACAGACCTGTCTGATCCCCCTAGCCTGCAGGGGATGGATCACTGGGTAAGTGACTAGGACGAGTGCGGGCTGGGTGCCAAGGGTTCATCACGCGTTCAGCTGCATTAACAGAGCCTGCTCTGGGCCAGGCCCAGTGCTTGAGGCCTGGAGATAGAGGAATAGAGACTCAGCCCCCGCCCTTATACCTAGTCTGACAGACAAGGAACCCAACAATTAAAATGCAGAGTGCTAACTGCTGTAATAGAGAGGGCTCAGGGGATCGTGATAATAGATGAGGGAGGAAGTAGGTTGAGAACATCTGTTCCCCCTAAGGGTTTGACAGTGTCTGACTCCTGGGGCTGCTGTGGATCAGATGAGAAAAACGAGTGACGCGCTTCCTCTTGTGTGTGGAGCAGAGGACAGCGCGGAACTATTACCTCTACACAGCAGACAGCTGGTGTCAGGGCAACCTTCCCAGAGGACAGGACCCCAGGGCTATGGAGCTGGGGAAGGAGGAGGAGTGAGGGCGAGCTGGGGCAACGATGGAGAGCACATGGATTCAAGGAAAGGGGTTGACAGGCATGTGGTGTGTTCCAGGATCAGTTCTGGTTAGACCTGTTAAACAGCTCAGGCCCAGAGGGCTTGTCCTGGGAATAACAGGAGGCTGTGGCAGAACTCGGTCCCCAGGGGTCTCTCTGGTTTGAGAATAAAACTCAACCCCCTTGCCTTGGCACCTGAGACCCCATGTGATTTGGCCTCTGTCCGTCTCTATAATCTCCTACATCCTCCCCGCCTCCAACAACAGGCCTCAGGGCCTTCTCATCTACATACCTAGACAGCTCTTGTTCTGCTTCCAGGATGGCTGACTGTCCTATCTTCAGGTCCCCACTTAAATGTTACCTCTCAAGAGCCCGTGTCTAATCACATTTGCTAGTCCACCCTCTGTTAGTTGCTGTCACTGCACTGTATTGGTTCTAATTAGACGCATCACAGTTCTTAATTATATGCTAACTTGTGAGTTAGTCTCACCCACTAAGCTTCCTGAAGGCAGGGACCCCATCTGTTTATTCACCATTGTTTCCCCAGCCCCTAATACCAATCCTCGAACATTGTAGAGGCACAATAAATCTTGTTATTGAATAAATGCATGCATGAGCAATGTCAACAGCAAGGAGTCAAAGACTTAGTCTTGCTATAAATACCAAAAGACCTGGGCCTTTTTTCTCATATAAGCATTAAAAGCCATGAATTTCCATCCGAGCACTGCCTTAGCTGTATCCCATAAACTTGGATAGGTTGTATTGTCATTATCACTTAAAATATTTTAAAATATCCTTGTGATTTTTTCGTTTGACCCATTGATCTTTTTTTTAAGAAGTGTGCTGTTTAATTTCCAAGATGTCTGAGAGATATCTACGTATCCTAGATAACTTATTATTGATTTATAACATGCTGCTGTTGTGGTTAGAGGACGTGCTTCATTTGATTTCAATCCCTCTGGGTTTCTTTTTAAACAGAAGAAGCCTCAGTGATTGCTAGTGCTCTGCTGTTAGCACCAAAAAGCCCAAATTCAAAACTAAAACAGAGTACTTAGACATCTTTTTCTTGTGAGGTTAAGTGTTTTAAAAAAAATACTCACATTCTTTTCCTGAGCCTTTGTTCCAGGTGGTTCTTGGAGACTGAAAGGAGCTATGAACACAGTGGGGATGGGTGTCAGACGTTGGTGGTGTTTATAAGGTCGCCAAAGGGCAGAGTCAGAGGGTACACTGAGGATGCCCTGGGAGTATCTGCCTGTCTTTGGAAATGGTTTAGGGACACGCAGAGAATATTCAGGTTGTAGGAAATGGGTCAAAAGCAAAACCGTCATGTTCACAGCTGGGCTATAGACACCTCTTTGGCAGGTAAGAAAGAGGCGGACAGCTGCCAGTGGCAGGTAGAACGAGATTAAGGTCAGACTTGCAGCTGTTCGCCATTAATGTTTACCTGCCAGTTGAAGGGTGAGGGTGCGGAGCCCTCATCTCATATGCTATTTTCTGTGGTGCAAATGTTCCCATACAGGCAGATTTCAGGATACCAAGGTGACCTCACTGAATGCATAGTGGGAGAGATGGGCACAACCAGCTCTGGCAGGCTAGTAGGAGCTGGACTCAGCACGCCATGGTGTGTTTCTGGATCCATTCATTGGTGTCTTAATGGCTGTGCAAACCTCGGCAGGTTAGTTACTCTTTCTGAGTCTTAGGTGCCTCATCCGTAAAGAAGGCTGAAGGCAGCCCTTATTTCTCAAAGCTCCAGGACTGAATGCTGTGCTGTATATATTAGTGCTTTGTCATCTATTCATCTGTAAAGAATATGAGTGTGTCAAGTTAAAAAAAATGGAAAAGGTACTCTCAGCTGATATGCTCTGAAGATATTGAAATGTGAGTTTGATTAATAGCTAATTAAAGTGTAGTGATTAAGTTAAGCACTTAGGGTTGGTCATTCCATGTGATTGACTAGGCCCTGGTGACTTGGATGTTTTAAGATCAGGGTATTACTGATCTTTAAAGAATTCCCTGTCAGTGAATTCTTATTCTCACGATGATAAGTTTGAAGGTCTGTAAAATCATACAAAACAAAGCTAAAATGCCAGACACAGAGATCTTTCTTAACCGTAAGAAGGAAGATGGTCCAATAACCCTGAATGAAGAAATCCAGAGAAATTGTTGCTACCCTGATCCTGCCATGAATTAGCTGAGTGACTTTTGCAAAGTCAATTAACCTCCCTGGACCTCAAATTCCATACGTGGAAACTCCGAGGAGGACTGTGGACGGTAAGTAGAACGGACATCTCATATTTTCTTCCCCCGTCCAGGCATCCCCGCCCCCTTCTTTTGATAATGGCACTTACAGATGATATTTTCCCTGGGGAACCATCCCTCCCCACCCTCAGTCCTTTGGGTGAATCTGATCCTACGTCGTGTTCCGGAGTGGACGTGTGATCCTGGTCTGTCCTGAGTACCACTCCCCTCTGGTCTCAGCAACAGGTCTAGGAGGGACCATGAACCAAGCTTAGACAAGTGAGAGGCAGCCTCAGGACTTGTTCTGAAAATATCAACACAGAGATGCTCTTTCTCCTCTGGGGTTAAGGACTGAAGCCTGCAGCCATCTTGCTACTACTTGGGAAGAGGGAGTCAGACTGAAGCCAACATAGAACAAAGAGATGGAGAGAGGCAGATTTCCGAAGACATTGAGTGGCTGGATCCTGCTGTGCCTAAACCCTGGACTTTTATTTTCTGAGTTGATAAAATTTCCTTTGGCTTGAGCCATTTTGAACTGCTTTTCTTTTTCTTGCTACTCAAAAGTCCGGGCAAACACAGTCAAGGTGAGTTTTAAGACAGTGACATCTACTATTGGCTGCCTACCAACAGCCAATACCCTGCTCTTCCTCTTGGCTGTCAGAATCCATCTTCTCCCACAGAGCCTAAAAATGCTGGATTCCCAGCATCCCTTACAGCTGGGCACCTGACCCAACTTTGGCCAATGGTACCTAAAGGGAAGATTGCTGGGGACTAGTGGGAAAGATTTTTTTCCCTAATATAAAGAGATGCACAGGGGGACATGGGTTTCTGCTGCTGCTGGATAATGCTGGGTTGACAGGTGATGTCTGGAACTGCGGCAGCCATCTTGATTGCATGAGACACAAGCCTAAGGACCAAGCGAAAGCTCTGAGGATGGCAGAGCAGAATGACAGACTGAGCCTGGGTCCTCACTGGAGCTCAGTCTGTCTCACTGAGCCACTGAACCAACCTTGGAACTAACTTCTTAGTTATGTAAGATAATAAGACTTGAACTTAAAGCCACTTATGTTGGGCTTTCTATTATTTGAAGCCTAAAGCAGTGTAACTAATACAAATTCGAATGTTTTAGAATTCTGTATCAATGGTTGGATGTTCTGTTGCTTACATTATTGCCTATTTAGAGTAACCAGAGAATTCTTAATATCTGTGAAACAAAATAAGCATTCAAAGCTCTGTTTTGAGGGCCCCCTCACTAGATTCCCGAGGAAGTGCAATGCCCTAAACTCCTGGTCACAAGTTTTATACCCCCTTGCAGAAAATTCTTACCTGTGACAGTGATGCTTCCAATTTTCAAACTCAAGTTTGAGAAGGCGTTCCTCACCAGCACAGTGACCAGAAAGGTGCCTGCAATGCAAAGGGTGGAGAATTATGGGCATTGTAATAAATTGTTTAACTTGCTCTGAGACAGTTCTCCCAGCCTGTGCTTCTCCAGTCCTCTGATGGCAGTATCTGACTCTTTCATCATCAAAGAATTTAATGTATCCCTGATGTATGCCAGGCATGGTGCAAGGCTCTGGGGACACAGAGATGAATGAAACATGGTCCTTGTCCTCAAGGCCTTATGGTCTAGTAGACATGTGGGACACTCCAGTGTGGGAATCGGCATGGAAGGCAGTGTGGGCATGGGGTTGGGGGCCTGCTTCTACCTTGGGGGAGAAAGAAATGGTTAATGAGGTGGGGCAGGGGCTAGAGCTAAAGTTCAAAGGATGAGCAGGTGCTCATTTGCCAGATGAGAGAGGAGATTCCAGCAGAAGGAGGCCCATGATACGGTTTTAAAAGGGTCGAGAGAGTGGGGAGGGGAGAGGAGGATTTGTCAGAAGACTTGGAGAGAGCTGCTGCTACATGAGTATCCCCGCCCCCCTGCCTCCCTCACGGGGAAGAGGTGGTGGGTGCTACCTTCTTCTCTTCTCAAGCCTGGAGAGAAGGTCTTCAGAGAGGGCCCTTGGTGAGCTGGGTATGTGTTCTTTGAGGCTGGGAACCCCCATGGACAGGTTCCTTACTCATGCTCTTGGAATGATCTATGACGGGTGGAGGAGAGGGAAGGGGAGAGAGGAAAGGCAGCATTTCTGCATTTGGGAAATGACTACAGTCGGCTGGAAGCAGCCGAGGACTGGGTGAGAATTTTCTAAGGACCCGATGTTAGCCTTGGCGGGGGGGGGAGGCGGTGGAGAGGGTAGAGAGAACGAGGAGAACAGAGAAAGGGACCCTGTTGGTGACAGGAGAGCCCTGGACTGAGTGAATTCTTATTCTCAGTAGTTGTAGTTGTCTGACATCTGTAGTTGTCAGTTGTCTATGAGCCTCAAGAGCCCATAGAAGCTCCTACGAGAGGCGGCTGCAAACATCTGCTGGGCGGTGAGAGCAAGGCCAGCGCCACCAAGTGAGCACCTTCCTGTCGTACCTGGTTCCCTTTCCTTCCCCCCTCACTCCCTTCATCCCTGGAGGTATCCAGTCTGTTGTTCTCATGGGGAGGAGAAGACTGCTTATCATCCAAGAGACAGCCCCAAAGTCACAGGGTGTATGGAGATTTTATCTCTTATCTCCTACCAAGTAGCTTTTATAGGAGACAAAAATTAATTTGCATTTGAATTACAGCCTCTTTATTATATTTGCCATTGTCGTTCCATTTCATTTCCAGATTCTTCCTGTTCCAAACTGTACCTTTGGTACCTGGCAAAATTGCGATGTTTCTCTTCTTGACTCTGTCGTTCTTTCTGCCATCTCTTTTGCCACATCCCTTGCTGAGGGCATGGTAGCCCATACCTGCACATCATTACCCCCGTTCTCACACACCTCTGAGGTCCAGGGTAGCGGACCTGGGTGGGCTGGAGACTCTGCCACCTTCATCACTTTCCTGCCTGCTGACCTCACCACACTGCCCTCAGAGACACTCTGTTCTTTCCAGATTAAATGCACGTCAGCTGTGGCCTCCTGCCCTGGCTGGTGCCAGCCGGTCTGCTGCCCTATCTCTATTCCAGGCAGCCTCCTGATAGCTCCTCTCTTGTTCCTCTCTCTCCCACCCTTTAGTTTTTACCCATCTCTCCCCCGCAGGGCATGGACTGCAGTTTCCCAAAACACATTCTCCTCTAGAAATGATGGAAGAAACCAAGTACTCCCGCTCTCTTCCAGTGATTCTCAGTGGGGGTGATTTTTCTCCCCAGGGCACAGTTGGCAATGTCTGGAGACATCTGTAGTTGTCATGACTTGGGGGCTGGGGCTACTGGCACCCAGTGGGTCGAGGCCAGGGATGCTGCTAAACATCCTACAGTGGACAGGACGGTCCCCGCAACAAAGAATTATCTGGTCCCAAATGTCAGAAGTGCCAAAGTTGAGAATCCCTGTGACTATAAGTTCTATAACTGCAAGTAATATCTGTCTCTTCCTTATTTTGTGACCCAGGCTGGATGCTGTGAACCATCTTTTTGTCTGGGACACACCGAAAAACTGGCTGGCAGAACCCTGGACACCAAGTCAGGAAGGGAAGAGGAGGGAGGTTTGGAAGGGGAGACACAAACTCCAAGTACCTTCAAGAGGAACTGCCACGTGGTAAGTCCCAAATGGCCCCCCAAGGCTCTCTTTCTCATGGGAGAAGGTTGCACTGAGTCCTGCCACCTCAAAGTTCAGCCTCTCCGGGATACCGTGAGCCGCCGAGACATTGACCAGTAGGTCCTGTCCAAGCTCCAAGTTGCCAGAGCCCAGGAGGCCTGCAGGCCTGACAGGGGCTCCACGAAGTGGATGGTGATGTTTCTGAAGGGGGCAGAGGTGGTGGTGTTGCTGGTGGCACAGATCTCCAAGTGGTGCATCCCTGGGCCCACCCATTGCTGGACTGCTCCATCCAGGGTCACACTGTAGGGGAGCGGGCCCCTCTGCGTGGTGAACTCAGCCAGGGTTGTGTTACCTGACAGCACAGTGTAAGTCACCCCTGTTCCTAGGTGGAGTAAGACACATTTAAGAATGTCAGTCATGCAGTAGATTATACTGAGGTAGTTCAGACTCCAGTTGTAAAGTCAGATTCCACATATAGACATAGATATGGATATAAAGACATATGTAAGGATATATCCTCCCCACCCAAATATTAAAACGGATTATCTCTGAGTATTGGGTTCATGAGTGATTTTTCTTTCAGGACCCTCTCTGCTCACCTGCATATTCTAATTATTTTATTTATTTTATTTTATTTATTTGGCTGCGCCGGGTCTTAATTGCAGCACACAGGATCTTCGTTGCCACGTGTGGGTTCTTAGTTGCAGCATGCAGGATCTAGTTCCCTGATGAGGGATCAAACCCGGGCCCCCTGCATTGGGAGCGCGGAGTCTTAACCACTGGACACCAGGGGAGTCCCTCTAATTATTTATACTATGCACGTGTTACCGTAAACTTAAAAGTTCGTAGTAAAAACCTCAGAACATTTTGTTGATAGAGATATCCTTGTGGCGAGGAAGGCTCAAAAGGTAGCATCTCTTAAGGGTGCGGCTGGTTTTTATGCATGAGAATTAGCCTCCAGTCTTGTCTTAAGTCGAAGCAGTGAAGCCCTTTCCATCTCCATGACTAACTGCCTGAAACCCTGCCCAACGAGAGAACTCAGCCTGTTCACATTAAGGTGGGGCTCCCTTACAGACTGGGGCTGGTTATCCTAACTGGATGCTAAATATTGTGGTTGACTCTTAAAAAATATGATTTAAACCACTAAATTAAGATTCTTTGCAATAGAAACCAAGCTAGTATATTTCTTGTTTGAGTGATGCTACTGTTGCTGCTGATGGTGTTGACGTAAGCCCTCTGAGAACAGGAACCCTGACTTTCATGTTTATTGCTGCCTCCCCCCCATACCTGACAAAGAGTAATCACTCAATTATATTTGTAGAATGAAAAAAGATTATCTTAAGTTTTTCCAGGTGCACCTAGCAAGCTATCTTCAGCCAACAAGCACACCAGAACAGAAAGGAGCCCCAAGCACTGTGTTTAAAGTCCCGTTATAGATCCATGAAGTTACTGCTCTGAGTGAGGCTCTGGGTGGTATGAGGTTGGACTGAGACATGTCCTCACCTCCACAGCTCTGTGCCACTCAGTTTATATCAACAGGTCTCTGTCCAGATCTCAGACTGGACCTGTGCCTTGAGGAAAGATACTGCCTTCGGTGAGGATGGGAGAGTCTATTGACAGAAGGGGTGATATTCAAAATATTTAACAACTGAAACTGCATGGGCACCAGCTAAGTAGAATGATGTTCTGATGAATCAGAATGGACACTGTGACCAATCCGAATGGATGCTGTGACCAATTAGAATGGACGTTGTGACCAATGAGAAATATTGCTATGACCAATCAGAATAGATGCCATGACAAATCAGAATGGATACATTGACTGATCAAAATGGACATGATGGCCAATCAGAATGGCCTCTGTGACCAATCAGAAGAGAAACTGTGAGCAATCAGCATGGACACCAGCCATAACAGCTGCTGTAGTTGATTATCAGCCCTAACTGGGGGCAATGTGATTGTGTCAAGCTGGTCGATGCTGGCTGTGCTGAGATTCACATTCCCCCAACAGGGAATGGCTTGGAAGTTCAAGTCTTGTGATGGGACTAGGGGCATGCAAATGGTCTTCAGAAGGATGGTTGCTCTCACTAGCTTACTAGCCTTGTGACTTTGGCCAAATTTCTCAACCTTCCTTCCATTTCTTCCTCCGTAAAATGTATTGGGTGGGCTACTATATAAGCACTTAGACCAGTTCCTGGTATACACTAGGTACTAAATAAATGAGTGGCTAAGAAACTAACTCCATAAGTGTTTGCTGTTAGTATTTATTGAAGCCTGGGAGCTGGATGGATAGATTGGGGGCAAATCAAGGCTGCCTTGACCTTGACCATTTCTGCAAACTCACCTCCATCAAGCTCTACCTGAATCCACAGAGGGTCCCTGAAGACTGCCCAGCAGAGAGGGCTCGTTCCTGATGTGGACAGGCCAGAACACCCAGTCACACAGAGCCTCTCCATCTTGTCTCACATCGTCACTTGCTTCTGAGCTATCACGTTCCACTCGCTGGTTGTACACTCGACAAACACAGTGAATTCCCCAGGGGCTGTGAACTGGTGGAAAACGCTGCTGGACAAACTGCCAACAACGGTCAGAAACATTACCAGTGTTGGGCTCACACACACGGGCATTCACATGTGTGCATGTGTGCACTCCCACCATACATCTCCCCCGCTCTGCAAAGATAAAAAACAATGAAGAAAAAGATGGTACACGACCAAGCCACGCTCTCTGTGTTTGTGAAGGTTACACTGAGACTCCTGGAGCAGGTGAGAAATGGAAGAAATAGCTCTGACTAATTAGGGAGTCGAATACTTGGCTGCAAGTCCGTTGTCTGCCATTTTCTCCCTCTGTGGCTCATATACACCCCCTCTCTGGGCCTTCTTGCTTCATCTGTAAAATACTATGCCCCAGCCTACCTTTCTGAGCCTTGTTTTCTCCATTTGTAAAATGGGATGAGTCCAAACATATCAAAATTGTGAGTATGTTTTGCTTCTCATTTTCCCAAGGGGACTAATTTAAAATCTCTCAAATGGCCCCAAAAGATTCATGTGACCTCCCCTCCTGTCCTCCTCCTCAGCTCCTGCCACACTCCCCTTCTGTAACTATACTGGTAGCTCAGGCCTCTTTCCAGTTCATAGAACATGTCACTTCTTCCCCACCCCAAGGCCCAGAAGTGCTCTTTACAGGGAAGCCTCTTGCCCATCCCTTTGCTCATACACTTGCTCTTCCTTCAGTTCTCAGCTTAAACATCACCTCCTCAGGGGCGTCTTCTTAGATTCTTTTATAACTGCCATAGCTTTGCTACTTCTCCTAGGTGACACTCATCCCTTTTGTGCTCGCTTATTTACTGTCATGCTTCCCTGTGGGGCTGTCAGCGCAGACAGTGTCTGTCTAGTTCTCCCTTTATACCTGGCGTCTAGCACAGAGCCTAGCACATAGTGAGGGCTTGAGAAATAGTTTACAAATGGATACAGTTGTGATAAAGCTTGGAGAACAGTAACCTGATTCTTGGTGCCGGCCAAGATGGAGTTAGCCCACTACAGCCTATTTCTTCCATTAATCACAACTAAAAACCTGGGTAGAACACAAAAAGAAACTACCCAAGGACCCTGAAAAGTAAAAAACAGTAGGCAGATTGCGGGTGAAAGTCAAAACTTTAAGAAGTTTTATCATCCATAAAGACGGGAGTTTCCTGTTTTCTTTCTGGGTTTTTTTTTGTGGGGTTTTTTTTGTTGTTGTTGTTGTTTGTTTGTTTGTTTAATCTCCTTTATCTCTTGACTTTGTCCTGAGGGTAGTCTGGGTCATGGTACTGCACAGTGAGTAAAGAAAACAAAAACCCCGAGAGAAACACCCTCTGTTTAGCCAGAGAACCAGAAAAAGGGCCCCAGTGAGTCTGAGACTACAGAGGAAATACCCACTTTTGTTTTGTGTTAGTCTTTTTTTTTTCTCTCCTGTACCTACCCCAGGCTGTCCTCTCTCTTGGAGCCTCACTGACTGTGTGGGGTGATGCAGACCCCAAAATCCCTAAGAGAAAACTAATCTTTCTATCCAGAGGATCCATGGAAAGGGGCCTGTGGGAGCTGGAGATTGTGGGGAAAGTCCTGAAAAGGAGAGATGCAGAGAAGATGATTCCCTAATTCTGTGTATGGCCCAGCATGAATCATGAGTTCACCCAGAAACTGCACATGTGCAGAACAGACCCAAAGAAATATAGCAAAGGCCTCTTGGACTAAAGTACAGCGTAAACCAGCACCCCGAGTGGCACATGAATGGAACAGACCCTGACGGTTTTGGAAACTGAACTGGAATGGGAACCACTGCTCACAGAAGGCAAGTCAGAATGTGTGGTCTGAACCTAACTGGGTTGGTTGCCTGCTAAAACAAAACAAACAGACAAGAAAAAATGAACATTTTCCAGAGTATTCTTAAAAGGACCCAGAGTGTCAGAACCTACTACCTAAAATGTTCAGAATATAATCCAGAATTGCCTGATACACAAAGAACCAGGAAAATGTGGCCAAATTTCAAGGGAAAACATAATCAGTAGATGTCAACCCTGAGGTGACTCAGATATTAAAATGTCAAAGACTTTAACCCAACTATTATAACTATGCTCCATGAAGTAAAAGGAAACTCTCTTGAAATGAATGGAAAGCTAGACATTCTCAGCAGAGAAGCCAAAACTATTAACAAGAGCCAAGGGGAAATTTTAGAAATTAATAACACAATGTCTGAAATAAAAGATTCATTGGTTGGATGCAATAGCAGAATTGAGATGGCAGAGGGAAAAGTCAGTGAGCTTGAAGACAGAGCAAGAGAAATTATCCAATCTAAAGAACATAGAGAAAAAAATTTTAAAAATTTAAAAAATGAGCAGAATGTCAGCAATCTGTGTAACAATATCTAAAGGTAAAACATTTGTGTTATTGGAGCACCAGAGAGAAGAAAGAGGTTGCTGTAGAAAAATATATTTGAAGAAATAATGGCTGAAAACTTTCCAGATTTGACAAAGCACATAAATTTAAAGATTCAAGAAGTTCTGTGAAACCCCAAATGTAAAACACAAACAAACAAACAAAAACAAAACAAAAAAAACCTTAAAGAAAACCTTGCCCACACATATAGTGAAGTGCTGAAAACTGAAGATAAAAAAAATCTTGAGATCAGTCTGGAAAAAAAGTGATACACTACATGTAGAGAAAACAGTGATTTGAATGACTGTAGATTTCTTTGGAAACTGGAGGTCAGAGACAGTGAATGACATCTTCAAAGTGCTGAAAGAAAAGAGCTGTCAACACATAATTCTATAGCCAGCAACAATATCTTCCAGGAATTAAATCAAAATAAAGACATTCTCAGGAATGAAGAAATTCTGTAAGAGACTTTGTTGCTGCAAAATCTACTTTAAAAGAAATGCTTGGGCTTCCCCAGTGGCTCAGTGGTTAAGAATCTGCCTGCCAGTGCAGTTCGAGCCCTGGTCCAGGAAGATCCCACATGCCGTGGAGCATCTAAGCCCGTGTGACGCAACTACTGAGCCTGTGCTCTAGAGCCCATGAGCCACAACTACTGAGCCCGTGCGCCACAACTACTGAAGCCCATGTGCCTAGAGCCCGTGCTCCACAACAAGAGAAGCCACCGCAATGATGAAGCCCGTGCACTGCAACGAACAGTAGCCCCTGCTCGCCACAACTAGAGAAAGCCCGTGTGCGGCTACAAAGACCCAACACAGCCATAACTAAGTAAATAAATAAACAAATTTATTTTTTTAAAAAATGAAAAAGGCAATTTGAAGGAAGTTTTTCCAGCTGAAGGGAAATGATATCAGAGGGAAACTCGAAACTTCAGGAATGAAGGGAGAGTGCAAGAAAAGGTAAATATCTTGGTAAATGTAGCCTATTTTTCTCCTCTTAAGTTCTTTAATATATGTATGACTGTTGAAAGGGCTTTTCAATGTATGTAAACATCCTACAACTGACAATTATAACATAAAAGATGGCAGGCAAAGGAAACTATATGCTGGTAAGGCCATAACATTTTACCTGAAGTGGAAAATATTAACTCTAAGTAGACTGTGAAAGGTTAGATATGTATATTGTAATCCCCAAGGAAACTATTTAAAAAGTAATACAAAGAAAAATAACCAAAAAAGCCAATAGGTAAGCTAAAATAGAATGCTGAAAATATTCAAATAATCCAAAAGAGGGGAAGAAAGGAGAGGAATGGGGGAAAATAAACAGAGGGTGCGAACAGAACACAAATAACAAAATAGTAGACCTAAATCTAACTATATCAATAATTACATTAATTGTAAACAATCTAAACATACCAATTATTATGCCAGATGAGATTTTAAAAAACCAAGACTCAACTGTATGCTGTCTATAAGATGCCCACTTTAAATATGACAATATAGATAGGTTAAAAGTAAAAGGATGGTCGTATAGCACAGGGGACTCTACTCAGTGCTCTGTGGTGACCTAAATGGGAAGGAAATACAAAAAAGAGGGGATATATGTATACGTATAGCTGATTCACTTTGCTATACAGTAGAAACTAATACAACATTGTAAAACAACTATACTCCAATAAAAATTTTTAAAAAATAATCACTTTGAGAAAACAGTTAACAACAACAACAAAAAAGTAAAAGGATGGAAGAAAGATGTAACAGCAAACACTAATCAAAAGAATGTTGGAGTGGCCATTATTAGTATCAAACCATGTAGATTTCAGAACAAGGAAACTAACTGTAGAAATATGAAGATGGCCTTGAATCCTACCTGTTTTTCAGCAATCTGTCTGGAAGAAGCAATTTATTCCATTCTCTAAACTCTGGTGCCAACTGAAATTGCCCAGGACTAAAAAGCAGAGAAATGGATTTTTCTTGATTTGTCACCCAGTGATCTCACCCAAGAGAAAAGAGTGCAAAGTGGTTTAGTAACTGCTGCCAACAAAGAGAAGCTGTGCTTGGAGTACAAAGCAATGGAGACAACAACTTAAATTTAATGACCCTATGACCCAGGAATTCCACTCCTGGGTATAAACCCAACAGAAATGTGTACATATGTGCATGAAAAGGCATGTACTAGAATGTTCACAGTTGCACAAGTTGTAAGAGTACAAATGGGAAACCACCCCAATGCGTATCAACACTAGAGTGGATAAGTTGAGGAATATTCATATAACAGAATGTTATACAGCAGCGAGAAAAAAGAAATCACAGTTATACACAGCAATATGCATAAATCTCAAAAACATACTGAGCAGAAGTAAGACACAAGAGAAAATATACTTTACGATTCTATTTATAAAAATTTCAAACACAGGTCACAGTAGTCGATGATGTTAGAAATCAGTATCCTTGTGGGGGGGCGGCCCGTGGAGGATTTCTGGGTACTGGGTCATGTTTTGTTTCTTGATCTAGGTGCTGGTTACATGGATGTGTTTATTGTCTAAAAATTAATTGAGCTGTATCTTTTTGTGCAGTTTTCTATACATATCTTATGCCTCAATAAAAAGTTGAAAAATTACTCCAAAATTCCATCACTTACTGGTTTGTATACACTGCTTTGATACTTGACGTGAATATGATACAATTTAATGAGAGGTCCCCCAGACTCAGCTCTGTCCAGAGGTGACTCAAAATAAAGACCCAAGAATTATGGCAATACCCAGATCTGTCAGTAGGTGGCGCTGAATTACCCAACACTGGACTTGGACAAATTTCACTTTATTCAAATTGTGTCTATAGGCACATAGTATAATTTCAGAAATGTAGAAAGTTTCCCACGACAAACAGAGAAACAAAACAGCTTGCCATGCAAATGAACACAAGACATGGGGAGTGCAAGGCTAGAAGGAGCTTTTAAAGGAGAAATCCTTTGACTTCTTACGCTGTTTCTATTTGAGGTTGAATCCTATCCATTAGCTCATGTGATTTATCTAGGGTGGAGACAGAGTCCGATTTGAAAAATTCACCTGTTGGCCTAATGAGGAGTTAAGCAAAAGTAGGAGTCCGTACAAACACATTTTAAAAAAGCATAGTGACGTTTGCACGAAGTATGTGACTTCTGTATACTTAAAATTCATGCCATTTTTCACACTGTAAACTGAGTTCTGAGGCTGCTAGTGCTGATAAGAAAGCATCAGAAATATATCTCCCAACGTTAATAAAAATGATAGCAGAAGGTGAGTGGGTAGTTTCAAGGTCTAACAGATCTTTAAAGTAGACAAAATTGGGTTATCGGGTTGGAGTGATGGTGGAGGGTATCACCATTTATTTCTTTCGAAAGAGAAAAGAAAATGCAGTAGCTTTCACTTACAGCAAATGCCCAGAGGGTTTGCAAATGTAAAGCATTGTTTATTGCTGTTTCTCTTAGATTATGAAAACATTTAATCACACAGAGAATTCCAGAGAGTAATATGATAAACACCCTTGGACTCACCATCCAGAGTGGACAAATATTTGCATTTTGTCCCATTTGCTCCAGTTTTTAACTACATTTTTATATTACTGAAATGTCCTTGTTTAACTAAAGAACTTAGCAGGGCTACAGTCAGTCAATTTTGACTTATGCCAAATGTAATTTGTATAAAATTTGGGGGCTGAAAGACTATGTAACTTAGCATTTCTTGTTTTTTTTTTTAATTTATTTATTTTTGGCTGTGTTGGATCTTCGTTTCTGTGCAAGGGCTTTCTCTAGTTGCAGCGCGCGGGGGCCACTCTTCATCGCGGTGTGCGGGCCTCTCACTATCGCGGCCTCTCTTGTTGCGGAGCACAGGCTCCAGAAGCGCAGGCTCAGTAGTTGTGGCTCACGGGCCCAGTTGCTCCGCGGCATGTGGGATCCTCCCAGACCAGGGCTCGAACCCGTGTCCCCTGCATTGGCAGGCAGATTCTCAACCACTGCGCCGCCAGGGAAGCCCCAGCATTTCTTGTTTTATCGATGAAATGGTAGCAAACGGGAAGAAACCTGCAGAATAATGCCATGGGTATTTCTATCACTTAAACCTTTTTTTTCTCCAAAGCAACTTCATATTTAATTTCTCATTTTACTCTGTGAAACAGTTAAGATCGCCATCAATATAAATGTGATAGGGAAGGAAATGGAAACCCAGAGATTGTCTCTGGGTCTCACATCATATCTAGGATAAGAACCCCAGCCTCTGGACACATTTTATTTTGCGGCATGGCACAATGCCTGAGACCCCAGAGGACTTCTGAGTTTGAGACCCGCACTCACTGGATCAGATTTGGACTGTGGACCGGGTTGGTCCCCGGGTTGCCCCAGCCCACCCAGGCCTTCTGGGAATAGCAGACACCCACAGGGCTGAATTCAGAACCTCTAGCCCACACAGAGTAGAACCAGAGATGTTTCAGGGTTAGGAGAGGTGCTTATGGGCCTCCATGATTTCCCTGGGAATCCTTGATTTCTCTGAAATGAGCCAGATGCCAAGGAGGATCTGGAACTGATGGGGCACCCCTTCAGCTGGGGCACCCAGCAGGGTAGAATGGAGCTTATTCCAGGCCCAGGTAGGACTTTGAAATGTTATGAATTGTGTTCAGCTGCCATCAGCTCGGGGAGCTACTCTTCCCTGGAGGATGCAGCGTCTGGTGCCCTTGGGCCCCGATGCTGCGTGCTGTGTTCTCCACCAGGGCCTAAGAGCCTAAGAGCCTGAGCTTTGATTCCAGGCAGCCCTGGCTTGCCTGGCTATGCTGTCCCTCACCAGCTGCGTGGCTTGGGCAGTGCTACTGGACCTCTTGAAGCCTCAGTAGCTTTGTCTGTAAAACAAGATGATTACGTAGTTCAGCACTGTCCAACAGAAACAGTGTGAGCCACGTGTGTCATTGTAAACTTTCTAATGGTCACACTGAAAAAAGTGTGAAGGAGCAGGTGAAATTAATTTTAAAAAATTATTTCCTTAACCCCAATAGATCCAAAATACTATCATTTCAATGTGTAATCAATATCAAAACATCACTTCGTGAGATATTTTACATTCTTTCATGGGAAGGGAGCTACATCTTCAATATCCCACGTGCATTTACATTTACAGCACATCTCAGTTGAGAGCAGCTGTATTTCAAGGGCCCAGTAGCTCATATGGTGAGTGGCTGTTATTCAGGACAGAGTAGCTCCTGCTCATGGGGTTGTTGTGAGGATTAAGTGAGATTGGGTGTGAAAGCTGCTTAGCTGGACTGTTATTAATATTGCTACTATTATTTTTATTATCCTTATCAACAAAAAACATTCGTACACGCAGGTGAGCATCTTCTTCACCCCGTTACTGACTCCTTGGACAGTGACTGGGGAGATTCCGCAGAGCCGAGCTAAAAGGACCCAGCTCTCCATGACTGTTTGAGTGACCTTCTCCATTGAGAAAACCTGTGAGCACCATTCCTCCCATTCCCATATGTATGCCCCTTTGTACTGTGACTCTGCCTCTCCTTCCACCAACAGGTGGAGACTATTTCTCCACCTGTTCAGTGCGGGCTTGGCCATGGAACTTGCTCTGGTCAATGGGACATTA
Organism: Delphinapterus leucas; assembly: GCF_059928025.1. Taxonomy (NCBI): domain Eukaryota; kingdom Metazoa; phylum Chordata; class Mammalia; order Artiodactyla; family Monodontidae; genus Delphinapterus; species Delphinapterus leucas. The sequence continues at coordinate 53,827,312 of NC_143148.1, forward strand.
GAAAATGTGACACAAGTAGTGATTTGAAAAATGCTTACACATTGGGCCTTGCTTTCACTCCCTGCTGGAAACTCTTCTGCCACCATGCAGATGAGCCTAGGCTAGCCTGTTGGGTGATGAGTGACACATGCCACTAGCTGACATCCAGCTAACTGCCAGACAAAAGAATGAGGCCTTCCTAGGCCATCCAGCTGAGGTAGTCCAGACAAGAAAAGACACCTAGCTGATCCAAAGAACCATGAAAAATTATACTATTATTGTAAGTCACTAAGTTTTGTGGTGTTTTGTTATGAAGCAGAAACTGACTGATACATTTTTTCTCAAGACTCAGAAATTCCTCTTACCTTGTGGGGTAGTAGGGATCAAAAGTGTGGCCATCCCCCATATTAATTATACAGGACAGGTTTCCAATGTAGGGACAGAGGAGCCATGTAAGGGAAATGGTGACATTGTCAAAGATGAAACTCTCGGGCTTCCCTGGTGGCGCAGTGGTTGAGAGTCCACCTGCTGATGCAGGGGACATGGGTTCGTGCCCCGGTCTGGGAGGATTCCACATGCCATGGAGCGGCTGGGTCTGTGAGCCATGGCCGCTGAGCCTGCGCATCCGGAGCCTGTGCTCTGCAACAGAAGAGGCCACAGCAGTGGGAGGCCCGTGTACTGCAAAAAAAAAAAAAAAAAAAAAAAAAAGATGAAACTCTCATTGCCCACCATCGGCTTCAGGCCTGCACATCAAAACTCAAAATACCATTTGCCGTTGCAAAGCAGATGTTTCTGTTTAAAACCTACTTTCTTCTATCTACCTGACCTTTATCTTTAGTGGGGCTTTTAAAGTTTTAAAATTTTTACTTTTTAAAGTTCTTTTGAATTTTATTTTTCATTCCTAGGTAATACATGACCCAGATACAGAATCTGAAGTGTACAAAAGGGTCTACAGTGAAAAGAAAGTCCTCCCCGACTGCTACCCCTCAGTCCCCCAGTTCTGCTTCCCAGAGGCAGCCATTGTTACCAGTCTCCTGGGTCTCTTTCCAGAGATACCTACACACTCACAAGCATGTACATACTTTTCTATTTATACAAATGGTGCTCTGTTCACTATTTGGCACCTTCCATTTTTTTCACTTAGAATATTTTGGAGATTGTTCTATATGAATTCAGTTAGAGCTGCCTTATACTCTTTAATAGCTGCACGATGTACCCTAATTTATTTAACCAGGATCCATTGATTGTCTAAGTGTATTTTATAATGATTAAAAAGGCAAAAGGCAAAGCACCTTTAGGAAAATCTCCTTGGCTAGGGTGGCTGATGAATCATCGTTAGCAATTTAGTGCACATTAAACTTTACAAATTTGAGCTTCACAAGTTGGCCTGGAGGATGGGGTGAGGGGTAGAATTTGTGGCAGTTCACCCAGCCATGGGCTGATTGGTGCAGCACAGTCTTTTGGTTTCTGACTTAAATGAGAAGGGAAAATATGTAAGAACCTGAATGCAAATGAAAAGGACTTTCTTGAGCTCGTCAGAAAGCCACTGTGGTCCTGATTGGTACGGATTCGTGATCATCCGAGGAAACTCAGGATGCAGCAGGCCCTTCTGGGCACAGAGGCAGGAGCTGGGGGGCAGGGGATACTGCTGGATGAAGTCCTTCCCTTCAGAAATCAGAAACTGATGGTAATCAGAACCCACCGATTCACAAGGGACAAGATATTTGAAATCAAAGTCAGGACAGAAAATCTGGTCCATGTGGTAGCCAGACCCAACTCACCCCCCTACCCCTAAGCTACCCGTCTGTCTGATGACAGCAAGGCTGCAACTGGCAGATCTCCAAGGGCACCCTTTGTCCAGGAGCAAAACCACCAAACGGAAAGTGCTGCCAAACCATGTGGCCTCTCTTCCCAGAAAATGGAACAAGACACCCTGCTCACTCTTATTCCACCCAAGTGTGTTCTGCAAACTAGTGCCACCCCCCCTTCCTGCACCCTCTCCTCCGTGCAGCCCTCTTCCTCCTGTCCCCAAGGACCCCACTCTCCTGGATGGCCCCTGGGGACCCCAACCTTCTCTGACTCATCTTTCCCCTTCAGAGCTCCTTGAACCATTACTCACGGACTCGGTAGAATTTGCCATTCTGACCAATTAATTGGTTGGACAATGGCATAATGTGGCGTCCCAGCTTGAGGGGAAATTTGCACTCACACTGTAATAGGAATGAACTCGATACAGCCATCTTGGAGGGTAATGTGGCAATGTCTACTAACATTTAAAATGCACGTACCCTGTGACCCAGCATTTCCGCTACGAGGGATCTCTCCTCTAAAAATAATCCCAGGTGTATGTCAAGATATATGCACAAGAATGCACAAGAGAGCACTGCAGAGTGATGCATAACAACAAAAACTCAGAAGCAACCAAAATGTCCATCAAGAGGGGAACAGGTTGGACTTCCCTGGTGGAACAGTGGTTACAAATCCGCCTGCCAATGAAGGGATCACGGGTTTGATCCCTGGTCTGGGAAGATCCCACATGCTGCAGAGCAACTAAGCCCGTGCGCCACAACTACTGAGCCTGCGCTCTAGAGCCCGTGAACCACAACTACTGAGCCCACGTGCTGCAACTACTGAAGCCCGCGCGCCTGGAGCCCGTGCTCCACAACAAGAGGAGCCACCGTAATGAGAAGCCTGCGCACCACAATGAAGAGTGGCCCCCGCTCACCACAACTAGAGAAAGCCTGCGTGCAGCAACAAAGAACCAAAGCAGCCAAAAATAAATTAATTAATTAATTTAAAAAAAGAGGGGAACGGGTTAAATAAATTTTGACATAATCTTACGATGGGATACTATGCAGTCATTAAAAGAATAAGGTAGTGACTTGGAGAGATGTCCACGATATATTGTTAAGTGAAAAAAATTGAGTTGTAGACATATACATCTATGCGTTCATACACAGCCATGTCTATGAAAACACTTTAAAAAGCAGGGAAGAATTTATTCTAAACAATTGAGTAGTTTCTTTATGAGGAGTAGAATTGTTGAATTGAAGGGAGGGATTCTTCCTTCTTGATTTATAAAACTTTTATAAATTCTGGTAATATGGGTTATTTTTATGGTTTTTTAGATTTGTAAAAGTCCCTGTGCATTCTAAAATGGCAGTCTACAGGGAGGGTGGTGGTTGAGTGCGTGTGGCATGTGGGAATCCTTCCAATCAAGTAATCTTGGTTTTGTCTGTTGTGTTTATTGGGTCACCCCATGAAATTTAATTTGAAGTGTCCTGGGGTTAAAACAGTTGTTTTTCAACTTCTGGCTTGTTTTGCAACTGAACCTCAAATGCTTTACCCTGCAGCTAAGCCAGGTGGGGAGGGCAAGCCACAGGGCAGCAGTTTTGGGTGAGGAGGTCTCTCAGTACTGAGCAGATCCACCCCCATGGATAGCTGCACCCTCTGCTCCAAGGAGGGCTAGAGATAAGAAGGGAATTCCCACACCCAGGCAAGTTGGGGACTCACCTTCCCGGCAGTGGTACTGTACCCACAGGTAACTGCCCCAGGTGGGGCACAGGTCTCCAAAGTAGGCCCCATCTGCTGCCCCCTGGCAGGCCTGCAGCACCCTGGCACTGGCCTGGGAGGCACCCACATCCCAGCGGAAGCAGAAACCGTGTGAAGGACATTAAAGGATAGGGTCAGACAGAGATGAGTGACCTTGAATTCGTTCATTCACCCACCATCCCCCCAACAAGTACCTGTTGGTATCTCCTGAAGACCGGGCACTGAGCCCGGTGCTGGGGGAGAAACAAGTAGGATTCCTGCCCTCAAATATCTCAGGGTCCAGCACAATGGTTCCCAAACTTCAGAATACCAGAATCCCCTGGAGGGCTTGTGAAGACAAAAATTTCCAGACCCTGATTCTGATTCAGTAGATTTGGAGGGCAGCTTGAGAATTTGCTTTTCTAACAAGCTTCCAGGCGATGTCGATGCTGCTGGCCCAGGGACCCCACTTTGAGAACCACTGGTCCAGTGGCATCTACTCAGGTGGCCTAAGGTAGAAACCTACATCCTGAGAACTGGCAAAGAGGGCACAAGATTAGGAACCCTGTGTCTGCCACGGGCACCAGGTGCCCACAGGAGGGAGGAGTGTGGAGACCCAAGGCCAGAAGCCTCAGGGTCATCCCAACACCCATTCCCTCTGCCCATGTAGACATAATAGATGCCTACAGAGAGGCCTGGAGAAGGGACAGGCAGATGCTGTAGCCCTGGTTCCCTTCTTGGCTTGAGAGCATCCTATGGCTCTGCCCTGCACTGCATCACTTTCCTTGTTCTCTTTCGCATCTTAGAAACCCATGCTTGCTCCAGGCTTTGGAATATTTAAATGCTCTTTTCCTGTCTGGTTGCTTAGCCAGGCAAGCCCCACCCCCTCCTCAGATGCTCTCCTGGCCCTGGTTCCTCCCCAGCTGTTATGGTTTTGTGCTCCCCTCACCTGGTTTTTAGCCATGGGCCGATGACTCCTTGATCTATGTCTCTTGTTTAGCTCTCTCTTGAGTTCCTATCCTGTATGTCCACTTGTCTACACAGCATCTCCACTTGGACATCACAGGGCACTCCAGGCTTCTCATATCCTGAAATGAGGTCTTGATCTCTGATTTGGGTTGAAGTGTGTCCCCTCTAAAAGGTATCTTGAAGTCCTAACCTTTGGTACCTGTGAATATGAGCTTATTTGGAAACAGGGTCTTTGCAAACATAATCAAGTTAAGATGAGGTCATTAGGGTGAGCCCTTAATCCAGTATGACTGGTGTCCTTTGGACACGGAGACAGGGCATGTGAAGTTGGAAGCAGAGATTAGAGAGATGCACCTACAAGGGTTTGTGGGCAAGCATTGCCGACAAATACCGGATGCTAGAAGAGGGAAGGAAGGGCTCTCCCTTGCAGGTTTTGGAGGTAGAGAAGTCCAGCTGACACCTTGATTCTGGACTCAGCCTCCAGACTGCAAGAGAACGTGCTTCTGTTGTTTTAAGCCACCCAGTTTGTGGTACTTGGTAAGGCTGCCCTAGGACATGAAGACAATCTCCCTCCTCCACCTTTGCCACCAGCTGCTCCTCCCCCAGCCTCTTCTCTCAATGCCAGGGTCATCCTGGACTCCCATCATTGACAAGTCCTGTCAGTACGTCCTTCTGTTTCTGGAATCTGTCCATTTCTTTCCATCTGCATTGCCCTCCAGCCTCCAGCCTCTCTCACCTGGGTTTCTGGCATCAGCCTCCCTTGTTTGGACTCACAGCAGCCTGCGGGCAGCTTTAAAATACACCTAGCCGTGATCCTCCCCTGCTCAAAACCCTCCAGTGCTTCCCCAACATCCTGGGGCTAGGGTCTCGGTTCCTCAGGCACTAGTGCCCCACCTCCCCCCATGCTGAGTGCTTTGCAGTTCCCTGCACCTACCACGCTCTTCCTCGGACTTGCATGGGTTCCTCCCTCTCCCCAGAACACCCATCCCTGTTCACCCAGCTGTCCTTTTCCTGCGTGACTCCTATCATATCTTCAGGTCTCAGCTTAGATCTCACCTCCTCCGGGAAGGTGGCCAGCCCTTTGACCGTTGGTGCACAGATCCACCCTCACCCTACCTGGTTCCAAATTGCAGGGAACTACATTTCCCAAACTGCCCTGTGCACTGGCAGGCGCTGATTGAAGACTGAAGACGACATATTAACTTCCAATGGCTGCTGTAACAAATTACAAAAACGTAGTGGCATAAAACAGCACATTTATTACCTCACCTTTCTGGAGGTCAGAGGTCTGGGTGGGCTCAGCTGGGCTCTGCTCAGGGTATCACAGGGCTGAAATCAAGGTGTCACAGAGGCTCTGGGGAGGAATCTACTTCCAGTCTCATTCTTCTTGTTGGCTGAATTCAGTTCCTTGGGACTGTAGGACTGAGGTCCCATTTCCTTGCTGGCTATCAGCTGGGACCACCCTAAGCTCTTAGAGGCCTCTCTCCGGTCCTCCCATGTGACCCCCTGTCTCTCAGAGCTGGCAGTGAGGAGTCAGAGCTGTCTCATACTTGAATCTCACTGACTTCTCCATCTGCCACCCCTGTCTTATGCTTCTAGCCAGAGAGAATTCTCTGCTTTGAGGGGCTCATGTGATTAGATTGTACCCACTTCGATAATCCAGGATAATCTCCCTATTTTAAGATTAGCAACCATAATTACACGTACAAAGACCCTTTTGCCACGTAAGTTAACATATTCATGGGCATGGCATCTCATCATACCCGCAGTTCCAGGGACTAGGGTGGGAATTTGGGGGTTCAAAGTCTGCCTGCGCCAGACGGGAAGAGGTACAGGGCAGGGTGCTTTTTGCCTTCTCTCTCACCACATCTCTGAAGCTCTAGCTCCCTGGGGCCCATCCCTCCCTCCATGGTCATTGCTCCCACAGGGCAGATCATGGTTCTAGCACCTGCTGGGTGGCCCTGACTTCTGGTTTTGGTGTGACATCCCCCATGGCTGTCCCTCCAGACCTTTGGGGTGGTAGCGGCTTTCTGCTCCTCTAATCTCAGGGTTGGATCATCATCCCCTATTCGGCTTCTCAGCACTTCCGTGACTGAGTAATTGGGTAACCAATTCCCTGCATTAAATTCCCTCTGTTGGAAGACCTAGCATGATTTCTGTTTTCCTGCTGGGACCCAGTTTGCTATACCCCTCAGTGTGAGATCTGTACCCTACTAGGTGCATCCACAGCACTAGACTACAATCTCCAAGAGAGAGGGAATGTTTTGTTTTGCTTTGTTTTTGTTCACTGCTCTATCTCCAGCACACAGAACAGTACCTGATACATAGCAGGTACAAAATGAGTCTTGCATGAGTAACTAAACAGCACCTTTTCTCCCTTCTGTGTGACATTGAGCACAGTGCTAGGTAATTGCCTGTATTTGTTTCTGTCTCCCCATTAGACTGTGAACCCTTCGAAGAACAGACTGTGTTTGATTCATCCCTGCATCCACAGAGCCCAAGATAGTGCATGGCACAATTTTGGTGCTCAATAAACGTCTGTCAGCAAACTGACTGAATGAATGAGTGATGGTGACACTTAGGTACAAACAGCCCCCCTGGGGCTCTGCCCAGATCTCCTCCAACCCTCCCCAAAAGGATGCAGGGCTCCCATCCAATGTGCCCTCTGGGCGTGGCTACAAGGTTTGGAAGCTTGCATCTGGGCCTTTAAGGAAATAGCCCACTGAGCTCCATCTGTGAAGGAGGCACACCCGTTGGCCCGTCCTCCGGGCCTTTCCTCCTTGGTGGGCCACAGACTCAGGAATGCTGGGGCAACGAGGCGAGACGAAGAGAACCAACTGGCTGATTTCGGCATTTCTTTCCCCCATGCCTGCTCTAAGGGGAGGAGGGGTGATGTGGGTCAGATGTGGCGGGGAGAGGTGCAAGTTTCTTTCCAAGGGAAAATCCTTGTCACCAGACAAACCTGGCTCAGAGGCAGATTTAATCTGATTTAGAAAAATAAGACCCTAGAGAAACTCTCCCACGTGAAGGAGAGATACCATCCAGAACAGGAGAGATACCACCTGGAACGTTTGTTTGTTTCAGGACTATTCGCAATAGCAAGGATTAAGCAACAATCCTGCACATCTCTCAATAGAGGAAAAGACAAACTATGATATAGTTACATAATAAGTGAAACAAACTAGTACAACATGTATCAAGACCGATGATACGAATCTAATGTTTTATTCATTTCTGTAATGAGGGAATCTTAAGCAGATATGGCATAATGCTAAGATTTGACAAAGTTGGGTAGTGGGTCCAGAGGATTTCACTGAAATTTTTTTCATTCTTGTACGTGCGTTTGAAGTATTTCGAAATTTTAAAAATTTAAATTAAAAAAAGAAAGCAATGTTTTTGCACCCAGTTGGGGTGGGGAGGAAAATGTCCACCTGACCCGCCAGGTGGGTTTGATGTCAGGTGAAGGGTGAGCAACGGCCCCCTTACTCCCCTGCTTGGTACTGTGGGCAGACTGGCCAATTTTCCTATATGATGGAAGCCCAAGGTCAGATATGAAGGTTGTTCAATCCTTCCAGACCCTTTGCTGGGCACAGGACACCAGGAAGTGCCCTGCATTTGCAGCCAGAGCTACAGAGCCCTTGGGCCCTACCTGCCACTTCGTCCTTGACGCTGACCCAGTTGCATTCCTCCTCCAGGTCTGAGGGGTCCCCGGCATCCTGGATGCAATAATGGGGAGCCTGGCGCCCATAGAAAGCATCCTGGATCTGGATCACCTCCCCTGAGCCATAGTGCATGGTGGCATTGAGGTTCTCGCAGGCCAGACTCTGGCCGACACCTGTGGCAAAGGTAAGGTGACACCTAAGGAGGGCTCGTGGTCACAGATGGGCAAGTGCCCAGGTAATGGGAAGCAGAGGGGTCTCAGGGGTCAGGACTGTGAGATGCAAGGACACAGTGGGAGCTGACTCAGCAAGGGGATGATGTGGAGGGCATGAGCATGGCTCTGGGACCAGACTGCCCAGGGTCAGGGCCAGCCCAGCCACACTCGGGCTGTGTGGTCTTCTGCAAGTTATTCAGCTTCTCCGTGCCTCCTCTTTATGGGGGGAGTCAATATCACACCCCATAGAGTCGTTAGGAGGATCAAATGAGTCTGTACAAGTAGGGTCAGGGCTGCAAAAGTGGCAAGTATCATTCCACCTGTTTCGAGTGCCTTCCTTGAGACTTATCTGAAAACAATGCCTGGCACATCATAGATGCTAAACAAGCATTTGTTGAATGCATGAGTGATTTCATTGAGTCTTCATACCAGTCCTATGAGCTGCACTATTATCCTCCCCTGTGGTAACATCGGGCTCTGTGGGGTCACTGTGCTGAAACCCCACTCCAGCCCAGATCCTGGCATGTGGTCTATGCTCAGTAAACATTTGTTGATAAAGAATGACCTGGCTCAGATGTGCACAGCAGAAAGTAGGAAACACTGGCTTCAGACTCAGGCCCGTCTGCCTGGTGGGACCGCCACAGGGCAGGGGTTGAGATCAAAATCTGTGTTCGTTTCCTAATGGCTGCTGTAACAAATGACCACAAACTTAGTGGCTTAAACGGCACAAATTTATCTTCTTACAGTTACAGTCAGAAGTTCAAAATGGGCTTTACTGGGCTAATATCAAGGTGTGGGCAGGGCTGGTTCCTTCTGGAGCCTCTAGGGGAGAAGCTATTCCCTTGCCTTTTCCAGCTTCTAGAGGCTGCCCCTTCCTTCATCTTCAAAGCCAGCAGCACAGTGTCTCCCAGTCTCTCTCTCTGATCTTCACGTCTCATCTCTGTCACCTCCCAGCTGTGTGGAACTTACCCTTTCTGAGCATCACTTTTCTGAGCTTTATCATGGGCCTGCGACAGAATGATGGAGGTATTTCTACTGTGTGATGAATAAGTGCACAGAGGCACGTACAGCTCAGTGCCGGGAACTCCTGCTGGATGTATGTTAGCTCTTCCTAGTGTGACCTCGTGCCAGGGACTGCAAGACCCTGGGGGCTGACGGTGCTGAGACAGGCTTGCAGTGGGAGTGGGGAAGGGGATGGGGTTTGGGGGGGAGCTTTGGTAAGAAGTGAGGAAGCTACACAACCCACAGGCCCACAAAGCTTTCGACTTTTCCGAATCGGCCAGGCAGGAAAGTTAAGCTTGCATGGCATCTATAAAGCTGAGTGTGGGGGAAATAGAGCAGGGGTCCCCATAAGTGTCTGAACCCAGACTGGGGCCTGGGTGCCAGAGTCTCCAATGAGGGGCTTAGAACCAGGGAGGGGACTGGGCCTGGAAGCCCAGAACCTTTTGTCAAGGCTGGCTTGAGGGTCAGGGGACCACAAGGCAGCTCAGCTCCAAGACCAGGCCCCCCATGGCAGGCAGGACCCAGTGTGGGTCTCGGGCCACTCCTGCGGGGACTCACACACAAAGTCCCCAGGAAGGGGTTCCCAGGGCCCACAAAAGGGGCCTACCACAGGCAGCAGCTGGAAAGGGCACAAGAGCAGAGCGTGGGGGGATTTGGGAGTTGGGAGTGAGATGCGGGGGTGAGGGGCTCAAAGCCAGGCTGACCAGGGAGCGGGAGTCAAGGGTGAGTGAGAACAGCCTCCTGGGACCACATGTCTCTTCATGGGAAGACTGGAAAGGGAGCAGAGATAGGGCTGAGCACTTCCCTCTCATGTGGGCTATGAGAGGGGAAGACAGAGAGACAAGTGAGACTAGAGGGCAGGTAGGCAGGTAAGTGGACAGGGAGAGAGCGGGACATGAGCTGGAGAGATGAAGTGAGACACAGAGCATCACACAGCCGGAGATTGTGGGCATTTAGAGAGATAGAGACAGAGAGACAGAGAGATACAGAAAAAGAGAGAACAAGACAGAAGGAGATACAGAGAGAGAGAGTCAGAGAAAGAAAGAAGGAGGGAGACCCCACAGCACAGGCCAGCTCACCAAACTCGCAGATGAAGGCGAACTCCTGTGTGCAGTTGTCCGATGGCAACCACCCAAAGGAAGGGTCTCTCCCATTGTAGCCCCAGGGGTTGGTTACAGAAGCATCCTGCCCTCGGCGCCAGTGGCTGTAGCTCACATTTGAGGTGTCCAGCCAGATCCTGGGCCCTGGGATTGGGAATATGACCACTAGGACTTGGAAGGGTCCTCCTGATCCTGGTGTGCAGAGAGCTTGCCCCAGCTCCACTCCTTGTGTGCAGTGGGTGCTCAGGCAGTGCTGACAGGCTGAAGGCCTCTCTGTCCCATGCCAGTGAAGGTGCATCACCTAGCCACTATCTTCTAAGAGAAGGTCTCAGCCTACAAACCGGGGTGCCGAGCCCAAGAGCCCATACAAAGAGGTTTGATGAAATAGATGATGCTTCCAGTAATGTGTAAGCACAATTTGAAATAGAGCACAGGACTTCCCTAGTGGCACAGTGGTTAAGAATCCGCCTGCCAATGCAGGGGACACAGGTTCGATCCCTGGTCCGGGAAGATCCCACATGCCGCGGAGCAACTAAGCCTGTGCACCACAACTACTGAGCCTGCACTCTAGAGCCCACAAGCCTCTACTACTGAAGCCCATGAGCCACAACTGCTGAAGCCCGCGAGCTCTAGGACCCACGTGCCTCAACTACTGAGCCCACATGCTGCAACTACTGAAGCCAGCGCGCCTAGAGCCCGTGCTCCATAACAAGAGAAGCCACCGCAATGAGAAGCCCACACACTGCAACAAAGAGTAGCCCCCGCTCACCGCAACTAGAGAAAGCCCATGCGCAGCAGCGAAGACCCAACGCAGCCAAAAAAATAATAATAAATTTAAAAAAATTTTTTTAAGGTTTAAAAAAATTTTTTTAATTTAAAAAATAAAAAAGAGCACAGAAGTGTGCCTCGGGATGGCAAGACATACTCCAGAGAGAAGCAGGGGCCCTTGTCAAATATACTTGGGCAGCACTGAGTTAAAGTGGAAGCAATTTTCATGATTTTGGTACTCTTCAGAGCCTTGAATACACCAACATGATTGTTGAAGAAGTGTGTGTGTGTGTGTGTGTGTGTAATACAGAGGCACACCAGAGGTCTAGAAAACACTGGCTGTAAACTATTTACTGTGAAGACTCAAAAATACATTTACCATTTTTTTAAGGAAAAGAAATCCATACATATGGTTAAAAAAATTCAAAGAACACAAAAGGGTATAAAGTGAAAACATCTTCCCTCTTTCAACCTATGGACTACTCCCATTATTGTTATGTTTCTTGAAAATTGTTCCAGGATGAATTGTATCCATACATCAACATTTATGAATGCCTGAAATCTAGTTACATAAATGCCATCATATCGCACACAGCCAGGACAGTCCCTTGCTTCTTAAATAACACTGAGCGATGGAGGTTGGGACGTATCAGCCTATTCAGATCTACCGCATTTTCTGTAGCAGCCATGCAGTATCCCTTGGAGATTTTAAATAGACACACGCTCCTTTAACTGCGTGAGAATGGGTGTCCGATATACAGAAATCCACAATTTCTGCATCTACAAAGCAAGAAAGCATTCAATAGATGTTGCCTGAAGATGCATTTTAGAGTTCAAATCTCTTGGCTATGAGTTTCCTAAAATGAGCTTCTCCGGCTGCTCCTTTATTAAAGTATTTCCATCCACGCTGGTACATTTCTACAGGTGTTCAGCCCAGACCAAGCTACTCATTTATAAAACCCAGCAGCTTCTACTGGGCAATGGGAGGTAGCAGGACGCTGTCATCTTGAACAACTCATTTCATCCCTCTGGACTTATTTTCCTCATTCATAAAATAAGAGTAGCAGTGCTTGCCTCATGGGGCAGGGGTAAGGCTTAAATACGGACATTTATTTTTTGTTGTGTATGGACACTGGGAAAACAAAACCGGCCAGAATAATGGTTCCTTCCCTTGAAGAACTCATAGTCCGGGGGGAAGACAGCTAAAAACTGAAGTCGTGCCAAAAGTGCTCTCCTAAATGTGTGGACAAGATCCTACAGGTGCAAAGAGGAGGACTCACCTGAACGTGCGGGGGTTGGAGGAAGGGGTCCTCACCGAGTGAAGGATAAGGTAGGGTTTCCAAGACAACTGTTACCATGAGACTGTCTAATGTGAATTGAGCTGTGCTAAGCACTTAACCCACTTCAGCCTCATAACAAGTGGGGGAAGGACATGTGGAAGTGCTTTGAAAATAGCTTAGTCATTATTTCCTGAGACTCTGTTTTCCCATCTGTAAAATAGGGGCAACAATCATAACTGTCTCATCGGTGATGATAAGGATTCACTGTGAAAGTGGACGTGAAGCACTCAGGACAGTGCCAGGCACTATTCTAGCAAGAACTGAAGAAGCCATAGCTAGTCTTAGGCACAAGCAAAGAAAGGGACATTTCTAGCATGTCAGCTACAAGCTGGATTCTGTGCTAGGTACTGCACAAAAGTTCTTTTATTTGATCCACAAAACAACCAAAAAGGAGGGTCTCCTTACCATGAGAATTGGGACGTACTAATTTGTTCCATGGAGTTCTGGGTAAGAAACTATGGTGAGAATCACAGCCATAAGCTCCCCATAAAACAAAATTATCGTGGCACCTACCTTCTGTAGTATCATTCCAAGCCAAGTTCCATGTGAGTCCAATCCACCGTTCCCTGTCCTGGGTGAGGTGCTTCTGCAGAAATAGCTGGGTGGCTTCACCATGAATAAAAACCAAATGGCCTACCTGCTCCTCACACCAGCTCTGGGCATTATAGAAGGTGCGGCCGAGAGGCACAAATTCATAGCAAGCATCTCGGAAAGCCACTTGGCTCTTAGAGCAAAAGCTGCCATCCTCTGGCTTAGCCATAATGGCCCTAAACCCCAGGGCAAGCCCCAAGAGTACCAAGGCCAAGGTGCTCATCCTTGAACCATGGCTGGAGCATCTGGATGGGCCTGGCTCTCAGGTCCTTCATATGCTCGTGCCTTCACAACTGGCTGCCGTCCATCTTTCCTTCTCTTGTTGTATCACATAATAGTGACTAACTTCTTGTTTAAGTGTCTGCATTTTTGTTAATGCACATCTTGTTAATGTGTCTGCATCTTTGCTTCCCCCAGCTCTTTGTTCCATGAAGTTCCAAATCCAATTAATTTGCAAAAAGGTCTTGTAGAGAAAGATAAAGTTGCTGTATCACTTGTCTGCTTGTCATTGGGTGAACCATTAGCTTCTGATAAAAATTCCTTGTTATTGGTTTTTATGTCATTACCCTTCAGGGCTAAATGTTTCACGAGGAGCCATCAGCTTGTGGGAAGTATGCGATAAAAGAAAACTGGCAGGAAAGCTAGAGTTATGGATGGTAAAGAAACCAAGTTGAGCTCATATCCAACCCCATTGTCTGTGGCCGCTGTGCCCAGATGATAATCACCTTCTCCCCAACATGGCTTCAATCCTAATGGAGATTTTTTCTGCTCTCTGACTCATCACATTACCACTCATGCCTGTTTGAGAATAAAAATTTCCTACAAAATTTATTTGATGTCGTCATGAAAATAAGCTTTTAAAACTTCAAACTGCCCATCCTCACCTACTGCCTAAACCCTCCAACAGGTGTCTATGGTCAATGGATCAAGTTCAAACCTCCTGGCTTTGTATTCAAGGCCCTATATGAAATGATCTCTGACAATGTTTCCAAACACACCCCCAGAATGTGGGGAAACATGCTCTCTCACCGATTGCTGATGCAAGTGTGAATTGGTACAACCTCTATTGTGGGTAGTGTGACAATACCTATCAAAATTTTTAAAAGTACAAGCTCTGTAATGGAGCAATTCCACTCCTAGAAACTTTACCTACAGATGAATTCATACATATGTGATATGTCATATATATATATATATATATATATATATATATATATATATATGGTTATTTATTACAGAATTTTGTAAGAAGGAAAGATGGGAAACAACCTAAACGTCCATTTAAAGAAAACTGGTTAATAGAAGGTGGTACATCCTAAATAGCCACTAAAACATGAACATATTCTTTGTATACAAATTCGGGAGGATCTCTAAGATTTTGGCTAATATTAAAAGCGAAGTATGAGACATTGATGAGGTTCCAATTCCATTTACACACAACCCATATGAATACTTCTTTGTATATGCGTATAATATATCTCTTAAGGGACATACAAGAGACTAGCAACAGTGATTGCCCAGTGTGGGGAGCGGGGACTAGGTGAGTGGGAGACAGACACAGGAGCGAGATTTTTGTTTCATTGGCCGCCTTTTTGAGACTTTTCCATTTTGTGCTATGTGAATGCATTACCTGTTCAAAAATTATAAATTCTCATGAGCCCATCATTCCCCCAGAAGCTCAAAGTCACAGCTCATCCTATCCTAATTCATTGCTGGTGACCTTCCTTCATGTCTCTGTGCATTTGCCTGGGCTCTTCCTTTTGCAGGAACCCCTTTCTCCCTAGTCCATCTGTGATCACCCTCAAGCTGATCCCCGATTAGCTCAAACAGCACTTCCTCAATGAACCTTGTAGAACTTGCCTCAAATAATATGCCTCTCTCCTCTGAGTTTCTTTTCTCTTTTTTTTATAACAAAGGCTTTATTAAGATATAATTCACTTTCCATACAATTCATCCATTTAAAATATATATCAACAGTTTTTAGTATATACACAAGGTTATGCAACCATCAGCACAATCAATTTTAGAACATTTTCATCACTCCCGAAGAAACCATATTCTGATAGCATTCACACCCCGTTCCTCCCTCCCCCAGCTCTGACAGCCACTAATCTACTTTCTGTCTCTAGGGATTTGCTTATTCTGGAAATTTCATATAATCCTCTGTGGCCTTTTGTGACTGGCTTTTTCCACTTTAGCATAGTGTCTTCAAAGTTCATCCATCTTGCAGCAGGTATTAATGCTTCATTCCTTTTTTTTTTTTGGCACTCCATAAAAGTTTATAGAATAAATGTTCAATGAAGGTTTTTTTTTAACATCTTTATTGGAGTATAATTGCTTTACAATGGTGTGTTAGTTTCTGCTTTATAACAAAGTGAATCAGTTATACATACACATATTTCCCCATATCTCCTCCCTCTTGCGTCTCCCTCCCACCCTCCCTATCCCACCCCTCTAGGTGGTCACAAAGCACCGAGCTGATCTCCCTGTGCTATGCAGCTGCTTCCCACTAGCTATCTATTTTACGTTTGGTAGTGTATATATGTCCATGCCACTCTCTCACTTTGTCACAGCTTACCCTTCCCCCTCCCCATATCCTCAAGTCCATTCTCTAGTAGGTCTGTGTCTTTATTCCCATCTTACCCCTAGGTTCTTCATGACATTTTTTTTTCTTAGATTCCATATATATGTGTTAGCATACGGTATTTGTCTTTCTCTTTCTTTCTTTTTTTTTTTTTTTTTTGCGGTATGCGGGCCTCTCACTGCTGTGGCCTCTCCCATTGCGGAGCACAGGCTCCGGAAGCGCAGGCTCAGCGGCCATGGCCCACGGGCCCAGCCGCTCCGCGGCATGTGGGATCTTCCCAGACCAGGGCACAAACCCGTGTCCCCTGCATCAGCAGGCGGACTGTCAACCACTGCGCCACCAGGGAAGCCCCTGTCTTTGTCTTTCTGACTTACTTCACTCTGTATGACAGACTCTAGGTCCATCCACCTCACTACAAATAACTCTATTTCGTTTCTTTTTATGGCTGAGTAATATTCCATTGTGTATATGTGCCACATCTTCTTTATCCATTCATCCGATGATGGACACCTAGGTTGCTTCCATCTCCTGGCTATTGTAAATAGAGCTGCAGTGAACATTGTGGTACATGACTCTTTTTGAATTTTGGTTTTCTCAGGGTATATGCCCAGTAGTGGGATTGCTGGGTCATATGGTAATTCTATTTGTAGTTTTTTAAGGAACCTCCATACTGTTCTCCATAGTGGCTGTACCAATTCAGGGTTTTTCAGAACTAATATAGCCCCACCTTAGCTCTTTGTTTGCCTTCCTGAGTAATGTTTGTTGTTCATGATAACTTTCAAGATTAATTAAATTTGCCAAAATTACTATGATACTTTAGTGGTGGGAAAAATTTTTTTCACTACTAATGCCAGAGTTCCTCTTGGGAGCTTTTTCTTTAGAAAAATACCTATTAGGCCATTTGGGTTGTGATAGGGATGACACCAAGGGCCTGGTTTGTACCATTATAACAAGAGATGGTCTTCCTAAGAAATTAATAATTTGAGATTGGAGAAGGGAGCCATGCAATGTGGTGGGACTCTGGAATATTCAAAAAAGGTGTCAGATAAACCATTTCTTGTGGCAGGGTGGCCAAAGGCTTTAGAGAACACAGCTGTCTAATGTCTGTTTTTAAGCTTTTAGCTTGCTCTGACCTGAGTTACCATTATTTTGTTTTTTGCTTCCACCCCTCTCTCCCCCAGCCCCTGGCAACTATGACTTTCTATTGCTATGGACTTAACTGTTCTGAACATTTCATACAAATGGAATCATGCAATATGTGTACCTTTGTGCCTAGCATACTTTTTCAGGTTTCATCCATATTGGAGCATGTATCCGTACTTCATTCCTTTTATTGAGGAATAATATCCCATTGTACAGATAGACCACATTTTGCTTATTCTCTTTTCTGTTGATGGACATCTGGATTATTTTATTCTGTGAATTTATTGGGGGGAAGGAATAATGTCTCTTAACCTCTGTCTATCCCTTGGCTGGCACACAGTAGGACTCAATGAGCACTTGCCAGCCTGGCCCCATTTCCCAGGTCCCTGGGGCTGACACTTGACCCCCCCTCCCTTTCCCAGAAGCCCTCCCAAGAACCCTGGAGTAGCCTTTCCAGGCAGAGCCCTGGGTAGAATTTGATGTCATCGCTGACTCACAGGCTGGAACACAGGCTGGGCAGAACTTGTCTCTTATCTCCAGGGGCCAAGCATCTAATGACTTTCATTAGAAAACTATGTGGAAGGCCACACGCAGAGATAATGTGTCACCTGGATAAAGGCTTAATTTATGTCCCTCGTGGAACATGCTTGGAGACATTCGATAAGGAACACAAATGTGCAGGCTGAATTCCATTTCCACATTCTTTATATTCTGATAAATTGCAGACTCCTGGGCACAGAATTCATCTTGGTGATGTCAGCTCCCAATGTGCCTCAACCTCTGTGTATGCGAAGAAAGGAAGCAGGACATGGCTGGACCCATGTGAGCCTGATTCCAAGGATCCGATCCAGCTGCCTAAGCCTCCAAATCCTGCATTGCAGGATCAGCCAATGAAAGCAGAAAGAGAGCAAGTTTGGTTTAAATAGGGCACTGAGTTCATAAAAAGAACCATAAGGCTATTCACGCCCTGTGGCCCAGACATCCCAGTCCTGGGAATAGACCCATTTTAGTTTCGGTCCCCTCAGAAGCCTAGACAAGAATTTAAGTGCAAGCAGCTTATTTGGGAGGGGGTGCAATGCTATATTAACTGGTGTTTTTGTTAGTCATATTGAAATTTGCCTTCCATTCGATCAAAAAGACAACATGACAAAAGAATTTGCGTGGTCCCATCACCCTAATACATTCTCGTTTCTTTGTGGTTTCTTCAAATGCTTCTTTTCTTGAAGACAGATGTTTACCCAGGCACAATCGTAGTGTACGTATAACTAGCTCATATTACATCCTGCATTTCCCACTTAGCATTAGATAGTAAGCCTTTTCCATGTTGCTAAAGGGCGTTGAAATCCGCATGGTGGTGGCTGGGTCTCCTTTCAATGAATGGACATTGATTACACCATTCCCATTTTGCTAGATGTTCTGTGTGGTTTTCGTCACCTGTCTGTGATCTGTTCACTTTTGCTATCCTAGTCAACACTTCTATGAACATCTTCTTGCACTTACCCTGTAGCCTGGGCTGAGTTATCTCTTGAGGGTTATAGCAGACACTGTCAATGCCCCACCTTACCCTACACTTACCATGTAAGGCTTCTAAATGCACCCATGGCTCTTTGCCTCCCTCTGCACACAAGGAACAGAATGGAAATGCCTGGAAGTTTGAGCCTCTCACCCTATTGACCAAAGTTGCTGGGTCAGTCAATCCCCCGGCTCTCTAAAGATTACTCTAAGGCATGTTCACACCATCTGCAGAGTCTCCCACCAGACTGAGCCTCAGTTTCCTGAGATGGTAATGACCTTGATAATGTACTGTTAATGTCTACCCTCCCTGTTTCACTGCTCCACCCCTGGGTTCACCACCCAAATAAACCATTTGCACTGGAATGTTTGTCTTTGGGTCTGCTTCTGGGAAAGCCAAGCTCAGACAAGTCTATCCTTGGGACTGGGATGCCTGCCCACAGGGCGTGAACATCTTTGTGACTCTTGCTATGGACTCAACGCTGTTTAAACCAAATTAACAATCTCTCTGTTGTTCATTTTGCTGATCCCACTTGAAGGCTCAGGCTGCCAGATCAAATTCTGGGAAACACACTCACACAGCTGAGTCGTGCCCTGCACACTCTTCTCGTGGTTTCAGTTCTATACTTGGGGACCAGCTCTGAGCAACTGATAACGACCTGAGTCACTGGAATGGTGGGTTGTGTTCTCTTGGTTTTTTAAACATGTATGTAGGTGAGGCTTCCAAGTTTGCTCATGTATGCCTTGTTGTTTGCTTCTATAGGGTGCCTGGTAACCTGGATCTTAAAGGACTAGTCAGGAAGAGAGGGGTGAGGTGGAGGTAGGGGTGGGGGAAAAGCTGGTAGAAAGGGGTTCTCAGGGAGAGGCCCCAGAATGTTAAGTCCCTATTGCGTGTCAGCACCCCAGGACCAACATAAACCACAAAACCCTACATTATCCCCCCTGGGTGGTCTGCCACGGCAGGCCACACCTCCACACGTTTGCACATGCTGTTTCTCCACTGAGAATGTCTTCTCTCATACGCTTGCACACTTACACGCTTTTTCAAGAATAATTCAACTATAAACCGTTTCTCTGAAGCCTTCTCAGCCTCTGCACGAGTTAATTGCCGCTTAATCCATGCCCTTGTAACAGTTTAATCCACTTCCATTTTAGCATTGCTTAAGTTTTCAGCCTTAAAAAAGAGAAGAAGGAAAAAAATATATATATGTATATATAAAAGAGAACAAGAGAGAAACTACAAGAACTTAGGTGTAAAACTAAATCCACTTACAGCCTTTGTAGTTTCCACTTTTGAGTTGTTTTGCTTAATGACTATTGTGGGTTCAGCTGTAACTTCCAAAAGGATTGAAATTGAAATTCTAACCCTTGGTACCTGTGAATGTGACCTTATTTGGAAACAAGGCCTTTGAAGATGTGGTCAAGTTAAGAAGAGGTCATGCTGGCTAAGGGGAGCCCTAAGGCAATGACTGGTGTCCTTATAAGAAGAGGGAGATCTGAACAGAGAGACACACAGAAACAGAGGCAAGAAGGCCATATGACAACCGAGGCAGAGGTTGAAGTGATGTAGCTGCAAGTTAAGGGACATCACAGATTGTTAGCAGTACCGGAAGCTGGAGGAGCCTGCCCTCAAGACTTCAGAAGGATCATGGCTCTACTGTCACCTTGGCTTCAGACGCCTGGCCTCTAAAACCATGAGAGAATAAACTTCTGTCGTTTAAGCCACCAAGTTTGTGGCACTTTGTCATGGCAGCCCTAGCAAACTAATACAATGACGATATAGCCCAATGAGGCCATGTGCCATTCATTCATTCAGTATCTCCTGAGACCTACTATGTGCCGGGCACTGTGCTAATCTCTGGATTTTAAATAGGAGAATGATGTGGTCAGCTTTGAATTTCAGCCAGGTCACCTGGTGGCAGCAGGGAAGGTAGATTGGAAGGGGTGGGACTGGAGCCCATGAGGAGGCTGCTCCTAAGAGGTCAAAAATAGTGAGGATAGCAGCTGGGGGACTGGAGGTGAGAGGTGCAGTGTGAAAGATTATTTAGGAGGTAGAAATGTCAGGACATCGTCCAGACTATAACTCAGTGGTTATTATTTAAATTGAATTTTTGTCCAGCTTCACTGACTGGGCCCTGAAGTACATGGTGGAAAATTGAACTGTTCCAGCTCAGGCGTTAGAAGGCACTTCTTTTTCTACCAGTGATGTCCGCTGTATTTCAGTCTTGTCAATTCTCCCAAGTGTGGCAAATTAGTATTATATAAATGATAATACACAGCACCTCTGCATGATTATTATTATTATTTGCATTCCTTTCTCCCTTGTTAGACTCTGAGCTCATTGAGGTCAGGAGCTATGATTTCCCATTTTTCTGTCTGAAATACCCTATACGACACCAGTCCCTGCTGTTTAGTAGAACTTTGAGGAAATTATGAATCCTGTTAAATGTTAATGGCATAATTTATGGTCTTTGTTTAGTGGTGAAGTGTTCACTCCGGGAGTCTTGGGGAGGCTCTCCCACCACTCCCTACATCCTGTGTTCTGGAGCTCACCACCAACGCTTGTCCCTCGGGGAGGCAGCTGCCACCTTTGCTGGCACTATTCCTGTTACCTTGAACGCTGCTATCCGAGATTTCCACATTATCCTGCTCAGCTTATCACACCGGCTAATTAGAGGCACCATTTAAAAGCTAACTTAATGGGAAAACCGCAAAGTAATTTAGATATGATAACATTATCTCCAAAAGGGAAATATTAACTCACTTTAGGCTACAACTTTGTTAGTAGAAGATACAGAATTGCAAAATAAGCCTGCTGTTTTTATAGCACAAAAAACTTTTCCTTTTGAATTCAGCTTTACATCTTCATCTCGAGGCTGCTTTATGGACGCAGCACATTCCATGGAAAAAGTGGCCTTGGGGAAGGTAGCCTCCTCTTCCTGCATCCTTCCCCAAATTACAAGGTAAGAGGATTCCACGTTCAATCTCCCACCCCAGCCACGTGTTGTGTGATTTCTGGTCCGGAGTACCACCTCCAAAGCTTCCGTTGCTTCCTCCATAAGGAGGGGATAGTAATAGTGTCTGCTGGGTCTGTGTCACGATAAGAAGATACACAAACTACAGAGCAGGGGCACACATCTGGGAACCCCCATCCTTCTCCCTCCCCAAGGGAGGAGGCCAAGCCTTCCTGCTCATGCTGAGAGCGTCTCAGATCCTCCAGAGGGCAGACTGTGTGTGGTTCTGTACCATGCCTTCCACCCTCTGGAAGGGAGTCCTCTTCCACAGTCTCTGGATCACTGCTGGAAGCAACATAGCCAACTTGTGCAAATGTGTGTGACTTGGGGGGAAGCCCAGGGGTTACTCAACCCAACTCAGAGAAGGGCCCTGCCAGTTACCGCCTCCTCGAACCCCAGCCTTCTTCCTGCTTCCCTCTCAGCAACCCAGCCTCCAGTGCCTCAAGTCTGAATGATTTTCCTCTTCCCCCACCCCTCTCTCTCCTGCCTGCCATTTCCCCTGGCCCCTGCTCTCCTCTCCTGCACACCCACCCCTTCAAAAATCTGGAATGAGGTGGTGTGGCCACGCTGTGGGATGCCTCTGAGTCTTCGCACAAGCTGTGGCCCTTTTGGATCGCTCCTCTCAGCTTCTCCTCGTGGCCAACTCCCAGCCATCCTTCAGCTCTTGGCTTGGCATTGCCCCTTTCAGGAAGCCTTCTGGAAAACCCCTCTCCATACCCTGGAGGATTTCTCACTCATGCCTCTTTGTCACCTCTTCTGTGCCACTGCAACCGCACCCCGGACGGGTGGCCCTCCGTATTTGTGGAACAGCTGAATGAATGAATGAATGAATGAATGTGTGAGCTATTCACATTTTTACCATTGACAACCATGGGCTTCTCTGACAATTATACTCTCTAAACTGGCTTGTCGTGCAGTCATAACTGCTTCTGTCCACCTGAGTCACATACAAATGCCATCTTGGCAGCTCTCCTGCTAACTCAGCACTGTCAATAGAACTTTCCACAATGATTTGCACTGGCCAAGATGGCAGCCACCAGCCACATGTGTCTACAGAGCCCTTGAAATGTGGCTAGTGTGGATAAGGAATTTAATTTCATTGCAATTAACTTATATTTAAGTTTAAATAGCCACATGCTACTAGCAGCTACTGTGTTGGACAGCACAGCAAAATTCCCGCAGAAATGCCTTCCTGGACCTGGCCTCTTGACTTAGGACACCATTGCCTACAGCGTACAGCCCAAGTTCTTACAATCTGGCACAATCTAATCCCTAAACGGGGATCGGACTGTGCACTGTTCACTTCCACTACCTCCATCCCGGAGGCAGTGGAAATGAACAGTGGTTGCAAGTACAGCTCTGGAGCTAGGCTGCCTGGGTTCGAAGCCTAGCTCTGCGGTGTTGGGCAAGTTACTTAGCTCCTCTGTGCCTCACTCTCCTTGTCTGTAAAATGGGGCTAAACACCTGTACTTAGGGTGACTGTGAGGAGTACATGATCATGTGTACAAAAGGCTTACAAGGAAAGCCCAGCACCTAGGAAGCTCTCAATAAATGGCACCTATAATTGTCATTATCTCTCACTAAGTCCCTGGTAGCGCCGGCTCTGCTTCCTCCCTGTCTGCCTGCTAGAATTGTCCAGCTCCACGCCATTGCCCACTCTGGCCCTCCCACCTGCCTCCTCTTTGCCCGTCTAACTGCTTCCCACCCTCAAGGGCTCAGCTGTGCACCTCGTCCTCCAGGAAGCCTTCTTTCTTAACCCTCCCCAGCCTGAGCAAGATTTCCCTCCTCAGAACTCCCACGATACTTATCTGTGCCTCTTCTAGAGCAGGTATAATAGGGAACTAGCTATTACTTACTGTGTACGTGTCTTCACAGCCAAACTAGAAGAAACTTAAAATCCTGTACTGGGTCATGAGGGTCTACTTTCCTTCCAGGGACAGACCAGAGTTGTATACATTGTAGCTGCTCCAAAAAATTAATGTTTCTGCTTATCATACTGGCTGACCTTTCCAAGTTTTCTCTCTTTTCCAAGAAACGATAGGAAAGGAGCACGCTACGAGCTCCTACTATATTCTAAACACCATGACATACACGATTAGAGCTTACAATGTTTAATTTAAACTTTGCAGCCACCTGTGAGGCAGATATTATCATTCCTATTTTAGAGATCAGGAGACTGAGGTTCTGAGATTTAAGCCGATAGCTCAGCACTCAGCTTAGCAGGTGGAAGAGCTGAGGCTCTAATGGAAATGGGTCTGTTGAGGTTGCGAGTCTCCAGAGGTGGCCCCAAGGGACCACACAGCCCAGGCCCATATTCACACCCTGGTGTGGCCCCTCCTTGCCCCGTGATTCATGCTAACCAGTCAGGGGAAATGAAACTATGCCAGTCCTAGGTTCAGCCTTAAAGGAGACTGGCAGCTTCTGCTTCCTCTCTCTTGAAATACTCACTTTTGGGGGCTTTTGCTGCCATGGAAGAAGTCTGGCTATCCTGTTAGAGAGATCTCAGGGAGAGGGTCAAGGAAGGCCCTGAAACCACATGGGGAAGGAGAGAGGCCCAAGCCCAGCCCTCCTAGTGTCCCGGTCAACTGCCAGCTGACTCACAGCCACACCAGGAACCCACACTGTGAAAGCAGAAGAACTGGCCCACAGAGCACTGTCAACCCACAGAGCTGAGCCCACAGAGCCCACAGACGTGATCAAATGCTTGTTGTTTGAAGCCACTAAGTCTTTTTTTTCGTTTAATAGTGTTTTTTTAATTTAATTTTTATTTTATATTGGGGTATAGTTGTTTCACAATGTTGTGCTAGCTACAGGCATACAGCAAACTGGTTCAATTACACACACACACATCCATTCTTTTTCAGATTCTTTTCCCATATAGGTTGTTACAGAATATTGAATAGAGTTTCCTGTGCTATACAGTAGGTCCTTGTGATTATCTATTTTATATATAGTAGTGTATATATGTTAATCCCAAATCCCTAATTTATCCCTCCCTCCCATCTTTCCCCTTCGGTAACCATAACTTTGTTTTCTAAGTCTGTGAGTCTATTTCTGTTCTGTAAATAAGTTCATTTGTATCGTTTTTTTAGATTCCACAGATAAGTGATATCACATGATACTTGTCTTTGTCTGACTTACCTCACTGAGTGTGATAATCTCTGGGTCCATCCATGTTGCTGCAAATAGCATTGTTTCATTCTTTTTATGGCTGAGTAATATTCCATTGTATATATGTATCACATCTTCTTTATCCACTCCTCTGTTGATGGATATTTAGGTTGCTTCCATGTCATGGCTATGGTGAATAGTGCTGCAATGAACATTGGGGTGCAAGCATCTTTTTGAATTATGGTTTTCTCCAGATATATATGCCCAGGAGTGGGATTGCTGGATCATATGGTAGCTCTATTTTCAGTTTTTTAAGGAACCTCCATACTGTTCTCCATAGTGGCTGCACCAAATTACATTCCCACCAGCAGTGTAGGAGGGTTCCTCTTCTCCACACCCCCTCCAGCATTTATTGTTTGTAGACTTTTCGATGATGGCCATTCTGACCGGTGTGAGGTGATACCTCATTGTAGTTTTGATTTGCATTTCTCTAATAATTAGTGATGTTAAGCATCTTTTCATGTGCTTTTTGGCCATCTGTATGTTGAAGACACTACGTCCTAGAGTGGTGTGTTACACAGCAAACAATGACCCAAACTCTTGTGTATGAAGAGCTACTTCCCTTCACACTACCATTGCCCTGTTTTCTTATGCACTGGCCAGTTCTCGTCCCATTTTAAGGCAGCACATGCATTTTAGAAATTGTGGAACACCTACTTTTGCTCCCATATCTCCTCTGTTCTCAAATATCAGCTTCAAAATGTGGGCAGCATTACTGGCTAGTGGGGGAGAACATGCGCTGACTAGCTGTTGACTTTGATCAAATTCCTCCACGTCTCTGAGGCTGTAAAAATAAGATTGCTAATGACTCCCTCACAGAGATGAACTAAAAGACAGCTAATAAGACACTTAGCATGCTACTTGGCATGTGTCAAGCATCCAGTGAATGGTGTTTATCAGAGGCCGGAGGACAGGCCAGGAGACAGCTCCTACTGGCGACAAATCCCTTGTCCCACTCTTCCCATATTAGCAAAGACATGGAAAGCAGGGGTCAGGCTTTCATGGTTCCAGAGCGATGCCAGAGCTTCCTGGGAAAGAACAGCTGCTGCTTGTTATTTTTGTTGATAAAGAGGGAGGATGGAGGTTTGACATGAAGGCAGTCCTGTGAACCCCTGCACTGCCTCTAACTGCCTTGGGAAATGCATATTTTGGGGATATGCAGACTCACCCCCCAAACAGAAGGAACATCATGAGAGCCCGAGAAGGCAAGGACTGACTCTCATTAATCACTACTATATCCTCAGAATTTGGCATGTAGTTGGTATAATTTCTGAGAACGCACAGGATTGTTTTCCTGTTTTGCTCACAGCTCTATTTCCAGCACATAGTAGGTGCTGAGGAAATATATGTTGCGTGAATGAATGTGAGGATGCATGAACGTTGTACTGCCTGCAGACGACACTGTGAGTTGCCTATCCCCAGCCATTCCCTCGTTTTTCCTTGCTAATGATATCTTGACATGATTCAGGTAGCAGCGTGTTCCGCAGGGGTGACTCATGACGGGTTTAAGGAAATCAGGGCACTCCTGTTCCTCCTTGCCAGGGATTGGCCTGGGGGGCGGGGGTCACGTGACACAGTTCAGCCAATGAGACTAAGAGAAAAATCTGCTCAGGGGATCATGGGAAAGAGTTGTCTCTAGCACAAAAAGAGAGAAAGCTGGAAAAAGAAAATGCCTGCTTCGTCCACATCTTATCTCTTTACTTTTGTAGTTATTGTGCAAGGACATGATTCCTGGAGGGAAGGCAGTCATTCATAAGCAAAACTGAATAAGCCCAAGAATGAGAAACCAACCCTCTGAGGATGACAGTGTGGGAGGTGGGAGCCTGGTGAGATGACCCAAATGAGCTTCTGAGCCTGCCAGGAGCCCTAGGTGACTTGATGTCTGAGATAAATGCACATCTTTGGTGTGTCAGCAGATATTCTGTTACTTTCAGCCAAAGTATCTTGCATTAACTCATTGTGCTGTCATGATATTGTTATGGGCTGAACTGTGTTCACCCCCAAATTCATATGTTGAAGTCCTAACCCCTGTACCTGAGAATGTGACAGCATTGGAGGTGGAGCCTTTAAAGAGGTGATTAAGTTAAAGTGAGGCCATTAGGGTGGGCCCTCATCCAAACTGACTGGTATCCTTATAAGAGGAAAAGTGGACACACAGAGACACCAGGGCTGTACATATCCAGAGGGAGGACCATGTAAGGACACAGTGAGAAGACTGCCTACAAGTTAAGGAGACGTCTCAGAAGAAACCAACCCTGCCGACACCTGTATTATGGACTTCCCAGCCTCTGGAACTGGGAAAATTACTTTCTGTGCTACTTTGTTATGGCAGCCCTAGAAAATATATAGATCTCTATTGTTATGATCAAGTTATTATCACCATCGTGAAAAAGTCCTTTGTTTCACCATAACATTGTCCCTGAGGAGTAGCTGGGACCTGAATGAAGGGAGCTTGCTCAGTATTCCATAACAAGGCAATCATATCAACCCAAGACTGGCCTTCTTCGTCCTCCACCCTTCACTTCACTCGGTAGAAACCTAGCAAACATCCCTCATGCGCTGGAGCTGTGTGGAATTGTCAGAGTATATATTTCGAAGTCAGACTTCCCGGCTTTGCTTCCTAATTCTATCTCTGAGCAGCTGTGTGATCTAAGGCAACCTGGTTGTCTTCCCTGAGTTTTCTCATCCCCAAAACACTGCTAAGAACACGCATCTCATAGAATTATATAAGGCCAGAGCGAGCCAGTACATGCAGAGGGCTTCACCAAGTACTTGACTCAGAGAATATTCTTGATGGATGGGGACCACTTCTCTTCTGAATACACAAAATGGACAAGAAAGGAGAATACGATCATGTTTTCACTTATATAACTTCAGTCTAATCCTCTCAACAAACCTGTGACAGGGCATCGCAACCTGTTTTGCAGAATAAAGTGAGGTTCAGAGGAGTCATGTGACAAATCACAGTTTTAGATCCTAGGGGCTGAGATTCCAGCCCAGGCCTTCTGATGCCCATAAGCCCTGAGCTCTTTTCTTCTGCACCAGAGATGCCGCGCTTGGTAGTGTAATTTTTTCCCAAGCACTCAACGTATGCCAGACATTCTCCTTTAATCCTCACAAGGACTCAGCGTTCACAACCTAGGAATAAATAACCCTGACATGGTTACACGTGTTTACACCAGACAGCAGAATAAACTGGCAAGCTATTGTGGGACTGAATGGAAAATGTGGATCAAAGGGAAGTGCCTTCAGAGACAGCAGGGAAGAAAGGCCAACATTAACTGTTCGGGGACGAGGGCTTTTGCTAGACCCTTGACTTTGAATAACCTTGAGATTTTAATATTGTTATACCTCTGTTTTACAGATAAGGAAATGGAGGCTCAAAGAGGGTAAGTAACATACCCCAGACACAGAAAAGGGAGGAACGTGAATCTGGTATTAACGCAAACATGTAGCATCTTCCCCTGGACCAGGGCTTCTTAACCAGGGCCTGCTGTGCAAAGTAGAGTACTCTGGAGAAGTTTTAAGACTACTGAGGGCTGGGCTGCACCTTCAGA
Organism: Delphinapterus leucas; assembly: GCF_059928025.1. Taxonomy (NCBI): domain Eukaryota; kingdom Metazoa; phylum Chordata; class Mammalia; order Artiodactyla; family Monodontidae; genus Delphinapterus; species Delphinapterus leucas. Next base: position 53,855,447 of record NC_143148.1, read on the forward strand.
GACTCTGAATGGGTGGGTCTGGAGTGGGGCCCGGCACGGGCTTTGCTAAAGCCCCCACCAGGTGATTGGAATGTGCAGCCAGGGTGGAGCAAAGCCAGGCCACGCTGCTCTCAGGACTGAGCTCTGTGATCCTGGAACAGTCTGGGCCCAGCCCTGATACTACTAGACCCAGCTGGCTGCATAAAGGCCAGCTTTTCTCACTCCACCCAGAGAGGGAACAGCTGGTTCTTTCTTAAAGCAGCATGAGCAAAGGTGAGGCCAGTAACTCATCACCCAACATTCATAGCAAGTTGAATGTGGATTTTAGGCAATGGCATCACCTCGAGATTCATGAATGTAGGGGAACCTTAAAATCAAATACAGGCATACTATCTCCCTCTTGATGGGCCAGAAAGTTGGAGCTGAAGTTTGTTTTTTTACTATTCCTTGTAGTTCCTGAGTAGAGTTTTTGGTTCCCTGAATTTATTGTTTAAATGGGTACATGAAACATTTTATGTTTACTTCTCCAAAAAATGAAGTATAATTAAGTTGCTCTTTACATGTGATTTTTTTTCTTTCTGAGTGGTGGGGAGGGTGGGGAGGAAGCTCAGGGACCTTTATTCACAACAAAACAAAACAAAACAATACTTTCCCTCTCTGGCAGTCTGAGTTCCCATGCTGCGCAGTAGGGATTCGCGTGATTGACGCACCCTGGGCTGTCCTAATCCAGGCGTCCTAAGCAGAATGCACCGCTAAATGATCCCACCTGTTGTTTTTTTAAATTTTTCATTGGAGCAGAGTTGATTTACCGTGTTGTGTTAGTTTCAGGTGTACAGCAAAGTGAATCAGTTACACATATACTAATATCCACTCTTTTTTAGATTCTTTTCCCATATAGGCCATTACAGAGTATTGAGTAGAGTTCCATGTGCTCTACAGCAGGTCCTTATTAGTTATCTATTTTATATATAGTAGTGTGTATGCATCAATCCCAATCTTCCAATTTATCCCTCCCCCACCACCCCACCCCCCGGATCCTGTCAGCTTAAACACAGCAAGAAACTCGCTTTTCTTGATTCAACCAAAAGTGGAAGTGGAAAGGGAGGGTTGAGGACACAATCAGAGAATTAAAGATTAACTGGGACACATGGCTGGGGAATTGACCGTTGACCAAACATAAATAACGCCAGTGCAGCTTCCCGCCACCTTGTGCACGAAGAGATCCCAGGCCCTCGGAAAGCGGAGAGCGGAGAGCGGAGAGCAGAAAGCAAAGGGAGAAACGAGTGGCATCAGAAGGGAAGGAGATGTAAAGGAAGCTGAAGGAGAGCAGGACGGGAAGGCAAGGAGGGGCCAGGAGCAGTCGCCTTGAACACAGAGGAGCGTCTGTTCACTGTTAATACCACTGTTGCTCATCGCCCTGCACGATGGATATAATATTTGGCAGAAATAAGAAGGAACAACTGGAGCCTCTGAGGGCCAGAGTGACAGGTAAGCGTTTTCTATAAGCAATGGGTGCTTATATGTTTAGATGTACACTTTTTTTCTGCTTATAAAAGTAATGTTTATTATAAATTATTTTTGAAAAATCTGGAAAGCGGTATATAGAGGGAAGATGATCCATAATCTAGATATATTCTCTGTGAAAAACTAGTTGTGCTTTTATGCATTATAACAGTTTTCAAGGAGAGAGAGTCGTTCTATTTCCAGGAGAAAAGTCCCGGGACTGCTGCAATTGGCATACAGACAATGGGATTCTTCTGCAAATTGTGCTCCATCCCCAGTGCGTGATATATTTGTAAAAATGTGCGCGTCCTAAGTTAATTTCAAAGTAATAAGAGAATCGCGTGGGAGCGCCCACTGCTGCACATGCGCGCTGGGGGGCATCGCGGAGCCCGATGTGATTTCCTAGAAGGTGCGATTTCTGGATGCGAGTACCTGCAGAGCCCAGGGTGGGAGCCTCCTCAGGAATCCTCCTCAGGAATCTACTCAGGGCCACTTTCGTGGGACCATTTTGTTTAGACTCTGCAGGGCAGTAAGTGGATCTGAACTCTCCCGTCCCAGGAGTGAGTGGTGCTGAAACAGGGAGGGGGTTGGCTCAGCCACACCACCGTTTTGGATAGATGCACAGTTTTCACAAGGACAGGACAACAGTGCCCTTTGTGAGGCAAGTCAGATTGGAGCTTCTCAGCTGAGGAATTGCCTTGGGTGGCTTTTGAAAGGAAAAAAAAAGGTTTTATGTATATTTTTTCTGATTACAGAGGTAATGTGAAATCTATCTGCGTGTCTATACCTCTGATTACAGAGGTAATGTGAAATCTATCTGCGTGTCTATACCTCTGATTACAGAGGTAATGTGAAATCTATCTGCGTGTCTCTACCTCTGATTACAGAGGTAATGTGAAATCTATCTGCGTGTCTCTACCTCTGATTACAGAGGTAATGTGAAATCTATCTGCGTGTCTCTACCTCTGATTACAGAGGTAATGTGAAATCTATCTGCGTGTCTCTACCTCTGATTACAGAGGTAATGTGAAATCTATCTGCGTGTCTATACCTCTGATTACAGAGGTAATGTGAAATCTATCTGCGTGTCTATACCTCTGATTACAGAGGTAATGTGAAATCTATCTGCGTGTCTATACCTCTGATTACAGAGGTAATGTGAAATCTATCTGCGTGTCTATACCTCTGATTACAGAGGTAATGTGAAATCTATCTGCGTGTCTATACCTCTGATTACAGAGGTAATGTGAAATCTATCTGCGTGTCTATACCTCTGATTACAGAGGTAATGTGAAATCTATCTGCGTGTCTATACCTCTGATTACAGAGGTAATGTGAAATCTATCTGCGTGTCTATACCTCTGATTACAGAGGTAATGTGAAATCTATCTGCGTGTCTATATTACGCATAAAACTTGGAAGTGCAAATGAGAAAACAGAGGGAAATAACACTCAGCTGTATTTCCATCTCTTAAGCACTATTAATATTTGAGCCTATTTAAGTTTTTAAAAGATACATAAATATAGAGAGTACAAAGATCTATTAATAGATTTTACATATAAATACTTTTTCAGAAAACAAATATACACTTACTGTTAACTTTCTATTTTTAAAAAAGGGATCCTTGATGCCTATCCTTTTATTCTCTGGGGTACCACGGACATTTTGCCATTATACCCCTTTACAGCTCATGTTTAGTGACTGCGTGGAAATGCTTGGAAATTTTAGAAAACAAGAATCCTAGGACCTGAGAAGCTGAATGAACCTCTAGATCTAGATCAGCTGTTCTCAGAGGATGGACCCCAGACCTGCAGCATCAGCATCCCCTGGGTTCTTGTTAGAATCACAGATTCCTGGCCTCACTTCAGACCCTCTGAATCAGATACTCCGGGGGTGGGGCCCAGAAACCTGTGTTTTTACAGCCCTCTGGGTGATTCCAAGTGGGGGACCACTGCTGTAAATCAGGCCTCCCTACTGGGCAGGTGTGAAGCCGAGGGCCAGGGAGAAGCAGCAACTTGCCTGAGTCCCGGCGGCCAGCAGAGGATGGGCTCCAGCTTAGGGCAGGCCTCCAGCCCCGGGTCACGTCTAATCAGCTGGTCAGCGTCCGCTGGCAGACAGCTCACTAAACACTGTGCCTGTGTGGACACGTCTGCCCCGGGGGGCCAGGCCAAGGCTCTGGCTTCACGTCCAGCTGTGCATTCTTGGCTCTGAGGCTTCTTTGGCGAGTTACTTAAGCATTTTCTGACTCAGTTTCCTCTCACGTCTAATAAAGTTAACATGTACCTACCACATGAGATTGCCGCAACGACTAAATGATTTAAGCTATTAAAACACATAGTGCTCAATAAATGGTCTTCTTATTATGTCTAGGGCTTTAATATATGCTCAGATTCATCTCTCCCTGCTCTGCCTCAACCTGCTCCTTCTGTGTCCTGGGTCTCTGTGAATACTCCCACCCAAGGCAAGAGACTCGGCTGCAGTTTTTGAGTGTTCCCCTCCCCTTCCCCATACATTTAGTCAAACTCTAAGTCCCTTTGTTCCATTGGTTTCTCTCCATCCCCACTGCTGCTACCCTGTTCCTCTCTCTGGCCTTTCCACCTCCCTCTGGCTCCTCCCGTCCACACTCCACACCATAGCCAGAAATAACTTTCAAAACCCCCAAATCTGATCACATTCCGTTAGTATGAGAAGAGGCAGACCCTTAGAGACAGACCGTGGGTTAGTGGTTGCTAGGGGCTGAGCGGGGGGTGGGGATTGACTGCTAATGAGAACAGGGCTTCTTTCTGGGATGATGGAAATGTTCTGGAGTTAGTGGTGATAGCTGCACAACATTGTAAATGTTCATTAAAAAATAATAATCCTGAACTGTACACTTTGAAATGGTGCATTTTATGTTATGTGAATTTTATCTCAATTTTTAAAATCGCAAAAAAAAAAAAAATCTGATCCTGTTTTCCCTGTTATAACCATCAAAGGTGTCCCATTCTTCTGAGCACCAAATCAAAGCTTGGTGTGGTCTTGTTGACCTTGGTCGCTTGGCCCTACTTAACTCTCCAGCCGCAATATTTATGATGTCCTCGCTTGAAAGTTACAGGCCAGCTCTTACTAAACAACTTGCACATCTCCTGATCTCTGAATTGGTCTTTGATCTCTGGGTTCGGGTTTCTCCAGAGATAAGAATTCAGGTGTAAGTCGTTTATTTGGGATGTGCTTCCTAAGGAACACTGGGAGGGAAGCCAATGAAGAAGACATTGTCAAGCCATTGACCACCAGGAATCATTGGAGCCGAATCCTCTGGACAAAGCATAAAATATGCCTTGCATTGTGTCAGCCGAGGGCAAGGAAGTGGTGGCCTTTGACCCATAGCATCCCATCCATCTTTGGGTGAGAGCAGCTTTCATGGGCATTAACTCTCCAGTGAGCTTCCAGCTCATCCACATGTGGGCAGAGCTGCTCCACAGTGAGAACAAAGCCCTCAGGTGGAGAGCTGTAGGTATTTGCAGAAAGCAGCCTTCAGGGAGAGGTGAACGCCAAGGGGACAGGGGTGGGACCCCAACAGTACCTGCAATGCTGTCCAATGGCAGTATAACGCCTGCTCATGTGTAATTTAAAATTTTCTAATAGCCGCATTCAAAGAAATACAAAGAAACAGATGAAATTAATTTTAATAGTATATTTTATTTAATACCACATATCCAGAATGTTATCAGACCAACATGTAATTAATATTTTTAAACTGCTAATGAGATGTTTTACATTTCTTTTTCATACTAAGTCTTTGCAATGTGGTGTGTGTTTCACATTTACTGCACATCTCAGTTGGGACTAGCCACGTTTCCAGTGCCCAGTTGCCACTTGGGGGTGGTGGCTACCACATTGGACAGCACAGCTCTAGAATGTTCTCTCCTCAGGCCTTTGCAAGGCAAACACTTACTCTCCCTCAAAACTCAACCAGGTCGCCTCCTCAGGAAACATTCCTCACCCTCCTGCTATCACCCAATTTCAGGGTGGAGTTCTGTTCCACGCAGCACCCTTGCTGAGTCTGTTGCCTTGCCTTTAGCACAGTGTATTTTGAGTGTTTTCCTTTGTTTTTGTCTTTTAATGGATGGGGAGCAACTTGGAGACAGGGATGATGCCTGTTCATCTTGGTATCCTCAGCGCTAGCACAATGCCAGACATATTCTTTCTGGAAATGAACGGATGCAGCAAGTGGTACAGGGGCTGTATGGCCACTTCTTTTAGCTTTTTGGTTTAGGTGCAGAACTGGAAACTAAATGTTCTTTCTCTCACCAGGCAGGATTTCAGCATGGCTGCAGGGGACCCTGCTCCGCAGTGGGCCTGGGATGCACACAGTGGGCGAGACCAGATACGACCACTGGTTCCGATGGCCTGGCCTTGCTCCACAGCTTCACAATCAGAGACGGTAAGAGCACCGTGTGATTTGCCGTAGCTGCCGTAACAAATGACCACCAATGGAGTAGCTTAAAGCAACACACATTTAATTCTCTTACAGTTCTGGAAGTCGGAAGTCTAAAATGTATTTCCCTGGGCTAAAATCAAGGTGTCGGCAGGGCTTTATTCCTTCTGGAGGCTCCAGGGAGAGAATCCGTTTCCTTGCTTTTCCTAGCTTCTAGAAGTCACTTGCATCCCTTGGCTTGTGGCCCCATTTTCATCTTCATCTTCAAAGCCAGCAGCATACCATCTTGTGGTCTCTCTCTTTCTCTCTCTGTCTCTCTGCTTCTATCATCACATCCCTTTCTCTGAGTCTGACTCTCCTGTCTCTCTCTCTCTCTCTCTCTTTTTTTTGAAAATATTTATTTATTTAGGCTGCTCAGGGTCTTAGTTGTGGCACACAGGATCTTCGTTGCAGCATGCAGACTTCTTAGTTGCGGCATGTGGACTCTTAGTTGCAGCATGCAAACTCTTAGTTGTGGCACGCATGCGTGGAGTCTTACCCACTGGACCACCAGGGAAGTCCCCTGTCTCCCTCTTATAAAAGTTTTTGTAATTACTCTAGGCTCACTCAGATAATCCAGGATAATCACCCACTTCAAGATCCTTAACCGAATCACGTCTATAAAGTCTCTACTGCCCTGTAAAGTAACATATTCAGAGGTTCCAGGGATTGGGATGTGGACATCTTGGGAAGCCATTATTCAGCCCACCACAAGCACAAACCTCCCTGGAAAGGTGGCCAGGGTTGTTTTTCAGCGAGTTCAACCGGAAAAATAATATGCATTCTCAGTAAGGTGGGCAGGGACAGGTGGAAGTTTACAGGCTTTGGAATCAGACACACATCAAATTAAAATAGGAGTGTAGAGCTGAAAAGAACAAAGTGAGCATATTGCTCACCAGGCAGGGAGAGCCAGGTCAGTCACGTCCCTGAGAAGACACTGAACACAGAGCAGAAGGTAGGAAGTGCCGCAACTAAAGTGAAATTCCGAGTTCAGGTGACTGACTCAGGAGGCGGATTGTCTACTCTCTGCTATTGGTCATTGAGCTGATTTATGTCACAAAGTACAAGCCGGGTTCTTAAAAGGTCTGGAATGGGTTCTGGGAGGCTTCAGCAGGCTCAGGGCCATGTGGTAGGGTTCAGCGTGGTGAGAGTTTACTCTGACCCCTGTGTTCCAGCTTGGGCAAGCTGCAGCCACTCCACCTCCCTGGGCCTCAGTTTCCTCATCAGTAAAAGGAGCTTGATCGTTCTCCCTGGAAAGCTTTTGTGATGATCAGAAGTACTAGGTGTCCAGCAAGGATTTGATGCCTGGTAGATGCTCAGTTGATGAAAAACCACCATCATAGGACCTCCCTGGTGGCGCAATGGTTAAGAATCTGCCTGCCAACGCAGGGTACATGGGTTTGAGCCCTGGTCGTGGAAGATCCCACATGCCGTGGAGCACGCCTAAAGCCCATGCTCCGCAACAAGAGAAGCCACCGCAGTCAGATGCCCGCGCACTGAGACGAAGAGTAACCCCCACTAGCCACAACTAGAGAAAGCCCGTGCGCAGCAACAAAGACCCAACACGGCCAAAAAATAAGTAAATAAATTTATTGAAAAGTAAAATAAAATAAAAACCACCATCACTGTTGCTGGATTTGAATCCCAGCTCCACCATGCTAACTAACACATACCTAAACTGTGTGACTTGGCCAAAGTTACTGACCCTATCTGTGTCTCAGTCTCCCCATCTGTAAAATGGGGCTATTAGTAGCATGTCCCATAGAATTGATGTGGAATTTAAATAAATTAATATGTGTGAGGGGCTTTGTATAATGCCCAGCTCATCATATGTGCTGCATAAGCATTAGCTATAATTTTCACATAACTGTCATCTCTTTCAAGCTAGTCGGCAATTATTTTTTGAGTGCGGACTCCGCCAGCGACTTGCTCTAGCATTTCATGAACAGACGCCGTGTGTGAATGCCATGAGCTCCGAGTTTGCAAAAACTCACAGTTTTTACTGTGACTCAGTTACAGGCTGGGTAGTTCCATATTTCCCGACAGCCTTGAGCCTTAACAGTCCCCTCTTTTCCTAAACAGAAGTTCCCAGTGATTCTTGGGGACAGAAGTGCTGTTCTGGATGAGGTGCCTGAGAGGCTTCCCTTCTCTGAGGCCCTGCCTCACCCGCTGCCAGGTTCTTCATGGTCCATTTCCGAGCTCACATTCATGTGTGGGGGGGGGTACTCTTGTCTCCTTGCACATGTGACACTGAAACTTTAGGGAGGTTAGGTGGCTGATCCAAAGTCACTGACGTAGGGCTGGGATCTGAACTTGTCTGGAGTTCGTTTGCAGCTTTCTCTCCTGTCCTCAGCCCAGCACAGACACGCGCGCGTGCACACACACACACACACACACACACACACACACACCTCTGAGAAATGGCAGATGCTTAAATGGTATCCTTCAGTAGAGAATCCAGGGACAAGGGAACCAGCAGGGGGTGACCGAGCCCTAGCCGTCTTACAGAAGTATGGCTGCTGTCCACCAAAATCCTTGAGTGGGCTAAATGGGCCAGTGACCAAAGTTATCCCATACTATTTAGACTTTCTAAAAGCTTCTAGTAGGTTTTCAAACTAAAAGGTTACTGTCAGAGGCAAGTAGCTGTTTTCTGTTCTTTTCTGAGATGGTCGGTCAGGTGCAACCACAAGAGGAGACACAGAGAGACTCAGGAAAATAAAGGTTATTCTACCCACAGGTGCTGGACACAGGAGGCGAGTCACGCAGGGCACATGGGAAAGCCACCAGGGTGGACAGGAGACAGAAGACAGGAGCGGGGTGAACTCTGAGACTGAGGCCTTTATTGGGGTTTCTGAGGGCAAGGCAGGAAAGGGCAGAGTGAACAGCCTAGGACTGGCTAGGTGAAAAATTCAGTGAACTTTGGGCTAAAGGGATGGTTCCTAGCTGCCTGGTACTCAGTCCTGGGCTGATTAAGGTGGAGGGACATTGTCTCCGGCGGTGTATGGACCAGATGGAGGATTGGTTAGTTTGCATATCAAAGACATACTGGGCTCTTTCCTGCCTCTAAGAATTGTCTGGTCCAGGGAGACACAGTCTTGTTCCAGCCAGAAAGTTTTTTTAAGGTGTGAAAACATCATAATACGCAGAAAATTTTAAATATATACAATAAAGCAGCATGAAAGATAGTTCTGTTCATAATCTGAAATTGGCTAGAAAGTGGGAGGAATGGAGACTATAGCCAATTACTCGCCCTCTCCTGCCTGTCCTGCTCTTGAACCTGGGCGTGTGTCAAGGGTGTGTGGCCCCACTCTGCTTTGCAATGATCAGTGTGCCGTTCTCCAGCCTAGGGCGGAGGCCCCAGAGTGCAGGGTCCCTGTTCAGGTTGTTGTATCTTCATCACTTAGCACAGGGTCTGGCCCACAGGGGCACTTAGGAACTCTGTGGAGCTGAAATGACACAAGCAAGGTGAAGGTGTTTTGGTAGAAGGAGGCAATACTTCCCCAGTCCATCTCTTCAATACTTGCTACAGGGAGTGCTTGCTGGCTGTTGGCCTAAGTGGTTCATGGCCATCCACGACTCAGCCCTCACTGCAGCTCCTGGGGAAGGGACCACTGTTACTATCTTGATTTTACAGATGGCCATCTAAGGTCCAGAGTAGCCAAAGAACTTACCCAAATGCACACAGCTAAGAAGCAGTGGTAGTCAGTTATAAACTCAATGCTCTTTAAATCCAGAATCCTAAGTCCTAAGCATTATGCAATTCTGCCCCCATTCCCCACTCCTGCCAGCTACCATCTCTCCCCACCTCTCCAGCCTAATCCTCCCGAGGCTGCCAGATTGCCAGTGTTGGTGTAGCACAGCCTGGCGTCGTCTCTCCTCTCCTCTTGAACTCTCAATGGCTCCCTAGTGTTTAACAGTGGAAATATAAACCAAAAATGTTAAGTACTACCATACACAATTTAAGAGGACAATGCAATCAGGGTTCTCTGATTTGCACATAACACAAAGCCAGTATTTCTCAAAAGGTGGTTTGTGGGCTTCCTGCATCAGAATCCCCCAGGATGCTCATTTAGGTTGTGAATCCTGAGACCGCACCCAGGGCTTGAAGGGTAGGAATAGAGCATCTATGTTTCCAACACGTTTCCCAGATGACCCAAGCACACTGGTGGTTTGGGGCTTGGGCCTCCATGATTTTTTAAAAGTACCAGGTGGTTCTAGTAGACAGCTAGCATGGAGAATGGAAATTAGTGCCAAACCAGGAAGAAAGGACTGGAGTAAGAAAGTAAGAAAGCAAAAGACAGGAAAATGACTCATAGCCTTCAGCAGAAGTCACTAGAAGATAATGCTTTAACAAACTAAAAAAGATTTGAATAAAAAAGGCAGAGTGGAGATGGGGAAGCCGGGTGAAGGGTGTACAGGAGTGCTCTTTTCTGTAAGTCTAAAATTCTTTCAAAATGGAAAATTTTTATAAAGCAGGCATGGAGATGAGTCAACCCAGGTCCCTCTTAGCAGCACGTTTGATACTTTTCCAAGAAGAGGCAAAGTCGGTGTCCCGTGAGGATTTGAACGTGTGAATTCCAAGAGTCAGAGTCACAGAGATGTTTTTTTTAAACTGGAGTGTAGTTGATTTACAGTGTTGTGTTAGTTTCTGCTGTACAGCAAAGTGAATCAGTTATACATATTCATATGTCCACTCTTTTTTAGATTCTTTTCCCATATAGGTCATTACAGAGCATTGAGTAGAGTTCCCTGTGCTGTACAGCAGGTCCTTATTAGTTGTCTGCTTTGTATATAGTAGTGTGTATATGTCAGTCCTAATCTTCCGATTCATCCCTCCCCCACTTTCCCCCTGGTAACCATAAGTTTGTTTTTTTTATATCTGTGACTCGATTTCTGTTTTGTAAATAAGTTCATTTGTATCATCTTTTTAGATTCCACATATAAGTGATATCATACAATATTTCTCTTTCTCTGTCTGACTTACTTCACTCAGTATGACAATCTCCAGGTCCATCCATGTGGCTGCACATGGCATTATTTCATTCTTTTTTATGGCTGAGTAATATTCCATTGTGTGTGTGTGTGTGTGTGTGTGTGTGTGTGTGTGTGTGTGTGTGTATACCACATCTTTATCCATTCCTCTGTCAGTGGACATTTAGGTTGCTTCCATGTCTTGGCTATTGTAAATAGCGCTGCTATGAACCTTGGGGTGCACGTATCTTTTCAAACTAGAGTTTTTGTCTTTTTCGGATATATGCCCAGGAGTGGGATTCCTGGATCGTATAGTAACTCTGTTTTTAGTTTTTTAAGGAACCTCCATTCTGTTCTCCATAATGGTTATACCAATTTACATTCCCACCAACAGCAGAGTCACAGAGATTTAGAGGCACAAAGCCTCTCCAAAACTGACTTTTTCAACTGTTGTAGCTCCAATGTAGTCTTTTGGAAAGTTTGCTTTAAATTTTTTTTAATTAAAAAAAAAATATATGTATATCTCCTGCCCCACCAAATAATAACACTTGACCCAGTTCTGGAAGATCCCAGGCGGGAACGCGTCTGTTTACTTGTGTCCCTTTAGAAGGAATGTGGTTAATTGGGCTCCCGAGAGCAGGGTGCTAGAGAACGCTCCATGCCTCCTTCTTTAATCTCAACCTCAAAGTAAGTGTCAGCCTTGAGTAATTCCAGAGACACATTTCCCCATGGCCCTCTGAGCGCTCCCTGCTCTGGGACTGGTTGTTTGTAGGATATGGGCTGCCTGTTGACAACCAGCCTGGGCTGGGTGTTTGTTTCATATGAACAGAATTCAGCATTTTAGGCAAAGCACATTAGCCAGTACCTATGGGTGGCAGCCCTCAAAGAGAGTGACCGTGAAGGGCAGGCTGGCTCAAGGGGAGACCAGAGTGGTCTTAAAGCTGGTCCTGTGTAGCATGAAGACCAGTAGGTGTGGCCTCACCAGCCCCCAGGTGAGTCTTCCTGCCTCCAGGATTTTGGAGAATTCAGAACTGCAGCCATCATTTATCACATGCATGCTAAGTGCCAGGGAGCCAAACTCCTTCTACCGTCCCATCTCATTTAAAACTGCCAACCCTAGTTGGGGAGGACTGTATGATCCCCAGCTTCCCGTTGAAGAAACTGAGGTTCAGTGACAAAGGGACTCACCCAAGGTCACATGGCTTGGATGCGGACTTGCCCAGAGCCAAAGCCTTGCCCCAGCTACCTACTATATCTGACTAGCATATGTAGCTTTTTATTGAGCACCTACTATGTGCTAAGTGCTTTACAGGCCTTAACTGTTATAGCAGCTCTGTGAGGAAGGTATCAGGGTTCTCATGTCAGAGCAGAGGGGACTGAGGCTTGCCTTTGACAAAAGGTCAAGTGCATAGCCGGTAGATGATGGAGCAAGGATTCGTATCCACGTGGAGACTCAAACCTACTTGGGGTGGAGATCTTGCCTGTCCCACTCACCATTACATACTCACATCCTGGCCCATCCAGGTGTTTAACAAATAGTGATCAAATGCGTGAACCCCGGGCCCAGTTAGTCTCAGAGCCCTTGCTCCTAACCATTCCTCCATGTTCCTTTCCGCTGCCCCAGGGACAAAGCTCCCCCCACCAAATATCTCAGAGATACTGATGTACAGTAGCCACCCCTGAAAAGATGCTTGCAAAGAGGACAGATGATTGTCTGACACACAGTTTACCCCCTGAAGACTGGAGAAAGCACCAGAAGGTCTTTCATGGTCTCTTCTAATTTTATCATGACAAGTGTTACCATCATTGTTGCTGTTGCCACTTAAATGCACAGGTTGGAGTCATCACTGCTGAAACGTACACTCACATCCTTTGGAAACAGAGGTGAAAACGCAACCCTGAGGGCAAAACTAACCAAGACTGTTGGAAGTCAAGATAGTGGTTCCCCTGCAGGGTTGGGATCGGAGAGGCTAGTATAGGATGAGATATGAGCGGCCTTCCCAAAGGCTGCTCACATTCTGTTTCTTGATCAGGAAGTAGTTTATATGGGTAGGTTTAGTTTGTGAAACTTCACCAAACCATACAGTTATGGTAGCATATTTCTATAGGTATATTTTTAATAACAAGGAACAGATAGAATGGTAAATTGATGTGGTCGCTGTGTCAGGATCTTCCAGTTGCCAGCTTTTGAGTCCAGTTTACCACTCGCTAGCTGTGTGGCTTAAGGCAAGGTACTTAACCTCTGTGTGCCTCAATTTATTAGCTGGGAAATGGGCTTGCAGGGTCGTGAGTGCCCAAGCCCTTTGCCCTTCATTTTGTAAGAAATCTGAAACCTTCAAGCATTGTTTAAATTTTGTTTTATTTGGCTGTTAATTAGCAAATGACATTAAGTTGATTTTTTTTTCCCTAAAGAATACTTTTCTAGTTAGAGTCTTCTACACACTTCTTATGTTCAGAGGATTAAACCAGATAATACACATAAAGTGCCCTCACAGTGATTAGCACACACATGCTCAATAAATGTTAGCTCTTAGTTTCATTTCCTTTCCTGAAAATATAAAAAGGCCCTGGGCAGGAATTTCTTGGGATTCAGTCTCTCCTTGAAGCCCATCATTGTGACAGTAGATACATGAAGGGCGTTTCTCTGATGAACCTCTTTTTTATGGGAACAAACTGTCAGTATATCCTGGGTCCTACTTTTTTGCATGTTATCATTGTACCAACCCTGGAAGCATAGGTTATACTACAGCAAGGAATGCGTTCTCTAGAGGGGAAAAGTCAACATAATGTCATTTGCTAACTAATGGCAAAATAAAATGAAACAAAAACCCTAGAGGAGGGGCTTCCCTGGTGGCGCAGTGGTTGCGAGTCCGCCTGCCGATTGCAGGGGACGCCGGTTCGTGCCCCGGTCCGGGAGGATCCCATGTGCCGCGGAGCGGCTGGGCCCATGAGCCATGGCCGCTGAGCCTGCGCGACCGGAGCCTGTGCTCCGCAGCGGGAGAGGCCGCAGCAGTGAGAGGCCCGCGTACCGCAAAAAAAAAACCAAAAACAAACCCCAGAGGTTTCAAATGATCCACCCAACCTACAGACAGCCATCCGGAGCAAACGCTGGTTGTTTTGACTGTAAAGGACATTGGAAAGCAGGACTAGATTCAAAATGGACAGTTACTTGGAAAATATGTTTTTGCAGGGGTCCAGATAGGCCACTACAAAGGTCAAAGGCCTCAGTATTCACAGCCCTGAAGACTTAGTAAGGTCCCCACATGACCCCCAGCCTCATCTCATGCCTGCTGCTCCCAAGTGCCTGGTGTTCCAGCCCACACTGACTTAGCCCTTCCAGGAAGTGGGCTGTACTCCCCACCCCTAGGTCTTTGCTTACAGACTTTCTGGGGAGAGTCCATGGGAACACCTGACCCTCTTCCTAGCCCCACCTCCCGGATCTGTTGCAGTTCAATTCTACTCATCCTTCAAGGGCTTTTTCAAGTGCTACCTCCTCTGTGAAGCCTCTCCTGACTCACCCACACCCACGAAAAGTATATGTATCTCTCTCCCTCCATATCTCTCTCCCTTCTTCCCTCTCCCCTCTCTCCTCTCCCCTTTCTCCCCTTCCCTCCCCCTTCTCTCCCCAGAAGGAACCTGTGAATATATTATGTGCTATTCTACATGGTAAAAGGGTCTTGCAGATGTGATTAAGTTAAGGACCTTGAGATGGGGAGATTGTCCTGGATTATCAGGGTGGGCTCGGTGTAGTCATAAAGGAAAGAGGAAGGCAGGAGGGTCAGAGTCAGAAAAGATGTGACGGCGAATCAGAGCTCAGAGTGATGCAGCCACAAGCCAAGGAATAAAGGCAGCTTCTAGGTTCTCCCCTAGAGCCTCCAGGAGGAACTAGCCTTGCTGACACTTCGATTTTTGCCTTGTAAAACCCATTTCAGACGATGTCTTCCAACACAGTAAGATAACAAATTTGTGTTGTTTTAAGCCACTACATTTATGATCATTTGTAACAGCAGCCATAGGAAATTAATATAGGTCTAGAACCATCTGGTATATTTTCAGGTTGGTCTTGGTGGACTAGTCAAGAGTCCATGCTTTTCTGGAGTGAGTCAGATTCTCTGCAGTGTCATCAACACATGTACTGACCCTCTACTGTGTGCAGAATTGGGTATAAGGGTGCTCCCTGGTTGCAAAGAGATATGAAATGTTACTCCAGGGGCTAAATTGTCAGTGTAGGGCCCCCAGAACTGAACAGGGCCCTGGAGAAACCTAGCCTAAGTACAGGGCCTTCTGGACTAATCCTCCAAATCTGGACCTTACCTGGAAAGATACAAATATGGTGGAAGAGGTGGTTGATGGCCTGGATCAGCACCTCTCTGGGTGATGCTGGGCAACGGGATGGAACATTTCTGAGCCTCAGTTCCCTCACATGAAGATGGGGCTGGGAACAGGAATACTTACCTGGACATATTGTTGTGAGTCTCAACCTTGCCGAAATGTGTGTGAGAGTTCCCTCCAAATGCTTGTTTTATCTAGCACACACATTAAAGGGACTGTCCCAGTGAACTCCCTACCCCCTCCCCCCATAACCCCCCCCCCCCCCCCCCGCTGCCCATCAAATCCCTGGAATGGCTGAAATCAACTTCAAAGCCCTGTAAAGGTGTCAGTCTGGGATGATTCTGCTGCTTCTCTTTCTGGTGAAGTCTATTACAGGAGCAAATACCTGAGAAGTGATACCTACAATGCCAATATTGAAGCAAATAGGATTGTGGTGTCAGAATTTGGAACAATGGCCTATCCGGACCCCTGCAAAAACATATTTTCCAAGTAACTGTCCATTTTGAATCTAGTTCTGCTTTCCAATGTCCTTTACAGTCAAAACAACCAGTGTTTGCTCCGGATGGCTGTCTGTAGGTTGGGTGGAAAATTTCCCATGATGGCCTTTGACCATATACGCTACGCAGTTTTTGATCACTGACAGCAAGAGAGGCAAAGAGCATCTGACAGATTGTTGGGTGTTCTCCCACATAGCTGGTGGGAGAGCACTTTGGAATTATCTTTCAAAATTACAAATGCACATTCCCTTCAGTCCAGAGGGGTACTTGCTTGTGTCTGAAATGACAAATGTACAAGGTTGTTCATGGCTGAATTATTTGTTATGATGAGGAACTTAAAATAACTCAAATGATCATCAACAGAGGAGTGGTTAAATAAATCACAGTAACACTACAGGAAAATACCAGGCAGGTATAAATAAAGGAATGAGGATGCTCTCTATGTTCCAAATGAAAGATTTCCAAGATATACTGTTAAGTGGAAAAAAAAAAAAGCAAAGTGTAGAAAGCATATAATATGCTATAATTTGTGTAAGAAGGCACGGGGAAATCTAGATTTAGTTTCGTATGTGCAGAAACTCCGGAAGGATGCATGAGGGAGGTGGGGAACTGATGAGAGGAAGGATGGGGAAATTTTCAGTTGTATACAGTTAAAATCATCTGGGTTGTGATGCATATGAATGTATTACATACATGTTCAACACTTAAATTGTCGGCCAGGGAATCAGGCCAGCCATCAGTACCTCCTTTCTGATACTCTTTAGACATAGAAGGGTTGTGAAATGTCTTAGGGGTAGACTGGCCCAGAGAGGGAGGCTGGCTTCTACTTTTCCAGAACTGACATCATCTCTCCAGTCTTAGCGTCCAGTGCTGAGTCCGGCACACAGCAAGCGGGGAACTCCCATTCCCTGCTGGGGGAGGAGCCTGGGGGAGGGGAGGGAATGAATTTAAAACTGCAGCCTGTGGGGCCTCCTTGCTGTTACACTGTTTGCCAGTAGGGGGAGCACTAACCAGTACACGGGGTCAGGACTTCCTGCTTTGAGTTTGCCTTCTAATCAAGTGATCAGTTCTTAACTCATAGTTAGTTTACTTTTCTTTTTCAAAAATCTAATATCCTGTACAAAGTTGGGTAACCAGGGTGGGCTCACATTCCTGCGCAAAGCAGATTAGCTGTTTTGCTAGTCTTTGGGGGGCCATTATGGGTATGACTATGATTTCTGTAGAGCTTCTTAAAATACTTCAGAACAATCCACCAGGTCTTGATGGCTCTGGTGCAGGAGACTTTGGGATTTGGGTAGCCCAGGGGGGCTCAGTGGGCAGCCTTGTTGTCTCAGCTGACTCCCTCCTTAGCTGATTGAATGTGGCGGTATTTTTGGGTAACTTGATCTCTGAGTCCTCAGGATTCCTCAAGGAACCCATTAAGACCCAGTACTTTTTCTCCCTTAGTTGAAGTAGAGTGTTTTAAGTGGTGGGAAAATTAAAACCATCTCGAGTAGAACTTTCCAGCTGGGTGGACACAGCCATTGACCCCGTTGACTTGCTTCCTCCCCAGAGCTTTCTCCTACCTGTCCCACACCATCCCTGATTTCACAGACAACTGTCTGATCAACATCATGAAGTGTGGAGAAGACTTCTGTGCAACCACGGAGACCAATTACATCAGGAAAATCAATCCCCAGACCCTGGAAACCCTGGAGAAGGTATCAGTAAATCTACAACCAGTCTCAGTTCTTGAGTCAAGAAAGGGACCCCCTGCAGGAGGCCAGGAGCCTGCAGGAACTCACAGAGGAGCCCTCCTCTGATGCCCTTGGGTCTTGGGCTCTCCCAACTCAGCACTTAGCACTAGATTCTAAGCTTCCTTACAGCAGGACTGTGTCCTGTCATCTTTGTGTCTGTATTCATTCCTAGGACTCCCATAACAAAGGAATACAACAGAAATGTATCTTAGGTGGCTTAAGACAACAGAAATGTATCCTCTCACAGTTCTGGAGGCTGGAAGTCTGAAATCAAGATATCGGCAGGGCCATTCTCTCTCTGAAGTTTCTAGGGGAGGATCCTTCTCTGCCTCTTCCAGCTTCTGGTGGTTGTTCCTTGGTTTATAGGAACAACCAATAATTGTTGTAATCCAATCTCTTGCAAAGCTACAAATCATTGTGTGAAGGCCCACCCTAATCCAGAATGACCTCTTTTTAACTTGATTACATCCACAAAGACCCTATTTCCAAATTTAGGCACCAGGGGTTAGGACTTCAACATATCTTTTTGGAAGATACAATTCAACCCCTAACAGCGTCCATACTCCTTGACACTGAGTGGCACCTCAATGGAAATTTGAATGAATGACTATACTGGGCCACCCAGGACTCCCAGCAGCCCTGCCTTGTATTGACCTGAAGAGGGAGGCATTAGGCACAGAGCAAGGGCGCAAAAATCAGTGCCCAAGCAGATACCTTTCCTGGGTAGAATCAAGTCTACATTTTCGTGAAGATCAATAGACCCACTTTCAGTTTTCTCCAGCTGGCAGTTCAAAGCCTGGATGTCTTTGCAATACAATTTAACAATCCCTTGGAAGGAGTGCTTTCCTTAGCTGTGAAATTACGTCCAGCTCCTTTTAGGCTAGGCGGCGTAGGTCCAACTGATGTACGCTTTCCACAGAGCTGCAGAGAGGAATTACTAGGAGAGAACGAGGTATCGCCTGACTTTTGGCTGGAGGAGGTTGTGCTATTCTGGGGGAAGAAGGGCAGGCAGTTGGCTCCCGGGCCACCCCATTGCTGTATGGTTGTGGCCTGTTAGGAGTCGGGATCATTATTGAGCTCCTTAGTCTCTTTTCCCTTTGACCAAATGTTTTTGTAACCTTTCTGTTCCCAGAATAACCCTATGAGAGAGGCCTGGAGATTTATGCCTCTGTGGGATGCAAAAGGGGAGAATTTAAATAGCTTCACCAAAGAAGTGGCCAAGATTAGCCCTAAGGCTGCCTCTCTGCCGGCAAGGCCAGGTGGCAGGGTAGGAACAACTGTCAGAGAAAACACATGTAGCTCACCAAGTCCCCTGCAGCCTATTAGCTGTGGGAGGCCCCCTCGAGGTTACATCAGGTTGCAAGAGGAAACATCTCCTTTAAAGGTGATGTCTGCCTTATTTTCAGATCAGGAGATGTGCAAAAATAACCATCATCTCTCTGAACCTGGAGTCAGTCAGCTTTTCACAGGATTTCACCCTTTCCCCTTTCAAAAACCAGGTGGCTGTCATGTTTTGCAGGTTGATTATCGTAAACATGTGGCTGTAAATCTGGCAACATCACATCCTCATTATGATGACGCTGGAAATGTTCTCAACATTGGTACGTCCATCGTGGACAAGGGGAAGACAAAATATGTGATCTTTAAGATCCCTGCCACAGTATCAGGTGGGTCATTCTGGGGCTGTAATGGAGTACAGACACCAAGGGTGGCTCTTTCGGAAGAGTTCTGATTTTGGTTGATAACACAGCACTCAATCTGACACTTACCCGCACAGATGATTCAGAGGACCGTGAACTCACTTTTCTCCTTTAGGAGAAAAGAAATGATGCTAGGCTTCCTTTTGGAAGAAGTGAATCCCTTTGCTATTCCAACCTCCTTTTCTTTAGGTTCCTGTTCATTAATTCATTGATTTATCCATTATTCATTAATCATCTACCTATCAATCCATCCGTTAATCTATTCATCCAGCCAGCCAGCCAGCCATCCATCCATCCATCCATCCATCCAGCCAGCCAGCCAGCCAGCCAGCCAGCCATCCATCCAGCCATCCATCCAGCCATCCATCCATCCATCCATCCATCCATCCATCCATCCATCCATCCAGCCATCCATCCATCCATCCATCCATCCATCCAGCCAGCCAGCCAGCCAGCCAGCCATCTATCCATCCATCCATCCATCCAGCCATCCAGCCAGCCAGCCATCCAGCCATCCTTCCTTTCTTTCATTCATTTTTTTTAGTTTTCTGACAAACCTCTGTATGTCAGGGTTGTGCTGTCCTCTTTCATCCCAGCCCCTGAAGCCAGGCTCCCAGGGTTGTTCAGGGAGCTCAGCCCTGCTGGCACCCACTCCAGATCCCCACCCTGTTCTGCTGGCCTCCTGGACCTTCTCCATTTAGGGGTGGGAGCCTGGCGTGGAGCCCAGACAGATTATGTTCCTGAGGGGGAGGAGGGCGGGGCTCCTAGCCCTTATTTGTCCCGGACTCTCTTGGGAACCACACCCAGGAGACCAGGCCTCCAAGAGTGGCTGCGCAGGCTCAGGGACAGAACTATGAGGGTGCTTGGCTAGACCTTCTGGTTTAGGAAGGCCGGTTTCCATCTGTGATCCCTGCTGGCTCCCCTCCCTCACAGTCCCGTAGAGCCCCCCCCTACCCCCCCCCCGCAGATTCCAGGCTCTGCTGGCAGATGGGAGCCCCCGAGGTCAGAAGGTACAATGCTCTTGTTAAATGGAACTGCCATTAATTAAGCCAATAAAGGGATATAGGGTCTGGCTTGGGATCCTAGAATGCAGACCTGGGGGTGGTCTAGCCATTTGAGTTTGCCACCTCATATTACAGAGCACTGCGAGCCCCAGGGGCATCAGGTGACATGCGCACGGCTCACAGGAGGTACCCTCTGCACACCTGGTCCAGGCTGGCAGCTTTGCTGGGATTCACACCTGTGTCCTGCCTCCCAGGCCCGGGTGCCTTTCCTTTCAGTTTGCTTTGTGTTCCATTGGTTTGGTGAAGAAAAGAACTGCCCCACAACCCAGAGCATCCCTCCCACCAGCCAGCTGTTTACAGTGTGCACAGGTGGCCACAAAAAAGGTGGCGAAGCTTGCATGTAACTCATTATAACCCAGCCCCAGGCCTGGGTGGGGAGGCCTTTTGGCCAGCGGGTGACTCATCCTTGCAGAGGAAAAAGAAAACATAGTCCTGAGCACCTTCGTGGTGGATGCTGAGCAAGGTACTTGGACTCCTGCAGGATTTCCCTTGGTCTCTCCCTTCCCTCTAATAACAGAGTAGGCAGCCAGGTTAAGGAGCCTGTGTCTTTCCGGCTTAACCCTGTGCCTCTGGCTGTAATAATGGAGCATCCCACCAAGCCCTAGTTTCCCACCTGTAAAATGGGAATCGTGCAGCCTACCTTGACTGTCACAATCTGTCACATTACCATAGACAGTTAGTCTCATTCCCAGGTGTTTCAGAACGGGCAATGCCAAAAGAAATTCATAGAAACCCCGTGAAGTACACGTCAAATGATGGTTCTCAGCAACATATCAAAACTTAACCTTGGGAAGCTAGCCCACTGCCTGGGAGCTTGACGGAAGTGCAGGGCCTCGGGCCCCACCCCACAGGCTGAGTCACACTCCACATTTTGTCATGACGCCCAGATGATCCGCGTGCACGTGTAAGTGAGGAACATTGCTCCAGAGCAGGGGTTGGCAAACGTTTTCCGTAAAGGTCCACAAAATAAGTATTTGAGGCTTTGCCGCCTGTATGGTCTCCGTTGCGTGTGCTCAACTCTGAATCTCGAAAGCAAAGCAGCCGTGGACCCTGCAGGGGCCACGGTCCAGATAAACCTCTACGTAGAAAACAGGTGGAGGCTGGGTTAGCCCCGTGTTGGAGTTGCACACGCCTGGCCCAGAGGCCCAGAGCCTGGGGATGCAGTGGTTTTGGATGCCAGACCAGATCTCACGGGGGAAGGGCCCCGTCCCTGCATCAGCCAGGCAGCAGCCCCTTCACCCCGTTTGCTGTCGGCTCTCATTCGAAGGTTCTTCTCAGCGGCCGGGTGGGTTTGAGAGGCCGCGCTGCAGGAGACGGTGGCCCCGTCGGGGGCCGCCAGGCCCTGCACTGCCTCTGAGGCTGGCTTCTCTCTAGGGGGCGGGAAGAAGGGGCTGAGTCCCCTGAAACACATGGAGGTGTTCTGCTCCATCGCCTCGCACTCGCTCCTCTCCCCGAGCTATTACCACAGCTTCGGAGTCACCGAGAGCTACATCGTTTTCCTCGAGCAGCCTTTCAAGATGGATATCCTCAAGATGGCAACCGCCTACCTCCGGGGCGCAAGCTGGGCCTCCTGCCTGGCTTTCCACAGGGAGGACAAGGTAAGGCAGGGCCGGTGACCCCACAGCACGAGGACGGCCAGAGCAAGATGGAGGTCAGCAGGCAGGGGTGGCTTCGGTAGGGAGGCCCTCAGCTGCCACGCAGTCTCCCCAGAGGCATGAGCCGACCTTCCAGCGAGTTCTGAAGCTGGGATGGTCCTTCACAGTGGTCCCCAGTTAGGGCAAGGGGCTGGGCCTTTATGCCCCGACGTCCATAAGTCAGTAGAGCAGACCATCCGCAGAAGAGCGTGGCACCTTGGGCGAGGCAGCCCCAGCAGCCAAGGCAGCCCCTACTGGCCGAGCAGCAGAGGGACTGCTCATCAGCCCTGACCGGCGCCTGGCCTCCTCCAGCCTCCGCCGTCCATCGACAAGGCCCTTTCCGCATCCCTGCTGGGGGGCGGGGAGGGGATGTCACAGATTAGTTAGACGTCATGATGATAGAGCGTCCCACCGGATGGTGTAACAGAAACGTCTTCGATTTAGGTACACCTGAGTGGAGTGCTCAGAGTATCTGTGTGCCTGTTATGTACGTGTACCTCCCTGTATATGTGATGTCTGCATGTGTGTATGTGTGTATACATGTGGGTATTAATACATTATTCATGTATAGGTGTATGTAAGTATTTATTTGCTATTGTTACTTGTGAAAAATAATCAAGTAATTCTCCGTGTCATCTCTTCAAATAGCACACAAGCGTAGAAAGCAACAGATCAAGTCCCCTTCCTCCTCCCCGTCCAGCCCCCTCCAGAGGGAGCCACCACCACCCATCCGACACCCTTCTACTCCTCTTTCTGTGCAGCACGTGCATCGTCATGTTCCCACACAAATATGTGTCCCGTGTGTGGCTGCCGCCTCTATGATGCCTGTATTCTCAAGGAGGAGAGTGAGGTCCTCGAGGGAACAAAGGGGTTAGGCGAGATCCCTCCTCTGCTCAGAACCTTCTGGTGATTTCCCGTCTTCCTCAGAATAGGATCCAAAGGCTTCACTCACCAGCCCATAAAGGCCCACATGTCCTCATCCCAACCACTGGCTTCCTGCTCACGTGGTCACCTCCTACACCTCAAACCTGCCAAACACGTTCCTGCCTCAGGGCCTTTGATTTTGTGTCCCCTCCACCTGGAATGTTTTTCCCCAGATGGCTTCCTCCCTTGATCAATCCCGGTCTCGCTCTACGCTCCCCCATCCCTGAGGTCCGCCTGTCTATCACAGACCCCCCCAACCCCCGACAGGCTTTCTCCATCCCCCACTCCATTTTCTCAGTCATGCTCACCCGTCATCCTTGACATGTTGTATGTATTGATCACTGACCTTGGCCTCACCCCCACTGAAGTATACGCTCCATGAAAGTGGGCGGGTGGCTTTATTTTTTCTCTCCAGCTCCCCCGAAAGTGTCTTATGTGTCTTAGGCCCTCATATGAATGTTTGTGGACTGAATGAGCTGGGCAAGGGGGCCAGCAGGGAGCCTGCGGAAGTGGGTTTGCTCCACAGGACCACGAGCATCCCGCCAGCAGGAGTGTCGGGGCCCCCTAGGCCTCCAGTCTGCAGCCCCTGGGAACCTCTGGCCCTGGAGTGCCCCACAGTGAGAAGACAGAGCCCCCGAGGACGGGGCACAGAGCCCTGGGAAGGGCTTTGGAATGCATTTGGAGAACTTTCCAAGAAGTCCCTGTGGCTGACCCTGGGATTGGGTTTATGGGGAAGAAAGCCTACAGTAACCACGCCTGTGTTCACCTCCCCAAACCCACCCTCCCTACCAATGCCCTCCTCCTCTGTACACTACTCCTCGCCCCTCCCCCACTTAACTTCAAACCCTGATTCTGGGAAAGGAGAGAAAGAAGCAATGAGCCAGAGGAGGTGGGGAAATGGCAGCCTGGAGCAGCCCCTCCCTCCTTTCAGAAGGAGGATGGTTAGGCCAGAGCTGCCAAACGAAAGAAAATACCCCTTCCTCCTTGGATTAGGCAACTGGGGCTGCAGATATGGCTACTTGAAACCCAGAGTGATACTGCCTGTGACACCCAGAGGTGCCTAAGGATGCCTAATGAGCCGATACTCACATGGACTCCTTGACTAGAGCGGTCACTCAGCACCGCAGCCCTCCAGGGCAGCCGGGTTACCGGGGAAACCACACCTGCAGCGGGCAAAGGTCAGGAGAGGGGACCCAGGAGGGGCTTTAGGGGCGCTGGCCACCAATGGGGCCTGAGAAGCCTTAGAGGGCTGGACCTGACTGTTTCTCCCCAACCTGGCCTGGCCTGGGAGCTGGCCTGTCGCTGCCCACCTGGATCACAGTCAAGTGAAGGCTGGGGAGACGATACACTCTCAGATCCTGTATCTCCCTGGGTACTGTCCTCCTGGTGAGGAAGGGGCCCTGGTAGTAAAGCTTCCCTCCTCCCTCAGCACTTCTGCGTGTGTCTGGAGGTGGTACAGAGAGGCTCATAAAGGGGAGGGAATGCTTCAGGGTCGCAAGCAAGTGGATGGCAGGGCTGGGTCTTGTCCCCTGCCTGATGCCGCTGTGTTGGGCCTGCAGAGGAAGAGCTGACCACTGATGTGCATCTCCTTTCAGACTTACATTCACATCATTGACCAAAGGACGAGGAAGTCCGTGCTGACCAAATTTTACACGGACCCCATGGTGGTGTTTCATCACGTCAATGCCTACGAAGAGGACAGTTGCCTTCTGTTCGACGTCATTGCCTACGAGGACAGCAGCCTTTACCAGCTCTTCTACTTGGCCAACCTGAAGAAGAGCTTCGAGGAGAACTCCAGGCTCACCTCCGTCCCAGCCCTCAAGAGGTTTGCAGTGCCCCTCCACATGGACAAGGTAATGGCTTGAGTCCTGGGAGATGTGAGCCCACTCAGGAAGTGACTTTGGCTCTAATTTCGTTAATATTGAAATTCAAAATGAGCTGTTCTTTTTTTTTTTTGGCTATGTTGGGCCTTCGTTGCTGCGCGCGGGCTTTCTCTAGTTGCGGCGAGCGGGGCTACTCTTCATTGCGTTGCACGGGCTTCTTATTTCGGTGGCTTCTCTTGTTGCAGAGCACGGGCTCTGGGCGAGCGGGCTTCAGTAGTTGTGGCCATCCAGTGGTTAAGACTTCGCCTTCCAATGCAGGGGGTGAGAGTTCAATCCCCGGTCAGGGAGCTAAGGTCCCACATGCCCTGCCGGCCAAAAAACCAAAACATAAAACAGAAGCAACATTGTAACAAGCTAAATAAAGACTTTAAAAATGGTCAACATTAAAAAGAAAATCTTCAAAAAACCAAAACAAAGTGTTCAATTCGATGGCTTTTAGCATATTCACAGAGTTGAATGTACAACCATGAGCACAATCAATTTTAAAACATTTTCATTTCCCCAAAAGACACCTTGTACCCTTTAACTATCACCCCCCCAGCCCCAGGTAACCACTAATCTACTTTCTATCTCTGTGTATTTGCCTATTCTAGATATCTCATATAAATGGAATCATACAATATGTAGTCTTTCGTGGCTGGCCTCTTTCACGAAGCGTGTTTTCACAGTTCATCAGTGTTGTAGCACGTATCAGGGCCTCACTCTTTTTCATGGCTGAATATGTACCTACTATTTAGTATACTGCTATACGTACTATTTCCACCTACTTGTACATGTAGACATCTCTCCATGACATTAAATATTCTTCTATGACATCATGTTAAATATTGGCCTGACAGTCCGTGGTGGGGATTCATCACCAGTTGCTTACCCGTCTCCCTGATGTTGAACAGTCCTGTTCTTACATTAAAAATGACCCCTGGGCCAGATGTTATCCTTAATTACGCTGATGCTGCCAGGGCTCTGGGTTTGGTTTTAAAGGCTACAGAGGCTTCTGGCTCCAGAACTTCCTGACTTCATGACTTAATTAATTTAAATGAATCCAAATTCAATTCAATTCAGTTTTGATGGCTCATCCTTACTCAGTGCACTCTCTGTGCCAGGTACTTTGCTAAGCCTTGTATTTTCCTTACCTAACTTAATGATCAAAACAATCTATGGGAGAGATCCTCAGGTTAGCCTCATTTTACAGAGAGGTGAAGGAATGTGCCCAAGGTCACACAGCCCAGTGGCAGAGCCAAGATTGGCTCTAAACCCTTCCTTGGAGCTGGTAAGGGGTATAACTCTGCTGATCTCCCGAGCAGGCCTAACTCCTGGAAAGAGTCCCAGAGGGTCACCCTGACCTCTCTCAGGGCCCTGCAGGCCTAGGGAACAGAAGACACTCCTACAAGCCCAGGGAGCCTTCTCCCACCCTCCAGGCTCTTCCATGCAGGAGTTCAGGCACCTCCCAACCAGCTGCGGAAGACCCGCATCTGAACCCAGCTTTGTCCAACTCCAGAGTTGGGTCCTTTCTCCTCTCTCCAGCATTTCCCCATCTGCAGTCATTTGTGTATCTCTGTCATGCTTTTCACCGTATTTCCTATCACCTCTATTAACATTTACAAAATCATGTTTTCATTTAAAGCAACTCACTCTTCCCTTAACTCGTTTGGAAGGAAACCTACGACGACCCAGTGGAACAGCAGCATTGTGCGCTGCAGATGGAAGAGCAGACGAGCGCGAAGGGCTGGTAAGAAAGCACAGGTCCTAAGCTCTAGCCTGATGCTGATGCTCTTGCCAAGACCTGATCTCTTCCTTAAAGAGAACATTGGAAAAGTGTTAGGTGTCAAAGACATAGTGGCACTTAACTGAGACTCTCGCCTTGACCCAGTCGGAAAGATTGGAAGAGAAAAAGGGATTAACTTTCTCCCCATGTGATTCGGGGCTATTGACTGAACAGCCGTGTCCCACAAAATCATCATCTGAGCTGCTGGCCTCTGTGCCCGTCACTCTGGGAAGTTCCATAGGGCTGCGCTTGGGGTGTCTCCTGGCTCCAGGATGCGATGGGGGTGTCACAAAGCACACAGGTGGCAAATCCTGAGGCCTGCCCACCTCCACCACACCTCCCACCCCACCCCCGCCTCGTGGAGGCCTCAGCCTGTGGATGATACACAGAGAGGAAGCACTCCCTTCCGCTGCCCACACACTGCAGGATTTTATAACCTTTTATCAAGCTCTAGAAATGATTTGCTTCCTTGGAACCAAGCTAAGAAGTTTAGCACGTGTATTTTAAAAAGGCACCGCATGAGCCGTCCGCAAAGAAGAGCGAGTGCTGGGAAGGGTAGCTCCGGCCACGCTTTTTAATTGCTGTTTATTGTCCCTTAAAAATGTCTCCTTGCTTCACTTTCAAGTCGCCCCACCTGCGTGTTGAAAGGGGAAAGTTGAGCTACAGACACGGCCTATGTGTCCAGATCCGGCGGCTCTGATTCCATCCCGTCCAAAAGCATATTAGGGAAGGGCCTTAGGGGATGCTGTCCTTTCTCAAATGCCCTTCAGTCTGGGGCCTTTGCACATTGCTGTCCCTCTGCCTGCAACCCTGCCCTCTTCCCTTGAGACCTCTGCTCCTGTCCCGGCTGCAGGTTGGACTTACCTGGGGTCTCTGAGACCAGCCCAGTGAAGGCACAACCTCCAGGGGATTCTAATCCCTGCTTGTCCTTCAGGTCTGGCATCCTGACTCTCTCAGTGGGTTTGTATATTCTAATGGCACCTGCAGCTCTTTGCTCACATTGATGGCATGTATAATGAGCTTCCTGTTAAAGCTCCCAGAGGGCTGGGACTCTTGGTCTTGTCAGCAGTTTATCCTCTGAGCCCATCACAGGGTCTGGTACTCAGAGGGTTCTCATTAAGCCCTTAGATATTTTAAATAAATGAATGAACGATGAATGAATGAAAAAGATGAAGCAAGGTCTCTAAAAGGGCACAAGGTCTTCCTTTAGCGCTTGGAACATTTCCCAAGTGGAAAGTGCCTTCCACATAGAATGGGCTATACTGAAGTGTGTTCAAAAGTCTGGGGCCTCCCAGCTGCCCCAGCTTCTCCGGCATTTGGGCCAGCTGGGGTCAAAGGAAGGAGGGGCCCACTGACACCCTCTGCCTGGTTGTGCGGGGGGAGGGGGTGTTTAAGGCGGGGCTGGGCCCCAAGGGGCATGGGCGGTGCCAACAGTCCCTGCCAGCCACCCTGCCCTCGTCCTGCAGGGCTCCAGGGAGGGGCGGGGCTGGCATCTTGGAGCTAGAGGGGATGGTTCCAACTCCTGGCTCAGTAGATTCGGTTTTTGTCTTGTTTTCAAATGCAAAAATGAAGACCCAATAATAAGAGAAGCCACCATTTCTAAAGAGCTCACTCTGTGCACGGCCCTGTGTCAGATGCCTTTTCTGCTCTTAGACCCAGGCCAGAGGGGCCCCTGCTCTGGCCTTTCTCCATCAGTGTCCCTTCTTCACTGGGTGAGGAATTCACAGGGCCACAGGGTGCCCACCCAGAGGGGCACCCTTCCGACCCCAGCTGTGGCCTGGGATCCCTGAATTCCCTGCACAAATGACCCAAGCCAGCCTGCAGCAGCTACCTCTGTCCTGCTAAGGGCAGGCTGTGCTGCTGGACGCAGCCCTCAGACCCACCAGGGAGGCCAGGGCTGGCTGGGGCTTCCATGCAGTGGCAAGAAAAGGAGGCGGGAAGCCTGGGCCCAGAGGCCAGCCTTCACTCTGCCACCTGCTTCTAGCTCAGAATGCCGAGGAGTCCTGGGATTCTGAATTCACGTGCATCCTTCCAGACCAGCACTGGGCACTAGAACCTGCTGCAATGAAGGAGTATTCTCTGTCCAAGCAGTAGCAGCCAGATATCTAGGCTACTGAAATGTGGCCAGTGCAGCCGAGGAAGGGAATTTTAAATTTCATTAAATTTAAATTGAAACAGCTACGCACGGCTGGCGGTGGTTGCCGTATCGGACAGCACAGTTCCACAACATTCTGAAGCTCTGTGCATAAAGGAAGGCGGGAGAGAACGGTATTTTGCTTAACAGTTTGCTATATGTGGACATAGGTTTGGTGGACCTCTGCTCTCATCCTGGGTCCTGAACATTTTTGGCCCTGTGAAATGCTCCACATGCTTCTCACCGAATCTGTATGACAGTCCTTGGGGTTATTTATCATCCCCATGACTGTAGATGAGAGAGACAGTAACTTGCCCAACATGGCAGAATCATCCAGAGGATCTGAGTTGGGATTGGAATGCATGTCTGTCTGGCTCCAAATTACTGACTACGATGGTCTGGCCCTGGATCAGGTGCTTTCATAACCATTATTTAATTTAATCCTAACCACAATCCCCAGACGCAGGTCAAAGGGACCTTCGCTTGTACTCACCACCCGTCCAAAAGTTACGGATTGCCCCCCTTTATACAAACGAGGAAGCAGGCTCAAGTTCACGTAGAAAGCTCTACAGTCATACTGCACACCCAAGGCTGCCAAACTCCAAAGCCAGTGTTTTGCGGGATTATTGAGATTACTGCTTCTCATGGGAGTTCCCTCGAGTTGAGGAATTTCAAAGCCAGACTGCAGGATTTCGTTGAATTCTGGCTGGAAAGTGATTTCTTCCCAAAGTTGAGCACATTGGCCATAGAAAGCTGCCAAGTCATGTTCGTTACTGCTGTGTGTGGAAAAATTCACAGTTTATGCCTCAACCAGTCTGACCAGTTTCATGCTGCAGCTAGAAAACGTCTCTGCGGACTGACTCCCTGAGAATCAAGCCCGGGACATGCACAAGAGGCCTGTGGCTGCCTCTTGACTAGCAAGGCACAGGGCAGGGCCTCTCACATGTGGGGCTGTACATACAGATGAAGGCAAACAGAGCCTCTGCTTCCAAGTCACCCGATGTGCTAGGCGCTAGACGACCTTTTCACGCCCTTCGTTTGATTTTTACAACCACCTGCAAAGCCCATGTTCTGCCCCTTAAGAGTTGAAGGAAAAGCTCATTGAGTCATGCATTTGCTTGTTCCTTCAGCAGTTACTTCCTGGGAGCTGACTATGTGCCATGCACTGAATAAAATCTGATCACTGTCTGCACAGGGAAGACAGCATGAAAGAAGGAAGCAGGTCCATAAAGGAGATATTTACAGCTTGGGACACATGCCTTGGAGACACTGCACACTAACTTGTCAGGGAAAGGGATGTTTGAGCCGAGAACTATGGGATGGGAACCAGCCAGCCTCAGGGGCTTTGCTTTGCCTGCTGCCTGTAGTGCTTTTGCTTCTGAGCAGAAGAATCTCAGTGCGAAGCTCTGGGCCCAGCCTCTGCTCCCCTCTGTGTGACCTTGGGCAAGTCACTTTCCTTCCCTGGGCTTCAGTTTCCTCTTCTGTTAATTGGGATCGCCCTGAACAAATCTCAGAGGGGCCCTACAGTTCATCTTCTAGGATGCAGTAAATTTCCCACCTTCTCAGCAAAAAGCTGCTGTTGTTCAAATAGGTTTGTTTTCATTATAAAAGCTTATTTTGGAAAGTTTGGAAAGTAGAGAAAAGTTTAAATGAGAAGTCAGGCATGACCATACTTCTCCTCCCGTAACTCCATGAATGCAGGGATTTGCGGCCTTGTTACCCCTTCTCCCCCAGCAGCTAACCTGAACCCACCCCCAGGGGTAGTGGCAGTAGTAGTAGTAGTAAAAATAATGCTAATAATAATACAATTATGTTATCAATAGCCGTTAACATTTATCTAGCATTTACCGCTAACCAGGCCCTCTTATAAACCAACTGCATGGATTATTTTATTTAACCTGCATGATAACTCGGAAACGCACATACTATTTATACGACGCTTGTGCTATACCTCATCATACAGATGGGGAAACTGAACTTCAGAGATACCAAATAAGTTGTTCAAGGTCCCGTAGAGGGTATGTGGGGACACAGGGAGTAGTAGATGCTCAATAGATATTTAATTAATTGTGTTCAGTCTCTCTCCTGGGTTACAACGATGATGGTAAAGTACTGAACAAAGTCTGATTGTCACTTGAGACCAAGAGATGTCCTTGATAGATATTTTTCTCCCAAGTAATTTTTATTGCATGTTTGTTTTCTTTTCAACAGGGGTACATTTTCATAGGAGAAAATACTGAAAATCTAGAAAAGCCTAGAAAAAGAAATGAAAGTCTCCATAATCCCACCGCATGCTATATTGTTACTATTTGGTATTTCTCTCCAGGCTGTTTTCAATGTAATTTCTTTTTCTTTTTCTTTGTTTAACATGGTTGAGCTCAGACTGTCTGCTGCTTTTTTCACTCATTTCACACGTTATTATGAACTCTTTATAAACACCTTTTGAATGACTGATGCAGCCTTTTACAGGTGAATCATCCAGTATTTAAAAAGCGAGAACTTATAAGTACATTAATTCACCTGTGAGGGATCAGGCACCCCAGAGTAGAAGAAAAGATCCAGGGTTTCTAGGGCCCCCCTTCTACCACCCACCAGCTTTGCCCTCTTTGGGGAGTTACCTCCAGCCCCCAGTTCTCATTTTTAACTGAAAATACCAATCGTATAATAGCTGCTTCCGGTGGTTAATGTGAGGCCGGAACAAGGTGACAGACACTAAAGCATTTTTTAACATGTGCACAGTAAAACAAATATTTGTTCTGGATACCAAGTTTTAATTTTTCTGGAAAACCGATTCTTTCAGAACGCAGAGATGGGCTCCAATTTAATCAAACTGTCATCTACAACAGCAAGAGCCCTGAAGGAAGAAGAGGACCAAGTCTATTGCCAGCCGGAGTTGCTTTATGAAGGTCAAGTGCATCCTCTCTCCTGTGTTTAGGGAGGGGCTGAATGTCCTCTTTATATGATACCTCTTTCTGATGCAGAGGAGATGTGTGAGGACGAGGGACTGAGAGGAAGGCTGTTGGGGCGCCCAGGGAAAGGCATCTGGGGACACTTCTCTTTCATGTATCTTCATACCCCTCCCAGGGAGGTACTCGGGTGGTCGTTGGACCCAGGGACTTTCACGGCTAGCCTTTCAAATGCTTCCGTGGTTTTTATTTTTTTTTTGCTTTCTTTTTAAAAGTTTATTTTATTTTTTTGAATTTAAATTTTTTATGCAGTTTTTAAAGGTTACTTTCCATTTACAGTTATTACAAAGTATTGGTTGTATTCCCTGTGTTGTACAATACATCCTTGAGCCTGCCTTACACCCAATAGTTCGTACCTCCCTCTCCCCCACCCCTATATCGCCCCCCTCAACTGGTAGCCACTAGTTTGTTCTCTGTATCAAATTCTGCTGTGTATTGAACGCTGACTTACTGAAAGGGATGGCACGTGCAGATTTCTACCTGTGCGCACTCAGAACACCCTGCAGAATCGGTGCTATCAGCCCCATTTGCCAGAGGAGAAAATTGGGCCTCAGAAAGCCTGAGCTACACCCAGAGCATAAACGCCCCCAGAGAGAAGCACCCACCAGAGCAGGGCGTCCCAATGTGGGCACTGCTGATACCGGGGCCGGGTCGTTCTTTGCAGGGAGGGCTGCCCTGGGCATTGGAGGATGTGGATCAGCGTCCCTGGCCTCCAACCTGATTGAGAACCACTGCCCTAGCATAGAAGCCAATGGGGTGGGGACCGTGTTTGTGTGCTCAGTGCTGTCACCGGCACGTGACAGAAGTCTGGCTTAGAGCAGGGTGTGCTCAGTACTGCCGTGTGGAATGAACAGGCCTGCCCAGGACAGGGCTGGGGAGCGGCGGGCGGGGCTCTAGGCTGGGAGCCCGGCTCCCCATGTCGCTGCCCCACGCCAGGGCCAGGCATCTGGAAGGACAGTCCTGGGGACTCTGCTAGGACGACTTCAGATTTGCCCACTAAGAACCCCGTCTACACATGGCATCCCATGAATCCCATAATGGGTTCTGTGTGGTGCCCCAGCCCCTCAGAGTCTTTGGAAGTGAATATAGACATGTTCGTCCCTATTCTTAAGGCATCAACTTCCATCTCTGCTCACCTGTCACTCACATGGGCAGATGGAGGAGTAAAACACTACGGTCGTTTTATTTCTGGGAAGGGAATTCTTGTTTATCGTAGCAACCTTGGGCAGCGCTGAAAAGCATGACGGTAGACAAATCCTTCGTAATCCCTCCACCTGTGACGGCCGTTTGGAAACATCCATGCAGTCTTTCCATCACGTAGGCGTTGCTTGGCGCATGCCAGGCCCTCTTCTAGGGGCTCCCCAACTTCCCGTCCTTTCCTCCCCAGTCTCATCCTGTTCTTATCACGTTAGGTGAGTCCATGCATGTAAGGGGCTTAGCTGAGGGCCTGGCCCGCAGTGAGGGTCCAGCTAAAAGCAGCCGTGATTAGAACACCTCTAAGAGTCAGGGGCTGCCATGTACTGTTCATGCTTTAGAACCAAGGACAGCAGAGCTGAGAATAATTCGATTACTTGCCTGAAGTTGGGCAGCAGAGCCAGCATCTGAACCCAGGCTTCACTGACTCGAAAAACCCTTAACCTCTGCATTTACGGTTATACAAAATGCATACCATACCATCTAGAATGTTCTGAAATGGCTTCTTCCACTTAATGAACGTAGCCTGGGAATTTCCCCACATCCCAAAGATTCTTCAAGAGCGTGGCTTTAATAGCCGGACAGAATTCACAGGCATGAATCACATTTTACTTAACCATGGGCGTATAGCTGGTCATTTACAGAGTGGAGGAAAGGGGGGCTCCAGACCAGGTTCGAGGGACCCAGGAGCATCACAGGGAGTCTCAGACCGACTCTGGGACCGACAATGGGCATCTTTTTTCTGAGTTGAGTGTGTGGGTGGTCCCTCGTCCTCATGTTCATCTTGACCTTGGGAATTTCGTGATTACCCGACTGTGGGATCTGACATCTTCCCTTCTTACTGCTGCACCCCACTTCCCTCCCCACTGAGCCCGATAACCAGTTAGGCCCTGGGTCCTCTTCAGGAGGCTTTTATGTGGCACATGTTTCCATCTCTGCTTCTTCTTTTCTTGGACATTATATTTTCACCAGCAGTTGGCTCCAACTCGCTGCAATATTTCATAAGAGGGACTTTCATTTCAATATTCAGACTTAGAAATTCAATTTGACACAACAAGCATATATAAATATATATGCATGGACATGGACACATTTTTAAGGCTTTTTGGATTACAAAAGTAATAGGTATAATGAAAATTTCACACAATGAGAAACTTAGAATGGACAGTACAAACCTTAAACCACCATGAGGAAGTTATCACCCCAGCAATGCTTCCAAACTTTTTCTCTTCATTTATAACACAGTGGAGATAATCCCATAAGCAGCCTTTTACATTTAATCTTATGATGTGTACATTTCCCCATGTTACTAAAATTCTTTGTAAATGTTACTTTTGTATAATGTTACTATATGATTTCACCAGATTTATTTAAATATTCCCCACTGATGCTCCTTCCACAGCTTCAGAAGTTTCTATTCACACCCACACATGTGCACGCACACACTTTTTTAAAAAGAGCTTTAAAAAATTGCAGTAGCCTCTGATTTTAATCATGCAATTTTCTTTGATTTCTCTCTTGGATAATTAAAGATGTTTATACACTTAGAAACCCAGGTCTATCTTACCTTGCTCTTAATGGAGCTTCTAATGGAGCTGGGGTAGTTATCAGAAGTTCCTTCCTCCTGCCCTGTGATCACCCTTGATCCAATCTAGGGCCTGAATCAAGTTCAGGGATCCTGGCTTGGGAACCGTTTTTGTGAAAAGGATGCCCAGCCTGGATGCCACAAAAGACACGTGGTCCCAGCTCTCGGTGAAGGGGGCTTTGTCAGCTGTGTCATTTCTCTCTAGGCTTAGAGCTGCCTCGGATCAATTACGCTCACAACGGGAAGCGATACTGTTATGTCTTTGCTGCTGAAGTCCAGTGGAGCCCCATCCCAACCAAGGTACTAGTCCTTGGGAGATGGCAGCCTATAACCATCGTGTCTGTCTGCAAAGCTGAGTTCCCAGGTTCTCAGGGAGGTCAGAACCGAGGTCCCCTTGGGGTGGGGGTAAGTCAGAAAGTGACATCAGCTTGGGACAAAATACACTGGAAGCAGCGATGGACCATCCAGGGGAGGGAATTGCACCTTATGGGCTGTCGCTCAAGAAGGATGTGGTGGCTGGAGTTTATCCATTGATTTCTTTTTTGGATGCATGTTTATTGAGCACCAGCTATGTGCTACAATGTGGTAGGCACCGAGGAAAAGGAAGTGAACAGGAAGATCCCAGTTCCTGCCCTCAAGGAACTCACTGTCTCAGGCAGAGAGGGTAGAGCTGAAACTAGGACGATTTACGTTTTTTTTTATTAACTTATTTTTTTAAAATATTTATTTATTTATTTGGTTGCACTGGGTCTTAGTTGAGGCAGGTGGGCTCCTTAGTTTCGTCTCACAGCCTCCTTAGTTGTGGCATGTGAACTCTTAGTTGCAGCATGCATGTGGGATCTAGTTCCCTGACCAGGGATCGAACCCAGGCCCTCTGCCTTGGGGGTGCGGAGTCTTATCCACTGCGCCACCTGGAAAGTCGCTATTATCTTATTTTTAAATTGAAGTATAGTTGATTTACAATATCGTGTTAGTTTCAGGTGTACAGCATAGCGATTCATATTTTGTTTTTTAAACTGCTATTTGTTTGAACACTTGCTATTTCCCAGGGACCATGCTGAGTGCTGTACAGACATCAGTTTTCCTTAGTAGCTTCAGTTTTTAGTAATAAAATGGGAAAAAAAATTTTTTAATGCAAGCAGTGCAGAAATGTACAAAGCAAAAAATTAAGGTTCCCACACACACATACGCACACCCCGAGTCACTCCCCTCTAATCCCACACCCTCAGGGGAAAGAGGCCTATTAGAGATTGAGAGAAGGCCAGGGACTCGCACTTTTAAAACAACAAAGGAATCATATTATACTTTAAAGGTTTGCATTGAATAGTTTATCTAATGTGTATAAAAATTGCAATATATGGGCTTCCCTGGTGGCGCAGTGGTTGGGAGTCCGCTTGCTGATGCAGGGGACACGGGTTCGCGTCCCAGTCTGGGAATATCCCACATGCCGCGGAGCGGCTGGGCCCGTGAGCCATGGCCGCTGAGCCTGCGCGTCCAGAGCCTGTGCTCCACGGCGGGAGAGGCCACAACAGTGAGAGGCCTGCGTACCGCAAAAAAAAAAAAAAAGCAATATAGTGCCAAGTACCAGATAAATCCAGGGGTTTTATTTCTGAAAGAATTCAGTGTGTACTGTCAGCTCTGCAGTGGCAGGAGGACCTTTGCTTCAAGTCGGAGGAGGAAGCAAGCTGCTTTTGTTTCTGTTGTTACACTGACCAGAGGCAGATGCCATTTGGGGTCTACGTTCACCAGAGTCCACTCCACTCTCTCTGGGGCCTTGATGCCTTCCTGTTTGCAGGGAATAAGCATGCTCTCCAACCACTCATTCCCATGTTTCTCCCCTTTGGACGTGCAGATATAAAATACGACATTCTCACGAAGTCATCCTTGAAGTGGGGAGAGGTGCACTGCTGGCCGGCGGAGCCAGTGTTCGTGCCCACACCGGGTGCCGAGGACGAGGATCACGGTAAGGCTCCAGGAAGGGCAGCCCGCTTGCTGCACTGTACCTGTGATCACCCCTCAAACAGAGACATCGTTTGGGGGCAGTGACCACCCCCCCATCACGCAGCTTGTGGAGTCATGCTTTGAAGCCCAGGTGTGTCTGAGTCCAAAGCTGTGGGATGAGGGAGTCCCCCAGCCCACCCCCACTTCTGACACCAGCTGCAAGTTTGGGGATCCCCAAGACCACCCTCCGTTTCAAGAGAAGAGCTCACAGAACACACCGAAATCTGTTGTACTCATGGTTATGGTTTATCTCGGCGAAAGGGTGCAGATTGAAAGAGAAAAGGCGAGTGGGGCGGGATCCAGGAGAGTCCTGTGCTTGGGGTTTCCGCTGGTCCTCTCCTGTGGGGGGTAGGACCACGCCAACTTCCCCAGCGACGTCCACGGAGTGTGGCCAACCAGGGAAGCTCTCCAAGCCCTGTGTCGGAGCCCGTGTGGGGCGTGGTCATGCGGACATGGTGACCTCCAGTCTTCGGCCCCTCTGGAGGTTGAGCTGACACCTGTGGCCCAGGCCTCCCCTAA
Organism: Delphinapterus leucas; assembly: GCF_059928025.1. Taxonomy (NCBI): domain Eukaryota; kingdom Metazoa; phylum Chordata; class Mammalia; order Artiodactyla; family Monodontidae; genus Delphinapterus; species Delphinapterus leucas. Next base: position 53,892,291 of record NC_143148.1, read on the forward strand.
ATCACTTTGCTAGGATGGGTTATATGCAGTGGCCCCAGGTAAACAAAGGCACTCTCATCAGACCGTCAGTCCAAAGGCTTAGAGGTCATCTCCCAGGAGCAGAAGGTCAGACCTCCCTTCCGGGGTGATTAAATTGTTTGCGACACAAAAGCCCACTTCCTTTCCATGGAGCTGCCCTACCCTTGCCCAGAGTATAGAATCTTGGTTTTAAAATCCATTGCAATGGCTGGGTCTGAATTTGTAACTCCTCTAAGCATGTAAGTTTTCCGTGGAGCACCTAGAAATGCTTGTGGCCCTCCTCTCTTGTCCAGGTTTCCACCTGACCAAATGGTCCTTTCCCTTTTTGACTCTGCCTTTGCCCCAGAAATGCCCTGCCCACCCCCTAGGGATGCTAAGGAGGGTACTACAAGCCTGGGTGGGGCTGCCCACGCCTATGGGGAAGGGCAGGCTGCCCCCTGCTGAGCCTGCCAGCTGCTTCCCTCAGGTGAGAAGGGAGTGGTTTTCTACCTGGGTCTTCCTATCGACCTGCACTGCACGGCACGCCAGGTAAGGGACCCCGTGTCACTGTCACCTCCAAGGTGGGGGATGGTTGGTGCCACCTCCTGCTGAGGCTGGCCTCCCCCTGGGCTGGGCAAGTGCGTCCTGCACAATCTCTTGTGGGCAGGGAGCAACCTGGTCTTCATTCCACCAAAGGAGAGGCTCAGAGAGTGAGGTCTTACCCACGGTCTGTCACATGCCCAGTGCATACAGAGGAGGGTCGAATTCAAGCTGATCTGACCTCAGCTGCCCTCAGCCACTCTGAAACCCGGGAGGCCTTGGGAAGAATCACAAATTTTTGCTGGAAGTTTATGTGCACTATTTCATTTAGCCCTCTGTCCCTTGAGAGTGGGTGTTTAGAATATTCCCATTTTACAGAGGGGAAAGCTGCACATGCATGAGATGAACTGGACTCATTCAAATGCCATTTGAGTGCAACTGGTCCGGGTTTAGCCAAGTGACGGATATTAGCCTAAGTGCAGCGTCAAAGCTGATTCTCTATAACTGGAGTTTCTAAATAGTAGGAAAATAGCCATTCTTCAGTGCATGTAATGATTTACAAAGTGCTTTCATAACTGACTGTGCAAGATCCTCTCAGCAACCCTCTGAGGGTGGGGAGGATTATCCCCACTCTACAGATGAAGAGACTGAGGCTCAGAAAGGTGAGGGGACTGGTTCAGCCAAGCCTTCCAATTTCCCTGGCCTTTCCCTTCTGCTCCCACAGAATACCAAATTCACTTCCCTTCTGTTTTGATTAGATAACTTACATTCAAAGGACAGGGAGATAGAGCTGAGAAACTTATCCCCCCAGCTGGACCAGGTTCAAGGCTGCGCTTTTACAAAGTGTCTCTTTTTGTTTCCCCAAAGGGATTATCTTATCAGCCATTGCCTCTACCGATCCCCAGAAGCTGCCTTTTCTGCTGGTTCTGGATGCCAAGACTTTTACAGAATTGGCTCGTGCCTCCGTTGATGTAGAGATGCACCTGGATCTCCACGGGCTGTTCATCCCAGGTGCCGACTGGGATGCAGGGAAGCAGGCCCCTTCCCGGGAGGAGCGGGACAGGGCTGCTGAGCGCTGTGTGGCCCCAAGGACCTGACAGGGTGGGGGCCTGGGCCCTGGAGAACGGCTCCACCAGGCTCAAGGGTGGTCCCTCCCTGGGTGGGGGGCAGGGGGGCCCTTCATTTTATTTTGCACTTATTCTTTCCATGGTTGCTTTGAGACAAAGTTACGGAAATAGAGCTTTTATCAGTATCTTTTCTTTCATTTCATTTTGGCCATTAGAACCTTGTTGGAAAGTTGATCAAATATTTACTGATTAGCTCTAGTACTTCTAAAAGCCCCTTTCCTTTAGTATAAAGACCGTGACCATGAATCAGCAATTGTATTAAGGCACATAATCATTGCTCCTAGAATGGGCAGCCACTGACCCACTGGAGAAGAGACACAGAAATATTTATCTTTGCTCCTCCCTCCCCAGCTTTCTTTCCCTTCCCTCCCTCCTTTCTTCCCCGTGGACCACATCGTGAGTTCTAGCTTTCTCAACCCTGTGCTGTTAGTAGACTACGTGGCCCAGAAGGCGTGTACTTTGTGGTCATTCCATGCAAGGCAGGGCATAGTATAAAATAATAAAACTTTAAAGCCTTTTCAGACCTTATTTTAATTTTACATGGCTTCTTTCCTCTGAAGATCTTCTAAGGCAGTAAAACAGAGGGGCAGAGCTAGACGGTTCATAGTCCGCCAGGTGCCTCATTGTACACCCAGTGGGACAGCAGACTGGTGTGGGCGTCCCCCACTGCAGGAGGGTATGGAGGGGCTGGAATCCAGGATTGAGTCCTGTCTTGCCTGATGCTGAGAACCAGGGTGGCGAGGCATGCCAGAGCCATACAGGAAAGGGGGTCCCGTCAGCAGAATTCCTTGGAGATTCATCCAAGTTGTCGTTGTTGGTTTGCTTTCCTTTTTGTTTATTTGGCTGCGTCGGGTCTTAGTTGCGGCTCCCGGGCTTCTCTCTAGTTGTGGCGCGCAGGCTCCAGAGCACGTGATCTTAGTTGCCCCGTGGCATGTGGGGTCTTAGCTCCCCGGCCAGGGATCGAACCCCCATCCCCTGCATTGGAAGGCGGATTCTTAACCACTGGACCACCAGGGAAGTGCTATCCAAGTTGTTGTTTGTTTTCATCCAAGTCGTCCTGTGTTGGGTATGTTTTATTCACTACTTTACCCTCTAGAACACTGCCTGGTAGATGCAGGCTCTACCAACAAATTAACTATTTGTTGAATGAATGAATTCCGCCAACAAAGAAATCCAACTCCATAATGTACCAAAAAGGGATGGATATTTAAAAAAAGAAAAAAATAACAGGATATTTTACTGAGGATCTTCTGGGAAGACAAGGAAGACAGTTCACATGGAACATCACCCCCAAATTCCCAACAAGCGTTCCTCTCCCAGCTGTCCCTCATCTCTCCTCTCTTTCTTCCCCTGTTGGTTCCTCAAAAACTCCTCTACCATCCCAGCATTTCCATTTCATGCTCAGCTCATAGATCCCATTAAACAAAAACCCAAACTCCGTGGATGGCAGAATGAAGAACATCTACTCTTCTCCTCTGGAGACCTCAGTACTTCCAGCCTTGATAAGATGGATTGGAAAGAAATGTCAACCATGGTGGCCTAAGAAACATGTGATGGAGGCCTGCATTTGGGTGGCAGGAATGGAAAAGAGTTGACAAATGGGACAGTCACTCACCTATTCATTATTTTACTTCAAACGTTTGAGAAGAGGGTGGTATTTAAAAAATGCTTCCCCACCGCTATTCTACTGAATTCCCATTGCCAAACAATACCCAGACCTAGTCATGAAAAAGGACGCAGTTCTGCAGGGAAGAAAAGTATGTCCCTGGTTTGTTTTCCTTGTTTAGGAAGACAGGTAAAATACCAGACCAATGAGGAAGCCTGGCACACCACATCTTTTCTTCTTCTTGGTCAATGCCGGGACGTCCAATTTGCCTTGATCCTGAATTCTGTCATATTTCAGACACAGGCCAGGGTAATTAGCTCAAAAGGCCACAGGAGCCAAGACGCATGCGCCTTTCTTGAAGCCGAGACCATCCGTCTTATCCTCAGAACCTTCCCTGTGGGTGTAGTGCATGTCCAGGAAGTTCTGCAGGAAATATCACCCCGGATTTGTTTATTCCTTTGATAAAGCCACAGTTTTTCACAAGCGCTCTAAGATGTGTCAGGTATGTGGTAAGCCCTCAGATGTTTGACCCACTAATTTTTCCTTCAAGGGTTTCTCTAATTTGATTCCATCTCAGGAATAAGCTGGATGTATACGTGGACAAATCAACTCACAAAAAATCCAAGTGCATTCGAGCTCCATCCGCATTACTGGTTTGTACTCGTTTCCTCCCAAAGCTACCGAGCAGTGGGCTAAGTATTGAGAAGGTTGCTTGTCCAGATTAGGTGAAAACACCTTTGATCACTTCTTCAGCTGTTTAAAGACAGTTTGGATGGTTTTTAAATGGCCGGGGGAAGTCTTTCCCATGGTAAATCAGGACATGCAGACAGAAAAGTCATCACCGCCTTCCTCATCATCCAACGACAGTGAGACCAATGGCCTCTGCTCTTCAGCTTCCTTCCAGGAGTCTGGACTCAGCGACCAGGTGCAGACGCAGGGCCACTGCCCTGGCTGCCGGGCTGCAGCAGGAAGCGGTCTCTCGAGGCCAAGCACCAGCAGAGAGGCTGGAGTTTTCTTGGACAAGGTGAGCAGGGAGAGATGTGGGAGCCCTGTGTTGGGACAGGTGGGGATGAGCCAGCCTTTCTTCCTCCTGGCGACCAGGAAAGGCCTCCTGGAGGGAGCGCCTGCCCAGATTCTGAGGGTGAAGCTCGGGATGAGGATCTGAAGGCGGATGTGGGTTGACTGAACAAAGCAGGAGTTGAGTGAATTTCCCATGAAAGAGCAGTGGAAAGAGTGAGAGAATTAGGGGGTGTTGTTTTCTCTGATTATAAAAGTCATATATGTTCACAGTAGAGCACCTCGTTATGTTAAAAAAAGAAACGAGAAAGGCACCCAGGGTCCCACTACCGAAAGAAAACCCCTGAAATCATTCTGGTGTGGTTTTTCCCGAATTTAAAATTTTTTTCTATGCACAGTTTACATATTGGTGATAGGTTTGTAACCCACCAGTTTATAGCCTGCTTTTTTCACTTACTATACAATACAATGATTTTCCCAGATCATGAAATTCTTCTAATGGGTGCATATTATTCCATCTTTGGGACATGGCAGGATGTACACCCGCCTGCTGGTGGACATTTAGGTTTTGACTATTATAAACAATGCCAGATTGTATTATATACAATGTGTGTCTATTTTTAGGGTCCACGCCGCATCCCTCTCTGTATTCAGGTGCTTGTTATTGTTATTTTCTTTAGCTAGATTCCCAACTTTGGATCTCTGAGCCAAAGAGTGGAAAAACAAGGTTCGGGTGTTCTTTGGAAGGCCAAAGGTTTTGGTTTGATTCATAGGAAACTGAGAAGCCATTCTAGAATCTGAGAGGCTCAAATGGTCAATGTGGCTATAGGGCTGAGAAATCCACATTTCTCAGGCAATAGGGAAAAAAAGTAGGTACATGAGAATGTAAGTTTAATCCAAATTCTCCCTTCTTCCTTTCCTCTATTCCTTCTTATCCTCTGTATCTTTCCACTCCATTCAGATACTTGTTCTTTTCAAGCATATATTCGCTCACTCACTCATTCATTCAGTGATGACCAAGATTATGTTGGCATGTAAGGGTCAACAGAACGAGTACCTCCACTGTCCTCAGGGAGCGTATAGCATAGTGAAGGACACAGCGCCAAGGAACAAACCAACACAATTCAATGGACTGGCAGTAAAAAGGGAACCCCCGGGGACCCCCAATACTGTCTCAGGAGCCAGGGATGGCTGATATGTGAAGCATGGTAGCAGGTAACCAGGTGAAATGGGCAATGCAGATAAAGAAAGGGGCATGGAATCAGGAGAGAGCTTGGTGAACTAAAGGTAGAAGTTTACCAAGAACTTCTGTGGGCGTAGAATTGTGGCGTAGAAGATGGCAGAAAAGACAAGTTTCAGCCAGAACCCCAGTTTATCTGTACCCAGGTAAGAAGTGGAATTGGCATTAACTAAAGAGAAGTCTCCAATAGTTTCTTCAAGGACCGACAGTAATTTTTTTTGTTTTGGCCACGTCGCGTGGCTTGTGGGGTCTTAGTTCCCCAACCAGGGATCAAACCCAGGCCCTCGGCAGTGAGAGCATGGAGTCCTAACCACTGGGCCGCCAGGGAATTCCCAGTAATTTTTTAAATAATAGCTTTTTTGAGATCTAATTCCTATACCATAAAATTCACTCTTTTAGAGTATTCAGTCCGGTGATTTTTAGTATACTGACTATTGTGTAACTATATCACCACTGCCTGTTTTTAGAACATCTTCATCATCCCCAAAAGAAACCCTGTACCCATGAGCAGTCCCCCTCATTGTGCATCCCCTCCCCCCGGTTCTCGGCCAACATAAATCTACTTTCTATCTCTATGACTTTGCCTAGTCTGGACACTTCATATCAATTGAATCATGCAATATGTAGGGTTTTTTGTGATTGGCTTCTTTCACTTAGCCTAATATTTTCAAGGTTCATCTATGTTGTTGTATGAATCAGTACTTCATTCCTTTTGTGGCTAAATAACATTCCATCGTATGAACGTACCACATTTTGTTTATCCACTCATCAGTTGAGAGACATCTGGGTTGTTTCTTCTTTTGAGCTGTCATGAGTAACACGCATGTTCAAGTGTTTAATGTGGACGCATGTCTTCATTTCTCTTGAATATATTCCCACGAGTGAAATTGCTGGGTCATGGTGTAAATATGTTTAACATTTTGAGGAGCTGCCAAACTGTTTTCCAAAGTGGCTGCACCGTTTTACAGTTTCACCAGCAGCATTTAAGAGTTTCAGTATGTCCACATCCTCCCTAATTTGTTATTGTCTGCTGTTTTTATTTCAGTCATCCTAGATAAAATGAAGTGGTGTCTCATTGTAGTTTTCACTGGCATTTTCCTAATAACTAATGATGCTGAACATATTTCCATGTGCTTATTGGCCATTTGTGTATCTTCTTTGGGGAAGTATCTACTCGTGTATGCTTTGCAATATTTTCTCCCATTCTGTGGGTGGTCTTTTCACTTTCTTGATGGTGTTTTTTTTTTTTTTTTTTTTGCAGTACACGGACCTCTCACCACTGTGGCCTCTCCCGCTGCGGAGCACAGGCTCCGGACGCGCAGGCTCAACAGCCATGGCTCACCGTCCCAGCCGCTCTGCAGCATGTGGGATCTTCCCGGACAGGTGCACGAACCCGTGTCCCCTGCATCGGCAGGCAGACTCTCAACCACTGCACCACCAGGGAAGCCTTGATGGTGCTTTTGAAACACAAAAGTTTTAAAATTTTGATGAAGTCCAATTTAATCTAATTTTTCTTTTATCTCTTCTGCTTTTGGTGTCATATCTAAGAAACCATAACTTAATCTATGGTCCCAAAGATGTACTCCTATGAATGTTATAGTTTTAGCTCTTACATTTAGGTCTATGATCCATTTTGAGTTAATTTTTGTGTACAGTGTGAGGTAGGGGTCCTACTTCATTTTTTTGCATATGGATATCCAATTGTCCCAACATAAAAGTCACCATTTAGGGTTGATAAATCTTCCTTCCACACAGGAAACAAAATGTATCTCCTTTTCCTCCACCATTCCTTTGAAGATGGTTCCTTCAACCAGTGAAAAGAAACTGTAGGGCAGCTCTCTGCTGGTTCCAGCAAGGCCTTGGTTCAGAGACAAGGAAACCAAGATGGAGCCTCTGTCAGTGGAGATTTAGTATCTTCCTCCATCTTCATCACTGGGTCCTGGCGAAGTTCCAGGTAAGTCCAGTGTATGCATGTTCAATTCAGAGTCACATCCGCTGGTAGGATTTTCCAGTTTTTTCTTTCCTTAAGTACATCTACTGTGTTCCAGGAGGGCCAAGGGTGACTGGTGTTCCTAGAGATGCTAATCCATTCCAGGAGGTTGGGACCAGTGAAAGGCATGGGTTCCCTGATTTTGTCTTCAGTCTGCCCTTTGGGTTGGGCAGGCAGGAGGTCTTAGCCTAGTTCAGGGTTCCTTAAATTACCATCAGAATCAATGTGGAAAGAACAGTGATGTCTACATTGTTTGTGCATCTTCTGTGGTTAAGGGCAGGAACGGAGCTTATTATAATAGTAACAACAGGATAACATCAGCTGACGTGTGTTGACACCTCACTGTAAGTGTGGTCCTCACGTAATCCTCGCAACAGCCCTGAGGTCGGTGCTGGTACCATTCTCATTTCAGGGATGAGAAAACTGAGTCTCAGCACGGTTAAGTAACTTTCCCGAGATCACACAGGTGGTTCCTGAGACCACATGTCTAACTTCTTAACCACTACTTTTACTGTCTTAATCTTATTCACTTCTTCACCCTCGGGGCTTCGTTTAGTGCCTGGGACAAGGTGGGTAGTTAATTAAAGGAACAGGGACTCCAGGCTCACTGCCTGGGTTTTGATCCTCTCGAAACCTGATGATGCCTCAGTTTCATCATCCATAAAATAGAGATAGTATATGTCCCTCATTCAGAGAGTCATGAAATTTAAATGAAGATTGCCTGACACATAGCAGTTTTCAATAAATTTTAGCTATTTCATTTATGGGCCTTAAAAACAGTTAAGAGGTTGAATCTTGGCTCCCAACCCTCACTAGTCATAAGACCTTTGATAAGTTATTTAAATTCTCTGTGCCTCTGGTTCCTGACCTGTGAAATGGGGATAACATTAGAACCTCGCAGGGCTACAGTGAGGATTCAATAATGTTCTTGTAGCCCTTAGAAGAAGTGTCTGCCTCTTAGTTGCCTCTAACCATCTGAGTTAGCGAAAATTATGGGGGCAGTTCATGCAGAGGATGCTACTTGTAAACCCCCAAGCGAAGGCTGTTCCTTCTCTCTTTCGGAAGGGCCTTCCTCCTGGTGTGGTGAGAGAGGATGGGGACAGTGTCCCAGGCACCCAGAGCGACCAGTGGCATCAGAGATGACAGAAGCAGATCACTGGCACACCCAAAATAGCCATAGTCTAATGGGGCATGACCAGAAGACCCTCCAATGGTCAGAGAACAGGGTCTCCGAGTTACATGGTCTCAGTTCAAATAGCAGCCATCCCCTAGGACGGATGTGATCATTAAAAGGATGCTATGTATCAAAGGCACAGGCCAGTGCCAGGCACAGAATGAGTGGTCCAGGGTGGGACATCCACATGGCAGGGATTTTCATCAGTTTTGTTTCTCACTATATCCCTGTCTAAAATAGCGCTGTATTGGGTTCCTATGGCTGCTGTAACAAATTACCACAAACTGGTGGCATAAAACAACACAGATTTATTCTTACAGTTCTGGGGTCAGAAGTCTACAATGAGTCTTATGGGAATAAGATCAAGGTGTCAGAAGGGCAGCTTCCTTCTGGAGTCTCCAGGCGAGAGTCGGTTTCCTTGCCTTTTCCTGCTCCCTCATTCCTTTGCTTATGGTCCCGCCTCACTTCACCTTTTCTTCCCTGCTTTCATCGTCACATCACTTTTTTTTTTAAATTTTTAAATTTTATTTATTTTTTTATACAGCAGGTTATTATTAGTTACCCATTTTATACATATTAGTGTATATATGTCAATCCCAATCTCCCAATTCATCACACACGCCCCCCTCCCCGCCACTTTCCCCCCTTGGTATCCATACGTTTGTTACATCACTTTTTTTCCTTCTATGAAGTCAAATCTCCCTCTTGCAATGAGGACCCTCATGACTACATTTAGGGCCCACTGGATGATCCAGGATAATCTCCCTATTTCAAAATCCTTAACTTTGTGACATCTGCAAAGTCCCTTTTGCCATATAGGTGACATACACAGGTTCCAGGGGTTAGGACCTGGATATCTTTGGGGACCATTATTCAGCCGACTACAAGCACCTAGCTCTTAATGCACTCAGTATATATTGGTTGAGTGAATATGTGAATGTAAGCCATTGAGTATTGTCGTTGGCATCATCTTGGCTTCAAGATGTGTATGTGGTCTCCTCGCCTTCAAGTCTTCCTCAAATGTTATTTCAATGCAGGTTTCCTGACCCTAGTTGAACCCTACAACTTGCTTCCTCCATTGAACACACACTCCTGATCCCTTTATCCAGCTTAATTCCTTTTTCCCCCATAGCCCTTTTTGCCTTCCAGCATACTATAAAATTGACTTATTTATTATGTTTATTGGCATTTGTCCATCTCCCCCACTAGAATGTAAGCTCAAAGATTACATTCAGTGTGAGGATTTTTCTGTATTACTCTCAGATGTATCCTGGGGGTCTAGAACAGTGCCTGGCACGTAGTAAGTGCTCGATACATGAGTGCTGAATGAACACATGAACTGAATGCCTCACCAAATTTCCCTCGGCTGCCGACCTGGTTCTTTATCTTTTGTGCTCAATCTTGGCTTTCATGACAATGAAGGCGTTGCCTGTGGTGAAGCCAATCGACTCTAGGTAACCTCGTATTAATCCTGTTCACGGGTCTCCCCGTTCTATTAACACACTGGCAATTTTAATTTCTAAAACACAGATAACCTCAATTATTTCCACCAAGACTTGCGAAAGTCTGGGAGGGAAATGGATGGTTTGACTTTGGACATTTACTGAAGGATAGACTTCTTAGAATTCGGATGATTGCAGAGCTGGGTGGGGGAGTTGTCCCTGGCTGAAGTTGCAGGGCTTTGTTATGTTGGGTTATACTGTTTCTATTGGTCTGCTGGAGGAAATGAGCTTGTGGTTTCTGCAGTTGGTCAGGCTCAGGATGGTCTCTGTAGAGGGTGCTTGAGTGCCTTAGGGGGCATGGTGGAGGGGCTTCAGGGCACCCGGGGCTTCCTGAAACTGTATGTGAGTTTTTGTGTGTCTGTATGTTCTTAAGGAGAGTAGAGTCCATCGCTTGTATCAGCTTCTCAACAGGGAAAGTGAAGGACTTTTGCACTACTCCAGCCGTGAGGATTCTGTGACTCTGTGTCTCACAACATGTAGGTCAAATTAACAGGCCGTACACAGCTCAGAAAGGAAAGGCAGCAGTTTGAAAGGCAGGCCCCCTTCTCCCCATCCTCTATCGCCTAACAAGTCCCCAAGCTGTTGTGTTAAAGACGCTGAACCAGGCAGTGGCTCAAATCTCAAGATGACCGATCTCAGTCTTTGCAAGACTCTTTATTTTTGCCTGCATTGGGTCTTCGTTGCTGCGCATGGGCTTTCTCTAGTTGCAGTGAGCAGGGGCTACTCTTCGTTGCAGTGCGTGGGCTTCTCATTGCAGTGGCTTCTCTTGTTGGGGAGCACAGGCTCTAGGCACGCAGGCTTCGGTAGTTGTGGCACGAGGGCTCAGTAGTTGTGGCGCATGGGTTCTAGAGCACAGGCTCAGTAGTTGTGGCGCACAGGCTTAGTTGCTCCATGGCAGGTGGGATCTTCCCAGACCAGGGATTGAACCCGTGTCCCCTACATTGGCAGGCAGATTCTTAACCACTGCGCCACCAGGGAAGTCCGTCTGGGCATTTCTTGAGGCTTCAGTTTTTCTCATAGGTAGAATTGGGATGGCTCTACTTTCTTTGATTTTTGTGTGATTATGAAAATGCTTCAAGTGTATAAAATGCTATAGAATTGCAAAGTGTTCATGTCAGATGGAATGTGCCTTTTTTGCTGTGGCAAGGCTGGCCTGTTCCCTGCTCCATCCATCCATCCATCCGTCCCACACTTGTTTTCTCACAACAGGCATAAAAGCTACTGTGTATGTGACAAAAGCTTTACATGAAACACTAACCCTCATAAAAATCATGAATACTCTGAGATTCAGAGAGCTCAGACCATTTGCTCAAAATCACACAGCTAGAAAGTGATGGAGCACAGCCTGAATGAAAACCCGGTTTTGTCTGATGCCAATAGCAGTGTTCAGCATCACACCCACCAAAACATTCCTAGAGGCAGAGGAGAGGGGAGCTAAAGAAAGGTGGGGGCACAGGTCTACCAAATACAGCACCTTGAAATCTGCGTTTTACCGTAAGTGCATATACCTGTTAGAGTGTACTCCACAGTATGTCCATGCTTATTTTAATAGCAAAGAACTTCCCAGCAATCTTTAGGTACGAATGGTGCTTTGGGTGTGTGTTGGGGTGGGGGGAGGACGGTACCCCAGTGCAGCTCTTTGCTATAATCCCCATTACAAACACCGTTTCCCATATCAGATGCTTTTTGTTTACGTGTGACTCGTATCTCCTGGGTTGGCCTAGAAGCTCCTGGAGGGTAAGATCTGAATGTGATTCCTCCTTTCTCCTTCCCAAGGCTTAGCCCAGTCCCCAGCATGAAATAAGCAGGCAGTAATGGATTTGGCAAATACTTATTGAATTCCTGCCTCACTGAGTCAGGTGCCATGGGAGATAAAGACGGATATGAGGTGATTCCTGCTCTCAAGGCATTTACAATTGAGCTGGAGAGGCCAAGCTTCCAGAATCTGCCTGAAAAGGATCTTCCCAAGACTCTTGGTACAGCATTTTAAAAGCTTGGGACTGTAATATAGCAATAGGTGAGATGGTAGGTAACTAAGATAGCAGACAACGTTTCATTAAATAGGACACACTTTGTGAAAAGCGACAACCTGTTCCTCTGGAAAAGTAGCATTGTGTCAATTAAAGAGCACACCTTCAACTTACTGATGTTGAAGCCACTGTTTCCTGAGAGGGAAGAGTTGAAAGCAGGCACCTGCTCTAGGTGCTGTCTGTTTTGCCAGAAGGATCTCAGTCTCTAATTGCTTGGCCTTTGAGGATCAGCTTCAAAACTTCAGCAGCACAGATAAACCCATGTTCTTTTCTGACAAGCTTGGGTACGTTGGGGTTTATTAGACTCAATTCTACTCATCAGATATTTACCAAGCTCATTGTGTGGGTGCTGGGGACACATGGAGAGGCAAGAATGTCCAATGAATGGCTTAAAAACTTTGCAGTGAATCAGGGAGTCAAAATCCTGGCTCCTCTATGAATCAGCTGAGGGATGTGGGCTGGAGCCTCAGTTTTGTAACCCATGGCATGGAGATCCTAATACTTACCTTGCAGGTTGTTGTAAACATCTGTTGGGGTAATGGACGTAAAGCTCCCTGCACAGCAAACTGCACTAAGAACTCCACAAACTCCAAAAGTTAAGGTAATGACTTCTGATTTCAAGAAACACCCAGTCTAGTGAAAAGACCAATATGTTAACAGATAAATGTCATTAGTGTGATGGGTATGAGTATTTTTGACTTTTTTTTTTTTTTTTTTTTTGCGGTACGCAGGCCTCTCACCGCTGTGGCCTCTCCCGCTGTGGAGCACAGGCTCTGGACGCGCAGGCTCAGCGGCCATGGCTCACGGGCCCAGCCGCTCCGCGGCATGTAGGATCTTCCCAGACCGGGGCACGAACCCGCGTCCCCTGCATCGGCAGGCGGACTATCAACCACTGCGCCAGCAGGGAAGCCCCTTGACATTTTTTTTAAATCATTTACAGAGCACTTACTATGTGCCAGACACTGTGCAAAACAGTTGTACTGGATCATCTCATTTATTTGCACAAAACCATAGATAGCAGGAACCACACTTTTTCCCAGTGAGGAATCTGAGGTTTAGGCCATTTAAACCTCAGGTCCACAGAGCTGGAAAGGGACAGAAGGAGGCTTTGAACCCAGCAGTCTGGTTCCAGAGGCAGATTTCAAGGCACAAAGAGACAGAAAGAAGCCAGGAGAGGCTTCACAGAGGAGGTGCTGGAGCGGCGAGCAGTTTTTCAGGCACCAAAGTCATGGGAGAAGGAGTCCAGGCAGGAGGGAAGAGGTGGCAGGATGAAGAGCTGGGTCTGTGCACAGGGTCTGGGATGGAGGGCGGTGTGGGTCTAGAAGGTGAGGGTGGGGAGGGAGGAGTGGGCCAGATGGTGCGACACCTCATGAGTCAGGCACAGGGACTTGGGGGACCAGTGAAGGATGAGAAAGACAGGATCATGGCACACAGGGAATGTAATCTACGCCGATGTTCTACGGGGAAAGTATTGGGTTGGCCAAAAAGTGCGTTTGGGGTTTTCTGTAAGATCCTCCAGAAGCCACAGGTTGGGAGAAGAAATTTGTGTTCCATATACATAATAGAAGAACTCCTAAAAAAATCGATTTGAAAACCCAATTTTAAAAAATGAAACAAAGGTTAAACAAGCACTTAAAAAAAGATACAAGTGATCAAAAAGCATATAAAAAGGTGCTCAACATTGTTATTCGTTATGGAAATACAAATTAAAACAACAAGATACCACTACACACTCACCAGAATGGGTGTAATTAAAACAAAGACACCACCGATTATTGAGGGATGTGGAGCAACTGGAACTCTCATAGACGACTGGCGGGAGTGTAGTCTGGTACAGCCACTTTGGAAAACTGGCAGCGTCTGCTGGAGCTGAACATATGCCTTTTCTGTGACCCAGCAACTGAACTCGGGCACATCCACAAGGGAAAAAAGCGCATGTGTCCACCCAAACAAAGACTTGTTTGAGAATGTTCATAACAGCTTTATTGTAATAGCCCCAAACTGGAAACAGTCCAAGTATCTGCCAACAGGGAAACAGATACATAAATGGTGGTATATTCACGCAGTGGTAGAGTCACAGTAATAAAGAACCAACTATTGCTACAAGTAACAAATGGAAGAATTTCAAAGTAACAAATGGAAGAATTTCAAAGACGCTGTATGGCGTGAAATATGCCAAATGCAAAGGTTCAAGAACAGGAAAAACCAATCAATAGTGATAGAAGTCAGAACAGTGGTTTCCTGTGGGAGGTACTAACTGGAAACACTGAGGGAACCTTCTGGGTTACTGGGAATGTTCTTTATCTTGACCCGGATGGTGAGTTCACAGGTGTATCCACATGGAACAATTCACTGAGCCGTACACTTTATGTTATACCTCAATCAAGATGTTTTTCCAAGATAATAAATATATTAAAGTGTTAATTAGTTTCAAACCTTGCTAGGCAAAGATGTCTAACATATTTCTGAAAATATAAGAATGAATTTAAATGTTAAAAAATCAAATTAAATACATGGAGCATGAAATAAAAAGCAGTAGAATAGCGATGTTTAAAGAGCTGGAATAGGAAGGGAAAATGGCAGATGGAGTCAGAAAATAGATTAAAGTTCACTACAGTCCAGCGTTTACATCAGGGAGAAGTGAGAGGTGAAGTTGTCAAGCCAGACCTGAGAGGAGGTAGCTGGTGAAGCCCGGACTGTAGAGGTGAAGAGACTAGATTTTTGACTTGAAAGTCAACCAGAAGCTAATAATTCGTGAGCTGGGAAAAATGCCATTAAAAACCAGGAGGACGACTGTGGTGATGATAGCGATCATAAACATAAGAACACTTAGCACTTGCTGAGCACCTATTATGTGCCAGACCTTCTTGTCAGTGCTTCACTAGTATCATCTCATTTAATCCTCACAACCGCTCTGGGAAGTCACTACGATTATGCTAGTTTTACAGAGGGAGAAACTGAAGAAGCGGAGTAATTAACCCAGAGCCTCCAAGAATAGGAGAAAGAGACCCCGTGGGGAGGTAGTGAGGAAATCCAATGACTTAAAGGAATTCAAATGACTTCACGTTAAAACAGGTCTAAGGAGCAGGCAAATTACTTACATGATATAAATGCTGCAGAATAAATCAGCAGCGTATTGGCTAGAATTCTAGAGGGAGGACAGAAATTGAGTATCTTTTGCATGCTTTTGGGCATATAAACAACATACTAAATTTAAAGAGTACAAAGTGGAAAATGGTGTGGCTCGAAGGAGGAAATAAAGGTTCTTGCACAGGACTTGGTTTGAAAGAAGTAACTGGGGCGACCTCTGCCCATAGCTGTTATATCGTGACCTTCTGAGGCTTGGAAGTTTCATGTTCTTTGAATCGCTCTTGATAATTCACCTTTCTCCACATTGGCAAGGTCAGGTTAGGCAGCAAGGGATGAAAAGATCCAGGAAGATTTTCTCCCTTCCTCCCTTCCTTCAGTCTGTTTCTTTCTTTCAGTAAGTCTATATTTATTGTGTATCAATTATATTCCATGCATTGTTTTAGAGGCTGGCGATACAGTGATAAATAAACTAGGAAGTTCCTGCCAGGCCTCATGAAACTTATAATCAGAGGAGACACACGATACACAAATAAACATATATTATTTTAGGTACTCACTGAATGCAGTGAGGAAAAATGAAGGAGGTTGAGGGAAGCATTCATTATACAGGAAGATAAGTGAAGGCCTCTCTGAGGAGCTGACATTTGAGCTCTGATGTATGCAGAAGGAAAGATCAAAGTCTGAGAATATGAGGAAAGACATTTCCAGGCTTAGAAATCAGCCAGTGCAAAGGCCCTGGGGTGGGCATCTGTGAGGCCTGTCCAAGGAACAGCAAGAAGGCCAGTTTGGTTAGTGCACATCGAGGGAGAGGAGAGTGGTAGGAAATGACATCACAGAGGAAGTACGAGGCCCACATCTCTCAGGGCTTTCTACTTTGGACTTTTTTTCCCTCAGTTTGATTGGAAGCTATTGGAGGGTTTTGTTTTGGGAAGCAACTGGATCTGATTAACTTACAGCGAGAAAGAACTCATAAGCGGGCAAGAGGAACAGGGAGCACAGCCTAGGAGGCTATTGAAGGAGTCCAGGGGGAGCTGACTGGTGGCTGGACTCAGGTGGTACTGATGGGGGTCAGGAGATGAGGCTGGACTCAGGACACAGTCTGCAGGAGAAGCTGCAGGGTTTGCTAGTGAATTGGATGAAGGGCATGAGAAAAAAGAGCAAGAATGTCCCTAAATCTCTGTCCTTGGTTAAACGAATGATGCTACCACTTTATTTGGGGAATGATTAGGTTTAAGGGGTAAAATCAGGAGTTTATTTTCAACCAGAGATGTTAGCCTGCTGTTGCATAGACCAGCTTGGAGTTCATGGGGGTACTGTGGAAAACAGCAAGTGAAGTAATCCCTTGTGGATAGAAAAATCCCAGTTCTCCCTACTTATTAACATTTATTCATTCAGCAAATATTTATTGAGTACCTACTGTGTGTCAGGCCCTGTGCCAGGTGCTGGGAATACAGCATGGATTTGCCCAGAAACATAAACTATCTTCATTACAGCTTAATTAGTTCACTGGTTTCTGAGACACTTCTCTGAATATTGTGTAAATAAACAGAATCAACTCTCAAGAGTTATAAATACTGAGATGTTCTCTGACTCAGCAATTTGGAAGAGCTCAGATTCTCGGAAAGAAAGGAGCTATATATAGCTTTGGACAAATGACAGATTTACCTAATAAAATATTTGAAGACTGCCTTAAAATGAATCAGAAGAGACTGCCTCAACCAAATTAATGTTTATGAAGAGTCAACTTGGTGTAATGGAAAAGCTTACAGGGCTGGAAGGCAGAAGCTCTGGGCCTGTCTGTCCTGCCCAACTAGGTCACAGGTATGACCTTGACTGAGTCCTTCATCATCTTGCTTCAGTTTTCACTTCAATAAAATGAATCCACTGAAGGCAGTATTTTCCAAAGCGCTTCCAAACTACTAATTTTTTTCTTTGCATTATCTTCTCCTGGACTCTTATTCCTCTTTCTAACATTTATTTAAAAATAAAACCCCAAACTCCAAGGTGATTCTTCTTTCTTTTGAGGGTTCATTTTTTGAAGCAAAGTATTTTCTTTTTGCA
The DNA here is from genome assembly GCF_059928025.1 of Delphinapterus leucas. NCBI lineage: Eukaryota > Metazoa > Chordata > Mammalia > Artiodactyla > Monodontidae > Delphinapterus > Delphinapterus leucas. The sequence continues at coordinate 53,909,665 of NC_143148.1, forward strand.
AATGAAACTTGTTTTTTTCCTGACTGTAAAATGATACATGTTCAGAAAAGCACAGAGAATAAAAAGTCCCTACAATGATACCATGGAGGTAACTATGTCTGTTTTCACCATCAGTGCCTCTGCAACAGGTATCATATTAGCAGGTGCTTAATAAATATTTATTGAATGAATGACTACTGTTAGTATCTTGTGAAAACATCCTTTTTAGTCTTCAGAGGAAAAAAAGAATCCTTTCTCTGGGGTTGTTTAGCCTCTGAAGAGGCTATAGTTATAGCCCAGAGACTGAAACTTGCTGGGACTGTATCGAATCTCTGAGATTACACATTTCACAACAGCTCATGTCTGTTATCTATGGAATGTAGGGAAACAATAACACTAAATACACCACTCTGATGGCCATAAACAATATCAAGGGTGGCTCGGTTTGACCAATATCAAGAAAGGCTGTGAAACAGTCCATGGTCTAACCAGGAGTGGCTCTGGTAGCAGCTGCCCCACAAATCCTTCCTCCCACACTTGGGCCCTCTTCCTTCCCTACAGAACCAAGATGAGGTTTTTTGGGGCACTTGAGTTCAACTCAACAATTTTTATTGCGAATCTAGCATTCTTTCGATTGTTAACTCCCTTCTCAGTAAACCAAGATGGTCTTCTGATTGCCTCTGGAAATGAATGGAAGCCAGATCCCGTCTGCAGACACATGCTGTATCTTTTTTTCTCAGAGGAATTCGTGGCTAATGCTGAAAAACTGGGACACTGGACATGTGAATCTGAGTTTTCAGATCTCTTGAAAAATCGCTGGATTTGGCACCCGTGGGCCCTCATCACCTGGAGCAATCAGCTGGAAGTGAGGGCAAGCCTCCCACCTGACACAGGGGCTGTGTTCTTCAGCTCCCTGTGGTCCCACCTGCCCCTACTGTGCTATATCCTGCCTCCTGGGCTCATTCACCCAATTTGCCACCTCTAACAGATTACAGGAAGCATTCAGGGATAACCCACTGAGCACCAGGCACTGTGCAAGTCTCTTGGAATACGTAAATGCAACACAGCTACTACCCTGGAGGAGCTCGTGTATAAACCAGTTAATTACAGTGCAGTGAGCTAAATGCAGCACAGAAGGCATGACCATGGCACAGCATGGGGTCTCTGCCCTGAGAAACTGGTTGGAGGTTCTCTGAAGGTCACTGAGCTGGATTTTGAAGGATGAATATGAATGATTCAGGCAGGTGGTTGGTGGGGAATATTGCAAACAGTGGGGGTGGAACGGAGAGCATTTATAAGATCTTCTGCCGAATTGCTGCCTGTTGCACAGGGGAAACTCTCAAGCCAGCAACTACCTTTCCCCTTATTGATGCTGGTCTCTCTACAACCCTCTGCCCAGGTCCTCCCATACCTTCCTTCTGTCAAAACACCAGAGAAGGTTACCTCTACCAGGAAGAGCCTGCCTGACTAATCCCCATTCACCTCCAGTTACTTCAACTAAGGCAACACTCCCATTCTGGAAAAACTGGCTACCTGAGGGTGATTCTGTTATTTGAGCTCTTTGTTTTGTTTTGGAACCTCTGACATTTGAAGAATAGACCAGCATTCCAAGTAATTGATCAGTAAGTGCTTATCAAACGCCTATGTATTTGATTGGAACTCTTTCTGTCATATATATCATTTTTGGCTCCAACACCGACCCAGTTGAGAAAGAAGACAAACACAAACTGAAAACAGACTGCAATTCAGAAAACATTTATTAAATGCCTGATATTCACAATTTTTAAAATACCTCCATCCATCCAACATTTACTGAGCACTAATAGGGCCAGGCAGTGAGCTTGGCACCTAGAAATGGAGATGCACTGAAATATACAAGCTAGCAGGAGACATGGATAAATAAACCCCTTACAGTAATTTTCCTGCCAGAGCAACGTTCAAAGTACAGCAATAACTTTAAAAAGAAGTGTTGACTGCTCCAATGAATACTGGGCAGGTATCACGGAGAAGATAAGCTCCAGCTGCTTATCTTATTGACTTTGTATCATGACATTTTACAACATACACAAAAATAGAGAGACGAGTACAACGAATCTCCACGTACCCATGACCTGGCTTTAAAAGTAGTAACTCATAGCCACTTTTTTTCCTATTATTATTATTTTTTTAACAGCTTTATTGGAGTGTAATTGCTTTACAATGGTGTGTTAGTTTCTGCTTTATAACAAAGTGAATCAGTTATACATATACATATGTTCCCATACCTCTTCCCTCTTGCATCTCCCTCCCTCCCACCCTCCCTATCCCACCCCTCTAGGTGGTCACAAAGCACCGAGCTGATCTCCCTGTGCTATGCGGCTGCTTCCCACTAGCTATCTATTTTACGTTTGGTAGTGTATATATGTCCATGCCACTCTCTCACTTTGTCATAGCCACTTTTGATTCATTTATACCTCCACCCACTTCACTCCATCCCTTTGTTATGTTTGGAAGCCAATCCTAGACGTTTTAATCATTTCATCCATAATACTGAGCTGGAAATGTCTGGACTTTCCGCTAGTAACATCCTTCTCCCAATCTATTCTTTTGCCAGTGACTACTCCACCAGAGTTATATACCCTGATTCCCACCAGTAACCCCAAATCCTTGACTGGTTCAGGGTAAAGATCCAAGACTTTATTGGAGCCTCTGAGTTGACAAAAGGAAAAGCCTGAGCTGATCCAGTGAAAACCCCATCCTGCCTTATATGGAATACTGAACATATTCTTCTGGTCCTTGGCCTTTGTAAAACTGCTAATTTCTTATAAGCTTGTTGAGCCCCTAATGTGTGGACAAAACGGGGGCTACATTCCACATTCCCATGTGCCCTTAGCAACCTTCCCAGAAACCTCAGACAGTATGGGGCTTGCTCTGCAGGCCAAGCTGCCCCAGATTTGCTTCCTGTCACCACCTTGATCTTAACTGGGTGGGGAGCCTGGTCACATCTGAACATCTGGCCTCTCTACCTTCCACCCCTTCAGCGTTTCTCTCTCTCTCTGAAATGTACCAACATCATGCAATTAGTTACTCAACCCAGAACATTATCCTGGACTCCCTCTCCCTTCTAATTCTGCCTATTCGTTTACAGCCATCCACTACTGTCCACCTCCATCATCACCCTTCCATTCCATCCAGGCCACCATTCCCTTCACTCAAGTACGGCAATATTTAAGCACTTTTCTGCCTTTGGCACCCCCCCCCACCAATTCTCCACGCAGCGGCTGAGTGATCTTCGTGAAACGACCTGCTAAAAACTCTCTCATGGTTCCTAACACCTACGGGATCAAGACCAACTTCCTTATCACTGCTAAGGAGGCCCTGCCTGCTTCTGCTCCATCTCCTCCCTGGCCGACAACCCAAACGCTCTTTTCAGGGCCTGGTTTCTCGGGTCTCTGTGCTCTTACCTGGGAAGCGCCTTTTCTCTCGTAAATAGCGAACGCTACAACTACTGCGCCCTCGCTTACATGCGTTATCTCACATGAATCCGCAACAACACTAAGCTATCATCTTCATTTTGCAGACGGACAAATTAAGGATGGGCACCTTACCCATGGTAACACAGCTAGTGAGTGGAAGAGCCGAGACTCGGATTCAGACTCACGGCGCAAGAGGCCACGGGCTTAACCACCGAGTGCCAGCCTGCCCGCACACCCCTCCATCGCTGCAGCGATCGCTTTCAGCGGCGGACCGCGCCGGGCAGCGCCCGTTCGGGGACCAGCAGCTCAGTAGGAGGAACGAGGCTTCGGATTGGCAGCCTCCGGCGACGCCGGGGGAGAGGGAGGGCACAAAGGCGCAGGGGCGTCGCGCAGAAATGACGCAACACCGCGGCTCCTTAAAGGCGCCGGACTCTCGAGCGGCGCACGGCGCAGGCGCGTTCCGGAGGCTCCCGATTTTGCTCGCATCGCTGGGAGCCGGCCCGGGCAGACGGGCGCGAGCGGGCTGTGCAGACGGGGCGTGCACTGGACGCGGGCGGCTCGAGGGGTCCGTTTGGGCGGCGTCCGGAACCCGACCGGCGGGCTGAGGAGCGGGCGCCGCGATGGCCGAGGGCAGCGCAGTGTCAGACCCTCAGCACGCCACGCGCCTACTGCGAGCGCTCAGCTCTTTCCGCGAGGAGTCCCGCTTCTGCGACGCGCACCTGGTCCTCGACGGGGAGGAGATACCGGTACAGAAGAACATCCTGGCGGCTGCCAGCCCGTACATCAGGTGAAGAGGGGGCCGGGCGGGGCCGCGCTGCCCGGAGCCCGGGGGCGGGGCGAGGCGGGCGTGTCCCCGGAGCCCCTGGTCCCCACCCCCCAGCTGCCGGGGTCCCTCTGGTCACCGCTTAGCGCGGTGTCCCTCCCGGCAGACACCCCGGCCGGGCCCCACTCGTAGCCTCCCCGCAGGACAGCTCCTATGGCTTCGGCCGGGCCGGGCCCGTGCCCCCCACAGGACCCCACTCCCCCTGCAGTTGACCCCGGACCTCAGTTCCCCCGCCCTCCCTCCTCGAGTTCCCACCACCCGGCGCTGGCCGGGGCCTCAGAACCCCGGAGGCCCCCAGACGCCGTTCTGGGCCGGACCCGGCCCCGCGACCGCGAGCAGGGCTTGGGCGGCGCCCGGGAAGAGCTGCCTCCTCGCCCCGGCCCAGCCCGCGGATCCCGGGTGAAGTTTGCCGGCCGTTCGCCTCCAAATCGACACATAGTGGGCCGGGCCCAGCGCCGCGAAAGCGGCCAGGGAGCGTCCCTCCCCCGGAGAAGCCAAACAAATACCTCCTCTCCGGGTGTTGGCAGAGGGAAAACCCTGTCGGATCTTTTTCTTAGGATGGACGATCCGACACCCCCTCCCCCCCAGCCCCAAGTTCTTCGCAAAAGTGACTTTCCACCCTTTGTGGGAACTCCTTTTAAAAAGAAGGGTAGTGCGTTATAGACGTTAAAGTAAGCTGTAGCACATTTTAAAAGACTTACTGTAATTCTCAGGATGCTGTTACAGCCCGAGGACCATGAGATTTTAGCGACTTACAGAAAGCATTTAAAACAAAGCTTAACCTGGTTTGCCAGCTCAGCTAACGAGGTGAATTAAAGGTTGATAGGACAGTGCTCATACAAGTGTGTCACATCTTGAGAGGGCTGTTATGTTACAGCAACTTTCTTGCAAACTGGGTTACTCTTTCAATAAAAAAAAAAAAATGCTAGAAGCTGGAGAAACTGCCTAGTAAGCTGGTTAAATATAGACTAAGAGTAGAGAATGTCACTAGAATTGACAGGTCAGAAAAGGCAAAATGATGTGCGCTGCATTCTTAGTGCATTGTCCTAGCAGAACTCGGCACACAAACTGCATTTTAACCTTTGCATTGGCAGACATTTGTGCTAAGTCAGAAGCAGTTCAAGTGCTCTGGTAACTTCTGGCTCCTCCTGGCTCCTCCTGGCTCTCTTAAATCCACTTGCACTCTTTCTTTGTGGATTTAAAGGTGCGGTTGGGGTGAGTTGTCATTAGTGTGGATTTAGATTGCCAACATGACAGATATCTCATAGCTGGCAGTTCAGAGCTTTGAGCAGTCAATATAAAATTGGCATCAGCAAGCCAGCGTCTTCCCTGTATCCAAAGTATTCCCTGTCTGGGGAAATGGTTAGGAAAACTACTTTAGATGTATTAGTGTAGTTCTGTAAGTGACATCCAGCTGGCTTAAAAGAAAATTGCAAATTACCAAATACATGCTCTCTATTCCCTTGCCGTGGTTCATTTTTCTCCATAGCGCTTGCCACTATAACATACCCTATATTTTATTCAGTTACTCTGTGGATCTTCCCCACCCACAGTGTAAGCTCCAAGAGGCCAGGGACTTTCCTTTCGTTCATTACCATATCCCTGGCACACAGAAAGACCAGTGCCTAGTGGTTAGCAGATGGGTTGACGCAGGGACTGCCTTCCTTTATGCCACAGAAGATTGGACGTGAGAGGACCGGCCCTGGTGCGTTTCCATTTCAGATGCTCAGTTGTCCCTGATTGAGAAGAGCCCTGCACCTGCTTTCTGCTCCCAGCTTTCACTCTTCTGCGAGTTGTCCGTAGATGACTTCATCTTGGCTTCAGCTCACTAGTCTGATAAATGAGGGATAAAATGCGTCTTCATCTCATTTAATCTTTGACCCACACTGTGAAGAAGTAGGTAATAGTGCTTTGAGCTGCTCACAGGTCTGCACACAGGTTTCCAAAGGTAGTGGTATCACTGCTATATCTGCTGAATTAGGAAAGGTGGGGCATCCGCTTGTGACATGGTGGCACGTATGAGAATATTTAGTAATGTGAAATGTTATTTAGACTAGCAGTATTTTTTTTCTCTATTTTTAGTTTGTTTTTTTAAGATTTATTTATTATTTATTTATTTATTTATTTATTTTATTCTTGGCTGCATTGGGTCTTAATTGCGACACGCGGGATCTTTGTTGGGGTACGCGGGATCTTTCATTGGGGTACGCGGGATCTTTCATTGCGGCGTGGGCTCTTCGTTGCGGTGTGGGCTCTTCATTGCAGTGCACGGGCTTCTCTCTAGTTGTGGCCTGAGGGTTTTTCTCTCTCTAGTGGCGTGCAGCCTCCAGGGTGCGTGGGCTCTCTAGTTGAGACACGGGAGCTCAGTAGTTGTGGCATGCGGGCTTGGCTGGCATGCGGGCTTGGTTGCCCTGCAGCATGTGGGATCTTAGTTCCCCCGACCAGGGCTCAAACCCGCGTCCCCTGCATTGTAAGGCGGATTCTTTACCTCTGGACCACCAGGGAAGTCCCGCTAGCAGTAATTTAGATGTGAAATATTACTAATCGTAGTAGCAGAGCCAAAAGGGACTTCAGACCCCTCTAATCCAATTCTGTTACTTTCCAGATAAAGAAGTGGTGCTCGGTGGGCATTAGTGATCTGTATTACAGTGAGGTTATTAGCACTTAATGGTTGAACTAGAATTAGACTGCAGGTTAATGACACCTAGTCTCCTACTCGTTTACCATACCAAGCTACAGCATTACTCACATGTAACTATTCTTTGCAAGTCAGTAAGCGGTAGAGTTTACACAATATGTTATGATTTACGTGCTTATTAAGTACTTTCACATGCTGTCTCACTTTGATTTTCATTTTCAACCATCTTGTACAGTAGGCAGGGCAGATATTTTTGACATTTTACAGATAAATATGAATTAGTCAATATGTGTTTTTTCAGTGACTAATTGCTGTAACTTTATTTGACTGTTGAAGTGGTATATTTGTTCTTGGGGTTCTTTTAAAATTATCAATCTCAAGGCTACTTCAAAGTAATGTGACTAATTTGTGTTACTACTTAGAAACAAACTTTAATTTTTGACACCAATGATGTTGGGCTTTTATAACATCTTTGTTTTGTTTGAATGGAACTTAAAGAATTCTATTGAAACAAAATGAGTTTGTATGTTCTAGAACTTGATGTTTCTCACTTTCCCTTTGGAAGCTTAAGCATTTAGGTCTGTGATATCATTAATATAGGGATTGGGAGTTCAAAAGTTTGGTAGTCTCTGAAGTTTTATAAAAATCTGAGTTTTGTTTAATGTCTTCAGTTAGCCTGGTTTTAGTAACTGTCATAGGGGTCTGAAGTTGTGCAGTTTAGAAACAATGTTATATATTGCTTCTGTATCATCAACCAAGGGAACCAATCCAACACTGTTGCACTAGGAATTAAAACAACTCATTTGGCATACTTTCTACTAAATATAGAAGTCTTTTAGCCTTACTGGTTTACTCTTTTCCTGTGCTTTATCTTTGGTTTAACATTTGTTTTTCCTCCGGGTCGTCTTAGCAATCTTACTGCCTTAGAAACACTTTCAGTATAAAAGGAAAAAGCCAGAAAAAACCCAAGTTCGGCCACAAAACCCCAGTGATAACCTGAAAGAAGATTATGTAGGGTATGTGTCACGCAGCCTAAGATTCAAATGCTGCAGGGAGGACAGGCAGGAGCTTCCATAGTTCATCACTCACCCCAGTAAGTGGGAAGCTACTTTCCCAGCATGCCCTCTGCCCAGCATTTTCTCATGATCCTGAATGACATTTTTCCTTTGGTTTGTTGGGAAAACAAAATCTAAATGTAGCTGACGACCTTTAAGAATGATGACATTGAATTCATAGCTTATAACAACGACCCACAGCAACCCTTTCCTTCCTCAGCAACCCTGAGACCTTCTGGGAAAGGTTCCCTGAGGCTTATAGGAAATTTCCTTTTCTCTTGAATATTGCAAAGTTTGCTTTGCTTCATGTCTGAGGCTCTTCTCATGCTGGCACAATTCCCTTGATCTGATGTGGAGTTCAGGCTCCTCTCTTTCATGAGCTGTGGTTCTTCGAGGGTAATGTATGTGAAAGGATTTGGCAATGAATTGCCGTGTGATTCTGCAGTGGCATTATAGTGGCTCTGTACAGGTTCCAGTCCCGTATCCACTTTTGGGAATTTTGGTTTTTCTAGGGAATCTGTTGGAATGTGAGTTCGTTTAGCTTTTAGTCCTGGAGAGTAAAGGAAAGAAAGATTCCCAGGATTTTGGGATCCTTTGATGAGTTAGCCAACAATAAGAATGGCAGTTTTTGTCCCTGTTTTTTGAGAGAAAGCTGGTCTAGTGAGGGTGGAGTGGAGGCATTGGGCCTAGAATCCAGCCTGGATCATCTTGGACAACTTTTCTGGGCCTTAGTCTTCTCATCTGTGAAGTGAGGTTGATTGGGCTCCGTGCTGTTTTCGGTCCGCTTGGCGTGTCTGTGTTGTGGGGAGCGAGTCTGTCTCTGTTCTTACGGCTTTACTGTATCATGTAAAGTTTTGTTGCCCATTGATGTTAAGGCCTTTCCTTTGCCCTGTCACACAGGACGTGGTTGGGTATTCTGCTGTATAAATCCAGCCCTGTAGAGTTGTTTTGTAACAAGCATTTATTTTATGCTGTTAATCTGGGTGCTTTCCAAGGCCTAGTTATTGATGAGCCTGTTTTGCCATTTAAATCTAAAATTTGACTCATAGATGATGCTGATGAAACTTCTCAAGGAGATGGATGTGATCTCTGTAGGAGTCCAAGTTTCATGGTGATGCAGAAATTGTTATCATCCTTTCTTTGGGTACTTGAAATCTGCCCTGTATTTTATGAGCAGTAAAGTCCAGTAGTGTTGTCTGCTATGTGCAGAGCAAGCTGTCAGCCCCCAAGTCCCTTTTCTTTCACTTGTGCTCTGAGTTCATAGTCACCTGTGTATATAGCAGCTCATGAATGATTGTCAGAAGGGTTTTGTATAGCGATTGTAACCTGTTAAGTTTCTTAGTTCTCAAGGGTTCAGCTAGAAGCTCCCGGTTCTGAGACTGTTGCTGAATCCTGAGCAGTCTTTAAATCAAATCAGCTTTACCTACTGCTTGCTATCCTCTGATGGTGATGGGAAATACATTGGGCCTGAAAATCTTTTGATGGATCTAGGCTTCTTTGTTTTTATCCACCTACTATAAGGCATCCCTTACAACTGCTTAAAAAGATGAAATCTGTCCTGAAGGGCTTACAGTCCCATGGTTCAAAATGATCGTCTCCATCCTTCTCCTCCTCTTCCTGCCCCCCTCCTCCCCTTCCCTTTCCCCCTTTCCCTCCCCTCCCCCTCCTCCCCTTCCCTTTCCCCCGTCTCCCTCCCCTCCCCCTCCTCCCCTTCCCTTTCCCCCTTTCCTTCCCCTCCCCCTCCTCCCCTTCCCTTTCCCCCTTTCCCTCCCCTCCCCCTCCTTCCCTTCCCTTTCCTCCTCCCCCTCCTCCTCTTTAGTACTTGCAGTCATATTTGATTAAACCCTTTTCTTAACGTGAGTTTTTCAAAACCAATATTAAAGTATGTTCTCTTTCAGAAGATCGAAGAAGTATTTTCTCTGGGCTTCTTAAGGAAACTAAGAGCTTGTGAATTGGAGCTCTAAGTTTAACATAGATTACTTATTTCAGGTGAAATATGTGTGTTTATTTGTACAAGGCAGCGGTTGCCACGCTTAGTAGCAGTGAATGCTCTAATTCTGGACAGGTTCTCGGAAGGTTTCAAACGATGAAACAAATCAATAAAATTCTTGTTAGACTAGTGAATCTAACATAAAGTGAAGTGTTGAATGTTTAGATTTATTGTAGAACTTTCCTGAGGGTTGTCATTTTGAGTAATAGTAATGTGATAGAAGTAAATCCTAGCTCCACTGAATACCAGCTGATAAGTTCTCCCTCTTTTACCTGTGCCCTCTGACTTTTACCTCTTCTTGCAGTGTGTATTTTCCTCTGCAAGTCCTCTTCAGTGTTCTTAAAGAAATTTTTATTATATAATTTAGAGAGTCAAGCAAAGTGCTTTTCCACATAGAAAGGTTGGTTCCTTGGATTTAGATTTGGATAATAGAGACTGAGCATCCAGATTACAAAACCGCCTTATCCGTTGTTTACACTGTTAGTCGGTCTGTCTCATGATATCAAAGTGAGGCTTAAAATCTATAATCCATAAAGAAAACATAATTAGGACAAATAAGGAGTTGTTTGGATTCATCCTTCAGAAGGATAAATATCTATCACTTTGTGCACTAGAGCTATAATATAAATGCATAATTTTAAAGTTGGAATCCTAGGTTAAGGGTGGAGGTGCGGGGGTGTGGGTGTGACAGTTGGCAGGTTAGGGCTGCAGCCTTGAATTTGAGTGCTTCCCATGGGTCCTCTGCCTCCTAAGACCCGATGAGTCCAAAGAAGGAAGGAGATCAAAGATGGCAGCTGTAGCTCTATGGAGGGTAAAGGTCATGTGTCCATCTAAACGTCCTCTGTCACTCAGGTGGAGTTCTTGACCCCCGTGCTCAGAAGAGCAGAGACTGAAGTCGTTTTCCGAAGTGTTGCCAAAGAATATCTTCACCACACAATGATCTAATGTCTCGTGTTTGCTGCTTCCATTTCTCTGTGGGAGTAAATTATAATTTTTTTTCTTCTTTTCAGAGAGTTTTAGAAAAATAGAATGCTTAGGGAAAAATAAGATCTTGGTGAAGTATTTTGTTAGATAAAACAGTTAGCCTTCAGGCAGTAAAGCTTTGGGAGGCAGCACATATCAAGTGGAAGGGGGGAAGACTGGTTTTTAAAAACAGACTGTTATAATGGGATATAGACCAATACAGTGTCCTTCATTTTTCTGTTTAGAGTTAACGTGCTAATGGATATAGAACCTTAAATGTACATCTTTGTTCATAGGTATTTTGTGATTCTCTCAACTACTAAGTATTTTGGTATCTTTTTAGGAGCAATTTTAAAGACCATTTGACACTTGTGATTTTTATGTTAACACGATAAGATGAGTAGAAATATTGTAAAACATAGTTTGATAGTCATATTCGCATTCATCATTAACCAGTTGCCTGTGCCTCTGAATAATTGTAAATTGTCTAGTACTGTTGAGTTCAAAATATTTTCAGACTTTTGTCACTGAAATTGTTTATATGAGTCCATCCCTGAATTGGAGTAAATTGCATATTTAGGGTGTGAGGTTGGGATGAGTCTCTTCTGACACTTAGAGCACATTCACTGGGAGTGGCCGGCAGTGTGAGAAAGGTGGAATTGAGAAAAGCCATGGGAATCCTTAGAAAGAAAGGTCATTGATCACTGATTTCTCTTCTTTCCTCGCTGGAGCCCACTTCTGCTTCAGGGATAGAATTGGAGGCCAGCAGAACCCAGGGTCTTCTTGAATATTCCATTTGGTTAGTCAAGGGAAGAGTTTCCCACCTCCGTCCAGCTTTTCCTCCTGTGCTAAAGCTGGTATGGGAAGTTCAGACTTACCTCGCAGATTAGAGACTTCTTTCAGGTGTTGTTGGTTGGTTGGTTGGTTTATTTTCCTGCCTGACTTCTTAACACTGCTGCTTGTATGAGCAGAGCTACCAACTTTGTTCCTTGCCCAAAAGGGAGAATCCCTGTTGCTGGCCGAGAGGGAGCAAAATTTTCATTTCTCTCACCTCCTGCAATGGAACAGGAGAAGAATAGGTGCTCTGTTCCCTTTCCTTACTGTTTTCCTATTGATAGGAAAGGGGACTATGAAAATGTGCACTATTGTCAGGCTGCTGGTACATTCTTTAGAAATGTCATCACCACCTTAACCCATATGCTTGTGGGATTGTGCTCACCAATAATGAAGTACAGTTCAAGAATTAGCATTGTCATAAGTCATTGAAATGCGTCATGTATTAATTCATGACGGAGTTCCCTGTCAAGGGACCTTACATAACTAGTGTTGACTAATTAGGGTTAATCATTCCTTCAACAAACACACAGGAGACACCAGCTGGGTGCTGGGGGCAGACGGGCAGGAGTTTGTATTTCATGGTGTGCGGAGTGTTACACCTTCCCAGGCTCCATTGTCTTTCTTATGTGCTGGCTGCCACTGGAGTGTATATTCAGTGATCTCGCACAAGCACCGTCAGAACTGAGACCGAGCACGTGGAGATCACAATCACTCAACTTATTTTTTCCACCTGTGGGGCCAGTAAAGGAAAGAAACATAAAGCTAACAGTTTTTAAATTATCTTTGACGTTCATTTAATTTTTCACTACTGTACTGTGTAGTGTGGTAGTACCAGGATTTTAAGAATGGGAAAAGAGGGCTTCCCTGGTGGCGCAGTGGTTGAGAGTCCGCCTGCCGATGCAGGGGACACGGGTTCGTGCCCCGGTCCGGGAAGAGCCCACATGCCGCAGAGCGGCTGGGCCCGTGAGCCATGGCCGCTGAGCCTGCACATCTGGAGCCTGTGTCCCGCAACGGGAGAGGCCACAACAGTGAGAGGCCCGCGTACTGCAAAAAAATAATTAAAAAAAAAAAGAATGGGAAAAGAAGAGATTGACTTTATTTTTGGAGTCGTCACTTCTGCTCTAAAACGTATAATTAAGATGTGTGGCACATACATACAACGGAATATTACTCAGCCTTAAAAAGAAACGAAATTGAGTTATTTGCAGTGAGGTGGACCTAGAGTCTGTCATACAGAGTGAAGTAAGTCAGAAAGAGAAAAAAAAATACAGTATGCTAACACATATATATGGAATCTAAAAAAAATGGTTCTGATGAACCTAGTGGCAGGACAGGAATAAAGTTGCAGACGTAGAGAATGGACTTGAGGACACGGGGAGGGGGAAGGGTAAGCTGGGACAAAGTGAGAGAGTGTCATGGACATATATACACTACCAAATGTAAAATAGAGAGCTAGTGGGAAGCAGCCTCATAGCACAGGGAGATCAGCTCGGTGCTTTGTGACCACCTAGATGGGTGGGAGGGAGGCTCAAGAGGGAGGGGATATGGGGATATATGTATATGTATAGCTGATTCACTTTGTTATACAGCAGAAACTAACACACCATTGTAAAGCAATTATACTCCAGTAAAGATGTTAAAAATAAAATAAAATAAAGAGTATACTTAGGGCTTCCCTGGTGGTGCAGTGGTTGAGAGTCTGCCTGCCGATGCAGGGGACACGGGTTCGTGCCCCAGTGTGGGAAGATCCCACGTGCCGCGGAGCGGCTGGGCCCGTGAGCCATGGCCGCTGAGCCGGCGCGTCCAGAGCCTGTGCTCCGCAACGGGAGAGGCCACAACAGTGAGAGGCCCGCGTACCGCCAAAAAAAAAGAGTATACTTAAATGACTCATCTGATCATTCGCTACTATGTTAGTAACCGCAATTAATCACATGTACAGAAACAACTTTTTTAAATAGAATTATTTATTTATTTTTGGCTGCTTTGGGTCTTCGTTGCTGTGCGCGGGCTTTCTCTAGTTGCAGTGAGCGGAGGCTACTCTTTGTTGCAGTGTGAGGGCTTCTCATTGCTCTGGCTTCTCTTGTTGTGGAGCACGGGCTCTAGGCGCGCAGGCTTCAGTAGTTGTGGCTCGCGGGCTCTAGAGTGCAAGCTCAGTAGTTGTGGCGCACGGGCTAAGTTGCTCCGCGACATGTGGTATCTTCCCGGACCAGGGCTCGAACACATGTCCCCTGCATTGACAGGCGGATTCCAGAAACAGCTGTTTTTAAGTAGAGAACATAGATCCTTGGCCAAGGTTTCCTAAATGCTCGTTCATTCATTAAACTTTTCTTGAGCGTCTACGTGTGGTGCTGCCGTGCTCTGGGCTTTCAAGGCTCCGGCATCCGCGGACTCCAGCTGGGGAGGCAGACAATGAAGAGGCCTCCTTACAGAGAGACGTGAGGGATGGACGTGGCTGCCGCTGTGGATGGGTGAGAGGAACACCACTCTGAGGAAGTGCCGCTTCACCTGAGATCTGGAGGAGAGCTTCAGTGTGAGCAGAGCTGGGGGCAGAGGGGCAGGGCACCGGCAGCAGAAGTGCTGTGCTCCGGAGACAGACTCAGACTGGCACAGCCGCGGGGCGGAGAACAGCAGCGTGAGGAGATGATGAGCGGCAGGTAGTGTGGCAGGAAGCCAGACTAGAGGGGTAGCAGGGCCTCGTAGTCCTGAGTTCAGGTCGGCACGTGCACTGCTTGCTCCCCAGCAAGATTAAACTTTCGCAGGAACGTCTCCCAGAGGGGCTGTGTGTGGGGAGCCAGCTGGGGAGGTGGCGGGTGTGGGAAAGGGACCTCAGAATTTTTTCTGACATGGGTCATTCCACGCAAGAGAGTTTAGGTTTTATTATAAGGCTTTAGGTTAGGCATTGATGGGAGTCATTTAGGAGGGCACTGCAATGGTTCTGACAGGAAATGAGGGTGCCCTGGGCTAGGGTGGGTCCGTGGACTTGGAGTGAAGTGGCTGTAGTAGGGAGATTAGCAATAGGACTTGTTGGTGAGAAAAGGGAAAGACCCAGGAGAGCCCAGGGTCACTTCCTCAGTATCCTCAGTGACCAGTGCTTATCATCACTTACTGTGGGTATAAGGACAGCTGTAAAAGACTCTGTGGAGCACAGCATCTGTCCTCAGAGTTTACAGCTTAGTTGTGAAGGCACAAAGTGTAGAACCAAGGCTCTTTTAATTGCATAGACACTTCTAGTCATAGGAGTTCCAAGGAGGAAGGACCCCTTGCGTGATCCCGTAAGGTTTCGTAAATAGAATTGAACACGGCCTCGGGGAGGAGTTGGAGATGGGTGGGTGGGCGGGTAGGGGAAGAGGAGGGCAAGGAGAAGGGTTCAGGTGAACAAAGGTTTGAGTGCGGGGGCTTGTTTGCGCCCAGGGTAGTAAGTATACTTCCCCGGGCTGGACTGGAGCCTTGGCTAGGGATGGGGGCAAGTGCTGGTGGACGGGCAGGTCAGGACGGCATTCCCGAGTGCCAGGCTAGGTCGCTTAGATTTTTCTTTTTTTTTTTTTTTTTTAACGTCTTTACTGGAGTATAGTTGCTTTACAGTGGTGTGTTAGTTTCTGCTTTATAACAAAGTGAATCAGTTATACATATACATATATCCCCATATCTCTTAGATTTTTATTCAGTCTTTCACCAGTAGTACTAGTGATAGAAACAGAGCTCTGCTTTAAGAAGGTGACTTGGCGGTTGTTTGTTCACAGGACCGAGACGGGGACCAGAGTTGCTTACGGATTCAGGTCAGCACCCTGTGGCACTGTCCCGCACCGTGTCAGTAGTAATGACCGAGGTCGGGATTAGAGGAAGAAGCAATCGACTGCTAATGGATGTGGGAATTAGGCTGAGGGAGAGGGAAGAGCTAAGAGGTTTTGAGGCCAGCTGCTTAAGAAAAGTGGCGAAGGTAACATCTGTCTTCGATGTGTCCTATTCAAGGTAGCATCGCTCTATAAACCCCTTAATTACATTCTATGGAGTGTGACACTTACCTGCGAATGTGTGTGTTTCTCACCTCTGCCTCTCTTGACTTCCTGCTTTTTACTGGCAGAGGAATTCCTGTTCATCCTTCAGGACCCGGTATCCCTTCCTTTGTAACATTTTCCCAATTCTGCCAAATAATCCCTCTGTCCTGCAGGCTTCTCTGTAGTGTATGGCGTGTACCTCCAGTGTACCACGTGTCAGTGCCCCACTGACTTTTATTCAGTGGGGAGAAATAGAACAGACAGATGGACTGGGTGCTTTTAAAGCGTCTTTTATCTCTAGGGTCAGAGGCACAAAACCTATTAGTGGAAAGTCTGTAGGTAAGAGACTTGACTAGGCCGCGGTCTAAGTACTGATGAAGAAGTAGAAGGTCAGAGTTCAGGATGCTGTATACACTGCTTCCAAATAAGACGAAACTTTTGGCTGTGGCGTTTTGCTGTGTAGCTGAATATGTACTGGGGACTGGGGGAGAGGGACAGAAGAAACCATCTTAGAACAGATTTTAACCAGAAGAGAGTCTTTACTTTTGTACTGTTTCACATGGCGCAGTCAAGCTCAACAAAGTCCATTTCTGGTGCCAAGAAACCTGGGAGAAGGGTCCAAATTCTTTATTCAAAAGTAGTAGCTCCAGTGAGAGAGCTTTTGTCACAACATGACTAAAGAATTAATAGGGAAGCATTCATTCCCTTGACAACATTTTGGAAGGCATTTTCAGCTTCAGGTTGTTTAGAGAAGTTTATAACAGTAGATTATAAATTAAGAAGGCGCCAGAAGCAGAAAGATCATTGTGAGATGCTGAAGTGCAACTCATCCTGAGCTGCCTCTCATTTATTAAAGAAGACTTAAAGGGGGTGTGTTTCAGGCTGTAGTTGATTTTTGGTTTTGGTTTTGTTTTCCTAGTCCCACTATCCTTTTTTAAAAAGAAAAAAAGAGCTTCTTAACCGTCACGTAACACTTTGGTTTGAACTCCTTTGAAAGGATGAATACAGGGCTTCCCTGGTGGCGCAGTGGTTGAAGGTCCGCCTGCTGATGCAGGGGACGCGGGTTCGTGCCCCGGTCTGGGAGGATCCCACATGCCGTGGAGCGGCTGGGCCCGT
The DNA here is from genome assembly GCF_059928025.1 of Delphinapterus leucas. NCBI lineage: Eukaryota > Metazoa > Chordata > Mammalia > Artiodactyla > Monodontidae > Delphinapterus > Delphinapterus leucas. Next base: position 53,926,516 of record NC_143148.1, read on the forward strand.
GAGCCATGGCCGCTGAGCTTGCGCGTCCGGAGCCTGTGCTCCGCAACGGGAGAGGCCACAACAGTGAGAGGCCCGCGAACCGCAAAAAAAAAAAAAAAAAAAGAAAGAAAGGATGAATACAAAGACAAGAATAAATTCATATAAATTCTTACTTCTCCTTTGAATTTATTCAGGAGTTCCACTTTGCCTTTGAAAAGACATAAACCTTCCTTCTGACTCTTTACATTGGGAAGAGGGAATAGAAAGTGAGTAGAAATATGGACCTACTTCTGCAGTATGAAATTTCTGTAGCATTCAGTGCCATGGGTGTACTGCAGCAAAGAAGACCCAGGTCCACCAGTTTTTAATTAGAGAAGACGTGTGAGAATGCCCCCCAGATCAAAGGGGCTTACTCTTTAGATGGTTATATATTTCCATGGACTCTTTTTTTAATATATATATATAAATTTACTTACTTATTTATTTTTGGCTGTGTTGGGTCTTCGTTGCTGCACATGGGCTTTCTCTAGTTGTGGTGAGCAGGGGCTACTCTTCGTTGCGGTGCGTGGGCTTCTCATTGCGGTGCTTCTCGTTGCGGAGCACGGTTTCTAGGTGCGCAGGCTTCCGTAGTTGTAGCACGCGAGCTCAGTAGTTGTGGCTCGTGGGCTCTAGAGCGCAGGTTCAGTAGTTATGACGCACAGGCTTAGTTGCTCCACGGCACGTGGGATCTTCCCAGGCCAGGGCTCAAACCCGTGTCCCCTGCATTGGCAGGCAGATTCTTAACCACTGCGCCACCAGGGAAGCCCTCCATGGGCTCTTAAGGTTATAGGAGGAGCCTCTTTTAAACAGCATCTGAAAAATCATACCTGAGGAGAACATCTGGAACTATTTGACAGGCTGAGGCATGAATGTCTTTCTTTTATTTCCAAAAAGTCAGGGTGTGACCAGAACAAGGAATCAGGCTTGTTTCATCCTAGAAGAATTTTTGGCTTCGCAAGTTGCTGCCTCATGATTCTGTCTTTGAACTCACCCTAAAATTTTTTGTTTGTTTGTTTGTTTGTTTTTTCACCCTAAAATTTAAATATGCATTTTCAAACCTTGTCTTTTAAAAGGTAAATTTTATTGACTGCTTTACTTTCAGATGTACAAGAACTAGATGTAAATTTTAAGAATTTTTTATACAAAAAGTTTTATGGAAAACCACATGAGGGTTCAATTATTTATGTCACCCTAAGTTCTGGTTCTGACCAGGGTACGTAATATATTGTTACAGTTGTATTCTATATGTACATATTATTTCTGGTTCATCTTTTCATTTGAAGTCAAGTTGTGTCCCTCTTATATCTCAGTGTAATGCCCATATTCACTTTTAATAGCTATTTGTTATGACGTCATATTGCTGCTCCATATAATTTGCTTCATCATTCCTCTTTGACATTTTAATTTGCAGTTATTTTTTTCTTCTGAATAGTCACTATAAACAAATTAGGGGGAAAAAAAAGACTCTTGGTTGTTTTTTCTTTGTATTTTTTGTGGGTAAACCCACTGTGGGGACTATGTCCCAGGCATATCTGTTTCTGAAGATAGAAACAAATTTGTTCTTATTGTATGAAACCAGATTACTGTCCAGGAAGACTGGATTATCATATCAAGACCCTGGCAGTGTATATCTGATTATTTTTTTTCCCCTCAGGTTTATTACCATTGCCTGGTCCCTTTTGCAAGTGGTTTCTCAAAGCTATTACTATTTTGCATATTATTACTATTTCGTTAGGCTGGATTTCTAAATGTTGTATGTTTGCCATGGTAAAAATATTTAGAGCAGGGTTTGGCAAACTTTTTCTCTAAAGGGTCAGAAATATTTTAGGCTTTCCAGTCCACATGTGGTCTCTGTCACATACTCTTCTTTGTTTGTTCTTATTTTTAACAACAACCTTTTAAAACATAAAAACCATTTTTAGCTCAAGGGCCATACAAAAACAGGCTGTGGGTTGTAGTGTGTCAACCGTGATCTAGAGTATTTGAGTTTTTAAAATTTGGACATAAAACCTCTAACGCTGGTGATCATCCTTAATGCAGTTTAAATGTCAGGCCGTGATTTGCATGCCGGTCTTCCAGAGAGCAGAGGCTGGCAGTCAAGGCTGATTCTCCCTGGCTCCCTCACCTGCTCTCCCCCCCGCCCCCCGTATTCATCTCTTTCTTCTTGGATGGTCTGTTGTGTATCCTCTTCCTTCTCCTTAAAAAAAAATTTTTTTTTTCCTTCCTTTCTGGCTGCTTTTCCCGAGCATGAAAGTATGGTTAAGTCCTTTCCAGCAACCGGCACTTAGGAGATGTGCAAATGTTGAATGAATGCGTCCGTTAAAAGCAAACATACTCTGCACCCTCTTCTAACAAGTGCACGATTTCCTTGACTTTGCTCCAGTGATTCTTGAAGGAAGAGTCTGTATCTCATCCTCGGTCTCACCTCCTGCTTCACTCTGCCCATAGGCTCGTGACTTCTCACTCCATTAAAACTGTTCTTTCGAAGATTGCTAAATATAATGGCCAAATCAAGTGAAAATTTTTTTTTATTGAAGTAGAGTTGATTTACAATTTTGTGTTAATTTCTGCCATACAGCAAAGTGATTCAGTTATACATATATATATATATATATATATACATTCTTTTTTTAAATATTCTTTTCCGTTATGGTTTATCATAGGATATTAAGTATAGTCCCTGTGCTGTACAGTAGGACCTTGTTGTTATTCATTCTATATATAAAAGCTAACATCTGCTAACCCCAAATTCCCAATCCATCCCTCCCCCAGTCCCCTCCCCCTTGGCAACCGCAAGTCTGTTCTCTATGTCTGTGAGTCTGTTTCTGTTTCATAGAGAAGTTCATTTGTGTCATACTTTAGATTCCACATATAAGTCATATCTTATAGTATTTGTCTTTCTCTTTCTGACTTACTCAAGTTCAAACTTTTAAGTGCTTCTCGCACTCAACCTGTCTACTGTGTTTATCACTCTAGGGCATTTGCTTGACCCTCAGGCTCTCCAGGCCTCTGTGACACCTTTGTCCCGTTTCCCCCACAGTCTCCTTTTCTGGTTCTTTCCTCATCTGTCCCTAAACGTGATGTGGCACAAGCTTCTGTCTTCTCCCTGTACTCTCCCCACGACAGTCTCATCAAATCAGCACCAAAGGTGCTGCTGCCCCCTCTCTTCTGAGCCCCAGGCCTGGACATCCGACGGCCAGCTACACGGCCACCCCACACCCAGTCAGGTCCAGTTCCCTCTGCCCCCAGGCAGGTTGTCCTTCATTACCAGACTCTCCAGGAGAAACGGGGGAGTCCTCAGGGCGCCACCCCCTCCGTTACCCTCCTGGAAGCTGTCTCTTCGTTACCATCGCCGGCACTTGTGCTCTAGCTTCCATAATTCCTGAGTTGTGGCAGGATCTCTGCTGGTTCATCAGTCTCCCAGAGCAGCCACCAGAGTGATGTTTCTAGAATGTAATTAGATAATGTTTGAAACTCCAGTGTCTTTGGGGATGTGGCTGATTCAGGCGCTGGGGCAGGAAGAATATACTATGTGCCTGGAGCATTTGTGCCAGAAAGTAAGGTAAAGAGGTGCTCAAAACAAGATAGAGGCTTTTAGAAAGAGCACAGACTTGGCCTGAAAGAAGTCCCGACGGCCAGAGCTGGAATGATTTGAGCAAGAAAATGAATACCAACAACATTGGATTATAATCCATAGAATAAAGAAATACCTATGTGTCTATGGATAAATAAATGGTTGGATGGATAAATAAATTAATGGTGGAGAAGAAACAGTTCTTTCTTACAGAAGAATTTCAATTAATAAATGTAGAAGAAGGAATAAGAGAATAGGAAATCATCCATTGAACACCACAGTAATAATGGAGACTAAAATTAGTGGACAAGAGTTTGAAGAGAAAAAGGATATTTGCATATTCTCACATTACCTCTTCTGATATATTTATTAATTACAAAGGGAAAAATAGTATCTTAGAGTGGAGAAACCTAACAGCACCTAACCAAGTGGCCAAGGTTAAGGTCAGCACATTGACACATGGTTAATAACATGCCCAAGGTTAATAGCATATTGACATCATGTTTTCCCTGACGTGACAGGCACAGCATCACTTTGGTAGTATCCCTGCCAGAAATGCTCAGCCTCAGTCTAATCATAAGAAATTAAACCCAAGTTCAGGGACATTGTACAGAATAATTGACCAGTGCTCACCAAAGTGTCAGGTCTTTAAAGATGAAGAAAGACTGAGGAACTGTCACAGGTTAGGGACACAACAACTAAATGCAGTTTGGAGCCCTGGATTGGGTCCCAGAATGGAGAAAGGACATTAGGGGGAAAACTGGTTAAATTTGAATAAAGTCTATAGTTTATTGAATAGTACTGACCAGTCTTTATTTCTCAGTTTTGATCATTGTACTAAGATTATATAGGTTACATACCAAGTGAAGTAACCAGAGAAAGACAAAGATCAAATGATGTTGCTTATATGTGGAATCTTAAAAAAAAAAAAAAGATACAAATGAACTTATTTACAAAACAGAAATAGACCCACAGGCATAGAAAACAAACTTATGGTTACCAAAGGGGAAAGGAGGGGGGATATATTAGGAGTTTGGGATTAATATATCCACACTACTATATATAAAATAGATAACCAACAAGGACCTACTGTAGTACACAGGGAACTCTACTCCATATTTTGCAATGACATGTAAGGGAAAAGAATCTGAAAAAAAATAGATGTATATGTATGTATAACTGAAACACTTTGCTGTATACCTGAAGCTAACACAGCATTGTAAATCAACTATACTTTAATAAAAAATTTTTAATTAAAAATTTTTTCTATTTTAAAAATAAAAAAATTTTTTTAAAGACTATGTGATTTATTAACAGTAGATATGCTTCATGAAGGGTATACAGGAACCCTACAATTCTTAAAAACTTTTTTGTGAGTTTAAAATTATTTCAAAATGAAAAGACTTTTAAGAAACTCCTCACGAGTGTCTCCATTTCCCTCAAGGTGAAGTCCACATTCTTTTGCATGGTCCCTCGACTTGGGTTTGTTTGATTTTTTACAATTCGATTGAGGTTACTCGTTTTTGGCAAGAACAGCACACGAGCGATGCTGCACCCTCCTCGGTGCATTGTATCAGGGGTCCGTGTTGGCAGCTTGTCCCAACATCAGTAGTGTTGATTTGATCGCATGGTTAGAGATGATGTCCGCCAGGTTAATCCACTCCTTTTCTCTTTGTACTTAACATGTAATTAATGGGGCGAGACTTTGAGATTATGTAAATATTGCATTCCCCATCAACTTTCTAGCTTTAGCATCCGCTTATGCTCTGTAACTATCACTCCTTCTGTATGTATTAGTCGGGCTCCTAAATTTTAGGCTTAAGCAGCTGGGTAGGAAATCGTACCGTTTACCACGATGGGGACGGTAGAGGGAGGAACAGGCTTTCAGCAGGTCGGGACAAAGATTTATTGTGGAACGTAAAGGGTACTTTATCTAGAGGCTTCAGATGAGGGGGTTAAAACCCAAATTCCTAGAAGTGACTGGTAACATTTCATTTTACTAACATTAAGACCATGGTTAGAAGTGACAGTTGGTCAGTTCCTCAAGGGTGGGGACCACCGGCTGGTTGAGATACAGTGTCTAAATCCATGCCCAGTGCTGAATGCTGTGCCCGGGCAGTGAAGGGACTAGCTGTGCAAAAACAGAGTCACCATTTTTATGGGTTTGGTCTCACTTTACAGCTTTCCCTCTGGCAATCGCTGCGCTTCTGCCAGGAGTAATTAATGTCACCCGTGGTCGTGTACACCCACTGTCCCTGTGATATTTCGTGGATACCACCTCCCTCCCTCCCTCCCTGTCCGCTCCCCCCACCCCCAACACTGGCTCACAGTCTACACAGTTTCCTTGAGCTGTCCCTGTTTGAGGTGTAATTGACACTTTCCACGTTCTCTTTTCAGAAAACATCACCTTCCCTGAGGTAAATTTCTATTTTGTTCACATCACATGACTGGAAGGCATATAGTTTGTGTTTTCGTATCTCTTCCAGATATTGATGTCATAGGATGTGGTTACTCAGAGCAGATCTAAATATGAAACGCTGTACTTCATCTTCAGAGTGGATGATGTGATAAGAGGAGGAAGATGGAAAACATTTTTGTGAATCCTCACGTGTTGTGTGATCAGGGAGCGGGGAGGTGGTCAGGGACAGATAGGACTGTGGCCTCTGCATCCTCTGTGGTGAAGGGGCTCTGCTTCGGCTTCATTCCCAGGGGCTGGTTTGGCTGACACCTGGACAGTAAGCCTTTCCTTTTCTGGAAACCTTTCCTAACCTTCGCACTTCTCCATCACTCTGTAGCTCCTAATTTCCCATGCAGTGCACCAGTTATGGTGAGGGGAAGGCAGCGAAGCAGGGCAGGATGGAGCGCCAGGCAGTTAGGCACATTCACAGATGACAGGCCTCCCCTACGGCCAGTTTACATTCGGGCCTCAGCACAGAGGCAGGTGATTGCATCAGGGGCCTCTGGATAGTGGAACATTTGAACATTCAGTTCCTGAATGCTGACTACAGCACACCCTGGCTCGGATACCGGGGGAAAGCAGCACCTTCCCCTCAGTGCAGACCAACCAGCGGGTGCTGTACAGGGGAGCATACAGATGCTTAGCTGGTGAATGATGCCCCTTCTGAACACTTGTGCTCATTTTGTTTCGGAGCCAAATGAAAACAGCAACTGATCATTGCAGCTTTAACATCCATTGGTTCCCCCGCCTGGCTGTGTGCTGTTACCAAGTTCATGATATTTTTCAAGTGCCCATTCAGTACTGGACACTTTATGGGGTATGGAGGTAGGGCAGTGAACAAAACAAAGTCCCTGTTTTCATGGATGTAAACATTAAACAAATGCCGTCTATTAGATGGTGGTAAATTCTAGGAATAAAATAAAGCAGGGAGGGGAGTGGGGATGTTATTTTATTTAATTAATTTATTTATCTATTTTTAAAATTTATTTTTGGCTGCTTTGGGTCTTAGTTGCTACACACAGGCTTTAGTTGCGGCGAGCGGGGGCTACTCTTCGTTGTGGTGCAGGGGCTTCTCTTTGCTGTGGCTTCTCTTGTTGCGGAGCACGGGCTCTAGGCGTGCGGGCTTCAGTAGTTGTGGCACGTGGGCTCAGTAGTTGCAGCTCGCGGGCTCTAGCGCGCAGGCTCAGTAGTTGTGGTGCATGGGCTTAGTTGCTCCACTGCATGTGGAATCTTCCCAGACCAGGGCTCGAACCCGTGTCACCTGCGTTAGCAGGCAGATTCTTAACCACTGCGCCACCAGGGAAGCCCAGGGGCTGTTATTTTAGATAACAAGGTACCTGGGCCACTCTTTGGAGGTGTTCCTGGAGTAGAGACCTGAAGTCAGTGAAGGATTAAGTCTTCCTTCCACTAATCAAGGAAGTGGGAGGTGGAGAGAGTATTCCAGGCAGGAGGGAATACATCAGAATAAGCTGGGAAACGTTTAAAATATACGTTGTCTTGGACCTGACATAATTGGTCTAGGACCTGCTTTTCTATAAAAACTCTTCAGAAGCTTCTGGGAAGCAGAGCTACTCTTAAAATCCAGTAAAAGTATGAGTCATTCCAGGATCTATATGAGGAAAACAGTGTTGATGGTAAATAAGTAAAAACCATAATCCCTCTGGGTAAAAAGAATTGGAGGCAGGGCTTCCCTGGTGGCGCAGTGGTTGAGAGTCCGCCTGCCGATGCAGGGGGTGCGGGTTCGTGCCCCAGTCCGGGAAGATCCCACATGCCGCGGAGTGGCTAGGCCCGTGAGCCATGGCCGCTGAGCCTGCGCATCCAGAGCCTGTGCTCCGCAACGGGAGAGACCACAACAGTGAGAGGCCTGCGTACCGCAAAAAAAAAAAAGAATTGGAGGCAAAGAGAAATGAATAGAGGAAATAAAAGGAAATAATGAAGGGAAAGAAACAGTCTTGAACCTTAATGAGAATGCTATTCTTATAATAAAGTTTGATTCTTAGAATAATAGAGGACTGCGGCTCTGGTCCGCATTTCTACTTTTTCTTTGGCACCTCCTGCTCAGAGTGAACCAATGTCCTGCTGGTGGCAGTTCCCAGACGGGCCACACAGCACCATGCCTGAGTTTTCTCGTGGTTTCCTCTGCTCACTGCTCCCTGACTTGGCTCGGTCTTGTGGGAGGAGCATTGCAAAGATTAGTTAGCCTATGTAGGTTGAGGTGCTGTGCAAGGGGAGCTTACCTAGAGGTTGGCCGGTGGCACCTAGCTCATATCCCGCCGTGTGCCTCGGGATCTCCTTGGACCTCCCTCTGGGACACCTGGTCACGTGTCAGACATCTGTGTAAATGCTTTTCTCCTGTGTAGATGGAATTCTTAGGTGGCAGGAACTGGGAGATAGATGGGTTCCTGCATTCCCATCCACCAAAAAGCAAGCCTTGTCGTGAGAGGATGCCATCTGTTGATGGAAATATTACCTGCACATTTATATTTCATAAAGTTGACTGGGACTAAAAAATTACATTTTAAAAAGAGACTGTCTTTTTTAGAGCAGTTTAAGGTTCACAACAAAATTGAGAGGAAGATAGAGGTTCCCCATATACCTCCTACCTACTTCCGCTTCTCTTTGATTTCTGGAGTGTCCACAGTCCTGCAGGCATGGCCCTTTCGGTGTTGGTCGTCTTGCTCCTGGCTGTGTTGTATGAAGGCATCAAGGTTGGCAAAGCCAGGCTGCTCCACCAGGCCCTGATGAGCCTGTCCATCTCCACCAGCCAGCAGCTCATCGAAGAGACAGACCAGAGTTCTTCAAGCTCAGAGTCCCCTGCAGTCAGCAGAACCCACCTCAGGTGGTTCTTGTGTCACTTTGGCCAGTCTCTACTTCATGTTGCTCAGGTGGTCATCGGCTACTTCATGATGCTGGCTATTATGTCCTACAACACCTGGATTTTCTTTGGCGTGGTCCTGGGCTCAGGTGTGGGCTACTACCTAGCCTATCCACATCTCAGCATGACTTAGCTGGTGACAGCTGTGCAGGCTCTGGGGGCTGGAGAGAGCTGGGGCGCCTCTTTCCAGACATTGAACTTCCAGCCCCATGTCTCCTTTTTCTTCTGTTGGTTGTTCTCACGGCATTCCCAGCTCCTGGAAACTTTGAGCTGAAGCCAGCACTTGCTCCCTGGAGTTCAGAGGCCACTGCAGCTCCTCAGCCAGGCTGCAGAGGGCCCAAGCATAGTCTTTCTGTGCCTTAAGAAGGCTGCTGTGACCAGAGGGTGGATGGAGAGACCAGAACCCGGGGGGCAGGTTTCATGATGATGGCAGCATATGCTGGGACCTGTTTCCCTTTCTTGGGGGAAGAGTGATAGCAGACTAAAGGCAGAGAAGCAGGACTGTTAGCAAGGCTTTGACCTATCCTCCAAATAGAGTGAGCTTCTCCCATCAGACAGCACTGCCTGCAGGAAGATGATACTTTAATGGCTTTAGGTGTCAGGGAGCTCTTCATGGCCTTAATGCCCCCCTCTTATTCTGATCCTCCTTCTATGCAAAACCAAGAACTGCATTGAATACTATTCAATACAGATGTTCTTTATTTATTACTTACTGCTCATCCATAATGATCTGGTAGGGAAACACGACTCATCCATTTAAAATACTGAGTAAGCCACAGGGGGTAATGACTGAAGATGCAATAAGCAGTCAAACCAACGCATTACACAAGTAGAGTTAGGTGGGGCTCTTCAGATATGTGAACCTTTTCACTTTCAAGAAAAGGGAAGAATAGACCCAGGGAGAGAAAAATCACTGCTGTACACTGTAATGTCTACACTCAAGTACCTCATGGGCTAGATGAAAGATGGTCTGAAGCTTTGAGAACTTAAAAAGAAATATATTTTAATAAATATATATTTTTAAATAGTCAGAAAAAACCCAAACAGAACATGTGTAGCCTCCCCCATGCTCAGCATCGCCCACCAGAGGGGAGCCTTTGTTACAACTGATGATGCTCCATTGACACATCATCCCTCAGGGTCCATAGTTTACGTTAGGGTTCACTCTTGGTGTATATTTTGTGGGTTTGGACAGATGCATAATGACATGTATCCACCATTGTAGTAACATACTGACTAGTGTCACTGCCCTGAAATTCCTCTGCCCTAAAGATCCTTTTTTGGTGTGGTTTTTAGGAGCTCACAAAGACAAAAAAAGGAGGAGGGGGCATCTGTAAAACAGGCTCCCCACAGGAGCAGACATCATTAGTTGGGCCTCAGTGGGCAAATGCAGTGCTGAGCCCACGCCCCTCTGCCCTTGAGAGCTACCCAGGTTGAGGTGACATGAATCATTTGAAACCGTGTGAGTAATGCCCCTGAATTTCCCTGGAGCTTCTGTAAAGCTTGACTCCTTGAGCATTACATTCTCTTGCATCCTATTTGAGGAGGTTTCCTTGCTTTTATTGGAGACAAGCTTTTGCATCCCGGGGGAGGAAAAGTCACTTAGATGTCTTCTGTGTCACTGTTATATCAGATCCCGTTCAGTAACGTCTCCCGTAGGAGGAGGACCAGGACTGATTACCTGGGGTGTTTGTTATGACGTTTAGACACACCGGACTTTTCCAGCCATTGGAAGCCAGTTAGAAGAGGATAGTATACAACCAGCAGAGGACTTTGCTCTGTTACACTTTTTTAAAAGTCGTAGACCTCTTTCATAGATGTAAAACTTTGAATCATACCAGCTTCTTTATTAGCCAACAACTTTTTTCTTATAAAACGTCTTTCCAGTGTTGTCAAGAGAATGAAAAACTGATTTTGTTTCACTTGTGTTTAAGTTTAATAGAACAGAAAATAAATGCTTGCCCAGAGGGTAGGTGACAGGAGGGAAAATGAACTTGCACTGCATCACCCACAGAAGGCATATTGTAAATCCTATGAAACTGATTGAGTTGGCTGGACTTTAAACTCTAGGACTCAACAGAATATGTCTCCAGAGCTGAGTCTCCGCCTAACTTTTTGGTGTGTTTCAGCAGTTTATCCCAGAAGTGCTCAGGGGTGGGGAAGCCCTCAGATCACCTTATTTAACCTCTTCTTTTTACAAATGAGAGAACAGGGACAGAGGGGGGCAATGTTTTGCCCTAGAAACAGAAAACTGGGGAAGAATGTGATAGGCATGGATATTTATATCTGAACACTGGAGGCCCAATCTTACAATACTCCCCATTATTTCTAGTTTTTTCAAAGAGTGTTATGAAATTCTCAAAGTGATGTTTTAAGACTACGGCAGTTTCTAGGAGAGAGTTTGTAAATTGACATCACATAATAATAATAAAAACAAGGATTTTGTGACTTCCAATAAATTTACATATGACTCTATATCTTCCTGGGGTGGAGATACAAAACAGAAAAGAAGAGGGAGAGGGGCAATATCAGGGTAGGAGATTAAGACGACAAACTGTTATGCATAAAATAAGCTACAAGGATATATTGTACAACACGGGGAATATAGCCAGTATTCTATAATAATTATAAATGGAGTATAACCTTTAAAAATTGTGAGTCACTATATTGTATACCTGGAACTTATATAGCATTGTACATCAACTATACTTTAATTAAAATAAGAAAGGAAACAGAAGAGTTGATTTACTTCCTGATATATATGGACTAACTTTAGAAACAAAACTATTGGTTATTAACCCTTTGGCTTAGTTTTTTTTGTTTTTTTTTTTTAATTCATTAACTCATTCAGTCCAGTTCATTGAATTCTCAGTTATATGTGACAGAGAAGATAGAAATGATGTTCAAGGTGAGAAAATTCTAGATTTAAAAAAGGGAAAATACAGAGAAAATGTGTTGGTAGATATTGGGAAAATCAGGGTATTTACTGGAGGAAAGAAATGTGAAACAGAATGCAACAAAAACTGAAGGGATATAGAGATTTACTTGGGGAATGGGGGAGGGGGAAGTGAAGACAAAAAGAGGGAAAATAAGTCCAGGTTTCTAAATGAGAAAGGGATGGCAAGTATCCAAGCAATGAAAGAAGGGGGAACTTCCCTGGTGGTCCAGTGGTTAAGACTCCGTTCTTCCAATGCAGGGAGTGGGGGTAAGATCCCTGGTCAGGGAACTAAGATCCTGCATGCCCCACGGCAAGGCCAAAAAAAAAAAAAGTCTTATAAAAATATTGGATCACTATAAATCGACTATACTTCGAATAAAAAATTTTAAAAAATAGAAGTGAAAGAAGGAAGTAACTGCAAATGACAGCAGGCTGTGAAGCAAGACAGTTTCACAGCAGGTCTCAGTGACTCTTAGTGTCTAAGACGGATAAGGGCTAACGGCCAACTTTCACTATATTCCTGACAGACAGATGGATATCAGCCTCCTGAGAAGTCACCTGCAGGCTGGTGATGGTCTGTGAATTGTCACCTGGCCATGATAATATAAGTACACACGGAGAGTAAAAGTTAGAAACTCCTGTAGCAGTTTGACAGAATAATTTTATGTCCGTTGAATCTAATGATAAAAGAGTTGGGGCCACAGGAATTCCCTGGCGGTCCAGTGGTTGGGACTCTGTGCTTTTATTGCCGTGGCCCAGGTTCAATCCCTGGTCAGCGCAACCAAAAAAAAAAAAAAAAAAAAAATTAAAAAAGAATTGGGGGGCTTCCCTGGTGGCGCAGTGATTGGGAGTCTGCCTGCCGATGCAGGGGACGTGGGTTCGTGCCCCGGTCCAGGAAGATCCCACATGCCGCGGAGTGGCTGGGCCTGTGAGCCATGGCTGCTGAGCATGCGCGTCCGGAGCCTGTGCTCCGCAACGGGAGAGGCCACAACAGTGAGGGGCCCGTGTACCGCAAAAAAAAAAAAAAAAAAAAAAAAAAGAATTGGGGCCTGTATTTTATGTCTTTTAAATTTTGTTTTTTAATAACTCATCATGTTTTATTAAGGTATAATTGACATAGAACATTATATTAGTTTCAGGGTGTACAACATAATGATTTAATATTTGTGTATATTACAGAAGAGTCACCACAGTAAGTCTAGTTAACATCTGTCACCACACGTAGTTACAAAATTTTTTTTCTTATGGTGAGAACTTTTAAGATCTGCTCTCTTAGCAACTTTCAGGTATTCAGTACAGTATTATTAACTAGGCACCGTGCTGTACACTTCATCCCCATTACATTTTTATCGTATTTTACAAAAGATTCATCTGAGATGGGTTAGAAATACAAAAACACACATGGATAATTTGAGAAGCATCACTTAACCCCTTGCTACTCAGAGAGGTCTGGAGGGGTCTGCGTCACTGAGAGTGTTACCAATGCAGAAACTCAGCTCCCACCACAGACCTTCTGAAAGCTTGAGAAGCTCTGTGCTTCAGACCTTTCAACATTGAATGCATGAAACTATTAGGAAGTTCTTCCTTGTATTGATTCTAGCTCTGCTTCACTGTACCTGAGATCCTGCAGGAAAAACATCTCCTGTGACAGCTCTTCAGATATTTAAAGACTGTTGTTAATTCAAAAACTTATTTTACAAATCATTATTGAACATCCATTCTTTGTAAACTGACAGGCTACATTGTAGGGTTATAGTGATAAAGAGGACTCTGACCCCAAGGAACTTGAGGTTAATAAAGGAGAGAGGAAATGGGCTTTGTACATAAATACCATCATACAAGACAGGACCTGATGATCCCACAATATCAAGTGCTGGGGAAATTGATAACATGAGGAATTCTTTTCACCCGCAGGGCAGTGAGGGCGGAGATGGAGCCTGGGGCAGGGCAGGTGAAGGGGAGCCACTGCCAGGCCGGCATTCGAACAGCTCCTAAGAAGATGGCAGGAATTGGACATGCGCAGACGGCATGAGGGAGAGATCAGAAGTGGGACCGAAAGATGGGAAGCTTGGGATCTGAATTTAAACCGTAATCAAAATAAGGTTTTATAATTTAACCCTCAGATACTTAGAGACTTCAAGAGTACAATGATTCATTTTTCATGGGCTTTAAAAAGGGTCAGACTTTATGGATCTGAAATGGTCAATGCTCATATTTAAAGGAGTCTTTTTTTCTGTCCTCTTAGCCATTGTCTGTACCCTGCCATCTGCTGAAAGAAAACCATACTCTTTAAAAGGAAACATTTTTCATTGTGAAAACATGAGATAGTACAGTTGATCCATGAACAACGTGGGTTTGAACTGTACAGATCCACTTATGCACGGGTGTTTTTCAATATTGCACGGGTTTACTTATACACAGATTAATTGGGAAAAAAATCCACGTATAAGTGGACCCATACAGTTCAAATCCATGTTTTTCAAGGGTCAGCTGTACACGATCTATGGTTGGTTGAGTCTGTGGGTGAGGATACGGGGGGCGGACTACTGGACTTGCGCATCTGCAGACTTTGGTATCCGTGTGGGTCCTGGAATCAGTCCCTCGAGGATACCAAGAGATGACTGTATAGTCATCTTTTTAAAAAAAAATCCAGTCGCATGGCTGAAAAATAAAAAGGGGACACACTGCATGGTCTCTTTGTAACCCCTTTCCCCGTCAGCCTGGTCCCCCTCCTCCTGCACTGTCCACAGCCCATGGGCAGGCACAGCCAGCTCTTGTTTGAACAACTTGAATTCTAGGTGGTGCCCCTCTATCTGAACACGTTTTAGAGCTACTGCCTTTAAATAGGGGCAAGACTCTGTCTGTATCTAGTCAGGAGAAAGAAACCACATAGTAATTTGAACAAGGAGAGTTTAATATAAAGAATTTTTAACTGCAGCAAGAGATAGAATAATAAGGGATTGGCTACTAAGAAGTAAACTCTAAAAATTAAAGGAGTAGCTGGTGTACCCAGGGCTGAGATCCAGACTTTATTGGACGGCACACAGCCACAGCTCACCTCATGGCAGAGAAGCCACACTGGTGGAATTTGCTTGAAATCAGCCCTCTGGAACTTGCCAGAAATCTGTCCTTTAAGGTGTCTGGGAAAGCTGTTCACAGGGAGGTGTCTCCCCAGAAACAGTTGACTGCAAAACTGCCTCTGGGAGTTCCAGGGAAAGCTGCAGGGTGCTGCTGGCAGCTGTGCACTGCGGGAGCCTATCCAGCTGCAGAACCAGAGCCCGGCAGCAAAACTCTCTCCTCCTGCAGTGTCTTTCCAGCACCCTCCACTGAGAAGCTTAACATCGTACCAGTTAATGCAGAAAAACTGTTGGAAAGGCTCAGAGCCATTTTCACAGAGCATGCAAAGAGGGTGGACTTGGAGCTGAGAGGCAATATGTTGATAACCAGCACGGTGACTAAGAAATACAAATAGTCATGACATCCTGAGTGAAACATTCCTGGAGGACGTGTCTGCATATGATAGATTTCAGAGCCAAATATTAATGATTTAGGTGTTATTCTTACTACTTACGTTATTTTTCTCTCTTGACTGAGAATTGACTGAAGTTTTTTTGTTCACTTTTAGTAAAAGCGTCAGTCATATAGGTACACCTAGGGTGCAGCAAGCAGAAAAGAAATGCCTTTTGAGTAAAATTATTAGTTCTATAGAAACTGTAGAGGTAGGAATAGCAGATACAGAATATAGGGGGGAAACAAAGTTGACTAAAACATATGTTATATATTCCATCAGTTTTGCCCTCCTAAGGCCTGCTGAGGCATCCTGCTGTACCAGAATGAACCAGCTTTCCTTCTGCTGGTGCAGAGCTGTTACCCTAGGGTCATTCTTCACCATTCCTTTCCCTGCTTTTCTGTGTTGGATCATGTCTTTTTTTAGTCCAGAATCTTCCTCTTTGTTGGGGCAGTTTTTTCCAACAGCATTTTGAGAAGGGCTGCATGGAAGATCAATTATTTTGAGAGTTTGTATAGCTGAAAATGTCTATTCTGTCCTGATATTTGATGAGTAGTTTGGCTGGCTATAAAAATCTAGGTTGAAAATAATTTTCCTTCAGAATTTTGAAGTCATTTCCACACTGCTATTAAAGTTCCATTTGGAAGTACGAAGCCGTTCTGATACCCATTCCTTTCTGTGTTACCTGTTTTTCTTTCTGGAAGCTTATACGAATTTTTCTGTTTCCAGTATTCTGAAGTATCATGATGACATGCCTCGGAAAGACGTATTTTTATCCCCTGTTATGAGCATTTACTTGACAATATTCTGGGGTTTTTTTGTTTTTTTTTTTTTGGCATGGGCATTCCTGTTTTTCAGATGTTCAACCTTCTGGACTGATCTTCCAGTTTTCTTACCTTGTGTCTCCTATTTTCTACCTTTGTCTTTTTTGCTTTCTTGGCAGACTTGAGGTCTACAAGTTCTACGATTTGAAGTCTACAAGTCTATGACTTCTACAAATTTTAATTTTGACATTACATTAAAAAAAAATTTTTTTTTGTAGTCTTTAAAATGTTGTTGTTGTTGTTCTCTGAATGTTCCCTTTTAGAGCATCCTATTCTTGTTTCACGAGCACAACATCCTCTCTTTTCTCTCTGGGAATGTTAATGAGAGGTTTTCTTTTTTCCTTGACTTTTCATCTTGCGTGAGATCTGTACTTCCTCCAAGTTGACTTTTTTTCTGCTGGTTTTGGTTTCTGTCTTTCTTCTTTGTTAGGCATCTACTGAGTTACTCAGTTTTAAGAGTGGGGCTCTAAAGCAGAGTTTCTTAACCCACGTGCCCCCCCCCAAAAATATGTCATAATGTGTGAAGATAATGATGGTGTCAGCCCTCCAAGTGGCAGGGCAGCATCTGGGGAGGCTGAATCCCCCTGGCCCTGCACACAGCCTCATCTGTTTACCCCAGGGTCATATTACATTTTCTGTGTGTGGTGTGAAGTGAAGAAGTTTCAGAAGTGCTCGCCACAGTGTGTGGGAAGCTCAGAGCCCATAGGTTGGCTTAGTGACAGTGGGTTTCATTGTTGCATGGTCCATCTGGGTCATTTTCTTGAGGCAGATCTGTGCCCATGTCTTTAGACCTTTGCTTTGGGGCTCATCAAATCCTCCAGAAGAGTCATCAGGTTCTCACCTGGAGGATGTAGGTCTGGCTTTCAGTAATTTTAGGAGCAAAATTGAGAAAAAAGACTGCTGATCTCAGCATTCAATATGTAGACACTCTCTTGACTCTCTCAGTTTTTGGTGCAGTGCACCTACCCTCAGATGTGCCTGCTACCCCCCTGTCTAGAGACGCCCCCTCCATCTCACACTCTCCAGAGCACGTCACTTATCTTCCACTGGAGCTGGGGAGCCTTACTAAACAGGGCAGAGGAGTCGTGTATCTATGTGGAGCAAGGATCTGGGAACTCACCTATTTCCTAAGACTTTGTCAGTCTCTTCTTCTGTAATTAGCTCATCCTTCACCCCTCCTTCCACAGCTTCCTCATCCTACCAATTCCGAGCCTTGGGGGGGGTAATTAATTGCAACTTAGGTTGTGTCTGAGCTTCCCTTGCTGCTAAATTAGGAATATCTTTTAGATCTTGGGTAAAGTACCTGTTCTTAAACAAGGCACAAAAAGTGTTGACTGTGAAAAATTATTCTTCACATTGTTCATCACCTTAAAAAAAAGTGTCAAGTCTGCCAAAGGTTTGATATCAAGAAGATAACAAAAAATGCCTACACCTCAATATGAGGAGGGTGATTAGCTCAATTAAAAATGAGGCTTGAGGGACTTCCCTGGTGGCGCAGTGGTTAAGAATCTGCCTGCCAGTGCAGAGGACACGGGTTCGAGCTCTGGTCCGGGAAGATCCCACATGCGTCGGAGCTACTAAGCCTGTGTGCCACAACTACTGAGCCTGCACTCTAGAGCCCGCGAGCCACAACTACTGAGCCCTTGTGCCACAACTACTGAAGCCCGCGCACCTAGAGCCCATGCTCTGCAACAAGAGAAGCCACCACGATGAGAAGCCTGCACACTGCAGCGAAGAATAGCCCCTGCTCGCTGCAACTAGAGAAATCCCACGTGCAGCAAGACCCAACGCAGCCATAAATAAATAAATGAATGAATGAATGAATAAAAAGGAGAGAGACTGGACATGTGTTTCACAGAAGAGGAAACACAGGGGGCTACAGACCTTTGAAGAGCTGTTTAGCACCTGGGTAATGAGGGGAAGGCAGGTCACAACCACCACCGGAGACCATACTTTGCTCACTGGATCGTGCATTGGAGGATTAGGAAGTGGGACAGAGATAAATGTCATAGACTTTGTGGGTCCACACATCCCCTTACATATACCAGATGAGGCTAAAAACTGCTCCAGCTACTTTGGAGAATAATTGAGTATTAGCTCATACTTTGGAGAAGAAAGTAGCTTAATTCTACTCCCAGGGATACACCCAAGAGAAATTCTTTTGCGTATCACAAAAGGAGACATATACAAGGATAGTCATAGCAGTACTGTTCACAATACCAAAAACCTGGAGCCCCAGCCCAGGGGCTCATCAACAGGAACGTGGCATACTATACAGCAGAAAGAGCAAAAGAACGCGTGTGATATGCAGCAAGATGAATGACTCAGCAATATAATGTTAAATGAAAAAGTTAGCCCCAGAAGATTACAGACAGCGTGAAACACTTTTATAAAATTAAAAACTTAAAATTATATATATACATTGATTATCAATAAATCTATATATGTTATAGGTTATATATATTTCATGGATACAAAAATAAAAAAAGCAAGAGAAAATTGAATATAGGTGGGATTTAGGATAATAGTTACTTCAGATGGGGAAGCAGAGGAATGAATTGGTGGCGAGGACCATTTGGTTAGAAGCAGGTTATCGTCAAGGTCCTAGGTTTTGTTTTGGGTGGTAGGTTTGTGGGGTCCTTGTTACATTACTGAAAATAATTGGATAATTAAATACAGGGGAAAAAAAATAAGCCTAAAGGGCCTAGGGTTCCCAAGGTGAAGTAGAGCTCCTTGCTCACATGGACCTTAGCGCTTTGGTTGTCTGTTTTGTTTGTTTTTTTTAAGAGGTAGCACTCTGAACCCTGGAACAAATGCTTTGTAGTTAAAAGTCATAAAAAATATGTTGCTCTAAAGTTAACGATATGTTTTAGGTGTGATTCATATATGGATACGTATCATGTACTTTATAGAGTATTTAGTGCATAAATGTTTCTAGCTATTTCTGTTCTTTCATAGAAATTTTACATGTTTTTTCCCTTTCTTAGGACAAAGTTAAACTATAATCCTCCAAAAGATGATGGATCAACCTATAAGATTGAACTTGAAGGGATATCGGTAATGGTTATGAGAGAGATCCTGGATTACATCTTCAGTGGGCAGGTATGATGAGACACAGAGGAAGGAGGACTGAGTAGAGGCTCCTCAAGCTCAGGGTGAGGGTCTCCTTCATCCACTCTGTGACCGAGCAACACCGCCATCTCCATCTTCTGTCACTGTGTGCTTGACTTGGGTCTCCTCCTGGACATGGCACCCAAGGGTGTTCTTCCGGGGCTCTGCCCTTGAAGGAAAAGCAGACTAAGCAAGATCTTACCCAAATCCCAGGTTTTGTTTCTACCGTCCTGAGCTCCACCTTCCAGTCTGAGACGTGAGGAACATGGGATGCTCCCTTCACTGCTGTCTTTTTGTTTTTTAAATCTTAATTCCAGTCTTGCTTTGTACCCACACTATCGGGAAACTCGTTCTGTCTCCACAGCATGGACTTGGGAGCCTCCTTGGGCGGTGGGGATTATTTTGTAGAAATAAAGACTTCGAGATTCACACCAGTGACAGGCACGTGCATCGTACTCATGATGCCTCCGTCCTGTTGCCTCAGGAGGACCAACATCCCTGTTCCCCCAC
The DNA here is from genome assembly GCF_059928025.1 of Delphinapterus leucas. Lineage (NCBI taxonomy): Eukaryota > Metazoa > Chordata > Mammalia > Artiodactyla > Monodontidae > Delphinapterus > Delphinapterus leucas. The sequence goes on from NC_143148.1 coordinate 53,946,332, forward strand.
ATTCTTTCTTTCTGATTTCCCTTTAGTCTCTGTACCCATTTATATTTCTGGGGACTTCATGAAAGCCAAGGAAGAAAGCGATCAGTGGCTAGTGGTCCTTTCCCTTTCTTTGCCCTCCTCCACCCCACTACTCCCCTGTTTATGTGATTTAAAGTGTATAGCATGAGGACTCTTAAGGATAATCTTGGGTGTGAATTAGGAAGAAGTTCATGTGCCTCACATCTCATTACGCAAGAGTACGTTTTATCTTTACTCCTTTTGAGGGCTCATGTCCTGCTCTCTCCTTTATTCCTTCTTCCTCATTCTTCTTTTAATTTTCCTTTTGTAAAGGCTCTGTCTCCTACATAAGTATTCTGAGTGTACTGCTTACTTTCTCTAAATATGTTCATTCTGTCCAGAGTCAAACTCGGTGATCGTCATCCTCTTTGAAGTTTTTTTATTTCACTTCATGATGTTATCACTTTCTCTTTTCTCTGAACACTGGGTGGTGGGTGTGTGGAAATAAGGTTATGTGTATGATTATTAAAAATAAATGAATTTAAACCAGTTTGGGGACAGCCCTTAAAATACTGGCAGTGCTCTTTAGCATCACAAAACCAGGCTTAGGTCCAAACTCTTATCTAACTTGTAAAGTCAGTTCAGTGGCAGTTATAACAAGTTAGAGGAGTGTATTCATGTTCAGGCTTGCATTGGAAATTTGAAACCTTATTTATCTATGGTACAGAATGTGCAAATTGTGGTAAAATGTTTCTTGCTGCACTTCACTGTGAAATCTCTCCTTAACGCTTCCTAATGGAGGATAAATACACATTCTTTCGGAGAGTCTGGACCGTTCGTGATTGTGACAGTATTTTAGGGGCCTGTTTCTTGATGTTGCCTTACTGTTGCATAGAAAAACTGTGAAGTGGGTGGAGGAAGAAGCATCAGTCAAGAAATTGAAGAAAATTAAGGGGAAGTAAATGTTCACAATGATTTAAAAAAAAAAAATCTTAGGGATTTATTCCAGAAAGTAGCTTTGAGACCAAATTGTATCTTTTGCACCAAGTGCAATGTTTGGTGTTCAGAATGAGGCCCCTCGGGCAGTGTGGCTCTCCCTCTCTTCAAGGGTCCGTGTGGTATCTTCCACGTACCATTTGGCAAAGAAGTGAACTTAATGTATTTGGAGGCAGGATTTTCATTAGTTCAGGGGCTAGCATTTAAAGAAATCGCCTTCAGTTTACCATAGAATGTGGAACTTGCCATTTCCTAAGCATTTCAGTCATTTGAGGTTTTTCTCTAAGTATAGAAGCGAGCCCCATGGACGGTTCACCATGGCAGGGATATTGGTGGTTCATCTCGGTAAAGGAAGGGAAGAGCTGGGAAAAGTTAATCAGCTGTGCGCTGCCTATGTTGTCCGCAGGTGCCTTGGTGCCCTCGGACTATTCTTGAAAACAAAGCTGAACCGTATGAAATTGCTCGTTTTCAATCATCTTTGACCTCTACAAATGGAGCTTTCATATGGTCCAGCCTGATAGATTAGTGGTTGCGTTCTAAATATATACATTCAAACATAGACTATCTATGATCATTCTTACAGATCCGGCTGAGCGAAGATACCATCCAAGATGTTGTGCAGGCAGCAGACCTGCTCCTGCTGACGGATCTTAAAACTCTCTGCTGTGAGTTCTTAGAAGGCTGCATTGCCGCCGAGAACTGCATCGGAATCCGAGACTTTGCACTCCACTACTGCCTGCACCACGTCCATTACCTGGCCACAGAATACCTGGAGACTCACTTCCGAGATGTCAGCAGCACAGAGGAATTCCTAGAACTGAGTCCTCAAAAGCTTAAAGAAGTGATTTCTCTTGAGAAGTTAAACGTTGGCAATGAGCGATATGTATTTGAAGCAGTCATCCGATGGATAGCACATGACACAGAAATAAGAAAGGTACCCGTACTTTATAGCGTGCTCTGACTTTGCCTTTTCACTTACTTATTCATTTGTTTGTTTATTTTTAATCCAAATTCTAGATGTTTTATTTTTCTCCTCCAACTTGAAAAACTGACAAGGTTGTGATCTAAACCATAACCTGGAAAACATCTTCCTATAGCCTCACTAAAGCAGTTGGTTGTTCAGACGAGTCTACCAAAGTCCATGTAACTCATCATATAGCAATGAAAATAGTAATACTTACAAGTCACATGATATCCTTTGAATGTTGCTATTAAGGGGAAAGGGATTTCAAGCTAAGCTGGAGAGTATAGAAATGCACCCTATACTCCTCATCCTAGCTTTCAGCATCCTTCCCTCTGTGATGGGGGGCTAACCCCTACAGGGACTCTGATGCAGGAAGTGGGGTGAGAAAAGGGCACATGGAATTCTGGCAGAGGGCTGAATTCTGGCACTGGGCTCTCCCTGGAGTGACTGACACCACTGGAGGAGAAAGTGGGAGAGCATTCCGGAGCTTTCATGGCAATGAGGTTCCAAATAGGAAGGTTCTAGGAGTGACAGCCTAGGAAGGAAGGGTCTTAGAGAATATCAGGCTTGAGATCCACATTGTTAATACATTGGGGGAGGGAGCTTTCACCTTTAAATCACAAGGCTTTAAGTCTAATATTTATATACTAGAGCCTAGCTCCAGTTACTATATCAAAATCAAAATAAAGAAATATATTAGGTTTCAGAGTGGCTTTCAGAATGCATAATTGCATTGTTAATTTTTCTTAGTAACTCTTGGCTTACATTTTAATGATTATCTTGTAATTTTTAAATTTTCAGGCTCATGAGCATGTCCACTTAGAAACCACATTCGTAGCTTCAGCTCCTTAGTACAATTAGTGTTCTGTTTTCCCCATTGGTGGGGTAGATTGGGAAAGGGGATAGAAGAGTTTCCACCTTGCTGCCACCACTGAAGTATCTTCTCTCTGACCCTCTTCTTGCCTTAAAGTGATGAGGGCATATAAGATGGAACGGCTGCTGGGAAACAAGAGGCAGTTCCTCATCCTGTGGTTAATCTGAACTTGGTGCTGTAAGGACTGTTGGCTTTTATTACTCAGGGTATAAAAGAGTGTACCTTAAAATGACAATTTCAAAGCCCAGAAAAACTAGTCACCTTATGTACGTAGGGTGCTATAGTCAGTTGGTTCAAATCTGATGATTGAGTATGAAACGTATATCATTCAGGGACTTCCCTGGTGGTCCAGTGGTAAAGAATCTGCCTTCCACTGCAGGGGACATGGGTTCGATCCCTGGTCGGAGAACTATGATCCCACATGCCGCGGGGCAACTAAGTCCGCACACCACAAGTAGTGAGCTCGCGTGCCTCAATGAGAGAGCCCGCGTGCCACAAACTACAGAGAGAAAACCCTCACGCCACAACTGGAGAGAAGCCCACATGCCGCAACTAGAGAGAAACCCTAGCAGACTGCATACCGTAATGAAAAGATCCCTCATGCCTCAACAAAGAGCCCATGTGCTGCAGATAAGACCCGACGCAGCCAAAAAATAAATAAATAAATAAGGAAAATAAACAAGTAAAATGCATGAATATTTTTTTAAAAAGTATATCATTCACATTATACATGTTAGATAATTTTTAACAGTAATTACTGAAGAAATGATTATATAGTACTCAGGATTTTTTTTTTGAAATTTAGCTTTTTCAGATTTTCCTTGTAATGTTAATGTTGATACATGTTCATTATCTAGTTGACCATATTGTATCAAGCTGTTCCTGTATATGACGTTTCTATAAATGTGACGTAACTCACGGCACATCCAAGCATGTGAAATAAGGCAAATCATAGCAGGGTTCTTCTAAGTTTTCCTGTTGCTGTGGGAACCCTGTAGGGCATTAAAGAAAGCTGCTTAAAACTTCGCAGTGACACATCAAATATAAATCTGAAGTGATGGTTTTCTTTGAGTTAAACTTTTATTTATCAAGGCCAAGGGAAGTAGAAAGGAGAGGGGCCGTAAACACATGCAAGCAGTACTGACCCTTACCACTTGCCTGTTGATGATCTGACTGTCAATCATTTTAGTCTTCCAGGAGTGGGAAAACGCATATTCTAAGTGTACCACGCATGCTCCACTTTTCCTCCCCGTGCTTTCCGCCCTCCAGGTCCACATGAAGGATGTCATGTCAGCGCTGTGGGTTTCAGGGTTGGACTCGAGCTATTTACGGGAGCAGATGCTGAATGAGCCGTTAGTCCGAGAGATTGTCAAAGAGTGCAGCAACATCCCTCTGAGCCAGCCGCAGCAGGGGGAGGCCATGCTCGCCAGCTTCAAGCCCCGGGGCTACTCGGAGTGCATCGTGACCGTTGGCGGAGAGGAAAGAGTGTAAGCCTGGCTGTGAGCCCTTTGATGGGTGGTGGTGTGAGGGAAGAGAGATTTCCACGTAAACAGAAATCTATAACACGCTTCAGTATCTAAAGCCTAATAGCAATAGGTTTTTTTAAATGTTTGAAACATTCTTTAGCGTAGTAAAACTAGTCATAGTTACTATAAGCAGAAGTACATAAAACATATTAACTACTAATTAGTTATCTCTCGCCTTAGTTCACGGAAGCCAACAGCAGCGATGCGATGTATGTGCCCCCTTTATGACCCTAATCGGCAGCTGTGGATTGAACTGGCCCCTTTAAGCATGCCGAGAATCAACCACGGAGTCCTCTCAGCAGGTACCGTGCTGTCATCAAGTTTACCTAAACACAAGATCAAGTAATGTCATTTCAGAGTTGTGCAGAATGACTCAAAACCTTTTAAAGAAATAATTTTATTATCCCTCTGTGGTGACTTTTTCAGGGTGGCTCTAGCTTCCAAGACTATGGTAAGAAGAGTGTCTTCTCTCAGTCCTTATCGTTCCCAAATCTTAAATACGTAGCTGTTTTTAAGACGTCACTCGAGGAGCATTTTATTGGATGAGTTAACTGATAGAAGAGCAGAACTCAGTGACTCTTACCACCCGTTAGCTGGATGATCACACCTGAGGCGCAGGACTTCTTTGAGCCGTGATAGCCTCTCATCTTGGAAAGTTGTGCGGTGTAGAATCGCAACATGTAACTATATTCAAAATAAGAGTGTCATATAAAAGCAGGCATTTCATATGAAACTTGAGAAAATATTGCTTAACTTAGCTCTGGCTTAAAGTTGTTTTATGACAGGAAGTATGTTTTAGTTCACGTTTACAAGTTTGGAACGTTATTCAAAGCTTTCTCTCCAGGAGGTGATGGGGAAGGCTGTCCTTGCCGCCTTTCTCTTCACCTTGGATTTGCCTTGTTGGCTTCATCCTGCAAGTGCCATTTCACTTCATTCTAACTATTGTTAGCAGTTCTTCTTTTATAGTCTTTGCTTGCCCACAAACATTACCTTAAAATTTTTAAGCTATGCCACACTGTACCATATTTTAGATATGCCTAAAGCTGTGGGATAGAAATGGAATCGTAGGTTCCACAATTATTGAAGTTTTTGTCAATGATAATCAGCTGGATGGAGTGGTGTAGGCAACAGGTTGTGGGTCTGATTTCTCTGTTCCTTCTTAAAATTAGTTTCCTTAAGTTGTCCTACCATAATGTGTATACATGTGCATAATTTTCACACATGCACACCTACCACAAAGGTTCCTATATCACTGATTTTCAGATTTCCTAGAGAGGTTGTTGTTTCAGAAACTTGAAACAGTGAGGAGAGGAATTGTGCCCAGTTGTATTCATTGAAGTTGTGAAATGACTGAGTAGTTCCTATTTGTCCAGCTCGTTCTGTGTTTCTTCTTTTCTTGCCTTTTTTCAAAAAATTGATTGACTTTTTTGTCATTCGGTTTTTTCCCTCTCTACCAGGTTAGAAGTTATATTCTATGTCTATATTCCTTTGAAGGTCACTTTATGTTTGTTTTGTTTTTTTAATATTTACTTATTTATTTATTTGGTTACATTGGGTCTTAGTTGTGGCAGGTAGGTTTCTTGGTTGCTGCTCACAGGCTCCTTGGTTGCCGCTCGCCAGCTCCTTAGTCGTGGCACACATGTGAGATCTAGTTCCCTGACCAGGGATCGAACCCGGACCCCCTGCATTGGGAGTGTGGAGTCTTAACCACTGCTCCACCAGGGAAGTCCCCTGAAGGTCACTTTTGAATCCACAGCCTGTAGTGTTAACAAAGTCTAGTAGTATAAATAGTACATTTATACTCTTTATTTTTTCACATTCCATAGTCTTACAGTATTAAAACACATGGTTATTTATAAGTAACTATTTACATATATATGTTTATCTGTTTTATACACATATCTGTAGATAGTGTTCATTTAGATTTATCCACATATTTACCACTTTCTTTGTTTTTCCCTCTTACTCCACAAACTTTCCATCTAGGACCATTTTCCTTCTCTCTGAAGTTCATCCTTTTGAATTTCCTTTAATGTGGGTCTAGTGGTAGCAAACTCTTAGATCTGTTTGTCTAAAGATGTCATTATTTTGCCTTCATCCTTAAAGGATATTTTTGCTGGGTATAGAATTTTAGGTTGGCATCTATTATTGAAGATGTTTTTCCACTGACTTCTGTCATTCCTGTTGTTAAGTCAGTTGTCAGATCTAAAGTTCTGCCTTTTCTCTGGGCTGTATTTAAGATCTTCTTGTTGTCTTGATTTTTCTGCCATTTCACTGTAGTGTGCTTAGGCAACATTTTATTTGAAATTTTACCATATTTGGAGACTGTTGGGCATCTTGACTCTGTAGCTTGGCCTTTCATCAAATCTGGAAACTTCTTGTTTGTTATGTCTTCATATGTCATCCTTGTTCCTTCTCCTCTGTCTCTCTGCTTTTGGAAGTCAGATCAAACATGGCTAGACCTTTCTACTCCAGCCCCTGCCTTCTATCTTCTTTTTGTTTTCTTTTTCATCTTTTTGCTTCTCCATGTTGCTCTGTGATTTCTTTTGATTTATCTTGCACTTAATGAATTCTCTCTTTAACTGTGATGGATCTGCCATTAAATCCATCCATTGAATTTTTTATTTAATCTGTTTTTATCTTTTTTTCCCTAGAAATGCTCTGTAATTTTTTTTCAAATCTACTATGTCACTTCTCTTCTTCTAGAGTTACCTTCACATTTGTCTTTTTTAAAACATAGTGAGCATTGTTATTTTATTGTCTTTCTGATTACTCCAATATTTGAAATTTGGAATCTTTGCAAGACTACTCCCTATTGTCTGCTTCTGCTGTTTCTTCTTAATAGAGTCTGGTTTCTTTGTATACCTGAGTATCTTTGGCTTAGTGCCAAAGATTGTTTTATTAAAAATTATTTGTAGGGGGCTTCGCTGGTGGCGCAGGGAGAGTCCGCCTGCCGATGCAGGGGACATGGGTTTGTGCCCCGGTCCGGGAGGAACCCACATGCCGTGGAGCGTGAGCCTGGGCCCGTGAGCCATGGCCGCTGAGCCTGCGCGTCTGGAGCCTGTGCTCCGCAACGGGAGAGGCCACAACAGTGAGAGGCCCGCGTACCGCAAAAAAAAAAAAAAGAAAAAAAATTATTTGTAGGGATAATGTGATGTTTTAAAATCTTAGAATGTTAGAATCTAAAACTTAGATAAACATACTTTTTTCCATAGAACTTTTGTGGTTTTTTCTGCCAGTTGCCTGAAAACACTACTAATTTGTAATTACTGTAAATCAAATTCCAATTTTGAGATTTCCTAGATAAGCAAGGAGATTTAAATCTGGCTTCTAATTCTGGTTGGCCTTCATCCTGATGGTTAGAACTTCAGCGAGGCTTTCCTGCCAGAAGCCACGCTGTCTGTGGGCCTGGGATTTAGATTTCTATCTTCTTCATCCCCTCAAAGCCATTAAGAGAAAGGTTGCATTTTTCCCAGATTGCCAAACGCCCTCAGAGCAAAATGGTTTCCATGCATGGTAACCTCTCTAGGGCCCACATTTCCCTTCAGTTTTACCATAGTGTCTTGTTGGCTTCTTCTCCTTTAAGAAGACTATTTTAAATAGAGTCTGGGGAACAGAACAGATGAACTGAGGTAACTCAAAGTCACTTGCTGACCGGGTGGGTGGTGTTAGTTTTCCTTTTAAGGTGCAGGGTAGTGGGAATCCACTCAGAGATCCCGAGGCAAGTGAAATGGTCAGAGTGACTCACAGATTTGGCTCTATCACCCAGGCTTGGTAAGATCTCGAACCCGTTGTTGTCAGAGAAGGTATCTCCACATCCTATCTCTGCCCTTACGGCATTTGTATTTGACTAGAGATAGGTGTTGAAAACTTACATTTCAACTTCCTTGCGTGTCTTCTTTGATTTTTTGCAGAAGGATTTTTGTTTGTATTTGGGGGCCAAGACGAAAATAAGCAGACCCTGAGCTCAGGAGAAAAGTATGACCCAGATGCAAACACATGGACGGCACTGCCACCAATGAACGAGGTAAAATACTGCTTTTGTAATTTGTCTGATGTTTCTTTTTTCCCTTTAGCACTTTTGTTTGCTTTGCGTTTGAGTATAAGGAAAGAGGTAGCAGCCTCACCAAGCCCCCCTGCCTGGTACGCTCGTGCCCCGCTCCCGGCTCTGCTCCCTGTGCCTTCCCTCGCTCCCCCTTCTGAAGCCTCCTAGGAGTGCACTTGCTTTGGGACCTTTGCCAGGTACCCACGTGGCTCGCTGCTTGCTTCCTTCAGTGTTTGTCCATATGGCTCCTTCTCAGCGAGGCCTCCCCCGGCCTCTCAGCTCTCCTGCCCCCTCCCCTGCTTTCTTTCTCTTCATACCACATAGAACCTCCTCACATACTAGATCTTTCTCAACGGTTCGCACAAACTTTTTGATGATGGCAGCGCATTTTGTTTGTGTGGTCAGCGCTCTCCCTTCAGTGCTGGAGTGGGGCTGGGCACCCAGGAAGTGCTGTGAGTGGATGAGTGTGAAACACATCAGGTTCTGTTGCTCCAGGCAGCCTTAGCCCGGGCCTCTCGCCCTCCCACCCCCACCTCTCCAGCCACAGGCAGTGCTGTTGACGTGGACCTTACTTGACTTCACACGTCAGCTGGGAACCACTTGCTGCCCACTGCTGTACAAAGATCATTTTACAGAGCCACACAGTAATAGTTCTCTTTCTTGTCATGAGCTGTTGTGAGTAAAAAGTAAGGATTCTGCCAGTGAATTCACCACGTGTGTAGTTCCCCTGTTCCGGGAAGTTCCTGGACTTGGGTTCTCTGTCTATTGTGATAGAAGAGTGAGCTGCTAGGGAAATCAGAAGTATTTGAGAGAGATGGTTTTGAGCCTGGTATCTCTTGGCTGGAACGCTGGAATGTAAGAGTATCTGTAACTCTTATTAAATGTATGAATATCAGCTTGCAATCTGATAGTTGGCCTTTTGTCTACAAAGATCTTTGATGTCTTTTCAGGCAAGACATAACTTTGGAATCGTGGAGATAGATGGGATGCTGTACGTTTTAGGAGGAGAAGACGGTGAAAAAGAGCTAATTTCCATGGAATGTTATGATATTTATTCTAAAACCTGGACAAAACAACCCGCTTTAACCATGGTTAGAAAGGTGAGAACGATATCTTGTGATAACTAATTCACAAATTGGATTTTAAAGTTATGTTTCTTCATTTCCTACATATGCCTTTTAACACAATTGATAGTGTTAAAAGAATTAACATTATAAAACTCTGTCTTTGTTGGTAGCTTGCCTTCACTATTACCAGCCACACACCAAGCTAGGAAACGGTGTGTGAGAGTGTTTACCTTGGCAGTGGGCTCTGGGCAGCGCTGCTGTGTCCCAGGCCCACGCCTGATAAATGCTGTGTGATTGCACTAACCTAGGAAGGAACCAGGTCTCCCAAACCTGTTTTCTTAATCGTTGTGCAGGACTGGGGAGAAACATTAATCCATAGGTAGAGAACTGCCATTGCAGAGCAGGATGAAAACAAATGGCTCATGTTAGCTGTTTACAGCTTAGTCTGTATTTCTTTTCCCTGGTGGAGGTTGGAGTTTCATCATCATGCCAAAGCCTTGTCCAGCGCCCTAGGTATTTCACACCGTGGGTACCGGGATTTACTCATAATATGATCTCTCACCGTCTGTGCCCTTTCGACTGACTTACTTGGGGCAGGAATTGAATGATGTCTTGCCCCAAGGAGTCCACATCTGGGACTCTTGAAATAGTGGTGAGGACAGAGAGCCTGGAAAGCCTCTTTAAGAGTTAGGATTATTTACTCACTTAGCGGAATAGTATTAGATGGAGTTAATCCTTTTCTGAGGATTAGCAGTGTGTGTATTACCTTGCTCTTCTCATTTTTAAAAGCCTCTGTTGTAATATTGGAAGGCACCATACATAGTCTTACTATTAGAAGTCAGATCCTTTTCCAGATATTTGCCAGTGCTCTCTAGCCAAGCTGGTATTTACTCGCCCAACTTTAATAATAAATGTTGCCTCCCCCACTGTTGCTTTCTCCTTTCAGATTGGCTGCTATGCAGCTATGAAAAAGAAAATCTATGCCATGGGTGGGGGATCATATGGAAAACTCTTCGAGTCTGTGGAATGTTATGACACACGGACCCAGCAGTGGACCGCTATCTGTCCACTGAAAGAGAGAAGGTGAGAGAACTTGGATAAGGACTGTGCAGAGCCCCCTTCACCTGGCTTTTGTTTTTCCCTTCTTTCCAGCTAATCTTTTATTTGACTTGGCATTTGGTTGATGTAACATTAAATTAATAAGCCATTTCCTGAAAAAGGAAGACCCCTGTATTTGTGAAACGTTGAATGGCGCAGAGCTAAAACAAGCGTAAGAGGAATTATGGAATCGGGTCATGAGTTGTAAATCTAATACCTAGTATGCCCTATGTGGCCTTTCAGGTTTGGAGCTGTAGCCTGTGGAGTCGCCATGGAACTGTATGTATTTGGGGGAGTCAGAAGTCGTGAGGACATCCAGGGGGGCGAGATGGTAACCTGCAAGTCAGAATTCTACCACGATGAGTTTAAAAGGTATTTATGAATGGTTTCATGCGGCTTCTGCAACTTTTTCTTTATGCTTTCAAAGGCATGTTTTGCTTTGTTTAGTTTTGTTTTCAAATGATTTCATTGAATTTATCTATTTATGTCTAATGCATAGTAGATATTTATTCAGTGACTTCGGAAATCTTGGTAACTCATAGGAAAGCCATAGAAGAATGTTTCTAAAATGTAGATCAGACCTTGACACTTTTGATAGCTTTTAGGAGAAAGTTTAAACTCCTTAACTTAGCAGATATGGCCTTTTGTGATTTGGCCTGTGTCTACTGTTTCTGCTACTGTTCAACCAGATGCGTCACTTGAGTCCCACTGAGTGACTTTTTTCCTCCAAAACATGGTATGATTGTCTCAGCTCTGTGCTTTTTTTTTTTTTTAACATCTTTATTGGAGTATAATTGCTTTACAATGGTGTGTTAGTTTCTGCTTTATAACAAAGTGAATCAGTTATACATATACATATACATATGTTCCCATATCTCTTCCCTCTTGAGTCTCCCTCCCTCCCACCCTCCCTATCCCACCCCTCTAGGTGGTCACAAAGCACCGAGCTGATCTCCCTGTGCTATGCGGCTGCTTCCCACTAGCTATCTGTTTTACGTTTGGTAGTGTACATATGTCCATGACACTCTCTCACTTTGCCTAGAGTCTGTCATACAGAGTGAAGTAAGTCAGAAAGAGAAAAACAAATACCGTATGCTAATGTATATATATGGAATCTAAGAAAAAAAAAAAAAAGGTCATGAAGAACCTAGGGACAAGACAGGAATAAAGACACAGACCTACTAGAGAATGGACTTGAGGATATGGGGAGGGGGAAGGGTAAGCTGTGAGAAAGCTCTGTGCTTTTGTACTATTCTCTTTGCCTAATATTTCCCTTCCCATGTTTATCCAGTTAATTTGGCCTCTTCCAAAACTCTGCTTAATCATCACTGCCCAGAGAAAGCCTTCTCACACCTCGCAGTCTGAGTCAGGCTCCTCAGTCTGGGATCCTATACATCTCTCTCTTGGATGTGATAGAGGTAACGGAAGCTCCTTCAGGACAAGTTCCAGCTCAGCTTTGGGTCCTAGCTTCTGGCATCATACCTGGCCAGTGTCAGACACTCAGTAAACGTGGTGTCAGAGATTCTTAAAACATCTGACAGGCTGCCATATGTCTTGTAAAGTAGGCAGCATCCTTCCAACCCCGTCACTTCCCTCCTCTGACACGTTATATTGTTGTAGCCACCAAACAGTATTGTTATTGCAGTAATATGTTCAAATCCTACAGGGAAACTGCCCTGCTGAAGTTAATCTTGTGATAGCATTTCAACTGTGTTACCAGAAGGGGGCGCCAGAATATAATGTCCAAGTTCATATTATTTTAGATAAGGGCAAACAATGAGCGGTTGCCAAGATTTTAGAAATATGTATAAATGTTACCTAACTATTAGTGTATTTTAAAGTTAGGATATTTGCATAGCCTTTTCCCCCCCTTTTTCCTTCAATTACAGGGAGCAAACAGTCTTAGGAAAATTTACTAGACAACGTGTGAGAGCAGTTTGAGAATGCTTGCTCTGGTAGCGGTGGGGGGCAGAATTTCAAGGACTTTGCTACACTTCTCTTCCATAATATGTTACTGCGAGGGCTGACTGTTCAAGGTATGAAGTAGTTTATTAATTTCTTGCCCAAATGAATCCCAAAACAGTGTGCCCAACCTCATTAACAAGCAGTGGTCAGTACGTTTGGTTTCTGATAAAATATTGTTATAAGCCTTTGCAATAATGACTGAATTACTGTTTGGACAGTGTGAGCTAGAGAGCTATAAACTCACTTGCTGAAGTAATCAGGGTTGCTTATGGTTTTACCATTTTCTGTCCCTATTTTGATTGTGTAGGACTTAAATCTGGCTATAAAGTTTTTTATCTGCCCTTGATATGCTAGCAATTATTAGAACCTTTAGATTTCTATCAGGTTGTCTCATATTAATATAGTTGAGAAGCTTCAGATATGAGTATATTACTTGCTTTCAGTTCGTAATTGTTAAACGTGAGTGTTGCTTCTTCCTTGCTATTTAAAAGCACTTACAGATAAAATTTGTATTATCTTTAGTTGGCTTATATTCAAGCTTTCCAGTGTTGATTCACAAGCAGAATGAAGAAAGCTTAACTTCTGTTGATATATAGGATTCCTGTTTAGATAACACTAAACATGCACATAACACTAAGTGCCGTGTATTAACTCATTTAATCTTCAAAACAACCCTCTGAGATATAGTTACTCTTTTTATGCCTATCTTGCATATGAGGAAACCAAAACACAGAGAGGTTAAGTAATGTGCCCCAAAACACACAGTTAGCAGGTGGCAGAGCTGGAATTTGAACTTGGGCCCCAGAGTCCACATTTTCAGCCACCACACAATATTGCCTTAAAAATATAGGCTTTCCCATAAATATCTATAAAAGGAAAAAAAAATCTATAAGTAGTTTATTTCTTTAAAGATCAGATGTTTCCAAGTGTGTGATATTTGCATACTCTGGAAACTGTTGCCAGATGAACAACCTGCATTAGATTGGAGACCATTTACTGTTTTTAAGTAATCTCTTGTCTTTCCTGTCTTTGTTCCCTATTTTTAGGTTAAAACTTTCCTGGAAAAATGCCATATCTTACTATTTTCTGTGTTTCTGACTAAAAACAAAACTATGTGAAGGAAAGCCAAAAAAAATTGCCATTATTTATACCAAGTCATGGCAACAACTTCATATATCCAGAAAGACAGTATCTCTATTTCTGTTCCTTGTATCCCTGTTCTTTTACTCGTACTACCATCCTCCCAGTGGTCCACATTCAAAATAAGGTCATCTTTGATTCTCTCTTAGGCTTCACATCTCATGAGTTGCCAAGTTTTTTCTTTTTTTTTTAAACTCTGTAGTGTTTTTCACACATTCCCCCCCCCTTTATTTTTCTGCCCTGACTCCAGTGAGCTCACTCTTTTATATGTGCAAAGTCTTCTAACCAGTCTCTCTAATACATTTCACCTACTTGTGCTTTTGAAAGATTAATCTGACATTGGTCATTTCATCGTGATGGAAATTCTTCCTGTTTCCCCATTGCTTACCAAGTAAAGATAACAGTATTTAGCCTCCTACTCGGGGCCCTCCACGATCTGAGGTTGAGAAAAATGTTGAGCCTTTTTCGCTTTCTCCTTTTCACATGTTCTCTGCTCCAGCTCACTTCTTATAGCCATCCTGTGTTTTATTGTCTCTGTGCATTTGCTCAGCCAAGATGCCCTCCCCCTTTCATTTTTATATTATAGGTAAATCATGTTAACTATTCTTTGAAGCCTACATCTGTGAGTTTCATCTTTTGATGCCTGAATGTATACTTGGACAGACATCTTTGACCACTGGCTGAATCCCCTGTGGTTCTCTGACTTGTGGGTGAGGGACCATTATGGTAGCAAGGGTTAAGTGGAAGTCACTGGAACTTTCCTTCCCTGCCGAGATAGAAAACCAGAAGCAGTACTGCATCCTGAGGAATGTGCAGACATTTGTGCCACCGTCAAAGACTTGAAAATGCAAGAGTCGTGCTACGTATCATATCCCCACTTAATTCACTTAGAAAACGTAGAAAAGTCAAGCGGATTTTGGAAAATAACCGTGAACTTCCATAAACTTAAGCAGGTGATTAAGCGATCACAGCCTCAGTCCTGTGGGTGGAGTCTCTATGCAGCACAGTCCCTGGCCTTGCTGCCGCTGTTGCCTTAGCTGATGCCTTCTCTTCACACCAGTCTGCAGTGACCACCAGCAGCTGTTTCTTGTACCTGGCAGGACCAGCGGTACCCCTGTACAGTGTTGCCTCAGGACTGTGTCAGTTTTGCCGTGTGCAGTATATTATTAGCCCCCAGAGATTTTGCTCACCTTGGTGTGCCGTACTGTATTGGTCTGCCCCGTTGACCATGTTATGCTGTTTGGGTCTGAGGCTTAGGAAGTAGCACATACTACAGATGCCTTTGTAAGACACGTGAGCAAGAGGATGGGAGATGAACGCTGCTTCTAACCAAATCCGCTTCAGTCATGGTCCAGCCAGGAGACAGAAACCACCTCGTAATCTGCAGGGGAGATTTAATGTATGTAATTATTAACTAGGAAGAGTAGTTAGCTGCTAACAGGTGAGAGAATGCAGAAACAGCCGATGAAGGAAGCGCGACTACAGCCTTTAGGGCTGAGGGAAAGTGCCCCAGGAAGGAGCAAACTGGGAAGAGCCCTCCCTGCCCCGCAAGGCTGGATTTACCTCCGTGGAGGAGGGTGTGCAGTGGCCCCAGACGTGGCAGAGCCCTGGGGTGCCAGGGCCAGAGCTGGTGCGTGGAAGCTGCCTGCTGGCTGGCAAAGGACCACCCTGAGGGAGAGCCACTCTGGTCCCCCGGCACACAGGAGGCGGCAGAGCAGATGGAGGAAGGAAAAGGCCACCGACACCAGGGAAGAAGCCCTTTCCTCTCCCCAGGCTTGCAGTCCCGCCAGCGCTCTCTGTGCTGCGCTTATCTTCTCAAAGAACCAGCTACGCATCCATGTTCATTTTCTCCACTGTGTTTTCTGTTTCATTGGTTTCTCCCCTTGTCTATATTATTTCCTTCCTTTTACTTACTTTGGGTTTATTTTGTTCTTCCTTTTCTAGCTTCTTCAGGTAGCATATTTGATTTTTCAAATTTCTCCTATCTTTTTATCATAAGCGTGTTTTCCTTTCCCTCACTGAGCATCGTCATGGTAGCTGCGTGCAGGTCCCTGTCTGGCAGATAATCCCAGCATCTGAGTCATCTCAGAGTTGGCGTCTGTTGATTGTTTATTTCCTTGCAAAGGGGTTTTCATTTTTCTGGCTCTTTTGTTGAGTAATTCTGGATTGTGTCCGGGGCGTTGCGAACATGACATTGTTGAGGCCCCGAGGTCTCTTGCTGTTGCTTCAGAGACTTGCTCCGGGCATTTAGCAGACAGTGGACTTGGTTAGACTCATGGAGCCTCAGGTGCAAGCATTCGTGGCTCCAGTGTCAGTCAGACGTGACTCAGGTGGATGTCCGTCAGTTTAGTTCTGTACCTCCCATCTTTCTGAGACCCCCGCACACTTCAGTGATCCTTGTTGCCCCAAGATGCTCTCCCCTGATTCCGGTGGCCAGAAAGACGGCAGGGTTTTCTCTAGGGCTTTTGTTCCCCAGAGCTGCCAGCCCCAGGCTGCCTTCAGACGGAGCTACCAAGGAACTGGAAACTCATTCCATGTGGGTGCTTGTTCAGCTTTCAACTTCTTTCCCAAATCTGCCTGCTTCTGCTCGGTCTCCAGAGCCCTCAGGCAGTCTGTCTTTTGTATTTTGTCTAGAGTTTGTAGCTGCTTCTCGTGGGAGGCTCAGCCCAGCCCTCGCTGAAGCTCCCTCTCCCCTCCCTCTCCCCTCCCTCTCCCCTCCCTCGCTCCTTCCCACCTTCTCTCCTTCCCACCTTCTCTCCTTGCCTGTCTTACCCCTCCCTCTCTGCTCTCTCTGAAGCTTGCCCCATTTTAAAGTTTCCTTTGAGGGAGGGGGGATTCTTAATTCTGAGTTACCAGAGGACACATCGTTGTAGCCTGCAAGTCCCGAGGAGCCCACGTTTGAGAACAGTGTAATAAAGGCATAATATTGCCTTGTCCATTACAAAGATTACTGCTACTTCACGATGCCTGCTATGTACTAGACACTGTGCAAAGTACTTTACATGGGCTGTTCCATTTCATCCTCACAGCAGACACCTGAGCTTGGTGATGGCGTCCCCACCTTACAAATGACGAAAGAGAGACTGGGTTAGCTCAGTCATCCAAGGTCAACGAGGTGATAAATGGTAGAGAAAGAAATGCAGAAGTACATGCCATTTATACCATTTTTAAAAGCAGCAGCTAAATATATGATCCAATTAAATTCTCATATTTTATGTACTTTGAAGCCTCAGCATTATATAAAATAGATCACATAGGATTATTTTTCTGAAACCCAGGAACTCTGAATCACTGATCTGCTTTGGACCAAATCTGGTAGACAGTCCACATAGACCAATATATTCAGCTTTGTTGTGTTGTTCCAGGGAGGAATTATGTCGAATTCTCAACTCTACGAAATTACTGAGAAATGCCCTCATATTCTGATGCGTTCTTTCGGTAGATAATCTAGTCGCGTATGTCTTAATTCAGCAGAAGTGCCAGCTGCCTTGTGGGCGTGCCTGTGGCCCTGTTGATGGACTTGCTGGAAGGGTTGTATGCCTCTCCAACAGGGTCATCCTGGGAGTGGCTCAGCTGCAGACAGGGCAGGGGGATACTCATCGGCTTTGTTTGATTCAGGACCTGGGAAGAATTGAAATGTCGAGGTTTAGTTATTTATGTTTACTTAGCCTTGAAGACATAAAATATGAACAAACCAGTTGTTGTATTTGACATTTTTCAAACTTTTTCTTTCAAAGGCCTGTTCAGGTCCCCATTTTCACTTTGCATTGAGAGCTCTTAGATGTTTCCCTTTTCCTATTTATTAGACGCATCTCGGAGGCAGGGGCCAAACTGAACTCCCAGTCCCAGCAAACTGCTTGATTCCAATCAACTTTTAGATGTTCGAGGAATCGGATGTTAGGTAAAGGTACTCAGGGGTATGACAGCTTTACAGCAGCTTTGCTTCTGAGTTGTTCCATGATCTTGGGCAAATCATTCTGCTTCTGGGTTTCTTGGGATTAAAAATATGGAAGCTACTACTTTATATAACAGTCTGGGAAGAGTGCTCATTGAAATAAAAGTGCTGTTCTTAGTGAAATAATTTTACATTTGTATTTAACATCAAGATGCTGTAGACCTTAGCCAGTGGCTTCTTGGACACTTGATGGCATAAAGTTAGACACAGGGGAACAGTGCCAGGGCATCTTCGTGCTCTGATGGTGAGTGGAGGCCCAGACACTGGTAGTTCTGAAGGGTTTAGATACATTTCCAAGATCTGGCTGAGGTCTGCTCTGACCTGGCTATGCCTTTAGCTATTAAAGGGAAATTGTTTGGTCAGATTACCTTAAGTAAACATTATTACATAGCAGAGTCATTTGTTTTTGTTTTAAAGCAAAAAAACCCTTTTATTTTGGAATAATTTTAGACTTGTAGAAAAGTGGCAAAAATAGTAAGAGCTCCCAAAAGCTTCTCCCAGCTTCACCCAGCTTCTCCTAATGTTGACATCTTACATACCATAGTACAGATATCAAAACCAGGATACTCACATAGGTACAGTATTATTAAGTAAACTACAGACTTTATTCAAATTTCACCAGCTTGCCCACTAATATCTTTTTCTCTCTGCTCCGGGATCCGATCCAGGACCTGACATGGCTTTCAGTTGTTGAGTTTCTTCGGTCTCCTTTAATCTGTGACGGTTCCTCAGTCTTCCCTCGTCCTTCATGACCTTGACACCCTTGAAGGTTATTGGTCAGGATATCTCTTCATGTGGGTTTGTCTCATGACGTCTCACGATGAGGCTGAGGTTGCACGTTTGGGCCGGGAATCCCACAGAAGTGCTGCTGGGCCCTTCTCTGCCTGGCGTCAGGGAGAGCATGATGTCGATAATGTCTCGTTACTGGTGATGCTGATCTTGATGACTTGGTTAAGGTGGCATCTTTTGGGTTTCCCCATTGTAAAGTCACTACTTCTCCCTTTGTAATTAATGAGTATCTTGGAAGAGAGAATTTGAGAATATGGGAATATACTGTTTCTCCTTAAACTTTCACCACTAATTTAGCATCATTGGTGGACTGGCCTTGCAGTAGTTATCACTGTGCTCTTTGCCTAATGGTGAATTTTCTGCTTCCCTCATTCCTTCTACCTTTGTCAGCTGGAATTCTGTAAAGAATACCTGCCCCTTCTCCCTAATTTTTTTTTAATGTATTCAGTCATTTGTTTTTATCAGTATGGACTTATGGATAGTTATTCTGTGAGTTATGTGTCCAGGTCTATCATTATTCATTGCGTTGCTCCAGTTGTTCCCACTGTGGCCATGGGGAGCTACTGCATATCAGCTCCGGTGTCCTCCTGACACAACTCATCCTGTTTGAAGCTCTTCCTAGGTGGCAGCGCAAGACGATCCAGGCTCATCTTGTATTTTCGGCCTCTTCTGTGGAGTCAGCCACTTCTTCATGGAGCCCTGGCTCCTTTTAGTGGCTGTTAAATTGATTTTCAACAGAAGTACCAAGCAATGTAGTGGGGACAGAAATGTCTTTTCAGCAAGTGATGCTGGAACAGCTAGGTATCCGTATGGGGGAGAAAAAGGACTTGACTCTTACACCTCATATCATACACAAAAGTTAACTTGAAATGTGTCATAAGACCTAAGTGTAAAAACTGAAACAATAAAATTTCCAGAAATTTTAATTTAAAAAACCTTTGCAACCTTGGAGTAGGCAAAGATTTCCTAGGAGGACATAGAAAACATGAACTATAAAAAGAAAAAAATGATAAGCTGGAATTCATCAAAATTAAAAACCTCTGTTCTCAAAGTCCCCATTAAGATAATGAAAAGACAGTCTACATGCTGGGAAAAAGATTTGTGATACACGTATCCAACAAAGGACTTGTGTCCATGAAATAAAAAGAATCTTAAAATTTAATAAGAAGACAGAAAAGCCAACTTGAAAAATGAGCAGATCTTTGAGCAGAAATTTCACAAAAGTAGATACATAAAGTGTCCAGTAAGCACATGCAGAGATGCTTAGCACCATTGGTCTTCAGGGAAAAGCACACCACTCATATGGCTAAAATGAAAAAGACCGACGGTACCCGAGCTGGCAGTAATGCCGAGCAGTTGGAGTTTTCACATGTTGCTCATTGGAATGCAAAATGGCACAACACCCTGGAAAAGAGTGTGGCGTTTTCTTATCAAAGGAAATATACCTTTAACCGTATAACCAAGCAATTCCATAACGTAAGTCCACAAAAGAGCTTTGCCCTCTCAAGTCCAAAATAGCTTCACTCACAATAGCCAGACACTGGAGGCTGCCCAGATGAACCTGAACAGGTGAATGGGTAACAAATTCTGCTGTACCATGTAATGGAATCCTGCTTAAGATTACAAGAAATGAGATAACGACGAAGCCACAGCATGGATGAACCTCCTTCACACTGTGCTGAGTGAAGGAAGCGGACTGGATAGTGCACTCCATGATTCATTATATGCGACGTTCTGGAACAGACACAACTAAGTCTTCAGTGACAGGAAGGAAATGAGTGTGTCCGCAGAAGAGGGGTGTCGGTGTCGTGCCTTGTACTGTAGGTGGCTCACTGAGTTTGTCATCTCAGTCTGCTGAGATGTCGTGGGCACCCTTTGACCTCCTTCATTCTGTCCCTCTGTTTGTTCTCAGGTGGATCTATCTTAATGACCAGAATTTATGCATCCCCGCCAGTTCCTCTTTTGTGTACGGAGCTGTCCCCATAGGAGCCAGTATCTATGTCATCGGAGATCTTGATACAGGTCAGAATGTTACAGTGATCTTGTCGGAACCGTTTCCCGGTGATTCTGAGGCACGGTGTGTCACCTCTGCTTATTCTCACGGCGCAGGTACCAATTACGACTACGTGCGCGAGTTCAAAAGGAGCACGGGAACCTGGCACCACACCAAGCCCCTCCTCCCCTCCGACCTGCGCCGCACCGGGTGTGCAGCCTTACGTATTGCGAATTGCAAGCTTTTCCGCCTGCAGCTTCAGCAGGGCTTGTTCCGCATCCGCGTTCACTCACCTTGACGGGGCCGCGGCGCGGAAGCGGAGCTCCTGACCAAGCGCGCCGGGACGCGGCGCTCTGCGAGGGGACAGAGATGGCAGGCGACCCTTGCTCTGCGCCGGCCTCTGTGCGGTAACACGAGTGGTTTTCTAACGCTTAGAAGCCTGGGCTTCCAGCTCTTGTTCGGGAGAACACGTAACTGCTGAAAAAAAACGAGGAAGAGTCAGTTCCTCCAGGAGATGTGTCCCTAGACCAACCGGGCTAGTCAGCGTCAGAGGAAAAGGGAAGTGGGAATCCGTGTCATGTAAAATCAGGAAGTTACAGCACCAAGGTGCATGTTCCCCGCGGGGAACTCACGTCTGCCTGACCGCTCTGTTCGAGTACCTGGCTTTGGTTAACAAACGAGCAAACATGCATATATCAACATATCCAAACATACCGGGGTTGCTTTTCCACTGCACTTGGAAGGAGATATTATGCCTAACTCTGCCCAACAATTTAAGGTTTGTGCCTAAAATGTTAGATTGGACTCAATGCCAGTTAGTCTCCACTTACTACTAGTTCTCTGTCCTAAGAATCTTTTTTAAACTAAATTATGATGAATTGAAACTAAGATAAAATTTCTCTTTTATGACATTCTATCTTAGTAATCCAAAGGATTCAATGAATTAAGGAGTCAGGTGGCAGCCCTCCCACGAATTTAAAGGAAGTTGCTGACTTCTGTGTTAATTCAGATGAAGATGTGTCATGGCGTCATTTCTGGGGTTGTGAAGGATCTCATGCAGTGCCAGTCTTCCTTTCCAACTAACCAGAACTGTTTTATAAATATGAGGGTATTAGTGAGTAGGAGATTTTGTAAAAGAAGGACCTGAGCCGGACAAATAATAAAGGTCTGCTATGACCAAAAAAAAAAAAAAAAGTCCAGAGGAAATATATAGGGATCAAAAACTTTTAAAAGCAATCTGTCTGAAAGCACACAGAGTCTTGTTTACTACTGTCTAGGATTTGAAAACGTGTCTTGGAATGCGAATCCACGTTAAGAATCTAGTCTTTGTAGCAGAATTTTCTCAATGCCGTTCACTAGTACGAGATTCAGACAAATTACAAGTAAAGGTTGGCTGGTAGAATAAACTACCTCAACTTAATTTCGTTCTGTTCCTGTAGAGCAAATTAATCCTTTCCTCCTTCCCTCCCTCTCACTCCCATGTCGACCCACTCAACCCCACTCCTCAAAGTGGAAAAAGTCTGTCATTAGTGGTACTTACCTTGTAAGATATTTTGTTTTCCATTCGAATTATACCACCTTAGTGTGAAACCAAGGAGTTCAAAGTGCTTGATGACTTAATCATTTGAATTTTATGCAATATCAGATTTCTGATCAATTTAATACAGAGCTCTTCATTTCTAATTGTTTTCTACAGTTTCCCCCCCCTTAGTATATGGCTGTAAGAAGCAGCATTTAGTCTTAATGATTAATAAATGTATAAGTGTATCCTTTGGTTATAAATTTGAGAATAGGAATTTCTCCTAGAAACTTCCTACCTGGAATGTCTGTATGCTTTACCCATGCATATGAAACATCACTTGTCTTTTCCCACCCAGGAACAGTAGAAGTCAATCCAGTGCTAGAAAAGTCACTGAGCAGCCTTGTCTGTGGGAATTCTAAAGAATGTTGTGTGTGCGCATTAACTCTCCATCCTGGCAGAGACATGGGTAAAAGGAGGTATAGGGTTTTCCTCTTCTCTATCAGAGGCACTGGGCCAGATTTGCCGGCCATTCACATAACAGTCAGATTTGACGCGAAGTCAAAGCCAGCCTCTTTGCTTTGTACCGTGTACCAGTCAGCAGTTGTCTGCATGCTTTCCCCAGGATACCTTGGGTGTCTTCTAATCAAAGCAAACTGCATGGCCACTGCAAAGAAAGAAAACTTTCTTTGTACAACTAGATGTTAGTTTTAGAGGAAATAAATTTCTGAAAAAGTGGATTTTCTTTGGTAAAATGTCCCATACAGAACAGAACCTTGGCCATCAGAAGCCACAGCTGAGGTACATTAAAGTGGTAACTAATGTCCTATTAAAGCGATGACAGTCAGCAATTCTCTTTTCTTTAATTTCTGAAATTTAAAGTCCTTCCCAGGCTACGCCAGGCCCCTCCAAGGAGACAGTTCATTGTTTAGGAGTGAATGGGTCCCTGTTGCAGTATTATCAGTGCCTGCATGACTTGGTCAATTCATTTTATAAAAGTAGTTTGTTTTTTTTTTTAATTTAGTTCATTGACACTGTAGCTGCAGAAATTAGGTAACTTTTTTAAAATTAAATTTGCTGCATAATATGGGATGCAATAAACAAGAAAAGCTGCTAAGTGCCAAACTGTTATTTTACTATATAATAATATAAAAATATTACATTGAAGTGTAGGCATGTATTTAATTTTATTATATTCCAAAATTAATCATGACTTTTTTGTAAATTAGCTACTTTAGTATCTTGAAAAAATTATTTTAACTAATTTCACACAGGTTTGTGTTTTAGCCATCCATTTATGCCTTGAAATACCCTTTCTTGGTAAATTTTTGATAGTTCTTTTTCCATTAGGCACTTTTATCAGGTGTATATTGGAATTAGCAGCGAAAGATAGATCTTAAAATTTTAAATACAGTATCTTTGGGGGAAGTGCAATTTATTTTCATTATCCACCAACAGAAGGAAAGTTGACTCAGCTTAGAGTAATTTAAAGTATTTCTTCTAGGCTACGGTCTAAAGTAGGTTTGTTTCTTTGCTTAACACATCCAAATACAGATGTTTTTTCAAAGATTTAAGTGTTTAATTTAAAATGAAGTTTAAAATTTTTTTGTGATAGTGCTTATATCCTGTGAGAGTAAAAGTGTGAGAGAGAGTGTGTCTGTGAGTGTGTGTATGTGTGTGATGTGACTAGCTAAGTCTGTTTGTATATGTTTAGCTTTGGAATTGTCGTTCCAAACTACATATATTATTGTCTCCTGGTGCTTCAGATAAATTCTTGAGCCTGTGGTCCTTCAGTTTATACTACTGTGTTAACTCATGTTGAGTGTATATATTGACGTATTTGTAGTTTGTAGTAAGTTTTACTTGGCGTTTGCATTTCTTTTCTTTAGCATATTAAAAACAGTGTTAGTGTTTACCAACTCATAGTTGGTATGTTATAAAGATTTGGCCTAAGAAATTTCTAAATTCATCGTGTCTTTTACTGCTATGAGGAGTTGATAGCTGACAGTAGACTTTTTTCAAGCTGTGCAACCACCAGAAGAGAGTATCTGGGGGATGCTGGACGGCATGTTGCTTGCCTTGAAGTGTTCTGTTATCTTGCACGACCACTTTAATGATGGCACTTTCTTCGGTGATGCTTTGGAAGTGCCATTTTGTCATTTATGAGTGAGGAGTTCCCTAGGCAGTGCATGGGAGATACATCCTTTATATTGATGTGGTAAAGACAGGGCTCCTTCGCTGTGGCACTGCAGTTACTCAGGGTAGCAAGTTAGGTTTTTAGAGAAATGTGTTAGCTGCTTAGGTCCTTTGGGGTTCCGTTTGGTGTGTTCCTGCTTCATTGCACCAAACCAGGGATCTCCAAAAGTTTTCCAAGGAGCATTAAAAACACTGCAGTATTACCTTCCGGAATGTTGTTTTTCTTCATTCAAGAGGAGGCTGCCTGTGATCAGGTGAAGACATGTGATTATCCGGGGAAAGAATGAGGTGGCACTTTCACCACATCAGTTTTGAAGGTGCTGGAACCCCCGTACAGAGCACCCAGTGGAAGGGAAGGGAAGGGTGAGGCTGCTCTGGTTCGGTGGCCGCCCCTGGAGCCGTGAGAGAAGAGACTCCAACCGGCACAGAAAAGCCCACCCTGGGTTTAATCAACAGTGTTGATTGAGCACCTACTCAGAATTCTGCTTGGGTTTCTGGGGAGCTTCACAGTGAGGCAGATGAAATCCTGCCCTCCCTCTAGACTGTAAACTCCTTGTGGGCAGGAACCCTACTTTAGTCTTCTGCTAATCCTAGTGCTTGGCACACAGTAGGTAGTCAATAAATGACCAACGAATACAGTGTCCTTGTGATCCAGGTGACCTTCTACACAGGATTGAAAGGGACTTACTTTTAAGTGAGAAACTTTGCACACAGATAGGCCGGCCTCATAATACAGAGTGGGAAACCAGTACAGAATAAAAAACGGAAAGTGCCTGACTTATATGTGACGCACAGCTCTGTGGTCTCCATATGTTCTGGAGGATTTTTGAGACCCTGTACTCAGCACACCCAATAATGTTTACGGCATCTAATGTTGGGTTTTGTTCACTGCTTTTTCTGTGGGGCTCAAAATCTTTTCCAGAACGTACTGCTTTGATCCTCATATCTCTGTGATGGGTGCAGTGCTCTCCATTGGACAGAAAGCAGCCTTTGAGGCCCAGTAGATACAGCTTCATTCCCCGCTTCAGATGTGAGTAGAAGCCAAAAAGTGGAATCTGGTCTTTGGATTATCAGTTTCACTGTTCAGTGTATTAGAATATCACTTAATTTTTTAGGCATACAAGTATTTTTAATCGTATGATAATCATTTATGGTATAACTTAAACCCCCAAACATATCCTTTGCAAGTTGCACAAATATAAACTAAAAGATCTTTGGTTTTCTTTGTCATTTAGCTGTGGGAAATTTAAGAATTTACTAAAGTTGTAAGAACAGAAGTCATAAGCGTTTGAGTTTGAGAGAGAAGCTGTTTTTACTTTTAAAAGCTGAAGCTTCATTTATCCTTCCCTTTCTTACCACATCTAATCAGTAAGGGAAAAGATACTGTGTCTTAGAATGTTGAGGGAAGCATTTTGCTAGCTTTCTAGTAATCCCTGAAGTATTCCCTAGAGCTGGTTGGTAGAAGTTTATGGTACAAGGGTGAGGAATGCCCCACTTGCCCACATTTGAGGGGAGTGTGAACTCAGGTGAGTTAATCCTGTCTGCTGGCAGCGGAGTCCTCCTGGTCTTGAACTGGAGACTTCCTCTATTTTTTGGCAAACCAGCTAGTAAAAATCCTAAATTTTTTGTAATTTTGTTTCAGAGGTAATTCTATTATTTTAATTTTAAACATATCTCAACTTGGTCTCTGCAGTATGTGACGTGTGAGAAGCTCGGATGTAACTCTGTATTCTTTGGACCGATGCATACTGCTTAGGAAAGCTAGTTCTTTTCAATTCTATCATTGAAGTTCCCTAAACGAATGGATTTTTAAACGCCTTCCCTTTCTTATGAAATCAGATATCTAATAACGTTGCATAATGATCTAGTGAGAAATGTCTGTTGCCTTCTCTTTTTCATGTTGAGATAAAACTCATCTTTTAAAATTGCTACTCACCTGAAATTTAGGCTAATTATAATTTTTGATATTGACGTCTTCATGGCCCAACAAAGTTGTTGTAGACTCTTAAATCACTGTGATCTGAATTAGAGAAGGTGCAGGTAGGAGGGGGTGACAGCCCACGAAGTCTGGGTACACATTGCCTAAGATGACGTGGAGAAAGCTTAGCCACTTCCTGTGACCCAAGTAAATGAATGGCCACTTCAAATAATTCAGATCCCGAGTGGCTGTGGGTTCATCTTTCTTTCTGGTTGGTGAATTATGTTTGTTAGAACTTTATTTTTAGCATGTCAGTACAGCTTTTTAAGTACCTTATTTTTATTCCTCTCACTCATCAATTACACACACGGTGTACCTTAGAACCTTGGGTTAAATTTTTGCAAGTTAAACCGAGGAATTTGGTTCACAGTTTGCTTTATCATGTTTCCTGTTTAATCGGATGAGAATTACACATGCGCGTATTCCCTTGTTCTTCGTGTTTATAGGAAAGACGCTGTTCTCGGCTACCTCATTATGTAGTGTTGTGCTTGATCCCCTGCCAGTTTAGAAGAATTCAACACATTCTGTCCTTTAACAAAAGCCTGGAAACAAGCAGTAAGCGGCCTTGAGGAATACAATTCTCTAAGGCGTAGTTTCCATTTTACTACTTTTTTTAAAAAAATAGGCACTTTTAATCAGGAGGAACAATAATTCTCCTAGAGCTGCTGCAAAGTGATTACTTGAAACTCAACTTGAACTTTAAAGAGTCTTTACAAGGCTATGTTTTCATAACGTAGAAAAGTAGTATATTTAAACACCACTGCTGTGTAAAATAGAGGGCTTCATTGCCATCGTCATTCAGATCAGACAGGAAATCTTGTCTGTCTGTAATTTGACCCAGTGTTTGGGATTTAGATGCTTGGGGCTACTGTTTTTCATATTCTATAAGGTGCTATTGGGAGCAGTTTAAGGGTCTGTTAGGTGTAGTTTCATGAATTTGTTTCCCAAGAATCTTAATTTTGATGAAAGTATAGGGCTCATCAAGAAGTTCCTCTTCTCTTTTAGTTCTGATAACCTGGGGTTTTAAAATGAAACTCTGAAAGTGCAGGGTTGAGTTGACCAAACAACACAGAACTGCATTTCGCTTAAAATCACTAGTGATCGGGTTTGTTTTGTGTGTCAGTGGAATGTCCCCAGCTTCCTCCCGTACGCACCATCTGCACAGGGCACGTGTGGGTGCTGTCCTCGCCAGCATCTGTCCGCCTACCTGGCTGGTGAGTGAGGGGGAGCTGCGGGGCCCATCGCTTCCCGTAGACAGACCTTCCCTTCCGGGGGTGACTTCTTATAGGAATTACCCAGTACCCTTCATGGCCAAAAAGAGTTATGCCCATTCCTAAAAACCTAGCATACTAGGAATAACTTACATACCAGGTGAGATCTAAAACCTTAACTGTCCCTGTGCATTAAGATTTAATGGATGTGCTTGTGCTTTGTAGACTAAAGAGCTTGCTGCTGACAAAGTCCTCCTCGGGTGGTTCTAGCCGTCGGCCATGAGGCATTCCCTTAGGTGGTTGCCAAGAGAACCAAGGTTCACCCCTCTAAAGCCCCAAGCTTTTGTATTGTAATTGTTTTGAGGAAAATATCTGTAAACATTCTCTGTACTGTTCCGAGTGAACCCAATGGTTGTGAGCACGCGTGGGCTTCAGGGCCGGGTGCACATGGGTTTAGAGATGCTGGCCGCTGGCTGCTTCGTGAGCTTCAAAGCTCTTTACCCCGTAGAAAGAGATGATGGGTGTTTACCTGCTAGGGTTGCTGTGAGGAATCAGTGGGGTAAGGACGGTGAGAACTTGGTGTCTTGCACACAGATGGGGTGGTTGGGATCTCAGCTGCCATTGCCGCCCGACTCAGCCTCTAGTCACTCATGGTCTTAGCTCTCGCCCTTCGCTGAGTGTCCCCACCCTTAGTGCTTTCTTCATTCTCACGTCTGCCACCACAATACACAAGTAAATGCATATTTGCACTTCCAAAGTTATTTTCTGGATCCATGACACCGTTCTCCTCCTACTTCTCTAAGACCTCAATTCAAGGTAACTCTAGACAGCGGAAACACCCCAAAATATGTGTTTAGAATATTTAGAGTGCTTATAAATATCCCTTATTTCAGGGTTTGCCTAATGAAGTACTCTAGTAATATTTAAAACTCTTTCCTGAAGTTGAATTTTTCTTTTTTCCCTAAAATATTAAAGGTAGTAGTCTATATTAGTCCAATATACTGGATGTTTTCTAGATCTCTGTTTGAGATCAGTATACCTGAACTACGCTTTCTGAACTTGGATGTTATGTGGAACCTAAGAACAAACAAAGAAACTTTGTGTTACGTGTGTGTGTGTGTGTGTGTGTGTGTGTGTGTGTGTAGAACTTCTGTACCTTCAGGTAAAGAAGGGTTATTTAACAAAGTGATACCAAAAGTGAGCTACCTAATCCTTTTATAAAATCACTTCCTTTCCAGTTCAGATTACAGACTGGTGAATTTAGTGGTACGTGACATACCCAGCTTATCTTGACTTCAATAAGACATTTGATAAAGTCTTTCTTGATATTTTTGTGATTGAGAAAAGGGAGTACAAATAGGTTTAAAAGGGCTGAGAAATACCCAGGCAGTGTTGATAGGAATGGGCCCTTGTGTCAGCACGGACGGGGGCAATCTAGCAGTATGCGTTTTTAACGTTTTCACTACTAACTTGTATGAAACTATAGACGGCAGAGGAAAGTGTTGGGTGTTAGGGTCTGCAGTGCTTTTTTTACAGTCTAATAACATGGCTAAATATAGTCTTATGTCTAGGTTCAGAGAAGATAGTTCCCAATTGAAAGGGAAAGAAAAAAATGTGTGTGGCGGGTGGGGAGGGGGAAATCATTTGATAATTTGAACATAAGCCAACTGTTTAAAAAAATAGTGCCCTTGTCTGTGTTGGGGGCTGGTAGCCCAAAGAGGAAGTCTGTTCTGTCCACATGCTGCATTGATGGGCCCTGGGAACTGCACTGAGCTGCCGACTCTGGGCACCAGCACCTGGGAGGCCACCTGGAGGATGACAGCCGGGGTGGTGGGCTCTCTGGAGGCCCCAGGCTCTGGCCTGCTGGGGGGGCTTTAGAAGGAGCAGATGTGCGTGCCCCAGAGCGCCTTGCTCAAGACGAGAGGCAGAAACAGTAGAGGCAGAATGTTTCTGTCACTCTTAGAACTTTCTAGAATTGCCTTGTGATGAAATGGGTGCCTCCTGTGGTTCGGAGCGCTCAGCTCTGAGAATCACCGCAAGGATGCCCCATGCAGCTGTGACTAGTGGGTGTGACAGTGTCAACCATGGGGGTCTTGCACGGTGACAGGATGTTGTCACAGGCTCCAAAGCTTCTTGCAGATGAGGTTCTGTGAACAGTTTAGTAAAAAAGTGGGGGGGGGGGCGAATAACGTTTGTAATTTAGCTTTCACATTGTTTTTGAGGAGAAGGGCCTCTGTTCCTCCTGACGTGTGCTCTCTCCCCGCCTCCCTCCCCTCCGTCCTCTCTGCTCGCTCACCGCCTCCTGATTGCAGCCACTGGCCCACGGCTACAGCCAGCTTCAGCAGAACCTTCAGAAATAGACGTACTTCTAGAGATTTCCCTAAAGCCATGTTGTTAACTAGACAGTGATTCTTGCTGTTTATATACTCTTTGTTCTAAATCCCTCAGTGCCTCTGCAGGCTTAAGAAAGCTGGTAAGTAAAAATCAGACTCTTTTAAGCAGGGCCTGGGATGCCGTCGAGGGGACCGTGCACTGGGGGGAGTTGGGTCGGCTGACCTCTTCCAGCCCCTCCCAGCTCCAGGAATGGGCACCTCGCTGATGGGTTACTTTGTCATCCCTGGAGAGGCGTTTCCAGAGGACCTGCTTCCTCTCGGGTTCTGTCCCTCCCTCTTCTATGAAAGCCCCTGCAGTCTTCCTCCCAGTTGACGGGGCTGCAGGGGCGCCACTCCCCCTCTGTGTCTCCTCCCGACCCCACCTGCCCCAAAGCCCAGGGACTGAGCAGAGGCTGGGACAGGCACCCAAGTCCAGGTCCGGGTCCGAGGGAGGGAGCTGTCTGCGTTGTTTTCCGGGCGTGTGCCTTCTGCCCATCCCCTCGGCTGTCTTCACTCACTGTTGACCCTTTGTTTGAACCAGTGTTCACTTTCCTCCCCATGTCCCGTTGTGCCTGCACAGACTGTGGGTGGGATCTCCGAGGACATGGGCCCTTCCTGCAGTTGGCACTTCTTTCTGGGCAGTTGAGGAACTTTAGTCAAGATGGGGGAGGTATTTTGGTTGCGTGCTGAAGTGTACGCTTATTTACCTACTTTTCTTGGCAATCGCATCCTCGCCTGCCCTCTGTTCTCATCCCGTGGCCTCTCCCAGTCTGGTTTTTTAACTGCTTGAATTATGTATCCAAAAGAGTGGGGGGCGCTCTTCTAGTTCCCCAGACATTTAGCCTAAAACACGTGTTGAAAAAGCATTCTTCCAGGATCCCTCACCTGGCCTCTGTGACCAGCGCTTTCCACCGCCAGAGAGCCAGAGCGGTGGCCCAGGCCGGGCAGCCCCCCGGAGTCTGCACTGCTCTGCTCCTCCCACGTGAGAACCCGGGGCGGGGCCCGGAGCCTCCCGCCCCAGGCATGGCCAGGTGCATCTCTGCGGCTCCTTAAGCAGCTAGACTGGAACAGCCTCCCCAGGGCCCCAGGCGGCCTCACCCTCCACACCTGCCCCGGAGGTTCTTAGGGCTCCTCTCTGAGCCAGAAGCAGGGGCCCCAGATGCCAGACATACCACATCAGCACCCAGCTGCCAGGCGCCGTGCGGACTCCACCTCGTCCTTTCCTCTTATTTAGCTCTGATTAAAAACACACTGCACTCCAAATTGTGACTAGGACCGGAAATTAGAATTCCTCATTTACAGTAAGAGAGAGACCATCTTTATGTATTTTTTTCAAAAGGAATTTTTGTTTCAGAAAAGACTCTAGAAAGTAAATGTATTCTTGTTAATCTAAGCACATGTTCACTGAATTGGACTCTATGCTTTGTATAAAATTACGTAGGATCTGGTACGTGGGGCAAAAGGGTATGTATCATCGGCTTAAAAACAAACCTTCAGTGTCGGTGGGTTTACGGCATTGTTTTCCTATAGGGGGCCTCAAAATTTAAGTTCTACGTGGAAACAGATCAGCCAGGTTGCATGGGGTAGACGATTTTATGATGGGAAATGTCTCAAGTGGCCTTTAGTTGAGAAAAGCACAGGCGCTTCAGCAACACTTGCTTCATTACATATCAGTGGCTTTTTCTGCTGGTGGGATTCTTTTCATTTTGACGCATCTGTGACAGCCTCTGTTTGGCTCCTCATTCCTGTACCCCTTCAAGTCGCCAGTGACATAGCGGTACTTGTTTTGTGTTCGATCATACCACTTGTGAACTGTGAGGACCATGAAAAAATAATCGTGTCTTCGGCAGAACATTTTGAACACCTGTCGCGGCCCGTTCTGCAATTGCATCAGCAGAGCTTGGAGTGATCAGTGGATTTAACACAAGCGCCTCCCTCCTCCACCCCTTCCCTCCCATACTCATCAGAAACGATTGTAGAAGTACCCCAAGCAGGCTCTGGCAGACTTCATTTTCACACTGTATGTTCCTGGTGACAGAGACGCTCGTACCTATCTGTGAATGGGGTCCGTCCATCACTTATTCTGAAACGTGTAGATTCATTCGTTGGTTTTCTCTCACCGACCCCAGTCTTCCGCTGTGAGAGAAGACTACCAAGGGAACTCCTTGAAACAGGGCCATAAATTCAGTTTGACTTTCCCAGACTCAGGGGTGATCTTCACAGTGGGCCCTGGTCCGGCAGAACAACCAGCGACACTCCTGTTGCCTGGTTGCCTGTGCGGCACCAGCCGCCGTATGTGACAGCCGCCCTTGTCAAGAACCAGTTTTCAGCACACTCTTGTTTTGTCATTTTCAGTGCTTTTAATACCATAAAGCGAAGTCCATGAATTCCAGATTCCCAAAATACCGTATCAAAATTCATCCTCTTAAACGCAAGTCTTTGTTTAATTAACATATCTATATTTTCTGACACGGTACGTACAGAAGAGTTTTTAATTTAAATCCTGCAGCTTTTATTATCTGGTAAGATTCCAAGTTGAGCAGTCTACTTAGACGTGTATTCCGATGGGGTTACATGTGTTCAGATGAGGTATCTCGATCTTTAAAGAAAGACCTACTACTGAAAAAACCGGAGATTTGCAATGAAATAGACATAAGCTAGACAACAGACATGCTATGGAAAGTTCAAAATATTTCAAGTACTGGGAAGTTGCAACTTGTAGAGTTGTCCTCCCCGAATTCAGTAGGATAGCAGAGAAATTGTGCTAATGTGATTTCATTGAAACGTCACGTCTCAAACATCCTGTGGTACAAGCGTATTCGTTTCTTCTGTGGGGTAGTTTTCTATTCCGTTGCTGGTACGAAATTTTAGTGAAGTTGAAGTAATTTTGAATTAGTGACCTTTCTTACAAAGTTGCTTTATGGTTTACAAGTAATACTGATGCAAACAGGCTATGTTAACTTTCTTAAAATTAAGTAGCACGCACTTTGTTTACAAGCTTGGTTTATTGTGGGGTAACTACGGGGTCACCCCGTTTCACGAGCACAGGATTTGTGCTTTGGGAACATAACTGCATTCGTGCTGTTCTCTTGTACCAAGGATCAGTGAAAGTGTTTTATCTTTTTTATGTAGTTTGTATTGACTGGATTTTATAACTGTAAGAAAACAGAAACAGAGTGTTGTATTTTGATCTGAAATTTGTCTATGGTAAAGTAATTTTGTTTTATGTACTGGAAGTTCATTTAAAACTTGAAATATTTTCTAGAAGGGTACCGAACAAATGAATCGTCTTTAAGCTGTTTAATTAACCTAATAAAACAATTTGATGGGGAAGGCATTGTAATTGGTTCTGATTTTTACAGTGGTTCCCACTAAGTTAGCGTTGTCGATACAGCTTGGCTTGACTTCTGAATGGAAAATTATCTTTTTTACACCACATCTTAAACGGTTTGGGTATCAGCTCCCTGGATCCTGGCTCACAGTGTAAGATACACTCCTTCACCACACTCCACAGTCATTGCCTTGGTGTCTTCCATCCCTTATCAGAATAAGTCCCCATTCTGACTCCCCCAAAAGACAGTTTCAAATTTACTTTCCTTGGAAGAGAGAATGAAATTAGACTTACGAGGAATAGCGGATCCTGACCTCAACGGTCTAATTATACGTTGGAGAATTCTGTCTCTGACAAACAGAATTCTCCGTAATTTCTTCTTGCTCTCATGCCCACAGAGTACAAAGCTACAAAGACCAGGGGTCCTGAAAAATGTCACAGGCAGATCTCCACCGAAGACACGGGGCAAAGAGAGACTCTCCCAGTAATGTCAAGGTTACGTACATGAAGTCGGCCAGAATCACTCCTGAGGTCACCTGGAAAGAAGAAGAAATGGAATATTCCTCTTCAGTCGTACAGCATAGTGTCAGGTAGTTCTGGAAGTTGGTTTTAAATTCTTTCCACCTTCCGTAATAGCGAGAAGGTTCTATGGTCCAGCGGTCTGCCAGCCTTTTTATCTTTGTGAGGGGGTGGGGGTGGGAAGGTTGCTGTGGAACCCTTTCTTTAAACAAAGACTTGGCCAGAAGCCAGTGCCCAAGTGGGCTGGCCGCGGGAGGGTGTGGTCGGCGCTGCCGCAGCCTGAAACCCGACCCTGCGATGCCCAGGCCTCCACCAGCAGCTCCGAGGGGTCCTGGCTGTGCCCACTCACCCTTGGGAAACCTTAGCAGTCTCTGCCCTCCCAGAGCCTCCATTTCTTGTCTCTAAAATGAGACTTAGGTCACTGGATTTCCTTGTCTGGAGGGCAAGGACATAATTCCTTGTTATATAAAACCCTGGACCACATCGTTGCCAGGTCCCTTTTATGTCTACAGTACCTGAGATGTCAGTCTGCTCAAAGCCCGCCCTGCAAAGGAACCCAGTTCTGGAAGAATAGACCCCAGATTGCCTGTTGTAGGTGGTGGGGGAGGGGCGCTTTGCCAGTTTTGATGCAGGTGGAGATGGGACAATGGACGTTGACCGTGTCACCTTCCTGATACTGTTGCTGGCTTCGGAGAGTGACACGTATCTTGTTTTGACCAACTGTGCGCCAGGGACTGCATTAAGCACCTCACGTGTTAACTCACTTCATCCTCACAACAACCCATTTTACGGCAGAGAAAACTGAGGCCCATAGAAGTTATCACTTGGCCAAAACTCAGGCTCAGTGGTGGGAGGGCAGAGCTGGATTCAAGGCCAGGCAGACCAACAGCCTGTCTCTCTGGAAAGGGGAGAGACCTTCTTGAAAGCTGCTCATGTGTTTGCTTAATGGCCAAGGATGGAAAATCAAACAGTTTTGTGTCCGAAGGGGTCAGTCAGGGAAGACTTCCTCGATGGGAGCTGAAATAGGAGGTTCGTTGCTGGTGCCGCCACCATTTTTTCAGCTGGAATAGAAGCTGATGAGAGCCAGGGTATTTTTTTTAAAAACTGAGACTGGACTTCACTGGTGGCACAGTGGTTAAGAATCTGCCTGCCAGTGCTGGGGACACAGGTTCAAGGCCTGGTCCGGGAAGATCCCACATGCCGCGGCGCAACTAAGTCCGTGTGCCACAACTACTGAGCCTGCGCTCTAGAGCCCGCAAGCCACAACTACTGAGCCTGAGTGCCACAACTACTGAGCCCGCAAGCCTAGAGCTGGTGCTCCACAACAAGAGAAGCCACCGCAATGAGAAGCCTGTGCACCACAACGAAGAGTAGCCTCCGCTCGCCGCAACTAGAGAAAGCCTGCGCGCAGCGACGAAGGCCCAATGTGGCCAAAAATAAATTAATTAATTAAAACACGAAAACAAAAACCAACTTTGAGTGAGGGTGTGTGTGTGTGTGTGTGTGTGTGTGTGTGTGTGTGTGTGTGTGGTGTTTTGTTGTAAAAGAAACCTGTAGCTTTCTGGAGAACTTGAGTTCATTCATGTTCACTGCCTGTTAGGTTTTGGAGTAGCTTCTGAAATTTCGGTGTGAGTAGGGCATGATCCTCTTTGTCCCCACGAATTTTTTCCAAGAGCTGTGTCAGTGGCTCCCCTGGCCCCAGTCCATTTTTACCCAAGGATCTCTCTCTGCGTGCAACGCATTCCCTGCTAATAAAGTCGCCCCCGGGGCTGCAGAGGGTTTGAGTTCTAGGATTACCTTGGGAATCCACTTTCTCAGCTGGATCTGTGGAGGTGGGGCTGTGTGGTATCTCAGCTCCACTTTCACAGCAAAGGATAAGCAGTTCGCACACACTAGGATGGCTATCATGAAACAACAGCTACAGAAAATAGCGAGTGTTGCTGAGGATGTAGAGAAATTGGAACCCTCGTGTACTGCTGGTGGGAATGGAAAACGGTGCAACTGCTATGGGGGGCCATTTGGCGTTTCCTCAGCAAGTTGAAGAGAGTTACCATGTGACCCAGCATTTCCACTCTCAGGCATATATACCCAGGAAAGATGAAGACAGGGGCTCAAACCAATGTTCACAGCAGCACTGCTCACATTAGCCAATAGGTGGAGACAACCCACGTGTCCACCAAGAGATGAATGGATACACACCATGTGGCCTGTTCATACAGTGGAATACTATACAGTCATAAAAAGGAACGAAGCACTGATACATGCTCCAACATGAATGAACCTTGAAAACACGCCAGGTGAAAGAAGCCAGTCACAAAAGACCATGTATTCTATGATTCCATTTATACAAAATGTCCAGAAAAGACAAATCCCTAGAGACCAAAAGTAGGTTCATGGTTGTCAGGGCCTGGAGGGAGAGAGGAACGGGGAGCAACTGCTCATGGGCCTGGGGATTCCCTTCAGGAGAAGAACACGTTTTGGAAAAAGATAGAAATGCTTGCACGACGTCGTGAAAAGTACTGAATGCCACCAAATTGCACACTTTCAAATGGTTTGTGTTATGTGAAGTTAGCCTCAAAAAAAAGGATGAGGGATCAAGTATAGGGAACAAATCAGAAAAATGATCAACACTAGCTGCTGGGTCGTTGGCAAAAGGTTGAGGAAATGGGAATCCAGTTTCCTACCCCCAGTGCTGTGCACTGTAGATGGCCCCGGGCGGGAGTGCCACGTGTCTGGTGTGCAAGGTCTGCCACCTGTGTGTGTGTCAGCTGGCGTCTGGGGTGATCCACAGACCTCTTCCTCACCATCAGGAAACTGAAAATCCGAACAGCTTTTCTGAATTCGATTCAGCAGGAGCCAGTCTACCTGTTAAATACCAGACGGCTGAGTTCAAATCCGGTCTCCACCACCAACGCTTCCTTGGGGTAGTTCCTTACCCCCTGTGCCTCAGGGACAACGGGACCATCCTGGGGACATACTGCGAGCTGAAGGGGCTACCACGTGGCACCAAGCCCCGGCCGGTGCACGGCAAGGCCCTGTGCTGGTCACAGGGCTCTTGCCTCTCGGCTCCGTCGGCACTGCCACTTACTAACAGGGTGCCCTGCACTACGGCCCAGCCTGGCCTGCTGCTTCCCCAGCGGTAGCAGCAGCCTCCTCCCCGTCTCAGAGTGTGGCACGGCTGCCGGACCCCTCGCCCAGGAACCATAGCCACTCCTAAAATGTTCGCAGGGAAAGGCAACTTGCGCTCCCCCAGGCTGGAGGCGGGGTGCTCGGAGAATTCCCAGCCTGGGAATCTTACCGTAAGGGTGGATGTATTTTTATCCAGCAGGATATACTTATCAGCTATGGCCAGGAAAGGGGAAACTGACTAACAATTCCAGCCCGGCCAGATTCTCCATCGCTGCCACTGCTGTGTTTCCCCACTGCAGCTGGGAGGAAGAGGGGTATCACCTGCCCGGGGTGTCGGTGCCCCTTAGCTGCTTCCCCCCATCCTTTAAGCTGCCCAGGGACTCTGGGAGGACAGCACCCGTCGGACACCTACCCTACAGTGGTGGGTCCTTTGCTGCCGGTTATCCTCACGGCATTCCTAAGAGATCATCGTGACCCTCCCCTGACAGACAGGAACGTCACAAGCCATTTGAGTCACTTGCTCCAAGTCATGTGGCTGGTCTGAGGCAGAACTGGCATTTGGACCCAGGTCTATCTGATACCCATGCCCAGGTTCTTCCTACAACTGTCCTTTTGCCTTTATGCTGTCTCTTTTTGTCAGCAGACAGAACACAGGGAGACTGGTGCTAACACAGCCCCCACACTGATGGGTCCACACAGCGCCCCGCCTGGAGACATGGCCAGAAGAGGCAGCTGTGCTCAGGGCCCTCCTTCTCACCATTCTCTGCAGAAAAAACCCTGCGATACCTTAACTCCTGTGGTTAACGGAACGATGCTCCCCCAGCCCCCAGATACATCGATGTCCTAATCCCTGAACCAGAGAATCTGTGACCTGATGAGGCAAAAGGGACTTTGTGGATGTGACTGAGTTAAGGATTTGAGCTGGGAGATGATCCTGGGCTATCCAGGTGGGCCCCGTGTCATGACGGGGGTTCTTATAATAGGGAGGCAGGAGGACCAAAGAGAAGAGGTGACAACAGAAGCAGAGGTTAGAGTGATGTAGGGCCCCAGGCCAAGGAATGTGGGCGGCCTCTGGAAGTCGGAAAAAGGAAGGAAACCGATTCTGCCCTGGAGCCTCCAGAGGGAAGACGGTCCTGTGATACCTTGATTTGAGCTCAGTGAGACCAGTGTTGGACTTCTGACCTCCAGAACTGCGAGATAATAAATGTGTGTTGTTTGAAGCCATTCAGTTCGTGGTGGTTTGTTACAGCAGCCATAGGAAACTCATACAACCCCACCCTCCAGGAGTTCAACCTTGATTAGTCGGGAGGGGCCCAGGAATAGGACCCAGGTGACTCTAATGTTCAGCCAGAGCTGAGACCCACCCATTTCCCAGATTTCTTTCCATCTTGGAAACGATGCATCTGCTTCCAGAGTTGGCCAAGGCTTTCGCTGGCCAGAGTTTGCCAGTCCAACTCCTCAAGGTCTGAGCCACTCAAACTTCCTACCCTACAGAGGCTACAGCAGAAGGCCCTGGGCCACCTGAGTCACTGGAGGCCTCTCTTTACCCAGGCTTCCTTCAGACAGACAGGCGTCTTGACAGACAGACCCTCTTGTCTTCACCAGTGTTCTTTGCCAGTCCCGCTCAACTTCTATAAAAACCCATCCCCCAAATCCGAGCCCCTCCCATCTGCTCTCTCAGTCTCTGGAAATCCCACCATGTTACTCCCCAGCGTAAAAGCCCTTTGCTGCTGTCCCACTGCCTTGAGAATGAAACCCGACCATGCCGTGGCCTCTGAACCACTGCAAGGGGGCCCCTTCCCACGGCTCCAGCTTCATTCTGTGCCACTTGACACCTCACCCTTCAGCCCCAGGGGCCTTCTGTGACCACAGCGCATTGGCATATGCTGTGCCCCCTCCCTTCACTCATCCTGGCTTCTCATCCTTCAGGTACAGCATCAATGGCTTGTCTTTATGGAGAACTTCCCTGCTCCTCTCCTCCAACTCTGTATCAGAAGGGTCGAAGATGCCAGAAGGGTCTATAAGTGAAGCAGAGGTGTAAAGAACCAACTGCTGATTCTCTGCAAATACGAATGACATACACAATACAAATAACCAAACGTGGGCTCTTCTCGGTCTACTGTTTTTTCCACAGGTAGGAGCAATGTTTCACTTTCCTCCTTAGCTCTACCGTCAGAACCACAGTAGCTGAAGAGTCGTAACTGGCCACAGACGCTCAGCCTCAGGGTTAGAAATCAGCAGGGAGAGGTGAGAGCTTTGATACCCATCTGGTGGTGGCAGCCACGGCTCAGCAAGTAGTCTGCTGCCATGTGGGAATGCTGGCCAGGTGTTGCCAGAACTTCTGTTTTGGACAGAAGCTGGACAATCTGGAGTTTTGCATGAAATGCTCTGGTTTCTGCATTTAAAGTTAATTTGATTTTTTTTTTTTTTAAGTGTAACACTGTTGAGACCAAGCAAATACGTCTATGGGCCTCATTTCTGACTTCTGCCCTACCTCAGCACCTGGTATGCCTCTCCTAGCCTGGAGTAAATTGAAAAACATGGCCATATCATTTTGCAGCTGCTCCCACAAAAAAAGGGGGAGTTAATTTTCCCATCTCCTGAATCTGGGCTGGTCTGCAGACTCGCTTTGCCAATAGAAAGTGGCAGAAGTGACGTAGCACTGGTTCTAAAGCCTGGGCCCCAAATGGCCTTGCAGCTCTGCCTTTGCCCTCTTGAAACCCTCTGGCCACCATGTGAGGAAGCCATCAGGTACACTGTTGGATAACGAGAGACTACATGGAGAGAGAGAAGACACTGGTGAGGCCAGCTGAAACCCTCCAGCCACCCCACCCCCGGTCAAGCCACCCGATAACAGCTGAGGCTACCAATGACCTCAGGCAAGACCAGCAAAAGAACTGCCCAGCTGAGTCTGGCCTAAATTGCAGAATTGGGAGGAAATAAATGATGGTTGTCTAAGCCATGTGTCTAGGAGTGTTTGTTAGGCAGCAACACATAACCGATACATAGCCCTTATTACAGTCTTTCATCATTGTTGTTTGTTTACTTTTTTGTCTCTTCCTTGCTCACCTGGCTCCCCTCACACCCTGGAATGCCGGCTCTGTCAGCCCAGGGACCTTGTCTGTCTTGTTCCCTGTTGGGTCTGTAGTGCTTCATATCATGGCCAGGAGGTGCTCAATAAGTGTTTGCTCAAAGAATGAATAAATGAATGTTTAAGTCAACAAAGACTTGTGATGCCACCCCCTTGTCACAAGACATCAAGCTGGAGATGAGAGTGACCTGTCCCCCCATAAGGGAACGTGACTTTCTTAGACTTGTGCATCTTCCATCATATAATTTTAACCAGATAATGTAGGGAGGCCCCTTAGACCCCTGGCTGATATTTCAGCTACATCTGATTCTAGCATGCAAACAGAATAGAAAAGGCATGGCTTCACACTTGAGCAAATTTGGGTGTGGATTCTGGAGCATCTAACCCCTCCAAGCCACAGTTGTCTTTAAAGCAGAGAGCAGAGGCTGGCGTCTCCTTGAAAGGCTGCCAGGAGGCTTACCCAAGATGCATGTCATGCCTGTGTAGGCATATTGCTCTGTGCTTGGAGGAACTCTGGAAATGTGGGTCCCTTGATGTCTCTGGGGGGAAACGCCATCTTGGGTGGGCGGCATTTTCTGGCTTGGTCCCCATGCTTGGGATCTGCAGCTGGGGACAGAAGAGCAGAGATGAGGATGCTTGGCTCTAGAGCTGCAAACAGAACCCATGGTGGTCCCTGAGTGTGTTCTCTGTCTGCAATCAGGTCCCAGTTAGGAACATTTTATGGAGCAGGGGATGGGTCTGACTTTGGTCCCCACTCAGCATGGCCAGCTGCCCCTCATCGGGTGATGCGCCTGGGCCACCCCCGTCACAACGGGTGTGACTGTTGTATTATAACCACTACTTAAGGGGCTTCCCTGGTGGTGCAGTGGTTGAGAATCCGCCTGCCAATGCAGGGGACACAGGTTCGATCCCTGGTCTGGGAAGATCCCACGTGCTGTGGAGCAACTAAGCCCGTGCGCCACAACTACTGAGCCCACGTGCCACAACTACTGAAGCCCGCGCACCTAGAGCCCGCGAGCCACAACTGCTGAGCCTGCGCGCCGTAACTACTGAAGCCCACAGGCGGGGAGCCCGTGCTCCACAACAAGAGAAGCCACCACAATGAGAAGCCTGCGCACCGCCACGAAGAGTAGCCCCCGCTCGCCGCAACTAGGGAAAGCCCGCGCACAGCAACCAAGACCTAACACAGCCAAAAATAAATAAAATAAATAAATTTATAAAAGTAAAATAAATAAATAACCACCACTTAAGGTCTTCAATCATTTGAATCCTCACTGAAACCTACAAAGTATTTTCAGACAAAGAAACAAAGACCCAGAGAGTGGAAGTCATTTGTAAAATGGTATAAAGAGTCAACGTGTATCAACTTCCTCGGCTGGAGAAGGATTTGGGTGACTTGGAAGGGGTGGGCCGGAGCTCAGAGCCCTCCGCCTGCCCCACCATCTTCACTGGACCTGAATTTCTCCTCCTGGCACATCCCAGGGAAGCCAGGGGCCAGCAGGAGGTGACTTAGAAAGAAACGGGGCGAGTCCCTTCTCGGAAATTCCGGGGACTTGGCATAGTCCAGGCGGAACTTGCACAGCCCTTGGCAGAGGCAGAGTTGGGATGATTTCATGTTTGGATTAGGGACTTTCAGGATGGGACAGAGCTTGTCTTTATTTCAGGGTTGATGACCTGCATCTGAGTGGGTGACCTCCCTCCTAAGTGATGGGAGATGAGATCCAAACTCGTGATCTTGATGTTGAATAAAGAGTGACATAGACCTACAGGGCATCTGAGTAGCCCTCCAGCATTCCCTGACACCTGCTGGGTGCCGCCCACTATCCCGGGTGCCCAGGACACCAGCCCTGCCGTGGAGACTCTGGCCTGGTGCATCTCGCCTTTTTTTTTTTTGCATATCACCTTTTAGCATTGGCATCACGTGGGGAGCTCTGACACCTACACTTGGCCTCCCTCCACCTGAGACCAATTAAATCAGAATCTCTGGGGTGGGACCCACATGTTGGCATTTTTCTAAAGCTCCTGGGTTAATTCGCAACCAGGGCTGAGAGCAACTACATCAGTGATTAAAAGCCCATGTTTGTTGAGCATTTATCTTGGACCAGACTCTAAGAAGTTTACATATGTAAATGTTAACTCACTTACTCCTCACAGGACCCTTCGGAGGTAGGTACCGCTATCACTATCCCTCTTCTACAGATGGGGAAACTGAGGTACAGAGTGATGAAGGCATCTACCTGGTGCAGGTGAGTAGCGGGCTCAGGATTAAATCCCAGGTGGGCTGGTCCCCAAGCCCGTGCACTTAAACACTGCGTATTGCTGCCAGACAGGATAGGACTGGCCTTGTGCAAACGTGGAGCAGAACAAGATCTGGAAGTCAAAGCAGGCCACAGGCCAAATACAAATGTCACTTTAATGGGGAAACGGTGGGCTTTTTGGAGTGGGAAAGGTCTGAGTTCAAATCCTAGGCCTGTCATGCCCCAGCTGGGTGACCCTGGGCAAGGAAGTCATTTAACATTTCTGTGCCTCAGTCTCCCCACGGGTAATGAGCTGGTGAGATAGCCAATGAAAACACCCTGCACAGGGCCTGGAAAACCTGGTTGAGGGTGTTCAGTGAGGGCTAATTCTGCATCCGTCCTTCCTCCCCCACCGCCCAATGTCTAGCTCAGGTGTGTCTCCAGAAAGAAAACCTGAAGGGGCCCCTTAGGACGTTCTGGGATCTTCACGAAGCACCAGCACCCTGGGATGCACACCCCACAGAGCTGAGATGGATTTGTTTTGAAAGAACGTTGTTGGAAGAGGCTGTTCTTCCCCGGCCAAGAAATGACCTTTCTTTAATCAACATTCCTGATCACACAGATGGTTTCGGCCAAAGCCTTCTTCACTTGCACGCAGGGAGGGGTGATGGGAATCCCCAAGTCCCACCCCCAGCGCAGAAGGCGCTATGGGAACTCCGGTGCGCATGTGTCAGGCCAGGCCCTCGCCTCCGCCGCTTCTCAAGTAAGGAGCTACCAGACAGAGCTGCACCAGCGGGTGGCGGAAGGTAAGTGGCTCCCTGCACTAGTCAGAGCCCAGTTAGAACTTTCCCACCGCCTTGGGGCTGGGTGGGGGGATGGTGTGTGTGTGTGTGTGTGTGTGTGTGTGTGTGTGTGTGTGTGCAAGCTGTCTGGCTCAGCGGGAGGGGCCCGCAAGGCGAAGGTGGGAGAGTGCTGGCCTGTGATTTGGGCATGGGGCTTAATCTTTGAGGACCTCAGTTTTCTCATCTGAAAAATGGGCTTGATAATAGAAGTGAGGATTAAACGAGGTAATGAGGCTTGGTCACATAACTGAGTTCTGTCAGTTTTGTCCATTTAAATAATATCCAATCAAATATCCAGTAAATAAATAGGAGGAGTGGTTCTAGCCATTAAAAATGAATTTAATACTATAATTATGAGCTACTGTGAATCCAATATCCAATAAGTAATATCTGATATACAGTAATATCCTGTATCTAATAAATTTCCAAATCCAACAAATAATATTGAATAAAATACCCACAGATAAGTAAGAATATTTGGCATAGCCATTCAAATAATATCTAATAAATAAGTAGGAATAATTATATCCACTAAAATAATTTTAATACTATTATCATGGGCTATTGTGAATCCAATAGCTAATAAATAATATCCAATAAAATAAGTAGTAGTAGCAGTGATATTCATTAAAATGATTTTAGTACTGTGATTATCGAGGGCTACTGTGACTCGTAAATAAGGTAAGCGATCAAAGACGGCCTGTGGGAGGGATGGAGTGGGGGTCCCAGCAGGGCAGATCGCTATTGATGGGGACACAAA
Organism: Delphinapterus leucas; assembly: GCF_059928025.1. NCBI lineage: Eukaryota > Metazoa > Chordata > Mammalia > Artiodactyla > Monodontidae > Delphinapterus > Delphinapterus leucas. Next base: position 53,989,926 of record NC_143148.1, read on the forward strand.
AATTGAAATGAAAAACGTAGGCTCATCGGCCCTGCGTATTCTTTCCCATCGGCTGGGGACCGGCCATCTTACCCCTGTGACTGCCTCCTCTTCCCAGCTTGAGGAGAAAGAAGATCCTCTCCCCACATGCCTCGTGTCCCCGCCTGCCGCAAACACTCAAATATCCAGTCCAGAGGCAGGTGCCGGCATCACACGGCGGACAGTGGAAAATGTCCAGCAGAGGGCGCCCCAAACCCACAGGGCCGGCGTCTCCTGCTCTCGCGGTCGCCCAGGGAGGCATGGAGGTGGGGGAAGGGGGAGGTTCTGCGCTTTGGCCTCCAGGCGGTACCCCGCCAGGTCTTCTGCAGAAGGACCGCTGGACTCTGGACAGCGCTTAAGTGACTCTCGCCGGTGATGGTGGAGAAGCAGGAAGGGAGGGGAGTCCTGCACCCTTGCTGGCCCTGATCAGAGCTGCCTGTGACCTTGGGAGGCGGGAGGAGGGTTTGGTCCATCCCCTGCGTGGGGCAGCTGTGTCCACTCAGACAAGAGGCTCTTGGCTGCACCCACCCAGCTCGGCTGCCCACCAGGAACACTCTACCACCCATTTCTCAGCGAGGCAACTCTGCAGGGCCACCTTCCCAGCATGAGCAGGTTTGAGTTAGGGGCTGTTGCCTGGACAGAAGAACCTGAGTTCTTTGTTCCTGAATGAGGTTGAGGAGACCCTGGCCAGGCCATGCAGACACGCATTCTTCCTTAGCACAAATCAGTCATGAGACCTGGCAGTCTGCCTCCGAAAGAGCCCTGGAATCTCTGAGAATGAGGTCCCACTGAGATGACCACGGCAAGGGCTTAAGCTCTCTGTTTCTCTTTCCTTGTCTGTAAAAATGACATGATCATGTCATATGGAAATGATGCCATGTCAGATGGAAATGATCACAATGGATCTGCCATAGAGGTTTGCTGGGAGGATTGCATGAGCAGTGCCTGCCCAGGGCATGGGCTACAGAAGGGTTGCACATGCCCATTTGCTAAGCCAGGCCGCTGACATCTCCCCCCTGGACAGTCCAGACCACCTGTGTGCCCACACCCCCGAGATTTCTTGGGCCACCCTCATCTCCCCGCTACATGGCCCCTACTGTCATCTCCTGCCCCCTAAGACAATCTGCCTCCCTCCCCCAGCATGCTGCGAGACTCCTCACCTAGTCCTGAACCCTCCTACCCATTGTCCGCCCTGTAGCCAAACTGACTTTTCTAAGATGCAGACCTGATCACGTTGCTCCCTGGTCAGCATCCACCGAAGGCTTTCCATTAAATTTGGGATTAAGTTTCAGCTCCTTGACGTGATTTACGAGGCCTTTGGTCATCTGGCCAATGCCTGGCACTCTAGCCTCATCCCTCTAAGGGACAGCCGGGATCCAACCACGGGGGTCCCAGGCAGGTTGGAAATTTGACACTTGTCTTGATAGTTTTTAAATATTTGCACATTTATCCCAAAGGAAACCACATTTTTTACGAATAGAAAGTCCATCCCTCTCTCTTTTGGTGAACCCAGGAGCTTTAGATCATGTCCTCTGAAGTGACCTGCCATTTGGTCTGGAAGTGTCTCTCATTTGACATTCCCTGCCCTCGTTGGTGGGTCATTCACCCTCCGTAAAGGCCGACCGTATCCCAGGTGGATTCAGTTTCAAAGTCTTATTTGCCATAAGGAGCCTCCACCTTGCCTACCCAAATCGGGGTGACTGGGTGCAGTTGGCTGCTCTCGGGATCACAATCCTCTCCCAGGACGCACCTATGAGAACACAGATGAGTCAGTACCAGGCAAAGGTACTTTTGAAATCTCCGCCTGAGGGCACTGTTTGGAGCGGGTGGTGCGAGGTTCTGATCCCCCATCCTGACTCATTCCCACATCACTGACTCATTCCTGAGGTCTGCATGCTCCTTGGTGGGTGCCCCAGGCTAGCTGGTCCCTCCACTCAGCCCTGGCTGACACCATCATAAAACCAGTTCCCTGTCTGTCTCCTGACTCAAGAGCTCGCAAACATTCAGACCTGACGCTTCTTTTATGTATTTATTTTTTAACTTTTGGCTGTACCGCGCGGCATGTGGGATCTTAGTTCCCCGACCAGGGATTGAACCTGTGGCCCCTGCATTGGAAGCACGGAGTCTTAACCACCGGACCACCAGGGAAGTCCCCCGATGCTTCTTTTATAAAACGAATATTTTGTAACGTGACTCTCTTTCCTGAGGTTGAGTTCATAGGTATGTAATTCACCTGTATGTGTGATTTCCAAAACAGTGATATAATTCCCTCATCATAACGTAAAAGTGGAGGATTAAAAGGAAGGTAATTTGTCATAAAATGATGTGGGGAATCTGAAGCTTGTCCTGTACCAGGATCTCCAGGAAGGCAGCGGCCACAAGTGCAGACAGTCACAGGTGTGCCCCATGGGTGAGGCCGTTGGTGACGTGATTTTCCAGAATGGTGACCAGCTCTTGGTTAATGTCCAAATGAAACAAAGAACAACCTTCCCTCAACTGACATGGTGGTGGCATTCCTGGAAAATCCAGTGACTATTAGAACAGGGCAGGAAAAGAAAATTTGCATTTATATGTAAGATGAAGAAGTTAGATTCTAGACACAGGTCATTTCAAGCGGGGTTTTTGCCTACATGAATGCCCGGTGAGACGTCAGACCGTCACGCGGGACGTGGGCCCATCCCGGTCCTGGGGACTGGCGGGCACACTACAGGATGTCTAGCCTTCCTGCCCACTGCCGCTGCCAAGTGCCAGTGGCTCCCACACACACACGTTCTGGGGACACATGTCCAGGAGCACACGTGTCCAGGAGCACACATGTCCAGGAGCACAGGGGGCTAGTGGGTGAGGCTGTCCCTCCAGGTCTTGGCTTACGTTGTTCCTTCCTCTCTTCACCGAGGGAGTGTCTCCTCTTCCTTCAGGAAGCTCACCCCGATGCCGCCAGGCTGGGGCGATGCCCTTCCCTGCCCCAAGGCCCCACCCACCAGAATCGAGAGCCTTGATAACTTGTCCATCTCCCCCCAGGAAGCCAGAAGGCTTTGCCCTTCACCACTGAAGCCCAGGTCAGCTTCAGAGCCTGGCATACAGTAGGTGCCCAATAAATATTTGTCAAAGACGTGAATCCTAGTAGCGGCTCCTGCTTGTGTACCGTGCTCACTTGGTCCTCACAGCAGCCCAGGAAGGATTCTTAGTCGCGTGTTCAGGTGAGGAAACTGAGACTCAGAGAGGTCAGGTGACACGCCCAAGGTCACACAGGAAACTAGGAAATGAATCCGGAACTTCAGATCCTCCAGAGAAGCGTCTTCCATTCTCCCTTACTGCCGCGCTCAACACCTCCCGCGGCTTTCCATCAAAGACACGACAGCCAGGCCCCCACTAGCCTCGTTGATGACCCTGCCCTACTGGGTGTACAGCCCCGGACTCTGGACCGACCCACACACCTGCCCCTGAGCCCGGCCGTGCTTTCTCCTCCTGGCCTTACCCCCACCATCTCCAGCTTGCCCATCCTTCAAGTCCCATCACCGATGCTGCTCCCCGAACCCCATCCTAGGCCCCTTTCCCTGTCACAGCCCCCAGATCTTCACTTTCTGCCCCTGCTCTGCAGGCTGCGATACTTGAGCCGTGTTCCCAGCACCTCTGATGGCCGTGTCTGGAGGGGGGGCATGGCTTACTCACTCCTGGGCCCCTCCCTGGGGCGCCAGTACAGGCCCGGCCAGTAGCCCATCGGTGACCTCGTGCGTGATCCCCACATGCTGGCTGGGCTCTGTGTAAACCAAGTCACTGCAAACGCACGCCAGGAGCAGAGGGGCACCTTTTCGTTATCCCCCGAGATTGCTGAGAAGAGCTGCAGGCGAGGCAAGGCTCAGCGTCCAGCGCCGACACTGAGCCGGCCCTGCGTCTCCACACGCGGGTCAGGGGCGGCGCCCCAGGCTTTCACTGCTTCCAGCCACAGGCGGATGTGGAGTCGCCCTGCCCTCCACAGGTTGTGATGAATGAGGAGCAGGGAGGGCCGTTGGCGGAGCATTGGCGTCACGAGGCAGACGACCCCAGCATCTTCTCTTCCTTGCTGAGTCACCTCATAGCTACGGTGACACGTAGCTGACGATTTAGCCCCTCGCAGCCTCGGTCTCCTCACCTGTAAACTGGGAGTTTGGGAGCAGATGATCTTCAAAGTCTCTTGCGCCTTTTATATTTTACGATTCATTCATCAAATATTTTTTGAGTACCTACTGATGCATTCTAAAACGAAAGTGAAGGGCCTGTCCTACCTAAAATCAAACCCTCCCCTCTCCCCGCCCTCTACCCCTACCTCCTTTTCCTCCTTAGCTTTTAGCAGCACCTGACATACCTTTGATTCCATGTATTTGTCTCTTTCACAGTGTGTCTCTGTAACGGCTCTGTCAGGAGTGTCTGGAGCAGGGCTGGGCACATAGTAGGCACTCAGTCAATACTTGTGGAATCAATGAATGAACTAATGAACTGGATCCAATGGATCTGCATGACATCCAAAGCCCTTACTGACCCCTTGATGAGATCACAAGAACAACCACAGTGCAGTCTTTGGGGGAGGGTTGCAATCCACACGACATCCCTGGGACTGCTTTGAGCCTCCGTGGACCCGCAGGAGGTTGTAGGCAGGCCAGGAGAGCACCCCTCCCTGGAGCGCCCCTCCACGATTGACCTGGGTCATGTGGCTTCCCTGTGTCTCCCTGTGTCTCCAGGGTGATGTGTACATTCCCCCACCACCCCCAGCCCACCCTCCCAGCCACAGTGAGCAGCTCCCTGGATATCCTGTATTTTTTAAAATTTAATTCTGATTTTATACTGGAGTATAGTTGATTTACAGTGTTGTGTTAGTTTCAGGTGTACAGCAAAGTGATTCAGTTATGTGTATACATATATCCATTCTTTTTTAGATTCTTTTCCCATGTAGGTTATCAGAGAATATTGAGTAGACTAACACCATTATAAAGCAATTATACTCCAATAAAGATGTTTAAAAAAAAAATTGAGTAGAGTTCCCTGTGCTATATAATAGGTCCTTGTTAGTTATCTATTTTATATATAGTGGTGTGTAACGTTAATTCCAATCTCCTAATTTATCCCTCCCCTCACCATGCTTCCCCTTTGGTAACCATAAGTTCGTTTTTGAAGTCTGTGAGTCAGTTTCCGTTTTTTGGATAACTTCATTTGTATCATTTTTTTCTTTAGATTCCACACATGAGTGATATCATATGATATTTTTTTTCTCTGTCTGACTTATTTCACTTAATATGATAATCTCTAGGTCCATCCATGTTGCTGCAAATGGCATTATTTCATTCTTTTTTATGGCTGAGTTATATTCCATTGTATATATGTACCACATCTTCTTTATCCATTCTTCTGTCAGTGGACATTTAGGTTGCTTCCATGCCTTGGCTATTGTAAGTAGTGCTACAGGGAACATCAGGGTGCATGTATCTTTTCAAATGATGGTTTTCTCCAGATATATGCCCAGGAGTGGGATTGTTGGATCATATGGTAATTTTATTTTTATTCTTTTAACGAATTTCCATACTGTTCTCCATAGTGGTTGTACCAATTTACATTCCCACCAAACAGTGTAGGAGGGTTCCCTTTTCTCCACACCCTCTTCAGCATTTATTGTTTGTAGATTTTTTGATGATCACCAATGTGAGGTGATGCCTCATTGTTGTTTTGATTTGCATTTCTCTAATAATTAGTGACATCGAGCATCTTTTCATGTGCTTTTTGGCCATCTGTATGTCTTCTTTGCAGAAATGTCTATTTAGATCTTCTGCCCAGTTTTTGATTGCGTTGTTTGTTTGATGTAGAGCTGTATGAGTTTATTTTGGAGATTAATCCCTTGTTGGTTGCTTCGTTTGCAAATATTTTTTCTCATTCTGTGGGTTGCCTTTTTGTTTTGTTTGTGGTTTCCTTTGCTGTGCAAATGCTTTTAAGTTTAACTAGGCCCCATTTGTTTATTTTTGTTTTTATTTTCATTACTGTAGGAGGTGGATCCATAAAGGTATTGCTGCAATTTATGTCAAAGAGTGTTCTGCCTTTGTTTTCCTCTAAGAGTTTTATAGTATCCGGCCTTACAATTAGGTCTTTAATCCATTTTGAGTTTATTTTTGTGTATGGTGTAATTTCATTCTTTTACTTGTAGCTGTCCAGTTTTCCCAGCACCACTTATTGATGAGACTGTCTTTTCTCCATTGTGTATTCTTGCCTCATTTGTCATAGATTAATTGACCATAGGTGCGTGGGTTTATTTCTGGGCTTTCTATCCTGTTCCATTGACCTATATTTCTGTTTTTGTGCCAGTACCATACTGTTTTGATTACTGTAGCTTTGTAATATAGTCTGAAGTCAGGGAGCCTGTCCAGCTCCGTTTTTCTTTCTCAAGGTTGCTGTTGCTATTTCCGTCTTTTGCGTTTCCATACAAATTTAAAATTTTTTTGTTCTAGTTCTGTGAAAAATCCCATTGGTAATTTGATAGGGATTGCATTGAATCTGTAGAATGCCTCGGGTATCTGTATCTGGGTTGAGGGGATCACCATTTAACCCACTACACGTACCAAATGCATGGAGGGGAGGTAAGCGCCCTCCCACCCGTGTCATCCAGGCACCCATAGACCTCCACAGAGTTCATTCCTGAGACAGTCTCTGCGTATATAGGAATATAGGTATAGCTGTATGTGTGTGTGTGTGTGTGTGTGATTTTTACACAAATAGTAGCATTCTCTACACACTTCTGCACTTGGCCTTTCTTTCTTAATGTATCTTAATAATCGTCCTGTAACTATAGCCACCTCATTCTTTTTAACAGCTATGTAATACTCCATTGTATGGATGTACCAGGTTTATTTTTTTTTTTTGGCTGCGTTGGGTCTTTGTTGCTGTGCACGGGCTTTCTCTAGTTGCGGTGAGTGGGGCTGCTCTTTGTTGTGGTGTGTGGGCTTCTCATTGCGGAGGCTTCTCTTGTTGCGGACCATGGGCCCTAGGCGTGTGGGCTTCAGTAGTTGTGGCACGAGGGCTCAGTAGTTGTGGCTCACGGGCTCTAGAGTGCAAGATCAGTAGTTGTGACGCACGGGCTTAGTTGCTCCGCGGCATGTGGGATAGTCCCAGAGCAGGGATTGAACCCATGCCCCCTTCATTGGCAGACGGATTCTTAACCACTGCGCCACCAGGGAAGTCCCTGGATGTACCAGTTTTTATTTAACTATTCCCCCTTGATGGATTTTCAGGTTGTTTCCAGTCATTTGGTATTTCCACCAGTACCACAAAGACCGTCTTGGTAAGTGATGTCTCTGTCCATGTGCATGAGCCTATCTGTGCAGAAAATTCTTCTTTCTTGCTTTTGAAAAGACAGTATAAGGAGATTAAAAACTATCTTTAATTTATAAAAATCTTCCCTTATCCCCACCATGCCCGCCACTCTGCATATTCCCTTCCAGCCTGATCCTCAATCAAGAGCATTTTGCAAAGTTGTAGGCACAAGAGACATTTTTATCCTGTTCCATAAGCTACATCATAAGAGTTTTCCATGTTGCCAGTCATCCATATTACATTTTTGTGGCTGTGTGACAATGTCCCTGGGCAGATGGGTCATGATGTACGAAGCCATCGCCCCCTGTGGACTGTTCAGGTTTTTTTCTCTTCCAGATAGTACTGCAGAGAACATTTTCTTTCCAATAGCTTTTTTTTTTAAATAAATTTATTTATTTACTTATTTTATTTTTGGCTGCATTGGGTCTTCGTTGCTGCGCACGGGCTTTCTGTAGTTGTGGTGAGTGGGGGCTCCTCTTCGTTGTGGTGCGTGGGCTTCTCATTGCGGTGGCTTCTCTTGTTGTGGAGCACGGGCTCTAGGTGCATGGGCTTCAGTAGTTGTGGCACACGGGCTTAGTAGTTGTGGCACGTGTGCTCAGTAGTTGTGGCTCGCAGGCTCTAGAGCGCAGGCTCAGTAGTTGTGGCTCACGGGCTTAGTTGCTCCGCGGCATGTGGGACCTTCCCGGACCAGAGATTGAACCCATGTCCCCTGCATTGGCAAGTGGATTCTTAACCACTGCACCACCGGAGAAGTCCTCCAGGAGCTTTTCAATCATAATAAAAAAAGAGATAATTTCCTTAGAATAGATTTCCAAGCATAGTATTATTCAGTCAAAGGCTCTACAGTTTCACAGCACGAACTGCAAGTAGCCAAATTGCTTTACAAGGAGACAGCCCTCTAGACACTGACATGGGTGGCAGCCGGGCCTGCCTAACTCACCAGCCCTCACCCAGTGTTGAGGCTTAGCTGCTCTGTCCAAAAGAGCACGTGTCCAGGGCCCTCAAAGTTGATTTGATCTGGGTGCCCTTGATTTCTCTGTTGCCCCCTACCTGTGCCACTGTGGATTCTTTGAACCCTGGCTTGGCATCTTGGCCTTGGTCCGACCACTTCACCTCTCTGATCAGATTTCCTCACCCAAAAAGTGTAGGGTGACCAACTGTGCCTGTTTTTCTGGGATGCGGGACTTTCCGTGCTGAAGTCAAGCATGTCCCAGTCAAACCCGGACAAGTTGGTCAGTGCAGTGACGGTCGGATCATACCAATGCCCCGCAGAGACTTGCTGTAAGTATGAAACCAGCTGATTGGATGAAAGGGCAGCCCCAGTGCCTGAAACTGACTAGCACACCCTAAATGGGCACTGGGTGATTCATGGATGGTTCAGATCCTGTGCGCACAGAAGCTCTCCTTTTCTTAGTCCCCCATCTTCCCAGCACTGGGCGTTATTCAAAAAACTGGAAATAGAGTAAAGCGGTGCTTTCATCATAGTTTCTGTGACAGTTACTCTGTTGCCCCATGGCTAAGGCACTCACAAATCGTCTGTGTTTGAGACAATCTCTGGGGAGCCCCCGGCCTCCCCACATGGCCTGGTGTCCCCGACCTTCTTCAGCCTGGCCCCTTCCCACACTCCAGACGCTTGGCCTCTCTGAGGGTCACTTGCTCCCTGTCATTTGTGGGCCCAGTGGGTAGGAATTCTCAGGCCCCAGGAGCCTTTTCACCTCCATCACTCCCGACGTGTGCAGGTGGGAGGGTTTGTGAGTGGGGATTCCGGCCACTCCTAAGGTTGACCATTTTCCATACATTTGTTTCCTCTTTGAATTTCCTCCTGGGCCTTTGCGAGGTTACATCTTTGGGGTATGCATACATTTTTCGCTGAAAACTGGGTCCCTGTTGTCTTGCTGACAGCTTTTTTCTTGCTATATTTTTGTTCTTTTCTTTCCTATTACCACGATGTGAAAGATGGACCTGAATTTTTTCTGTTTCTTTATGCCAAAAAAAAGAATAATAGGGAGAGGAGATTGCCATGTCGTGTTGTTCTTTTTGAAGTCTGTGTGTGTTTTCGTGCATGCACGCTCACAGATGTGGGTAAAAGGCTGCCTTCTGAAACTCACCTTGTGTGTTTTTGTGATGTCTGCTGGGGAGTAGGAGGGCATGGAAGCCCAGAGAAGGGTATGAATCAAGAAGCATTTACCCAGACTCTTGGGGGCAATTTTGCATGGGTCCCACCCCTGCCCCTCACCTAGTGGGCACTCAGCATTTATTGAATGCATGAGTCGTACCTTATTTCTCTCAATCCTTTTAAAGAAACATTCTAGGTGTAGCTGAAGCTCCCGACTTCAGGGGGCCCTTTTGTAGCTAAGTTTCTTCTTCCCTCCTGGGATATATCACCCCTCTCTGGAGTTTCTCTTCCTATGCTTGTTTTCATACTACTTCTATTCATTTATGTTTGCAAAACCTAGATCTAGCGTTTTTTTATGCTTCCAAACTTTGTGTAAATGGTATGATACTGTCCGTGTCACCCTGCAGCTTGCTTGTGTAGATTGCTTTCCTTCTCATATAGGATTTCATTGGGTGGATGTCCCACAATTAATGAGCCATTCTTTGGTTGGTCGCTGTATTGGTTTCCCAGGGCTACCGTAATGAAGTATCACAGAGTGGGTGGCTTAAACGACAGAAATGTATTCTCTCACAGTTCTGGAGGCTAGAAGTCCAAAACCAAGGTGTCGGCAGGTTGGTTCCTTCTGAAGGCTGGGAGGGAAAGTCTGTTTCAGGCCTCTCTTCCAGCTTCGGGTGGCCTCAGGCATCCCGGTGCTTGTAAATGGCATTCTCCATGAGTCTTCCCACTGTTTTCTTTCTATGTGTTTCTGTCTCTGTGTCCAAATTTTTCCCTTTTTATAAGGACACTAGTCCTGTTGGGTGAGGGCCCATTCGTATGACCTCATTTTAAATTAATTGCCTCTTTAAAGAACTATCTCCAAACACTGTCCCGTCCTGAGGTACTGGGCTTTAGAGCTTCAACATATGAATTTGGGGGGCGGGGGACACAGTTCACCCTATGACACGAGTGAGGCCATGGCTTTCCACCCTGGTTGCACCAATGCACGCTTGCCAGGGACACATAGACCTTCCTGCTTCTCAGGGTTCACAGCTGCTGACATTGCCAGAATTCTTCATTTTTGGCCAATCTGATGAAGGTGCACATCACTGTCATCTGATTTGCCCCCTCTCCCCCCAGTTTTTAGTGAGATTGAGATCTTTTCATGTGTTTTGTGTCTGCTTTGGTGAATTCCCTATTTGTACCTTGCCCATTTTTCAGTTGGAGTTAAGAGTGTCTTTCATACTCATTTGTAGGAATTCTTTGTAGATCCTGGACACTACCCTGCATTGCAAGCCTTTTCAGCTGTTCTCTGGCTCACCTTTATACTTGTTTATGGTCTCCTTTGATGTACAGAGGTTTTTCATCTCAACGTAGTCAAATGCTTCAAGCACCAAGGTTGATCTTGTTTAAGAAATCCTTCCCTACACCAACGTCATAGAAATACTCTTATATTTTCTACTAAATAATTCCAAGCTTTGTTTCTCACTTTCTGGCCTCAGTCCACCTGGGATTTATTTGCATGTGCAATGGATGAAAAAAAAAATCGAATTTTGTTTTCCCAGATGGATTGCCAATGGCCGGACTCACCCCATTTCATGCTCTGGTTTCCCTGGTGGGCCGAGGCCCCGGCATCCCGGTCCCTGACATCAGTATTCACGGCACACCCGGGGATTTTCCTCCTGAAAAGGGCTCAGTGCTCAAAACAGTGACGTCTGTGCCTGCTCCCAGGATGAGCCCAGCTGGAGCCTGCAGCTGTGGCTGTGTCCTTCTGGAAGGGGCTGCAGAGATGGATACGGCACTAGTTTCCTGGGGCTGCCATAACACATGATCACAAACTTGATGCCTTAAAATAACAGACACATATTCTCTCACAGCTTAGGAGGCCGGAAGTCTGAAGTCAAGGTGTCAGCGGGGTTGATTCCTTCTGGAAGCTGCAAGAGAGAATCTGTCCCAGGCTCCTCTCTGAGCTTCGCGCGACCTTTGGCAGTTCTTGGCATCTGTTGGCTTACAGGTGGGTCACTCCAACCTCTGCTCTATCTCACATGGTCTTCTCCTCTACGTCTCTGTCCATTTCCCCTTCTCTTTTAAGGATTCTCAGTGGATTTAGGGCCCACCCTAATCCAGGAGGATCTCATCCTGAGATCCTGCATTATATTTGCCAATCCCTTTTTCCAAGTCAGGTCACATTGACAAGTTGTGGGTGGAACGTATCTTTTGGGCGCCAGCATTCCACCCACTAGAGGTATTATCTGTAGTGGAGAGAAGAGCTTCTTCCTTCAACAGTCGCTTTCTCTCCCCGACATGCACCGCCTTCTGCCTCCCTTGTTTGGTGAGCTGGGCACCCAATCTGCCATTTTTCTTTTATTTCCTCCCCGATTCCCAAATCCAGTGATGAGTTATCCCACTCCTGGGAATATATCTTAAGGAACTGATTCAACAGCGTGGAAAAAAAGATCTTCTCGTTGTGGCTTTGTTAGTAATACTGAAAAGTTGGACATAACCCCCAGGAGAGAAGGTAATTACTTAATTACTTCAATAACATTTGAGCGTCATGCAGACCAAGGAAGAAACTTAGAAGTAGACGGGGAAGGGAGAGAGCAGAGGAGAGGAGGATACACTTGCTGCCTCCATAGTGAGGGGGGGATGTCCCACTTGTGATGGCCCGAAGGATCACATAATGTCAATTAGGAAATGGACACCCAGGGAAGTCTCAGGTGTGATCCAGTGGCCCGAAGCTGGTCTGAGTCCATGAAACTAAGTCATGAGGGATAAGTTTTCTCTGGTGGACCAGGCTGAGCCAGGAAGGAGGTTTCAGGAGGAGGGCAGCAAGTCTGCAGGAACTGACCTACCTTGCTGGGACCCACGACTGGCCACCAAAATTACAAAAACATGGCAACACGGAAAGGTGCCTGATTAGGTGAAACATGCAGCCTAAAAATTGATTCAGAAGAGTGCCTAGGGACTTCCCTGGTGTTCCAGTGGTAAAGAATCCACCTTCCAATGCAGGGGATGAGGGTTCAATCCTTGGTCGGGGAACCAAGATCCCACATGCTGCGGAGCAACTAAAAGACCGCGTGCCACAGCTACTGAGCTCGCATGCCTCAACTAGAGCCTGCGTGCCGCAAACTACAGAGCCCTCGTGCTCTGGAACCCATGCGCCACAACTACAGAGCCCATGCGCCTTGTAGCCTGCGTGACACAACTAGAGAGAAGCCCGCGCACCACAACAAAGAGCCAGCGCACCGCGACGAGGAGAGATCCCGCGTTCCTCAATGAAGATCCCGCGTGCCGCAACTAAGACCTGATGCAGCCTAAAATAAATGAAAAAATAATAAACAAATCTTAAAAAAAAAAAGAAGAGTGCCTAAAAAAAGAGAATTACAGTATTTTTCAGCAGTCCTACTTCTGGGCACCTACCCATAAGGAGAAACAGGGATTCGAATAGATGTGTGTCCACCCGTGTTCACAGCAGCATTATTCCCAATAGTCAAAAGGTGAAAACAACGTAAATGTCCATGATCCACAAATAAGTGGATCAAACAAATGTGGCCTGTCCACACAGTGGAGTATTATTCAGCCTTAAAGAGGAAGGACATTCTGACACATGTTACAACGTGGATGAACCTTGAGGATGTTATGCTAAGTGAAGTAAGCCAAACACACAGGACGAATGCCATACGAGTCTCCTTATATGAGGGACCTGGAGTAGTCAGATTATTCATAGACACAGAAAGTAGACTGTGGTTGCAGGGCCTGGGGGGGAGGGGAAGAGGGAAGTTAGTGTTTAACGGGGACAGAGTTTTAGTTTGGGAAGTTGCAAAGTTCTAGAGATGTGGATGGTAGTCATGGTTGTGTAACAATGTGAATACACTTAATGCTGCAGAGCTGTACATTTATCAAGTGGCTCAGTGTACATTATATGTTATGTGTCTTTTACTATGGTTTTGTTCCAAAAAGGATGCCTAGTGTACTAGTTGATTGGCGGAGGGGGGATTCAAATCGCAGCCACACCTCTTTGTGCGTTCTTTTGTCCACGTGGCTTTATTTCTCGTGTTCAGGTGCTGTATGGCCGTGAGGGAAGCCAACAAGGTTGCTGCCCTGCTGAAGGCTCCAGGCAACAGGGGCAGACAGACCTTCACCAAGTCACATCATCAAATACGGGCATGACTTTCCTATCAGTGATTAGGTCTGTGACCTTGGACAAGCTGCTTCTCCTTTCTGAGTTCATTTCCTTCTCTGTAAAAACAGGGACAATCACATGACTAGCAGTAATGCTGGAGGATCCACGAGCATCCTCTGAATCGGCCGGGCGGGACTGCTTAGCTCAGAAGGCCCTCCATATGGGTGAGTTCCTTTTCCGGAGTTCCACGTCAGAAAGAGATGCTTGAGGACAACACTTACATGATTCATGTTGCCCAGGGATGGAGTCAGGCAGTGTATATACACATATTTTAAGTCATGTACAATCCTTTGACATGCACAGAAGTTCTGGATAATTCACCAGGGTGTGAAGAGTGCATGATAGGATGTCAGGTAGGAATATATATTTTTTTAATATTTATTTATCTATTTATTTTGGCTGTGAAGGGTCTTAGTTGTGGCACCCTGGATCTTCATTACGGCATGTGGGATCTTTAGTTGGGGCACGCGGGCTTCTTAGTTGCGGCGTGCGGACTCTTAGTTGCGGCATGCATGCGGGATCTGGTTCCCCGACCAGGGATCAAACCCAGGCCCCCTGCAGTGGGAGCGTGGAGCCTTACCCACTGGACCACCAGGGAAGTTCCAGGAATTTTTTTCTTTAATCCCTATTAAGGGATTTCTGGCTACAAGATCTTGGGCAAATAACCTGACATCTCTAAACCTCAGTTCAGTTTCCTCAAGTGCAAACTATGAGTGTTTTTCTTCTTTTTAACTCTTTATTATGGGAACGTTCAAGCCTTCACAAAAGAAGAAGAAATAGTCTAGTGAACCTCCATTACCCAGGGCCAAGAGGTAGCAATAAATTGCCAATTTTGTTTCATATCTACCTCCCCACCCTTCCTCCGGCTGTTATTTTAAAGCAAATCCCAGACAAAGAGACTCTTAAAAAAAAACCCACCACGATACCATTATCGTGCCTAAAATTTTTTAGAAAACAATTTCTGAAATCATCTAAAGTCTAATCAGTGTAGAATCGTCCCCGGTTGTCCCATAAATGCTTTTTAAGTTTGATTTGCTTGAATCGGGATCCACAAGATCCACACATTTCATTTGCCCGATATATCCATTTCCCCAGAGTTTTGTTTTTTTCTTTTGGCTGTGTTGGGTCTTCGTTGCTGCGCACCGGCTTTCTCTAGTTGCGGCGAGCGGGGGCTACTCATCGTTGCGGTGCATGGGCTTCTCATTGCGGTGGCTTCTCTTGTTGTGGAGCACGGACTCTAGGTGTGCAGGCTTCAGTAGGTGTGGCACGCAGGCTCAGTAGTTGTGGCGCACAGGCTTAGTTGCTCCGCGGCATGTGGGATCTTCCCAGACCAGGGCTCGAACCCGTGTCCCCTGCATTGGCAGGCGGATTCTTAACCACTGCGCCACCAGGCAAATCCCTTCCCCAGAGTTTTAATAGGACAATTTTCAAATATCCAGCGAAGGCAGAAGGATTTTACAGTGAGCGCGTGTGTCACCCCCTAGATTGAACCACTGACATGTTTACTGTGCTTTGTCACTTGCCTATCTATCTACCTGTCTCTCTACAGTTGGTAGCACTTTTAAGTTTCTTTTAACCTCAACACTCTCCTTGCTGTCATGTTTTTGTTTTGTTTTGTTGCCATTTATTTGTTGAAGAAATCATTTCATTTGTCGTGTAGGATGGCTCATTTGAGGATTAAATGAGCTAATATGTGCATAGTGCTTAGAATGTAGTAGGTACCTAATTAACATCCATTATGACTTGTTTTGTTCTTCATCTATATCTTCTGATTTTTCCCAAGTGAAAATATATCCTTTTTGTGAAAAAAAAAAAAAAAAGTTTAAAAGCATTCCTGGGCTGCTAGACTTTTCAAAGTTACGTTGATTTGTAGCCACAAGGGGGTCTGTCTTCACTTTGTTTGCTGGGCCCACCCTATCCACTAGGCCCTGGGGAAGGACCGCCAGCATCGGGCAGTTGAAGATGGCAGAATGAGGGAGTGTCGAGGTGGGAAACAGAGCCAGAGGGGCTCAAAGGAAATGCCCCGGGTGGAATCTGGGGGCCAGGACCCAGGTCTGGCCCCTTCCTGGGGGCTGAGGGTGGTGACACCAGGAGGGAGGCCCAGAGGAAACGCAGTAAAGTGTGAAAAGCTGCAGAAATCCCAGGAGAGGGTGGAAGCAACAGCACACATCATTAGGATGGCGAGGGAGCACACGGCCTGGTTTCGAGGGGCTGGGGCAGATGGGAAAGAGGAAGATGAGCCTCCCCAGGGACTTGACTCCACAGACTCCGACAACAGGCAGACAGATGAGAAATACAAAGGATCCGGCATCCTCCATCAGCAGCTGGAGAAGAAAAGCAGGAGATTGGAGGTGGGGGAGAGCTCTGGGTTGGGGGATCAGGAGCTCTGAGCCTGGATTTGCCACCCATCCATCACCTGTGTGGTCTTGGGTAAGGCTCCTTCTCTTCTCTGAACCTCAGTTTCTCCCACCTGCAAAATAGGAGGGGTGGACCGAAAGCCCCATAGGGGTTTCTTTTAGCTGTGGCAAGGCCAATGTTCCATCTCACTGACTGCTCCCTGGGGATGCAGGAGGGGGTCGCAGCTGCTGGGATCTGGAGGCACTGGTGATGCCCTCAGCACTTTTCCTTTCAAGGAGACAAACACCCAGTCCAGGCTCAAAACTGTGAGTCACCAAGTCAAAGTACCAAATGAATACAGACTGTAGCTACACCGTCCTGGATTCCACTGCTCACCCTGCCCCTTCCTGCCCTGTGATCTTAGGTAGCATTCCACAAAGGATTGCTGATGTCTGTCAAGGCTGAAGAAATGGGCAGGACCGACTTTTCCTGAACCCAGATCCTGGGCTTCCGAGATGCAGCTAATCATCAGGGTAGGTGTGGCTGATTCACCTTCGAGGAAAATCTGCTGAAGATTTTTAGCCAAACCAAATAGAGAAGTGAATAAATATAGAAATGAATCACTTGCCTGAATCTCTGGCCCAGGACCCAGCCACCTGTCCACCATCACCATTGTGAAACCGCAAGGCCAGAGGTCACACCAGCCGGCCTTGATGCCTGGGTCATTGTCATCCATGCTGAATGAAATTCGTTAGTCCATTGTGAGCTGTTCAGGTTTAATGCCTCTGCAGTTGCCTGATGACAGTGGAGCATGGTGGAGAAGGTCAGACAATGGGCCACCGTCTGAATAAAAGCTCCCTAATGCCCCGCCCAGGGTGCCCCAGTGGGTCCTCCTGAATCACGGCTGCTTCCTGGGAACTGATCCCATGTGAGCTGGAGGACAGACTTGTGTCCGTGCCTGTTCCAGGGAAAACAGGATGAGCGAAGCCTTCCAGGGCCATAAGGAACCAGGGCGTTACGGTGAGAACTGGCTGGGGTAGAACGGAGTGGCACTTCCAAAGCCGGCTTTGGGCTCTGTAAGGGGTCAAATTATGCCCTTCAAAAAAGATGTCCAAAGGGGAATTCCCTGGCGGTCCAGATCCCACAAGCCACGCAGCGCAACCAAGGGGAAAAAAAAAAAAAAAAAAAGATGTCCAAGTCCTAGCCCCCAGTACCTCCAAATAAGGACTGTGACCTTATTTGGAAATAGGGTTGTTGCAGAGGTAATAAGTTAAAATGAGGTCACATTGGAATAGGGTGGGCCCCTCATCCAGTATGACTGTGTCCTTATAAAAATAGAAGTTTGGACACAGGCATACCTAGGGAGAATGCCTTGAACTTGAAGGCAGAGCTTGGGGAGATGCCTCTGTTTACAAGCTAGAGATGGCCAGCAAACCGGCAGAAGCTACAGGACAGGCACAGAACGGGTCCTTTTCTCAGCGCTCAGAAGGCACCAAACCCGCTGACACCTTGGTTTAGAACTTCTAGCCTCCAGAGCTGTGAAACAGTACATTTCCGCTGTCCAAGCCACCCAGGCTATGGTGCTTTGTTATAGCAGCCCAGGAAAGGAGTCCGGGTGCTGACAGGCCAGTATCCTGATTTGGTGGCCTCCCCTCTGGGAGACCTTGGGCAAGTTACTTTCCTTCTTTGAGCCTGGGGCCAAAGAACCTGAGACTCGGGGCCTGTATGGATAAAATCCAGCCATCCGTCAGATTCCTCACCTGGACGTTTGGAGGTGGTGGGAAGCTGGGCGATGGTGCCTACTTAGCCCTGGTGCTTGGGCTGAGTTGGCCATTTCAGGCTCAGTGCCAGACACATAGCAGAGGCAGTCAGAGTCCCATGAGGCACTGGACCAGAATCCCAGAGAGATCAGGACAAAAGGCAGAGAGGAGAGAGGAGGCTTTGTGCAGACCCTGCCGTGATTCCTGTTCCTCCCAGGGCCTGGTTGTTCAGTGTTGGCTGGGTTCTCACGTGTATGTTCTTCCCACGGACCCCCCTTCCTTGAGGTATCACGGGGACAGTATATTAACTGATCTCTTTGCCTGTCTTTGGAAGTGCTTTGAAAACTGTAATGCGGGGAACACATTTTCTTGGCAAAAACCACCTTACTGAGCACCCGTTGCATGCAGGTTAAGAAGCTACAGGTCCTGCCCCAGGTGGTCCAGGCCAGGGGAGTGTCACAGGGCGGCGTGGAGAGGCAATAACAATGCTGTCATGCCTGTCCCGCCTGACTCCCACAGCTCAAAATGAAACAGTGAGGACAGCCAGCAAAGTTCCAGCATTTTCCATTGTCTACTGTAAAAGGCTTTTGCGAAATGTCAGAGATGGTGTTCATCCCCTTCGTCTTTTTCTTCTCTTTTTGAGAGACATGGGCTAACAGAGAAATTATAAAAAACATGATTGGGGCTAAAATAGGCAACATGGCGTGGTGGCTAAGAGAAGGAGTCTGGTACCAGATTGGCTGAGTTCAAGTGTGACCTTGGCAAGTTAATTAACCTCCCTGCTTGTCAGTTTCCTCACCAGTACAATGGACACAATAAACCTCATTGCAATTTTGTGAGGATTAACTTAAAGGAATCCACACAGGCAAAGTGCTCACACCAGTGGCTGGCACACAGTGAGCCCTATGTGGCTATTTGCTATTATTATTAATAAAGTCAAGAAATGCACAAGGTTGGGGAACACAATGAAAGAAGTAGTTGTTATTTGGGATAAGACGCTTCTTGGGGGGGTGGGGTCTGACCAGATCACAGTGACCCACCTGACCGTCCTTCTCACCTCTAAGGAGCGGGTTGCCAGCAGCCATATTTGTGCAGCTCGGCTCGGACACTGGCTAGGGTGGGCATCTGGGCCAACTGAGCAACCAAGTTCTTCCCTTAGAACTGGACCAAAAGAGAGCTCCTAGTCTGTTGATCCTGCTGGTCTCTCGAGTGGTCACCTTCTGTCAGGCGGAGGCAACACAGCAGAGAAAGCCAGGATGGGGGGGAAGGATGAGTCAGAGAGAAGCAGGTACACAGAGCAGAGAGAAGCTCCTGGGTCCCTGGTTTCTGGCTCTTGCTGAGACCTGCCTACCTTTATGCCCTTGGGGTTCTGTGAGACACCCTCGATTCCTTAAAAGCCATTTCCACCCTTTTTGAAGCTACTCTGGTTTCTGTTGCAGCCGGGGTCTTGGTGAACACCTGGATGCCGCAGCCTGACTTCCCCGTGTTTCTTTGCATCTGCGAGGGTCTGCTCCCTGGAGTTAGTGGAGGAAAATGTCCACTCCTCTCCTGTCAGCCCAAGCAGACTGCAGTTTCAGTTTCGTGCTGTGGTTGAAGAAAGTAGGGACCAGGAGTTGAGCAACCATTTATTTCCCTACCATGTATTGGGCACTGACTTCTTCCTAAACCTTGTTCTGGGCACTTTACATGCATTATCTCATTTGCTCGATTGTGAGTATCATGATTGGATCTCTGTTTCACAGATGAAGAGACTGAGGTTCCGAGAGGTTAAGAGGTTTGGTTAGTATCACCCACCTAAGTAAGGTGGACAGCTGGGCTCCGGGTCCAAAGTTTGTGCTTTCAGCCTCCTTCCCATCCTACCTGGAGCCCCTGGATGGCATCCTTCTGCTCTCCTGCTCTGGGATCCTGCACAAACCCTTGATCGTGCCTCAGCTGATGAAAGGGGGGTGTGGGGAAGTTTTGGAAGAGCCACACGTACTCCACACATGTAACACGTTTCCCTCCCCCCCTCCGATACTTCCTTTCCTTTTGCTTCTTAGCAACTGACTCAGAGCGGATGAAGGGGAAAGAAGTGAGGTCACATTTAAATTGGTCAATTTGAGCAGCTCACCGCAAAGGCTGGTGTGGGAGAGAGATGCAATTAATCTGAAAAACACAGTGGTTTTTATTTTTAAAAATATGATCCATGGCCTTCAGTCCTCCATGGAGCTGTGCCAGGCATCCATTTCCACGAGTCAGCAGCAGCCTGGTGTTCGGGCTCTTCATAAAGTCCCCGTGAATTTTAAAACAAACGAATGGCATTCGTCTTCATTTTAAAAAGTGAAACAAATCAATGCATGTTCATTGTAGAAAATTTGGGCTTGGGGGGGGTGGGAAGAGAGGCATAAAGAAGAAAACAAATATTTCCCTGTAATTGTTACAGCCGTGTAATGGTTAGATTAGTCAGCCACGAAAGGAACAGACCACAATACGTGCACCAACACAGATGGATTGCAAAAATTGTTATGCTGCATCAAAGGGGTCAGACCCGAAGGAGGATGTATCTTTTGACTCTATTTATATGAGGTCCAAGAAGTGGTGACAGGCAGATCGGGGGTTGCCTAGGTCCGGAAGTGGGTGGCTGGAATCAACGGCAGAGGAGCGCAAGAAACTTTTCTTGGGTTGTGGGAATGTTCTACGTCAATACTTGATTGGGGTGGTAGTCACCTGGATGTAGACATTCGTCAGCACTTATCAACCTGTTCTTTTAAAGTGGGTGCGTTTTATTTCATGTAAATTATACTTCGATAATGTTGATTTCAAAAGGGAAAAGAATGACCTGTAATCCCACCACTCCAGAGGTAACTGCTATTAAGGTTTTGGTGTGTGTATATAAATGAATCCGCTGATTGTGTGTAACAAAGATTAGTTCCAGATAAATGTTCAATCCTCTGTGATACTTGAAAAAAAAATTAACCTCAGATTTAATTATTTGGGGAGAGTGAGAAAGAAAGGCAGAGCGGGTGGTACTCCATGTTCCTTTGATGCCCACCTTTGCACCCCCAAATCCCCCAAACCAGAGAAGTGGGCAGGGTGGCACAGTCATCACTCAGCCACCCAGTATCACAGGCTGCGAAGTAGGAATCGTGCTCCCACCCGCTCCTCCCTTCTTCCCCACCCGTGAGCCTAGAAAATGGGCTGACTTCACATCAGCTCAGAAGCAGAAGGGGGATGTTCCCCAACTTCAGGATGAAAACATGACTCCTCTCCCTATACCAGGAGAATAAGCACATTTTATTATTCAATCAGTACATTAAATGCCATCGGTACAGAGTGTGTGTTCCGTTATGCTGGTGTCTCATGCCTGTTAAAAATGAGGTTCGGGGGCTTCCCTGGTGGCGCAGTGGTTGAGAGTCTGCCTGCCGTTGCAGGGGACACGGGTTCGTGCCCCGGTCCGGGAGGATCCCACACGCCGCGGAGCGGCTGGGCCCGTGAGCCATGGCCGCTGAGCCTGCGCGTCCAGAGCCTGTGCTCCGCAACGGGAGAGGCCGCAACAGTGAGAGGCCCGCGTACCAAAAAAAAAAAAAAAAAAATGAGGTTCGGGAATGCTCTCCTGGATGATGTAATTTTGAGACAGTTTTCAGGTGGAGCTTCCGGAGCGTTCCCCAAAAGCAACAGTGCCATGAGCAGCTATGAAGTTAAGAACAAACAATTCTGTTGTCTGCTTTTGGTGCTTGGCATATGATTGATTACAGGCATGGCTTCATGCCATTAAAGGGCTCCAAAAACACGACGCAAAACAGGTTGCACCTAATTTCATCCTGTGGGTCCTCGTGTTCCTTGACAGTCTGATAGAGCTGGCTGCGAGTTTCCTCCGGCCCCTGGGAAGTGGTATCTGAGGAAGGACGTGCCGTTGCATGAACGTGGACAATATAATCTCCCCCAGACTGGGAACCACAGGATGGCTGGGGAGCAGCCTGTACCAGCTGACAGGATGGGAAAAATGTCTTCCTTTAAACCAGGGGTTCTCAATTGGGGCTGATTTTGCCTCCCAGGTGACATGGGATAACGTCTGGGGACATTTTCATTGTCACAAATTGTGGCTGCTCCTGGCATCTGTGGGTTAAGGCCAAGGATTCTGCTAAACACCCTGAAGTCGTCAGGACAGCTGTCTACCGCCAAGAATGATCCAGCCGTAAATGTTAATAGCGCCAAAGTTGAAAACCCTGCAAAGGTGCTGTATTGGGTATCTGCATCCCAGTTGTTGGGCAGATGGGAAACGTTTGGAGAAGTGATCTAGGGGAGCGCCTGCGGTCAGGGCCGTGGGAACATGGGTTCTAAAATGACAGTGGCAACACAAAGTAGCCAGCGCTTGTTCTAAGTGCCTACCCAGTGCCAGGCTGCGAGCTCAACATTGATTATCTCATTTAATTCCTATGACTCCGGAAAAAGGTACTGTTGCAGTCCCGTTTTATAGTAAATCAACCAAAGATACACACAGCTGGTAAAGGAAAGGGCAAGGAGTTTGTTTTCTTCCTCGCATACTTTTTTTTTTGAGGGGGGATGATTGGGGGAGGAGGGGTGTCTGATTCCCCTCGCTCGACTGTGAGCCCATGAGGGCAGCATCTTATGTGAGCTGGATCTGTAGTCCCCAACAAAGTCCTTGGCACTCAGTAGGTGCTAACAGACACATGTTTAATGGAACTGAATGAAAGAAGGAAGGAAGGAAGCAGGGCAAGGTGACCTAATGGTTAGAACGTTGGTGTTGCTGTTTGATTTCCAACCATTCAACAGATAACCATAGTGCATCTTCTCTGGGCCAGAACAGGCAGGGACCTGCTCAAGCTGACCTATACTGGCTCGTGAGAGCTGATTGTTAACTTTTCATGAATTTTGCAAGCTGGTTGTCAAACAGCCATTAAACAAGATCGAATTAATATAAAGTTACGATTAAATAAATCATATTCTTAAAAAGGTAATAAAACTCACCACTTCCTAATTATTTGACTACATATTATACTACATTTTGTATCTCCGTTCTGTAGATTATTTATGTCTCTCTCAGGGGTCCCCAAACTTCTTCTGTAAAAGGGCCAGGTAGTAAATATTTTAGCCTTTGTAAGCCATGCGCTGAGTCTGGCCCCTCAGCCACCGTTTGCTGCCCCCTGGAATGTTCTATCTGTAGGGTAGAAACACTACAATGGGGTGCGTCTCTTCCCAACCTCACGTTCAGTGATGCATGTTGATAACCTGAAAACAGCCATGGCGGGAATATTTCCAACTGGGGAATTGTCAAATGCTATAAATCAGGGCTTCCCCGCCCCCCGCAAGCCGATGGTTAAACATTTCACCAGCACACCACCGGACACAGTGATGTGCGGAACTGGAATGGACGCTGCCCTCTTGCAGGGCACAGTGTGTTGGGTTTGTGCACCCTTTCATAGTTGGGGGTGGGGGCAAGGAGGGAGCTGGGCAAAGGCCGCTGAGGATCTGCACTGGAGACCAGTCCGAGGAGGACACCCACCTGTGGGCGTCTGCCGGAAGGGGCAGGGCTGCTAGAAGCGGGTGCTTAGGTGGCCCTCTCCTAGGGCCGTCAGCGCCGATGCTCTCCTCCCCACCAGGGACCCCTTTGTGGGCAGCCAGGGTAACAGGTCTGTCTTTCCTCTCTGAGTTGGCGCCAGGGGTGACTTGAGGGGCCTTGGGGTTGAGATGTGAGCTCACGAGGGCAGGTCCCTGCCTGCTCACTGCGTTCTCCCAGCTCCTCAGGCGGAGTAGCTTCTCCACCAGTATGGCCCGGGGTAAGCCTGTAGTGGCAATAAGCCTCCCACTTGCTGACCCAAGTGGGAGAGGTACTTCCAGTGAGCAGGTGAGAGCAGAACGTTGCTCTTTGGGACTGCCAGCAAAGAATGCAGAACATCGCAGCTCTGTCTGGTGACCTTTGTGAGTCAACTGGCCAGTGGGGGCCTGAGGAGAGTGAAGCGTTTGTGAACTTGCGTGCCCTTCCTGCTGCTCCATAACCCTCTCAAGTTTGACGCCGGGAGGGTGAACTCTAAGGGGCCTGCACTGTTCTTTGCAGAGTCAGGGTTCTTGTGGCACCAAGGATGACCTGGGTACATGATCCATCAGTGGAAACTTGATGGGCTTGTGTCTCCTACAGAGGCTGGCGGGCTGGAGGGAGGGGACTTCTGAAGGAATCTGACAGCTGGACTTACTCATTTTTAGGTCAGGAACCTGGGACAGTGGGAGGCGAGGGGCTCTGCGTATCACCAGCTATCAACGTGTCCCACCTTCTCACACCCTCACTGACCTCGACCTACTGCCTGCACGTGCCTAGGCAACAGAGGACAGGAGAGTCTGACCAAAAGTCACTGCCTCTTTGCCTGCAGGCACTGAGTGCCGCTGTCCACCAGGAGCTCCTGGTTTCTGTTCGCAAGGAACTTCCGGCAGTACCTTGGGGGCTCCATATCACTGACGTCAAACTCAGACCGAGAAATATTCTTATTGAAAGATGACATTGATCAGATTCAACACTTTCTTCCTGAGTCCCTGCTCAGGAAAACATTAACAAAGGAGGAGCGGGAAAAACATGGACTTTCAGGTCAGAATTTCGGGTACAAATCTTGGCTGGATCCCCATGGTTGTCTGATCCTCTCTGAGACTCAACTTCCTCGCCCTTAAGATGGGGATGGTAAGAATTTTTGCCTTCTGGGTTGGTTGGAAGAAAGGAGAATAAATATCGATATACAATGCCCCCACAGGACAGGAATAAAGATGCAGACGTAGAGAATGGACCTGAGGACAGGGGGAGGGGGAAGGGTAAGCCGGGACGAAGCGAGAGAGTGGCATGGACATATATACACTACCAAACGTAAAATAGATGGCTAGTGGGAAGCAGCCGCATAGCACAGGGAGATCAGCTCGGTGCTCTGTGACCACCTAGAGGGGTGGGATAGGGAGGGTGGAAGGGGGGACGTAAGAGGGACGAGATATGGGAACATATGTATGTGTGTAGCTGATTCACTTTGTTATAAAGCAGAAACTAACACACCATTGTAAAGCAATTATACTCCAATAAAGATGTTTAAAATATATATATATATATATATATATATATATATGTAACACCCCCAACATAGTACCTGGCACTTGGGTGCTGGTCATCTTATCATGCTGTTCCTGTTTAATGCTTACAGATCGACCACCGTATCAAGCAGTGTTGAGGATGTCTGGATAAAATCAGGGATCCTCTGCCTCCTGGTAAATCGCGTTCTGCTGAAGTTTTGCCCCCTGAACAGGGAGAGGAGGGTCCACAGATGTCCCTCGAGTGGACAGCAGCTGCTTTGTCTGCCACCGAGCCTCCCCACTCCATGATTTCCTGCTGGACCCCATCACCTCCCTCCCGGGTACCCTCAACAGCCTCCTCACCAGCCTCCCTGCCTCCAGGCTGCCGCTCTGCAAATCTGGTCCATGTCATGCTGTGGCCAGTGACCTTATGAAGGTGATATCTACAAGTCGCTCCCTGCATGCCCCACGTGGTGGCTTCCCACTGCTCTCAGGGCAGAGTCTGGTCCCTGGGCCTGCATTTCAAGGTACTGCCCGCTCAGCCCCTGCTCACCTCTGAGGCCTCTGCCCTGCATCCCCTGGGCTCCTTGCGTGCCTTGGCAAAATGTCTGGGGCTCCCCTGGTGGCACGGTGGTTAAGAATCCGCCTGCCAATGCAGGGGACACAGGTTCGAGGCCTGGTCTGGGAAGATCCCACATGCCGCAGAGCAACTAAGCCCGTGCGCCACAACTACTGAGCCTACGCTCTAGAGCCTGCGAGCCACAACTACTGAGCCCGTGCACCACAACTACCGAAGCCCACGCGCCTAGAGCCTGTGCTCCGCCACAAGAGAAGCCACCACAAGGAGAAGCCCGAGCACCGCAACGAAGAGTAGCCCCCGCTCGCTGCAACTAGAGAAAGCCCGCGTGCAGCAACGAAGACCCAACGCCGCCAAAAATAAATAAAATAAAAAACAACAAAAAAAAGTCTGGAGCTTCCTGCACAGGCTGAGGGTCTTCCCACCTCTTTGCCTTTGTATGTGCCGTCCCCCCTTCCAGGAGCACCTTTCCCCTTCTTTACCTGATTCCTAAAGACCTCTTGGAGTCAGGACGTGTCCCCAGTGCCACAGCCCGGCTGGGTTAGATACGCCCCTCCCCCTCCCTGTAGCCCCAAGCACAGTGCGGTCATTGTCTTTACATGGTCTTAGACCCTGAGCTCCGCACCGGGGCCCAGTCCTGGCTAGCCAGGTGAGCCTGGCAGTCTCCCTGCAGCCTCACCTGCAGGAGGGGATGCTGATGGGTCAACCCTGTGTCATGGGTTGCTGTGAGAAGGAAAAGTTGCCTGCATGCTTAGGACGCGGGGAATTACTCCTGCAACCGGCAAACAGCAGGAGCTCAATCGAGGTTCGGACAACAGACCTAACCCCCTCGGCGGCGTGGCCTGGGCGTCTTGGTCACAACCACCTGCCATCCCCACCTCCGGCATCCACGTCTGTGTCACCGGGTGGGGTCTCTGGCTTGCCTGACTCCTCCTTGCTTGATGGTTTTCTCAAGGCCGTTGATGTTCAGAACTTCAAGAACAGAATTTGCCAGCAGGCTGTGGGGAGTCCGTGAATTCCCCATTTTCCCGCCTAACTGTGCCTCCCCAGGGCTCATGAGGAGAGAACAGCTCTGCCCGTCTCCTGGGCAGGCTGGAGATGCGTCTTCTCTGGTGAGGGACACATGCGGGGGCCCTGCCTTCCACCCTGGCCCCAGCCCTGGCCGGGATCAAGTGAGAGTGTTTTGGGGAGCCCTCATCTTGTCTGTTCTTGGGAGAGAGGGGGAGGGGGCAGTCCCCACTGTAGGGCTGCCGTGGACAAACTTCGACACTCATGATGCAATTCAACGCATGCTCACACACTTGTGTGTTCACTACAGAGACACCTTCACTTAACAAAAAAGGCACAGATCTGGGGGTTTTAATGGTATTAACTGCAGAAGTGCGTGGATGTGAGAAAGCCCCACCTCAGAGCAGAGCACTTGCTTCGTGGCTTTTGGTGCCACTCCTGATGGCAGAAAGGGAACGTTTTTTTGTTGCACAGCTGGCGTTCCCGAGTGACACCATAGCTCATTCCCCAAAGGGGCTTCCAGTATGATTCTCTCACAGCTCTGCGCAGGACCTGGGGATGCAGAGATGAATGACCCGGTCCCGGCCTGAGGGGAGAGGTAAAGAAGCTGGAGCTGCTGGGGTGCAGGCAGAGGAGGGGGGCGCCGGTAACGCTGGGGAGGGATTTTGTTGTCTAGGTTCCTATTAGGGACTAATCAGACTCCAGGGGCAGAAGGAAGGAGTGGGGCTGGGGAGCCTGTCCCCTCCCCCCAGTAGGCTTGAGGACCCCAAGGGCCACGGCGGGCAGACATTTGTAAATGACCAGGAGGCCTGCGGAGTGCTGCAGGCTGAGCCAGGGCAGTGTGGCTCATTCTCCAGATAACTGACGGGACACATTCAATTCAAGGAAATATCTCTGTCTTGTGGCGCCATCTGGCCAGCCAGGTGGACAGCCTGAGCTGGGGTTCCGGGGGTGTCACAGGTCCTGCATGCGGTCCTGTCCCCACACCTTCGGCCCGGCCCAGCCCGGCCCCGGTCCCTCGGGTTTGCACCTGGCCGCACCTCCGCCATCCGCGTGGACAGGTTTCGGGGCGCTGACATTTCGGATCCCGGCTGGCCGCGGGGGTAAGGGTGGGCTGCGGGGGCCGCGGCGCGTTCTCAGAACCGTCGGGCAGGCGGGCCGCGCGGCTCAACACCGGCCTGGGCACCGGCGGGGGCGCGGCTCGGCGTGACGTCACGCGCCCCGCCCCCGAGGCCCCCGCCCACTCCCCAGGTTCCGGGCGGGGCGGGCCCGGGCCTGCCAGGGCTCGCCCGCCCCAGCCCCCTCCCCGGGGGCCGCCCCCTCCCGTCGAGCCGCGCCTCGGCCCCTCGCGTCCCCGCCCGGCGACGGACTCCGCCTGCGAGAGGCCGAAGCCGCGGCGGCAGCCGCCGTTGCCGCCATTGACGTCAGAGGGGCGGGCACATGACCCCGCGGGGACCAATCGCGCGGGCGCCGAGCGGCTTCTGCAATCTCTCAACTGAGCCGGCCCCCGCGGCCCCCGCCGCACACTCGCCCGCGGACGGCCGCCCAGACACACGTACTGTACACACGAGCGGGCGGCGGGGCCGAGACACGCCCGCCCGCGCGGCCCCCGCTCGCCGCCGCCGCCGCCGGGCCCCCGGCCCCCCCGCCGGCGCTGCCCCGCGTCCCCGCCCGCCCGCCCCTCCGCCGAGCCGGTCCGGCCGCCGCGAGCATGCATCCGACGAGCTAGGAGGAAGCCGGAGCCCCGCAGGAAGGACCGAGCGCCGGCCGCCCGCCCGCCCGCCCGCCCGGGCCCCTCCCTTGCGGGGCGCCCCCAGCCCCACACCCCCCCACCTTCCTGGGGGGTGGGGGGGTGCGGGACGCCGACCGGGGGCCCCGCCGCCCGGGCAGACGGGACAGCCCCTCTCCCCGCCCCCGGCCCCCTCCCCGGCCCGGCCGGCCGGCCATGGATCTGACCAGCACCTCGGGCGGCGGCGATTCCCGGCAGATCGAGGAGACCAAGCCGCTGCTGGGGGGTGACGTGCCGGCCCCCGAGGGCACGAAGATGGGCGCCGTGCCCTGCCGCCGGGCCCTTCTGCTGTGCAACGGGATGAGGTACAAACTGCTGCAGGAGGGCGACATCCAGGTCTGTGTCATCCGGCACCCGCGGACCTTTCTCAGCAAGATCCTCACCTCGAAATTCCTGAGGCGCTGGGAGCCGCACCACCTAACGCTGGCCGACAACAGCCTGGCGTCCGCCACGGTGAGTCGCTCTGCGCGGCGGCGCGCCTGCACCCCCGCGCCTCCCCTCGGGGCCCGGGAGGCGCCCCCTCCCACCGGCTGCCCCCTGCCTGCCGCTGCACCTGGAGCCCGGGGCCTGCAGGGCGCCGGGGGGCGGGAAGAACCGGGCGCCCCCCTCCTGGCCTGGGCTCCGTACTGGATTGTGGAATCCGAAGCTCTGCCCTGCCGGCGGGCTCGGGGAGACCCTTAGAATTATGGAGAGGATCTGGCCCACCCCGGACTGAGCATTTGGGTACCTCCGGGCCCAGCGCTTGTGTTAATTACGGATGGGACCTTGGGATAGACCCCCGAGGCTGGGCCCTGATGGTGGTGGGGTTCCCTTTCGGAAAGCACATCTGGATCTGCGGCGGATGGGAAAACAAAACAACCAGAAAAAAAAAAAAAACAAACAAAAAAACCCCAACAACCTCAAAACCCCAAAACCCAAAGAATTTCCAGAAGCCAGTTCCTTTCTTTGCTCTCTACCCGTCTTTTTCCTGCCCGGGCTGGCAGGCAAAACTGGGTGCTTCCCTTTCTGAAAAAATTTCACTGACACACTGGGAGGGTGGAAGTGGAGGGGGAGGGGGAGGGAGAGGGGGCAGGGGTCCTGGGCTATCTCCTCCCCACGGGGGGGCGGTCAAGTTCTAGTGCGGAAGCTGGCCTGTGGGGTTCTGGTCTTGTATAGCCTATGCAGTATTGTATACGTGTGTTTTGTTGCTGGAGGTTTTATTATGCTATTGTTACTGTTTTAAGATACATGACTGGGACTGGGTCGCCCTCACGAGAGGGAGAGAAGTCATCGATCTGTTTCTGAAATCAAATCTGCAAGGTGGAGAGAGAGGGCTGCGGTGGGGTCGCAGCGGGGGAGGGTGGCGGGCAGGAGCCGGAACAGGATGCTTTGTGTTTTGAAAGGAGGACAGTTTAAAGCACCAGCTCTGCTTGGGCCCGAGCCTTGCTGTGAGGGGGTCCCGTCCTCTATGGAGAGGTGGCACGTCTTCCCCAGAATGCACGCTCCCCTCTGGGGCAACCGTGATCCGGTTCACTAAGCACAGTGGTCGGGGCGGGGGCGCTGAATCTAACGCCTGCCCACACCTGTGCCAAGAAAACCCAGCCGGGAAACAGGGTGTCGCTTACATAGCATGCCACAAACGTGTAGCATGTGCAGACATTTCCCCGGCATCCATGTTCCCTTGGTATTGTGTCACAGGCCGTGACACATGCTCCAGGGAATGGGGAGGGGGAAAAGTTAGCAGAAGAAACCATACTCCTTGAAACAGCTCCCCCCCGCCCCCCCTCCCCCCCAGGGCACTGAAGCACACGAGGACTTTTATTCTGAATTTTGGGTCCGACGTACTCAGAACACCTATTTTTTCTTTCCTGTGGGCACATTGGTGCAATCTGCAAAGGCTGCTTTCTCGGGGAGGATCCCTGGTCGCCGAGGAGCGGTCCAGTCCCAGTCTCAGGCTCGTGCACGTTCTCAAACCTGTCCCGAGCCACAGGCCTCGGCATTTGGCTTTTCATTTGATGGAGGAAGAGCCTCAGAAAATTCGCCGGCGCGCAGTGTTTCAGATTCGGGGAGGACCTGGTGTCCTCAGTAGTTCCCTGCCTGGGGTCAGCAGCCTCCAAATCTGGCTTCAGAGTTTTCCCCTGGCCGGGGCTGGGGGAGCTTTATTTTTCTTTCTGTCACCCCTTAAAGTGAAGGGGAGTTGGGGAGGAGAAGATGGCTGGGAGGCACAGTGACCCTCCGTGGGAAGGACAGGCCGCGCTCCCGTGCTCCCCCGGGAGAAGCCAGGAGCTGCGCTGTGCTGCCCACGGCTGGGGGAAGCCAGCTTTGGAGGCTCAAGGTGCCCCTCCCCCTCCCCCAGTTTACCTCTGATTGCTCAAGAGATGTCTGTTTGAGAGGGAGAGTGGGGAGGAAGGGAGCCTGAAGCCCTGCGCTGGCTTCTCAAGCAGCCAGGGGCCCCGGCACCACCTTCCCCCGCCGTGGTGGGTGGCAACCCTCGTCTCCTTGGGCCTCTCTGGAGAGGAGCCGTGATTTTCTGGACTGGGGGCCGAGGGCCATCCGTGGCACAAGATTTGTCTCAGCAGAGCCTTGCTGTGGCGTTGGGAAGCGAGGAGGGAGGAACTACGCGCGAGTGTCCAATGGGCTGTCCCCTTTCTCCGCCTGTCGTTGGCGGGCCCCGCGGGCAGGACAGGGAGTGTCCTTACATGTGGCCTTGGTGGGCTCGGGTGGGGTGCACGGCCCTCCCTGCCGGGGCCTGTGAGCGTGGAGGGGGGCTGCTGAGGCCGTGGCCTCCAGGGCAGGGGTGTGGATGGCACCACCACTGGGGACCTTGTCCCGTCCTGAGACACCTGGTTGTTGGTGTGTCCAGGCCCCCCACCCCGCACCCCCGCGGGAAGCAAAGCAGGCCCCTGAGGGGTTTCCCTGAGGCCTGGGCATTATGTAATCTGTCTGCATTTTAATAGTGCGGCCCAAGCACTCAATTGAGAAATGTGAGCCCAAACGAAACAAAGGTGAATTGGAGTGCAGTTCACTACAACGGAAAGCCCCATGTGGCCCAGCCTCGAGCTGCTGGGTGTATCGGGTGTTTTGTATTGGTCATAGCCTTCCATAAAGTGTACGTCATCCTTTTGTTAAGCCCTCTACACAGCTCACCTCAGAACCATCTGGTAATTATCTGGTTAATTGTGTGGGCTTCAGGCGCAAGACTCAGAGTGACTGATCTAGATTCAAACCCATAAACAAACCCAATACACCCTTTGCCCACACCGTTTTCAGGGTCTGGCTGCACTGATCCAGTCGGTTGGATGGTAGTCAGAGCTACAGACCAGGCTTCCACGACCACAGCTGCATCAGGCCTGGGTGGAGGCGTCCGGGGGCTCTCAGTCCCACCTGGCAGGCGCTCCAGCTGGGTACACCCCCCAGGTGGACGGACGTCTCTCCATTCCCTGCCGGGGAGATGGTCTCAGCCTGGGGCCCCGGGGGGCCAGCGGCCTCACTCCCTGGCCTGGCTGTAAACTTTGCCTTCTCTGGGGTCAGGTTGGAGCTTGCCCCTGCGCCTATCTGCTGGGCTGGTTACTGATTAAATCCTTGCAGAGTCAACAGTGCCTGACATGGCCGGTGACAGCGCTGGGCCTGATGGACTCTGTGCTGGAGACTTTGGATCCAGAAGACTCATAAACAAAGGAGGAAACACAAAGGCGCCAGTGACCCGGCTGCCGGGAGCGGGGACTGGGAGGTGTCCGCCCCTCCCTGGGGTACACACGGCTGCACCTTGCCGGTGGAAGGGTGCATCTGCCCAGGCTGTGGCCTGGACGCCGCTGTTCCTCATTCCCCTTTCACGTCCAGACTTCCCAGTCCCCGGGCCTCCCTGGGCTTTTTGTGGTTGCCAACCATGGTGTCGGCTGTAGCCAAGAAGGTTCGGGTCTGTGGGTCCAGAATCCATTTTGCCGCTCTCGTGTCTGGGCTGCATTTGATCACCTGCTAGGCACGTTTGTCCTCTGGAGGAGGGCTTTGTCTGTGTGCTTTGTCTCCTCTGCACCAAAGCAGTACGAATCAGCTGCTTACCTTTTATTTTACCTTGTTTTTTCTAACATGTAGCAGGTGGCATCTCAGAATGGGGAGGGTCCAATCGGTCAAACGGGGGTCAGAGCACAAGCACAGTAGCCTTGACTTGTTTTTTCAATTTTCACCACTCTGCTGCTTCAATTGAAACGTCTCTGGGCTTTCTGTTGTGGAAAGGAAAAGAGGAGTCACCTCAGTTCTCGTCGGTTTCTTTAGTCTGGTGTTTTCTTGGGGGCGGCAACCTTCTGAACTTGGACTTAGGCTTACGAAGCGCCTACTGGGTGTCAGAGTGCTGCATTCATCCCGATGGTGGTTTCCCCTTGGGAAGTAAAATCTGTGTCCTCCCGAGTAGTCAGAGGTCCCGTGGAAACTCGCCTGTGTGCACACGTACACGCGTGTTCGTTTCTCCGCTTTGTCACCTACACCTCCTCCTTGTGCCCGTCCTCCCCGCTTTTGATTTATGGGATTTTTTTTTGTGGCATAAATAAACACAAAGAATTTTTTTTTTCTTTCAGTGCCATTTGTCATAAGATTTTGGAGTATATCAAATTTGTTGCCCAGGTTACTTGTCTGATTGGAGGTGGTGGAGGGGAGGGGCTGAGACAGAAGCAGAGGAAAAAAATCTGAATTCCCTGTAAACAGCACACGTGGTCTGCCTTCCCCAGGCTGCAATAAAGAAGTGCATTTTAAGGAGGGAGTAGTTTTGATGCTGCCATTCTCCTGGCGCAATCCGAGATGCCTTTTCTAGCCGCTGGCGAAGTTGTACCAGTCCAGGTTGAAGGTGTCTCACTTGCTGCTCATGGCTGGGCTTTGCTGCCGAGCTGGCTGGGGCTCCGTGGCCCACAGGTGGCTGCGTATAGTGTTGCCCGCTCCTCTGTGCCAACCGGGGAGCCCGCTGACTCACCTGGCAGTGGGAGAGTCCGGTGAGGCTTAGGGGGAGCCTGGTGGCCGTGTCATCCTAAAAAACCGAAGCTCTCCGAGGGTGCCTCACTGCCGGCCTCAGCTTGGCCCACATGGATGGTATCCCCTTGGTGTTTTGGTGGAATGAACATCTGAGATGGTCAAGTTATGCCTTTGATTAAAGGATTAAGTGAGATTAAGCAAGGCAGCCAAATGGTTCACGGCATCTCCACCGTGGGGCAACACAACGGGGTTTGCTGCCACTTGCACCGGGCTCTGGATTCTGAGGTTACAACTTCCTGGCTCTGTGACTTTTGGAACGTTGCTTTGCTTTCCCTTGCCGGGGCTTGCTTTTCCTCCAAGGGGGTGGGATAATCCTACCTCATTTATAGGGTTGCTGAAAGGATTGGGGATCACTCAGACTAGCACCTAGCAGGACGGCCAGCACACAGTAGGGGTATGTCAAGGGGCCTGTATTCCACTTTGTGTTTTCCTAATTACCCTGAGAGTGCTTCAGGAAATTCTGCCCAAATGCAAGGGATTATTGCTACTTAAAAACGGGCAGTCTCTAGAGGAAAGTCTCCTGAGATGAGCGGTGCATTTGGGAAAGTTAGGGGTATTTAGTGGATCTGGTATGTGTGAGAGCAATGAAATTGTTGAAAGCAATTTAAGAAAAATTTCTCAGGGGGCACAGTCTAGTTTCCTTTAAAAAAATACAGAACTCTTTTTTTTTGGAAAATTGAAATAGTAACGTGCACATCAAATAAATTCAGATGGTACAACAAGGCATATAAGGGAAAATGAAGCTTCTGTCTTATTCCACGGGCCCGTGGCCCCTAGTTCCCCTCCTCGCAGGCCAGCCCTGCATCCTTGCTGAGCATCCCAGGCATTTACACACAGTTCTGTGCCGTTATTGTTCATTGGACGGTGTGTTTTGGCAGTCATTCTAGATCTGTGCCTGCGCACAGCTGCTCTTCCCTGCTGCATGGTGTTCCATCATAGAGGGGCACCATAATAATATAGGTAGACCATCCCCTATCACTGGACATTTAGGTTAGCCCCAGGCTTTTGCAGTTTCCAACAAGACACTTTCCACTTTGATTGAGTGGAGTTGTTTGTGTTTTGATAATTTGAATGTTTTTTGCCTCCTTCTTTGGTGGTGTTAAAATATTTAGTCCCCCCAGTGCTTTGCAAGGGTGAGCTGACCCTCCCTCAGAGGGGGGAAGGGCAGTGCTCCCTGGGGTCACTGCGGTCTGGAGTCATGCTTGGGTCTGGCTCACTGTCACTGGCTAGGGAGCCTCCTGAGGGTTTGGCCCCCCAGCCCCACCAGGACCTGGTCGGGGGCTCCGGCCAGTCCCGCAGACCTCTGCCCCAAGGACAAGGGTCTGCATGGCCAGGAGAGCTGTTTCCTGCTCCACCTGAGAGCATCGTTTTTGTCTGCAGGCTTCCTGCTTCCCCAGGATGGAAGCCAGGCCGCCTGGCCCCATGGTAGAGAAAAGGAGGAAGTGACAGTGTCTCTTCCCTGCTCCTGGCTCTGGTGACAAGGCACCCAGTGCCTTCAACGGGCCACCGAGGGAGGCCGTGTGAGGTTGAAAGGAAGCTCAGCTGATACCAGCAGAGCCCTACAAAGGGTGATGAGGCGTATGTGTGTGCGTGTGTGCGTGCGCGCGTGTGTGTGCGTGCGCGCGTGTGTGTGCGTGTGTGTGTGCGTGCGTGTGTGTGGGGGAGGTGTTCGTGTCTGTTGAGGCGAAGGGGCCACAGAGAACATAGTTTTGGTGATGAAGTTGATCGTTGTGCTGAAACCGAATGTCCAGTAGCCATTTCTTGACACCTGCCACATACCGGTGTCTGGGGTGTCAGGAAGGTGGATGGAGGAGAACAGCCAGTCGCAGCAGAGGGGTCAGACAGGCAAGCTTGAGTCCTGCCCTTGCAGCGTCCTAGCTGGCGGGTGACCTTGGGCAGGTCACCTAACCTCCCTCCTTATCTGTGGAATTCACATTCTGGGGACTTCCTTTCGGCATGATGTCAGGATTAGGTGGAGTGAGGCCTGGCAGTTCATTCAGCAGATAAATATCACTGTTTGTAGGCACTTTGAGGAAAACCAGTCCCTGCCCTCCTGGACTGGGGTAGGTGACAGACAATAAACCACTGAGTAAGTAATTATAAAATCTGTCTGGCCCCGGAGAAAACAAAGCAGTGGTGGGTGGGGTGTGTGGGGCTTGGGGACCAGGAGCCTTGCTACTCTGCACATGGTGTTCAGGGAAGGAGATGGTATCTAGTGGGGGAGCATTCTTGGCAGAGAGGTGCAAAGGCCCTGAGGCTGGACCGGACTTAGAGATCACCCAGGGGAGTGCCCAGATCTTAGTAAATGCTCTACAGTTGTCATCACCCCTGCCTTCCAGGAGCTGTCATCATCTATTAAAGAATATTAATGGGCACCCAGAATATGCTAGGTGCTGGGCATATAGACAGCTCCCTGCCCCCATGGAGCTTCCTTAGTTTCTAGCACTTCTGGGGTGTGTGTGTTTTATTTAACCCGCTCCCTCCCATAGCGAAGAATAGCAGTGCTTTAAGAGACTCTTAAATTACCAAAACCAGCTCCCTTTGTCCATACTGTGTTACGACGGTTCTAGGACCTAGAACACCCTAATCACTGAATTCGCCTCAGGCTTTTTTCCCATGGGGAAGCGCTGAGGGGAGGGAAGCGCTGAGCGCCGGCGCGTTGCCCAGCAGCCGGGCTGGGCTTCACACCCAGGACTCCCCGCACCCCTGGCACCTTCACTGCCTTCCTTTGTCATGGGTTCTGCTTTCCAGCTGGTATCAGATCGGGAGAGTGTATAAGCATATGAGGCTGAGTAAACTCACTTTGGAGGGAAGCAGAAGAGCTGGATTCTCCAGCGCCCTGGTGGGTGGGCAGGACTGCACGGGGTGGGGCACCGGAGGCTTCCCTGGGGCCGGGGTCCTCAGGAGAGCCGAGAGAGCACGGGAACGTTTCCTGGTGTCCCGGGCCAGTCTCAAGCTCCTCGAGGCCCAGAGAAGCTGCAGATAGGGGCACACAGCGTGGGAAAGCCCAGACTGCTGCCTCGTTTGGCTCACCGTCCTGCCCAGGTGAATGAATGTGCATCGCCGCGCGTGCTTGTGTGAGGCCCAGCCGGTGGTGGGGCCGGGCCACAGTCAGGGTGGGCTCAGTGCTGCAACAGCCAGCCCCCAAACCTGGGGGGCTTCACGCAGCACGGTTTACATGTGCCTCGTGTCCCGGTCCGGGGGAGGTTTCTGCCCCTTCAGGGCCTCGTGGAGTCGGGGCTGGGGAGAAGGCGTGAGTACCAGGTGGAGGTTCGGTCTGTGGGTCTGGCCGCTCCATCGGCCACAGCTCAGTCACGTGGCTACCCCCGAGTGCAGGGGAGGCTAGGGAACGGGGTTAGCTGTGTCCAGGAGACAGGAGGCCATGGAATGATGGCGACACCCACCCCAGGACCGTTGGGACCCTGCAGTGGTCTGGAGGTCTCCAGGGTACCAGCAGCAGAGCTGCTTCCCTGGAAAGGAAATTCAGACGGCGTGGTCTCCTCTGGCTCCTGGGTTTGAGCTTGGTGGCAGGTCAGGAAAGTTTGCAGTCTGCTCTCTGGTGGGGAGTAGAACATCTTTGTGAACCTGTTGCAAGGGATGGAGCAATGCGCTCGTGATTACAGCGACACTTACTGTCCCCCTGCTGAGTGCCAGGTACTGTGCTCCTTTAATTTTCCAGACAGTCCTACGGGGCAGCTGTTACTTTTCCCATTTTATAGATGTTGCAACGGAGACTCAGACAAGGAGAACTGGGAAGAAGTGGAGTTGAGAGGCAAAGGCAGGTCTGCCGCCACGCCTGAGTGTGTGTGTCCGTGAATATATGTGCATCTGTTGGATATACGTAAAATGATTTCAGCCTCTTGCAGAAACGTCTTAGTGGGGAATCAGTGGCTTATCAGTTTAGTGCTTGCCGATGTTTGGCAGACATCCCTTTGTGAATTTGTCAAGTGAGTTCAGGGAACTGGTGTTGGAAAGTGAATGCCAAGTATTTGTAAAGGGTAAGCGCCAGGTACCAAGTTTGTGAATTGAGTACCAGATGCTGTGTGTGCAAAGGGAGTTTCCCAGGTACTGCACTTGTGGAGTGAGTATCTCCAGGCACCGGGCTGACAAGGTGAGTGTTCCCTGGTACTACGCTTACAAAGTCAGACGACCCTTTGTTCCCCAAAGGCTCACAGTTAAATTGGGGGACACTTCAGACTAGGATACACTGTAGCAGCACACATCCTCAGAGAGATCTGTGCCTTGTCCTGCTGTTTGGAGGGGCCAGGTGGTTTCAGGAAGGACTTCGTAGGAGAGATGCATCTGGACGGACAGAGGTAGGGCTGGGGACTGGCAGAGAAGGGGCTGGGGGCCAGGGCTGGGAATGGGCAGAGGGCCCGCAGCAGTGGTTGGCACCGTGAGAGCAGGTAGGGAGAAAGATGGAGGCAGGGTCACTTCCCAGAGGGGCCCTCGAGGTCAGGGTGGGATTCACGTGCGAGCCGGGAGGGCCCTGATCCTGACGCAGACGGACGGGGAGCGGGCCGCCAGCTGGGAGCCCGGGATGCCCCTGAATGGAAGCTTCAGGAGTGCAGGGATGTGAGCCACCCGGCCAGGCGTTAGTCACAGTAGTGACCACTGCAGCAGTGGTCTTGTGGCCACTCACGAGAGTTTGTTTGCTAGGAGCTGGGCTGGGAGGTCACACCGGTGGCCTCTGTAACAGCCCAACAAGTTGCTGTCGCTCCCTGCATTTTACAGATGGGGACCCTGAGGCTGTGTCTCTCAGCAGATGCTCTTTGGCCAGATGAGTGGATGAATGAGTGAAGGAAGGAATGAATGAGCTGCCACACAGGTTCCGTTGGGTGGCCCCTCCTGTTGGAAGGGGTGAGGGAAGAGCCACGTCCAGACCTCCACCCTCTGCGTCCCTGGAACCCTGCGTGTCTCTTTCGCCTCCAGTGAAGGGCAGTGCGTGCAGTGAGCCCTCAGGTTGCCCTGCAGAGCTGACCTCGGGGTGGACACAGGCCCGCGGTTCCTGGCCCACTGCCGGGCCCGTGAGGCCGCTGCCACCAGAGGCCTCTGGTGCTTTCCGGACCCCGGGCCTGAGCCCTCCGCTCTGAGCTTTGGCTCCCAGGGCTCCCCTTCTGGAAGCTTCCTTCCTGGAGGCCAGGTGGGAAGGCCCCGCCCAGCCGTGGGGCTTGGGAAGGTGGCACCATCGGGCCGAGGCAGGGCAGCTGTGGTGCCCTGCCGGTGCCCTTAGTGGGCTTTCGGGCCTGGGGGCTATGGGGCAGTGGGAGCAGGGCTGCCCCGCTGGAAAGAGGAGCAGTGACTCTGACGTCTGCCTGTTGCTCCTGTTGGGTCGTGTTTCACCTGTGGCCGACGCCTGCCTTGACGGTGGGAAGGTGAAAGAGTTTGACCCGTCCCAGCAGTCTGGTGGCTACTGGGCTTGGGGGTCCAAGCAGGGTCAGCCTGCGGGCTCACACAGACCAGGACGGGGTGGAGGTGACTGCGGGGCAGTAGCGATCATTTCCTCCAGCCCCCGCGGAGCCTCTTGGGTGTATCTGTGCATTTAACCCAGCCCCCGAGGTTCCTGTTTACACTTGGGGAAACTAAGGCCCTGTGAGTTTCAGGTTACATCACTGCAACCCAGACAACCTGGCTCCAGAGCCAGAGGCCTCCTGCACAGAGCACGGCGCCTCCTTGGTGGCTTCGAGCACGGGGCCCTGGGCAGCGAGGAACAGTCACCAGCAAAGCTGTGAGAACTACAGCTAGTGCTCGCACAGAGTCTTCTGTTCTGAGCCTACACGTGGATGAGCACTTTTCTTTTATTGCAGTATAGTTGACGTAACAATATTATATTAGCGTCAGGTACACAGCATAGTGATCCAGTATTTTTACAGTTTACACTCCCTTAAAAGTTATGACAAAATAATGCCTATAATTCCCTGTGCTGTACAACATGTCCTTGTTGCTTATCTATAGTTTGTATCTCTTAATCCCATACTCCTGTCTTGCCCACCCCCCACTGGTAACCACTTGTTTGTTTTCTGTGTCTGTGAGTCTATTTCTGTTTTGCTCTATACATTCGTGTTATTTTTCAGATTCCACACGAAAGTGACATACATCTACAGTATTTATATTTCTCTGATCTATGTCCATTCACATTCCTGCAAATGCCAGAATTTCATTCTTTTTTAATTTAATTTTATTTTTTTTTTTGCCTTACGCGGGCCTCTCACTGTTGTGGCCTCTCCCGTTGCGGAGCACAGGCTCCGGATGTGCAGGCTCAGCGGCCATGGCTCACGGGCCCAGCTGCTCCACAGCATGTGGGATCTTCCCGGACCGGGGCACAAACCCGTGTCCCCTGCATCGGCAGGCGGACTCTCAACCACTGCGCCACCAGGGAAGCCCCATTCTTTTTTATGGCTGAGTAGTATTCCATTGTATATATGTACCACATCTTCTTTATCCATTTGTCTGTTGATGGACATTTAGGTTGCTTCCATATCTTGGCTATTGTAAATAATGCTGCTGTGAGCATTGGGGTGCGTGTATCTTTTCGAATTAGTGTTTTCTTTTTTTCCGGATACGTACCCAGGAGTGAAACTGCTGGGTCATACGTAGATGAGCTTGTTTAAACCTCCCGATGCACCTGTGAGGTATTGCTGTCATGGTTCCTGTTTTACAGATGATCAAACTGGGGCCCAGAGAGATGAGGTCACTACTTACCCAGCTAGTAGCGGCGGAGCTGGGATTTGCACCCAGGCCATCTGGCTCCAGAGAATAACTGCATGTGGCTGTGAGCCCGGCTCAGGAGCAGAGGCTCAGGAAGACCCAGGGTGGCCAGGGCTGGCTCCCTGCCGAGCAGGGGGGCCGTGCAGAAGGCGGGAGGGTGGGGACAGAGTCGAGTGTCTCACCCTGGGTGATTCGGCCGTCTTCCTGCAGACGCATCTCTGGGAGATCCGTGGTGGAGGTTTGCTTCTCACCTGCCCCTGCTTGGTGTTGGGGTCGTGAACTCAACCTCTCGGAGCCTGTTTCCTCGCCTGAGATGGCCTGTCCCTGAGAGCCAGCTGTGACGGCTTGGTGCAGGCGAGCATGGGGTCTGGAGCCCGTCTCAGAGCGTGGCTGGGCTCCCCCCACCCCTCGGGGCTCTGGCTCGGCCCCTCTCCCCTCCGCCGTGGGGAGTGCTGCTGGCCCCTGGAGCCTACCCTGACCCCCAGTTGGAGTAAGGGCTTGCTCCCTGCGAGCTCCAGCTGGGTGGTGATTGCCTCTTTGCCCGTCTGTCTTCTCTACCAGCTATTCGCCTCTGTACTTGTAAAAAAAATAAAACAAAAATAATCACCCAGGGATGATGATGATCTTAACAAATAAAGAAGGAAAAGATTCTCCCATAATCCCACCACCCAGAAAGCACCCAGATGCACACTTTGGGGTAGAGCCATCTCTGCTTTCTTCCTGGACGAGTACGTGTGACACACACGATCGTGCGCACAGCGAGTAGGGCGAGGTCTTATTCATAAGTGCTAAGCCATTTTC
The DNA here is from genome assembly GCF_059928025.1 of Delphinapterus leucas. NCBI lineage: Eukaryota > Metazoa > Chordata > Mammalia > Artiodactyla > Monodontidae > Delphinapterus > Delphinapterus leucas. The sequence goes on from NC_143148.1 coordinate 54,030,570, forward strand.
ATACATGATCTCAAAGTGTGTCCCCTTTAGCCCTGTTGATCTTGGGCCCCAGATCTTACTTGGCGGTGGGGGCCGTCCTGGGCTTTGTGGATGTTGAGTACCCCGGCCTCGGCCCACTGGATGCCAGTACTCCGCTCCCCACGGTGTAACAGCCCCAGATGCCTGCAGATGTAGCCACAGGTCCCCTGGGGGGCACATCGCAGGCTGAGAACCCCTGTGGTGACTTGGCTGATGTCCCACCTACCCTGAGAGGTCCCGTTTGATGAGTAGCCCCGGCTGCGGGCTGGCCCGGGGGAGAGCTGGGAGCCTGTGCTCCTGTCTGCAGTCACCTTGCCTCTTTGGAACCTGGCACAGAGGTGGGAACTGAGAACTGCGTGGGGCTGCAGGAGCCCAGATCCCTCTGTCTGCGTGGCGCGGGCCGAGAGCCGGCAGGGACCCTGGAAGGAAATCCTGCTGGCCCCGGCATTAGCGAGCTTCCCACACCTTTGATCCCTCCTGTCGGCTCCCCTGCTGTCCTGATGACTCAGGACTTCAGAGATCTGGGTTGTTGGAAGGGGAATTGCTTCATGCCACTAAAAAAGAAGAAAGAGAGGAAATTAGCATTGGGAAGTTTTGGTGTGAGGAAAATGACTCTGAAACCTGCTTCTCGAATCCTGTTTGAGTGTTTTTGGGGGGATGGGTGCAGCGAGGAAAGGGGGTGGGCTGTGGCAGGCGACCTGGCTACGTGGGCGACCTGGCTACGTGGGCGACCTGGCTACGTGGCTCTTCGATAAAGGCCTTCCTTTGCCTGAGTCAAGCCCCACCCAAGGCTGTGCTTTGGGTCCCTCTGCTTTTTGTAGCTAAGTGAACCATACCACCAGGAAAGATACAAAGAGGAAGCTTCTGGAGTATGTGTGGGCCCTGCCAGCAGGTGCAGTGAAGGTGCGAGGGTCTCAGGCCAGAGACTGTTGCAGAGGGCAGCGGTCTGGGGTTCTTCTAATGCCCCAGTGGTCAGCAGGGCGCCTCTGGGCCGGGACAGCCGAGTGCTGGTGGATCTCAGCCCCTGCTCGGCCCGGCTGGGCAGTCTCGTGTCGGGCAGGCCCTGCTCGGCATTCACCGCGGCCTTGCTTGAAGGGGTGTGTGCTGCGGATTGGGGGGCTGCAAACACTCTGCCCCCACTTTGAAACCCAAGGTGGAGGTAGAGGCGCCAAAGACCCTGCCTTCCCAGGTCAGTCCTTCCCTAGTGGGTGGTGGGGGGCAAAGTGGTTTCGAGCTCTGGCCAGAGTTTTTGGATTCAGACACTTCATATTAGACCATGTAAGTAGTGGTGTGATCCAGCTCTCAGTTTTCTCATCTGTAAGCTGGGGATAATCGTGGCCACCTCCCAGGGTTATCCGAATCATAAAGGAGATGCTGCACACGTGGAAAGCGCTTAGTGGTGTCAGGCTCGGAGCCAGTGCTCAGTCAATGCGCCTCATTATGACCGACCACCAGCTCAGTCCTGGCTGCTGCTCTGCCCACTGCGTTCCCGCCTCTGCTCGACTGTGAACTTCTCGAAGGCAGGTGTCTCATCCAGCCGTACCCGATGGCAATACAGGCTTCTGGCTGAATACGGTTGCTTGATGTATAGAGGCCCCAGGCGTCGCAGGGACAGAAAAGGGTCTCACGTTTTGCTGGAAACCCCGGCCCTGCCTGGCGACCTCGGAGCCGTTGGGAGAATCTCCAGTGTGTGCTTGTGACCTTGGGCACCGGGACCTGGAATGGACCACAGTCCTGGACTCAACCCCAGTCACCGTGTCCCCGACTTGGGCAAGACAGAAACTGGCAGTTGGGAAGATTAAGACATTATTGGTGGTTTTCACCTCAGCCTTCAGCAGCAGTGCTTGGGAAATAAGATTTTGATCTTGGAAAATATGATTTAAAAACAGAATTGAAAGTCGCTTTTATTTTCTCAACGATATTGCCCCTGACACACGCACAGGGCCTTGAATGGTGGTGTCCGGTCCGAGCCTGCCAGTAGGGAGCCCACTCACGGCCCTTACATGAGGCGCACCTGTGTATATATCGTACCCCTACCCCCCCCCGCCCTCAGCTTTCCACCTTTGATCCCCCCACTTGCGTCTGCGGTGACAGAGCGCCCCGTTTAGACAGAGCCCGGGAAGGCCGTCTACTTCTGAGGGAGCTCACTGTGTCGTCTTAGCCTCGCTCCCACCGTTGACTGCGACCCTGCTGCCAGGGGAGGGGGCTTCTTCCTTGGACCCCTGCCGAGAACTAAGCCCATTGATGGGTGGCTTCACGGAGCTTGAATCTGGTTGTTCCATCCAGTGTTCCCATCCCAAAGCAGGAGGAGGGTCCTCTCCCTGCTGGACGAAGATTGGGAGCTCTGAGTCCCCACCAGGCCCCCTAGGGAGCCTTCTGAGAGGTGGGGTCTGGCCCCCTGGCCATCCCAGGATTAACACTCTGTCCTTGACCACCCTTCCCTGTGCCCAGGACCTGGCTGTGTGGCCTTCATCCACGGGCTTCTGTGCCCTCCTGCCTCCAGGTGGGCTTGGCTCATAAGTGGGGACCCTGCAGGGAGATGGAGGCCCTTGGCTTCTTCCTTCAGGGTTGCTGTGGGCAGGCAGCGTCCCTTGGTCACGGCTCCTGTCCTGTCACCATCCCCCCACCCCCCACCCCCAATTCCGGGCTTCAGTAACTGCTCCTTTCGCTTGTCCCTTCAGACCTTGGGGTAGGAGCACATAGGGTAGGAGTGAGGTGACCGAGTCCTGGCTTTCCCGGGACGGGCCCAGGTGTTGACACTCACGTCCTGTGTCCCGGGAAACCCCTCAGTCCCAAGCAAATCAGGACATTTGGTCACCCTAGGAGAAAACCACCTCTTGTGTTTTCCCTGTGTTCTGCCCACACCTTGGTGTGTTGTCCTTTTGTTACAATTTCTTCAAATGACACCGTTTTGTGTCTGCCATCTGCTTCTCCCCAGGGCCCCGGCTGATACACCAGGAGCTTCAGGAGGATGGAGTTGTTTTCAGAGCCTCTTCCCTTTTAGAGTTTGTAGTAACCAAATGGGCTGTAATGCTAAACGTGGGGAGAAAGAAATTAATCTCTTGCTCTTACACTTTTCTTCTGAAAATATGCCCCCTTCAGAGACAAATGGTGATGATGATAGCCGTGGCTCTCTGCCCACTTACTATGGGCTTCCTGTTGTGTTAAGAACTTTGATGCACGTTGTGTTTAATCATTATGACAATCCTCTGAGGATTGTCCAGGATGAGAAAACTGAGGCTTAGTGAGGTAAAGTAATTTGCCTAGCGCTCAGGATGGGTAGGAAGTCGGGCCAGGGTATGAACCCCGATGACGCTCCCTGCGAGGTTTCTATGCTTACTGATGAGGTGTTTTACAACCCAGGCCAGGCCAGACAAACCCACAGTTTTGCTGCTTCTGGCTTGGACAGGGTGTCTTATTGGGGGTGCAGGCAGCAGATCTGATGTTTTCCACTTCCTCTCATGTGGCGGGGCTGTGTGCGTGGAGCATGCAGGACTGGCTGGGCAGCCAGTTTTGGCCTTGCTGAATTTAGCTATGGCTGGTGTTGGAAAATGTTAGTCTGTTCTTTCCTTTTCCATACCCCCCCTTTAAAATTTTTATAGTTAAAATCGGAGGCGGCCAGACTTGGAAGAGAACCTGCAGGTCATCTAGTTCTGGGATGGCGAATGTATGACACACGTGCAGCCATTGCTCATTGCCTAGCCCCTGGTAGACATTGCTCATCAACCCAGGCGTAATCAATCCTTCCCATTGAGCCTGGAGACAGCCACTGCTAATCAACTGTTGTTGGCATGCACCATGTCTCCCACTGTATACATTAGGAACCCAAGGCCCAGAGAAGTTAAATGACCCTCAAGGGAGCCACTGGGGTTGTGGAGCCTGCTGTTGAGAGATGACTTTGGGTTAAAAGTCCGCCATCTAAGCAAAGTGTGGTGTGGGGGAAGGACCTGGGTTTTGCATAGCAGTGTGTGGATCTGGGTTTAAATCCCAGTTCTGCTTCTTACTGGTTGTAACTTCAGGCAAGTCACATGGCTTCTTTGAGCCTGGTCTGTGAAACTAGAAATTGTAATCCCTACATCCCAGGGTTGTGAGGAATAAATGACATGGAATGTTAATTCAGCCTCCAGCAGATACTGGTGGAGGGCCTAGTGTGTGCCCAGGACTGCTCTGGTCCTGGCGTGTGGTGGTGAGCCCTGCAGACAAGGCCCTCCCCTCAGTGGCTGTGCCTTAAAGATTCAAGTAATGCTGCATTTCTTCCTCTTTGCTTCTTGGAGACCCTGTGAAATTGTGGTGTTATTGTTATTTTTTAACAACACAGCCGCTTAAATCTGGCCTGTTTATGCATCACATGACTTGCTTTGGGAAGTGATGTATTTTTTCTTTCATTCCTCATCTCGTTTCCATCCTTGTATCTGGGCTGATTGGGACAGGGAGACCGAATGGATATGACAGGAGACTGGGTCTTAGACCGTTTAGAGGGACACACTCCTTTTGGAAATTTGATGAAAGCTGTGGACCCTTCTGCAGGCAAAATGCTAAGATGACAGGCTTATAAAGTTTAGCATCTATAGTGTAGGCATTTTTAGGGATTGACTCACGGACCCCTCAGGTTATAATCAGTCCAGGGGTCCTGGGACACTCTAGTTAGCATGGAATGGAACTTTGCCCGGAAATAAACATGTAAATGACAAAAGCAAAATGGTTCATTATGAAAGGTCAAGGTTTTTATTCAGAGTTCTGCTCCTTTGGCTGGGCAAGTGCGTTTGTCCACGTAGCATTTTCTGTGCTTGTTAAGCTGTGTTTAGTCTTCTTGGTTATGGTAAAAGATTTTTTCTTTTACCCTAGTCTGGAGTTTCAAGGTTGGTAGTTCTTGCCCCTAAAATGTTTATTTTAAGGTTTAGAACAGTTCTTCACTCTGATAAGGCAGAGAGCATCACTGCAGACGCGCCGTGGTCGAGCACAGGGCGACTCCGCTGGCACTGCAGATGGTGGCCCAGCGCTCAGCCTGCCCGGCGCACAGTGACCTTGGGCCACCTCACCTCTCTGACCTGTGAAGCGGGGGACAGAATGACCACCAACCCCTGGTAGTCAAGGATTAAAGACTCTAGTAAGCATGACAGTCCAGAGAGTGTCCAAATAGGCCATGGTGGATTTTGTATTCAGTTGCTTGGAATTGGGACTCAGTAGCATGGATCCCTTGCTCTGTGAAAGGTTGGTGCTTTTACTGAGCCTGTGTGATGGAGGTTGCCTGACAGATCCTGCTGAAGTGAACCGAGCTCTTCTGTGAGGTGCGGGATGAGTACAATTCTAATGTGCTTTCTCCTCCTGGACACACAGGACTTCAAGCAGGCTGACCAGCATAGTTAAGAGAAAGCCAGGGTCTTCCTTGGTTGGTAACTTATAGAAGGGCCCCCCAGTAATGAGTCCCCTCGTTGCCTTCGACTCTTCCGACGCCCCGTGCCCCCTACCCGGGGCACCATCTTTAGCCACGCCCTGGACTGAAGCATGATTTCGGTGACTTGAGAGAGAGAGGGCTCCAGGGAACCATTTCACGTTTAGACCTGGGGTTTTGCTGGGGTGATTGCTTTGCCCCTGACTTTTGCATGTGGGTGTTCTTAAGCCGGAGAAAAGAGTTGGACTTTCCCTTTGTTTTGCTTCATTATCCCCACTACATTTGGCAGTCTGGGCGGCATGAGGTGGTGTGTTTTTATGGGTCTCAAATTTGTCTTTAAAAGTGTGCCGTGAGCCTGGAGGCTTCCTGCATCCCTGAAGATTTTGTAGGGAGATCTGAGATGACTGTCCAGCTGGGCGGAGTAATGGAATCTCCCATTTCTTGAGCACCTACTGTGTGCCAGGCGCTTATGCATCTCATCTCACCCTTGTTGCAACCCCCCGGGTGGGCAGTGTCCCCGTGTCACAGGGCTGGGGACAGCCCCTGGCCTTTGGGGTCACACAGCTGTTGGTTGCACAGCTGAAAGTCACACCCAGGTCAGGCTGACCTGAATCCATGCATTTTTCCCTGAGTCCCACGCTGCTCCTGTGGCCTCAAGGGACTTCCTCGGTGTTCTTCATGTCCCCACCCTGGTAAGATTCCACTTGAGGAAAAATGAGTAGGCATTGGTTGGACAAGGGAAAGCCTGAAGAGTTCTGTTTCTCCAGCTCGGCAGCCTCCTTGCTGCTGAGCTCAGGTGTGGCTGGGATTGTCCCTGCCATCCTAGTCACGTCCTAGTCACCGGCCAAGGTGGCCTTCTCCAGGCAGCCGGCTCTGGGATGAAGTTAGGGCTTCATCTGCCTCACCTGTGTGGCCTTCCACGGCCACCCTGGCCGGTATATAAAGGAAGGGGGTGCAGAGGAGGTGGCTTTCTCGTCAGTCTCCCTGTCTCACAGGTGAGAAAACTGGGGCTCTGGGGGTGGTGGCTTGGGCGTGGCCATTTGGATAATGAGAGGCCAGGCTGAGCCTGAACTGTTCCTAGTAGGTGTGTACCACCCGTTTACCTGGAAGAGGTGCATCTTGGGGGTTGGTGTCACGAGCCGGAGGCACATACCTGCCAGCATCTTCCCTGAATCAGCTCTGAGTCACTACATGAGGGAAGAGATCTCTCTGGTCGCTGAGTCCACGTCTGGTCAGGCGGGGCCTTTTGAGATCATCTAGGCCCGTGCTTTCATTTTACAGTTGGGTAAACTGAGGCCCAGGGAGAGAGACTGCCCGGGTCACCATTCCTTTCCCAGCGTAGCTTCTGGTTTTCTCTCTTTATCTACACTGTGGCGCCACAGTCTTCTTTAGGCACTTGAGGTGTGTGTGTGTGTGTGTGTGTGTGTGATGAACTATACATAACATTTATCATTCTAACCATTTGTAGGTGTGCAATCCAGTGGCATTAAATACATTAACAGTGTTGTGTTACCATCACCACTACCTATACCCGAAACTTTTCATCATCCCCAACATAAATTCTGTACCTATTAAACAATAACTCTCCCTTCTCCACTCCCCCCCAGCCCCTGGCAACCGCTATCCTACTTTCGATCTCTGTGGATTTGCCTGTTCTAGGTACATCTTGTAAGTGGTATTATATGATACTTATACTCTTGTGTGTCTGGTTGGTGTCACTTAGCATAATGTTTTCAGCGTCTACCCATGTTACAGCATATATCAAAATTTCATTCCTTTTCACAGCTCAATAGTACTCTATTGTATGGGTAGACCATATTTTGTTTATCCGTTCATCTGTTGATGGACACTTGGGTTGTTTCCATGAGCTCTTTTTTTTTTTTTTTTTTAAGATTTTTTTGATGTGGGCCATTTTTAAAGTCTTTGTTGAATTTGTTACAGTATTGCTTCTGTTTTATGTTTTGGTCTTTTGGCCACAGAGGCATGTGGGATCTTAATTCCCTGACCAGGGATCGAACCTGCACCCCCCGCACTGGAAGGTGAAGTCTCAACCACTGGACCGCCAGGGAAGTCCCTGTTTCCATGAGCTTTTGACTCTGTGATGATGATGCTGTGAACATGGGGCACATACCTGTTAGGATTCTTGGTTTCAGTTCTTTTGCCTACATACCTAGGCGTGGACATTTATTATTTAAAGACATTCATCTCCTTCTCTCCCATTTCAAAGGGAACTCAGGTTCATTGTAGAATAATTAGTCAGTACAGTCAAAACAAAAGAAAAAAATAAGATTTAACCAGAATGGGAACACCCGGGAATGATAATTAATGTTTTTTGTATGTCGGTCGTTTGCGTGTGCCGTTTGTTCCGTCCACACAGGATTACTCTGTATCTGCACAGTGTTTGGGAGTGTGGATAGGTCTTCATTCAGAAATGGGCAAACCTTTGTGTAAGGCACTGGGAGGGGGGAGGAGGCGCCACTCGCTCTTTGCGACCCAGCTGAATGTTGTGCACTGCCTCCAGGGCACGCCCCCCTGCCTGTGACTGCTCTGTGTCCTGCTTTGCCTGTTCCCTTTCCTATTATCTGCCCCGTCCCCCCCCACCCGCTGGACCCTCTGAGTCCCAGGAGGGCTGCCCAGCACAGCGCCTGGTGGTGCTTCCCGCTCAGTAGAGAAGGGGCTGAATGAATAAGTGAAATTAACCAGCCTGCAGGCTTGAGACTCATCGACGTAATCGAGTGGAGTCGGGCCCTCTTGGGTGGGACCCCCGCACAGGCATGCTGCACGCTGCGTCGTCCCTGTGCCGCTTCCTTGCTGTCCCCCTGCTGTGGAGGCTCTCCCTGCGAAGCTGGGTTCACAGGGCCCTGTTTACTCCCCCTGTGCGTGTTCCCTCACTGCACAGATGTTTGCTGGGGGTTTCCTGGGGGTGTCTGGCTACGGGCTGGGCTGTGGGGTGACCAAAACAGGACCCCTTCAAGGACCTTACGTTCCAGAGTAGGGGACACGCTTGGGCAAAAGAACACCGTAATTTCAGATAGCTATAAATGTGATGAAAACCGCATCTTTTTCTTTTTTTTTCCCTCTTCATTTCTCTCTTTCTCTTAAAAAAATAAAAATTAATCCAGTCTGGCTACTTCTTGGCTGCTTGGAGGCCAGGGATGTGTGCACTTTACCAGGTTTGAATCCCAGCTCCTCCTCTTGCTAGCAATGACCTTGGCAAGGTGCAAGGCTCAGTTTTCTTGTCTGTATACGAAAGATAGTGGTGTGTCTGCTCCCTCGAGTTACGATGCGGCCTAACGGCGACATTGCCCATGGAGCACTGTGCACAGTGCCCGTCGTGAGTTCTCAGCGACGCTTGCTGCTGCTCCTGCGATCCCGGAATAATGAGGCTGCCGGCTACGTGGTTTTAAAACGGCGAAACCGGCCCATCCAATCCACTGGTTAATGCAGAGGGGCCAGGAGGGCGGTGAATGTAGGGGACTCGACACAGCCTCACTTCCCTGGATGCTTTGGTTGAATGAACCGAATTTGTCCAGCACGCCCTTCTCCCTGGGAACAGGAACAAAGGGCCCAGCCATGAAAGGGGCCCTGTTCCCTGACCAAGTCGGGGAACGCCAAAGGCGAGATCTGCAGCTGGCTCCAGGAGCTCTGTGGTAGGGCCCAGCTCTTTCATTTTTCCTGTGCCTCAGTTGGGGCCAGGGCCCTCTGGTTAGACGGCTGCGATGAGCAGAACACACAGGAAAATAAGCAGACAGAAACCCCCAGACTGCCCTTCGAAGTACGCCCATCCTCACGGGGCAGGGACAGGGATCTCCTTGGGCACAGAGAGGTTTTTAAATTGAGCAAGTTTCCAGGTCATCAGGCAAAGGACTTGGCGAGGTTGCAGGGTGTCACCCGGCCCGTGTGGGCCCAGCCACTGTGTGTGTTGGACCTGGACCTGGTTTGCGCCTCACCGTCAGTCCCACTTGAGCCCTTCAGTGTCTCTGAGTGTCTGGCCTTAGGTCCCACCTGCACAGGAGGCACACGGCCACCCCGGGTCTCGTCAGGCAGGTGGGGGACGTGTAGGAAGGGCACCCCAACAAGGGCCCCCCTCCCCCCGCTCTCCTCCCCCCACAAATGCCTGCCATGTGAAGGCGGGAGGATTTGCAAGCTCTCCCCTCAGAAGTGCCATTTGTACCCCAGGTTCACGTCTGGCAGGAAGAGGAATTGAGTGCTTTACTTTTCGGGGCCTCCCCGTTCTGCCCCTCTTCGAATCCGAGGGCTCCCACGGGCCTGGGCCCTGCTGCACAAGACCATGAGATGCACAGTTGGGGCCACTCGGTGGCTCGCTGGAGTCCGAGATGACAGGACAGGGCCTTATGGGGCTGGGTGGGCTGGGAGGGTGGGGAGGCGGGTGCGGGAATGGATCGGGGGCTGCAGTTCCCCCTTCCCGCAGGATCGGCTCTGCTCCCGCCTCTGAAATAAACTACAGTGGGCTCATTCCCTACCCCCCCACCTGCCTCTCACACTCTCAGGCGATGTGTCTGTGCCAGGCTCAGAAGGGTTGGCCTCGAACCCCAGCCGTGCACCTCCTTTCCTTACAGGACGGAGCCTTCTACACAAGGTAGGGTGGGAACGAAGGGAGAAGACTCCCCCAGGGCTGTGCACGCTGCGTCCTCCGTGTGTGCTAGGGGCTCCTCGTTCGACATTCAGGCGTCCATGCCTGAAACATGCGCTATGGAGCACCTACTGGGTACCAGGCTTGGTGCCAAAGGTTGGGAATACAGAGAGCCCGAGGAGAGAGGGCTGGGGACAGTTGGATCTAATGCCCCACGTGATGGGGAGCTCGGGGAAGCAGCGGGGTCCCCCAAGGAGAAGGCTGCTGATCAGAGAAGGGGTTGACTTCGGCCAGGTGGAGAAGGCAGGGAACAGCATTCCAGGCCAAGAGAGACGTTGGCAGAGCCCAGAGGTGTGGCAGGGCCAGCATTGCCTGGAGAGGGAGCCACTCCTTGTGCTAGGAGTGTGCTGGGTGGGGTGGGCCCGGGTGAGCTGTCCTGGGTGCTGGGCTCAGGACTGTGGACTTGAAGATGGAAGCCCAGTCCCTGGAATGCCCTGAACATCTTGTTCCTTCCTGCTGGGACTTGAAGGGACCTCGTTCTTTGCTCTGACTTGGTCATCCTTAGGCATGAGAACCTGGGAAATGCTGAGCTGGTGACATGGGTGGGGCTCAGTTCTTTGCCAGCAAGGAAATGGCCTGTCTCCCTGAACGTTTGGTGTTGGTGGAAAGACTCAAAGGGGCCAGCCCTTGAGGTCATTCTGGGCCAGAAGCATCGAGCTCAAGATAATGGAGAGAACTGTCTGGTATTTGAAAGGCTGGGATCAGTCTTCCACGGCGAAAGGAACCCCTGGGCTCCTGATCAGAGCAGCAAGTTGGGAGTCCCACCCTGGGCTCCGCCCCTTGCCAGCTGTGTGACCTGGGCGAGTGGCTTAACCTTTCTGAGCTTTTGTTTCTCCTTGGTACAATGAGGTAGATAGTGGTACCAATCCTCTGGGTTTCTGAGAGGATTTGGTGAGAACAGTGCACGTCTCGTGTTAGTGCCATGCGCAGCACGGAGCTGGTGCCCGAGAAGAAGAGAGATCTTGTTGTTCCTGTGGTGACTAGTGCCGTTACCAAGACTACAGAGGAGGGGACCTGACTCCTGAGCCCGGGAGGAAGGGGCCAGAGACGGCTTCCCGGGGCAGGTGACTTGGAGCTTTAGAGTCAGGCTCTGCCAGTCCCTGGCTGTATGGGACACTTAGCAAGTTATTGAGATAAAATTGAACATGTTATTTACATCCTGACCCCTTAGTAGTCTTGCCTGGAAAATGGGATAATAACACGCTATTCCCAGGCTGCTGTGGAGGTATAAGAGCCGCCAGGTGGCGGCTCCGGCCTGAATCCAGTTTGGGGGGCGAAGGTGAGGGCTTCCTTTGGCTCCCCCTGTCTCCTGAAGCCGTGGGGGCCAGGGAACCCGAGAAACCTGCACCTTGACCTCGTCCGGAGGCTCGGGCCCCGGTGGGAGCCCTGGCCTCGCCGGGAGCCCTGGCCTCGCCTGACATTTCACCCAGAGCTGTGTGTTATCTTTTGCAGAAGTCATGAGCGGGAGGAAGGACAAACCACTTCCTCTCCAGCCTTCAGATTTATCAGGCTCAACTCTTGACAGTTTCAGTTTGAAGAGAATTTAAAACAACAACAACAAAGATGTTGAGAAGAGTTAGATAAATACAGTGGCCTCAAGCTTCTGCTCCCTGCTGCTCCGCCCTTGGACGAGGCGCCCGCGGGGATGCTTCGGGGTCGGGTTCGGGTTCGAGAAGCAGCCCGGGTTCGGAGCTTTCTCTGTGCACGCAGGCTGCTGGCTGAGAGGCCAGGGTTCCGGGCCTCTGCTTGGTGTTTCCCGTCCTGCGCGCTGTGGCACCTGCACACAGAGGCCAGCTCTCAGAGGTGGTGTAATGTTTCAGAAGTTTGACCTCAAAGCAGCTTTCTTTTCCCCTCAGGGTGTCTGGAGAAAGTGCTAAAGATAAGCTGGGCCTGAACTGCAGTGACCGGTGCCCCCCCCCCCCCCCCGGGATCCTGGCCCTGGTATTCTTCCCTTGGCCCCTGCCCGCCCTTTAAGACTCCACACAAAGGGGGGCTCTTGGGTTACACTGGGGGGACCATAGGGAACTATGATTTTGTGTCAAAAGTGATTGAATATTGGTTTCACAAAGTTCAAACCGTGAGTTTTCAAGTAAACTCAATTCCCGACTTTCTGGTGTCATTTCTTGGCTGTGGCCCTGAGACTCCTAAGATCAGTATGGAAGGAAGCCCTTTCTTGAGGAGGAAAAGGGAATGTAATGTTTGGTGTACATATACATAGGCATGTGCGTACACACACATAGATATACGTACACACATATACAGGCATGTCCATACACAGACGCACAACACACACACATATACACATACATGCACATCTTCAAAGGCTGTCTGGCGTTACACTCCTTGTGTTCAGATCTACCAGGTGTGTGTGACTTGGGGCAAGCTGTCTAACCTCTGCCTGTGTCCTCATCTCTAAGGTGAGCTCAGTAGTAATATTTGTGACCTAGGACTGTGGTCAGGATGCGGTGAGAGAACGCATAAAACAAGCCTAGGACGAGGCCCAGGACCTCAACGGGGCTCAGTCCAGAGGAGCTATTCTTATGTTCAGTGTTCTTCCTGGTGTCTCCTTGGCTAGCCTTCTCCGCTCTTCCCACAGCCCTCGGCTTGCCCGCGGGTGGAGGATTTGGCCCGTCCGGCCTGTGGTTCTCCTGGTTACGGGTAGATGGTGAACTCTACCACCCACTCAGCACCGCCGAACGGCAGCTCTGTGCCACGCACGGCCTCTGCTCTCGGGAAGCTTAGCGTTCACGGCGGGGTGTGGGGACGTGACAGCAACTAAACAAGTCAGCAATCACCAAGGTCCTCTCAGAGGTGACAAGTGCTAGGACAGAAATGGGACGGGGTAGAGACGGTCGGGCCGGAGGAATACTGTAGACAGCTCAGTCAAGGAAGGCCTCTCCGAGGAGGCGGCCCTGATGGTGAGCCGGTCCTGTGGGGGTCTGGGGAGGAACGTTCAGGGGTTGGGTGCAGCGAGTGCAGAGGCCCCGAGGTGGAAAGCTACCGGGGCAGGCAGGGGCCGATCGCCACGGTGGCCTCAGCAAGGAGCTTGGATTTTATTCCCAGTGCCTTGGGAAGCAGGGCCATGGCGAGATCTGACATCCTTTTACAGAGGTTGGTGAGACGGGGTCAAGGGTGGACTGTGTGTCCTGATCTCCTTTCGCCCCTTTGGGCCTGCCTCAGGCTCGGCTGCGCAGCGACCGCCCAGTGGCTGCCCGGGGCCTGTTGCACTGCTCATCCTGAGTGTGTGAGGACAGCTATTCCCCGCGCGTCCGATTGGTCCACCGCACGGGCTTGCACCCCGTCTCCTCCGTTGTCCTGATCTGCGCAGTGGGCGTGAGTGTGGCAGCCTCCACCCTCCCACCGCTCTGCCTGGGCCCCCACGTCCTTCTCTGAGGTCAGCTCTGTTCCCTGTCCGGCCTGGGGGAGGGCGTCTTGATGCATTCCTCCTGCGTGAATGACACACAGGGCAGGGGTATGTCTGCGACGCTGCTCTGTAATTTTCATGTCTGGGACGGGCCCAGAGCTGAGCTGCTTTCCTCTGATGGTGGTGGCTGTCGCCCGAGTCAACAGCAGTGCCCTTCCCCAGTTTGCCTTTGGTTTTCTTTTTTCTCTCTTCTTTTTTTTTGTGGTCCGCGGGCCTCTCACCGCTGTGACCTCTCCCGCCGCGGAGCAGAGGCTCCGGACACGCAGGCCCAGCGGCCATGGCTCACGGGCCCAGCCGCTCCGCGGCACGTGGGATCCTCCCGGACCGGGGCACGAACCCGCGTCCCCTGCATCGGCAGGCGGACTCTCAACCACTGCGCCACCAGGGAAGCCCTTCTTTTTTGTTTTTAATAGGTCCTTTCTTTTTCCCCCCCTTCCTATGAAAGAAAACTGGCAACTTGGATGTGGTGGGTAGGAACTAGTAGTTTCTGTCCTTTTGGTGTGAGAGTCAGGTGCGGGTTGACGGAAACATTTATTTCCCATTAAGAGGTTCATGGGCTGGAAGCTGGTGCTGGAAGTGGGGTGATCTCAGATCCTGGCTGGTGGCTGGTGGTTTGCGATGGCTGTGGGACCTGACTGCCTTGGAGGGAAGCAGGGGGCACACTGAGCAGAGGTGACAAGCGGAGACCCGTGGGCCAAGTCCAGTCTCCTATCTGTTTTGTTTGGCCCACACAGTATTTCGGAAAAAAAAATGCTTCAGTAAGTTGTCCGCATTTGAAAATCGGGAGAGTTCCCCTAAAAAAATCCGGATTTCCATTTTCTAATAATAACAACAAAAGCAAACACTTCTGTGTCGCTCACTATGTGCCTGGCGCGGTTCTAAACGACTTGTGTCTCTTCCCTCCTCTGATCGTCAGGACGGTTCCGTGCCGCAGGTGTCTTTGTTATCAGCCTCCTCCTGCAGCTGGGGAAACCGAGGCAGGCGGTGACCCAAGGCTGCTCCTGGCTGTGTACGTGCCTGCTTGGGGCTGGGCATACACCCTCCACTCACCCTGGCCTTAGCCGGCCCCCTGAACTCAGGTTCCTCACCTGCCCGAGCCCGGGGTCATCGGAGTTTGTACCTTCTTGAGCGTGGAGAGGTCCACATGGGTGATGGGAGGAAAACTGCTGATCTTTGCATTGAGTCACTTATCACTGACTTATTCTCCCCCGACCATGAGCTGGCAGTTAGCCAGGGCCCACCTGGGCCGGGCAAACCCCACACCACTGCTGCTCCCCGTGGGGATTCGTGCAGGCTTCTGAGTTTCAGTCCAGACCTTCAGGGGGAGGTGCCACGTGAGGATCTCCGCGGTGAACGGAGTCAGGCCGCTGGAGAAGGCGGACCCCAGCCTCCTGCCCTGCGTCCGCCACAGTTCCTGGAAGGGGGGCCGTGGGGACAGCAGAGAATCCATGCCCACCTGTGAAAAGAGCTGCAGAGGGGCTGTGCTGGAGGCACCTCCCTGTGGGGCGCCCCTTCCTCCTCCCCTTCCCCCAACCTTAGGGCCAGGGAGCAAGCCCAGGACGGTGTCTGCTCCGAGGCCCCGCCAGCCCCGCCATGGGGGGTGGGAGGGGACCGGCCACTTGTTTGTCGAAACTGCTGGTGGGCGGAACGTGGTTCTGGGGTGGGCAGGCTCGAGGGTGACTCATTCTGGAAGCTCTGAGACGTTATTTCACCTAAGGAGCCTTCAGCAACGTGGAGGTGAAGTGGCCCGTTTCACAAGAGGGCTTGTGGCTTCGTGGATGGAGCTGTTGCGGTCAGCATGGCTGGCCTTCCCTGGGGCAGAGAGGAGCACGCGTGTGATGAGATGCCGTTGTGTTCGGAGGTCTTAACCCTTCCCTCCCCTCTTTCCCATCTCCCCGCCCCCGCCCTGGGTACATTAAAAAAAATCCTCTTTATTGAGGTGTAATTGACATAAGATAAACTGCACATTCTCCCTCTCCTTTTTTTTTTTTTTTTTTTTTTTTTAGTGCTACGCGGGCCTCTCACCGTTGCGGCCTCTCCCGTTGCGGAGCACAGGCTCCGGACGCGCAGGCTCAGCGGCCATGGCTCACGGGCCCAGCCGCTCCGCGCCATGTGGGATCCCCCCGGACCGGGGCACGAACCCGTGTCCCCTGCATCGGCAGGCGGACTCTCAACCACTGCGCCACCAGGGAAGCCCTCTCCCTCGCCTTTTAAGATGCTGAACAGTTTTAGCCATCCAAAGCAGTATGTATAGTAGTATGTGAACATGACACCCGGTGTAAGAAATCCACCATTCCAGCTGCGACTCCTGACTTTCCCATGTGTGCCCCTCTCTGCTCTCTGGTTGTAGCCCTTGCCTTTCTCTCAGCTCTGAACTCTTTACAAACATCCCCCTTTGCGGAGTGAAGGGCTTTTCCTGCTGACCCCATCCTCTCCTCCTTCTCACCCTCTCCCCACCCCTCCCTTCCTCATGTCCTCACTTCCCAGCGGCAGCCAAGTTCAGCCCGTTGGACCTCCTGAAAATCTTCAGGAGACAGTGAAGAGGGTTGGGTCCTCGGTTTTACCTCTAACGTGCTGGACGTCTTTGGACTCCACCTGTGATATGGCTGTTTCCATCTTGTGGGGCTAAGATAATTCATGCAGAATTGGGCAGAGCACCTGGAGCATATAGTACGTGCTTGCTAAATGGTGGCTAGTTATATTATCACCCACTGGTAAAACCAGTCCATCCACTGACTTGGCAGGAGCACATCAACCTTGGAAATGTTGGCCCTGAATTCCTAAGGGGAAGATATTAGGGCATGGTAGGGGCTGTATGTTGAAATCACCAGGGCCTGGCGACTGGGGTTACCTCCTCTCCCACTGAAGATGGCAGGGTGCTCTGTCTTGTGTGAAGGCAGACAGACTCTTTAATCATTGGCAGTAAGACTTGATTTATCCTGTATTTGGGTTCAGGGTTCATAAAATATTAAAGAACCCCAGCAGGTTAAACAAACCGAAGTTTTGCATTTTTCTCTCACGTAAAAGTCTAGGGTATAGGCTATCATGTTAGGACTAGTGTGGTTGGTCTGTGCTCTTCACGGACCCAAGGTGCTTCTTCTGCCTTGCTGCCCCACTGGTCTTAGCACCTTGCCTCGTGGTTCAAGTAGCTGCTCAGGTTTCTGCTGTCGCATCTGCATTCCAGTTAGCAGTAATAGCAGGAAGTGGGAGTGGGAGGGAGAGTGGGAAAGGACTTCTTTTTTAAGGAGACTTCTGCTTTCATCTTATTGGCCAGACCGAGTCACAAAGCAATTCCTAGCTTCAGGGGAGTCTAGGAAATGTAGTCAGGAAGACACATGGTAAGCAGGGCACAGATGTACCCTCGCGTTTCTAAAACAGGCCATCCTTGGGAAACCTGCCCACATGTAGAACAGTGGAAGGAACTCTTTTAACAGGAGCCGGGATATGGAGTAAGTTTTCTTCATCAAGGGTGTAAAGTAGAACAAAGAACTGTCTTATTCTTTACAGTATCAGAGATTGGAACTATGCTCCTTGAGAAAGGGTTGAAGGCAGAGATTTGGCTTCCTGTATGTGCAAGAATAGGCTACCAGAAGAGGTAGTGAGCTCCCTGAGACAGGACATATGCGAGCAGAAGTTGAAGGGACGTGTGTCAGTCAGGGAGGCCACTGAGTGTGTTCCAGATCTGGAAGGAAGGTTCATGGGACCTCATGGGAATTGCTGTCTAGGGGAGCTCGTCCAGGACTGGACCATGCGTTGTCACCTCCCTCCCCCAGCCCGCTGATGGCGGTCATCACTGGTCCATCCTGGTGCCCCGTGGAACCCAAATGCCACCTGAGAACCCTAGGCGGCTCATTTGCCTTTCCTGCCTGAATCCTGTCTCTCAGGTGAGGACGTTGAGGGCGAGACAGGGAAGTGACGTGCCCAGCGGTGCACAGTGCGGGCCGGCGGCCCCTCTCAGCCTCAGCTGCAGAAGTTGCCTCCTGGAGGCGGCGTCGCTGTGTCTTGTTTCCTGGGCTGCACGCCCGGCCCTCCAGACCCGCCTGAAGGGCAGCACCTGCCCCCAAGCCTGGGCTTGGCTGGACATCCGGACGCGGGGCCTGGGGGGAGCGGGAAGTGAAAGTGTGCTCCGGCCCTTTTAGTTCTGCTATTGACCCGGCAGAGTCTTTCCTGGGGGGAGGGGAGGGATCCTCTGTTTTCTTTACTTAATCTGGCTTTGCCCAGTAGAGAAAACAAATGCACAGTCTCCATCCTGTTTGTAAAGAGGGCGTTTGGTACTCGAGGTCGCTGGCCTGGAAAAGCTGGGAAGGTGTCGCCTCGGACAGAAGTGAGTTGTGTGCTGGGGACGCTCCGGTGGGCCCCGGCAAGTTTATTTATCGTGATGTCTTGGAAGGTCAGCTTATGACTTTTTAAACTGTGGTAAAATACACAGAAGATGCAGTTTTACCATTTTCACCATTTTTAAGTGTGCAGCGCTAAGTACATTCACTTGTTGTGCAACCGTCATCACCATCCGTCTCCAGAACTTTCTCTCTTCCCAAACTGAAACTCTGCACCCGTGAAACACTAACTCCCCATCCTCCCAGCCCCACACAGCCATCATTCTACTTTCTGCCTCTGAATTTGACCACTTCAGGTACCTCATAAAAGTGGAATCACAGTATTCGTCCTTTTGTGTCTGGATTGTGATTTTTTTTTTCTATTGAGGTGAGATTGACAAAATCCAACCATTTTGAAGTGGACAGTTCGACGGCACTTAGTGCATTCGCAGTGTTGTGCGACCGCCACCTCGATCTAGTTCCAAAATATTTCCTCACCCCAAGAGGAAACCCTGTGCCCATTAACACTTACTCCCCATCCCCCAACCCCCAGCCCTTGGCAACCAGCACATGGTTTAAACCTGTGAATTTGCATCTACGAGGCGAGGCGTGTACTAGGCGCTCTACAAATGTATGTTGAATGAATGAAGGAAAAGCCTTGCCAGTTGATGAAATAGTGAGGAAAGCTTGAATTTCCTGAGCACTTACTATGTGCCAGGTGCATACAAACATCCGTGTTTCTCTGACCTGGTTGTACTGTGCAGCCACTCAGGTGGTCTTCATAACCTGGGGATGCTGAGTGCATTGGTCCAGGGGAGGCCTGGGTCCTGGGCTTTTTTAAACAGCTCCTGAAGTGATTCTAGTGTGAGAGTGACTGATGCGCATGATTTCACTGTGCTGTAGCGCTTCTTTGGGGCTACATGTGATCTCCACTTTATAGATAAGGAAACAGGTTCAGAGAGGTTCAGCAATTGATCCAGGCTCGCACAGCTTCAAATCTTTGTGTGAGTCCAGAGCCCTGACCCGACCCTTTCTGCTGTCCCCGCCCCCCGCAATTAGTCCTATTTATATGTGATTTCGAAAGGGGGACCTATAGTTTCTCAAACGTGTGCTATGGGATAAAATCACTAAAAACGCACTAGCATTTATGGAGCACTAAGTGTATGCCAGGCACTGTACACTTCATTCGCCTTCTCTCATTTTACCCCTACAGGAGCCCCGTGCAGGGGAGATGTCATAATGACATGTTTCCCCATGAGCTGGCGCTAAAGGGGACATGATTTGCTCATACGTTACTGGGGAAAGACAGGTGGGGCCCCATCAGCCGCCATGCAGCCATCGTGATGGGGGGCTCTCCTGAAGCAGAAGGGAGAGGGAGGGCTTCCCTGGTGGCGCAGTGGTTAAGAATCCGCCTGCCATTGCAGGGGACATGGGTTCGAGCCCTGGTCCGGGAAGATCCCACATGCGGCGGAGCAGCTAAGCCCGTGCGCCACAACTACTGAGTCTGCGCTCTAGAGCCCGTGCGCCACGACTACTGAAGCCCGTGCGCCTAGAGCCCGTGCTCCGCAACGAGAAGCCACTGCAGTGAGAAGCCCGCACACCACAACGAAGAGTAGCCCCTGCTCACCACAACTAGAGAAAGCCTGTGCGCAGCAACGAAGGCCCAACACGGCAATCAATCAATCAATCAATCAATCAATTTAAAAAAAAAAAACAAACCAAGAAGGGAGAGGGCAGGTTGGCCAGTGCGGTGGCGATCTGAGGCCAGTCTTGAAGCTGGACACAGCATTTTCACTGGAAGGCCTGGGCCATCAGTGCTTCCTCTGCCCAGTTATATCCACCGGCGTCGACCCAGGAGAAGCCATGCGACCTTCAGGGCCTGGCTTGGCTTCCTTCAGGAACACCATGTCACATGGTTTGTGTCTGAGTTCTTCTGATGCTTTGGGCCTCACTCATTCATTCATTCATTCAACAAATATTAGACCTGATAGCCTGGCACTGTTAGGCACTCTGGGGGTACGTGGTGGATAAGGTGGGCACAGTTTCCACTCTCCACAGCCCAGATTTCTCTGCAGGATTCACGGCACTTGCAGGAGATACTGGCCCTGTGTAAGAGATGAGGAGAAGGTGGCACAGAGAAGTTGGGAAACATTTCCAAGGTTGCACAGCTTGTGAGAGGTGGAGGCTGAAGTTGAACGGGCTGCCTGGCGTCACAGTTCAAGCTCCCAGCCACTGATGGATAATTGTGAAAGAAGAAGTCCCTGGAGCATCTGCATGAGGTCAGACCACGCCGAGGCCAGGGCAGCACCCCCTGAGCTGAGGGTGCAGGGGTGCGTTGGTTTCCCCTGGCTGCTGTAACAAAGTACCACAAATTTGGTGGCTTAAAACAGAATGCATTTATTTTCATACACTTATGGAGGTCAGAAGTCCAAAAATGGGTCTCATGCAGGCTAAAACCAAGTTTTGCATTCCTTCTAGAAGCTTTAGGGAAAAATTTGTTTCCTGCCTTTTCCAGTTTCTAGAGGCTGCTTGAATTTTTTGGTTCACGGCGGTATCAGGCCAGCCTCTACTTCTGTTGTCACGTGTCCTTCTCTGACTCTGACCCTCCTGCCTCCCTCTTATAAGGACCCTTGTGATGACATTGGGGCCACCCAGGTAATCCAGGACAGTATCCCCATCTCAAGATCCCTGGCTTAGCTGCATCTGCAAAGTTCCATTTACCATGTACAGTAACATATTCACAGGGATTAGGGCAAGGACGTCCTTGGGGGCCGTTGCTGTGCCTTCCACAGCAGGGGAGAGTGGGGCTGGCCTGGGGCCTGGAGGTAGGAGAGGAGGAGCCTCCGTCCTGCAGCCTCTGGGCAGGAAGATGGAGAGCTGGGAGTATCCGCGTCCTGCAGGTGCCAGCAGTCTCCGAGACAGGAGGGTGTTTGGCTCGATGGGATCGGGCAGGCCCCACACGCTACATCAGCCACTTCGGCGGGAAGTGACATGCCTGGGCTTTGGAGCCCCCGGAGCTGGGAGTGTCCAGGCTCCACCACATTCTAAGCCAAGCCCATTCTTCTGTAAAATGGGGGTGAGACGGTGCCCGTCTCACAGGGTCACCTGTGAGGAGGAACCAAATGAGGCGAGTCATGGGACGAGCAGAGCTTGCTCGCCCGCCCGCCCGCCCGCTCGCTCCTTCATCCGGCAGGTGTGGCTGGAGTATCCGCTGTGCGCCAGGTGCTGTTCAAGGCACAGAGCAGAGCAGACAAGGTCCTGACCCTCTCGGAGCCCCTGGGCCCCTGTAGGAAGAAGAAGGAAATAGAGAATCTTGTCAGCTGCTGATAAATGCTATGGAGAAAAATACAGCAGGGTAAGGAGGATGGGAGTGCTGGCATGAGTGAGGAGGGGTCTGTGTGTGGTGGCATGTTAAATAAGGTGGTCAGGGAAGATCTGGGTGAGGTGACATTTTAGCAGATACCTGAAGGAAGTAAGGGAGCAAGCCATGCAGTTATCTCAGCACATACAAAGGCCCTGGGGTAGGAGCTTGGCATTTCCTAGTAATGCAAGGAGATGAATGTGGTCGAAGTAGAGTCAGTCAACTTGAGGAGGGTGGTAGGAGTTGACGTCAGTGAGTCAGGGAGGGGCCAGACGGTGTAAGGCCTTGCTTGAACTTTGGCTTTGACCCTGAGGGAGAAGAGAGCTGTGCTGGAGCAGGCATCCAAGAACATGGCAGCTCTCAAAGGCCTCAACGCCTCCCTCCCTCCCTCCCTGCCGCCTGCATCCACTGCCCACCCTGTTGTGTGAGAAGGGTTGGCCCATCAAGGCCTTGGTGCATTGAGCCCAGCCTCACCTGCTGTCCTGTTTGGGGACTTCACTCGCTGTCCCCTCCTCCAGCTAGCCTCACCACCGGTCTGATATGGCTTCTGCTATTTATATGACACAGTGGTTTACAAGCTCTGCTTCTAGAATTTCTCAGCCTCTCCTGCAGTACATTATCTCTTCAGGCAAATAATGGCGATCTTTCTCCAAACCAACGACTGTAGAAAGAATTGTCTGCGTTTCATGTTTCCCACCCGTTATATTTTTCCTTATGCGTTTGACTTCCAGGGGACTCGTGTAAGGCAGCATCCAGTTTAGCTCAATGCTGTATATAATCACTTCAAGGTTACAGAATTGGTTAATGTGTGTCGAACACCTACCCTGTGTGCAGTTTTCTTCTAGACATGAGATTTGGTGGTGAACAAAACAGGAACCTTCTCTGTGGCTTTACAGAAAGCAAGAAAACAAGTCAAAATAATTTCAGTCTTGTTTCGACGTCATCACCCCAGATCAGCTTGGAGGCCCACCTGGTGGAAGCCATTCTTCCCTCGTGGACCCTGCTGGTCCCCCTTCCTTGTGGCAGTCGGTTTTGGTGAAGTAGCCTTGGCAGCTGTGCAGCTGCACTTGCCAGCCTGGGGAAAAGTTCTATGAGGT
Source organism: Delphinapterus leucas (assembly GCF_059928025.1). Lineage (NCBI taxonomy): Eukaryota > Metazoa > Chordata > Mammalia > Artiodactyla > Monodontidae > Delphinapterus > Delphinapterus leucas. The sequence continues at coordinate 54,052,832 of NC_143148.1, forward strand.
GCAGAAGCAGAAACTGCTGGGTGGCACTCAGCCGGCCCCTGCCTGGGCCAAGGTTTCGGGGTTGCCATTGCCACGGCCTCCTGCCTCCCTAAGGGCCTGGAGGGGGTGCAAGTTCACCTTGAGCCTAGTGGAGAAAGGTGACTCGGTTATAGAAACCCTCACAGTAAAAACCGTCTCCCTTCCCCTTGGTCCAGGTAGAGCTGGAGGGGAGGCAGGAGTGAGCCTGTGGGGTGTGTAGACAGAACGGCTAGTGAAGGACCATTGATCAGCCTTTTGCAGACTGTTAAGTGGTGGAAATATTGGACAGATCCAGTCCTCGGAGGCTCTGGACAGGGCTGGAGGATGCCAGGTGGCTTCTGGAGAAAGTGTGGGACTCAGCCTCCCTTCTGCTCCTCAGCGGTCGGCCTGCCTTTGCTCCACTCTCAGCTTCCTTATCCCTCTGTCCCCTCCTGGGAATGCCCTCTGCCCAGGCACACCCTCTTCCCTCCCCTCCTGCCTGCAGGCAGCCCCCGACGACCTCCCTTTTCTGTCCAAGGCAGCAGCTCCCATCCTGGGCTGCCCTTGAGAACCTGCGGGACTTTAGGAGACTATGCTGATTGCCCGGGCCCCACCCCCAGAGACTGGGGTCCACGCGATGTGCGGTGGGGCCCAGGCATCGGTTTTTATGATGACATCATGTAATTTAATAGCTGCAGAGTAGTCTCTTGCACGTATATACCAGAATTGTTTCCTTTGACAGACATTTGAATTGTTTCTAAATTTTCCAACGATAGTACATTCTACATCCATCTATTTCTGAGATCACGTCTGTCAAGAAATATTGTAAATGACTTTGAAATGGGTGGGGAAAGATTCCTGGGCGTCTTGTCTCGCTCACTCATCTGAGCTATTTTCTGCCTTTCATTGTCTTGGAGCTATTTTACGACTCTACTCTAGAAAGCTGATGATAATGTAAAAATGATCCTTGCTCGTAGAAATGCCGATTAATTGTGCCCACAAAACGCGGTTGGTTACTGCTGGACACACCACCATCTGTAAACACTCCCCAGGTGATTTGAACGTGCGTCCACAATGGCGATCTCCAGCTTAGAAGATTCCAGGTCATCCCTCTGGACACAATGGGGACCAGTGGCTTATGTATTTTGCTGTAGGTTTAGACAGACAGTGGAAGTAATAGTAAGAGTTAACATTTGCTGAGCACTTAAAATACGCCAGACGTTTTTGAGCATTTTCGGGATTGTTTAGTTATGTGGGTGCCGTTTTACACAGGTGAGAAACGGCCTGATGAAATAGGTGCTCCTGTCATCCCCTGGTGCAGATGGGGAAGTCGAGGCAAGAGGAATTGCTGGAGGTAGTATTGCTGATGAATGACGGTGCTGGCCGCTTCCTCCACTGAGTCACCCCGCTGCTCTGAGCCCGTGTCACGGGGCTAATGACCCTGAGCTCCCAGACCTGCTGCCGAGAGGTGAGGTGTTGGGCATGAGCCTGGCCCTGTGCCTGACAGGCTGAGGGGGGCTCAGCCAAGGCCATTCTCAAGGCTGTCACCCTGTGTTCTCTGCGTGTCGGTTTGCACGCTCGTCACCTGCCTGGTCAGAGTAAATGCGTGTGTCAGACCTCATGTGAGTGGGTGCAGGGGCAGTTGCGTGGGTTAGGTTTTCTCAGGGCGTTCAGGTTCCCAAGACTCAGGCTGTGAGGTCTGCAGTTGACAGACTTAAACATTAAGGGACGGGTGTGCCCATACTCTGCCAGAGCCTTCAGGCTGTTCTCCCCGTCTGTCCTCAGAACAGCCTTGGGAGGGGGTGGTGGAGATTATCATCCCCATTTGACAGATGAGGAAACCGAGTCTCGGTCATTCATTCCCGGTTTCCTTCGCTCATTCACCTCGTATGTGGGCCAGTACTCACTAGACCCCACCACACAGTGGCAACTTAGGAAATGGCACTTTGGGTCCTTTCCCGAGTTCATTCTCTTCCAGGAGAGGTGAGATGAGATGGTTTGCCAAGCAGCTCAGAGAGGTCAAGAGAGGTGCCCAAGGTCACACCGCAGGAAGTGCCAGGGCTCGGCCTGCCTGCCCTCTCAAGCCGTTTTGTGCGTGAGCGCACACTGTGACTCCAAGCACACCTAGAGGTCCACCGTCCCCACTGAGGTGCTTTCCGGGTGTCCTTAGCCCAAGGGGGGCCCTCACCCAGTCCCCAGAGAGACCCAGGCTCCCCAGGAACTAATTTCTTAAGAGAACTTTATGGCTCTTAACTCCCTAAGCGGATCCAGATGTGCCTTGTGGCCGGCGCTGCTGCAGATGTCCTGGCCAAAGCCAGCTTGGTTTGGAAGCCTGGCCCCGGCAGCCGCCAAGTCTGGAAATGAAGTAAATGAGCGAGTTGTTCTTGGCCATTTTCCTCTCGTCTCAACCCAACTCAAATCAAACTCGGGCTGTGACCTCAGGCATGGCACATTCCAGCCTCCCCCTGGCCTCCTGGCGTCCGGGGCACAAGGCAGGGGATGACCGCTTTGGGGGCGTTGAGCGGGACAAGGGAAGCCTCTAGAGGGAGTGTGGGACCCGGGTTGGGGGCAGCAGGAGAAACCGAGGGGAGGCCTGCTGGGCCGGGGCTGGCCTGCAGCCCATGGGGGTCCGGGGAGAGCAACCGGGCCCTGCTGGGAACAGAGAGTCAGGACCGCTGCGCAGCCAGGAGTCGGGGCTGCCTTGGGGCTCCCCCTCCTCCCCCTGCATCTGTGCCTGGGAGCCCCACCCGACTTCCTGAGCACCGGTGGCATTCTGCTGCTCCCGCTGGGCGGTCGCCGAGGGCTGCCCTTGGACTCCCGAGGTCCTGGGGAACCCGGTGCAAACCTGGGTGGTCAGGGGTGAGCATGGCTCTGGTCCCTTCGCCGCCCCCCCTCCCCCCAGGCCCAAACCAAGCCACCCGGCCCTCGAGGGTGAGTCACTTTGAAGTGATGGGGTTCCGGGCCCTGTGGCAGGCCAAGGGGGCCGACTTGGCGGGAAGGGAAGGGGCAGGCTGGGTAGGCTGTCCCTCTTGGCTTCCGGGCAGCTCCTCCCCTGCGCAGCGAAGGAGGCCAGAGCCAGAGGGCCAGGGCCCGGGCTTGGGGGTCAGAGAGGCTCAGTTCAAATGTCACTTCCTACCTGTCTGACCTTGGGCAAGTCACTTGACCTCTCTGAGCCTCAGCTGCTTTATTTGCAAACTGGGGGCATCCTTGCAGCACTTTCAAAGGAGAAAATCTATGTGAAGTGATTAGCCTGGCGCTCGGCTCCAAAGTTAGGGTACCAAACAGTAGTTTGGGGGCGGGGGGGGCGAGCCACACCCCAACTGACATACAATCTAGACAAAAAAATGTGCTAGTTTTGCAAACCACTGTTAGACACTCTCCCGATACCCTTTGTCTCACCGAATTACCGCCTCCATCCCCTCTTCTATATAAATTCTGGAGGGGCCGTTGTTTTTTGTTTTTTTTTAAGCATCTTTATCGGAGTATACTTGCTTTACAATGTTGTGTTAGTTTCTGCTGTACAACAAAGTGAATCAGCTATATGTATACATACGTCCCCATATCCCCTTCCTCTTGCGTCTCCCTCCCACCCTCCCTATCCCACCCCTCTAGGTGGTCACAAATCCCCCAGCTGATCTCCCTGTGCGATGCGGCTGCTTCCCACTAGCTACCTGTTTTACATTTGGTAGTGTTTATATGTCCATGCCACTCTCTCACTTCGTCCCAGCTTACCCTTCCCCCTCCCCGTGTCCTCAAGTCCATTCTGTACGTCTGTGTCTTTATTCCTGTCCTGCCCCTGGGTTCTTCAGAACCTTTTTTTTTTTTAAGATACCATATATATGTGTTAGCATACGGTATTTATTTTTCTCTTTCTGACTTACTTCACTCTGTATGACAGACTCTAGGTCCATCCACCTCACTACAAATAACTCAGTTTCGTTTCCTTTTATGGCTGAGTAATATTCCACTGTATATATGTGCCACATCTTCTTTATCCATTCTTCTGTCGCTGGACACTTAGGTTGCTTCCATGTCCTGGCTATTGTAAATAGTGCTGCAATGAACACTGTGGTACATGACTTGGAGGGGCCATTGTTATACTCTGTTTATTTATGGACTGTTGTCGGCTCTATGACCTTTACACACTAAAGCTGAGAGTATTATTAGAGTATTAGCATCATCTACACGACCAAAGCACACTAAAGCTGAGAGGCGTTGACCATAGTGGTTAAAAGTTCTGGTTCCGGAGCCAGTCTGCATGGGTTTTAAATTCCTCTTCCTCTGCTTCCTAGCTGTGTGACCTTGGGCCACTTGCTGAGTGTCTCTGTGCTGCAGTTTCCTAACCTCTAAAGTCGAGATAATACTGTCTACCTCAAAGGGCTGTTGTGAGGCTTAAATGAGGTAGTAGTGAAAAGTGCCTGGAACGGGGCCTGGTGCACAGCGGGAGTCTGTGTTAGTGGATTCTCTGCAGTCCTTCCTTTAGTCTTAGACCAGCTTGAGTCTGTGTCTGGTTCCCTCCAGGAGCACAAATGCCGGTCTCCTGGGACTGCTGTAAGGGTGACGGGCCAGTCCCTTCCCTGTCCCCCGCAGTGGGCTCCTTCCCCTTGCTTGACCCCAGCCCTGGCATCGCCCCTGTGACTTCCAGAAGCGCGTCGGGTGGGCCCTGGAGCCTCGGGACCCCGTTCCGGGAACTCTCCCCCGGGCCCGACTCGCTCTTGTTTTGTCACCCAGTGTGATCTTGAGGGGACAATGAGGGGGTGACTGTAAAGTCAGGCGTGTGCTGCCGTCGCTTGGCACTTGACTGCGACTCCCGACTCTGGACGGTCACTGGGGGAGGGACGGCCTCTCGCTTCTTCCTCCATGTTTTGTTTATGCTTTATTCTGCCATTCATTCGGTGTTTTTCATTCCCTCTGTTCCCGCTCTTTGCTTTCATTCATTCTCTTGTCAGTTACTCATTTTCAGCTGATTGAGCGTCTGCTGTGTTCCGGCCTCACTGTCAGGCATGGGAGATGCGTCCGGGAGCAACGCCCATCCAGGTGCCACGGGGACTCTCAGAGGCTGACTCGAGGGGTCAGGGAAGGCTTTCTGCAGGAGGCGGCATCCAAGTGGACACCCGGGGGCGGAGCTAGAGTTAGCCGTGGGAGGAAGGGAGGTGGTACTTGTTGCCTGTAGAGTGGACCTTACCTGCAGAGACTCAGGGTCCCTGGGGCAAAGAATGGGCTTCCAGAACTCCAGGAAGGTGATACTTTCTTCCCCTCTGTAATGAGATACACCATTTGGATGCAGGGGCTTAGGTGAGAGACCAGCACTGGAGGTCTAGTTTGTGGGTCCCTCATTCCAAAAATGCCACTGTACCCAGAGGTCTGGAAGCCCTTTGGAACCAAACCAAACCATGTGGCCGCTCTTCTCCCAGGACCCGGTTCCTGGGGTGGCCTTGGCTTTCACATCTGGGTTTTTGGAGCCCCTGTCCTCTGTGAAATGGCACTGGCTCAGGGTGCAGGGGGAGTAGAGCTGTGATGTGTGTGAAACGCCCCACACAAGGGAGGTTTCTGCAAATGCCAGCGCCCGAGGTCCTGGTCCTGGCCCGGTGGGTCCCTCCCAGCAGGAGGAGTCACAGTGGGGAGGGAGAGACCTGGGGAGCTTCCCCAGCCATCCAGCACTAGGAATTTGGCTTTGGCCTCCCCCAGGGGTTCCGGAATCCAGTGGATGTACTGAAATCTATAGTCCCTGCCACAGCAAGGCAGCTTGTCGTGTTTTTGGCCAGCAGGATTCATGGTATATTCTCAGTGGCAGTCTTTGGTCTGGTGCCCTTTCGGTCCCTAGGGAGTGAGCAGGGAAGCAGAGAGGGCGTAGGACCCGTGGGCACTGTGGTGGCCTGGCCAGAGGCCTGCAGTGTCCCGGGGCATCTGATGCCCCTTGGGGGCTGTAAAGGCCGTGTCGGCCCTTAGTTAAGTGTGGCCGAAGGTTCCTGTTTCTGTGGCAAAATCATCACCACCGCTTATTAATTAATCAGTTCACCATTTATTGAGCTCCTACTGTGTGCTAGGAGATATAGCACCGCAAGGAACAAAGTCTCTGTTCTCATGGTAGGGGGAGCCTGACCCTGACCTGTTGAATACACAGCACGTTGGGTATGGATAAGGGCCATGAAGGAGACCGAGGCAGGATACCGGGTTAGGAACGTCCATCATGTGAACAGGGTAGGCTCCGAGCGCCAGGGGGAGCGCTCGAGCTGAGACTCAAAGGAAGTGAAGGGGGCAGCCACAAGGGTATCATTCCAGACAGAGGGAGCAAGTGCAAAGGCCCTGAGGCACGGAGGAGCGCTTGCTGTGGCCGGACATTGAATGGGGTGCATGACACGCACTGTCCCCTTGCATCAGTAACCCTTGGAGGTTATGACCATTTTACTGATTGGTCATGTTGAGGCTCAGGGCGATTCGGCACGCGGACAGTAAGCGGAGGAGTCGGGATTCACAGCCGCAGCTGGTGCGCTTGTGCTGTCACCCTCATCCGGCTGCAGGGCTTAGGTGAGACCAGTGGTGGAGGTTTTCGTCTGTGGGTCCCCTGCTCCTGAGCCATGTGTAGAGCACGGCGTTCGGTCAGCTGCAGGTCAGGGGCGTTACCTTTGTGGAGGCTCTTGGCTGGCAGCCCCGGAGGCTGATCCGTGGTGTGGCCCAGAGTGGTGTCACGTCGGGGTACGGCCAGAGACGTCCAGGGGGTTGGAGCTCTGGTGTCTGCTTGCCCAGAGAGGACGGGCCCACAGGCCTTGTGTGGTGCCTGGCGCTTCCCTCCTGTCCTGGTGGCCCTGGTTTGAGTTCCTTCTCCGCCACCACGTGGCTGAGCGATGCTGAGGAAGTCACCTCGTTTCTGAGGCCTGGCTTTCATCTTGGTAAAAATAGGGTCAGCAGCTCCCTGCCGTACCTCCCTTCCAGAGCTTTTGTGAGGATCAACTAAGATTATAGATGAGAAAGCCCTTTGTCAGCTCGAAAGCCTGGTACATGAGAATCCTGCTTTTTTTCCCTTTATTTTTTTGCAAAAACGGTATCAAAGCAACATTAAAGAGTTTAAAAAGAAAAGGAAAATCGTTTACCTACAGCTACACCACCTCAACATAACCACGAACACCCTGTCCGACCCAAACACGTACCAGCTGAACAGATTTGGATGTGTTTTCAGATAAGTTCTGTGTTTTCCTAACCCGCGCTAATTGCTGTCCCAAACTTGGAACCGCACAGATTCCAATTATTTGGCATCCTTCCCTATCTGACCTGGAGCTGAATGGATTTGGCCATTGAGCATTTCTTGTATTGATTTTCTAATTATTCCTCTTGGTTTCTGTCCATATAGGCATGTATTTTTATGTCATTACAGGGTGAACATGCCGGCTTCTTTTTCATTTTTTCCTCTGCCGTCACCAGCAGAGATTATGTTTCTCACAGCCTCCACAATCATTACTGTCAGTGGCTCCGTGGTAGTCACTGCACCGTGTTTTTATGAAACCGTCTCCCTTTGGTTAGATATTAAGTCAATTTCCAGCCTTTCTTCTTCACTAGAACGTGCCACCGTGAACGTCTGTGCGCTCGTAGCTCTTTCCCCCCTTTCCTTATGATGATGAACAATTGTCTGGAAAAATTCCCAGGAGGGAGATTAGTTGGTCAAAGGAGTATGAACGTTTTGATGCCTTTTGATAGTAACGAGGCTCTGTTGCTTTCCAAAAGAGCTGAACCTGTTCGTAATGCCTTCAGCAGCACAAATGTCCTCATTTTCACACAGCTGGGCCCACTCTGGATGTCATTGTTTTTCTTTTCTTCCTTTTTTTCTTTTGCGTTTTAAATTCACGGGTTGAAGATGGTGTGGCGTTGAGTGTCGTCAGTGAGCAGTTGGCTTTGAGACACTTGCCCTCATGTCTTCAGCTCACGTGTGCTCTCTTTCCTCCCGTCCCTCGACGCTCAGCCACCAGCACTGCTGTCAGCAACAGAGGTGGCACCGCGTACCCTCAGACCAGGCCCCACTTCCTGTCCCGCCTGCAGAACAAGGGGGGACGAGGAGCAGAGAGGAGGGGCCCGGGGAGAGGGCCTGGGGACAGAGGCGCCTCGGGAGGGTGTTCTAAACCCGTGAGGGAAAGGAGGGCCCTGGAGAAATCCAGGCGGGGGAAGCGCAGGCAGAGCCTGGCACAGATGGACCCCTGAACAGCAGTGAAGGTCAGGAGACAGAACCACTGGGGAGAAAGGCAGGGTGTGCAAGAGCGGAGGATGGATGGTGTGGCGGGAACGCGAAGAGGGAGATGGGCGTAAAGCGAGAAGGGGTTTCAGGGGAGGAGCACGGGGTCTGGGCCATGAGAGACAAAGACAGAGCCAGGGAGAGTCAGACAGCGAGAGACACATAGACAGACAGACAGAGAGACAGACGCAGAGAGACAGGGGTGGGGCGTGGGATGAAGAAGAGAGAAAAAGGGAAAAGGAGAGAGCGGGAGGGAATGGAATGGGGGGAGGGGTGGCGAGTGGGGAGATAAGAACCCCTTGCTTTATATGAAGTCGTTGCTTTCTCTGCGGTGGGCGGCCTCTGAGCCCGGCGGGACCAGGGTGTGAGCAAGGGTGGGGAGGGGAGGTGGGACACCTGTGTGGTCCATATGAAACTTGAATGGGAAGTTAAGCGCGGTGACTTGTAGCTGGGCACGGGTTTCCACCCGAGTCTGCCCCTTCCCAGCCAAGTGACCCCAGTTCCGCCTCTGGTGATGGCACTGTCCGCACGGGACGACAGCGTTGGCAAGCACCTGGCACACGGTGACACCCGCTTCAGAGTGACAAAGCCACGTCCACCAGGCCCTCCCCGGACACCCCACCAGCATCAGAAGCCAGTCTGATGGGGCAGTGGGTGTTGAGCACAGCCGTCTGTGAGGAGGTGGGTGGGCACGGACGCTGGGGCCTGGATGCCCCGGTGCACGGCTGGCTGCCACCCTGCAGGCCAGGGGACCTGGGAGTGCTTAGTCTCTCCTTTACCTGTTGTCATCTCTTCCTTACCTGTTGTCCATCTGTGAAATTCAGACAGTAGCGACATTGCCCACTTCTCAGGGCGTGAGGATCAAGTGCAGTTTCCTGTGTACGGCACTTGGAGCAGGCCGGGCACGTGGCACGGGTTCTGCTGGGACCTGAGGGGCTGCCCTCCTTGCAGTGACTGTGATGATGGCAGCGGTACTGCAGCCACCATGGCGTGAGCCCTGACCGGGAACCTTGCCTGGTGTCGCCTCCCCAGTCACCTGGCTCGTGCAGCCTGATTGTTCCCACTTCACACGTGCGGAACTGCAGTTCAGAGAGTTAGTATAAGAAGAAGAACAGTAACAGTGGCAACAACAAACTTTTTGAGGGCCTACCATGCACAGGGCATCTGTGCCATTTGTAATCCTCCAAACAGTGGAACTGACAGATGAGGAAACTGAAGCTCAAAGAGGAAACTGGGCGGCTTGGGCCCCATGACCGTGGAGGGACAGGACCAGGCTGAGCGGGGTCCACACAGTCCACGGGGCGTTTGCTTCACTTTCAGGCCCAGCCTATGAACTGGAGCTTTTCAGGAAGTCTCAGGAAAGATGATTTATTTATCAGCCGTTTTTCATCTCTTAATTAAAAAAAAAAAGTATGTGAGTGTGTGGAATTGTGATTCCACTTGATCTGAGAGGTGGAAGACAGAGTACCTGACTCAAAGGTCACAGCTGTGCCCACCTGGGCGGGGAATGTTCCGGAGGCTTGCCTCCGGGCACTGTCCTTGCCCGCTGACCAGTCACCTGGGGAAGCAGGGCAGGGTTAGGTGGGCATCAGGCTGTTGGAGCCACGTCTTCCTGGGTCTTCAGCCCGTGGCTGGCTTCGACCCTGTGCTCCCTCTGACCTCCGGCCTCGGCCTTGGCCTGGCAGATCCGGGGCGTGCCTGCCCGCCGACTGTGGCATCGTTCCTCTCTCTGTCTCCAGCCCCGCTCCGGGGCACCCGCAGCAGGTCCAGTCGTCCAGGGGTGTTTCCAGATGTGCACCAAGAATGGAGCAGATGCGGGGGGGGTGGGGGAAGGGCCCCGGCACCGACCTACGTTGATGCAAAGGGTGGGAGAGGAGCCTGGGGCTGCGGTAGGAACTTTCCAGGGGAAGGCCAAACAGCCTTCCTTTCACCTCGGGGAGGAAATGAAGCAGGACACACTTCCCACAGGAAGCCAACATCAAAAGAGCGGGTTAGAGGAGCGCTGGCTGGTTCCTACCAGGGGCTGGCGTTCAGGGCAGCCCCTTGTGCCAAGCACTGCTTACGTTTCTCTGCACGGTTCCGGGGGTCACGGGCTGCCCTCCTCACCTTGCGCACGGTGCCCAGGGCCGCACGGTAAGAAGTGGTGAGCCGGGATTCAGGCTCTTCATCCTGTGCCCCGCGTCCTGGGCTCCTTTGACTCCCTCTGGATACCTACCTGTGCGCACCTGGTACTCTTGTCCCCAGAAAAGCACAGAATTGATTTTTATCATGAATATTCTTAATAAGGATAAATAATAATAGCTACCATTTATCCAGAGCCTCTAGTTGCCAGGCGCTTCCCTGCATCGTCTCGTTTACCTGCTAAAGAAGCCCATGGCATGGGCCCCATTATCCATTGTGATGCAGGGATTACGTCACTAGCCATCAATCGTACAGCTGGTGTCAGAGACGCAGAGATGGGACCCTCCACCTGGCTCTGATGACCAAAGTCCTATACCTGGGCACTCTAAGGCTTCGAGCAAGTTAGGTGACCTCTCTGAACCTGAGTTTCCTCTTCTATAAATGGGCCTAATCATGCTCCCTATAGCAAAGTTTTGAATTATGTGAATTAATTAAGTGGAAAGTGCCTGGCACAGTGTCAGCTGCCGTCACGGGCACCATCGTCATTATTACCATAACACAGGGTCTCATGAGGAATAGGCACTGATGGTCAGAGTGGAACTTCCTGGCCTGGGGAGGTAGAGGAGGAGCCCCCATGGGTGTGCCCGGGCAGGTTGGGCACAGCGGTAGGGGGGGAGCTAGGCAGACCTAAGGACCGAGGCTCCTGTGAGGGGGCTGGGCGTGGGCGTGAAGAGGAGCTGCCCACGCAGGTGGGCGGTGGAGGGGCCTCCGGGAGAACAGCAGACCGACCCAGCCCGCCACCACCGCTCCATTTCCCGCGAGGAGGGAAGTTACAGATTTCCGCCCTGGCTTCCAGGGAAGGATGGGACCGGCTGCCCGGCTGCTGGGGTGCGGTCGGCATGGGGAGGCTGGTGGGAAGCTTGCTGTGCCCCTGCGCGGCTCACGGGCCGTGTCCAGAGCCCTCCTGCTGCTGACCACGGGCTGATGGAAGTCACACACCTGCTTACTGGAGGGTGGGTAGCTGTGTCCCCTAACCTGAGATATCCTGGGCCCCTCTTCCTTTTATTTTTGTGGGAGGAGTGGCTGAGACCCCAGAACTGTTGGCCACTGGCATTTGGAGGCCTTGACATGGAGCCCTCCCTGATGGAGGAGCTGCAGCTCCAGCCTGACATCCTCGAGAGCTGTCACCTCCTAGAAGCCCTCCCTGATGCCCAGCAGCAGGCAGCCATCCTTCTTGGAATGTTGGTCAGCCCTGCTCCACGACTTCACTGTTGGCTGTTTCCTTTCCAGCCTATCCCCCACCTAGAGAGGAATTTCTTAGCCCTCAGTCTCCTCATCTCGGAAACGTACACGTTGCAGGATAACTGCCTGCGCGCTCCCGCTTCCTCCAGCCCTGAGACTTGCAGGAGCAGAGACTGTCTGGTGAAAAGGGGGGGGTCAAGGGGAGCAGGAGAGCCAGTGACGGAAGGCAGGGGCCTTGAAGATGCTGCAGATCTGGGGTGGTGAGCTCAGCTGTGCCTCAGTTTTCTCCTCTGTAAAATGGGGATAACAAGGGGACCTACCTTAAAGGGTCAATGTGAGCAGTGGGTGAGTTAACGCTCGTAACCCGTATAGACAGAGCCTAGCCTGTAGTGAGTACTGTGGTTACTGTCATTAATTATTGCATTTAGTTCATTAAAACAACGTCGAATCAATATTTGTTGTACCTACTGTTGTCCTGAGGATACAGACGTGAACAAAACAAACAACGCCCTGCCTTCATGGGCCTTACTAGTTACGGGAGATGGATAGGAAACGGATAAGTAAGTGAAACGTACGTACGATGATGGTGCGTCCTACCGTGATGATGATGGTGGTGGTGCTGTGCGCTCTGCAGAGGGATTAAGCCACACGGTGGAGCAGGGCTTCGGTGAGAAAGGGTTTTGTGATGTTAAATTGGGTGAACTTTTGTGCACACACTGTCAGTGATTTTGATGTCACAGTGCTCCTCAAACACCATCCTGAAGAGCAGGTTCATAAAGCCATGCCGTGCAGGTTGAGGTGGGGGTCAGCCCCCCACGGGGACCCTTGGAGCCCATTTAGGGGTCCCAGGGAACACAGTTTGAAAACCAGCATTCCATCTCTTGTGTCTCTTCCCAATTAAAACGATCACAGAGGGCTTCCCTGGTGGCGCAGTGGTTGAGAGTCCGCCTGCCGATGCAGGGGACACGGGTTCGTGCCCCGGTCCGGGAAGATCCCACATGCCGCGGAGCGGCTGGGCCCGTGAGCCATGGCCGCTGAGCCTGCGCGTCCGGAGCCTGTTCTCCGCAACGGGAGAGGCCACAGCGGTGAGAGGCCCGCGTACCGCAACAAAAAAGAAAAAAAAAAAGACGATCACAGGGTCTAAGAAGAACATTCTGTTAAACAGAATTGGAGGAAAGGGAGCAAAGGGCAGGTTTAAGACAGAGAAAGCAGTGCCAGTTGGAAGGCAGTGCCTAGGGGCTGCCCACTCACCTGGCACTGGGGCCACTTGCTCACCTCATCGTGGCAGGTGAGTTGAGCAGCTGGCAGTGGCCATGAAAGTGGATTGCGGAGAAGTACCGGCTGGGCCCCTGAAGGGGTGTCTGGGGCGTGGCAAGGTCTCAGATGTAGAGGGGGCAGGGACGCAGGAGCAGGGGAGCCGAGGCGTCCACGCTGAGACCCCTCACAGCCCCCCCTGGCAGCCTCGGGTAGCCGTGGGGTCAGCAGCTTGGGGCCCTGTCTGCCCAGGTAGCTCTGGCCCCAGATGGCTGCTGACTGTGAGAGCAGCCGTCATGTGGGAGGACCTGCTACGTGTCTCATGAGACGTGCTTTCAACCTTGTACGGGGCCCTCCCTACCCCAGGGGAGGAGCTTGGGGCCCGGCCAGGTTGAGCCACTGGTCCAAGGCTGCCTGGAGCTCGGGACTGCGAGGTGTGGCCAGCCGAGGGCTCAAGGAGCCCTTTGCAAAGGGCCCCTGAACCTGGCTGGCAGCTTCCAGAAGGGTCTCCGGGGGCCGGGGGACTTTCTCTCACCATCATTGGCTTGAGCCCTATGGGGCCTTACGACACAGCCGGCTTGTTGAGGTTGCGATGCGAACTCGTCCTCCCTGTGACATCGCAGCCTAGGCAGGCTGGCCAGGCCCTGGCAGCTGGGCTCTAACTAATCTGAAGTCCCAGGGGGAGCTGAGGTGAACGTGGAATGCCAGTTTTCAGAAAGCACCCTGAGGCCCCGGCGTGCAGCTGCCGGGCCTGCACAGACTCTGGGCTGGTGGAGGCCGGCCTGGGAGCCTCCAGCCCACCCAGGCTGCCTCCTCTGCCACGTGGGCCCTGGGCCCCCAGCAGGACTACTTCGGGGGGCGGCCCTGTCCTCCCGCGGCTTCTTGAATGTGGCATGCCCCCGCTACGCCGGCACTTCCCTTGTGCCATGCCTTCTCTGGGCGCTCGGTTTCGGTTTGCTCTTCATTGTTCTTTGTTTGTTCGTTCATTCCTGCCTGTGTGCGCCCATTTTTTCATTCGTTTCCATTCATTCATTCAGAACCGCGCTGCAGCTCAGAGGGCAGGCCCAGAGCACACAGAGCTGGCTTCGAGCCCCTGCTCCGAGCTGGGGGTCTGGGGACAAATTACTTAACCTAATGGGGATGGCACTCCTCCCAGGGCCGTCAGGAGGGTGAAAGGAAATAGCACGCGGAGCCCCTGGCACGCGTGTGTGCAGTGGCTGGTCCGTGGACTGTCGTGTATGTCTGTCCCTCACCAGCTCACGCTCGCGTTTTCTCTCCGTCCTTCCTACAAAACTTGCTGAGGCACAGGGTTGAGTCACTTGTGGCCGGTGTTGCCGGCCTTGCTGGAGTGGGTTCCCCACCTTTCTCCACTTACAGTCAGCCGATGGGTCCCTCTGAGCACTTAGGCCACCGATAGCCCAGGCTGCTCAGAGCCGCCCTTCCCACTGGGGTTGTCAGGCCCACGCCCAACACGATTCTTCCCCCCGAGCGGGTCCACCCCATGCACGCGCGTGCCCCCCCGAGCATGCCTGCACACTCTGCACGCCCGCATATGTGCACACGTGTCTTCACACTGGCCCGGGAGCAGCACGTGTTTGGGGCAGTCGCACACACTTCCCACGACCTCTGGCATCGTGGTTACACGCAGCACACGTGTTGGAGAAGAGCTGGGCACATTTCACTCTTGCACGCTGCTCCACTGCACACCCAGCCCATGTTTCCCTGCCCCAAGTGTGCGCGTGCCCCCACTTAGTCTACACTGTGCACACCTCTGCAGTGTATACAGGTGTGCATGTCCAACCGTGTGAGCACTCACTTACATGTGTGTATTTATTTTTTTAACACACACATACATCGCATTTACTCAGGCCCCACCAAAGTGCTTTACAACCAGGAGTTCATTTAATCCCCCTGAGAACACTCTGAGGTGGTGACTACCATTAGCCCTGTCTTCCAGATGAGGAGACAGGCCTGGGGAAGTTAGGGTCTCTGGCTCAAGGTCGCACGCCAGGGCAGGGCAGGCCAAGATTCAGCCCCAGCCTGGCTCTAGCCAGGACTCTGAAGCCCGCCGCGATGCTCTTCCCGTGAAGGTGTGTGGCTTGTGCCACGCTCACCCTGTGAATGTGTGTAGGCGTGGTATACACCCCTCGCAGTGTACACACGTGACCGCCGTCTCAAGGTCACGGGTGCACACGCTGCCCACGTGCACGGGAGGACACACGATACACGTGCCAGAGAACATGCTTATGTCTGCACGCATGCCACTCACACACACACAGACAGACACACAGGTATCCTGTACCTCTCTCCCAAGCCTCGCCCCGGTCTCCAGCTCCCTTTCCCACCTTCTAGATTGTTCTCTGTTTCCGCACACTCACCCGGCCGGAGAGGGAAGTGATTCTACAGGTTTGGACTTGCCCAACCGGGGCCACCTGTGCTCACCTTCTCCCCGGCTTGTGGCCCCTGTGTGGCAGGCAGCCCTGTCCCAGGCCCCCCCCCCACCCCACCCCCGGAGCCCCACAGCTCTTCCCTCTGTCAGGGCCCCTACTTGGCTCCCTTCCCATCCATCTTCTCGGTTGGCACAGGTATCTGGGAACATCCATGCTGGTCTGGGCCAGGGACAGGGCCGTGTCCCGGGGGGCAGGAGTGACTGGTCCAAAGGCTTCCCACGAGTCCCCGGCAGGAAACTCACGTTTCCTCCTTCTGGTCCTTCACTTCCTGGCAGTTGTCCCCCACCTCCCTTCCAGCTCATCCGCCCACCCCGACCCCACAGGGCCTTTGAATCTGACCGTCAGCGGCTCCCAGCCCTGCCCAGGGCCTGCAGTTGTCGCCCTCACGTTCGAGTCTGGGCTTGTCGGCCAAGGCGAGACTCTCCTGTTTTGGCCTCGTGAGAAGTATCCAGACCTCTGGGCCACGGCCAGAGCTGCTGGGCTCCCCGGCACCTTTACCTGTCTCTGCACCTTGCTTGGCCGTCTCCCCACCGCCCCCTGTGGAATCTCTCTTTCCTTCTACAAAACATACCCAGCCTGGAGGGAGGCACCAAGTGCCCCCTTTGTGCTCAGCCGTCTTCAGCCTCTGACCTCTGTTAGAGCTGGTGGTCAGTGCTGTCTGAGCACTGCTGGGCCTGGAGCCGTGGGCTTTCACTGAACTTGCAGCTTTTCTTTCGGTGAATTTTGATTCTTCATCAAGATGCCCACGCTCCCTCTCTCCCTCCTCGCCCCCGCCCGCCCCACTCCGCTCTTTCTCTCTTTCTTTCCGTGTGCCAAGCACTGTGTCCAGCCCTGAGCACTGCTGCTTTGAAGCCGCAAATTGAACTAACAAAAGAAAACCCCAAGGAGCTGAGAAATCACTTGATTGCGCAGGTGCCCTTTGCCAATTGGTTTAAAAGTTTTTATGAGCAAATCTGGTGGTTATCCTTTGGAAAATAAGCAAAGGCAAACCACTTCCTGCCGCTTCCAGGAGCCGCTCGAGTGCCTGAGCTTTCTAAGACCTACCAAGAATCTGAAACTTCAGGCAAGCTTCCTCCGTTTTCCTGGAGAACTCGGCAATTTGTGTTAGTGAAATTCCTCTGGGCCCGATGGGCTTGGAGATTGCATTTCAGCCTTGTCTTGCAAAGGAATTTCTGAGCTCGAGTAACTTGGCTAGAGGGAAAAAGGGGAACTCTGGCTTGTGACCGAGGCAGCAGTGCCCTTTATGGGACCGGGGCCAGGCAGCCTCAGGGGACCCAGACCCCCTCCTCTGAGTCAGCTACCTCTCCGGGCCTAGGGCGAGCTCTGGCAGTGCCATGTGCCACGTGTGGATTCAGGCCTTCTTGCACCTCTTACTTGACCTGTGACCTAAACTCCCAAACGGGGAGAGGAACTGCTGTGCTCCCCATTGGGGGAGGCGGGGGTAGGACTGCCGGTGGTTAAGACACGGCCTGAGTCTTAGGTTCGAATCCAGTTCTGCCAGTAACTAGCAAGTTACGTAACCCCTCTGTGCCTTAGTTTCCTTATTTGTAAAACAGTGATGATTCTCGTACTCCCCTGGGAATTGTAGAACTTCTTGATTCAATAAACACCCGTATAATGCACCTACCACATGCTAGGTCCTGCATTAAGGGTTTGCAAATATTAACCAGTGTAATCTTTGCAGCAGCCCTCTGAGGCCGCTGCTACTTAGCTCCATTACACAGATGAGGAGACCGGGGCCCAGAGAGGTTAAGTAACTCAGGCTGCTGGTTGGTGGCAGGGCTGGGCTTTAGACCAGAAAGTCTGGCCTCAGCATCTGGGCTTGTTCCCACGGAGCTACATGTCGCTCTAGGCAGGGTAAGATGAGGTGCTGTCCTTTAGCAGGGTGAGCCCTATCCTGTTTTGCTTGGGACAATCCCAGGATACATTTGTAATCCTGGTATAATTATCAGTCATGCCCCACTTCAAGTCATTCCCCAGACTGTCTGTCCCATTCGGAGGATAGCTGATGGGGTCAGCTGATGTGTGGAGTACTTTGGACAGTCCCGGGAACACCGTGGGCACAGGATCCACGGGAACGATGGAGGGGGAGGTGACACAGCCATCACCACCAGCTTGGGTAGCCGGGGGGTTGCCGGAGTCACTGCAGAACAGAGATGTCCTCCTACATCAGTTCATTCACCGACTGCGCTGGGCATCTCTCATATGCCAGGCATTCGCGGGTGTCGTGCTATGGGCTGGGGGTTCGTTGGGGGGGTGATGAGAAGGACACAGCCAGCAGCTCTGGAAGATGAAGTCACCCCCAAGACTCGCCCTTGTAAGAAATGCGAAGCATTACCCCCGTTCATAGTCCCCTTGCTTTGTTTGGCAAATTGTGACAATATGTCACCAGCCTAGCACATTCTGATTACCTGTTGTTTGAATTTAAAAAAAAAAAAAAGAAAAAGAAGCCGGCCAGAAAACAGCTTCTGGTTATGTGATCGGTATTTCGAAGTTTCCATTCCTGAGCCGGCCTCGGGGCAG
Organism: Delphinapterus leucas; assembly: GCF_059928025.1. NCBI lineage: Eukaryota > Metazoa > Chordata > Mammalia > Artiodactyla > Monodontidae > Delphinapterus > Delphinapterus leucas. The sequence continues at coordinate 54,070,640 of NC_143148.1, forward strand.
GGCCAGTCCCCAGGCTGTATGGAGCCATTGCTGTCCTCAAGATGCCTGGTAATTGGTTTATCGTTGGTGCACACCCACTGCGCCCTGTCTCCCTGTCCTTAGATGTGTTTGCGGGATGTCGTGGGATGTGGCTTTCCCGGTGGATGTTTTATTAAAGACCTGCCCCAGTTCAGCACGTGCTAAATACGGTGGCTAAAGAACACAGGGCTCTGGGGTTGGGCGAACAGCTCACCCCTGTTTCCTCATTGGGAAGTCCCAAGTCCCAGGGAAAGAGGACCGTTGGTCACCCTCCTCTGGCGTGAAGCCAGCCGTGGGTGACCACACCGGGCTCTGCTGTGTGTCAGCCAGTACGTTGCTTAGCCGCACTGAGCCTCAGTTTCCTCTCCTGCAGAAGAGGCTTTATTGGTACCCGTCTCACGGGGTCACTGTGAGGTATCAGTAATTTATGACGCCTCGCAAGTGGTGGTGAGCCCTGGTTCCTTACTGGTTATAAATTATCTTAAGATTTTCCTCCTGGTGCCGAGACAGTAGTTATTATCCTCTGGTTTCGGTGGACAACCAGGAAGCCTGCCCAGTCTGACCACCTTAACTCAGGGAGGGTGTCTGGAAGTGAATTCTGTATCTCGGCCCACTACCTTGTTCTCTGAGGCTGCCTGCAGCCTGTGGCCCCGTCCAGATCCCGCAGCCAGCCACTGGGCCTGTGTGTGATCACACCTGGCGGCGTGGCCTGTGTGCTTCATGTTTAAACCCTCACACGAAAATCCTTACTTTACAAATGGAGACTTGAGGCTTGAAAAGGTAAAATTATTTCCCCATAGTTAGAAAAATGTGAAGCTGGGGCTTGAGCCCACCTTTGTCTTGAGCCACAGACCGTGCCTCTGCAGTGTGGCCCGGGATCTGGGCCGATCTGCGAGGAGATGAGTACAGAGAGCGAGAATAAGGGTGTAGACACTTTTCTAGTAATTTAACATTGCAATGTTGTTTTTATTGTGTTTTTCAAAAGTATTGGTCTGCAATGGATTGGAAATTAAAAATAAAAGTGAAAACTGGTCTCTCACAACAGGTAGGTTAAGAAATGCTGCCGTAGACTGTGCTGTTTAACTCCTTGTATCAGCCAGTGAGGCTAGGTTATGCCGCAGTAGCAAACAGCCCTGCCCACCAGTAGCTTTACACAACCGAAGTTTATTTCTCCTTCGTGCTAAACATCCGGGGCACTTCAGCAGGGGCCTTGCTCGTCTCCGGAATACATGGGGCCCCGGGCTGGTGGAGGCCCCATCTCAACATATGTTTCCCCCATCAGGAAGGCAGGATAAGAGATGTGGCAACTTGTACATGGACCTGCAAGTGACACACGTCACTTTTGCCATTGCACTGGCTAGAGCGAGTCACACAGCCACACCTACAATTTAAGGAGGGGGGAAGCGGAGCCCCACCCTGTGCCTGGGTAAAGGAGGAGACCTGCGTGTTTGGGAACAGCCCTGCTACCACACTCCTGCCTGTTCCCGCTCTGGGTGTGACTGGTCCTCTGGGCCGGCCAGGCTCCCACAACCTCAGGGCTGCTGATTTTGTCCCACCATTTACACTCCGGTTTCCACAGGCAGCAGGGTCCGTGGGCCCAGGGCACCAGGTGAGGCCCTCTGGACTGGGTTCTGGGCCCTGCTGGAGGGTAGCTTTAGTGCTTTCTTGGTTTGGGAACTGAAAGTCTTGTCTACTTCCGCCAGGCTGTGCAAGGGAAGAAATGGTGAGCAGTGTCAGGAAGCCACTCTGACATGTTGGCCAAGATAATTTCCCTTCCCAGACCTCGGGGCTCTCCTTGGTGAAGTAGGGGCTGGTGTAAATCAGGAATAACATGAACTACTGTTGATTGGGTGCTTACTATGTGCTAGGCACCAGGCTGAGCCATTTGCACACATTTTCTCGATTCATCCTTCTGCAACCCTGACAGGTGGGACTGTTCTTAGCCTCATTTTATGGATGAGGCCACCAAGGCTCAGAGAGGTGAAGGAACTTCCTCTAGGTCGCACAGGTGGCTGAGCTGGGGCTGGATCCAGGTCTGTGTGATTCTGAGCTTGCACTCTGAACTGCTTTACTGAGTTGGGATCTCAGGAGATAGTGATGAGGCAGGCTCCCCGGAGAAATTTTGAACCCTTCAGAAAGCCCAGTGCAGTCTTGACATTTGTTCTTGAGACCTGGATCCTGGCTAAGTTAAGTTCAGCCACTTTATTACACAGGGAAACCTGATCCTTCCTTTTATTGACATTTACAATTTTTTTTTTTTTAAAAAACTGTCCTTGTGCTATGGAAATAGCATTGGAAAATGGAAATAAAAACGGAAAATGGAAATAAAAGTTGGTAATGGCTTCAGAACACGCACTGGGGGCAGGGGAGGTTTTCCAAATATAAAGATGATTAAGTGGGAGGAGAATAAAGTGGGTCTTTGAAGTCGAAGTGGCTCAAAGCCTTTTTTCTAAATGTGCCCTGAGATGCAGCCCCGTGGCCTGGCTCTTGGGGGTCTCGGGCACCTGCACTCTGCAGATTGAATGATGGGCCTCAAACTACTCCTCTCAAACAGGGTACGTGCAGCCCACGGGGAATCAGGAGTTCCAGAAACCATAGGCTAACTCGGTGTGTCTTCTCCACCTACCTGCTTGACTTGTCGATTCAGAGGGAGAAGGTTAAGTCTTTTAGCTAATCTATAATTGAAAACATGGCTCATCCTCTTGGAATGAGCATTTTACCTGATGGAGGGAAAGGTTAGGTGACTTCACTGGTGTGTAATTTGTAATATGTCACCCCTTTCTGGAAGCATCCATTTTAGAAGCAGACTTGGTGATGGGGAAGGTTTCAACAGCCTAACTAAGGAGTCATTTAAAATGTGAATTTGCTGTTAGAGCAGGCGCCGATATGGGGTGGAATGCAAAATCCACAAGCCTTCTTAGGATTAAACACAAGACTTGAGTGAGATTTCCTGATGGAGTGGGTGTGGGTTACTGAGTGTTTGCCTTCTTTATATTTGGGGTTCTTGGAGGCACAAGAGGCTTGGGATCTAGGGAGGGTTTGTAACGACAGCGTCAGTAGTGCTGAGGGCGTGCGTTGCGTCCTGTTGCTGCCCAGGACACCAGGCCAGCCTTGAGGATCTTTGAAGGACAGAAGTGGTCCCATCTCCAGAGGTAGCCTAGGTACACACAAGCAGATGCATGCATATTTTTAGTTTCTGTTCTGTTTGTTTAAGCAAATGACGGAATCCCGCACACCCGTTCCTGTATTATTTATTTCTGTCAGTACGGCTCCCTCGTTCTCTCTTTGTGGCTGCAGAGTATTCCCCTGTTTGGATTTGCAGAACCATTCCCTTATGATGGGTTTGTTTCCAGCCTTTTGCTGTTTCAAGTAATGCTGGCGGCGATCAGCCGCATACATATATCGTTGAGACGTGCAAGCTTGTCTCTGGGATAAATTCCTAGAAGTGGAGTAGCTGGGTCAAAGGTTACGCGCCTTTGGAATATTGAGAGACATTTCCGAACCGTGCTGCCCCGAGAGGGTGCCCCTGAGGGAGGTCTCAGGACAGTGTGTGGAGGCCTGGGGTGGCCTGTGGAGAGAGCAGGCACCAGGCTGGGCTGGGCCTCGTATCCGGGGGCCTGACATGTGCTTCGTCAACGATGCAACGTGGGTTGGGCAACGCTTAGGAGAACAAGTGTCACGGCCCAGAGCCAGCCTCCCTCGGTTCCGCCGGCCAGTTGCTTGCAAAATTCAGCACGTGATGCCTTCATTCCGAAGGAATTTGGATACTTGCGATGTACAGCCCCCTTCTTGCTTGGTGTGAAGTCCCGCCTCTCCCAGGAATGAACTCTTTCATCCAACTCCGGTTCCCTTTCACTTTGCCCGAAGAGAAGCAGCTTTAATGATACGGAGGGAAATCATTATTTACTGTTTTTCAAAGAAAGATCGCCCTCCAGGGAGAAATGCCAGCAGGCTCATACAAGTCTGCGAAGGTGACGCGTGCTCCCCACATGGCGGGCCCTTGTCCTGCCTCTGGGACGTCATTCTCACTGCGGTGGGCTTTTATTAGCTCCGTCCTGCAGAGCTGGTGCGGCCCTGGCAGGACCACCCAGCGTGTGTGCCTCCCCGCCTCTTGGGGTTTCGTCCCCGCCACCCAGGCCCTGGGCAGCGTGCAATGGAGGGAGCATGGCTTTGGAGATGGTCACTGGGTTTGAAACAGAGGCTCCCCTGCTTCCTGTCTGTGTCACCTCCGGCACCTCTCTGAACTTGAGCCTTGTCAGCACGAAAAATGGGAATGGCCTTCTTGATAGGGTGGGCGCTCAGGGAGTCGCGGTCTGGCTGTCTTTCCCTCCTGCCCCGTTTGTCCATCTCCTCCCGTCATCCTGAGCAGGTCGGGCCAGTGTGGCCCCAGCACAGAGCATTTCCCTTGAGTCAGGTGGGGACACCTTTCGGGGTGGCTTCCGAACCCTGCCTGGACCGCCCAAGGGCATGGTCTGACCCGCTTTCTCTTGGGCACACCTGCCCCAGCTACATCTCTGTGGCTGGGTCTTACCCGGGACCCAGGACCCCAAAGAGCTGTCCTCCTGTCTCCCCTGACCAGATGGGCCGGGGCGTGGAAGTGAGATTGGTAAGACGGAATGGAATGGCCTGCCCACCTCTCTGGGAGGAGGCCTTTGGTCTGGAACTCCACCTAGAAGTTCTGCCCCGGAGGAACTTTGCCTAAATCGGATCTGGCTGGCAAACGCACCTCGTCTTCTGATCGGTTTACGTTACCCTTTCGGATGAGGGTGCCCTTTTACCTCTGATGGGCCGTTTGGCAGGAGCTGTCTAGCTGGGCTCTGCCTTCTCTCCCTAGCAGTGCCCTGTCGAGGCTTCGATGACGGGCACCGGCGTCCTTCCACCTTCTTCCTCCTGGAATTTATGGTTCTCAGGGTCCATTCGGGGACGAGGAGACACTGGCTCCTCACCACTGCCCAAGAGCTGCAGAGATCAGGTCCTTCGTTTGCCAGGGTGAGGACCCTGGAGCTCAGCTTAGAATGTGCTCAGGACAGGCACCTCGGGTCCAACATTCTCTCTGAAGATGATGTGAAAACCGGTAATGCTGGTGATGTTGCCACCTGACGTTACTATGGGCTAAGCCCTCAGTTTGGATTATATTTTGTAATCCTCGTAACAGTCTCCCGAGGAAGCACCATTGTGATTAGCTCCACTTAACAGAGAAGTAAACTGAGGTTTGGCAGTGAAGGGACACGTGCAGTCACGTGGCCAGCCAGTGACAACGCCAGGGTTTCAATCCTGGAGGCGAGATTCCAGGGCTGGCTGTCGTTGTTCCAACACCACCCCCCTGTGCTGCTGCCTCAGACCAGCCCGAGACTCATGGTTTTGTCTCTAATTAAAAGGAAAAAATAAATCAAACCTTTATTTTGGGAAATTTAAAAACATATGCTGGCACCACAGAACAGTAAAGTGACCCCCTGCACACCCGTCACCATCTTCAGCAGTTACCAGCTCTGGGCCAGTCTTGTCCAGTAAGTCTCCCCCCGCCGCTCCCCTCTCCCCCAGCCACGGAATTATCTGGAAGCAATTCCCTGACATCTTCTCACTTCATCAGGGATTACTTAAATAGGTATCTCTAAAAAATAAGGTATCTTTAAAAAAATAAATAGAAACGTAATGCCATTCTCCTGCCTAAGAAACTAACAATGATTCCTTGATGTCAAACGCCCTGTCACATTTCCCCATTTGTGTCATAAAATGATTTTGGTTGTGATTTGTTCAAAGAAGAATCCAAACATGGTCAGTACATCACGGTTGCTTAATATGTCTCTTAAGGGTTTTTAACTCTCTTTTGGAATCAGGTCATGTGTCTTGTGGAATTTTCCATCCCCCCAGTTTTGCCGATTGCTTCCTCGTGGTGTCATCGAGCTCGTTCCTCTGTACCCTGTATTCCCTGTAAATTTTCTGCACCTCCTGTGACTTTCTAGGTAGCTCGACACCTGTGCTGTCTAACACAACAGCCGCCGGCTTTCCTGCTAAGTTTTTAGTTGTCATCAGCGATCATGCTGGGGTGCGTTATTTCCTCAGGGATGCAGAGAGACGATAGTTTAAGTCTACCTTTCCTTCTTCATTTGTTAGATGGAATTATTCTAAAAAGGGCTTCACTTCATCAGCTACTTGTTTGTACTGAAGTTCCGTTTACACAGAAAAGGCAGGGAAGAAAGCTTCAGTCTTCTCCCGTATCGCCAAGTTTTAGAGCAATGAGCAATAAACCTTCCCAAGGTTTATTTAGACCTTTTTTTTACTATCAATGTGAATTCAGGGGTTTAAATTTGTACTTGATGTGTTTGAATCCAATGTAGTTACTCTTCTTCTTGATGTCGATTGTCCCACCTGTGGCCAGTGGGAGCCTCTGGCCTTGATTTTGATTCCTCGACTAAACCCTTTGTGAATCTCCAAGTTCTCTCCTCTTTTCAGCTGATGGGAAGATTCCCTTTCTTCCAGAAGGAGTGGGGCCTGCCTGCATTCACCGCTGCTCACCAGGCCCGGAATGTAGGGGCTTCCTGCCAGAGGGCTATTCATAGGTGCCACCTTCCCCGCTGGCCTCGTTGCCAAGGTGCCAGCCAGAGGCTGGAGTGGAGGAGCCAGGCCAGCACTGCTGGCTCGGGCCCCACACATAGTAGGTGTTCCGGAAACGGCTGTCGAGCGAATGAAGGGACCGAAAGCTGATCTGTCACACCACCTGGCTGGATTGGGTTCCGCTCCACCCTGGGATTCTCCCGAGAGGCCAACTCGAAAATAGAGCTGGCCTTTGATTCCCTGTGGCCTCAGGACACCCTCCCAGGGCCAAGTGCGTGGGGAGCTGGGGTGAAACCTCCAGGGTCGCGCCGAGGGTGCTGATGTGGGAGCCGCCCGTCCTCCTGTGAGGGGCACTGGCCGGGGTGCGAGGGCCGGCTCTGACACTTCCCAGACCGGGCTGTCCCTGGGGGCCCAGGCAAAACTGGAGCCGGTCCCTGGCCCAGTGGCACGGCTCCAGCTCTCAGAGCCTCTGGGCATGGATTTCACTGCGCTGACTTGCAGCCTCTGCACTATTGTCAATATTTGCTCTGCTCCCCTTGCCCTGGCCGGGCTTGTCCCGAGCACCCAGCACAGTCATGGGCTCAAGGAAGGCTCTGTGGCCGGACCCCTAAATGGACCTCGGGGCTTTTGGTTGCTGCTGCTGGTTTAGAAAAACAAAAGAAAACAAAAAAAACCGGAAAAACGCTGCCAGCTTTGTTGATGTCCAGAGACTCTTGGTCCCCAGAATAATGTGTTTGTTTACGGAGAATGACTTCATGTATTTACTGTATAAGAGGCTAGAATCCGGTGAAACTTCTGGCCTATCTGAGGGTGGATTTGTGTGCGGATTTGTTGTGAGGAGGGCAGGTGTTCCGACCCATGCAGCCGAGGGGAGGGTGGGCAGGGAGGAAGAGAGTGACCAAGAAAGCTTCCCCTCTGGGGGACGTGTGACCACCCCCAGAGGATGAGGATGAGAGAAGTTTCCAGAAATGGAGCGAGGAGAGCGGCAGGGCAGACCAACCTGACCTTGGCAACAAGGCTGAGCCCGTGGGTCGGGAGTATAGTTCTGGAATGAGACCACCTAGGTCCCAACCTGCGTGGCTCCTTGTTAGCCTGTGACCCCTGGACAAGTGGCTTCACCTCCCTGAGCCTCCATTTCTTCATCCATAAAATGGGGAGCCTTTCACTTAGTTCCTGGCACGTAGCGGGTACCTGTAATGGATAGTGCGAGCAAGGTGGTTAATCGTGTGGGCTCTGGGGTGCCTGCGAACGAGTTCTGGCTCCGCCTGTTACAAACTGTGAGTTCATGGGTTTGTTTCTGAACTTCTCAGTGCCTCAGTCTCCTCACCTGTAAAATGGGTGTAATTATATTTCCTACCTCCCAGGCTTGTGAAGATTAAGTGGCTTAAGAGATATGAAGTCCTTAGGATGACACCTGGCACGTGTCTGTGCTGAGTCAGTGCCAGCATTATTACTCTAGTTAATATTAATACAACTGTCTGTCCGAAGTGGCTGCCACGGGCCCAGAATGGGGCCCTTTGCTCCAGTGACAGGAGGTGCAGCGAATGGCTCACCCGAGGGTGATTGTTTGAGAACCAGGCACCATTTCAGTAAATTTCCCAGCAGCCCTGGAGGGAGATCCTATCCTTCCCGTTTCCCAGAGCTGGAGCCCGAGCCCCGGGGGTGACCCGTAGCCACCCAGCCGGTTACTGGCAGAGCCGGGCAGCCGCAAAGCCCTCAGCCTCTTCCCCATGTCTTCTCCCAGCTAGACTGAAGCACAGGCTCTAGCAGAGAGAAACCTACTGGCAGTGGGCCTTTATTCTGAGCCAGGATGTGCCAGAGACCCTGAGCAGGATTTCAGGATTGACTGGGCAGGTAAGGCTGGATCCTCTCGCTTGCACTTGGAGGCCTCAAAGTGACTCACATTTTTTTTTTTTCTTTTAAGATTTTTTTTTTATATGGACCATTTTTTTAAAGTCTTTATTGAATTTTGTTACAATATTGCTTTTGTTTTATGTTTTGGTTGTTTGGTTGCAAGGCATGTGGGATCTCAGCTCCCCAGCCAGGGATTGAACCCACACCCCCTGCCCTGGAAGGCGAAGTCTTAACCACTGGGCCACCAGGCATGTCCCATGACTCACACTTTAAGTGAGTTCTGGTTCTTATCCCTGAACCTTTGAGGTCCCTCCTGCTTCACGGTGTGGAAATCAGCCTCCGCTGGATGGTACTGTTGTCTGTGGGGACGGGAGGGGAGGGGCGCGTGCAGTCCCAGCTCTGAGGCCAGGCAGGTGGGCACCCCTTGGCTGCTGTTTCAGAGAACACGCTATCGATCGGCTCTTGGATGTGGGGCACGCGGACCGGGCTCAGATAACGAGAGGCGGATTTCGTCGGTCTGAGAGCAGCGTCAGTGGCTATCGGGAAATCGATCGTAGGCTTGGAGGGCGTCTGATGCCATCTGGGCTCTATTTATGCTTTTAGGAGACGTGTCTCCTGCACCAGGTGCTACTCCAGGTACCAGAGTCTTAGCTGTGCTGGTCTGGACTTGCTGACTCCCGGTCCATTCCTTGCCCTTCCTCTCTCCCGCTGGGTGCTGGGGAGAGGGGGCGACCCTGCAGGCCACATGTCCCGAGTGCCTGTGTCACTGGGTTTGGCCAGTGGGAGGAGCCAGCGGAAGGCTGGAGGATTTCTCCCCCTCTCTGTCTCCGGAAGTCTCTGTGACAGCAGCTGCCCCTCCCCCGTGGCCCTGGCTTCCACTGGACAGGCTGTGGTTCTGTCCCCAGTCCCCGGGCGTCAGGACTGCCACTCCCTCCCTCTGTCTTTCCTGTCTAGGGGTGGTGGCAGCTTCCTGCTGCTGCTGATCTCCGGTTCTCCTCCGAGTCCCCCATTTGACTTCTCAGCTCTTCCATCCCTGTGTACCCATTTCCCTGCATTAATTAAGTCCCGCAGCTCAAACACCCTAGGGGCTTCTGTCTCTGGTTAGTTGCCTCTGATCCACCAGATGAAGACCCCCAGGGTCCCAGCTTCTGCGTGATTTCCAGTCTTGTCACCTGATTCAGGTCTCAGCCATAAATTCTTTTTCCCTCTGCCGTTTTCCACGCGCTGACTCTCCCCTCCTCAAGCTTCGGTCTGCCCATGCCTTTCCTCGGGGCCCGGGTTGTCATCTCAGCCTGCTTTCTCTTTCCTGCTTCCCCTGGGTGCTTGCTGAAGTGTAAAATCAAATCACGCTTCTCCTCGGAGCGTGCTTCTCAGTCTCCACCATCCTTCCCCGGCAGGGTCTCCGTCACGCTGACTGCATCTTCCTCCTGAGGAACGGCACTCCGACTGCCCGCTTGCTCTGGGCAGGCGTGTGCTCTTACCAGGCTTGGAATCTGTCCCCAGCGCCCCTCCCTGGACACTCTGAGGTCTGTCTTCCCCACTAGAGGAAGCTGGCCCTGCCTCCCCAGCCTGTGTGTCCCATGGATGACGGCACCCCTTGCTCACTCGGGGCTCAGGACTCCACGGGGCTGGGACCGGGTCTAGCTGTGTACCGCTGAGTCTGGGGGCCTGGCGTTAGGTACCAAAGCGTCTAGGTGTCTGTCCTAAAGAAGTTCTCCCTCGTGCGTCTAGAGGCATGCCCAAGGATGTGTAAGGGAGCAGAGTAAAAAGCTAGAGACGGCGCCCAGGTTTGTCAGTGAAGGACTCGGTCAGTACGTTTCAGTCCGTTGATCCTGTGGAGTATGATACACGATGAAAAAGAGTGAGGTTCATCTAAAATGCATTGCCGTGGAAAGATGCCCAAGACGTGCTGTTGTTTGAGACCCATTGTCAGACCAAAACATAAGGTATTTTTTTACATGCACATAAATGCCTAGAAAATGACTCCAAGGAAACACCCCCAAACTGGCAAAAGGGATTATCGCTGGGGAAGCCAGTGGGATTGAATCCAGGTGAAGCTGACTTTGTTGCTTTTCACCCTTCATATTTCTGGATTGTTGAGTTTTTATGACAACACTGTATTAATGTGTTAGCTACGTAGCTGTAAACTAAGTAATGGTGTATCGACGGAAAGACACCCCCATGTTTAAGCTAGTGTGTCCTAGGAAACTCCCCTGAAAACACTAGGAAGACTGGAAACATTTTCTCCAGAAGAAACATGGAACAGCCTTGTCTCTGTTGGGAATATATCGGAAACAGTCCCATCCTTCGGGAATTCCATTTTGGAGTTAAGTCTTCCCTGGAGACTTGGAGGATGCAGCTGTGGCACAAAGTTGGCTTAAAACATCTGTTTTCAACCTTGACCTCACATCACAACAATGGGAACCTCTTATAGTTGTTGGATTTTCTAGGAGAGTGGACATCAATGGATTTGTGGAATTTCTTTGCAGGCAAAGTAAATGAAAGGAGTTCCTTTGAATGCCCCCCTACCCTCACCCCACCATGGTTAACTCTGTTTGTGTGTGTGTGTGTGTGTGTGTGTGTGTGTGTGTGTGTGTGTTACCGGAGTGGAGGCGGGAGCAGGTAATGCAGCTCCTTGAGGACTTGCCATCCTTTGGAAGGCTTGAGTCAATGAGATGCTGTTTCCCAAGCCACCTTTGAAACCCCCATGGCTAAAGCCTGTGGATTATCTCATCCCTACATTTCCTGTTTGGCTCTCTCTTTGATCAGAAGATCGCTGAGCACAGAAAAATCTGTCGTGATTTTGAAAGCATGACCTGCCATCTGCGAAGGGCTCAGTTCACCTGGCTCACTGTCTGTCCCCTGAGCTTTTGACGCCACAGAGTTGGGAAGTGGAGAGAGGTGTCAGGGTCGTGAATCAAAACAATGGCTTTCTCATGGTGGACGGAATACAGGAAATGCGTGAACCTTTCAGGGACAGAAAGAGGGCACAGGCTTGGGAAGGGACCAGGCTGGGCCGCACCCCACCAGCTTGGCAAGAGGTCCAGAGGCCAGCCGTGGTTAAGGGAAGTGCGGATTCTGAGTCCCGCCTGTGTCCCAAGAGTGGCGCCGGGCTTGTGGCTCACACCATGGCGTTTATTTCTCAGCCAGCACTGTGCAGTGGGTGTTAGCGTCCTACCTTACTCACTAGCCAGCTGAGCTCAAACCGATTAAGTCACTGTGTACCTGCTTCCCGTGCTCTGTGTCTATGGATATTGATTTCAAAGTATGAGACAAAATCCCTGTAATTGCTGGTCCCACCACCACACTGGGCCTGCTTGCGTTTAACAGCAGAGCCTGGACCCCCAGAGAAAGTCCTAGCCCCGGCCTCCTAACTCAGATCTTACAGAGTACAGGAAGTGGTTTCTCTGGTCTGTTTTCCCACTCAGTGACAGCCCCGCTGGGCTTCCCAGCCCCCAGGGCACACGGGGAAACAGCACATGGCTGTTGGGAAAGGGAAAGGACTTTGACTGTGAAACCAGAGAGACCTGGCCGCAGTGCTGCATCTCCTCCTACTCCCTGTCTCTGGGACCTTGGACAGGTCACTAACCCTCTCTGAGCCTCAGTTTGCTCATCTGTAAAGTGGGGCTGTAATGAGGCTCAGACCTTAGGCTAAGCCACATGAAATGGCCAGCATTTGGCCACTTTCACCCTACAAAAGGGCAATTTCACGTGGCTCTGCCGAGTCCTTACACCAGGGACGGGCTAGACTCTCGTTTCCTCCCTTCACGCCCTCAACCTTGAGGGCCCTGTCTCCCTGGACTGCAGTGAATGGGAAGTGGCTTCTGAAATCATTGCCTCCGAATGAAGAGGGAGCAGTGAAGTCTTGACTCCCTGGAAGGTCCCGTGTGCACGGAGGGGGCCGTTCACTGAAGCCGTCATTAGGATCTGTGGAGGGGCTGCATGGGCGCAGCCGTGGGTGCTGACGCAGAGGCTCCTGTGAGGCCAAGCAGGGTCCTTTCAAACAGTGTCATGGGGTGACAGGCGCAGCCCAGAGGGTTGGGAGGCCTCGGGAAGCTGTGCTGGCTGGCTGGGGTCTAATGTTTGTGTTTCAGCTGCGCGTGTGGTTGGCAAGCCGGTGGTCAAGAGCCCCGGCTCTGGAGTCTAGCTGGCCGAGTTTGAACCCCATGTCTGCCTCTTGGTTGCTCCGTGCCCTCAGACAAGTCATTTCACCTCTCTGCACCTCAGTTTCCTCATCTGTAGTAGTTTCTGCCTCACAGTCTCTGGGAGACACGTAAGATGCCTCATGTAAAAGTATCTAGCACAATGCCTAGCACAAAGTAAGCCATCTCTGTGGAGTAGCTATGAATGTGTACTGGAAATAATACTTATTAAAAATCACCATTAGCCACTATTAATAAGTAGGGCCTGATTCATTGAACACTGCATTGGAGATAACAAAGGTGACCAGAATTTCTCAGGACCTGAGAGTCAGATTCAGACAGCCCTGCCCAGTGTGCTGTGTGACCTTGGACAGGTCATTTAACCTCTCTGAGCCTCATTCCCCTGTAAAATATGGTTAGGAAGTGGGACATTCGATTTATGAGCAGGGCTGTGAGGATGAAATCAGATGCTCCTTTTGGAAGGGCCTCTCCCAAGTGCCTAGTCTGCTGCAGGGGCTCCTGTAGGGAGCTTGTGGTCTTACTGTGGAAGCCCCTTGGTGTCACAGCTTGCTCTCTCCATTTGAGCTGTGGCCACGTGTGGAAAGAAGTACCTGTAGGGTTCTTTTCTTATGTATTTTACTCTGGAGATTTCTGCAGCTCAAGAACAGGAATGTACTTTAGAAAGGATTTAATTTGGGGGTAAATGAATTCTTGAGGAGCAGGATGACGGCTTTTAAACCCTGCTCTAATCGTTTCGGAAGGCTTCTGTCACTTCCCGGTGCCCGCGACTGTGGACCGCAGGACACTGTCAGCCCCAAGACCTTTTGCAGCGAGCCTTCCCGAGTGGCCTCTGCATCATTGCTTGCTGAGCGGATGGTACTGTGCAGTTGCCATGGTAGCAGCAGGATGTGGTTCCTATGGTGATGGTCGGCAGTGGCAGGAAGACAGCAGAGGTTTTAGTTATCCGGTGGCTCTGCATTCGCCGCCCCCCTGAACAGCACAACACGAGCTGCCCCCACTGCCACTCTGCTGTGTAAAATGGTTACTGCTGAGGTCGCCTCCCCCCCGCGAAACGTCAGTGCTGCTTCTTGGAAGGACTGGGCTGTACAGGGGTGTTACTGCCTCCAGAAGGGGAGGGCCCTGAATGTCTGGGGCACCTCAGCTGGGGAGGGGGCTTCATGTGGACCCTGAAAGTAGCAGGTGGGGTCTGTGGGGAGCTGATCCAAAAAGCCCCTCCTGGTGGTTCCCTGGAGTGAACCAGAGAACCATGCAAGCTCCAAGTCCGTATTTTCCCATCCGAGTCCGCCTTTACTTGCAGGAGAAACCAGATGGTTTGTAAAACTCCTGCGGTACCTTGCGTCCAGATTTCAGCATGGCCACGGTATGGGGGTCACGGGTTGTCCAGCACGTGATCCTTTCCTTCACTTGGAGGTTGGCTACGATCAGGGAAAGGAATAAAGTATCCTGAGTGTTTCTTTTCCCTTCTGGCATCTGAAATCTTACAGCTAGGAGTTCTCCGTAGAAAGGCAAGCGCATGATACAGTGAGACATAGCATACAGAATGTCATTTCTTTTTTATCTAAAGATGAGGGAGGGAGAGTGAGTAAGCAGGATTCTAGAGGCACTGTTACAATTTAAGAGGAAATCTGAAATTTAGGAGCTAAGTGTGGGCGGACACGGGGGCTGCTGGTTTCATTGTTGGACAACGCCGTCCATAAATTGCACATCCACCTTGATAAAGGCTTCCCAAGAGAAAGGAAATGTCTTTGCCTCGAGCTGAAATCCTGTCAACCTGGTGTGGCAACGCGATTCGCTCATGCCGGGCAGGCGCTCCGATTGGCGGTCGGTGCCGTCACTGGGTTTCCTGGGGTGTGATTGGTGGATCGGACCCTGCCATCAGAGCCGTGTTCCAGGTGGCCATACCTGGATTGAAACGGGCGAGATGGAGGGCTCAGTGCTGGTGCCTCCACTGCGGGACACCCAGAGCTCCTCAAGTGCCTGTCCCAGGAACATGGCCTCGTGGCCGGGCCCAGGGCCGAGCGGACCAACTCTTTTGACCTGAAGTAGCCAGAGGTCAGAGGAGTGCCTACTAGCTGAGCCGGGGAGCGCCCGACTCTGGGTTCTTTTTGGGAGGACTGCAGTTTAGTGAGCACTTTGAATGAACACTGCGTACTCTGGGAGACTTCTTTTTTTTTTTTTTTTTAATTTATTTATTTTATTTATTTATTTTTGGCTGCGTTGGGTCTTCGTTGCTGAACGTGGGCTTTCTCTAGTTGCGGCGAGTAGGGGCTACTCTTAGTTGCGGTGCGCGGGCTTCTCATTGCAGTGGCCTCTCTTGTTGCGCAGCACGGGCCCTAGGCGTGCGGGCTTCAGTAGTTGCGGCACGCGGGCTCAGTAGTTGTGGCTCGCCGGCTCTAGAGCGCAGGGACAGAAGTTGCGGCACACGGGCTTAGTTGCTCCGAGACACGTGGGATCTTCCCGGACCAGGGATTGAACCCGTGTCCCCTGCATTGGCAGGCGGCTTCTCAACCACTGCGCCACCAGGGAAGCCCGAGACTTCTTCTTTTTGAATTTTGAGAATTAAAAAAGAAAAACACAATGTAGGATACATATACAATCAGTAGGATTCATTGCTTGACCACATACAGATATAGCAAGATGACTTTCAGGTTAGCCAATAATCAAACAGAAAGCATCAAAGACTAATATCAAAAAACACATTTCTACCACCCAGAATTGACCATTGTTTATATTTTATCCTCTTTGCTTTGCCTTTTTAAGTGAAAGGAATAAGACACCATTGGAAAAGTGAATAATTACCTTGACCTGTAGCTCAGCACCCGCCTCCAGCTGCCCTTTATTATGAATTTGGTGTAGATCTTTCCATTAATTTCCATTTAAATACTTTTACACACACATGTAACCATAAACAGTATGTAGCATTGCTTTGCATATGTTTTTAAAATGTGCTTACCACTTGGCTTTTCCCCCCCTGCGCCATTTGCTCCCGGGTTTGGGATCTGTGTCTGTTGGTTCCTGTTTAGCTCACTTCTTTTCCCTGCTGCACAGTAACCCTGTGTTTGCCATCTTGTGCAGATAAACCTTGTCTTATAGAGGGGGACCTGGAGCCCGTGGTCACTCGGCTGCAAGATGGGCTTCATAACCCCACCCGCCCCCATGTTGGTGGGACTCCAAAGGCAGGGCGTCCCTCACGTCCCTGGCCCAGCAGCTGACGAATGCAGTCTGACGAATTCAGGTTCCCGAGTCACCCAGCTCAGCTGTGTTTGCCTAATCTAGGTCACTGCCAACCCCCTCCCTGAAAGAGCCCTGTGGCCTAGAGTGCCGTCTGAAAAGGAAATGCGATGACGGCGCTTTTGTTGGGAGAGAGCTGTGCCCATTTCCCTGACCACCCTCACCCCCTGGTTGGAGGCCCCGGCCGCGAGGTGGCAAAGGCAGCCTTGGGTGCCGGCGCCACTCTGCTGAGCACCCCGAGTTGCCTCCTGCACTGAGTCACCCTCAGGGAACCCTGACCTTTTGCTCAGGCGCAGCTCCCTCATCCAGGGAGCGTGGCCGTAAGGCTGACCCTCATCCCTCGCCTCTCTCCCAGGCGTCGGGATCCCTTGAACCAAAAGCCACCCCCTTGCACACTGGCAGAAACTCGCAGCTCCTGGTTTCTGAGTCATCGGTGTTTTCGCCAGGTGTGTGTGGTACGTGTGCCGGTACGTGGGCAGCCACCAGCAGGTACATGGATTTTTCAGTCCCTCTAACTGTGGCTCCCTCCGGCCCCACCTCTGCTGGCGGCCCCGGGGAGAACAGTGACCTGTGACTCGCCGGGGGAATCACAGCAGCCACGTGGAGACCTGAGAGCCCAGGCCCAGTGAATGCCACCGTCCCTCGCCTAAAAGGAAAGTCAGTTTTGCGGTCAGACAGAACTTGATTCTTCCAGTCACCCAGCAGGTATTTACTGAGCCTCCTGAGCGCCTGCCCTGGGGATAGTGTGGCAAATGGAACAGAGACGGTGTCTGTCATGCTGGAGCCTGCTGCCCAGTGGGAGAGACAGTAAACGAGCACCAGGCAGATAACCACAGGGCCGGACCTGGGGCTCCTCTGTCAGCCCAGCCTGCCAGTCCTTGCCAGTGACCTCGGGTGAGGTCAGCTAAGTCCCCTGTGAGCACAGGCACAGTGCTCCAACCCCTGGGGGTTACGGAAGTCTCAGCAAGACGGCGTGACTGTCACCGTGCTGGGCGCGGCCCCAGTGCCTGATGCGTGGCAGCTGCACTTGTGACCACAGCCCTCTCTTACGGAAGTGGAGATTGAAGCCAGAGAGGTGAAGTGACCTGCCCACGGTGGTGCAGCAGCTCGCAATCCCAGGCCTGTGTAGCGGCCCGGCCCCCAGCCACAGGGGAGGCTGTTCCTCTTTTCACAGAGCCAGTGCCCTCCATGTTCTACAGGGAGTGGTTTGTTTTTTTTAAAAAATTAATTAATTAATGTATGATTTGTTCATTTATGATCGTGGTCAAATATACATAACGTAAAGTTTACCATCCTAGCCATTTTTAAGTGTACAGTTCTGTGGCATTAAGTACGTTCACATTGCTGTGTAACCATCACTACCGTCCTTCTCCAGAATTTTTTCATCTTCCCAGACTGAAACTGTCCCTAGTAAACACCTAACTTCACACTCTCCCTACCCCCAGGTCCCTGTAACCACGTACTCGTGATACTTTCTGTCTCTAGATATCTGACTACTCGAGGTCTCTCATGTGAATGGAATCAGACAGTGGTTGTATTTTTGTGTCTGGCTTATCTCACTTAGCATAATGTCCTCAAGGTTTCTCCATGTTGTAACATGTCAGAATTTCCTTTCTAAGGCTGAATAATATTCGTGTGTGTGTGTGTGTGTGCACGCACGTGTGTGCACACACCACATTTTGTTCATCCACTCATCTGTCAGTGGACATTTGGGTTGTTTGCAGCTTTTGGTGAATGGGGGTAGCTCTGCTGTGCACGTTGGTGTACAAGTATCTGTTTGAGTCTCTCCTTTCAACTGTCACTTCGTTTGTGTGTATATGTAGGTGCAGGGAGCATTTAATCATCAGGAATAAAATAAAAGGAACAAAAAGGAAAAGTCCTAACTTCCAGGAGTTCTTATCCTCAGGCCCATGGATAGAATTCAGGGTATCTGAACCTGGATATGGAAAAAAAAAAAAAAAATGACAGCTTTTTATTGTCACTGACCTATAACTGACATGAAGCATTTCCTTCGAGAATGACTGTAGACAATGCTGCGGCGGCAATGTTAGCAGTACCTGTGACACAGTCACTAACAGAAATCCCAGATGTTTTCAGATACCGTTCCTGCCATTGTAGATACCTTGGAATATCGTTATCTTTGTCACTACTCCAAAGTTACGGTAGCTATCACACCTACGGCTAGATCTTGTTATTTAATGCAGTAAAGAAGTTATCTTTTGCTCTATCACAAATTTTAAGAAATATTTTGATAACCATATTTCACTATGATCCATATGTCACTAGGTTCCCTTGCGATCCTAGGAATTTCTTTTGTCCGTTTCAAAAGTTTATTGTGGGACTTCCCTGGCGGTCCACTGGCTTCCACGCTTTCATCGCAGTGGGCATGGGTTCGATCCCTGGTCGGGAAACTAAGATCCTGCATGCCGCACGGTGTGGCCAAAAAATAAAGTAAAGGTGTACTTTTTAAAAATAATAAATAAAATAAAAAATAAAAAGTTTATTCTAAGAAGAGGTCCAGAGTCACCAGACAGCCAAGGGCTCCAAGGCACAAAAAAGGTTAAGAGGCCTGAGCATCTTCCCCTGCCCACGAGTACACACAGGCCCCCTCTTCTCAGGAGGTACCCCCTCTCCCACTGCAGGCCCCACAGTGCAGGATCCAGCCCACCAGACGGAGTAGGTTTACATTATTGCTTCCAGGCAGCTCCGTGGAGGAGAATCAGAGTTTCTTTGGAGGGGTGGTCAGGCATCCTGGGCCCTCAATGATTTTCAGCCGCTCCCTACCCCACAAAACTGAGAAGAGAAATTTCACTTCATAATTATGGGAATCTTCTCTGTTTCCGGGATGGCTCTGGACATGTTTTGAGTCCGTCTGGGCTCCCAGGAGTGAGCACACAGGGGCGTGCGCCCTGCAGCCTTGGGACTGGTTCCACTGGAGGACGCAGCCTGCAGGGTGATGGTACAGTTCGGACAGCGCAAGGCCAGACGGGTCTGAGCGCGAAGAGGAACGTATTTCCTTAGTTTTTGCCCGCTTCACGACATCTCCATTCTCCAGCTCATCAGCCCAAAGTGGGACTGGGGGCGGGTGGGGCGGGCGGTGGAGGGAGCAAGGTGATGGGGCCTGGGGTGGTGGTGGTGGCCGGAGTCGGGGGAGGTAGGTTTGCAGACGGCCCTGGCTTGGTGAAGAGCTGTGGTGGGGAAGGCCGGGCTGTGTTCTTTGAGAAACTTTGGCTTTATGGCCTGCATGTTAAAATATTATTATTGGGCTTCTCTGGTGGCGCAGTGGTTGAGAGTCCGCCTGCCGATGCAGGGGACACGGGTTCGTGCCCCGGTCCGGGAAGATCCCACATGCCGCGGAGCGGCTGGGCCCGTGAGGCATGGCCGCTGAGCCTGCGCGTCCGGAGCCTGTGCTCCGCAACGGGAGAGGCCACAACAGTGAGAGGCCCGCGTACCACACACACACAAAAATATTATTGAACACTAATACCGAGGCCTGGTGGATGGCTAGAGGAATGGATAGAGAGCTGAAAAAGCAGGAGTCGTAAAATGTTCTTTGTAGCATCTAACTGGTGAATGTATGAGTATCCACTGTAAGAGCCTTTCAACATTTTTCTTCTTTCGTTTTGTTTTCTTTTTTTTTAAATTTATTTAAAAAAAATTTTTGGCTGCGTTGGGTCTTCACTGCTGCACACAGGTTTTCTCTAGTTGTGGCAAGCAGGGCCTACTGTTCGTTGCAGCGCGCAGGCTTCTCATTGCGGTGGCTTCTCTTGTTGCGGAGCACGGGCTCTAGGCATTCGGGCTTCAGTAGTTGCGACACACGGGCTCAGTTGCTCCGCGGCATGTGGGATCTTCCCAGACCAGGGCTCCAACCCGTGTCCCCTGCATTGGCAGGTGGACTCTCAACCACTGCGCCACCAGGAAAGCCCCAGAAGCTGCATCTTAACACTGTCTCGGGATGGGCCCAGTGAGGGAGGGTGATGGGAGAGAGTGGGCATCTGGTTTCCCTGATGGAGGAAGGCAGGTGAGCGGTGCCGGGGGCGCTGAGTGAACCTCAGGCCACCAGGTGTGAGGTCAGGTGGGAGATACAGCTCTGGAGGGGTCAGCAGGCAGATTAGGCAGGGCCTAACGGCCCTCCAAGGGGCACTGGGACAGCATTTATATGGGGCAGTAGGACAGACTAATGCCCCCCAAAGATGTCCACATCCTAACCCGCAGAACCTGTGACTATGTGACCTGACATGGCAAAAGGGACTCTGAGATGTGACTGAGTTAAGGATCTTGTGATGGAGAAGGTATCCTGGGTTATCCAGATGGGTTCTGTGTAGTCACAGGGATACTTGTAAGAGAAGGGGGAGGCAGAAGAGACAGGGTCAGAGGTGGAGACTGTGAGAACAGAGCAGAGGTGAGAGTGTTGCTGCCACCAGCTTTGCAGATGGAGGAAGGGGCCACAAGACAAGGAGTGTGAGCGCCTCTAGAAGCTGGAAAAGGCCAGCAGACAGTCTCCCCCCGAGCCTCCAGGAGGAGTGCAGCCCTGCCGACACCTTGGTTTGGGCCCTCTGAGACCTATTTTGGACTTCTGGCCTCCAGAACTGTAAGAGAATACATTTGTGTTGTTTTAAGGCACCAAGTTATAGATGTCGCTGCAGCAGCCTCAGGAAACTGATACGCTGGTTAACGTGTGGGGTCATCTGAAAACCTTTGTACGAGGATCTGGGTTAGGGGTGCAGGACTTTTTGGCCAGGGACGGTAAGACCATCACCATTTCCTGAAAACCTTCTTAGAGAGTCCCTCTTCCATCCAGTGTTCTTGGTAGATAAATTGTTGTTCCATTTAAAGCCAGAGGGAAATTAACCTCATTTAGTATCAAGGAGACTCACTGATCCCGATGCATGCTTACCCGGGGCCCATGTGTTAGGATGTTGGAACCTCCTTTCTAGGGGATTCTGATAATACATCACCCCAAGCAAATACGATGTGAACTGGACCCCGCTCTGGGGTGAAAAATCCCAGCGAAAATGGCAGATCCCTTGGGGACCTTGGTGGATTTCCTGTTACTCATTCTCCCGTCTGCTGAGCGGGAAGGTGGGGTGTGTAGTATCACTGTAACCTGTACTTCCCTAAAGTCAAACAGATTTCTCTAGGTGGGAGTATTCCTCTTTGGTGCGATCGGTGCGGCCCGTCTGACTCAGCGGCTCCCCCAGCAGCGCCTTCTGCAGCTGACACCCTGACAATCCTCTAGAATCTCCTGCCTTCTGCTCACAAAAGCCTCCTTCCCCCGAGAACAGAGCAGAGCCTCTCCCGCCCCGCCTCCCTCCCACGGCTCTCCCTGAGCCGGGGCCTATGTGACTGCTACCTCCAAGACGTCTGTGTCACCAGGAGATGTTGATGTCACCCAGCGATGGAGCCAGGAGCCTCCTCCAGTCACTACCCATAAGGGCATCTCTAGGTGGGATTGAGTACCGGCACTGTGCCCTCCTTTACATATACGTTACCTTATTTAGCACTACAACTCCTGCATTAAATGTTTTATCCTAACACCTCCGGGTTAGTAAGTGGAAAAGCTGAACCTGGCACCCGGCACATTTACCCACTCACGTCCCTTCTAAGTGTTGAACTTGGGACATTAGCCACTGGCTGATGTCAGCTTGCTCTAATACCATTACCACTGTCGTGGGTTGGATTGCGTCCCTGAAAAAGATCTGTTCACGTCCTAACCTCCAGTACCTGGCAGTGGGACCTTATTTGGAGACAGGGCCTTTGCAAATATAGTCAAGCTCAGGTTCGCTCTCCAACCTTCGCTTGGAGAACCGGGTTCATTGGGTTCAGGAATCGTTTCCTCTCCTTCCAAGTTAACTGATTTCAAGAGCTCAAACCATGTCGTGGCTTTTCCCAGACTGGCTGATTCAAACCATGCCACAGCCAGGAAAGGAAAAAAAAAACAAAAAACCAGATTATTGACTAAGAAACATTCATTTCTGTTGCAAATTACTAGTTGGGGCTAGTTGTTGATTATCTCACCTCTGTTGCCATTTGTATTTAGAAATAGCTTATAAATTTGCTTACGTGGGTCTGGTTTGTCCTCTAAAATGAAACGATTGCACTGCACGTAGTTCTAAAACCATACTGTGATTGGATAGCTTCCATTTCGTGGATCTCCACCTCTGTCAGGCACAACCCTGGGTACTTTACTTACGTTACCTGTGGCTTTCACAGTAATCTGGTGAGCTCCAGATGAGGAAACTGAGGCCAGGACAGCTAAGGAAGTTAGGAGCCCGAGGTCGTGCAGCTCATGCCTGTGCGAGCTGGCTTCCAAACCGCAGTCTTCGGCCTCAAGAGTCTGTTCTGCCCTGCCTGCCTTCCTGCTAACTGCAGACACCTTCGTAATTAGGTGGCAGAGAAGAACAACACAGGGTGTTCACATTTAGATGTGCGTTTGGCAGGAGAGCGTGTGGTGTGAGTGCATGCTTGTGCAGCAGGCCATTGCGTGCATATACAAGTGTCTTCAAGAATGTCAGCCGTCACCAATTTTGAAAAAGTTCCTAAATGACCTCTCCTGGCAGACCAATAACTTGAGCCCAACAGATGAACCACTGGGCTTTACTCGCAGTCTCTTCAAGTACCTTTTAAATCCCACAAATAGCCCTGTGCTTCCCCAGGGACCGGGGCTGGCTGTCCTCAGCTCAGTCCTGCAGATCGAAGGAGGGCCCCCTCCGCTTGTCCAGTGGCTGAGTCAGGAGAAGCTCCCCCGGGGCCAGAGGAAAGGCGAGGTGATGCTCTGGGACCCAGTACTATGAGGTGGGTGGGAGGTGGGTCGGCAGGTCCCAGGGCTTTTCACCCCCAGCCCATGAAGGAGGGTGGAGGTGGGGCATCCAGTGCCAGGCTCCATGCCCTTTTTCCATAGTGCCATCCACGTCTGGCTGGTCTCTCAATGATTAACCGTGTGACCTTGGGCACACCACGTGGCCTCCCGGGCCGTCAGCAAAGGCAGTGTGGCCTGCGAGCTCACCTCATTGCTTACACTGGGGCTGACCTGGGCTGCCGCCGTGGACACGCCCGGCGATGCACCTGGAGGCCTTTGCCCTGGCTGGTCCCTCTGTTTGCATCTTGGACTAAATATCCACACCGCCAGCTCCCTCACTTCTTTTTGATCTTTACCCAGAAGTCACCTAATCAGGTTTCCTCGGCTATCCCGTCTAAGCTGTTGACACCCACCCCACCGCCGCAACGTTTTAGCTTACTTCTCGTTCTCTGCCTTATTTTTTCTCCTTAGCACTTGCCATAATCTAACAGACTATGCATTTGTTATCCGTTTTGTTTATTTTCTCCTCCTGCTAGAAAGGCAGGGACTTTTGTTTGTCTTCTCTCCCCCCACTGCTGTATGCCCAGCATTTAGAACAGGGCTCTGTGCTTGTAGATGCTCGATAAATACCTTTTGAGTGAATGAATGAATGAATAAGTGAATCTATTTAACTTCGCAGAGCCTCACTTTGCTCATTGGAGTGAAGTCTGCCTACTAAGTATGCAGTAGGCATTCACGAAGTGATAGATACTCACTAAGTGACAGCTTCTGTTATTTATATTATCATTCTGTGCTTTATCTTTAAAATCAAGGGGCTACAGCTGAAGGTTCTCCAGAGCATGAGCTGGGGCTGAGCCAGTGCGGGACAGCAGGGAAGTGCTAGTTTGAAGGCAGGGAGGACCCCACCACCACCACCCCCGCCATCAACCTTGAGCATCAGGAGCATCCTCTGGGCAGCCGGAGGGGGAAGGAAGATCCTGGAGACGAGCGTTTTCTTTTTCCTGCTGTCTCATTCCAGGCAGGGCAGGAGAGGGGTCCCGTGGAAGCTCCGCTCACAGCTCCACTGCCCCCCTTATGTGGGTCTGTCTATCTCCACCAGGCTGGGGCTGGGGCGCCTGTCTCTGTCAGGATTCCTGCACCTGGGCACGTCCCGGGCAGCCTGTGGTCAGCTGTGTCTCTTGGCCAGGACTTTCAGGAATGCACCCTTTTGACCACACAAGCAAGGCCACACATGCCTGATTATAGTGAACTCTGAACTCTTAAGGAGCATGAACCTCGCGTGGTACCCTCTGTAAGGATTGGCTACCTTAAATCTCATTCACTCCCCTCGCTTCATGAGTTTGTTATTAACTATTTGCATTTCTGTTGTGCATTGTTTAGATTCCTTATGTTTTATTTTTAATTGGAGTATATGCCTTTTTTTAAAAAAAGTAGTTTATAAGGGTTTCATTTTCCATATAGAAAAATTGTTAATCTTTTTTCAAATCAGATATGTAGCGATTGTTACCCCTGCCCACTTATCTTTTTCTCTGGCTTCTTAATTTCGTGTGAGGTACTTACTGACATATAGAAGTTTCACATTTTTCTGTGGTTGGATCTCAGTGTCTTAATCCGTGGCTTGTTAATGAACTGTCTTAGTGGTTTATAAAAGTTCTTCCAAATTTCAAGATTGAGCAGACATTCCCCATTGTTGTTTGTTTGTTTTTTTTAACATATAACTGTAAAATTAATCTAGAGTTAATTTTTGGTATAAGGTGTGAGGCTGTTCTTTCCCTCCAAATAGTTAACTGATTGTCCAGTATTATTCAATGAATAATGTTCCCTTTTCCACTGCTTTAAAATATCCGTATATCGTATGCTAAAAAAATCAAGTATGTGCTGAAGTCTCTTTTAGGCTTCCTGTTAGTTGCTACTGATTTACTATCCTTGCTCCAGCGCTGTACTGTTTTAGTTATTGTAGATTCATAGTGTTGTAAAGTTAAACGCCTTCATTTTAAAGATCAAGGAACCGAGGTACAGAGAGGTCAAGTAACTTTCCCAAAGTCACACAGCTAATTGGGGTCTCCAAATCTCATATGCGTATAATTTCCAGTGTATTTAACCTTCTTGCAGGTGTTGTCTCATGATGGCTTTCTGTGCTTCTTATGTATTATTATCACTTTTGCTCATGGCATATCACGGACATGGTTTTTTGTTGTTGTTCCCACAGCCTTAGTAAGTTCTGTCTCTCCTAAGCAGAGCTAGCCCTTAGTATCTGCTAAAATTAACAAGAATGAGATCAGATGTGAATTTCCTAGTACCATGTCTGGCACATAAAAGCCCTTAATCTATTAATAATAGTACAGTTATTGTTATTTCCATCAGTGTCACTGACTTTCTGTAAGGTACGTTTTTACTTCACACCTTTCACCTCTGAGCAGAATTCATAGTAAATGCACTGTAGTCATATGTCCTTGAGTTTTCAGGATACTCCCAATGGCCAGTGTTGGACCCTGATGTCCACCTCCCCCTCCATCCAATAAATTACTCAGATGGTCCCACACTCTCAGTGGGATAACAAGCTCTTGCAGTGATAAGAAATCATACACTTGAGCAGGGACTCGAGGTCAATCTGTGTCTCCCCCAGAGTCGTGCCACCCGAGGGCCAGAGAACCTCAGCGATGGGGGACCTCGTGTCTGCAGTGTCCCAGGCACTTCTGGATCAACGGAAGTGGATCCTGTGCAGGATAAGCTCGTGGGCAGGGACTCAAAGCACCCCTACCGCAAGGTCTGCAGTGCAGCTATAATTGGCCAACGCAAAGATGAATTTCCCTGTAAAAATTCTGAAATCAGGTACCTGTTAAGTTACTTTCATATTACACATAGGAGAGACCAGGTTCCGTGAAATAACTGGTTCCTCGAACCTGTTGGAGGGTGAAGGCACTTGGAAGGTGCTCCCCAACCTTGTTGCTGATGTCGCTTTCTTTTTTTTTCTTTTTAATAAATTTATTTATTTATGGCTGCATTGCTGCACACAGGCTTTCTCTAGTTGTGGCGAGCGGGGGCTACTCTTAGTTGCAATGCACAGGCTTCTCATTGCTGTGGCTTCTCTTGTTGCGGAGCACGGGCTCTAGGCACGCGGGCTTCAGTAGTTGTGGCACGTGAGCTCAGTAGTTGTGGCTCGCGGGCTCTAGAGCGCAGGCTCGGTAGTTGTGTTGCACGGGCTTACTTGCTGTGCGGCATGTGGGATCTTCCCAGACCAGGGCTCGAACCCGTATCCCCTGCATTGGCAGGCGGATCCTTAACCACTGCGCCACCAGGGAAGTCCCTGAAGTCGCTTTCTTGCACGTGGACAGAGGTGCGTCCCCTCTGAGTGCCTGGACTCTGGAATGTGGGTTGATATTAACCGTCATGTGGAAGCCGTTCTGGGTCACGCTCTGTAGGAACCCATGCTTGGCGGTTCCTTGGCTTGGAAAGAGGTGGCCTTGATTTGGAACTGAGTCAAGAGTGAGCTTTCGTGGGGACTTGCCTGGTGGCGCAGTGGTTAAGAATCCGCCTGCCAATGCAGGGGACATGGGTTCGAGCCCTGGTCCGGGAAGATCCCACATGCTGCAAAGCAACTAAGCCTGTGCGCCACAACTACTGAAGCCCACGTGCCTAGAGCCCGTGCTCCGCAACAAAGAGTAGCCCCCGCTCACCGTAACTAGAGAAAGCCTGCGCGCAGCAACAAAGACCCAACGTGCCAAAAATAAATAAATAGATTTATTAAAAAAAAAGAAGAGTGAGCTTTCAGCCAAAGGGAGAGGGGTGGTGTCACCTGAGAGGTGGTCAGTCACAAGTGTGGTTGTTGAACCTCTCATCCCCTCTGCTTAGAACCAAGACGTCCCCCTGCCCCATCCTGCACTTGTGTCCAGGGGGATGAGGACGAGCTCTGGGAAACAATGAGGGGAAAAGAGGAGGGAGGGTGAGTGTAATTAGGGATGGGACTGCCTGGGACACTGTATTGAGAAGGATTCTGGGGCTTGATTTAAGCTCAGCAGGAAAAAGGGCTGAAATCTAGATACTTCCATGTGGGGAAGAGGGGCGGTGGTGTCTCTTAGAAACACACGAATCCACAGAGACACACAATAAAACTGGGCTAAAAAGACACTTCACAAAGGGGAGCAGCTAGACCATGAAGCCTAGATAAAAGTTACTTATTGTCATTTAGCTTTATGATTAGGAAATCTGAATCTAAAATATTCAAAGTGTAGAAAAATAGAGAAAGCAAAGCATCAGGATTTCTGCTCCTCAGAACAATAATTGCTGTTGTCTGTGGCTCCTTTTCCTACTCTTTGTCTAAGTCCCTGCGTGTTTCAACATACTTTTCCAAATACATGAAAATGTGTATCCTGTGTTCTCTTTTAACGGCTATTGCTATATATTCATTTTTTCCATGCCTCAAGGCAAGCGTTTTGAAACATAGAAGCCCCAGGGTGCAACTTGGTGCCTCTCTCACAAGTCACTAA
Source organism: Delphinapterus leucas (assembly GCF_059928025.1). Lineage (NCBI taxonomy): Eukaryota > Metazoa > Chordata > Mammalia > Artiodactyla > Monodontidae > Delphinapterus > Delphinapterus leucas. Next base: position 54,097,747 of record NC_143148.1, read on the forward strand.
CTCTGGGGCTTTATAGATTCATCTTCAGGATTAGAATATTCCCTTATAGTTCATCTCTTTTTGTTTTCTTTTTCTAGTTGTGGTAAAATACACACAATGTAAAATTTATCATCTTAACCGTTTTAAAGTATACAGTTCCGTGGTGCTAAGTATGTTTACGTTGCTGTGCAGCTGATCTCCAAAACTTGATCATTCATCTTAAATGAAGTCCTGGAGCTGACCTCAGGATGGGCACCTAGTTCACGACCTTCAGGTGAGGTGGATAGAATTTAGGGCAGGAAGGGAAAGGAGAAGCAGCACGGGCAGAGACCTCTGCAGTAGGTCTATTATCTCCCCAGTACCTCCCATTTCACAGATGATGAAACTGAGGCACAGATTGTCCTTCATTGCTTTTTTTTTTTTTTTTTTTTTTAGTAAATGTTATTTAAATATATATCCAGAAATATGCACAGATACTGTACCGCTCAGTGAATTTTAGTTGGCAACCAGCACTCAAATCAAGAAGCAGGCCAGCCCCCCCCCCGTGTCCTCAACCCCAGGGGTAACTGCTGTCCTGACCTTCATTAGCATCCAGTAGTCTTGTCCGTCCCCGAGCTTCACACCAGTGCATTCAGCGTGTACAGTCTTGTCTGGCAACTTTTGTATATGTGATGTTTGTGTGACTTATACTAGCAGCTTGTTGGAGACCGCGGAGCCAGTCGGAGGCAGACCTGGGATGCAGACTCGGGTCTGCCCCATCTGCTCCACCGTCCTGCCTTTCAGGGGGCACGTGAGAGTGACAGTTGGCCTGGGGTGCGGGGGGATCCTGAGAAATAAAGTTGGATTGAAGTGGCCAGCTCGGGAGTTTCGTGAATGTTCAGTGGAGGAATTAGACATGGGTGTTCCAGGAACAGCTTATGTTGATCAGCGAAGTGACCTGTGTTGATCTGTGTGACAGTGAGACCCTGGGGTGGTGAGAGATGCCTGGAGGGAGCACAGGGCAAAGGTCAACCAAAGGAGTGACTGAGGATTCCCAGAGAAGCGTAGGGTGAGTGTGGGAATTGGGTGTGTCAGGGAGGAGAAGAGACCAGGTGTTCTGGATCGAACAGTAACAGTAATAACTTTTTTAAAAATGGTTATTTTATTCAGAGTGGCTGCTTTTTAATGACGCTGTCTTAATTTCCTCTTGAACCTGTTTCATCTATAATCATCCAACATTGATATTTATTTTGTTCCTTTAATTTGAAAGTATTCTTAAAGCTATTGCCAATAGTTCACTGCTGCTGAAGGTAATTCAGACGAGGCGCTACCACGAAAGTATCATAGAAAACACGATCGATGCGTTACCCCTGTGATCTGGTGTCATACACACGGTACTGTAAACTGTTTTAGTCCATTAAGAAGTGAGCATCCTAGAACGTGAATAGCAGTGATACTTGACACTTGCCAGGGGACACTTAAATAAGCACGTTACGCATTTCATTGCATCCCTGCCACAACCCTGTGAGGCAGGTACCACCGCTGTGCCCATTTTCAGATGAGAAAACTGAGGCTGGCCAGGTGAGATGACTTTCCCTAGATCAGGTGTCTGGAAGGAGGAGGGGTGGGACCGGGGCCGTCTGGTTCTCAGAACTTCACTCGTAACCCCCCACGCTCTGAGACCTGCCCACAGAACTCATGGAGTCAGCATTGGGCCCTCCGGCTTCTGGGAACCTGAGCGGGGTAAACACTGAGAGAAGGCTCCCTATCCGACTGCGAGGAGTTGTTGGGACCCGGTGGAAACACGGCCGAAACCAGTTTCATCATCGCTGGTGGACGTGTGGTGGGTTAGCTGGAGCTTTTTCAGAGGATCTGCTTGAGGCTGGCACGTATCTCCATATTCCTACTTCGTAAACTGAGTAAACTGATAACTGCAACTTAAAAAGAGCCTGGTGTGGGGAGGAAGTTGATTTCATTACCATTTTATAAGATTTTCTTGGTCTGGTCTTGATCCTGTGGGTTTCTCTTGGTTGCAGTAATTTCGGGGTGGTGATCTATCCCCTGCCATTTAAGCCGATTCCCCTGAAACTCAGTGCTCGCAAAAGAGCGTGTTAGCATAGCCTCATGCCAAGAAAACAGAAAAAGGTGGAAATAGCGTGTGACATCTCCAACTAAGACCGTGAGATGATCTTGGATGATGATTCGATTATCCGAATTTTTTTTCACAGGCAAGTTGATTCCTTCTAAGATCATTAATTTTATCCATATCCAGTGGAAATTGCGTTCATTTTAAATTAAAATGAAAGAAATGGTGTCCATCTCTTTTTGAAGAGAAAAGATTATATTTGATTAATAGAAGCCTTAATCTATTAAAGCTTATATAATCAGTCTGTTTACCAGTTCATCATGGGTCAGGACAACAGTATTTATATTCATACACATAGGAAATTCAATTAGATAATGGAGAGGAAGAGCACACACTGAAGGGACGTGATTGCCCTGCATTCAGGCAGCCTAGATTCTCCGGTTCATCCGAATGTCATATTAGCTGGGGAGATCCCTTTTGTGACGCAGAGCCTTGCAGCAAAACAGTTGGGTGTAGCCGCCTGGGAGGAAGAAATGCTTGCAGCAGGGATCTTCCAAGCAGGCGTCTCAATTGCACAGAAAACCATTTTGGGAATGTTTCCGTAAGCCCAGCAGTGTGAGGGTCTGTGCAGCACGGTGAGAGGGTTTTTAACCAGGTACCCTTGATCACGATGGGTGGGGACAGCTGCAGAGGGTCTAGCTGTTCTAGGGGGCCTGACACGCACGTTGGTGAGGCCCACGGTGCTGGAAGAAAATGAGGGCCACGTTGGAAGCACAGGCTGCAAAACCAGTGTTTTTTCAGCTGGGCATGGACGGCACGTGCATGATGAAATGCCACCCTCCTGCTCAGGAATCCTGCTCAGGTTCCCCCAGTGTGTTTAGGAAACCTTCATAATTCTTGACCTGGGCCTCACGGCTACATATGATTCCGTCCAGACCCATCTCTGCCACCTCTTCACGCACTGTGGGGTTCACTTCCCTGGCCCCATCCAGGGAGTCCTTTGCTCAGCCAGGCCAGCCTTCTGATCATCTGGGTGCACGCTGTCCTCGTTGCAAAGGCCATCCTCTCTCCCACCTTCACTCCCTCCCTCCTGAGTCCCCACCGGTTCTCAGCTTCAGTGCCCTCTCCCCAGGGGTCCCTTCACGGGCCTCCCCCAGCCGCCAGGATCGGCTAGGTCGTTCTCTTTAAGGGCTTTATAGCACGAACACAGTTCCCATGGAATCATTTGTCTGTTGGTGGTTTTGTGTCCTGTGTGCTGGGACACAGTCTCCAAGTTCACAGCCAGCCCCCGGGTCCGAGTGCCGTGCCTCACGTGAACGGGGGACCCACAGATCACTGGGGGGGTGAATGATGGGCACAAACGTTTGCAGTGTAAAGAGGCCGAAAGTAGTTGTCTAACTTGCAGAATAATCTCAGCCACCTTGAAAGCTCCCTTTGAGTGCTCCTTCTCGGTGAGTCTGTCAGATGGTACGGCATATCCGGCTAAACGGAGGAACAAGTCAAGGGCCGAGAGCAGTCGGTCACTGCGGTGGCTTAATGCCAGCGCGGACCTTGTGTCTGGTGAGAACCCTCTAGTCCTGCCCGTTGAAGATCTCCAGCCCCTGAATGCCTCTGACCACGCCGTTCACTTGCTCACCCCGGGTGAGGGGCAGACAGCTGTTTCTTTGAAGCCAGTAGAATGTTTCTTGTTTTGAGTGTTATTTTAATTTTTTTCTAAGCTGCATATGTATCTGACTGTAGGCTTATTCGTCTCATGTGCTGTACTCTTCTGTTAAACCCTGTTGATTAAAAAAGAAAAAAACTCAATTATATACTTTATCTATACATATTCTTGCAAACAACGATGCCTTAGAGAAAAGTGTAAAGTTCCCCTTCCTTGACCACCAGTCCCCTTCCTACCCCACATCCCATCCTTCCGGTCTTTTTTTTCTGTAGATTTATATCTACACAGGTAGTTCTATAGAAAGTCTATAAACATACAAGGAATCAGATTGCATGTATCTTTCTGCAGTTTGCCTTTTCTCTTACTAAGACTTTTTGGGGATGGGTGTTTTAGTTCACTAGAACCGCGTGCATTATGCTAACTGGACTCACTCCTCTAACTGTAAATGGCTGAAGACTTATTTAAGAGATCGGCTGGGACGACGACCCCCTCCTCAGTGGCTGAGGCACAGCTGACGGGATGCTCCAGGAAGCCCCTGTGCTTTTCTCCTGATGAACCGTGCTGTGTGTTTCCAAGAGCCAGTGTGTTTGTTCCCAAACCTGATGACGCTGGTTATAGGTGTTACTGTAATCACACAATTTACTTGAAGATTACGTCAGCTTATGAAATATGAGTGTGAAAAGAGAGTGGTTGTTTTTATGAAAACCAAATGGAATGCTTAAGAAAGTCTCAGTGAAACAATAGCTGTTGTGGATGAGAGAACCGTCGAAGAGTGAGAAAAAGCCACAGTAACCAGATGGACTTGTGAAGGTCTTTAAAGGAGCAGGAATTGCAAATTGTCAATTGCAGATTGCTTGGGGCTTCTGTGAGAAAGACTGGGGGGATTTCGGTAGGGGGGCATCTTCAAGGACAAGGCTTCGCTGCTGCCGCGAAAGGTGGAGAACAAATACCCGTTGTAGATATTTTCAGTAAAAATAAAATGTCTGTTTCATTTTGTGATCCCCTCCTTTAATTGACGTATTTTGGGTTCATCTGAGAGCTGTAGACCCACCCCATTCTGTTCAGCTACTGCATCAAATTCCATGAAATGGCCACTCCCCCACCCCGACCCCTGTCGATGGACGTGAAGGTCGTTTCTCACTTAAATGCAGTGCAGGAGCAGGCAGCCTTATCTGAGATCCCTATGCACACATCGGTTGTGGGTAACTGCTGAGATACAGAATTGCCGGGTCTGGGCATTCTTCATTCTCATGGAGGTTGGCACTGGTTCATTTGGAAGTCGCAGACTTCTGGGCTGGGAGCTCTGTGAAGGAAGGAACAGTCTTTCAGCTGTCAGTGGTGAGTGAGGGTTACGTTAGGGCACAGGTAGTAAATGTGCAGGTACTCAACCAGTGCTTAGTTCTGTTTGTTCAGCAAGTGTTTCTTGAGCCCCACCCTTGTATGCCGGGGGGCCATGTTAGGCACCGGGGGGTGGGAGATGCCCAGTATGGGGTCCTGGTCCTGAGAAGCAGGGAAAATTATTCAGTATTTGGAAGAGCAGACTGCACGAGTGGAGTTTTCTGGGCCTTAGTCTAAAGGGTAGTATTCTCCATCTGTCTCAGTCAGCTCAGGCTGCCGTAGCAAAATACCATAGACTGGGGGGCCTACACAGCAGACATTTATTTCTCACAGCTCTGGTGGCTGGAAGTCTGAGATCAGGATGCCAGCATGGTTGATTCCTGGCAAGAGCCCTCTTCCTGGCTTGCAGACAGCCACCTTCTGCCTATGTCCTCACTAGGCTGAGAGAATGAGTTCTGGTCTCTTTCTCTTCTTGTAAGGACAACTAATCCCATCATGGGGGCCCCACCCTCATGACCTCATCAAACCTAATTATCTCCCAAAGGTCCTACCTCTCAATACCATTCACACTGGGGGTTTAGAGCTTCAACATAGGAGTTTCGGGGACAAACACATTAAGTCCATAACACCATCCCCGCCTTGGAAGAGCAAAGAGGAGGAACGTTTTACAAAGGACCAGAATATATAGGTTGGCTTGTGACTTGGCTCTTTGGGGGGTGGGGGTTGCGGATTTTCTGTCTTAGGCCTAGTGAGAGGTAAGTTCAGGGGCCCCTTCCAAAGAGTGTTCACCTGACCCCCACTGACTTGGAATCTGTGAGGTGGGAAGGGCAGAGGCATCATGGGACCTGTGTGTCACTCCTGGTTCTGTCTCTGACTTGCTGTGTGGCTTTGGAGAAGTTGCTTCACTGCTCTGGGCCTCAGTGTACCCATCTGATAGGTGCGCTGGGTCAGTTTTGGGGAATCTGAAGAAGTATAGTGCTGAGATGCCATAGAGTGGCACCCGCAGCCAAGCCTCATGGCCATCTTTCAACCCTCCCCGCCCCCAGTCACAGCCAAGGCCACATGACAGCCAGAGAGTCCTCTTCGTTGGCCCCAGGAGAACATTTGGAAACAATCACATCCACCCCCATTGATTGCTGCTTGTTGCTAAGACATTGTGTTGGCCAGCCGTCCCCACGTCAAAGTTCAGGGCCGCTCAGGACTCTGCCGCTGTCTTCCTGGGCCCCGCTAAGTGTGTGTGTGGCCCGGCGTCACCCCAGCAGAACAAGAGGGCCGAATGTGCCGGGAGGGAGGTCAGGGTCGTGGGGTAAGAGCCTGACCCTTAGAGCCAGATGGCCGGGGTCACGTCCTGGCTTCTGCTCTGTGACCTTGGGCAAGTCACTTCGCTGCTCAGTTTCCCCATCAGGAGTCATGGCGGGGATGAAACGAGCTCCTGTCTTGGAGCAGCGCCTGGCTTCTGTATCAGGCCTAACAGAGATGGCGTTGAATTCTCTGGGACAAAGGCAGATCCTTATTTGGTTCAGGCAGTCTCTCCTTCCGAGGAAATAACTGAGTTTGAATTCAGATTTTAAAAACCGATTCCCTCCAGTCCAGCCCCTGAAGTCCTTTCCATTTCAACTTCTGCTTTCTCTCGAAAGAGAAGGGTTTGCTGAGCTATTATGCTGGTATGAACCATATTGCAGGGGAAAAGGTTTATCCTACTGAGGAGAATGCAGCTATTTTAAGGAACTTGAACTCATCTTTATTTGCACCCACCTGCCGCAAGAAATCCGAAGGAGCCTCCTTGGGTTAACCATTCTCCTTGGAAAACAGTTCATCAGCTCAGGAGAGAGAGGAAAGAAGAGACCAAGTGTGGTCTCTCTTCACATGGTGGAGTCTCCCCCACCATCGTTCCATCCTTCATGGGGCCCCCATCACTGTACCTTCTGCACCGTGGCTCTGAGTTCGTGCAGACAGACCCACACTTCCCTTTTAAGTTGGAGCGAGGGAGGATTTTTTTTTTTTTTTTAAATGAGGATCAGGCTGGAAAGTTGTGCAAGTGAAAAATACTGGATTTTTATTGTAAAGTCTCTGGTGCTACATGTGGCCGCCCTGACCTGCAAAGGCATCACGTTGAATTTACCCGTAAGAGCTCCCGTCCTCAGTGGGTAAACGCGTGTGCACGTGCATATGTGCACATGTGTGTGTGTATTTGTGCGTGTCTTTGTGCGTGGAGAGGGTATATGTGTGTGGAGTGTTGTGTGTCTGCTTGTGTGTGTGTGTGTGTGTGTGTGTGTGTGTGTGTGTAGGGGGCATGCTACCGGTCTCCAGAGTTGAGTAACTTTATGAGTGGTACTTAAAACCCTTCTGTCATCCGCAGGACAAAGTTCAGCTCCTTATTTTCCTGGCAGAGAAGGCTGAATTTGGCCCAAACTCAATCTTTTCATTTTCATCTCCTGCCAGTTCCTTACCAAGCGCCCTCTGCTCCAGCCACAAACAACCTTTTGCTATTGCCCAAAGAGCCCATGATCTTGTGCCCTTCTAGACCTTTGAAGATGCCAGGCCCACAGCCAGGGATCCCCTTTCGTTCCTCTTTCCGGGCCCAGCTCACATGGGTGTGAAACCTCCCAGGCCTGCCCAGATCGAGTCCTTCCTCCGCCGGATTCCTTAGCCTCTTTTATCCTCGCGAGACTCTCTTGTCACGTGCACTGTTGTGTTTGATTTATTGCGTCCGTCGTCCAGCAGGTGTCTGGCTACCTGAGAACGGGTGCAGACTCTGACCCGTCTCCGTGTCGCCGGCACCAAGTGCATTGCCCGGCAGGGGTCCGAGCTCAGTGCTGGTCAGAACCGAGGAGCAGAAGCTTAGGTTCTGTAGCAAGATGCTGAAAGAGGCTGGCAGACACGTCGGCATCAGTAGTAGTATATGCGTACTGAGGGTGGCTTCTGTGCTGGGCCCCTGCTAAGCCCTCGGCCTCTGTGAATGCATTTAATCCATACCACTCTGTGGGGCAGGTTCTGGCATGATTCCCCACTTGCAGGTGGAAACATGAGGCCCAGAGAAGGGAAGCCACTTGCTCGAGGTCACACGGTTAGTGAGACACTCACCATCAAGTAAGGCCGGTTACCACTCGACTGATCTGCTTTTGCTCTGGACACTAAACCTTCCTTGGCATCGTTTTCCTTGTGATGATGGCTTTCGAGTTCTACCCGTCCAACTTCCTTGGGTATAGGAACCGCCCTGCCCACCCTTCCAGTGCCGCAGGGTCTTTGCACAGGGTTTCCTCCTGCGGTGGCAAGTCTGGGTGTCAGCTGACCGAGAGAGCACAGCGTTCCTACATGTCCTTGAGAGGATTCCTAAATTTGCTTCCAGCGGTGCTACCCCCGTCACTGGAGGCACACCTAGTGAACGCAGGGAGAATCCACCGTGACCTACATTGGAAGGAAGTGGGACGGGCGGTGCGGGGGGAGAATAACAGTGTGGGAGAACATCGCAGCCGACAGTCAGAGATGAAAGGCATTTGATTTATAACAGAATCTCACATTCATCCTCATTCTTATGAGTTAGAATTTTTCCTGAAAGTTCCTGGGGGGCCCCTGCCGCCTGTGCACGGAGGCAGGGAACAGCAGCCCCGGGGAAAGGAGGAGTCCTAATCCTTTCCTCTGAGCCTAGAGCAAACAGACTTGCCCTACTACTTCCATGGCATCGGGGGAAAGGGAAGGGCACGAGAGAAAGGATGCTTGCTCATGGCAGCCGAATCTCACAGTTGACACCAGCACGCAAGGGGCAGGCGGTCACTTTAGCGAGAAGGAAGAATTGGGCTGGAAATACATTCAGAAACCAGCCCAGTGGGACTGCTTTCTTTCTCACCACAGTTTTCCTTCGGTGTTGTAAGGAAGGGAGAGGGGGACTGAGTTACAGCTCATTCCTTCAGTGAGTATTTATTGAGGTCCCGGGAACCTCAATAAATAAAACATTGGGGATGTAGTGCTGAGCAGGAACCAACTGTATCCTGCCCTCGGGGTGCCCTCAGCCCACCGGAGACGACTGCCATGGGACAACCATAATGAACATCATTCATTCATTCATTCATTCATTCACTGAACCAGCGGGTATCTGGCACTTACCACGCGCTAGGCATTGTTCTAGGCCTGCACTTCCTAGATAGTAACCACTAGCACATGTGGCTGTTTACATTTAATTAAGATTAAACAAAATTAAACATTCAGTCCTTCAGGTGCACAAGCCCCATTTCACGCAGCCCTTAGCCGCATGTGGGTACTGGCTCCCGTACTGGGCCGGGCGGAAACAGGCCGTTTCCATCCCTGCAGGCAGTTGCATTGGGGATACAGTGCTGCTCGATACGCCGGGCCGCGAAGGGGGGCGCCCAGAAAGGCTCTGCCCTTGGAGTTGGCGGACTCTTGGTGTTGGATGAAGAGCAGCATGCATTCCGTTACAGCGCAGGGCGGTAGGTGCCGAGGTGTGGGTGCACTGAAGTGGCGCAGCCCAGCCGAGCCTGGCCTCCAGAGGCCGGGGGTGTTGCAGTGAAATCTGCGTCTCGTGAAGAGGCTATGGGGCAAGTGGGGAGGGGAACAGTGTGCCAGGAAGAGGGAGGAACATGTATCAAGGCCTGGGCTCTAGAAAGAGGCTGGAGAGACGAAAGGAGTTCAGCGTGGCTAGTCGTGGACCCCGTGCGTTTCTGTGGCTGTAAGTGCGGAGACAGACAAGCAGGAAGTGGAGGGAGACCAGGCCGTCCCGGCTCTTGCAGACCCTCCGGGAGGCGGGGGGAGGGTCCAGCTTGCAGGGCTGGGGCGGGCACCTTGCTCAGAGGGCCCCTCTTGAGCAAAAGCCCGGAAGGCAGGTGGGGGACGGGGAGAGGAGGAGGGGGAAGGAGGAGTCTGCTCCGAGCTGTCTGCAGGGTCCACACTCGGTGTTCGTCCCTTCAGCACCCCAGAAAACTGGTCCAGAAACGACCCCTCTTCCTTCTGCGGAGCTGCGGAAGGACGGAGCGTGCGGAGAGGCTGGCTTGCGATGCTGGGGCGGCGAGGGTGGCTTACCCCGGGCCTGGGACCAGCCTGTGCCACAGCGCCAGGTGCCGTGGGGGACAGGAATGCGGGTGGAGCCGGGCGGCCCATTCAGCTCTGCTCCTTTAGTCACCTGAGTGAGTCGCAGCCTCTCGGAGCCCCGCTTCCTCCTCTGCAGCCTGGTGACAATAATGTCATGCTGTAGGGCCACCGGGACCATTTTGAGACAATGATAGCAGCGGGCGTTTACTGAGGGCTTACCTTGAGCCAGGCATTGTGTTGCACCCTTTACACCGGGATCTCTCACTCTCGGCACTGGACATGTGAGGCCGGGTCATCCTCTGTGCTGGGGACCGTCCTGGGCATGGGAGCATTGTTTAGCAGCATCCCTGGCCTCCATCCACTAGGTGCCAGTAGCACCCGCCCCCAGCTGTGACAAACAGAATGTCTCCAGACATTGCCAGATGCCCGTGACTGAGGACCCCTAACACACATTGTCCCGTGCATTCTCATAGCAACCCATTTTACAGACGTGGAACCAGCAGGCGTCAGAGCTGAGCTGTCAGCGCTGGGATTTGAACCCGGGCATCTGTCCACTTGGGCCTGGGTGCTCGGGCCGTTAACTCTGTTTTACTGTTGGCCTAGATGGCAAGGGCGTAGCCCAAGGCCAGGCACGTAGTAGGTGGTCAGTGAAAGGGCTCTTTTGATGATTGATTGATCACTGGCTTATTCAGTCAGCTGAGCTGGAGCTGGAGCTGCAGGGCGGGGACGGTGGGCTCTCTGACCCCTAGCTGGTCCCTGAGTTGCGGGACCTGCAGTAGCACCAGGGGGAGCAGCCTTGAGGGATGAGGGAGCCGCCCGTTCTTAGGCAGCAATTAACCTGAGCTGGTCACTCATTCGAGAGGCAGAACTTTTCCCTGGAAAATGCCAGCCGTGCAGAAGTGGGGCCGTTTGTTTCATCTGCTCTTTCTTCATCGGGCTCTTATTACCCACGAGGTCAGAAGCCGTGCTGAGGGCCCACTGGGGAAGCCACAGGCAGATCCCTCCGTCTTTCCCTTGCCAGCCCTGGTCTGCTGCTTGCCCTCCGGAAAACTCCCAGATGGGGGTCTTTCAGGGCCGGGTTGTGTGTGTGTGTGTGGTGTGTGTGTTGTGTGTTGTGTGTGTGTATGTGTGTGTGCTGTAGTGTGTGTGGGTGGGCATGTGTGTGAGTGGAGTGTGTATGTGTGTGTGTGGTGTGTGTGGTGTGAGTGTGTGTGTGTCTGTGTAGTGTGAGGGTGTGGTGTGGGCGTGTGAGTGTGTGTGTATGCGTATGTGTGTGTGGTGTGTGTGGTATGTATGCGTGTGTAGTGTGTGTGTGAGTGGGGTGTGTGTGTGTGTGTGTGTGTGTGTGTGTGTGTGTGTGTTTCTGGGACGTGTTGAGGAAATGGCCCTGAGAGGCAGGCCTGAGTCCTGCTTGTTTATTTACTGTCTTTGGAAATCACCGTCAGTGATGAAACCGCCCCAGGGCCAGAGGCGCAAGGCCTGGCCTTTGCTAAACTGGCAGCTGGGCTGACAGAATGCAGCGCAGGGCACAGGGTGGCAAGTGTCCTCTTCTCCTGCGTGTTGAGAAGCTGTGTGTGTACATACACAAGTGCGTGTGTGTGTGCATATTAACCTGTGTCTGGGTGACCACTGCTTGTGCATCTGTGTGTGTGCACATTTGTGTGCATTTGCATGTGTGTGCACGTGTCTGTGTGCCTATGTGTGTTTAAATCTGTGCATGCATATGTGTCCTCCTGTGTGCACGCATACGTGTTGCATGCTTGTGTGTGACATGACCCCTTCTCCCCCCGTTGTCACACCGGTGGACACAGAGAGACCTGGACTTGACACCCAGCTTTGCCAGTTACTCACTTAACCTGAGGCTAGTCACATCCACTTTCTGAGCCTCAGCGTTTGGGTCTGTGAAATGGGAGAATAAAAGACAGCCACCTTGAGGAGGAGTTGCGATGAGGACCACAGGTGACAATGTGGCTGGGAGCCTGGCTGGGAGAGGGCAGCGGGTAGAGGTTTGTCCCCACCCTCAGGCTTTGGGGAGGTGGGGACTCTGGTTCCCCTTCGGCATCGGGCAGGGCTGGGTAGACGCATCTCCTCCCACATGGTGTGGCCCAGTCACGTGGCCTCTGGTGCCTGGAGAGGCCAGAACTCAGCGGGGCCGTTTGTGTTCCCATAGCTCTTCCGCTCAGGGTCAGGGGCTCCAGAGACCCCAGCTGTGCCCCCTGGTGACCACAACACTGCCATTCTTATGTGGCGCTGCCACCCTTTTCCGTAGCAACAGCCTCCCAGGTTCTTCCCGTTTGCCCAGGAGAGGACAAAGAAAATCCCACCCCCATTTTGTACACCCCGCACCCCAGCTCCATCAGATAAAGCCAGAGGGTTCTCAGTAACCATGGGCAACCGAAAGCCAAGGAAATGGGAGTATTTTCTCTGCCTGTGCTGTTTTCTGATTAGTCACTCCTGCTAATTAGCAAGTGACGAATGGGACAATAAAGCTCTGAAAGTAGCCACTGACTTCCTAGAGTCCCAGCCATAGGCATGGCAGAGGGCCTGGCAGAGAAGCCCAGAAATGGGAAGACGTGTGTGGGTCCCGAGGAAGGAAGCACAATGGACCAGAACACACTGGGCGTGTCGGCGGGTACTTGCCTCAAAGACACACGCAGGACACGCGTGGGAGGCATGGGAAGCGGCTCCGTCTTCCCCTTTCCCTCCACACTGTCTGGAAGAAGTGATTTCACTTCATGGTCATCTGATGACTACGGCAGACTTCCCCTGTCCCTGGTGGAAGTTGTTGAGGGGACCCTGGGGACATTGCAAGGGTCTGTGGCAAGGCTTCCAAAGGCGGCTGAGAGCTCTTGAGTGGACAGCTCCACCAGATGCATGGGGGTGACAGCTGCTGCTTACAAACACGGGTCCCCACGGGCCTCGTCAGGATGGGCAAGGTTGTGTTTGTAACAAAAGATCCCCCGACCCCAGGGGCATAAGTCGGTTTCTTCTTGCTCCGTTGACGTGTCCATGAAGCATCAGCAGGGACCCTGCTCCACGTGGTGATATGTTGGGGGCCAGGCTGGTGGAGCTTCCTCCACCTGGTGATGTGTCACCTCCACACCGGGGTTCTCAGGGGTGGGGAGTACTGGAGCCCTCAGTGCTGGCAGTATAGTCCGTTGGCCTCGGGAAGGGACTCATGTCACTTCTCTCACATAGGTTCCACCGGAATCTGTCATGCAGCTGTGGCTTGGCTCCAAGGGGGCAGGACTCTCAATCTTTCCGGTAGCTGGAGTAGGAGGAAACCAGGACTCAGTGGCCATTAGTATTGTCTGCCTGTTATGGATGTGGCATCAGTGGGGCTGATCATCGCAGGCTGGAGGTCCCGAGTGTCCTACCTGGGTGTTTTAGTTTCCTTTGGCTGCTGTGACAAATTCCCATAAACTTTGTGGCTTAAAACCACATAAATTTATCATCTCATAGTTCTGGAGGTCAGAAGTCCAAAATGGGTCCCCCAGGCTAAAATCGAGGTGTCAACGAGGGGGCAGAATCCATTCCCTTTCCTTCTCCAGTTTCTCCAGACTGCCCACACCCCTTGGCTCGTGACGGCATCACTCTGATCTCTGCCTCTGATCTTCCTGCCTCCCTCTTATAAGGACGATGTGATGACGTGAGGCCACCTGGGTAACCCAGGATCATCTCCCCACTTCAAGGCTCTTAATCACGCCTGCAAAGACCCTTTTGCCTTGTCATGTCACATATTCACAGGTTCCAAGGATTAGGACGTGGGCATCTCTGGGGGTCGTTATTCTGCTGACCACACAGGCCAGCCCTGGTAGGAGAAACCAGGCTCCCTCCCCTCCCCCGCTTCTGTTCCTCCCTTGCTCTTTGTTTCCCTCCAGACACTGTGCTGGGGACTGGGGCTGACGAAGCCCCTTCCTCATGGAGCTGCCAGTCCATTCCAGGGTGGGGGGACGAGGGGGACTGACGTGAACAGTGGGCACGTTTTATGGGGCGGCCCAGTCGCCTGCTCGGGGTGGGGCACGGCAGGGTTTTTTTTGGGGGGGGGCGTTGGGTCACGGTTGCTGCGCACGGGCTTTCTCTAGTTGCGGCGAGCAGAGGCTACTCTTCGTTGTGGTGCGCGGGCTTCTCATTGTGGTGGCTTCTCTTGTTGCGGAGCATGGGTTCTAGGAGCACGGGCTTCAGCAGTTGTGGCTCTCGGGCCCTAGAGTGCAGGCTCAGTAGTTGTGGCACACGGGCTTAGTTGCTCCACAGCACGTGGGATCTTCCCGGACCAGGGCTCGAACCCCTGTCCCCTGCATTGGCAGGCGGATTCTTAACCACTGCGCCACCAGGGAAGCCCCAGGCAGGGATTTGTCAGCTGTGACCTGAGCAGTGAGGAGGGGTTAGGGAAGTGAGCTGGGGGATAACGTTATCAAGACGGGTTCCTCGCCGCTTGGTCCCAGTGCCCAGGGCCTGGGCTCCCTCAGTTTCTGGAAGTCGCTCAACATTTTTGTCTGCGCTAATCATGCCTGCTGTGTTCGTGGACCCCTCTGCCCGCCCACCGCTTTTCAGGGAGGTGGGAGGCGACGGCTTCCTCCTGGTCCGGGTCTCTGGCCCCAGAGTGGGCCATGCCTCCAGGAGGCCGGCCGGACTTGGCTGCAGGGATGTGGGAAACAGGACCCAGGACCTACTGATATTTGCAAAAGCACCACAGTCGAAAGCCGGGCTGGGCAGCCTGGGCTCAGCTGTTTGCACTGGGGGAAGCGCCGGCCTCAGAGATGCCTTCCTCATCCTCGGGCCAGAAAGGGGGATTGTCTAAGGCTCCTCTGATGAAGAACAGATCCTCCAAACAAACCCCGCTGCCGGTCTTGGTGCCAGCCTCAAACAGGGGAGGTGACTGTGACGTGCTGTGGCCCCCCTCCCGCATGGCGGTGGGCGAGGTTGTTCAGGCCAAGGGGAGAGCGAGACCTCTAAGTACAGCCTAGAGATAAAAGCTGGACACGCTCCACTGGCTTTAAACACACCTTCCCTCTGAGCCCTGAGAGATGCCATTGGCGTTCTCTTTCTCCTGTGCCTTTGCCCCCCGCCAAAAACTCTAGGCGGCGTGGCCAAGATTCCTCTTTGGGGTGGAAACATCAAAGGACGAGGCATGACCTTCTAATTAGCAAAGATAGACACATGGCTGGCTGGTGGAGGGACCACCCTGGGCTTCGTGTGCTGCAGCCTCCCGAGGTGCCCTTTCCCTCTCGTGCCCACATTCTTCAGCCTTCAACACCCTGCTGGGCGCCAGAGCCCACATGCAAGTGTTTCCAGTGGACTGTGGACGGAAAGGTAATTTTCCACGTCAGGGTCATATCCTTGCAGAGAGGCAGGGACTGGTGGGTGTGGTGGCCCCCTGGACTTTCCACTTGAGGCATTTAGACCAACTGTATTTAATTATTAAGTTAATTGTCTTCCTTGCTAAGCACTGTGAGGGCAGAGACCCTAGAACACAGTGGGTGTCTAATAAGTGTACACTGCATGTAAGAATTGAATGCCAAGTGTGTCATTTAATATTCAGAGAAAAATACCCTCCTCTCCAAAAGTATTTCTACCTATTATTCTTTATCTGAGCTCATTTAATGCAAGGGGAAGCTAAGGACCAGGGATGTTCATTCTCCAGCGTCAGGAGGATGTACAGTTGCCTGGTGATGATAAATGTGGCATCTGTTGTAGTGTTTTCCACAACTGTGCCCAGAGCAGACATCAGTAATCAATCACCACTCTTTCCTGTTGAGCCCAGATGCAGCTGCAGAATCCTTCACAACACACCTCCAGGAAGTCACCACCAGGCACTTGAGATGTTTGCAAAATCCCAAATTGACAAGCATTTCCATATAATCGAATTCATCTGTACCTTAACCTCCAAATTTCTACTTTCTGACTCAGGATGGTCCCTGTACTTTCTCCTTTTCTTCAGTTACCAGCGTCAATAGGTGTCTTTCTTCCTGTGGCCACTTCACTGACCGTGTAACCCTGGTCAGGCCACTTTAGTCTTCTGTGGACCACGGTTCCTTGTTTGTAGGATGGAAATAATTATAATGTCTGGCAAGACTCCCGGAGGCCCAACCAAAGCTTAGGGCACTTGGAACAGTACTTGGCTAGCACCTAATGAACACTCAGGAAATGATAGCAATTTAAAAATACATTTGTCTCCCCGCTAAATCCTCAGCAGATTGAAGCCCCGGCAGCAGGTGGCACTGGGCTGAAGCGCCTGGGGAGGCCCGCCCTTCCTGGGTCTCCAGCCAGCCCTCCTCAGCACACTCCCTAACCCCCTCTCACTTTGATGCCCCCACCCCCGCCACCCCGCATTCACTCCTCCCAGCCCAGGGAACCATCGCACACCTAAAGACCTCATCTCAGGTCTGCAGCATCCAACGCAAAGCCAGAGGGAAAAGAAGGCCTGTCATTTCCCCCTGTGGAAATCCACAAGAAATATTTCCGATGTTGTCATAGTTATAATAAGCAGCAGGCATCATCTAGGGATGGGAAACATGATGGAGCGACTCGGGAAAAAAATGCCCTCGTTCCTTTTTCTCCAAGTGGTCACCGTGGCTCTGGGGAATTCAGGGTACCCCTGGCCTCAGGTGGGGACGTTTTCTCCTTTCTGACTTACCTTTGGGGAACACGCCTACACCCTGGCAGGGGACACAGGGAGATGGTGACCCCACGGGCTTGTTAACGCCACTGCCAGGCCTCCCAGGGAGGGGGTCCCAGGCAGATCTGAGGGGAACCTGCAGGCCCCAAGGTCGCCCAAATGGAAAGGGCCTGCCAGACAGGAAGTGGGTGGAGGGGGCACCGAGCGGGGAACCAGGGCCTGGGCTCTTGTGTGGCTCACGCCGCAGTGTGTCAGGTGTGTTACCTGGGCAGGTGTGTGCCATATTCCCCGCCCCCTGCTGGGCGCAAGCGGCCTTTTCCTCTGATTTGTCCGCCCGTTCAGATCCCGGCCAACTTCCTGCGGAGCTGCACGTGCCTGACTCTGCTCCAGGTGCTCCTACAGTCACGATTTCATTTGAGGAGCCTAGCAAGCCTGCTGGTGCCTATGATTCCTTCCATCCTGCAGTGCTGAGACTGACGCTCAGAGGGGTGAGGCCACTTGCCCAAGGTCACACAGCTTCCAGTGGCACAGCAGGAAAGTGCACCCAGATCCTCCAATTCCAGTGCGAGTGCAGTGGGACTGTGTTGCCTCCTTGGAACACACCTTGGACCTTTGCTGGAACTTTCCACCTATGAGTAAATAAAACTGGTGGGGGGGGGGAAGAAACTCGAAAATTAACAGGCAAGAAATGTGAAATTCAGAAGGGTGTTTTTTGTTTGTTTGTTTGTTTTTGTGGTACGCGGGCCTCTCACTGTTGTGGCCTCTCCCATTGCGGAGCACAGGCTCCGGACGCGCAGGCTCAGCGGCCATGGCTCACGGGCCCAGCCGCTCCGCGGCACGTGGGATCTTCCCGGACCCAGGCACGAACCCGTGTCCCCTGCATCGGCAGGCGGACTCTCAACCACTGCGCCACCAGGGAAGCCCCAGAAGGATGTTTTGATGTGGGTTAGGGTTGAAAGAAGGGCTGCTTTCGTGGGCCATCCCTCCCAGCCCCATGCCTGGCCTTAGAACAGCTGTCCCCTCCCCTTAGACCCTCTGCTCCTGTCTTGCAGGGGTCTGGGACCCCTCCTGCCCTAGTACATCCAATCACGCACTTTAGAGAGGTGAAACTCCTTGGTGCCAATTATTGCCATTGGGGCTGTTGACAATCTACCCTGAATGGAGGAGCCTGATTCCTCCCTGAACCTTAGTTTGCTCACCTCTAAAATGGGTGGACAATAATGCCTGCAGGTGGGGGGCCATGAAGAGGACGGCTAGGAGGTAAACCTTAGCATACAGTGAGTGCCTAATAAATAGCGACTCCTTTGCGGCTGTCATTCACTCTTCTTACCACTTGAGTACGGTCCCACCGAAAACAATCACCGTCTTCTCTTGCTTTAGCCTTTGTTTCCCTAACAAATGCAGACCCAGTTATACGGTGGGAATCATGCAATGGGCTCCCTTAACTCCTGACGCCTCCAGCTGGGAGGGGCATCCCGTGGGCATCAGAACTTGGGTTCCAGAGTCACACTGACCAGGATGATACCTATGTGACCTTGGGTGAGTCACATCCCTTGTCAAGTGCTCATTCAACCCAGTGAGGACGACTGTTAGCAGGTTGTTACTCTTCTCTTGGTGGACACAGCTGTGGCTGTTACTTCCCAGGTGTGTGTGTGCTGGGGAGGGAGGGGCTGCTGGTCAGATTCTCCGGGGAGGGAGCCTCTCTTTCCCACCTTTGCTTCAAGAGCCACCAGGTGGTGTCAGTAGTGCAGGCCCCGCCCAGTGCCCCTGCCCTGGGTCCCAGCTCTTCCAGGGAGGCAGCAGCTGCCTGGGGGGCCGTGGGTGTCCGCTGTGGCATCTCCACCACAGCACTGCCTTCTGATGCAGCCTCAGCCGGGGACTTCCATCGTGGCGCAGGCTCACCTGGCCGCAGGTGACCTCAGCGTGCCCTTATGGAGCCCATGCTACGTGCTGGACATCGCTGGGGCTGGGATGCCCCAAGGAGCAAGGTAGACACAGCCCCGAGAGGTGGAAGGTAGGGAGGTGGGGACACAGGTATTGAACTGGCTATTACAAGGGGAGGCCAGTTCTAAAAGGAACTAGGTGTCCACAGACATGGGTTCCTTCCATTTTCTGGCTATTTTGCATAATGCTGCTATGAACACAAGTGTACAAATACCCATCCAAGTCCCTGCTGTCGATTCTTGAGGGTATATACCTAGTAATGGAATCACCAGGTCATGTGGTAATTCCGTGTTTAATTTTTTGAGGACTGCCAAACTCTCTTCCACCCTGGGTGCTGCACCATTTCACATCCCCGCCAGCAGCAGGCAAGAGTTTTAGTTCCTCTGCATCCTCCCAGCGCTTGTTATTTTCTGTTGTTTTGATAATAGCCATCCTAATGGGGGTGAAGCGGCATCTCCATGTGGTTTGCATTCAGAGAGGCAGAAGGAAGAATATTGGTTCCCCAGGGCAGGGGGGTGGTGAAAGGGGAGTTAACATTTAATGGGGACAGAGGTTCAGCTGGCAAGATGAGAACGTTCTAGAGATGGATGGTGGTGAAGAGTGTACAAGAATGTGCATGCATTTAATGCTATTTAAGAACGATTAAAATCATAAATTTTATGTATATTTTACCACAATGAAAAAAAAAATGAGATGCCACATTGGAGAAACCCGATTTGAAGGGCATTCTGTAAAACACCTGAGCAGCGCTCCTCAAACCTGTCCAGAACTTCGGAGGCAAGGAACGTGTGAGAAACTGTTGTAGACCACAGGCGGCTAGGGTGATGTGATGACAAGTGTAATGCAGGGTCCTGGCTGAGATCCTGGGACAGGAAGAGGACACTAGAGGGAAGCAGTCAAGTCCAAATGAAATGTCGAGTTAGCTAATAGTCACGTACCAACACTGGCTTCTGGCTTGTGACAGACGCCCCATGGATATGAAGATGTTAACATTAGGGGAAATTGGGTGAGAGGTATACCAGAATTCATGGGAATTCCTTGTACTGTCTTTGCAACTTTTCTGTAAAACTCAAATGATTTTAAAATGTTTTTAAAAAGTTGTTAAAAGGGGGGAAGTGTCTGATCTGGGTGGGTGGGGTCAGGGAGGGCCTCCAGGAGAAGTGATGATGGTTAATCTGAGGCTTGAGGGTTGTCAGGGACCTGTTAGGTGAAGCATGAAGGGAAGAGTGTGTGGGTAGAAGGAACACCACTCAAGATGGCTCAGAGTTCAGCCTGAACAGTTAAGATCCTAAAAGAACTGAATCCCCACTGCCTTGATTGCTGCGCCACCCAAGAGAACATTCTTGGTCCCTGGAGCTTGTTCTTTTCCAAGTGCCAACACCCTGCTAGTTACTTCACTGGGTTCTTAATACTAATACCTTGAATATTAGCTTTTTTCTTTGTGAGTGAAATGCCTTTATCTGTTTGGTTTCTTTTTTACTTTAACTTTTACAGCAAAAAACAAGCAAACGAAATACTTGCTTATAGGAGATACAGCGAAGCAAAGTAAAGAAAGAATTACTTGGAATCCCACAACCCAGAGATAGTGCAGTTAATATTTTGGAATATATTCTTCGAGACTTTTCGCATCTTTAACCTTTCTGTGTATCCCTGGGAGATCCCAGTCATGTTTCCGAATAATCCTCATTGTGCTAAAACCCAGGGAACTTTCAGGGGCTCTGGGATGTGTGGGCTCAGCTTTGCACTCTGGGGTGAGCAGCCCCACAGGAGGTTCCCTCTGAGTGGGGACCTGATGGTGGGGTGAGGACAGCCTTCTGTGGGGGAGAGTAAGCAGGACCGAGGTGCCCGGCTCAGCCTCCTGAGGGGCGTGGTCCCCAGTGACCCTTCATCCACACTCTGTCTCTGTGACCTTGACTCCTGTAGGTAGCTCTTATATGTGGAATCATACAACATTTGTATTTTCGTGGCTGGCGTATTTCATCTAGCGTAATGTCCTCGAGGTTCCTCTGTGTTGTAGCATGTGTCAAAATCTCTTTCCTTTTTAAGACTGAGTGTATAAACCACATCTTCTTTACCCATTAACCTCTCAGTGGATACTTGGGTTGCTTCTACCTTTTGGTTCTTGTGAATGATGCTGCTATGAAGACAGATGTACGGATATCTCTTAGAGATCCTGCTTTCACTTCTTTGGGGTGTGTACCCACCCCAGAAGCGGAATGGCGGGATCCTATGGTAGTTCAATTTCTCATTTTTTGAGGGGCCTCCGTCCTCCATTGCCACCAATAGTGGGTAGGGGCCAGGGTTGCTGTTCGACGCCAGACAGTGCTCAGGACAGGCCCCACGGCAAAGAACCATCTGGCCCCAAGTGTCAGCAGTGCCGAGGTCGAGAAACGCTGGATTAGAGTGAGGGAGGGCAGAGGGACGGACTCGGAATGAGGTGGGGGAAGGTGGAGGCAGGCCTGGCCAGGCAGGCTGCTGTGAAAATTGCGAGGAGCAGGTTCCAGAAGAATAAAACTAATAACCACAGCAGCGGTTAATGTTTACTGAGCTCTCCTCGGGGTGCCGGGCACCACAGGAAGCACCTTTCTCGTGTTTTCTTCTTTAAACCCACGGCCTCACAAGGGTGGTCCGGAGCGTTGAAAGTGGGCTGCACAGGTTCTCAGCAACCTGAACTCGCCTTCCTTCCCCCCTGCAGACACGTGCCCTGCGATCGTGACTCTGGTCCCATTCAGCCGTCGCTCCCCAAGGTACTTTGTCCTTTTGAAAGCAAGGCACAAACACTGGCTGCCAGGCTGGCAGATAAGACAGCCGTGTAAATAAACACACAGTCCTTCCCGGTGGAACCTGCTCGCCCGTGTTTGTGAGTGATGGGGTGGGGTTGCCCGGCAACCGGGACCACGGGTTCCCCCCCGCTGCCCTCCTGCACAGGGCTTCCTTCTTCTATGTGGGGCTTCTGGCATCTTGGCACCTGCAGGCAGGACATGCGAGCAGAGGAGAGGGTGTCGTTCCCTTGTTGGTTTTTATTTAAGGCGAACACCGGGCCTGGCTGAGTGGACCAAGTGATGTGACATCAGGCCCTGACACGGACTGGTTGGGTTTGGGGTAAGAATAATGGTGACAATTTACTGTTACCGCAGCCATGGAAGCCATTTATTGAGCACCTGCTGTGCGCTGGGTATCTTAACGATCCTTCCGTTCACCTTTATCAAGGGCCTGCCCTGTGCCCATCCAGGGCTGTCCCAGGCACAGGAGATACAGCTGCAAGCGTGACAGACAAAGGTTTTGTTTCCATGAATCTCACATTCTGGTAAGGAAAGAAAGAATAAACATGTGAACAAATACATAATAGTTCAGGTGGTCATAGGTGTTCTGAAGAAACAAAGCAGTGGGCCGTGAGGCACAGGGGACCCAGGCGTCATTTCGTGGGGTCAAGTACAGAGCCCTGAATTAAGGGAACCAGCTGTGAAGATATTTGGGGGAGTGTGTGTGTGTGTGTGTGTGAGAGAGAGAGAGAGAGAGAGAGAGATGGGTAGGTACAGCACGTGCAGAGGCCCTGTGGCAAGCCACAGGGGCAGAACGGAGTGAGCAAGGAAGAGATAGGTGCTAAGCCTGGAGAGTGTGGAGACGGGCAGATCACGGAGGATCTTGCAGGCACGTGCCAGGGCTTAGGGTTTTCCTCTGAGTGAGAAGGGAGTCTTTGGAGGGTTTTGAGCAGAGGAGGGACACAGCCTGACTGACTCTGGCTTTAAAAAGCAGCCCTTGGCTGCTGGATGGAGAATAGTCTAAACCTCCAGTCCTATGGCCACGAGCCACACGTGACCATTGAAATTTAAATTAATTGAAAAGAAATAAAGCCGAAAATTCATTTCCTCCATAACAGCAGCCACATTTCACGCACTCACTAGCCAGTGCAGATACAGAACACGTCCACCGTCACAGAAAGTTCTCTTGTGTGTGTGGACAGTGCTGTGTGAGGGGGGCAGGGGGGAGAGTGCGCTCCGGGCACCTGCTGGGAGCTGCTGTATCATCCAGGTGACAGCTGACTCTGATATTCGGCTACTTGGCAGCCTTGGCGGAGGCTGTGACCAGGGGTTGGTTGCAGGACCTGGTTGGAGGTGAAAAGGACAGGACTTGCTCATGGGTTGGGTGTAAACATGTGAGGGAGGGAAGCTGAGGGCAGCTAGGTTGGCTGAGAGGCATTTATGAGATGAGGGCGCAGACGTAACTGGAACTCACCCACCGAGTACACGGCCTGTGCCGGTTCTCCTGGAGCCCCCTTTGTCAGCGGAGCAGGGGAGGCCCCACGGAGGGCCATGGCCTGCCGGGCTCATCTGCCTCGGGGTTCAGAGCATCAGGATTCAGACCCTGAGTCTTCTCCGCTCTGAGCTGTTCACAGGGAACGGCTCATTGGCCGTTCTCTCATCCCAGAAACCACCTGCGAGGTGCCAGACCCTCCTGCCCCCGAGCGAGTTCATTTGGGACCGACACGGAGTGTTGGCCGTGCTTGGCAGGCACCCAGGTGCGGGCCTGGGGGCCAGGGCAGTGCTCACTGGGCTGTGGCCCATGACAGTGGGTCACGCGGCAAAGCAAGGCTGCCGAGGTGTCCTCCCATTTTTCCCAACCTCCCCCTCCCCCACCACGGGCAGGCTGTCCCGCCGGGGCCCTGAGCACCCGCCTGGCTCACTCATCTATCCAGTGCCGACTCTGCGCCGGCGTCAAAGGGCGCCGAGTTCATATTTCACAGTAGGTCCATGAGGAAGGTGGGTAGTTCCCCCATTTTCCACATGTGGAAACTGAGGCTCAGAGAGGTACAGTCACTTGCTCAAAGTCACACAGCGGCTAACTAGTAGAGGCGGAATTTAAACTAAGTGTTGTTGGAATCCCTCGTGTTGCCCTCACGAGGACTTGCTACCTCAGCCTGAAACACTGGGGAGCACGGCCTCCTGCAGACGGTGGTGCACTTTTCACTTCAGCCCTTGGCACAGCCAAGGGTTGAGTGGGCCGGAATCCCACGTGCCCTGGCAAGGCATTGACCCATCCGGAGAAAAGGGCATCTTGTTCTTTGCACAAAGGCTCCCCCAGCTCGCCAGGCCACGACCTGTGTTGGCTGCGAGGGGGTTTCGTTTTCTAATTCCCACAGCCTGGCTGGCACCCGGAACGGCAGACACGGAGAACTGGCGAGAATGAAGCAACGCCCAGAGCGTGACCGGGGTGGCACCTCGGCTTCGTGGTCATGGGCTTGTGCCGTGGAGCCCCCAGTCCCGAGTTCAGATCCCGCCTCTGCCTCTTCGGCCTTTGTGACTCCAGGCAGCTCCTGAATTCTACAAGCTGCAGCTCCCTTTTTGTTGTTAAAATGGGAGCGATGATGGTGATAACCTCCTCCATCTGGTGTGAAATAACTTTCCAT
Source organism: Delphinapterus leucas (assembly GCF_059928025.1). NCBI lineage: Eukaryota > Metazoa > Chordata > Mammalia > Artiodactyla > Monodontidae > Delphinapterus > Delphinapterus leucas. Next base: position 54,121,805 of record NC_143148.1, read on the forward strand.
CTGAGGCGTGGTCCATGCAGCAGCAGCCTCAGCGTCACCTGGAAACCTGTTAGAAGTGCAGGCTCTGGACCCTTCTCGAACCTACTGCGTTATAATGTGGGTTTTCTCAAAACACACAGGTGATCCGTATGCACGTTAAACGCGAGAAGCTCCGGGGTGAACTACACGAGGTAATTCTGTAACACCAAGAGGCACCACGCCGCTCTTGGTGGGCGTGTTCCTTCTTCTTATGAGCTGTGCAGTGTCGGGTCACCTCTCTCATACTCTCGTCTTTACGGGGCTTCATGGTGCAGAGATGAGGTGCCCTGGAAAACAGATCAATACCTGGAAAAGCTTCTGCCTTTGGCCCTGCTCCTGCTGCAGTCTGGCCGTCTACCTTGCCTCGAAGAGCCAGAATCCCATTGCAGACCGCAGGCTGGGGACCGCCCAGCCCTGCTGTGGCTCAGCTGTCTCCAGCTGGCGGTGCCTCGGCCTGGCCGGCGGAGCCCAGCGTCGTGCAGCTGCCAGAGCCGCAGAGCCCGAGCCCAGGGCCCGGAGGCCAGCCACACCGCCTCCCTCCTCTCTCCTAGCTCGCAGTTTTAGGACAGATCGATATTTGTGGTCTGAGAGAGCTCGGGGTGGGTGGGAGAGAAGCAGGCGGCTATTACGTCACGGGGGAGTCCAGGTCTTAATTGGGCCAATCAGTCTCTCAGGGGACAAGAGAATTCAGCCCCCCACACGGGCAGGGGAGCCGGCGGCCCAGAGGGACCGCAGATAAAGACTTGTTGGCCCTGGGGCCATTGGCATCGCCCTCTGCATGCCCACTTAAGTCACCTTTCTTGGGGGAGCTTCCCTAAGACATGTTCAAGAAGACCTCCAGAGACTCAACTTAAAAGTGTATATACACACAGACACATTTAGAAACAGATGTAGATCTGTGTGTGTGCGTGTTATGTATATATTTAATGCTTCCGGAGCAGAAATCAAACCATAAAGCTATCGGAGAGGAATCTCTTCTCCACGTAACGTGGCTCTGAGCCCCTTCCTGGAACCTCTGAGGATCGATGGGGGGTGGGGAGTGAATCACGAGGACGAGGAGGGGCCAAAGCTGGCCCGCGTCAGCACTCTGCCAGCCGTTCTCAAACTGGAGTGCGCGCCGGCAGCGCAGGGAGCCCGTTACAGGAACGTGGTCCTGGGTGATGGTGGCAGTGGGCTGGGCTGCTCTGTATTTCAAACAATCAAGCCGAGGCGATTCCGAGGCTGGTGACCCTGCAGATCACACTCTTAGAAACTGGGCACTGGGGGAAGAATCAGCACGTAATAGGTGCTCGGTAAATATGTGATGAGTGGAGGCGTGTATATAGCAATGAATAAAACGTGCACGAGGTGACGGGTGAGCGTACGGAGAATGAGTTTGCAAATGATAACACGCCGAAGCACAGCAGCGAACGCACGCGTGCCGGGAGCACGTGCACAGATCGGGGTTCCAAGGCAGTAAGGGTGGAGAAGCGACCTCCAGAGTGGGTTAACTGAAGGGTTGCTGCTCTGGTGTGCCGTGTGAGGGCTGGCCGATCCAGGGGGGAGCTCAGGACCTTCTGGCTGGTTATGGGCTCGGTTCTGGGAGTGAGGCAGAAATGGCACGGTTACCATGGAATCTACGGAAAGTCCCTCCTTGGACCAGGGTCAGGGCAGTACTGTGAACTTTAGCCCAGAGTCTGCGTCCCAGCTGGGCGTGGGGTGGGGTGCATCTGGCTACATGGCGGACCTTCCAGAGGGAAGTTTGCACCTTCGGGTGCCGTTGGGCTTACTCAGAGGAGACGAGCCTTTCTCCCTAGTCTTTACTGTATAAACTCCTATGCATCCTCCAAGACCCACTGAAAGGTGCTGCCTTCAGATAACCTTCCCAGTTCCAGGCACACATCACAGCAGCCCAACTCAGGGCCGTGGGAAAGCAGGACCAGAAGCCCCTGGTGCCTTCATCTTCACTGCTCTCTGCATTTCTGCTTCCTCCTTGTGCCTCCCTCAGGCTAAAACACGGCCTCCAGTGCACCCAGCTTACCCTCTGCAGCTTCCCCGTTGGTGAGAAGGCTGTCTGCTGTCACTCTCAGTTTCCAAGTTCCCAAGAAGGGACCCCATACGGCCAGGCTTAGGGCAGGTACCGCCCTCTGGACCATCACCATGGCTACCGGGCCGGCCATAGTGCACACAGGGCAGCTTCCTATGGTAACCGTGGCGACCCTGCAGCCAATGGAGGCAGGGACATTCATAGGGGAAATTTAGAGTTTTCGAAAGGGGAGGGAGTGACACAGAGACAGCAGCTGTGCCACTGGAACCCCACGCCCAGGAAGAGTTTGGGTGCCTCCTGGCTTCTCTGATTCTTCAGCCCTTCACTCATCCTGTCAGCGGAAAGGCAGCCTCAACACACATCTGTCTGTCGTTACATTTATCTCCCTCTGAGAACATGAACTCCTTCCGGACATGCTAGCCCCATCCGTCTCTTCCCAGCCCTGTGTTGGGGCTGGCAAAGGGTGAGCAGGCACAGATGTCACACGGGGGGACATGCCCCCTCCTCTAGCCTTCAGGACTAGGACCAGACAGAGTGTGTCCTCACAGCCAACAGGAAACTTCAGGCGAGAAACTCGAGAGACTGGAGAAATAGTTGGTCCTTTGAAGCTGAAATCGGGCATCAGGGGACGTGGTGGACCGTTGACTGTCCTTTATTTGGACAAGCGAGGCTTCTGCCACTCCGTCTTGGACACTCCAGGGAGACAAAGGCGCTTCAGATTGGAGGCTGCCCTCTCCCCAAGAAGGAGGGCACGCCGGGCGGCTGGACGCCTTTGCTTCCAGGTGAAGTTATGTGCTTGGGGTTTGGTGGACTTAGGCCTCATTCATGCGTCTCTGTTTGCTCAGCCCTCCGGGCCCCATCCCTGGTCTCCCAGCCTCCTGGGGACAGACTGGGGCCTTGCTGCTCTTCCAGGGAGTTAAGGAGCATTATCCTGGCCCTGAAGAGATCTCCCTCTCTCTGAAATCTCTTTCTCCAGCAGGTACCACTCAGGGCATCCACCCATGTGAGAGAGGAGCTGTGCCTAGCTGAGTTTCAGTCCCAGCTCTGCTACGCTCTAGCTGTGTGACCCTGGGCATGCTGCTTGACCTCTCTGTTTCCTCATGTATATGATGAGGCTCATGTTGCCTGCCTACCGGGTCTTGGCAAGGCTCTACGTGTTCATTCCTGTTTCTCCCAGGACCCAGTGATCCTATTCCCAATGATGTTCACCAAGAGGCATGAACAAGAGTGTTCAGAGCAGCCTGAGTAATAGCCTAAAACTGGAAACAACCCAAGTATCCATCAACAGTAGAATGGATAAACAGATTATGGCATAAGCACACAGGGGAGTACTATACGGCCATGAAAAATAAACACCGCAGATGAATCTCACAGGCATTATGTTGAGCAAAATAAGCCAGACACAGATGAGTACCTACTGCACGACTCCATTTATGCAAAGTTCAAGGGCAGACAGAACTAGCCTGTAGTGACAGAGATCACAAGAGTGGTTATTTCTGGGGGACGTTGACCGGGAAGGGGCACCAGGGAGCCTGCTGGGAGCTGGGTGGCGGCCACACGGGCGTGTGCATGTGCGAATGTCCATCAGGCTTGCGCGTGCATCAGAAGAGAGCTGGGTCCCCCACCCTCAGGTGAGGGGCTGCTCTGTGAAAACCCCGCAGCCTCTGGGCTGCTAGGGTGCGGTGCCTCGGGGGCGAGTCACTCCTTCTCCATGCCAGGCAGAGGAGCTCCAGGGGACAGGGGAGTGACCCCAGTGAGTGAAGCCCTGGCGGGGAGGAGGCCCAGGCACGGCCCTTGGCTTGCTGGGCGAGGGGGGAGGAGAGCGGAAACTTTTACAGTTGTTTCTCACTCTGCAAGCCAATTAGTGGGGATCAACCTCACAGATCAACAACAGCCCTGAACCTTGGCTCTTTCTGTTCGAGAAACCACAAAGGAAGGGAGAACTGGATTTGGCTACGTAAAAAGTGACCCTTGAGCGTGGAAAAACAGACAAACAGATCAGCCTCACCATAAACCAATTTGAAAGGCACGTGATGAACTGGGAAAATACAGTTGCAGCATGTTTGGCAAATAAAGAGTAAAAAACCTTAATGTGCAGAAAGGGTGCGTGAATCAGTGAGAAGCCGTGATCACTTGAAGGGGAAAATGTGCAAAGATCAAAAGGAGAAATGCAATGGCCAGTAACTGTCTGAGAAGAGTCAACCTCCCAATAATCAGAGATGTGAATTAAAAAGGAAAACTAGCAAAGATTGAAACATGATAATGCATTTTGCAAGGAAGAGAGGTGTCTGCATCGTTGTTGTGGACCCTCTCCCTTCTGGGCGTGCCATCCCCCTCCTCTAAATCAGTTAGTCTTTCAGTGGCCTTGTCCCTGTTCTCTCTTACCCCTGCTCCGTGTCTGCCGAGGCTTTAGTAGCTACCGCGCATGAGCACCTACTCTGGGTCAGGCCTTCTGCCCATATCATCTTATTCTGGGCATCCTATGTTATTGCTCCGTTTTGTAGATGAGAAAACTGAGGCTCAGGATGGCGAAGCGACTTTGAGGAAGGCCCCACGGTGGGTAGTGGAGCTGGAGATTGAACCCAGAGGTAACTAGCCCCAAAGGCCATGCTCTCCTCCTCTCTGCCTCCCTTCGCGTTTTGGGTCCTGGCATCTCTGGCCTGTATTTTGACCTTCCAGCAGCTGTGGTCTGCAGGGGCTGACTGGCGAGGACAGCCCTGCCAAGGAGGCCCCTGGGCTGTAGGTGGGCATCCATAGCTTTGCCACGTGGCGTTTGCTCATTGAGACAAATCATCCCATAGGTGTCTGAACTCTCAGTGTGGGAGTGTGGGTTTCTCACAAAACCTGGGAGCCTGAAGGGCAGAGCATCGTGTGCGCGTGTGCATGCACACACACACACACACACACCATATACACATAGACCCACACTCAGAGAGGGGGTGTACCCTGGTGGTGGAGAGCACGAATTCTGACTCCCTGGGTTTGAATCAGTGGTGTGCCTGTGAGTCTGCTTTCTGGGAAGTGGTGAATTTTCTCGGGGGAAGCCTTGTTATAGAGTTTGCCAGTTTCCAGTGTAACTAACCCTGCTGTGGCCAAAGCAAGACCACTGACTGCAGAATTGGGCAGAGATGTGCATAGTTGTCTAGAGCCAGCTCTAGCTCATACCCCACAGCTGCTCCATGTCCCGGTGGGGAGCCTTGGTCAGATCACTTCGTTGTCTGAGGCTCAGTTTCCTTATCTGTGAAATGGGAATAATATCTACTTTAGGAGGTTGCTCATGAAGATTAAACGGGTGAACACAGGTAAAGTCTTGGTACAGTGCCTGCACAGAGTAGGTGCTAAGTTGTTATTGTGTGCGCATGACTTTTCATTCATTCGTTCATCCATTCATTCATCCAGCCTTCAGTCACTCCTTCAGTCCGTCAGCATCTGTTCATTGAGGGTCCACTGTGCACCAGGACCATGCTGGAATGTTCCTTTGCCCTCTCTCCTTTGGAGAATCAGCAAAGGGGAACCTGAGACCCTTCTCCAGAGGGGCCTGGTCTGCCCCTTGTTGGCTGTGGTTTGAGCCCAGGGCAGTGTGTTTTTACCAGGATAGCAATCTCCGTTTATGTGGCCGCCTGGCTGTGGCTGACAAGGGTTGAGAAGGCCCACGCCCAGAGCGGCGTGTGTTCTAACAGCCAATCCTGGCGCACCATGTTGTCTGCTCAGAGGACGTGACCTGGTGCTTCAGGTGCTACAGTCATGGGGCAGGTGCAGCCAGAGAGCCTGGGCTTGAGCCTGACCTGGCCACTTCCAGTGATGCTTTGTTCTGAGCCTCAGTTTCCCCGTCTGTAAAACTGTGCTGACAGCAGCTTCCTCGCCGGTGGTGGGGGGTTGGTATTGACGAGGCCGGTGCTGAGAAGCCCTTTTCCATGGCTCATTGTGTTCTCGGTGTTTCTGCCAAGCGGCTGCGTCATCCCTGGGCCGTGGCTGGGACTTCCAGAGTCTCCCGATCGGCCGCCTTCTTCCTCTAGGCGCCAGCAGGCCTGGGAGGAGAAGCGAGGAGGGACGAGGGAAAGGGCTTTCTTTCCCTGGTGAAACATCATCCCGTGTGAATTGGGTCCTCTGAGTGCAGCTCTGGAAGAAGACACTGCTCCCTTTCTTGGGGTCTCTGGTTCGCGGTCCCCTTTGTGTCTCACCTTCGGGCCTTCAGGTCATCAGCCCCCCACTGTAGCCACCAGAAATGAGGACCATGTTTCCTGAGCCCTACCGAGTGCTGGGCGCTTTACAGGCACGACCTCTGGTCCCTACGACCACCCTGCGGCGTGGTTCTCATCGTTCCCGTCTGGGGGGCACAGTCCGCAAGCAGAGGTCCGATGCGCATGTCTCTTGCCTGCTCACAGAGACTGACCGAAGCCGGATCAGCAGCCCCGTTTGTCTCCCTCCGGATGCTGATTCCGCACCCCGTTCACACAGCCTTGGAGCAGTTGCTTGATAAAGAGGTACGCATAGTACTGGCCATACCCAGAGAGGCTCTCATAGTGACTTCTTGCCAAGGAGCACAGTATGGAAAAGGGAAAGAAAGGACTACCTGTGTGGTGGAGAGACCTGCGGACACCCCTCAGCCAGGTGCTCGAGGTCACCACCACGGCGACAAGTCACGTGATGGCCTGCACCCCTGATAGGATGTGAGGGGGAGGGTGCTTTACCTCCTGGCTCTTCCTCCCCAAAACTCACAACCCCAGTGTAGTCATGAAGAAAACATCAGACATCCCAACTGAGGGACCTTCTCTGAAACACCTGACCAGCACTCCTGGAAACTCAAGGTCATTAAAAACAAGAAGAATCTAAGAAGCTGTCATAGCTAGAGGAGCCTAAGGACACATGACGACTAAATGTGATGTGAGATCCTGGAGCAGGAAAGGAACGTTACGTGAAAAATAAGGAAATCGGAAATAAGCATGGACGTTAGTTAAAATAAGGCATCAATATTATTTCACTTGTAACAAAGCACCGCACTAGTGTAAATAGAGGAAATGGAGTGCGGGGTACATGGGAGCTCACTGTACTGTCTTGCTTATTTTCCGTAAATCTGAAGCTGTTTGAAACAATAGGATGCATTGAAAAGAAACAGGCCGTCCAGAGAGCTGCGGGCTCACACAGCCCCCTCCTCTTGAGCCGCACGCATGCGTAGAGAGCGCAGCATGGACTGGAGGGCATCCCATTCATCGCCTTGGCTGGCCCCACCCCGCTCCCAGCATGGCAACCCTGACCAGCGCATGGCAGCCCCCGATCGTGCCTCCCAAGCCAGGAGAGCTTCCCGAGCTCTGAGCCTTTCCCGCGATGCCCAGGAAGAGTCCCAGCGTCTTCCTGTACTGATGGGTGGACCTGTGCTGAAATGACCTCTTCTCTGGTTGTCCTGGTCCTGCCCACCACAGCCCCCTCAGTCTTCATCTCACGGGAGGAAGGGCATTGGGAAGTGAGTTCCACCATCAGACCCTCATGGACTCATCACCAGGAAGTCCTTGGCCCCAGCCCTGGGCACCAGCCCAGGACACTTTGATGTAGTGTTTGGGCCGGTCCTTGGGCCAATTTCCCTCCTTCTCTGCCCGGGACTTTTTTGCATGTTCTTGCCAAGGCTTCAGAGACCTTGAGCTTGCCATCTGAGCGGCCATCTCTTTCTTGGATCTCCAGAGTGGTGATTTCAGGCAACTGCCCCAGACTCAGCTTCCCATTTCTGTCCATCAGGTCGGCCTCCTGCTTGGCTACCGTGTCTGCCCTGACCCTGCTCAGAGCAGCACGTGGCCCCCATCAGCTCTTTCTGTGGATGGTGGGCCACGGCATGAACCCCCCATCCCAAGGCTGGGCTCTGAGGTCTGTCCTGGAAAGAGTCCCTCCCCCCTGTACAAATGGGGTATAGGGTGTGGGAACGTTAATTAAATGAGATATTTAGAGTTTTCCCTTGCAATTATTCAGAAAAGTTAGTTCTTCTTCTGGGCTTTCTTAATAGTGGCAGCAAAAAGTATTCTGTGAGCACCTAATGTGCTTTTATTTCTTTGTCCTCCCCACAGCAGCCCTGGGAGGGGAGCCTTACTGTCCTTATTTTACAGATGAAGAAACTGAGGCTCCAAGAAACTCCTTGCTCCACGTGCCAGCAAGGAGTTGGTCTGGGATTGGGGTTGGTCTGGGATCCAAACCTGGTTCAATCTGCCTTCAAATCCAGGCTCCTTTTTTGACGGCCCTTCCTTGCCTGGTGACTGATGACCCCTTAGTCAGAGGTGCCCCAGGTCCCTGGTGATGGTTGTGAAATCAGCCTGATGCTTCTCGTGGAAAGTGACATGGGGCTGGGAGAGTCAGCCCCGTGTGACCGAGGTCAGTGACCAGCCGGGACTTCCCCAGCCCAGCACTGCAAGGCGCTTGTTCTGGGAAACTCCTCCATCCCAGGCAGACCAGCGTGGTTGGTCATTCACATCCCACTTTCTTCAAGTATCGGCGAGTTTCAGATTGAGAGAGAAATGTAAATATAAGATCATGAAATGACCTCCTGTCCCTAATGATCAAAGCTGTCATCGAGAAATTCCTCTATAGGAACAGCCCGGATTTTAAATGGAGCCATAGCACGAGAACTTTCTTTTAAAAAGGAAGGTGCACCCTGCTATTTCATCCTTGGAGGCTTTGGGAAGAAGCAGTGAGGAATTTGACCGTTGGCTGAGGGGAGCGGGGAGATTGCGGAGTGGGTGCTCCAGAGGTTGGAGGTGGGGAGGTCCAGGCGGGGGCAGCGCCCCCACAGCGGGGTGTCACTGCGCATTGAGAAGTCGGAGAGAAACAGACCTCCAACCCACGCTCATTGAGAGCCGAGTCTTTCTTCTCCCGAGCTGGAGGGAGGAGTTTGAGGGGAGATGTGGAAACAGAAATTGACTTTAGTTGAAGGAAGCATTGTCGATGGAATTGTCACTTTCCGTATTGTTCTGGCGAAGCCTTCCGTTTCCTGTGGATGGTGGGCCATCTGAGAGGAACTGGACACCCCCCGGAGGCCTTCACCACCCAGCGCCCTCCTCCACACGTGCCCTGCATCCTTGTTTAACAGATGCACGAAATGGGGGAGCAACCGAGCGCACCCTGCTGCAGGAGGGTGGCTGGCGGACAGCCCCGCCCCCGGAGGGGTGTGTGTGAGTGTGTGGAGATGGGGGTGGGGAGAATGGGGCAATATAGGACGGCGGCTGAAGCCCCGGAATACTCAGACCTGCGTTCTAATCCTGTGTCCCTTCATTTGGGAAGTGGGCGTTGCCATCACGCTCGCCTCCCTGGGTGGGTGTGCCAGTTGAAGCCGGTTAATGTAAGCAAAGCGCTTAACGCGAGGCTTGGGCTCGTGAACGTGAGCTGTTAGCCGGCTGAGGCCTCTTGAGCAGAGAGGAGACCGTGTGTCTGAGAGCCGGGCTCTGACGTGCTGCGCTGCATCTGGCTGGCTTCCTGGGCTGCAGCTGAACCTCCAAATCCTGGGCTTGACCTGTGGAGCCCCTGCCTGGGCTGCTTAGCACTGTAGCCACTAGCCACGCGAGGCTCATTTACGTTCAAGTTACTTTCGAGGAACGCAGTTCTGCAGTCGCAGTAGCCACTCTTGGAGTGCTCTGTAACCACTCCTGGCCGCTGTGTTGGAGCGCTGAACGCCGGGGCGGGGCGGGGGGGTTGGTGCTGCCAGGGAGCCCACCTGCGCACTTCCCCGAGCTCCGCATCCGGCTGCAGGCTGTGAGTCTGCATCCCCTTCAGCTCTCCTGGTAGCCTCTTGCCCCTTCCCGGGGCCACCCGGTGCCTGGCCCCGGCAACTTCCCAGCGCCAGGAGTCCTCCTGCTGGCAGATAGGAGGATGTGTGTGTGTGGGGGGGGGGGGGTTGCCAGGCTTGGCTCCTGGCGTGTTGGCTCAGCCGGACTGGGCAGGCCCTGTCCTGGGCTCGTGGTGTCTGCGTAACCCATCAGGAAAAGATGATGGTTTGGCGAAAACTGGGAACTCCTGGAGGCTCTCGTACTGGACAAATTAGGAAACTTTCATTCACCAAAAAACAGAGGGAGGGAAAGATGATGGGTGTTGCTGTAAGAGAGAGGCTTTGATTTTTGACCTGAAATAGCCCTTGACCTTTGGTCATTTCTTTCACCCATCTGTTAGCAGGTTTGATGTGCTGGGCCCTGGGGTCCGTGCTGGGGATACATGGGTGACCTCTGGGGGATGGGTCACCGTCCCTGCTGTCAGGTTCACAGACTCAGCAGAGGGTCAGACGCCTAAGCAAATAGTCACACTTCAGCTCCGTCAGTGCTTCTACCACCAGTACTGAGTGCTAGAATGCACCAAATGTAAGGGGGCCTGGCAAGGACTGTTATTGTACCCTGAGTGTCCACAGGGCCCAGAGTACAGTAGGTGCTCATTAAGTGGTTGCTGGAGGAACATTTCTATAGGACATGTCATCTACTGAAATCTTTGTCCTTTCCTCCTCAGAGAGGGGATATTCATTGCTCCCACTTTATGGAGTTCAAAGAGGCATTCCCTGCTGCTTCTGGAATGTCCTCAAGGAGAGTTGCCTTATAGTATAATATCTAAGATGAACCAAGTTTACTGTGTGCTCAGTACATGCTAAATGCTTTACTCTGATGATCTCAGTTAACTTTTAGTCAAACAAGGGACCTGTCATTATCATTCCCATTTTACAGAGGAGGAAACTGAGGCACAGAAAAGTTTGGTAGTTGAGATCAAGTCAGGCAGCGGAGGAGCGGGGATCCCTCAGTCTCCTCCGCAGCTTTACCAGGCTCAGAACATTCCTGAGAAGCCGACTTGGACTGAATTGACCCTGGCACTGAATTCCTTGACCTCAGCCGCCACACTACCAGGCGGTTCCAAAGCTGTCGCTGGCCCAGTTTTTCTAGGAGGCTCAGAGCAGGGGCGAGGCGGGGCTGCAGAGAACAGAGAACTTTTCCCTAAGTGGAGCCAGCGGGTCTCCAGAGTGATGGTCTGGGCCCCAGGAAGGAAGGTCCCACGCGGAGGCTGACTTCACCCATTAGTGCAAAGTAAACACCGTGACGACAGGCCCTTGAGGCTGCAGCTGGGGCCTGGGACATGCTGCCCTGCTCCCTTCCTTTACTCCCCTGTTCCCCTTGGGATGCTTGAATTACTGCCAACGTGACAGCAGTGAAGCTCCAAGCCAGAGTGCTTTGAGCTGTGTGTGGGCAGTTAGGAGTTCTGAGTTCAAGTCCTGCCTCTGGCGCTTCCTAGCCGTGTGAGCTTGAGGCCTGATGTGTGGGCAGGGGTCTGTGATGGTCTTTCAGAGGAGGGGCAGTGTGATCACTGAACTAACACTTGAATGAGTTTTGTAGACTGGCTAAACTCTAAACATTTCAAAATGAGAGCAAATGATTATAACTGCTTGCTTAGTGCCCGGTGCAGTCCTAAGCACTCAGTAGATACTGTCTCACCTCGTCCCTGGAACAAGTCTGTGCGGTAGGGACCACCATCTTTCAGCAAATCTGAGACCATTGCTTGTTAGATATTGCATTCTCTTACGTACGTCTAAGAGAGAAAAGCATGCACCTAGAGCTTTGTTATCACATCACCTTCAAGGGAGATTAGGCTGTGCGTCTTCGAATTGATGAAATACAATATTACTGTGTTCATTCTAGGTGAGGATATCAAGGCACGGAGAGGTGCAGTAACTTGCGCAAGTACGCGCAGCTACAGAGAGGCAGAGCCAGGGTTCAAACCCCAGCAGCCTGTTTGCAGAGTCTGGTATCGTAACCCCTGACGTGTGGTACGGAGTTACACGAACTAAGCCTAGTGTAGAACAGAGGGTCTAGAGCTAGATCCGGTTGTGGAGCCCACTCCCGTGACTTACCAACCGTGTGGCTTTGAGATGTCCCAGAGTCTCTAAGGCTTGGTGTTCTCAGCTGTGAAATTGAAGCGTCACAGCAGCGGTCAAATTTGATGAGGCTCAAGAAGCACTTGGCCACAGCGGGAGCTGTTTTCATCACCGTCACCACCACCACCCCCATCACCGTCACCGCTATCACGATCATCATCATTACCACCCCATTACCATCACTCACATCACCACCTCCAGTATCACCGTCATCGCCATCGCCACCCCCATCGCGCTCAGCAGCATCGTCACTCACCTCACCATCGTCGTATCACTGACAGTGAAAGACACTGCGTGCAAGGCCTCTTCCCTGCTCTCCCTCGTGACTCTGCCACAGTGGGAGCAGCGTGCCTTGGTCTCATCCCAGTCAATGACAGTCCCAGTCTTGAGCTATGTGAACGCTGGGTCTTTCCTAGTGTATAACCTTCACATTGTCTGAACAATGTCCAGGTCATGCTTGTCTTCAGAAAGGAAGGGCAGGGGAGTACTTTTAAGTGCTCAACCCCAACCCTGGGACTAATGGGCCATAAAATTTGATTTGGAAAATGAGAGTGTTTTGGAGTTATATGAGTGCAGGGAAGGAGTAGGAGAAACTAGTTCACTTGAGGAGTCTTTCTGGATGGATCACTTAGATGGAACTCAGCATGAGTCCTTCAGTCCAACCTGCCAACAAGCCTGCAGGTTCCATTCAGGGGCCAGGACAGCTCAAGAGCAGGAAATCCCAAGAGGGTACTGAGAAGGGGTATCAGCCTCTGTTTTCTCATCTGTGAAATGGGCACCGTAACACTGAATTCACTAAGGATCCCTCACCACACTTCCTCTTTCTTATAACACTTTTGGAAAATAAATTTGTGATTTTTCTTACCTCTGAAAAGTTTCCCCTGCCTGGTGAGCTTAGGCGATTGTTACCAGGGCTTTTTCTGGAAGCTGAGGGCGTGTTGTTAGAGGCACAGTGGATCCTGAGCACAGAATGCCGAGGGATCAGTGAAATCCTCAGCAGTGAAGGGAGGTGAGAGCGGCAGGAGGCGAGACTTAGAGGGAGGCCAGCACCACTTGTCGAGGGCCTCGAACGCCACTCTTAGGGGTTTGGACTTTTTCTGAGAAATACAGCGGCGCACCAGAGTTCCTTAAGAAGGGTAGTGTGATCTTCTCCTTGCAGTTGAGAAGGACTTCTCCTTCCCGAATAAAGAAATTCAAACCCCTCACGCTTTTTCCTGGTGGCGCCAGGAATATCTTAGCCTAGCATTTCCTGAAATGAGTTTTGTTCCACGATGTTAATAGGTGTGCTGGCAAAAATAAGAATAACAACAAGAGCAAAACAAACACAATCCAAAGGTTCAGTGATATAGAAACAACATAGATTTGATTGCAGGACTTATCAGTGCCTTTAATAGGTTGCCATGAATTGTAAACCTCAATGAGGAGAGTAACAGGGAGGCAGTTCTCCAAGTGTGTTTGTCTGTGAGACCTCTTCCTCCCTCCCTCTCTTCCTTCCTTCCTTCTTTCCTTCCTCTTTTTTGTCCCAAAACAATCTCATCTTGGAATCCACATTAGAGAGGGCTGCCCTTGTGAATTTCCCATCCCTTCCCCTGGTCCCTTCAGCCTCATGGATGTGCAGGATACCTTTCTGGACCAGTTGGATAAGGATGCCTTGGGCTTTTCCACACGGAAGATGTCACAAAAGGCTGTGAGCACACATGCTCTGTGACTCTCTCTGGGGACCACGGCCTGGAAGCAATAACACCTGCTCCCCGCCTGTGGTGGCTGCAGGCAGGGACCACTGCACATAAGTCAGAGCTCCCTCCACACTGGTCTTCAGGGAGGGATGATGGCAGAGGCGAGCCCAAGCCACCTGTGGCCCAGCAGCCACGGCGCTCTGGCCCTGGCCGGCAAGGTCTGGCCTCACTCGGTGCCAGCTGACTTTTCCAGCTGTGTCTTTCTTGCCTCTCTGTGCCGGCCAGTGGAGTAGGGCAGAAGGAGCGCTTGGCTGAGGGTCAGGAGGCAAGAGTCCCAGATCTTAATCAGCTCTGTCAGTTCCCTCCCCTGAGCCTCTGTTTTTCTCTTCAGGTTCAGGTAAGAATTCCAGTTGACCTTGGGGCAAGCGCCCTGACCTCTCTGTGCCTTGGTTTCCCCTGCAGGGAAATGGGGATGGCATCCCTGCCTGCTAGAGCAGGTTTGCGGTCATCTTGTAGTAATGAGTGGAAAGAAGTGGATGAGGGGCTGCTGCTGTCAGCCGAGACAGGGTGCAGTGACTGGCCTCCTGAGGCTCCTTGCCTGCCTGGGCACCTCTCGGGGTCCAGAGACCTTCATATCCTCCCCTCTGCCTTATATCCTTCAGCCCTCCACCCACAAATGCACCTCCTTCTCCTGGCCTCACCACAGCAGCCCTCCGGACTTTGGAAGGCAATTTCTAGCTCAAAAACAATTCTGTCCCTCGTGAAAATGGCTCACCTTGAGCCTCCTTCTTGAAGGAATCAGCAGAAACCTGCCAGGCCTGTTCCTGAGTGTCTCACAAGGAAGATGTGAGGAAATGAACCAGAGCAGGATGGGGAGAGGTCGAGGGGCTGGGCCCAGGCCCTCCCCCCCCCCCCCCCCCACGCCTTGAGAGGCGCCTGCCTTATCTTTTACCTATCAGGACTCTGGGCAAAGGTTTCATTTGAAAAAAAGGTTCTCTTGCTTTAAAAACAAAAACAACAAAATGATTCGACAGGTTTGCAAAGTGCTAAGCTGGGATAGCTATGACTTGCTGAGGAACCAGTGTTTCCAGTAGGACTGAGCCAGTGTCTTTGGGCTTTTGGAAGGGTTCTTTCTCCTCTTCAGATCCTCATAAGCGAGGAAGGTGGGGTCTGGGAGGCTTCCTCACCTGCCTTCAGACACACCTGCTTTATCGGCTTCTGCACTGGTCCCCATCCCCTCCCTGCCTCCTCCCACCTCTTCAGACCCCTCAGCCTGACAGACTGAGTGTTTTAGTCACGCCCCAGGCCCCGTGTCAAGCACCCGCACACACTGCCTCATTTCCTCACCTCAGCAGCCCTGTGAGGTCACGGCCATGATCAGACCCATCTGATGGACGAACGAGGAATCTGAGTAGGGAGCTGCAGGGTCTCCCAGTGCCAGAGCGTTGGACACAGTGAGCTTTGTGCTGGGCACTGAGCTAAGGTCTTTAAAACTCAGGTGAAAGTCACATAGCATGAAATTACCTCTTGTAAAGTGAAGAATTCAAAGACCTTTATTATGTTCATAATATCGTTCAACCATCACTTCTGTCTAGCTCCAGGACATCTCACCATCCCAAAAGGAAACTCTGTCGCCATTGGCAGTCACTCCTCATTTCCCCCTGCTTCCCTCCTTCAGCCCCCGGCACCTACCACTCTGTGCTCTGTCCCTGGGGCTCTCCACATTCTGGACGCTTCGCACACATGGACTCGTACAATCTGTGGCCTTTTGTGTGTGGCTCCTCTCACTTCGCCTGGTTTTCAGGGTTCACCCATGCTGTAGCGTGTAACTGGACTCGTACAATCTGTGGCCTTTTGTGTGTGGCTCCTCTCACTCGCCTGGTTTTCAGGGTTCATCCATGCTGTAGCGTGTAACTGGACTCGTACAATCTGTGGCCTTTTGTGTGTGGCTCCTCTCACTTCGCCTGGTTTTCAGGGTTCACCCATGCTGTAGCGTGTAACTGGACTCGTACAATCTGTGGCCTTTTGTGTGTGGCTCCTCTCACTCGCCTGGTTTTCAGGGTTCATCCATGCTGTAGCGTGTAACTGGACTCGTACAATCTGTGGCCTTTTGTGTGTGGCTCCTCTCACTTCGCCTGGTTTTCAGGGTTCACCCATGCTGTAGCGTGTAACTGGACTCGTACAATCTGTGGCCTTTTGTGTGTGGCTCCTCTCACTTCGCCTGGTTTTCAGGGTTCACCCATGCTGTAGCGTGTAACTGTTTTTATGGCTGAATAGTGTCCTACTGCACGGACAGACCACATTTCTTGATCCAGTCATCCGCGGATGGACTTTTGGGTTGTTTCCACCTTTTGGCTACTGTGAATAAGCCGCTGTGTGCAATGATGTATTATATAAGTATTTGGGTCCCCGTTTTCATTTCTGTTGGCTTCTGTACCTAGGAGGGGAGTTGCGGAGCTTAGCGGTCTAAGGACTGCGTCTTCTTTACTCCCCACAATAACGCTTCGAGGTAGATGCAGATGTTTCAGAGGCGCAGAGCGCTGGAACCACTTGCCTCATGTCAAACAGCTTCAAAGTGACAGAGCTGGGGTTCGAACCCAGGGAGTCTGACCCCCAGAGCCCAGGGCCTTCGCTTCCTGCTCTCTGCTTCCTCCCCGGAGGGCCTGGGCACCAAGGGGCTGCTCACGCAGCGCCCCTGGGAATTCCTGCCTGGAATGGTTGTGTGCCAGCTTGCCAGCTCAGCCCCCATCTTTCTGAGCCTGATGGGACCAAGGCGATGCTTTTAAAAATCACTTATCAGACAGGCATGTGGGGCTGGAGGAGTGGGGATCTAGAAGAGTTCCTTTCTGAATCAAAGGCCTTCCCGAAAAGGCAGGGGGTGGCCTTTAATTACAACCTGGGGTTCAATGGTGCTGCTTTTCAATTGCAAGAACCTCTGCTTCTTGAGTCAGCGGTGGACCTTGTTTCAAGTAGGCAGAGGAACGCCCTACTTATTCCGAGGTCACCTTCCAGCAGGCACACCAGCCCCAAATACAGCCCAGAACCCCAGGAAGATGCATCCTGAGAGGTGGTAGCAGCCCCACACCGAGCTCACAGGTCTCATTACTCACACCCCGGGCACAGCTCCAACAAGTGTATTGCTTGGGTTCCCAAGACCATGAATTAGAAGCAGCAACTTAGGAGGAGGTTAGGGTAATTTTCACGGACTGACATGCCGTGCTCGGGGAGCAGGGGAGCAGGAACACATGGCGGCCTGAAGCTGGGGGGGGGAGGGAGGGGGAAATGAGAGAAAGAAAAGAAAAGTGCAAAAATGCACGGCAGCTGGGGACATTGAGTGTCCAGCAGCCGGCTCGCCACTGCGTCCCGAGCCCCTGACGGTGGCAGTGTGCAATCAGGCATGTTCAGGATGGAGATTATGTCATCCAGGAAAGGGCAAAGGATATTCGGAATGGTCTGTTTACAGCAAGGAAAGAGGAGACATTTCTATCTAAAATTATTTAAATTTTTCTAAAGGGCCTTGGCACAGAGGGTAAGCTCTGGCTGGCGTTGCCTCTGACCTTGGCCGCCTGCCTGGGCAGTGAAAGAGAGAATTGTTCCTGGGGCTGCAAACGGGACCCTGCCAACATCTGGGCTGCCTGGCCCCTCTGTCTCCCCACTGATGGCGAGCAGCGTTGGGAGAGCCCTGGGCCTCTTGTCTGTGTGAACGTCCCCCTGTGTCACGAGTCCCGGCCCAGGGTCGGAACTGGGGGCCTCCCCTACAGCTGTGGTCCCAGACAGCAGCAAAGGAGGCTCTGTTCTTTGACCCTGACTGCAATCGGCCACCAGTCTATTCTTGTTATTTGTGGAGCAACTGTCCTGGGCTAAATCTGAATTCTTTCTCAATCATTGCCCGATTTTGCTTTTTAAAAATAAATCATTGGGAATATTTGTCCCTGGGCAGAGAGGGGGACCAGCCGTCAATGAAAGTTGTCAGTAGAGTTTCCCACAGTTGGGTCAAAGGTTCAGAGCGGAGTGGTCGAGTCCCCAAAGGGAGGCCCTTTGTCTCCGAGTCCCTTCTTTTTACTGTCGCCCACATTTGGGGTTTGGGGGGAATACCTTTCTTTGGATCCAAGCTCCTCTCTGCTCTCAGACTTTGCACAGGTACTCTGGGTACCCTGATCACATGGGCTCTGGGAGAGACCAGAGTATCTGAGAAACGTCATGGTCGCTCCTGAGTGCAGGGTCAAAGGGCTGGGTTTTTCTCTGAAGGCAAAGCAGGGCTACCCAGAGTTACTGGGCAGAGGAACAAGAAAACCGAGTGGCTTCAGGAAGAAAACTCTGGTGGCAATGTTCCATCAGAGAGAGGTGGAGAGAGTAAGCTGGGAGCAGGAAATCCAGACAGGAAGCCTTTGCAGTATTCTGGAAGGAAAATGACAGAACTGGAGTAGCATGCATTGAAAAACATGGGTGAATTGAAGGGGCAGATGTAGCTGGATCTGACCCTGGTGATGACCTAACGTCAGGAGTTAGGGCTATGAAGAGGTTTGAGCAGTTAGACTTCACAGGGGGCCAACTAGTAGATGTGTTGCCACGAACCAGGCTTGGGAAGACAGCAAGGGAGCCCACCACCTTGGGTGGTGATCTGGAGGGGCCTGGAAGGCATCAAGGTGGAGGTGCCCGCCGGCGATCGCTAGCGTGTAATCCCTCCACGAAGGCAAAGGGCTTTGTTCTGTTTGGTGACGTGTCCCCAAACACCCAGAACATACTGGAAGTACTTTCGTGGCACACAGGAAGTGTTTTATAAATATTTGATGAATGAATAAACTGTGAGTCTGAAGCTCAGGAAACAGACTCTTAAGCCAGTTTTTGGATTATTTCTGTCGAGCTGTGTGTGTGTGTGTGTGTGTGTGTGTGCGCGCACACACACATATAATATCATCCCTCGCACTGCCAGAGAATGACCCTGTTTTTACCTAATGTGGTCATAGAGTTTTCCATGAAAAGTGATGAGGCCATTGGTCTGGAGTTAAGAGCACGTCAACATCGATTGATCGCAGCTGTACACAATGGCTTGGTTCATCCTACCAGGGAGGCCAGTGCTCTTGGAAATAAACGCCGTTTTATCCTGTACAGACCAGCCTGGCGTCATCCATCATCGGAATTATCGATACATGATTCAATGCCAGGAGATGATTTTCTTCTCTTGAAATGGCCTCTGAAGGAGTCCCCCGAGACCCTAGTTCCTCCTCTCTCTCTGTCCGGTGCAGGATGCTACTGGCCACTGGGCCTGGACACCTGCGTGTGAGGCCTAAGGAGGAGCAGAGGCTTCAAGCCAACCGCTCCACCATCATCCTCGAGTCTGTAAAGTTCTTAGAATTCATGACATTTATTTTGAACTTTTAAAAAATTGAAGTGAAATTCCTATAACAGAAAATTAGCCGTTTTAAAGTATACAATTTAGTGACCTTTCGTTCCTTCACGGTGTTGTTAGACACCACCTTTATCTCGTTCCACAACACTGGTCACCTCCAAAGGCGGCCACCCCGCCCCATGCTCATGAGCAGTCACCCCCCGGCCCTCGGCCACCACTAGTCTGCTTTCTGTCTCTCTGGATTTATCGATTCTGGATGTTTCATGTGAATGGAATCATACCCTTTGAGGCCTTTTGTATCTGGCTTCTTTCATCTAGCATACCGTTTCCACGTTCATCCACGTTGTTGCCTGCGTCAGTATGAATTCCTTCCGTTTTGCAGAGAAGTTCATGTCAAACCACAGAGTTGGCAGATGCCCCGTGACTTAGCTCTCAGTCCTCTTCCCTGGCCCTTGGAAGCTCCTACACACAGCCTGGGCTGGAGGAGAACCCCACCAGTCCTTCTCCTGTGCCCAGATGCCTCTCCATCCGGCCATGCGCCGGACACGACCTGTGTCTACAGCTTGGCCTTCCCTACCTTTCCCGACCCAGCCTAGCTCTCTGATCTCATAGCCCACCCTCTCCCTCGTGGATGCCACGCTGCAGCCACGCCCACTTCCCACCATCCCCCAAACTGTCCCAGACACCTTCCTGCCTCCTCCGCCCAGCAAACTCCTACTCCTTTCTCAAGAGTCAGCTTCGCAGAATCGGTGGTTGTCTTCTTTACCGTCTCGGGAGAGTCTGTACCCTCGTGTGGCACTACATCTCATCCCGTGCTGATCGTGTCGCCTGTTCTCCGTGAGCTCCTGGAGGACAGAGCCCAGGGCGCTGCCATTGAATGTTTGTTGAGTGAATGAGTGACCCAACGAATAAACAAATGGCATTCTCACACTCAGATGTCACTGCTTCCTCTTGCTAGCTTCTGAGATCCGTCATGTTGTCATTTATTGTGCTCCTGTCTTTTTCCAGAAGGGATTTGGGGTTTGCTTGGGTCTAAACAGCTACTTGTGGTGACAGGGGTTGCTGCACACCTAGCCTTCCAACCGCCGGGGTCCCTCAGAAATGGGATTTTGGAACCTCTTACGTAAATGGGGGTGCTGAGAGGTAGAAGGTAACTTTCATACCACTGTTTCGATAACTCAGGTTTAGAAATGCTTTTGATGGCCAAGGCAAACGTCCCGCCGTGGGCTGTGGCTCTGAGAGGGAAGACCTGCTGGGACTGCCATGCGGCTCTTCCTCATTGAGGTAATGACTTGTTGTGACTGTTATGATAGCAACATCTATAATGGAAAGAGATGGTTGTTCAAGGCTCACCCGGTTGTAGACAACAACCATCCTCGGGGGCCGCCTGTCAAGTCCCTCTCTCCGAGGCCTCGCACACGTCGGTTCACTCGATGTCTTGTGCGCCGAGGAATCACATCCCACCTTCCTCGGTTATCCAGTGGAGATTACAGCCTGGCGTTCAAAGCTCTCCATAATCTGGACCTTAAGAGTTTTTCTGACTCGTCTCCCTCAACCTCCGCCCCTCTGCCTGATGAACTCTTCACTCTTCAAGACCCAACTCAAACATCACATAGCCTCCGAAGGCTTCTTGAATGACCCGGTAGTGAGGCTAGTTAGGTCACCTTCCCCAGGGCTCCAGTGCCTTCCATCTGCAGGTATCACGCACGTGGAATTCTGATGATCTGTGATGTGTCTGACTCCCGCACTCAACTGAGAGGTCCTTAAAGGATGGGATTCTAGACTGTGTTTTTGTTCTTGGAGCAAATGCTTGACAAGTGAATGAGGAGATATCTGTGTGGGTGCTTAAAGCTGGGTGAAGGAGGCAAGCCAGGTAGATTACTCAAAGAGGGGTGATGGCTGGATTCAAACGTGAGGGCTCCAGAATTCTGGTGTGTGTGTGTGTGTGTGTGTGTGTGTGTGTGTGTGTGTGTGTGTCTGCAAATCCCTTGGGACCCCTGAACTGTTTTAATAATTTTGAAAAGTGTAAAGAACAGTCTTCGAGATCAAACCTATGGGGCTGGTTGGTTTGGGGTTTTTCAGTACAATGTGTTCAGGTCCATTTGGTAGTACCGGTTATGCGGCACGTGGCCTCGATCCAGAATGTTGCTGGGCAGAGAGAGAGGGTCTTTTGCTCATGAAAAGGGCGTCATGCGCAGCTCATTACCACAGGCAGGAATCCTGTGGGCTGCACCTGGGCGCAGGACCAGCTGCTTACAGCTGGTGTCTGTTCTGATTCATTCATTCCTAGGCTGTCTCAGCTATTAAATATTTTTACTATCACTTCTGTTTACTATGTCATAGGTAGGTTTTGTTTGGTAGGGAGAGTGCCTGAGGGTCAGATCCATGCGGTGGTTACTCTGGGTCACGTCTGCACACGTGGGGACCCGGACTCAGTGGCTCACTTGACGTCTGCACCCTCAGAGCCACCGCTTAGAAAGTCCTTGGCTTCCCAAGTGTCCATGTAGATGTCATAACCATCACAGTCATCGTGACCATCTTACCAGTGACAGAGGTGAGCTGCCCCGCGAGTGAGCTGCAGAGCTGGGATGGGGATCCAGCCGCCTGAGTCCACATTCCAGATCTTTCCTGCATCCCACCTGGCTTCCTGAAGTGACCAGCCTATGTCTCCCTCCTCTTCTGACATAGGGGGAGCAGATTTTTTTTTTTTAGGCTTCATGGTTTTTTTTTAGAGCAGCATTAGGTTCACAAAATTCAGCAAAATTGAGGAGAAGGTACAGAGATTTCACAGGTACCTGTGTCCCCACCTGTGCACAGCCTCCCAGTTATCAGCCCCCCACTGCCAGAGTGGTTCATTTGTTACAGTTGCTGGACCTAACATTGATACATCACCCAAATCCCCCAAATCCTCCAAAGCCCATAGTTTACCTTATGGTTCACTCTTGGTGTTGTACATTCTGTGAGTTTGGACAGATATATAATGACGTGTATCCACCACTGTAGTATCATACAAAACACTTTTCACTGACCTGAAAATCCTCTGAGCTCTGCATATTCATCCCTTGCTACCCCCATCTCCCTGAACCCCTGGCAACCACTGATCTTTTCACTGTCTCCAAATTTGTGCCTTTTCCGGAATCTCACATAGTTGTAATCATGCAGTATGTAGCCTTCGTAGATTGGCTCCGTTCGCTTAGTAACATGCATTTAAGCTTCCTCCATGGCTTTTCCTAGCTTGATAGCTCATTTCTTTTCAGTGCTGACTAATATTCCACTGTCCAGATGTGCCACACTTTATCCACTCACCTACTAAAAGACATCTGGGTTGCTTCCAGGTTTGGGCAATTCCAAATAAAGCCGCTGTGTCATCGCTATGCAGGTTTTAGAAGGGACATAAATTTTTCAGAGGCAGATTTTTAAATGATGGTCCTAGAGGTCCTGCCTCTGGGTGGTGAGCGAGAGCTTTCACAAGCCTTAGAGATGCTTCTGGCCCCGCAGCCCAGCTTCCTTGGAGAAGGATCACCGGGGCTGTGCACAAGCAGCTAGCATGCAAGAATTCCCTTGTCACACGTCCCAGAACCCTCGGATGGAAGCTTGCAGCCCCCAGGCAAGATCCCAGGCAGAACAAGCAGGGATTTCCCACTTCTTATTTGAAAGGCACCAGCGGTGGCTGCCAGCCATGCTTCCCCAAGAGCTGTTGTTTATTTGTCTAAGATTATACCCTGCCTGCCTCCAAGAGGACAGTGGCTTCTCAGAGCTAAGACGCCATGTGAAATGAGGCAATTAGGATCTCACAGAACACGCCCCTTGGATCCCCAGAGACGCCCATTATCCCAAGCCTTGTTTGGCTGTCCCGGCTCTGTGTTTAGGCAGCAAAAGGGAAACATGGTTTACATTGCTTTTGTTTTCTGACCAGGAAAAACACACAAGTCCATCTCACAGGATAGATCCCACCCCTTCCCTGCCTTTCTCCTCTCTCTCTTTTTCCCCATTCACGGATTAAACCTCTTTAAGAGATTCTGAGTGGGATTGTCAATCACAGTTGCCCCTAGAAAGGGCTGCCTTCCTGAGCTCTGACCCTTAGTAGGAGGGGCCGTTTAGCTTGGTCCTGTTACGTCACCAGCCAGGGGGCTTGTTTCAGGCCGGGGGTGGTTTACCTCCGATCCCAGCGCTTCCCACTGTGATCTCCACGTGATGTTCACATTATTCTCTCCTTCCCTTTGTTTTTCTTTAAATTTTTTTAAAAAATATTTGTTTGGGCTTCCCTGGTGGCGCAGTGGTCGAGAGTCCGCCTGCCGATGCAGGGGACACGGGTTCGTGCCCCGGTCCGGGAAGATTCCACGTGCCACGGAGCGGCTAGGCCCGTGAGCCATGGCCGCTGAGCCTGCGCGTCCGGAGCCTGTGCTCCGCAACGGGAGAGACCCGCGTACCTCAAAAAAAATATATATATATAAATATATATATATATTTATTTATATACCTAACTACTCTTTACTTATTTATTTATTTATATACCTAACAACTCTTTATTTATTTATGTATATAGTTATTTGTTTATATACCTAACTACTCTTTATTTATTTATATATATATTTTTATATATATTTATTTATTTATATACCTAACTACTCTTTCTTTCTTTCTTTCTTTATATTTATATATATATTTATTTATTTATACACCTAACTACTCTTTATTTATTTATTTATATTTATTTATTTATACACCTAACTACTCTTTATTTATTTATTTATATATTTTTATTTATTTATTTATTTATATACCTAACTACTCTTTGGCTGCATCGGGTCTTTGGCTGCATCAGGTTTTAGTTGCGGCACGTGGGATCTTTCATTGCAGTGCGTGGGTTTCTCTCTAGTTGTGGCTCGCAGCCTCATTAGTTGTGGCGCAAGGGCTCTCTAATTGTGGCGCACGGGCTCAGTAGCCCCGGGGCACGTGGAGTCTTAGTTCCCCGAGACCAGGGATCGAACCGGCGTCCCCTGTGTTGCCAGACAGATTCTTAAGCACTGGCCCGCCAGAGGAGTCCCTCTCTCCTTCCTTTTGAAACTCTATGGCCCCGCCAAAGCCCGGCATCCCCTCCTGCTCTGACCTGCTTCGTTTAACTTGAACTTATCGACACTTGACATCCTATGTATTTTGCTTATAAAATGCCTGAACTCAGTCTTGCTTTTCAACAAATTTACATTCACAGTGAGAGCATCTGCCTGCATTTGAGATACAGTGTACAACGTGTACACAGACATACCAATTTTTCAGTCTACAGGGTGTGCTTGTGGGCAGGGGTGGGTCTCACACACCTTGGCATCCCCCGTAGCCTGGCATGTGCTCGGCACACGTGGGCTCTCTCTGTTGCATGACGCAGGCGTGCGTGTCGAGAAAAGATCGCAGAGTCATACTGCAAACCCCCACCCTGGTCTGTGCCCATTACTGGCAACCGTTGATCCAGAGGAATACGGTCTTTCAAAGGACATTCTTCTGTTGAATTGTGTAAAAAACCTGCAGAAGAACACACAGATCCTAAGTGTACACTTTGGTGAATTTGCACATTGAACACGTCCTTGTCACCTGTACCCAGATTAAGACAAGGAGGATGACCACTCCCGAGACCCTCCTCGGTCCCCTCCCAGCCACCACTCCCCCAAAGGTGACCACTACACTATCCTTGGCCAGTGTCTGGACCTTATATAAATGGACTCACACTGTATATACTCTGTTGTCGGTGAAACTCATCATATCGCTGTGAAGACCTGCAGTTTTTCTATTCTCACCGCCGTGTCGTTTTCCACTGGGTGAATACGCCATCGTTTATTTACTCAGTTACTGTCAACGGGTGTTTGTGAAGGGCTCCTGTGACTCTGGGGGCATGGTGACCATGTGGACACAGCCCTGTTGGGAGTATCTAGGAGTGGTGATCCCAGGATGCAGAAGGTAGGGGAGAGTCCGCTTTAGCAAATGCTGCAAGTTACTTTCCAAAGTGCTGTACCAGTTCATGCTCCCGCTAGCAAAGCAGGAGCATCCTGGTTTCTCCTCATCTTGGCTGTCACTGGCTACTGTCATTTTTCCCCAATTTTTTTTATTGTTATGGCAAAATACACATGACTTGAAATTTACCATTTTAGCCAGCTTTAAGGGTACGGTTCTGTGGCATCAGTTCATTTATATTGTCGTGCCACCATCACCACCATCCTTCCCCAGAACTCTTTTCATCTTGCAAAACTGAAAGTGCACCCATTCAACAGTAACTCCCACCCCCTCCCCCCGACCCTCCAGCCATTGGCAATCTTGCTACTTTCTATCTCTACGAATCTGACTGCTCTAGATCCCTCATATAAGTGGACTCATACAGTATTTGTCTTTTGTTTCTTTGTTTGTTTGCGTTGGGTCTTTGTTGCTGCGTGCGGGCTTTCTCTAGTTGCGGCGAGCGGGGGCTACTCTTCATTGCGGTGGCAGGCTTCTCGTTGCGGTGGCTTCTCTTGTTGAGGAGAACGGACTCTAGGCGCGCGGGCTTCAGTAGTTGTGACTCGCGGGCTCTAGAGTGCAGGCTCAGTAGTTGTGGTGCACGGGCTTCGTTGCTTCGCGGCACGTGGGATCTTCCCGGACCAGGGCTCGAACCTGTGTCTCCTGCACTGGCAGGCGGATTCTTAACCACTGCGCCACCAGCAGCGAAGCCCCGGTATTTGTCTTTTTTGTGACTGTCCTGTTTCACTTGGCATAATGTCCTCAAGGTTCATCAGAACTTCCTTTTTTGTTTGTTTGTTTTCTGGAATTTTCTAGATCTTTTAAAATTTATTTTGTTGAAATATAGTTGATTTACAAGGTTGTGTTAATTTCTGCTGTCCAGCAAAGTGATTCAGTTATACATTTATATACATTCTTTTTCATGTTCTTTTCCATTATGGTTTATCACAGGATATTGAATATCCTGTGAACAGGGGTATACGAATATCTTTTCAAGTCACTACTTTTCAGTTCTTCGGGATATATACCCAAAAATGGAATTGCTGGATCATATGGTAATTCTGTGCTTAATTTTTTGAGGAACCTCCAACTGTTTTCCGCCAGCGGCTGCAACATCTTATATCCCCACCAGCAGTGCCCAAGGGTTCCAATTTCTTCATATCCTCACCAACACTTGCTATTTTCTGGGTTCTGGTTTTATTTTGATCATGGCCGTACTAATGTGTGTGAGGTGTTGATAGTTTCTTCTTTTTAAGCCATTCTAGTAGGTGTGTAGTGATTACTTGGTGGTTTTAATCTGGTTTCAGAAGCATGAGGTTTTGATGAATTTATCTGAGTAGCTGCCTTGAGTATTGGTTATTTTATTCCGGGCCGTTGTAGGTGATGCTGGATCACCTTTGGTGTCCTTCCAATCATGGTAAGGCTGCTGGCGCACAGTAGGGCAAGCAGTACACGCTTGTGGAGTTAAATCACTGGTGAGAGTGACAGCCGTGTGCTGGGATTCCAGGGGAGAGAGAAAAGAATCCTTGGATTGTGGAAACGTCAGAGCTACACTTGCCCTGACAGGTGCTGACCCCGTGCAGCCCCAGGCCTGCAGGGAGATCTCTCTCTCTCTCTCTCTCTCTCTCTCTTTCTTTGCAAGAAAAGACCTGTTTACTTTCCCAAGTTCTTGCCCCAGGATCTGATCGGAACCCCAAATTCTGTGTCTCACAGCGTAGAAGAGATGGCATTAACTGAAAAACATTCGGGGCAGGAGCAGCTGCCAGCTGTGACCTCAGTACAGCCCCCCAGGTGCCCCAAAAGGACACGCACCCTCCTAAGTGGCACGTGAAAGGCCAGCCTTGCAGCTCGGATCAAAGGGGGCCACGTCCGCCTTGCTGTAATTAGCACAGGGCAGCACCTTCTGGAAATAATGAATCAACAGAGAGGAGAGCTCGACAGTAGACCTGTGCCCGGCGTGGGCCGGGCCTGTGCCCGTGTGCCACCTGCCCCTACGTGGGGTGTCCTCAGCTGCCGTTCTGGTCTTGTGATGTCTTGGGGGCCAGCAGCCGGCCACACGTTTCCCCTGTGCACCGTTTTCATGTCTAATTAGAGTTTTGCCCGTAGTCCGCTTGTTTATCGTGCTGACGGACGCTGACTCTGGCGGTTTCAGCAGATCCCGAGTGGGCCCTGGGCTGGCCTGTCTAGGGTCAGAGCCAGTTTCCAGAACAGGAAAACCTGGGGGCACCTCGTGCTTTGCATCCCCAAAGGGCCTCTTCCTTCCCCTTTCTCCTTTTCCCTCTTCCCCCCTTCTCTGCAGCCAGGTGGCTGCTCCAGGGTCTTCTGAGCCACCAGTTTTATTATCACCATCACAGGACTGAACAGCGATTACAAGGGTTGGACGCGTCAGGATTCAAGTCCAGGCCCCACTGCTCTCTTGTAGGTGGCTTTGCCTCCCGGTGCCTTGCTGACTCATCTGTAAAATGGGAGGAAGAGTGCCACACACCTCAGCGCGTTCCAGTGACAATTAACAGATGCTTGAAAATTCCTTCGCATAGTCAGGCTTCGTAAAAAGTAGCCCAGCTCCTTCTCTCCCTTAACTTGTCATGGAGAATGGGGTGAACTCCGGGCATGGAGTTAATCTGTTTAATGAAAAATGTAAGTTAACAGACAGTTTCCATGCGTGAAAGCACATGTGATAGGTTGACATCTGCCAGGGGTCTTCTGTGACCTCAGAGGAGGGGTGCTGGATTCTGCTGGGTCGGGGG
The DNA here is from genome assembly GCF_059928025.1 of Delphinapterus leucas. NCBI lineage: Eukaryota > Metazoa > Chordata > Mammalia > Artiodactyla > Monodontidae > Delphinapterus > Delphinapterus leucas. Next base: position 54,149,481 of record NC_143148.1, read on the forward strand.
TGGCAGGGACATGGGTTGATGAAGACCAGATGGACCCTGGACCATAGGGCAAGGTGAGCTATTATTCCAAAACTCTCGTCGCTTACCACCAGCAATCCTCACGCACTGAGGTCCAGCTCTGGGTGGAACTCACAAGAGGCAGCTCTGTCTCAGAGAGTTAGGTGGTCCTGACTCAGTTCTGCCACTCCCAGCTGGATGACCCTGGGGAGTTAACTGCACCTCTCTGAGCCTGTTTCCTTTTGCATGTTGGACCAAAACATCATTCTTGTTCTTTTCCTCCCACCCTCCCTTCTCCCAGTATTTTCTAGAAGGCTGATTTGACGGAAGGCACTGTCCCCAGCTTTCTTTACACTGTCAGGTTCTCTGAATGGGACTTCAGTCATGCTGGCTTGTTCCCATTGTTTTGGGAACAAAAATAAGATGAGGGTAGCAGCACCTGGGTCCTGCTAGCTCACTTCCCGGCTCATCTCAGCAGCCTACGTCCCCAGTGGACGTGGGTGGCACTAGGAGAGAACACCCACGTGCCCTGGCTTCTGGGTCGTTTGTTTTCATTTCGAGATGGGACCGGGGAGGGGGTGTCCTCAAGTTTATCGTCTGGGAAATTTCTGCAGAGCTTGTCTGGTGCATCCACAGAATTTAGGGTTAGAGCTAAGGCCAGTCGGTAGAGGGGACATTGCTGGAGCCAACCTCAGGAAGTCTCAGCAGGACCCAGCCCTGGTGGACGCAATAAATAGCAAATTGATCCACTCACCTCCTTACCCGCTGAAACATCTTTTGATGCTCTGTGCTAATGTCACCCTAGAAAGAAAGCAAGGAGAGCGAACATTCCACTCATTTTCTCCCATCCATCTATCGATCACGTATTTTTACTCCTCTTGAGTGGTTTAAGTCAGAGATTGGCAAGATACAGCCCCCAGGCCAAAACTGCCTCTGCCTCCGCCTGTCTTTGTAAATAAAGTTTTATTGGAATGCAGCCACAGTCATTTGTCTATTGTCTGTGGCTGCTTTCACACCACAACAGGCACTGTTGAATTGTTAGGACAGAGACCATGTGACTCACAAAGCCTAAAGAATTTACTATCTGGCCCTTGACGGAAAATGTTTACCCACCCCTGGTTTAGATCAAAGGGCTAGAGTGCCAGTCCTGGCTTCATCAGTAACTGGCAGCGTGGCTTAGAGCAAGTTATTTCTCTTTTCTGGGCCTCGGTTTTCTCAGCTGTAAAATGGGACCATAGTGACATCCACCTCGTGGGTCCCTCTGAGGAGTCAAGGGGAAGACATCTGTGAGCAGTTGACCTGCATAGGCACATAGATGGTCCTTGACCAAGACGGTTCCTCTGGAAGCAGGCTAAGGTGGCAGGGTGCCTGTCCTCAGGAGCTCACAGCACACAAACAGCTGACGACAGTGCACAGGAAGGTTCTGCGGTTGAGGGGTGCCCCGGCCTAGGAGAGCCTAGAGGCAGGTGGCCCTGTTTCCAGGCTGTCAAGAGGCCCCTGAGTTACACCATCAACCAGCATATGTTTGTGAAGACCTGACAGTGTGCCCTCTGGTCCCCACTGGCATCCTTACATCAAAAACACCAAGTGGATAAAGGCCTGTGTGACAGTGGCCTGTGATCTTGGAGTTAAATTAATACTAATGTTGACGAAAAAATAACAGTTGCTGTTCCCAGCCTTTAGCTCGGAGCTCTCATCTTGAGCAGACGTGCCCTTTCCATCTGCAGCAGCGTCTGTGCCGAGCACAGCAAGGAGACCAAACACGAAGGGAACAGAGACGTCCCTTTCTGCCACGTGAGCCACAAAGAAAAAGTTTCTAAGTTGCCGCGACGGCCTCTGCAGCTCTGAGTGCAGTTTTGAGACGGGCGCTGCCTCTCCTGCGTTCCTCAGAGGCCCGTGCGAAAGGCACACTCCACCTTTTGAGAAAATTGAGCTCCATCACCACCCAGTTCCATCCCCCAGACTCAGGAATCCTGTTCTCCCAAAGGCATGGGTACCTGAGAAGAGCAGGCCCTACAAAGAAGCTCGTGTTTATATCAAACTTCCCTGGAATTACCCACAAACAGGTTTTCTTGGACTTAAATAAAGCAGTTTATCCTGTGGCCCAGGAATCCCACTCCTGGGTATTTACCCAGAGGAGTGCTTTTGCCACCCCCCACCCCCCACCCTACCAATAAGTACAGAAACGTTCACAGCAGCTTTCTACACAGTAGCCCCAAACTGGAAATAACTAAAGGTCCACAGACAGCGGTGGCACATAGAAAGGAACACTGCCTTGTGATTTGAAAGACCAGTAAGGGACTTCCCTGGTGGCACAGTGGTTGAGAATCTGCCTGCCAATGCAGGGGCCACGGGTTCGATCTGTGCACCACAACTACTGAGCCTGTGCTCTAGAGCCCGTGAGCCACAACTACTGAGCCCACGCACCGCAACTACTGAAGCCCGTGCTCCGCAACAAGAGAAGCCCCCGCTCGCCGCAACTAGAGAAAACCCGCGTGCGAGCAACAAAAACCCAACAAAGCCGAAGGGGGGAAAAGAAAAGGTGAATAAGCTACGGACACACGCATCTCACAGACGTGACGCCGAACAAAAGAAGCCAGACTCCAGTGCGTCTACTGTGTGCTTCCTCCTGTAGGAAGTCCGAGGACCAATCTCCAGTGGTAGATCTAGAACAGCGGATCTAGATGGGGGACGCAAGGGAGCCTGCCTCCTGGGGTGTTGCAGACAGTCCATGTCTTGACCCAGGTAGGGGTGACACGGGGCTGTGCTTATGCAAAAATAAATGCAGCCACACATTTGTGCATTTTTGCACTTTACCGTTTATATGGTGTACCGTAATTTTTTAAAAGATAGGAGGAAAGAGAGAGAGAGAGGATATCCAAGAAATAGGTTGGGCAGTCAAGGGCTGTGCCCTGGTCTGGGTCCTGTCTCAGGCCTTCCTGGGAGGCTGGTACCCCAGCCTCGGGTAACACCTCCCTGTTCCGAGATCAGGGTCCCACACACCGCAGGCTCCTGTACCCTCTCTTCCCTCTGCTGGGAAGCCTTCCCCAATGTTCCAGAGCATTCCTCCCCCCACTTGCCCTTTGTACCTTGTCTGCAACCGTAGTGCTTATCACCTCGTGTGGCCGTTACCTTTGTGCACCTCTGTGACCCGCCCCCCCCCCACCTCTGCCCCAATCAAGAGGCCCACTCCAGCAAGTCCTGGTCATCTCGTCACTCCAGGGCCATTGTCTTAGAGAATAGACAGGGGACGTGGCCCAGTGGACCAGACCTGGCCTCTGAGTCAACAGTGTGGCCTTTCTCCTGACCAGCTGTGACTGCCCCCAGCATCCCTCTACCGCCTGGGGGGTCCTAGCAGCACCCGTTTCCCAGGGTCCTTGCGAAGAATCAGTGAGATGGTGCCTGTGACCTCCTTAGCTGATCCTTGAAGATGTTTGCCGACCCGGTGGTTGGAAGTATGCTGACTTTGTGTCCAGCCCTCACAAGCCTTGATCAGCCGCTCCAGTGGCAAAGGCACTGGGTGGCACAGATGCCTCAGGGTGGCGCGGCGCCCTGGGGGTCTGGATTTCCATTTGTCTTCCCGTGCCTGCCCTGGAGTGGAAAGGGTCTGAACGTGGAAATATCGGCCCTTCGCTCTACTGTTAAACTTCTTGAGCCATTTGGCCATACAAGGGGGTAGCTGCCGTGGCTGGACTCATGGTTAATGAGCCCAGTGGGCCTCCTGACCATCTGCATGGAGCGCAGTCCATAGAGAAGAGCCTTGGCTGGCCCCGGACTCCAGCCCTGCTCTCACGGTCCAGCCTCCGGCACTGCTCTGCCGAGGTCTGCACAGCAAGTAAGGGGAGCTGGTGGCTCCTCCTTCTGTGCTGAAGATCCCACGGCCCCCTAGGCGACCCCTCCTGGCCCCGCAAAGAGGCCTGGGCTGTTGGGGGAAGGGTGCTTGAGATGGGAAAAGGCGAGGGGGGCGAGCCTGGAACAGGCGGTGCTACGCGGCCCAGAGCTCCTGGTATGCCATCCGTGGGCCTGACCCCAGACCGTCCACAACGGATGGGGCCTGCTTGTCATCTGTCATCCGGAGCTGGTTGATCACCTCCTGTGCACCAGGCCACTCCGAGCCAGAGCCCTCCTCTCTGATCCATCTTTCGGGAGTGATCTGTGATGATGGAGGGCCTTGGAGGGCTCCTGTGTAAAAGCCCCCTTTTCCTTCTTGTTGAGGCTTGAACGTGATCGCCTGGGTGTAAGGAGCTCCTGCCTAGCACCCGGGCCCCATGCGGGGAGTGGAACTCAAAGACACGGTGCCCTCACCTCACGGCTGCCCTGCCCCCAGCCCATTCCGGGCCATCTCTCTCGGGCCACCCCTGTGCAGCGCCGTCTCGGGGTGACCGTGAGAGGAGTTGCCTATGTCCAGCTCCTAGGAGGTGCAGAGCTATACATACCTAATTGCTTTCCACAAACACCCTTAAGATCTGAATGCTGCTACATTTTTTATTGTGATTTAACGCACATACCATGAAATTCCCCACATGGGTCGTATGGAAACTGCTGAACTTTCTGAAGAACTGCCAGACTGCTTTCGCACGTGGCGGCCCCCTTTCACATTCCCACCAGCATTGTATGCGGGTTCCGGCTTCTCTACATCTTCTCCAACACCTGTTATTGTCTTAAAAAAAAAAAAAAAAAAAAGTGGGTATGAATACTACCTCGCTTTTACAAAGGGCGAAATTGGAGTCTCAGAGAGGCTGAGTTGCTTAAGGCCACACAGCCGGCAAGTGGTGGAGCCTGGATTCAACTCCAGAACTTCTGGTTTTTAAAAAATCTTTTCATTGAAGTATAGCACACACACACACCCAGAAAAGTGCCCATGCCATGTCCTGCCTGATGCATTTTAACAGAGTGAACATGCTGTGTCGCTCCCACCCGAGGCAAGACCTAGGACGGTACCAGGCCTCCTTCAGCTCCCTCCTGCCCGTTTCCAGTCCTCTCCCACCCAGGGGGAACCTGCGGGGTCACCAGTTCTGCTGGAGGACGGTGTGATGATCTCACACTGTGGCAGGATTCCCCCGCCCCCATTTTTAGCTCACCCGCCTGCTGGAGACAAAGGTCGGGGTGTGAAGTGTGAAGGCCTTGGTTCTCTTCTGGTCTGTCCTGAGTTGCTGTGTATGGCTGGGCCAGGCTCGCACCTGCCCAGAACCTCCATTTCCGGTCTGTCACAGGGGTGATGGCCATACCTGCCTCCCGGGAGGGCTGTGGCTTCTAGGGGGCTGATGGAGGTGGGTGGGCGAGGGGAGCCAGCAGGGGTGCTCCCGGCCTGAGAGGTCCTGACACTCGGGCAGGGGATGGATGCTCTGCTGGGCCTGTCCCTCCATCCAGGCCCCGTTCCAGACATCCTTGATCAGTTGCTCGGCTGACAGAGATGCCCAGGGGCACAGATGAAAAGTGCCATGCCCAACGACACAGATTCCCGGTCAGCTGATCCCCCTGGTTTTCCTGGGTCATCTGTTTCCTCCCTGACTGTAGGGCCATGTCCCTTCTTCACTGTCACGTGCCCAGCCCTGGCATTAGGTTGCACACGGAACGGGTTCCACGTGTTGAGTGGCTATGTGAATTCGGTCCCCAGGTGACTGTTGCACTGGCCACCTGTCAGGTTCTCAGGAGCCCACGGGTGTTTAGTGCGGTGGACAGCGCTGTTACAGCGCATTTCCATTATCCTAGACGGTTCTGTTGGGCAGCGCGGATCCAGGGTTATTTTTGAAGAACTTAGAATAATCACCACCAAGGAAAGAAGATCAAACAAAACACCCTAAAACGTAAGAAAGATGTTTTTTTCTCATAAGAGATTTTCCTGCTCAAAGCCCAGTTACTTTTACTTTACATGTAATTGTAACAGGCTTGGCTGTCTGGTTTCACAGCCAACAACAGTAGAGCAAGAAACCTTTTGAGGGTCAGGTGTGGGGACGATAGGAAGTAGCCGTTTGGCATCAAGAGAGTGATTGGAGACTATTCAGGTTAGACACGCTCTCTCACACTCTGAGGCCAGTAGATGTAGCAGCAGGCAGCTCTCTACCCCCTTAGTGGCACCAAGAGCTTTGCTGGGCTGTAGCACCACTTACCAGTGGATGGTGGGTGGTAGTAATAACAGTAGCCCCGGGGCAGCAAAAGGTTAAGTTATGCTCAGTATCTTTGGTTTATGGAAACAAGGGGAGAGGGAGTGTGAGAGGCATTCGAGGAGCTTTGCTCCAGGACTGGGGTCCAATCTGGTCCAAATTGTTAACCTGCTGCTTTGCTTTTGCTATACAACTTTCTCTTTGTGGGATTAAAAAGAACATCAAAATATTTTGACATGCCTTTCCCAAATGAGAGTGTGTGTGTGTCTGCCCTCAAGGCCGAGTTGAGCCGATGGCGGCCGTAGGGGCTGGGTGGGTGGCAGCGGGAAGGGAGATTCTGAGCCCCGCGCCGTGCCGGGTCCTTTCTGCACACCATGCGTTCAGGTACACACACTGGAGTTTGGACCTGGCTGGAGGAGTTGGGCAGAGCATAGAGATGGAGGTCACCGTCTGGGGGGATGTGAGATTGAATCCATGGTCTGTTTCTTAAAAGCAGGGACTAGTGACATGTCATCGCCGATTTGTGCTTCCATTTCTTCTTCTGTAGCGTGTGGATAAGTAGAGATAAATACAGCCCCCTGACCCCAGTGTTGTTGTACAGTTAAATGAGATAATATAGCATATAAAGCCTTCAGCATGGTGCTGGCCACATGGTAACGGCTTGATAAATGTTACCCAGGGACACCCGTGCCTTTCTACGTGTGTGTGTGTGTAGGCGGTGGGGGGAGTCATGTGGGTGGTGTTTGCAGAGCGTGTGTCCTGCCGTGTCACTGAAGAAAATATCCAACAGGCTGTTCACAAAAACCAAGACGGAAACAACCCAAATGTCCATCGGCTGACGAGTGGGTAAACCAAATGTGGCCTCTCAGTTCGATGGAATATTATTCAGCCATAAAAAAGGAACAGCATGGTGATACATGCTACAATGTGGGTGAACCTCAAAAACATTTAGGTGAAAGGAGCCAAGTAGAAAGCAACACATACTGTATGGTTCCACTGATGTGAAATGGCCAGAACAGGCAAATCCACAGAGATGGACAGCAGACCAGTGGCCGCCGTGGACTGCTTAGTGGATGCGGGCTTTCCTTTGGGACTATGCAAGCGTCTCAGCGCTAAACTGTGCTGGAGGTTGTACAGCACTGTGAATGCGCTAAATGCCACTGAATTGTACATTTTAAAATGGTTAGTGTTTAATTTTATGTCGTATGAATTTTACCACAGTCTTTAAAAGAGCAGCAGGGGGAGATGAGGACTGAAGCCCACTCCCCTGATCCAAGAGTCTCCGTGGTACCACCACCGAGGTAATGGCGTCACCATTATCATTACTGCCGTTGTTGTTGTTGGCCATCCAAGGCAGGGCCGGAGCGGGCTCCCCTGCCCTCTGATTTGATCTCTCTCCTTTGAGGCACGGGTTTGTGTGTGGGGCTGGGGGCAAATCCTTCCTCGTGGCGGAAGGGTGGTGCCATATAGAGTCAGGCTGTGCAGTGTGGGTCCCCTGCATGACTCAGGCGAAGTCCACACACGGAGAGAAGAGAACGTCCCCAGTCCCCAGCGTGGCCCACCTGCCTGGGCGGCCACCCCCCAGACAGCCTGCTGTTCCCAGCCTGGCCTCCCGGCCGGGCAAGACTTCCCCTCCTCCCCCTCCTCCCCATACTCCCCATACTCCCCATACTCCCCATCCTCCCCTCCCCTTCTCCCCTCCTCCCCCTCCTCCCCCTCCCCCTCCCCTCCCCGTCCCCTCCTCCCCCTCCTCCCCATCCTCCCCTCCCCTTCTCCTCCCCTCCTCTCCCTCCTTTTCCCCCTCTTCCCCTCCCCCTCCTCCTCCCCCTCCCCAGGAACGGTGCCGGGAGCTTTCCCGACTTGTGTCTTGAATCAGCCCAGAGCCTCGTCTTGGGGGCCTTCAGACTCATGATTCATACTCGCTTTTAGAGAAATCCCCATGGAAACAAGCAGGCACGTCTGGGCGGGAGGGAGCTGGCTCCCCAGAAAGGCAGGGGGAGGCGAAGCCTGGTGGCATCCTGCCAGCATTAGGGGCTGAGGTCAGGGGCTGTTTTCAGGGGGCCTTTGGTCACCCCACTCCCTGCCAACTCTGCCACGTGGGAAAGTGGAGAAGGTACAGAGTTTGGAACATCAACCCTGAAGGCCTTTGGGGGTCACTGGGGTCCCTGATGAGTTCCCTTCAAGCTCTGCTGTCTCTAGTCCAGATCCAGGTGTTGTGTGGACAGGGAAAAAGCTCCTCTCAGAAACAGAAGCAGGGAAGCAGTGTTCTCTTCCCTGTCTGGCAACACCAGGGCCCACCCTGGCCCCTCATCAGTCCCTGAGAGCAAAAGGGCAAAGGCATCCCCGACCTGTTCCCCGACTCCCATGGGAAAGCAAGAGCCAGGACCTGGCTTGCAGAAGGACCCCCTTTCTGTAGAAGGAACCCCCCCCGCAGAAGGAAGCCCCCCTGCAGAAGGACCCCCCTCCTGCAGAAGGACCCCCCCAGAAGGACCCCCCTGCAGAAGGAAGCCCCCCTGCAGAAGGACTCCCCCTTGCAAAAAGACCCTGCTTGCAAACTTCTGAGACACCAGCACCCATGCCGTGCAGTTACATTGCAGGCCCTCATCGAGCAGGCGGTTGCTCAGAACTCACACGGGTCAGAGTGGCGTCCAGCAGGACCCGGCCAAGCTGGTGGCCCAGGGTAAAGCCCCCCAGGCTTAGCCGGGACTCCCCAGATCTCTTTAATTTCTCTTTAATGAGAGCAGTTTGGCAATAACATAAAATACGCTCTTACCCTTTGTCCCAGTAATTCCATTCCTGGGAATCTGGCCTAAGGAAATAATCCTAAACACGGGGTAGAAAACATGTCTCACAAGGATGTTCATTGTGGAGTTGTTTATAGTAGCATAAAGTGAAGCCACCGCAGTGTCTAGGCGAGGGGGTGGGGGTGGTGATGAGACAAACGGGGCTCAGATACTTAATAGGCACTAAAATGGTTGCTCTGAAGATGGGATGGGCATGTTCAGAATGGGTTCAGAATATGGAATGGGCATATGCTGTAACATGTGAAAAAAGGCGAGTTACAGAATTATGTGTACCTGTAAAAAAAAATTACGTATAAAAAATAATCAGGGGCTTCCCTGGTGGCGCAGCGGTTGAGAGTCCGCCTGCCGATGCAGGGGACACGGGTTCGTGCCCAGGTCCGGGAGGATCCCACATGCCGCGGAGCGGCTGGGCCTGTGAACCATGGCCGCTGAGCCTGCGTGTCCGGAGCCTGTGCTCCGCAACGGGAGAGGCCACAACAGTGAGAGGCCCGCGCACTGCAAAAAAAAAAAAAAAAATCAGGAAGGCAGTATACCAAAGCGCTTATGAGAGGCCTTGATAATGATTTTATCTGAAAGATTTCATTCTATTTATCGTCTTCCAACTCATCTTGAACATTCACGCATTGCCTTTCTTAGGTTTGAGTTGTAATTTACATTCAGTAAAATTCACGCTTTTAAGTGTGCAGATCTGTGGATTTTGACAAATGTGTACAGTCAAATCACCACCACCACAGTCGGGACAGAATATTTCCATCACCCCAAAAAGATCCTCCACGCCCCTCCCCCAGGCCCCTTGGTAACCAGTCCCCTCCCCCATCTGCTGGCAACCGCTGGTCTGATTTCAGCCCCTGTAGTTCTTGCTAATTCCAGGACGTCATACAAACGGAATCATACAGTACGTCTTGCACTGCTTTTACATGTAGAAATAACTTTTAATCTGCTTAATGTTCTCTTAAATGCACCTCTTAGAGCTGGATTTCCTAGCTTCCCTCAAGTAGAGAATTTAATTTTTCCTTTTTATTTAACTCAGCCTTTAACCCATGCAGGAATCTCCTCCGATGTAGCTCTGATCATCATGTTCAGATTACCAGGGAATTATCAGTTATCTGTAAAATCATCCCAACGGTGTGAAAGTACCCAGGGTGAAGGAGGTCCTTGGTCAGCTTTAGCTCACACCTGCATCCAAGGAGCAGCGTGGGAGGTGGGGGGGCTTCCAATCCTGATCTGCCCGTTACCCTTGCGAGCCTCAGGGGCGCCCCCTCCGGGCTCTGTCCATGATGATGGCAATAGGATCAACAATAGTGGTAGCAGCAGCAGTTAATTTTTCTTAATAAGCATTTTATGTCAGAACAGTTTGAGATGCAAAGAAAAGCTGCAAAGACAGTACAGAGAGTTCCCATATACCCCACATCCCCTTTCCCCAATGGTTAATATCTTACAATAGCATGAGACATTTGTCACAGCAAATGAACCCGTATTGATATGCTCTTATTGAAGTCCACACTATATTTGATTTCCTTAGTTTCTCCCTAATGTCCTTTTTCTGTCCCAGGATCTCACATGGGCTCACAGTGCGTTTAGTCATCCTGTCTCCGTAGACTTGGCGGGGACAGATGCTCAGACTTTCCTTGTTTCTGATGAGTACAGGTCAGGTATTTTGAGGACTGTCCCTCAACTGGGGTTTGTCTGCTGTTTTTCTCATGGTTAGACTAGAATTATGGCTTTAGAGGAGGAAGATCCCAGAATAAGAAACGTTAGTGTTTCTCACAATTGTTCATTTTATTGAGTTTTTCAGTATGTTCCAGATGCTGTGCTAAGCCCTTAACAAATTGGATTCCCTTTAAGGCTCCTTATACTCTCTTAAGTTCTCATTTTACCATTGGAGGAAATGGGCTCAGAGAGGTGCAGTAACTTACGTAAAGACACACAGTAAGTGGCTCAGACACAGGTCTCATTGATTCTCCAAATTTTGCTTTTAGCCATTACTGCTTCAAACAGCAATGCATCCGCTTTTAAAAAACAGTATGTATTTATTTATACCCGTTTCCCCAAAATGCCCGTGCTGAAACTTTTAGTCAAGGCCACCTTGAGACAGGCTACAGCGGGGTCGAGAAAAAGGCCGGCACAGGTGGTTAGCTGGCCCTCCATCATGTTACATCCCACATGCCGTGGTCATCTGGAAGGTGTTCCCACGGGCTTGGTGGGCACTGGGCGGCACAGGGCCTTTACGTGTCTTCGTCTCCAGGAGGCTGTGGTGGGAAATGGAAGCCTCCAGGCTTTCTGCTCATGTGCCCAAGGTGCAATTCTAAAGGAACGAGGCTGGCCATTTGCTCAGTTTGGATAATCAAATCCACCCCATTGTGGTCACGCTCTATACCGTTGTGGGATTTTTGGAATGGGTTTCTGTATCTCTGTCGTTTGGTGTGATCCAGAGATTTTCTAGATGCCCTAGTGGCTGCGTCCTAGTACGTGTTCTCTGGCTTCTCTGTGCATCAAGGGGTCAGTGGCCTGGGGTTTGGGACCCAACCAGACCTAGAAAAGGGAGAGAGATGGCCGTGGGCCACCAAGGAGAGCTCTTCAGCACATCCGGGCACCCAGGTGCCATTGCTTCCCAAAGGAGAGTTTTTAAAATTTATTAATTTATTTTTAATTTAATATTTGAAACTAGTAACCAAAGCGTCTTCCCAAGTATGTTATGCGTGTGATTGTAAGTAATAACACGGATGGACATTTTTTTATTTAGGAAAGTATTCCTTCATTTGTTAAGGAAATACCAATCACCTCCTAAATGTCAGGCGCGGATTAGGCACAAGAAACGGAGCAGGTAAAAATTCTCGCCCTCGTGGTGCTGATACACCAGCAGGGGAGACAGTCAGCAAGAAGCGCAAGCATAGTCACCCATCCGCCAGGCCCCTGGTGCCGCTGGTATTCTCAGGACAGAGGCTGAGTCATGTACTGCAGAATACTGAGAACGTGCCAGCGCAGGGCATGTGGAATAGGGCAGAAGGGCCAAGGGGAGCCCACGTGTCTGCCTTTGGGATACAATGATAAGCCACCTTGGTTGGACACAGAGGCTGCCTGGGTTGGTGCCGAGGGGTGGCCCATGCACTGGTGAGAAGGGCTAGATGGACTTGGCTGCCTCATCCCCGCCCTGCCTGGGTGTCAGCAGCGTCATGTCTCATCTGGACCCATGCGGGAGCCTCTAGGCTGTTCCCTGCTTCCGCCACCTCTCTCCATGCAGCAGTCCCAGTGATGCTACGCCCACCCCAAGGGCAACAATCCCCGGAATCCCACTGGGCTTTCCAGTCCCTCCAGGGATGGCCTGCCCATCTCTTCAAGACCGTTCTTTCCCGCCCTCCCTCCCTTTGGCCTTTGCTCCTCCCTGAGCACTCCCAGCTTGTTCCCACCCCTGGGCCTTTGCACAGGCCATGGGCCCCGCGACGCGCTTCCCCTCCGTCTTTCCGCGGCGCTCCAGCTCTCTGCCACCCGTCGCCACACCCTACCTTGATTGTTGGTGCCGCACTTGGCCTCTCTCCAATCGTTTACTTATTTGGGTATTTTGTCTGTTTGCTGTCTCTTAGCCCTGCCGCGCTTCTGTCTTGTTCACTGCTGTATCCCCAGCAGCCAGCACGGGGCCTGGAACGTAACCGGTGCTCAATAAATACCTGTCAGATGAATGAACGAGTGAATGAATGAATGAACAAATCGATGGGTCAATTTACTCTTACTTCCTGAGCGTGGTAACTGATCGCACCAGGGAGATTTGAGGCAGCCTAAGCCCTCAACCTTTTCTCCTCCGCCGCCACGACCACCGTACCTCAGCTTTGGCAGACAGAAATTGAAAATAAAAAACCTCGTGGAGGTCCTCAATCCTCAGGGTAAAATTCACTTGTTGGGCCACCGATTTTAAATCGCTTGTATCACAGCTTAGTGGTCCGGGCAGAGATCCCTGAGTCAGCAGCTGAGTTTAAGCTTGGCCACGCCCCTTCCCGGCTGGGTGACTTTGGGCAAGTCACAGGACCTGCTGAGTGTCAGCTTCCTCACCTGTGCAGTGGGGATGGCTCTTGTGAGGATTAAAGGAGATAGCACTTGCCCTGTGCTTGGGGAGTGCTCGGCCTTTGTCAGAGCGTAGGAGATGTTAGCTGTTACTCTTCTCAGCTGCGTTGCACTCACCTCTGATTCTGCTGAAGTCTGGCTCCCTGGAGCCAGAGTGACAAGGACACTGCTGGTTCCCGGTGGCCAGCGCATCCCCCTGGTGCCTAGCGCCTTCTCCCCGTGACAGCGGAACTCACTCAGCCGTGAGTGGCTGTGAATTTCTCTTGCCCCACCCTTACCCCAGCACTGGCCGAGGATCGCCCTTATCATTCTCCCTTTCAGCACAGATGATGGGGCCCTTGCCACGTACCAGGCACTGGGGAGAGAGAGCAGGGACCAAGACAGACACTGGCCTGACCTCACGGAGCTGCAGCCTGGCTAAGGAGGCAGACAGCAAACAGATAACGCATAGGTCCACAGTAATTAAAATGGGTATGGTCGAGACTTCCCTGGTGGTCCAGTGGCTCAGGCTCCGTGCTTCCACTGCAGGGGGCTTGGGTTCGATCCCTGATCGGGAAGCTAACAGCCCACTTGCCTCGCCTCGTGGCCAAAAAACCAAAACATAAAACCGAAGCAATATTGTAACAAATTGAATAAAGACTTTAAAAATAGTCCACATCAAAAAAAAAAAACAACAAACCCCAACAAAGCGGGCGTTGGTAAGCACGTAGGGCACAGGGAGGGATGCGACCAGGTGGGTTACGGGGTCTGGAGAGTAGAAGAGGAGATGCCAGGGGTGGATCGGGGGGACCACAGCCTTTTGGGGACCAAAGAGCAGCCTGAGTTTGCCGTGCTGTCAGCAGGCCTGTGTCTGTGTGTGGGTGCTCGGAAAGGGAGAGAGACGAAGGGGCTGGGGCTGGAGGAGGGTGCGAGACCATTCCTGAGGGGCCCTGTCGGTGGTGGATGGGAGTGTGGCATATGTGGTTGGGCCACTGGGAGCCACTGAAGGCTGCTGAGCAGGGGGGCAGAGGGATCGAGTTTGCCGACTTGGAACACGGCCCCGAGTGCCGAGTGGAGGACACAAATCTGTAGGGGGAGATGAAGCAAGGAGTCCCAAGGGGGTGGGTGGGCTGTGACTACTTTCTGGGCAGGAGAGGGTGGTGCCTTGGACATGGTGAGGGATGGAGGGGTCCAGGCTCCGGCTGTGCTGGGCCCCACAGAAACCCAGAGGAACAATGCACAGGCCTTGCCCTCAAAGGGCCCCCAGTCTGGTCCCAACTCTGCACGTCCCAACACATGGGCGGGTGTCCACCATGGCCCCCCTCCCCTCCAGCTGGATGCTGCCAGCTAGGAAAGATGGAGTCCTTTTGTCCCCAGAGTTGCCAAGTGACTGTACCAGCTCAGTCTGCTTGTTGCTAGAGTGAGGATGTTTTCCAGTGCAGATATCGTGCCTGATCTTGTAACCAATGTATGTCTTCGCTTTTTCTTTTTTTGTTGCAGCCAACTGGGTACATGGAAAACTCAGTCTCCTACAGCGCCATAGAAGATGTTCAGCTGCTGTCCTGGGAGAATGCCCCGAAGTACTGTTTACAGCTTACAATTCCTGGGGGAACTGTCCTACTGCAGGTAGGATAAATAAACATGAACAAGCAGTTTCTGCTCCATCCCCACTCACTTGCCCTCCTCTTACCCCTTGGAGGGAGACAGCCAACTATTAAGAGGAAAGGTTGTTTAACTTAGGATGTTTTTCTCCTCCAAGTACAAGAAAGGTGTAAATTGGGGCTCACTGTGGGAGACGAAGGAGTGCGTGCAGATGGAGCTCCTACTGCGTACCTGCCACCATCTAGGAGCTTTCCGTGTTGTGTTTTTATTGCTCTTAACAAAGCCAAAAAATAGGTTTTCTGATCTTCACTTTATAGATGAGGAAACTGAGGTTTTCTGATCTCCATTTTACAGATGAGGAAACTGAGGCACACAGGCACAGGCTTTAAAAGGCTGTAGAAAGCACGTAAGCAACAGATGCTACCTTTTGCTGTACTTCGAGTGGGGAGGTTTCTTACTTCTCATTGATCTCAGTCTTTTGAGACTCTGATGGAAATATGAGCCATCTCCTTGGAAAAGGGTGCATTTTGTGTGTATTGATCAAGACTGTTGGTTGGATATGATGCAAACATTATTCAAATGACCTGAAGCAGAGCTTCCCTGGTGGTGCAGTGGTTGAGAGTCTGCCTGTCGATGGAGGGGACACGGGTTCATGCCCCAGTCTGGGAAGATCCCACGTGCCGCGGAGCGGCTGGGCCCTTGAGCCATGGCCGCTGAGCCTGCGCATCTGTAGCCTGTGCTCCGCAACGGGAGAGGCCACAACAGTGAGAGGCCCGTGTACTGCAAAAAAAAAAAAAAAAAAGACCTGAAGCAAAAAGAGAATTTGATGCTGTAACTGTATTAAAGTAACTGGAAGTCTAAGAGAGGACTTCAGGCATAGCTGGACCCAGGAGTCAAATGCTATCATTAATATTCAGTCTCTCTCTATCTCCTGGCTTTGCTTCTGTGTGCTGGTTCATTATCAGGCAGAGGCTCTCCATGTGGTGGGAAAGATGGACTTCTGGCAGCCTCAAACTACATTCTTGGAGCTTGTAATTCTTAAAAAATGTGAGAACGCATTTTTCTTTCAGTATCTTTCTATAAAATCTCATGGAAGATTCTGATTGGCCGTGCTATCGTCCGATTCACCCCAGGGGATGCCCTGCCCTGGGTTACATGCCCACCTTTATACTGGCAGCTGTGTACTCTGATAGCCCTACCAGGACCTCATGGGAAGGGAGAGGTGGGTCCATCAAGAAAGGAATTGTGGCAGAAATAATAACATGGCTGCTGCAGTACATGCATGTGACATGTTCTGTATCATTTCAGGGAGTGCCACCCCACTTTCCAACAGGGACCCCAAGTCAGAGACTCCTTGTCCCGAGAGAATGTACTCTCTCACCATTGGGAGGATGGTCTGCCTTGGGCTTTCTTCTAGGAACGTTTTCTAACTCTGTCAGTCCGGGGAGACCTGCTTTGAGCCCAAAGAGATGCCCCCTAAAACTTGTTTGAAAAGTGGCCACTGGATTGTTTTACAACATTGGAGCCAAGAGGCACACAGTTTGGCCTCTGAGGAATGCCGAGCCCCAGAAGCTGCGTGTAACAGCTAAGCGTCCTTTAGGAAAACCCCGTCATTCACTGATGTCTCTTGGAAGACACCAGAGCCACACCTGCCTGTCTGTTTTCTTCTTAAATCTCTCACTCTCTACAGTTTGAATCACGGAGCACTGAGCCTGCCGTCCCATGTGCTAGGGCTGGGGGTGGGGAGGTGAGTCAGCCCCTTGGCCCCATCCTCGAAGAGCTCCTGGGCCCCCCTGGGGAGACAGAGCCATAAACAAATGACTGCAGAGGTAGCAGCTGAAATAGAGGCCTGTCCCCAAGGACTGGGAGCCCAGAGCAGGGAGTGACTCACTGGGCCTAGGGGTACCAAAGAAGGCTCCCCCCGGGATGGTGATATTAGAGCTGGGTGTAGAGGGATGAGTAGGAATGGGCCAGGATGGGGGGGCCACACACTCCGGGCAGAGGGAAAAGGGGGTATGAAGCATGAATGTGGCGGAGGGGGCCTTCGCTGCCGTGGAGAAGAGGGGGAGGTGGATGCAGGGCCTTGCCCATGCGTCCGGAGTTGTTGGGTCGCAGCCAGATCATACAGGTCTTGTTAGCTGAGTGGAGAAGCCACAGTGTCATTCTGAGGGGCAGTAGGGAGTCGCCGTAAGCTCCTAAGAGGTGGTGGCCCAGTAGAGGGATCAGTCTGTTTGCAGGGCAGAGGGCGCTGGATCCGTGAGTGCCACGGGCAGGCAGGACGGAGGGAAACCTTGAGATAGCCCAGCTGGAGGAGGGAGGGCCCCGAGCCCCCAGCTCCCTGGGTGTGATGGTCGCTCCCCTGGTAGAGGCAGCTGGGTGGCCTCATTGCTTTGGGGGCTGGAGGGGCAGCCTACCCCCAAGGAGGACCTGAGCATCACTTGCCCTGGGGACAGGGGGCAGTGTGGCTTGGAGGATGCAGGTCACCGGGCAGCGCCAGAATGTCCCTTTAATCCTGGCGGTGGCCATGGGCCGGCTGTGATGACTCGCCCGGCTGGGGCTGTGTCCCGCGGTGGCCTCACGTCAGAGCTCCCCCTGACGTGTTGACGGTGGGCGGGCGGGCCTGCGGCTGCTCCGCACCCCTGTCTCGCCGGGTCCCTGCTCCAGTGGATGGCACAGCCGTCACAGCCCAGGCACCTGCGGGAGCCAGGGCGGGACTCAGAGCCAGGGCGGGAAGCGCTCGCAGCCTCCGCCCGCCTGTCCCCTCCGCCCCGGGGAGGCCCAGGTGGGTGCAGCCCTGCCCTTGCCGCCTCGGTCTCTCCGTCACTGTCATTTCCATCGCTTCTACCTTCCTTCCTTCTTGTCGTCACCCTCCTCCTCTCCCTCCTGTGATTCATGGGTGGCGTGTGGCCATCTTGTTATGTAAGCAGGTTCGAGTCATCTTGGAGATGGGCTCCAGGCTGGGAGGTCCGTATGGTTATGGGGCAGCCCGGGGTAGGGGTCCCGTGGGGCCCGGGGTGGTGCCCGGAGGTGGCAGGCAGGGCAAACCTCCCATGCTCTTGGGACGGTCAGTAAGATCCTCTGCTTTGGTTTGGTCCTGAGTCCCGTGACAGGAGCCAGAGCAGTGGCGTGACAGAGCAGCCTTCCCTGCTCCAGTGGGGGGCGGGCGGGGGAGGACCGAGAAGCAGCCAGGTGTGCTCGGGGGGTCAAGGCCACACTTCACCTGGGTGCTTCTGGTCAGCAGAGGGTGAAGATGCCGTGAACCGTGCTGTCCCTACATCAGCCACTGGCCACACGGGGTTGTTTGCACTTAAATTTAAGTTAATAAATCAAGAAGGCAGTTTCTCAGTCCCCTAGCCGTGTTCCGAGTGCTCAGGACACACGTGTGGCCCGTGGCCGCTGTTGTGCCGATGGAGAACGTTTCCATCATCACACAAAGGATATGACCCCAGAACTTTTTCATTTTGACCCCATGCTCCGTGCACCGCTCCCGCCATGGGAAATAGCCTGAGAATGCAGGGGGGGTCCGTAGGGTTCCAGCATTCCTGCGTCCCTGAGTAGGGTTCCATCATGCTGCGTGTGGCACAGCCGTTCTCTATGTAGGGGTGATGTCTGGGGGTCACAGGGGTCCTTGCCCTAGCGTGCCCGGTCTCTCTGTCTCGTTCAGGTTCTCGGTATCCACGTATGTCTGTTTCCCTCTGACTCTCTTTGACACTTCTTTCTCCATCTCTCCCCTCCCCTCCCCATCTCTGTCTCTTGATATACCTCGCTCTCTGCTTCTCTTGTAGTTTCTTTTCCTCTGGTGTCTTTCTCCAGGCCTCTCTCTCCACCTGAACCCTTCTCTCTGTGTGTCTGGACTTAACGCTCTCCTCCTCTCTCCCTCCCCTCTCCCGGCCCCTCTCCCCACAACGTCCTTACACAGCTGCTTTATGAGAATTTGACTCGGTACCTCACTCAGACCCCTGGGAACTGACCTGGGGACTGAGTTCAAGGAAGGTTAAGAAACGCTCTCAGGCGGACACGCCTCCCCTGCTCTGCTCAGAGACACCGAGCAACACGCCAGCAGGTCGAGTCACCAGGCAAAGGCGCCAGCCTTCTTCCAGCCTGGGTCCAATCGGTGTGTTTCTGGATGCTTTGTGGTATTTCAGCGTGAGCTCCCTAATATGCCATGTTATTAGAATCCCCGGGTGCAGAAAGGACCTATTTATCTTCCTTCTTCCCTTAATGCCCTTTCGGCTGGCATTTCACCGTGAGGAGTATCTCCACGAGTACATGAACAGTGCCGTGAAAGCATCCTGCGGGGTGCTCGTTGCACGCCTGCGGGGTCGGGGAGCGAGCGGCGATTAAAGAACTGGGTGGCGGCACATCACCTTCCGGGGAATTCTGCCTCCCAGACGGGTTTCCACTCATTGATGAGAAGCGGACAGAGGCCACTGTTCGGAAAAACAAGCTTTTGGGTGGGACAAGAGCAAGGGGGCCTGCCCGCCCCCCCTTTCCCACGAGCTTCTGCTGCTGCTGCTTTCTGGAACGGCTTCCAAGACCCGCTCTTCTCCCTGACATTCCCGAAAGCCCCTCAGGAGGCCAGGCAACTGTTGATCCCAAACGCTGGCAGCCGGGGCAGGGGCAGGGACAGGGCGGGTGCCCTTCTTACTGGAAGCCAGAGAGAAAGACCTTTCCGGCCTGAAAAGCACGTGCTGTTTTTTCCCAAAGAAGTTGGGCCGGGGAAGGCGAACCTGGGAACGCTCACCCACCCACGGTGCACCCTTGGCTGTTTATCTCACCTCTCGAGACAATACAACAATGAGGGAGAACTTGGCAACTTTCGAAGAGGAAATTAGGCAGAATTTGCCTGGAACGAGGCCCTTTCGGTATTCGAAAGCTTTATCACCAGGAGAGGTCGGCGCCTGCCCGAGCAGGCCTGCCTGCTTCCAGGGGTCTTTCCCAGCCTTGGATCCGGGCTCCGCTGAGTGACCCTCAGGACTCAGAGGTGGGCCCTGTGTCCCGTGGGGCCGGGTCATTCAGGCTCAGCCCTTCACACGTCAGTGTGGTGACTCGGCGGAAACTCACTCTGTCCCTCAGGCTGGGCACAGCCCAGTGCGCTCTCCATTCCCCTGGAAGGCACTTAGAGATGCCTGTGCTGGGATTCCGGACGTCCCTCAGCAGCCCCTATCCTTCTTCGAAACTAGACAAGCCAAAGGAAGGAGCAGGATGAACCCATCCCCTCTGGGATGTCGCATCCTCTCTGGTCCCGTCATCGAGAGGGGACGCAGCTGTGAGGATGCGCAGGTCGCCTCCCCTCTTCTGGAGGAAACTTCTGGCCTACCCTCTTGTTGGCAATGCGGGGCCTCCTGGTGATTGGAGCCTTCCCTTTCATCAGCACGGCGCTTTCAGATTCCCCAGCCCGGTTCCTGGGAGCCCAGCTGCAGAGAGAGCAGGCTGTGGGCTCAGACCAGCCAGAGGCCCAGCCCAGCTCTACCATGCTCTCTCTACCTTTGTAACCTTGGGCAGCAGGATAACCTCTCTGGGCCTGCAATTTATCTGGAAACCGGACCCATAATACCTGTCTCCTTGGGTGCTGTGAGTATCAGCGATATTACATGTAAAATCCTTAAGCACTACGCCTGGTGCTCAGCAGGTGTTCAGGAAAAGACTGCCTTGATTATTTCTAGAGCCCTCGTCAAATATGACATGAGGAAGAGAGGGTATCGAGGCTGGACAGTTCTTTTGAAGTTTACTGCACATGAAATGTTCTTCAGTGAACAGAATGGGTATACCGATGCTTCATCCAGCCAGCCATCTATTCACCTACCCATCCATTTATCCATCAGTCCGTTCACCCATCTGTCCATCCACCTATCCATTTATCCATGTATCCATCCAGTCATTCATTCATTCATTCATTCAACAAGTCAGCCAAACTTTCATTTAACAAACATTTATCTGAGTTTTACGGACACAGTGTTGAATAAGTCAGACAGGGTCCCCGACCTCACAGGGCCCACAGGCTAGACAGGAAGAAAAACAGCGAGACAAGCGATCACAGGGCAGCGCGACCTGTTCAATGAGGCGTCATCACCTGACGTGGTCAAGGGTGGCGAGGGGGAAGGCACCACTCAGACAGGCATTCCAGAGAATTGACATTTCAGGTGAGACACGAAAGGTAAACAGTTCAGCAGGCATTGAGGGAGGGGGTGAAGGGAGAGCATTCCTCGTGGGTTGTACACACTGTGTGAAAGCCAGACTGAAACAAAGCAAGCCAGGTTATGCAAGGTTATGCTGCAGTGACAAGCAGCCCGAATTCTAAGTGGCTTCAAACAGCAAAGGATTATTTCTCACTCCTGCTGCATGTCCATCATGGGTCTGCTGGGAGCACGCTCCACCTGCAGTCTTTCTGGTCAGCAGGGCAGGGGGAAGGGACCTCCTCAGTCGTGCGCTGGCTCGTCAAGGCTTCCACCGGAAGTGACACAAGTCCCATGGCTGTGCATTCCTACCTCGTGCCCGAAGGAGAGCTGGAGACGTTAGGGGAGGACACGGACGAGACCACAGCAAGTCTGGGTCTTGGTTTCCTCATCAGAAACAAGGCTGGAGAGGAAAAGGTTGGGTCAGAGTCGGGTCCTTACCCTTTGGTCCGTGGTGTGTTCTGAAACTGCTTGCACAATTGTGTGTGTGTGTGGGGGTTGTACACATGTGCATGTTACTTGGGTGTGAGTCCACAGCTTGTGTCAGGCTCTCAAAGGGTTTCAGGTTCCCATAAACCCCCAAAAGACCCAGTAGCCCTGGTCTGGGTGATCCTTGAAATCCCTTTGAGCCTCTGAATCAAAGAGCCGTTTGTTACAGTGGACGAACACGGCCAAGGCCTCTGTCTTCCTCCAAAGTGCAGCGAGCCTGCAGCGGAAGAGGGGACTGTGGCCGCCTCCCCTCCCAGTGGAGTTGGAAGGAATGAGCCCGTGGGTGGACGGGAGACATTGGGTGTCTCTGCCTCCCAGGGAAGGTGGCTCGGGAAGCTGGGTGGCGTCACCCTTCCCCAGCAGGCTTCTTGTGCTTTGCCTCGCCTGAAATCAATTCACTCAGCGGACTCTTGAACACCAGGCTCACTGCCGAGGCAGCACTTAACCCCACTGGATCCTGCCTCCTTTCCTAATCCTGTGGGCGGGACAGATAACCGGCAGGGGGCGTGGGCAGGGTAAGGGCTCTAAGAGCTGGGAAGCAGGGGAGGGAGCGTGGACCTGGCCAGGGCCTCGGGGAGGGCAAGGGGTTTCAAAAGCAGAGAAAAGTGGGTGAGTGCCCTCGAAGAACGGTGGGCATGGGGGCGATGGTGTGGTCAGGGCAGGGCTGGGTCGGACTCCTGCGCGGGCCGCAGGGCCCTCCACCTGCTCTGAGACTCGATTTCCTCATCTGTGAGATGGGAGTTTGCACGCACTCTCCCACATGAGCAAAGACTTGGAAAACGCAGGTTGTCCTGCCTGAAAGGTTAGGCTGAGAGGGGAGATGACAAAGGGCAGGTGAGATGGTGGTTCATGTCCCTGAAGAAATTCTCCTCCCCTCCAGACAGCGAGACGGCTGTGAAAGGCGTGGCTCACAGACCCAAGTGAGACCAGGACAAGGCTGGACCGGACACGGGGCAGGAGAGGAAATCTCTGGAGCTGTCCCTGCTCAGCAGCGAGCTGGGCACATTGAATGAGCTCTGGGCAGGGCCAGAACCATCTGGCGTGTGAGCCCTGGGACCTGGCGGTGCCAGGAGGGCTCACAGTGTAACTGGGAGAAGCTGTGTCTCTGGGAGCTGGCTGGCTCCTTCTGGAGAGACAGCTGCAGGGAAAAACGGATCCGGCGGGGCCGTGGGGATCCATCAGGACTCTAAGACGCAAGCAGCAGAGGTGGACTCAGGCTATCGCGAGCGGGAAGGGAAATATACTAGAAGGACTGGCGGGATCCTGGAGAGCAGGCTTAGAAAGTAGACTGGAGCCGAGGCCGGTGTGGGAGCCGTGTCCCAGCCCAGTAACCATCTTTAAAGGAAGACACAGCCCTTGCTTCATAATGAATTGTCAGCCCCCCACCCCCCCATCTTGACATCACTTGCTCGAGACCCAGAGTCCCAGCAGGAGCTTCTGATTGCCCAGTCAGATCACCTGCTCACACATGGCCAAGGGAGGGGCCAGGAGGCCCATTTAAAGATCTTTAGTCCCCTGCTGGCCTAGCCCTTAGGTTAGCGTTCTGGGCTTTCACTGCCGTGGCCCAGGTTCAATCCCTGGTCGGGGAACTGAGATCCCACAAGCCGCGTGGCATGGCCAAAAAAAAAAAAAAAAAAAAAGATCTTTAACAGGGACTCACACTGGAGAGGCCCCAGAATGGGAAGGGCTGGGCCTGGTTGTGGGGAAGACTGGTCTGTGTTGGACTGGATTGCCGAGGCAGAGAAAGGAGTCAGCATCCGCCACTTAATACCATTGCCCTCCTGTTTCTTGCATTGTTTGTTTGTGTTCATTCGTTCTTGTGCAACCAGCCCTGATGGTACTACTGGCCACGCTAATCAGAGTGAGGGAGTTGGAAATGAGACCCTGCCCTCAGGGAGTTTACAGTCCTCTCGTTCATTCATTTGTTCATTCCTTCAGCAGGTCTCTCTTGGGCACCTCATGCCCCAGGCCCTGGGGAATACAGTGATGGTCACACGGGGGTCACACACGGGTCACTCGTGTTGGCAGAGCAGCACGGTGGGTTGGCCAATGGGCGCAGAAGAGGGAGAACATGGGTCTCCTTCCCCCGCTCCTTCTCCACTTCCCTCTCCTCTGCTGTCTCCTCTCTCTTCCTTTGTGTCTTCTCTCGGTCTTACAGTCCAGCCAGTGACACCTTGTGGGCACTGTCTGGGCCCCCCGTGGACCCTCAGAACCAATGCAGTGATCCATGTCAGCACTAAACCAACCTGGCCATGCCTCCTGTATTCATTTTCTACTGCTACCATGGCAAATTACCACAATTTACCACAAAAACAACACAGATTTGTTATCTGACTATTCTGAAGGGCCGAATCCAACACAGGTCCCACTGGGCTAAAATCAAGGTATGCGCAGGGCTGGTTCCTTCTGAAACTCTAGGGAAGAATCCACTTCCTTGCCATTTCCAGCTTCTAGAGGCCGCCTACATCCCTGGGCTCATGGCCACATCATTCCAACCTCTACTTCCCTCTCTGACTCTCTGACCTCCTGCCTGTCTGTTATATAGACCCTTGTGATGACATTGGCTCACCCAGAGATTCCAGAATCATCTCCCCGTCTCGGGGTTCTTCACTTAATGACATGTGCAAAGTCCCTTTGCACCTAAAGTAACGCATTCCCAGGGTATTAGGACATGGACAGTCTTTGGAGGTCCCTCATTCAACCTACCATACCTCCCCTCTCTCTGGCTACGTCGGTGTGTTAAAAAGCAGACAGATGGTTGCGGACCAGAAGCATGCTGCAGCCAGCTCATACCGGCTTGTACCAGCACCCAAGAGTCGATCGGGGTCAGCTCTTCTCAGCTCTGGTCCAGGGACGGCCCCTGGTAGCGTGGAACCGGCCAAGTGCCATCATTCACGGAAGTCCCCACGCACACTGTGACCGGGGCTTTTTATCCAGGAGAGCCTGTTGTGACGCATTTATCAGCACAGCGCTGGCCGTGCTGCTGCCGGATCCCTGCTGTTGGTAGTGTTTGCACATGCCTGGCGCCGCGCTGAGTAAGCATTTTACATGGATTATCTCATCATTTGGTATCTGCACCGCTACTCCTGAGTGTGGGATGTATTTTGTCACCCTAATGAACAAGAATTGTCCTGAGAGCACAGCTAGGTCAGCACTGACAGGAGGTGACCCAGGCACGGACCCTCCAGAGGGGGGCTTCTGGTCCCCGTGGTGGACTCCCCTTCAGCCTCTGCTGCCCCTGTCAGGTGTCACGGGCTCTGCACCATCAGGGAACTTGCTCCAGGTCACACCAGGGCAGAACGGGGGCTTGAACCCGGGTCTGCTGGAGACTCAGCTGCTGCAGATGTTCCTGCGTCACACGGAGGGTGTCCCCCAGCCGGCTCCCCACGCGGGGCAGAAAGACAAACTCACCTTGCCTCCGGGTGCTGGAGTGGATCTGTTCAGGGTTTGGAATGAGTCTCCGAGCTTTGCTCACGGGAGCCTGATTCCCGGCTGCACAGGCCACTGAACTGGTTCATTCGTTCTGGCCCAGAGATTTGCCCAAACTCTGCCCTGGGCGAGCTGCTGACATTTCGTCGATGATTTGGCGGGAGTGGGGGGAGGTAATCTGCAAGACCTGGATCTCCTTGAATGAGGGTGACCCCAAGTTGCACACGCTGTGCGTGCGTGCACGTGTACACCTGTGTGGCTCAGGAAAAGAAGATGGGCATTCCTGCTTGGGGCGAGGCTCCGGCCCTGTCAGAGCCCCTTGCCCATCAGGGTCACGGCGACTTGAAACAGGGAGCTGCGGGGTCAGGCAGGGAACAGACGCTGCATTTCTGCCTTGGGGGTGGCCAGCAGCAAACTTGAAACGCCGTCACACTGTGGTTTCAGCATGAGTCAGACCGCCGGTTCAGGCCCTGCCCCACACCTACTGCCTGTGAGCCCGCGGGAGAGTTTAACCTCCCGAGCCTCAGGTTCCTCATCTGTACCATAGGGATAATGGTGCTGACAGTGCCAGCTTCCCAGCACTGACTGACGAGGACTGGATGAGCCAGTCCACGCGTGGGGCTTAGTGCTCCGTCTAGGGCCTGTCAGACGTGCCGTAAATACTGCTTTTGCCATCAGCAAATCTGCTAGAACCGGGGGTGAGAGCGGCGTGAGGCTGAGCGGCCCGAAGTCTCTGAACTGGTGTGGAGTGGATCAGGGAAGGCCTGGCTCCCTGCGCGGTGCCTTTGAAATGTAGTTGTGCCCGAGGTCAAGGCTGGGTGCTCTCTACCACGGCTTTCTGCATTTGGCAGGAGGTGCAGTGGTGAAACCCGCAGGCTTGGAAGCCGTGCTCTGGGTTTAAGTGCGGTCAGTTGACGTGAGAGCTCGGGCTCTCAGTTTTTCCCTTTGTGAAACAGACGCAGTGTTGCCCACCTCGTAGGGCTGTCGTGAGGGCTGATGACAGATTACGTGGACAACAAAGGCCCGGTGCCCGGAGCAGGGCTCGGGGAGCGCCCAGGCAGCTACACTGTCATCATCACCTCCCCACACGCCTCTCCCCACGCACCCTGGCCCCTCCTGACCCCAGATGAGTTGGCCTATGTGTACAGGTTAAGCTCTTCCAGGCACCAGTGTCTAGCCAGCAGAATAAGCGCCCGGTGGCAGCAATGTCTATTTCAGACAAGTCCCCCAGGTGACCGCTTCCGGCCTGGTTTTACACACGAGGGGTTCAGCTTGGTGCATGCCCCGGAAGGCTCTGCAGGGCCACGGGGCAGGGCCTGCAGGGCAGAGCCGGCTGGGGCTCTCGCGCCGGCCTGCAACATGCTCTGAAATGCTGCGAGCCGGCGACTTGACCTTGCTGTCCTGTCCTTCTCGTTGCAGGCTGCCAACAGCTACCTGCGAGACCAGTGGTTCCATTCTCTGCAGTGGAAGGTAAGTCCTGACCCGCTTGCTCGCCGGGGGGCTGGTCTGCCACCCAGAGACGCGAGGGCAGAGGTCTCCTGCCTTCTAGGAGGCTCAGCCCGGGAGCTCTGCTCCGCTGTGTGGGAGCCCTTTCCCCCCTGCGATGGCGAAACTGTGCTCCTGCCCGGCTGGCCCTTGGCTTTGCCCAGGAGCCTTATCGTGTGCTGCCTGCTTCCGAAAGGATCAAAGAACTGCTTGATCTCAGAACGAGGGGGCTCATCTGAGGGGCTCGAGGTGATGGGTTGAGAGTAACTTCCGAAGGCGCCAGCAGAGGTAAATTTATCAGAGGTGTAGGAGCCCAACCGTATTTCCAGAGGCCTCGCTTCCTCTGGCCCTAATTTCCCAGTTCTAGCTCTGCATAGCACGGTCCCTGGCCTTCTAATACACACGGTGAATTAGCTCCCGACTGGCCACCTTCAAGACCCAGGGGCCAGATTTATGAGAAGGGTCCTCCCAGCCCCCTGGGGAGTCCGCGTTCTGCTCCGTGGCTCAGGACCTTCGCACCCTGCCCCCCTGTCTCTCCTGCCTTCTGACCTTTTAGTTTAGAACAAGGCGTGACAGGCCCACGGGCTCGCAGAGCCAGCAGGGTATGGCTAGGATGACCGGTGCCTGTCCTGAGCTGTCATCTTTACTGTAATCTGGAGCGCGGTGGGGGACGAGCAGCTGGCCCTGGACAGGGTTTGAGACCATGTGCCGTGTTGGGATGACCAAAGGGACACTTAGAATTCTTCTCGTGCCTCTGGAGGGGCTCTCGTCACAGCTGGGCGGAGGACAGAAATACAACCCCGGAAAATTACATTCCTGGTCCCAAAGAGGGCCACTCCCCCCCTTTCCCCGACAGCTGCAGGTCCTCTCCTTTGTGCCAGCGTGGCCATCTCAGAGGCTGAACGCGAGTCTCCAAGTTGGGGCCTCAAAGGGAAAGGACTAGCATTTACTGAGCACCTACTGTGTGCCTGGAACATGAGGCTGGCCCATCACGCCTATTCCACCCTTGCGGCAGCCTCGTAGGCGGCTTGTTATCATTGCTCCCATTTTTTATACAGGGAAGGCGAGGCCAGACCGGAGCCCAACTCCCATAGCTGGTAAGGGCCTGGGGCAGTGTTCAGGCCCAGGTTTTTGCCGTTCCTGGAGATTTCTGGACGCAGGCAGAAGGCCCCGGGTGACAGCTAAGCAGGCAAGTGGCATGTGCCTGCTTGGAGTCTGCAGGTGCTGCTGAGCGCTTGATTTCTGCAGGGACATCGTCCCTAAGGCCTGCATCTCTGCCGCCAGGTGTGTCCCGGGACAGGCAGGACACACATCAGGACCTGCCAGGGGCCACCGGGGAGGTAAATGCCGGAGCAGTCTAGAGGGAGGGAGGAATAGAGGCATGGGGCAGTGGTGGCCCTGCGGGAAGAGGCCACTTCACTGCCACGGACAGTGGTTACTTAGAGGCTTCCCTCTTCTGTTGTTCACACGTGTTTTCCTTGTGAGTCCTCAGTAAGTGATTGCTTTGCTTTTTCTTAGATCAGGGTGGGGCAGGAAGTACTTGGAGACATACCGCCTACTTGACAGTTTGGGGAAACGCCTCTTTGAAAAGGTGGCTGAGATCAGTGTCAAGGAAGAGGTGGTCTTTAGTGGATTCCACAGAGCTCTGCTCTCCTCCTTGCCCTGGTCCACATTTTCTTCAACCACTTTCGGGAATCTCTGGGAACACCTAAAAGGCAGTGCTTGTGAAATGTGTGAATATTATGCAGCTACAAGGGACGACTAAGTGGTGGGCATAGAAAGCCAGATTTCGGGAGATCAGTGACAGCCAGAAGGATGATTTAAGAGTGACAAGCTTGAAATGTACACATTCAGACGTCAAGGATTGCATGTGGGGTTCAGACAGTTGATTGAGCAAGTACAGAACTGGGGATCCCTGGGCTTCTAGCAGTTCTCATAAAGACCTGGATATCTGCACTCAATTTTGGTGGTGTTTGGTTTGTGTATGGTTGTTAAATCTAATCAGTTGAATTTTTAAAAAGAAAAGAGGGCTTCCCTGGTGGCGCAGTGGTTGAGAGTCCGCCTGCCGATGCAGGGGACGTGGGTTCGTGACCCGGTCCGGGAAGATCCCACATGCCGCGGAGCGGCCGGGCCCGTGAGCCATGGCCGCTGAGCCTGCACGTCCACAGCCTGTGCTCCGCAACGGGAGAGGCCACAACAGTGAGAGGCCTGCGTACCGCAAAAAAAAAAAAAAGAAAAGAAAGCAAGCATCCTGGAAACCCAGATCAGGATATCGAGGAATCAGCAGATGCTCAGCAGTGAGTGGCCCTTTTGCCAGGTGAAGGATGGTGACCTTTGTTCTCACTGTTTCCATATCTGCTTGTGTCTTAGGCATGTGTAAGATGCTGGCAGGTTTTCCCTTTGGACACCCGCCCCCCCATAATTTAGGTATGCTGCCACCAGGTGGCAGTGATATTTCAGTGTCAGCGACCTGATTTCATTTCTGTGGCTCTTTGCCACTCGGTTTTGATGAGATTGGAGGGAGGCGTGCTCTCCTTCCTTGTAAAATGGCAAAGAAACATAAGGTGTTTTTGAGGTACTGCCTGCTGGTGAAATGAGTTGAGACCCAGATTCGAATCCTGGTTCTATAGGTGACTCATCTTGTGGTCCGCATAGATTCTAGCAAGTGTTCATGGATCCATATGTGGTTACTGAGTACCTACAATATACAAGGCATGGCCTGGGGCTTTCCTGTTCATTGTCATTCAGCAAGTGACAAGGCTCAGAGAGGTCTAGTTACTTGCCCATAGTCACACAGTGGGTTTCAGTACAGCTTCGTGGAGCTGCCCTTTTTCCTCCTTGATCCAGCTGTGCGTGATCCTGAGCTTTGGCCTTTTCAGCCCACTCGGGATGTGTCCTGCTTCTCCTACATGATACAGCCACTCTCTCCTCTGTATTTACCACCAACCATTTGGGGTTTTTCTTTTTCTTTCCTTTTCTTTTCTCTATCTTTAACTAAAAGGGGGGGGGAATCAATAGAACATCCAAAATTAAGGGCTTTAGAAACCCCACAACCTCAGCTTGAGTTTTTAAAATTTCTAAATGTTGTGTTTATCACTTTTTCTCCTATACCAACGTATACGTCCCTGTTGTAGCTGCAGTGCAGATAGAGAATACTTTTTCTATTTTTAAAGGATGTTAGCTCTTAAATGCTGTGTTCCTGTTGCTTTATCGAGTTTTCATCCAGTTATGCTGACACCTCCAGGGCATTCTCCACAGGTGTGATATTGCCTCCAAGGGGGTCAAAATTGGTATTTTGGGGCTTAAAAAACCTTAGGTTATTCCAGTGGTGTGTGGCCTTCCTAGTTCAACCTACTCAACAAAATCTTACTGTCTAGAATTTAGTTTCAAAGGGATCAGGGCAGGGTGTGTGGGGGGGTGCCGGGGGCGGATATCTTAAAAGGCTCCTTAGGGGAATGATAACGGAAAAGAAACTTGAGAAGCACCGCTCTAGAATCTACCTCAGGTTGTGATGTGAACAAGGTAGAGTCTGAGTGACACACCTGTGTGATGCTCTTGATGCCTGTCTCCATCCTGGGGGTCCCGTTGCTCTCGTGGCCTCAGCTCATCTCCGTGCGTCCACAGGCCGTCACAGCGCGTCGGGAGCGTCCCCTCCACGCTGGACTCTGTATTTTAAGCGTCATCTCAGCTCACTGAATGGTCTGTTGTTGACGTTTGCATGTGAGGGAATCGGAGTCACTTGTCCAAGGTGCCAGGGCTCCCAGAGGGGGGACAGGGGTTTGACCCACAACATCCTGGCCCCCGGACCTCCTTCCCTACCTCTCCCTCTCTCTGGGCATCTCTGCCCTTCCTCCCGGATTCCCGCCCTTGGGCAGCACTGATCAGGGAGGTGCAGGGAAGGCCTGGGGCCCGGAGGAGAATGACAGGAAGGGGGTGGGACCGCAGCAGAGCACGCTGTCCTCAGGGCTCTCTGGGGAGGCCAGGCCTGTTTGGTTTGGGTGGCTTGGCCCCTGAGGCCAGTTCCTGGCGGGATGGAGGCATAAACAGTTGTACTGAGTTAATGAGGCCTCATTTCTGACTCAGATGCACCTTGGAAGCCACGTCCTGTGGAGACAGGCCTGGCCTGCCCGTGTGTGTCAGGCTGTGAGGGGACAGGCCTGTGTGGGTGTACGAGGCCAGGAGGGGACAGGCCTAGTTTGTGTGACAGAGCCAGAGTGTGCTGCAGGCTGTGAGGGTCCAGTGTGTGTTTATAACGCTGTCAGGAAGCTGGCCTGTTTCTAGGTTCAAGCCGAGAGGCCCAGGTGCTCACAGCTGTGAGGACAGGCCCGTCTGGGCGCACGAGGGCCTGGACCACAGGCCCCGAGTACCTGGCTGGGAAGAGACACGTGCATAAGGTACCCCCGAGAAAGCCAGGTACCAAAAAGCGCCTGCTTTGTGTAGCCGGCGCTTCTGGTGCCTCCAGCTCTGAAAAACGCCTTCTCCCTCCCTGAGAGGGGTTCCTCGGCCCTTGCACAGAAGTCTTGAAAACCAAGATGATTTTCTCCCTGGGGGAAGCTGGGTCACCAACGACAGCCCCAGGGGCCGACCGAGCGCCGTGGCGGGGAGCAGACTGTGTGAGACCAGAAGCCGCCTGTTTTCCTTTCGCAAGGCTGCCAGGCAGAGGAACGCACTTGGCTCTGGGAAAATCCCAGCCCAGGTTCGCATCCTCTCTGGCCTGCTGCCCTGGCCACGCTGCCGCCCTCTCCCTGAGTCCCCAGGCAGGGTTTCCCAAGCCCCTGGGGCGGCCACAGCGACGTGATCACCCCATCCTCTGTAGAGAGTAGGAGGGTGGAGAAGAACGTGGGGTCTGTGTGTGTGTGTGTGTGTGTGTGTGTGTGTGTGTGTGTGAGCGCGAGGGGGTGACTGTGTAATGGGTGCATTGGGTGTGGGGTGTGTTTTTTTGGGCCTCAGTTTTCTCCTCTGTGAAATGCGGAAATTGCTAACCAGCACCTCGCCCACTGGGTCAGTGTGAAGAAGGGCTGCCCTCCCAGGGCCGTGGGAGCATCATCCCCTGCGCCCTTATCAGAGCAGCCAGCGGGTGGGAGTGGGCACCCAGCCCCTGCAGTGCCCCCGTGGCATGTCTGTAAGATCCGAGGGGGTGGGCAGTCTGTCCTCTGAGGGCCCTGCCTGGCGCAGGCTGTGGGGCACTCCTATCGCCAGGTCTGCAGTAGCGGTTCCGCAAGGTCTTTGCTACCCCATCTCATGGATGAGGGGACGGCCATTGCCAAGGGCGGCCGCTCCCAGTGGTGTCACAGTCTAGCTTCCACATCAGGCCCTGGGCTGAGCCCCAACCAGGGTCCCCGGTTCATAGGTGAGGAACTGGGGGTGCAGGGCGTGCCTGGGAGCCTGGCTTCTCTCTCCCATCGGGTCGCCCTTTTGGGAAGGCTGGACCATCGCCCCCAGTCCCATGCAGGGAGAGAGGCCCCGCTGGTGCTGAGATTCCTGGGGGAAGCTGGGTCAGAGGGGACAGAAGGTCCCCTCTGAGCTGGTGCCCCTCCCCTGAGGGGAAGCTGCGCAGGGGAAGGGTGGGACCCTCCAGTGGGTGCTGTCACCCTCCACTCTGACCTTCCTCCTGGACCCTCCTCCCTCTCCCTCTTGGGCACAGGAGTCCGAGACCTTTACTCCCGGGGGAAGAGCCACTTCTAGTCCCACAGCCACGGCCCCTAGACTACCCGGCTCTGCCCACTGCAGATCCCCCTGAGCACGCATCCCCTAAAACACGTGCCCGAGCCTAAATCCAGCCCTGCCTCAGCACACGGCGGCCGGTGGCCTCAGCACCTTCCATGGGATGCTCCTCCTGTGCTGAGCAGATGCCAGCACCTCGCTCACCACCCCGCTGAATCCCCGCAACCCTGAGGAGGGGACACGTCCTCCTGCTTCCCCATTTCACAGATGTGGAGACAGAGGCCGAGAGGTGAACTGCTTGCTCAAGGGCCCGCACCTATTAAGTGACAGAGCTGGGGTCTGAACACAAGTTTGATTCCAGAACCTGGGATCGTAACCACTGGGAACGTGGCTTCCACTGCACACGTGTGTGTGCGCACACATACGCAGACACGCATACGCACCGGACAGTTCCTCCTTCACACCTGCGGGCTTGAGCTCCTGACCGTCCCCATCGCCTGTCTGTCCTCGTGCCTTGCGTGTCGGGGGCTGTGGTATTTTTGTCTCGTGAAGCATTTCATGAGAGCTTTACATTTTTCTCTGAGTCTCACAGACGTCCCCGTGAGGATTATGTGAATTAACCTCTGACTTGGCCATCCCCTGCTTCTTGTGGGAAGGGCCAAGTGCCCCGCCCGCCCTGCGTGGCGCACGGCACACGGCAGACCACCTGGGCCTGGGCCCCGGAAGGTCAAGGTCAAGACCAGCCACTTACACATCTGCCCGAACACGCCGTGTCACCCGTGTCCCCAGATCCGAGCATCGAGGCTGTGTTACCTGACCTAGCCTTGCTCCTGGCCCCGCTTGGCTCTGGGCCACACGCTCCCATGTGGCTTCTGCTGGGCTCACAGTGTCTAGAGGGAAGGTAGTGACCCCTGTTTCACCTCCTGCCATTTCCACACAGCCCATCCCTCCTGCCCCGCTCCCCTCTTTCTCTGCCCTTTCACCACGATCATGAAAACGCCTTTACAACCACATTCGAGGGCAGAGACCGCTCTGCTCTGGCCAGTCCCCACCTGAGGGTGGATTTTACTCCTGCAAATGCCCTTCCAGCTTTCGTCCACCTTTGCATGGACCTTTTGGCAGCTGTGGCCAGGTGTGCAGACAGTCCTGCCAGCATTAATGCTGCAGCTTAAACGTTTCAGCATATGTCCATCACGTCTGTAGAGAGGTCGTGACATAATTGACCAAAGGTAAATTAAAAAAAAAGAAAAAAAAGAAAAATATATATACATATATATGCATATATATATATATATATATACATACAGATGGATTATGTCTTCTGCAAAATAAATCAAAATAATATTAATTAAAAAAAATTGACCGAAGGACCTGCTTTTGGGCATTTGCACTGTTCCTGTTTCTCTCAGTTACAGATAACGCAGTCATGACTGTCACCTATAGCCAAGCTTTTGCTTCTTTTGAACTACTTTTTAGGGCAGGTTTCCACAACAGTGGTTACCAGGCAGAGAGTAGGGGTATTTTTGTGTGTGTGACTCTTTCCGCATACTGCCAATTTGCTCCCCAAAGAAAAATTTCTGTAATGCCTAAGGGGAGAGCTCTGGGCCACACTGCCTGGGTTCAAATCGTGGCTCTACCGCCCACGGGCTCTGTGACCCTGGACTAGCTGCTTTCCTCTGTGGGCCTCTTTTTCCTCCTGAATAAAGTGGGGGTCGTGATAGGACCAAGCTTATTAGGTTCCTGTGAGAGTTAAATGGATTAGTAGCAGTAAAGAACTTAGAACGGCACCTGCCATGTGAATAAGTATTGGATCAATGTTAATGATCCTTCTTTAGCGATCAAGGCCTCTTTCCCTTTGTGTAGAAAGTTTCCAAAGGGCAGGGCTCTAGAAGGAAGGGGGCACATGTATAGCACGCATGCCACCAACCTCCAGTGAGCCCCATGACAGGCATCACTAATCAATCACTGAACTCTTCTCCCCCTGAGGCAGAACTCTTCTCCACATAGTACCTGCTGGTCAACCTGAGTTGACAGAGGGAGCGAACACCCACCACACCCGCTTTAGTGACCTCCTGGACCTGTGGAATTTGAGTATTACTGGGAATCCACGCCCAGTCCTGTCAGCTCTGGCCTGTGTCTCCTTGGGGCTTTTTCACGGGAGCCTTTGCTGAGCTTCCTATTGTCCGCTGCCTGGGAAGGTCATGAGTGTCAGCCGTCCTGCCTCTGAGCAGGAAGGTAAGTCAGGGAAGCAGGGCAAGGAGGGCAGGAGTTGCCCTCGGTCCTTTTACAGGCCCGGCCACAGGTCTGCTTCCTCCAGGTCGAAAAGGCAGGAATTCCATCCAGATTAATTTCTGGCACTTGGTCAAAGAGGGCTTTGTGACTTCCTATGAGGGATCAGAGGGATTCCACAGAGAACTGCGAAAGGAGGGGCTCTCCCCACGAGGCAGGGGGCCCATCACAGTCCAGGACTTCTGGGGGGGCCCTCAGCGGGAGGTGCAGCTGGTGGCAGAGCCAGGCCCCCGAGAGCAGAGGCCCTCACAGAGGAGAGTCCAGCCAGGCCACTTCTGCACCTGTGGTCAACGGAACTCGAGGGAGGCCATGGGGCCCAGGCTGCCAGTCCCCTGGGGAGGGCCACAGTCCAGCCTCCAGCGACTCCCAGCCACAGCTCACGGCCCTCGGTGGGTCATCGGGGACCCGGTAACTAATAACAAGGGGAGCTTCAGGGATTGAAACTAACAAGTGGCAGAGGGCAGGACGGCCTGGGGAGGAGAGCTCACGCTCTCGTGGGTTTTCTTTACAGCAAACGGAGGGAACACTTACTAGGTACCTACTAGCTTCAGGAGCTGTGCTGGGGGCTCTGATGTGTGCTCTCTTGCAGTCTTCTCAAAGTCAGGCCCATCTTGAAGGAGGAGCTGAGAGGGCAAAGGGACTTGTCCATAGCTAGAACCAGGCAGAGCTGGGATTTGAACCCAGGGTGGTGGGTCTCCGAGCCCAACCCCCTTATTCTGGTGGGAGGAGGCGCCATCTCAGGCCTGGAGAGGTTGCGGGTGTGGGCAGCGTAGCCCTGTGTCTGAGCCCACAGAGGCCAGGAAGCCCCAGATGGGCGTTAAGCCCTTGCAGTAGCCTCCACTTTCCCCAACCAGAGCTCTCTTTGGAATAGACATGGGGCGCTTTGGTCTGTTTCGTTGTTGTTGTTTTGATATATTTATTTATTTATTTTTGGCTGCGTTGGGTCTTCGTTGCTGCGCGCGGGCTTTCTCTAGTTGCAGCGAGCAGGGGCTTCTCTTTGTTGCGGTACGCAGGCTCTGGGTGCGCGGGCTTTGGTAGTTGTGGCACGTGGGCTCAGTAGTTGTGGCTCGCGGGCTCTGGAGCAGAGGCTCAGTAGTTGTGGCGCATGGGCTTAGTTGCTCCGCGGCATGTGGGATCTTCCCGGACCAGGGCTCGAACCCGTGTCCCCTGCACTGGCAGGCGGATTCTTAACCACTGTGCCACCAGGGAAGTCCTTTGGTCTGGTTTTTAAATAAACTTTTCAAGGGATAACATACATGTAGAAAAGTGCATAGATCAAAAGAGTGCTGCTGGATGAATTCTCACAAATTCTCACAGAATCAACCTGTGTAACCACGCAGATCAAGACACAGAGCATGACCACCTCCCTGGCGCCCCCCGCCCCCGCCCCAGGCCCTCCAGTCCCTGCCAACCCCCCCCCCACCCCACCCCCAGCACAGGAAACCACTCTCCTGCCTTCCAGCAGCATGGATTAGTCTCACAGGAACCTGAACTTCATGTAAATGGAATCATACAGGCTGAACTCTTCTGTGCCTGGCTCCTTCGGCTCAAAATTATGTTTATAAGATTTATCTATGCAATATATAATATCCTGTGTAGCGGTAATTTATTCATGTGCTTTGCTCCATAGCATTCTGCTAAATGAATATAGACTATTAATTTGTTCATTCTGTTAATGGACAGATACTTCCAGGTTGGGGCTGTTATGAATAGAACCATTATAAACATGTCTCTTGGTGAACGTATGTTTACAGCCTTTTGAGCACGGGCCGTAGGGCAAGCAGAGGGTCCCCTTTGGTGGATGCTGCCCCACAGTTTTCCAGAGTGGTCCAAACCAATTTATACGCCTACCAGTGGTATACAAGAGTACTAAGGTGAGACATTTAAAATTGCATTTATTAAGATTTTCTTTTAATAGTGAAAAGAAAACTAAAAAAATTTCCCACTGTCCGTAAACCTTTGTTAACACTTTTTAAGTTTAAAAAAAAATGGAGCTATAATTGAGA
The DNA here is from genome assembly GCF_059928025.1 of Delphinapterus leucas. NCBI lineage: Eukaryota > Metazoa > Chordata > Mammalia > Artiodactyla > Monodontidae > Delphinapterus > Delphinapterus leucas. The sequence goes on from NC_143148.1 coordinate 54,185,561, forward strand.
CATAACAAAATGCACACATTTATCTGTTGGGTCTGGTGAGTTTTGACTGTTGTAGTCACCTGAATCACCACCATCCAGGTTCCTGTCACCCAGGACAATTCCCTCCTGCCCCCTTTTCCAGCCAATCCCTCACTCCCCAGATATCCGCTGTTAGCATCTAAGACCAATGAGTTATGCATGTACTCGGTAATTCTAAAAACTATAGAAGGGTGTAAAATGCATAGTCTCTCCTCCCTCAACTCCACTTTCCCAAAGGCAGTCCTGTTAGTCTCATGCGGCCCTTCAGAAGGTTTTATGAAAATTCCTTTTAAAACCACACGGGTTTTATTATCCACACTGGGCGTTCCTTGGTCCTTTACCCTTTAATTACGTATCGTGCTTGAACTCATACACGAGCTCATACAGCACATTCAGATCTACTTCATTTCTTTTTACGGTTTTGTAGTATTTCATTCAGACAAGCGCCAAGCCAGGTGGGCCTTTAGATCTTTCGGTTTTTACTGTTGAGAAGCTGAGTTTCTGCGGGAAAGGACAGGCATTGCTGAGTGCCCGCCGTCCACCGGCCAGAGGCAGTGAGAGGCACCTTGTACCTAATCCTCACCCCTTTGGATCCCTCTTACCATCCCACTCAAAAGGTCAAGAACATGGAGCCCCGGGGCCCCAGGTGGAATGACCTGTCCGGGCCGCAGGGCAGGAAGCAGGGGAGCTGGGTTTGCACCACGTCCCTGGGATCCCAGGCCTTTCCCTGCCCCCTGCTGCCCCAGCACCGGGCTTGGAGACATCAGACACCCCAGTGCCCCCTGCATGACGGCCTTCCCTGGGCCTCAGGAGGGACGGGTGGCAGCCGACTCTCCAAACAGTCAGGAAAGAAGGGCATTTGTGGGTTGTTTTTCTTTCCCAGACGAGGAGGGGAACCGGGGCTTCAGCGTGTCGTCCCACGCGCCCTTCGACGGGGCTCATGAGTCCCCGCACCACACAAGGAAGTTTTCCACGTAAACGTTTTGCGGGTGAACTTGTTTTCAGCCCTTTAAGGCAAAAATTTTTTTCTTCCTTTCTCTTTCTTCAAATAAGTCTTTAAAACATAAATGGGGGCTTCCCTGGCGGCGCAGTGGTTGAGAGTCCGCCTGCTGATGCAGGGGATGTGGGTTCGTGCCCCGGTCCGGGAAGATCCCACGTGCCGTGGAGCGGCTGGGCCGCTGAGCCTGCGCGTCCGGAGCCTGTGCTCCGCAACGGGAGAGGCCACAGCAGTGACAGGCCCGCGTACCACAAAACAAACAAACAAACAAAAAACATAAATGGGAGGCGATCTCTTGACCAGGAAGACCTTCTGTTCTACAGGAGTCTGCAGGTCCCTTCCGCAGCTGGGTGGTGGGCAGCAAGCCCCCCGAGCCGGGGATGCTGGGCAGCTCTCGGGGGGCCATGCGGGGGGCGGGGCCGGCCTCGGAGGGGAGGGTGGCCTGCCGTTCTGGGTTTGCCTCCAAGGCTCCTGCCCGCCTGTTGGCTCAGAGACAAGGCCAAACAGAGCCTCCGAAAAGAGCCAGTGCCTGTCCCCACAGAGGGATTAGGTCCTCACCTCTCCCGGCAATCAGAAAATACCCAGCGGGCAGCCAACTCTCTGGATGGAAAGGGGTTTGGGAGAGAGGCTAATTGATCGGGAGACAAGGGCGGAAGTCCCATGGCCCTTGTCCCTCTGAGACCCCAAGGATGGTTTTGCAGAAGGCTCTGAAATGGAGAGCCCGCCCCTGTCCAGGGTGCTAAAGCCACCCGGATGGAGCCTGCTGACCTTGGCGGCAGGAGGCCCCGGTGGTTTGTGTCCGGGTGGGAGCTGGAGAAACAGTGGGGACCAAGCAGATGCGTGGATAAGACCCTGGGCTGGAACAGACGTCCGAGAGTGCGTGGACCCTGAAAAGCACCCCCAGGAGATCAAGGGCCAGCTCAGCAATGGCCGAAGGTGGCAGACTGGAGCAGACCATTGGCATCTGTTGACTCTCGAAGGCTTTGTCAGCACCTGCGTTGAACTTTCCATTAGGGATGGTCTTTATTTCCTCAGAGGCCTCTCCGTCACGATGGACCCCGGGGGTTCTGAACTGTAGCTCAGTGGTTCTCAAAGTGGGGTTTCCAGACCAGCAGCCTCAACGTAGCCTGGAAACTTACTAGGAATGCAGATCTTCTGTCTTATAAACTGGAAAGTGGGGGAGGAGAGTGTAGCAAGGTGTGTTTTCCATGCCATCCAAGTGATTCTGATACACAGTACAGTCGGAGAGCCACTGCAGTAGCTTAAAGAAAGGGGAAAGATGGGACTTCCCTGGTGGTCCAGTGGTAGAGAATCCGCCTTCCAATGAGGGGGGACGTGGGTTTGATCCCTGGTCGGGAAACTAAGATCCCACATGCCACGGGGCAACTAAGCCCGCGTGCCACGAACTACAGGGCCCACGTGCCCTGGAGCCCGTGCGCCACAGCTAGAGAGAGAAAACCCGCACGGCACAACTAGGGAGAAGCTCGTGCGCCACAATGAAGAGCCCGTGCACCACAGCGAAAGACCCCGCGTGCCGCAACTAAGACCCAACGTGGCCAAAAAAGAAATAAACAAACAAATAAATAAAATTTTTAATAAAGAAGAAAGGGGAAAGAGCAGCAGACGTTTATTGAGTGCCGACTGTTTTCCAGCCACTTCATCTGCTGCCCTATTTTAGTCTATACAGAGTCCCTGGGAGATAGGATTGCGTCCCCATTTTGCAGACCCGAAAACTGACTCTCAGAGTAAATAACTTTCCCCTGTATCTGAGCCAGAATTCAGACCCGGGCCTGAGCCTCCTCTGTGTCCCTTAGGCCCCGTTGCTGGGTCCCTCTCGGCTTGCGATCAAGCAGGAAGGGCTCTTGGATTGCTCTGCCAGCCTCTCCTCCACTTGTGCGGGCAACTCGGACTTGACCGCCGTGAATGCCACCCAGGTCCCACCCCTGGACTCTGTCTTGACCATGCCCTGGGCCTGTCTGAGGGGCCTTCCTCAGCAAGGAAGGCACAGCCCCTGGTGCATCCTGCCTCCTCACAAGACCCCCGCTCCGGAAGGCAGGAGTACGCCCCACGCTGATTCAAGCACACCCTCATTGCCTGCCTGGGCACGCCCCTTTACGATCCGCTGCGGATGAATTAATTAGGGAACTGGACCCTTTTCCAGGGTGCTCATAAATTAAGGCGGCTTGTGGCAGGAGCCATGGCTCCAGCCCAGAGGCGGCAGCCCGACCAGGCTTCCCACACAAAGGGATGAACGGATCGGATGCCTTTGAAGTGCTGCGAGCAGTAGATAAAGCTGTTAGTCAAATAAACAGCGGAGGCCCCTGTTGAGATGCTACCGTCTGAAGCCAAGCCGGAGAACTCCTTATTTGGGGTAGAGGTTTCCCTTTATCGGACCCAAGGGCAACAGCCCTGTGCTGTCCTCTGCCCTTAAGCGCAGCCAAACCCGCTCCGGCCGGCCTCTCCCACACGGCAGAGGAAAAGCAGCCTCTGGTACCTTATTTGCATTTTTTAATTTATTTGGTGAGTTGCTAGCCATCGGGGGTGTTTCCTCAGAAAACAGCCTTTCCTGCTATTGGTTAACAAGTGGGCCCCACTGTGCCCTTCAGGATGTGGTTCAGCTCTGCCCGGGGTTCCCAGCACCACTAACGTCATTGGCAAAATCATTACAGGAAAATAATAGGATCTCCTTAAACATTCTGTTAAAGGTGGGGTCTCACCCACACCTTGGGTCGAGTTTACAATGAAGGAGAATCAGGACACGTCTCGGGGTATGTGAGAGCCTGGGGGCGGGGTGGCTTTGATCTCGGGAACCGTGGAAGTACCTGTTGGACCAAGGGGGCCGCCTCAGGGCAGGCAGTGGCCCCTGGAGAAGAGCTCTTTGACGCAGAGTGTCTGGTCAGGGACCCGGCTGTCTGGTCAGGGATGCGCCCGGTCACTGATGTATGGAGGTCACGGCGCCCGATGGCCGCTGCCAGAGAGACCTCCCAGAGGATCTGCACAGAAGGCTGAGGTCAGGCGAGAGGACTCCTGTTGGCTTGATTTTTCATTTTCTAAACGTATATGCTACCTTTGCCCGGTGATATTTCAGGTGGCTTATAAAAACACACAGCATGGGAACATCTACACTGATTGACATGGGGCCACTTCCAGGTGTTAAGAGAGAAAAAGCAAGATGCAGAGATCCACGTATAATGTGATGACCTTTTCGTAAAACAAAACAACAAAAGCTGAGGACCAAAGAAAATCTCTCTCTATATTTGCATTTGATTAACGTATGGCCGTGGAGGAATATCTGAATTGATATGTACGGGGGTGGACAGACTATCGGGCTCACTGCCTGGTTTTGTAAATAAGAGGTTTGGGGGGACCCAGCCCCACCCATTTGTGCTACAACAGCAGTGTGGCCAGAAAAGCCTGTAATATTTATTACCTGACCCTTTTACAGAAAATGTTTGCCAACCATATGGTTTGTTTTTAGCATGGATTCTGGGGTGGGGGAGATGCAGGGGAGGCAGAGGTGAGGTTAAAAAACAAGCCAACAGGGACTGTCCTGGTGGCGCAGTGGTTAAGAATCCACCTGCCAATGCAGGGGACACAGGTTCGAGCCCTGGTCCGGGAAGATCCCACATGCCGCGGAGCAACTAAGCCCGCGCGCCACAGCTACTGAGCCTGCGCTCTAGATTCCGCGAGCCACAACTACTGAGCCCACGTGCCACAACTACGGGAGCCCACGCGCCCAGAGCCTGTGCTCTGCAACAGGAGAAGCCACTGCAATGAGAAGCCCGCGCACCGCAACGAACAGTGGCCCCCGCTCGCCGCAACTAGAGAAAGCCCGCACGCAGCAACAAAGACCCAACGCAGCCAAAAATAAATTAAAAACCAAAAAGCCAACACGTGCGATATGGGCTAAATTTATGTACACTTTTATGGCAGGGGTATGCATGTGCACAGAAAGAGAATCTGTGGAGCGATGGTCACCCGCATACAGATGTGCAGGTGGTGAGCCCACACCTTGAGCTGTTGCGCACTTTATTACTCCCTTCCTGGACACCGTTTTGTACTATTCTGGTTTTCCAGTGAACACGTATCATTTCAAAAATGAAGTAATCCTGGGAATTTTATTTCTTTTAAATTAAATGTATAATACACGGCTATGGCTTCCTGCAACAGTTTGAAACATTTCAGGTAAAGCTGAAGCTCTTCCTCAGCCCCCTCTTTGGTCCTCCCCTCCCCACCCATATATGTGCCGCGTAGGCATGTAAATATATACATACACGTGTGTGTTTGCTTCTACACTTAACACGGTTCGTGGGGGTGGAGTCCGTGGCAGGTCTGCTGGCTTGCCTTTGTTCCTTTTAACGGCTGTCTGGTGTGATACTGCATGTGGCTGTAGTTTGTTCAGGCATTTCCCTATCGATGGGCATTTAGGGGTTTCTAGTCACCTTTATTTTTCCTCAGCAGTTAACTGTCTTTAATCGATGTCCTACTGACTGAGTAGCTACCATTTATTGAGCATCTATAAGATTCAGCATGAAATATCACATTTAGTCTTGTCAACAGCCGCAAGAGGCAGGCGCGACTATTATCCCCATTTTACAGATGAGGAAACTAAGGTTCAGGCAGGTGATATGATTTGCCTGAGGCTGCACAGCTTATTAGCAGCAGAAGTCCGAATGCAGAGGTGCGCCACTCTGCACACACCTGAGGGCCACAGCAGGGTCGTGACTGAGCCTCTGAGCACCCCAGGAGTTGACGGAGGTGGAGGCATGTGAGCAAAGGCAGTGAGGGTGTAGCGCCAGGTGTGCTGAGCACGACTGGGGAGCCCCCAGCCTCCCTAGAGGGCTGCGACCAGGCCGGAAGGTGCGTGCAGCCCCGCCCTGGGCACTGCCCATTCCCCAGCCCCTGGGGTTAGGCCATGTGGAGACAGGAGAGCATTTCCAGAAGCTGAGAGCAGGTCCAGGGCTGTACCTATGTATGCAGCTCACGGTCTCTTCATTGACCATGACTCGGGACAATGAGGTGACCCTGAGGAGGGGTCCTGGTTCAGACAGCCGCTTTGACCCGGAGCAGGCTACTGTTGGGGTCTCGCGTCTGTACGGCGTGCAGGGGTCGCATCTGCCACCGTAGACTGGACCACCGGGGCTGACCTCTAGCTGCAGGCTCAAGTCACCTGGAGATTTAAGCGTTCAGTTCTGCGGCGCCCAGTGTGCTCACACCATACAGCCACCTCCACCAGCCTTCTCTGGAACGTTTCCATCTTGCACAACTGAAACTCCGTCCCTGTTAAACACGGACTCCCCCTCCCCCTCCCCCCCTCCCCCAGCTCCTGGCAACCCGCGTTCTATGTTCTGTCTACTTTCTGTCGCTATGAATCGGACGACTCTAGGTATTGCCTCCTGTGAACGGAACCTACAGTGTCTGTCTTTTTGTGACTGGCTTTTATTTCACTTGCGTGATGTGCTCAAGGTCCACCCATGTTGTGGCAGGTGTCAGAATCCCCTTCCTTTTCATAGCTGAATAATCCATTGTATCCATGGCCAACATTTGTTTATCCATTCATCTGTCGATGGACACTTGAGTTGCCTCCACCTTTTGGCAATTGTGAATAATGTTGTTGCGCCCATTGGTGTTCAGATGTACTTTAAAATATACCAGTGGCCAAAGAACCAGATGCCTCGGCTCCGCCCTGCCCACAGCAGCCGCCGGGTGAGATTGGCCTGGGGTTGGACTCTGTTATTGGAATGTTGTTAAGCCTCCCAAATGGTTCTTATGCGTAGCCAGGATTGAGAACCCTGAGACAGTTGTTCTGGGATGAGTTTAGCGCAGTGCCCGGCTGTAGGAAACCCTGGGCTGTCAGCTGGCGTAATGGGGCTTGCCAACCATGGGCAGATGTGTAAACCTCATAAAAGGAAAGAGAGGGCTTCCCTGGTGGCGCAGTGGTTGAGAGTCCGCCTGCCGATGCAGGGGACACGGGTTCGTGTCCCGGTCCGGGAAGATCCCACATGCCGCGGAGCGGCTGGGCCCGTGAGCCATGGCCGCTGAGCCTGCGCGTCCGGAGCCTGTGCTCCGCCACGGGAAAGGCCACAGCAGTGAGAGGCCCGCGTACCGCAAAAAAAAAAAAAAAAAAAAAAAAAAAAAAGAAAGAGAAATGCTGGAGAGGGTGTGGAGAAAAGGGAAGCTTCCTACACTCTTGGTGGAAACGTAAATTGGTACAGCCAGTATGGAGAACAGTATGAGGGTTCCTCAAAAAACTACAAATAGAGCTACCATAGGACCCAGCAATCCCACTCCTGGGCATATACCCTGAGAAAACCATAATTCATAAAGAGTCATGTACCACAATGTTCATTGCAGCACTATTTACAATAGCCAGGACATGGAAGCCACCTAAGTGTCCAGCGACAGAGGAATGGATAAAGAAGATATGATACATATATACAATGGAATATCCCTCAGCCGTAAAAACAAATGAAATAATGTCACTTGCAGCAACATAGATGGACCTAGAGATCATCATAGTGAGTGAAGTAAGTCAGACAGGGAAAGACAGATAGCATACGATATTACTTATATGTGGAATCTTAAAAAAAAAAAAGATACAAATAAACTTATTTACAAAACAGAAACAGACTCACAGACATGGTTACCACAGGGAAAGGGGTGGGGAGGATAAATTGGGAATTTGGGATTAACATATACACACTACTATATAAAAAATAAATAAACAAGGACCTACTGTATAGCACAGGGAACTATATTCAATATCTTGTAATAACCTATAATGGAAAAGAATCTGGGAATATATGTATATATATATATTATATATATATAACTGAATCACTTTGCTGTACACCTGAAACATTCTAAATCAACTATACTTCAATTTAAAAAAAAAATAAAAGGAAAGCGGGCTGTGTTTGCTCTGAGCCAGAGCCCACCTCATGACTCTTTGCCGAGGACCCTAAGCCAGCCCTGTGCTGACGTCCTCCCGAATCCTCCTTGGAATTCCCTCTGCAGCTTCTCTGGGTGTCCAGGCGGCTGCTCCTCGTGGCATTAGTGACGGTGCAGGCGCCCAGGTGTGCAGGCAGCACAGGACCAGGGGCTTCTGCGCTCGGGTGATGGGCTGGAGGAGACGTCAAGCGTGGACGCCAGCTTTTCCAACCCCGAGGGAACAAGAGGAGACAGGAGGTCAGGTCTTCCCCAGCAAGAGAAAACCTAACCGATCCCAAGCCGAGGGTAAGCTGGGAGAAGCCGCTGAGAGCAGGGGCCCCGGCTGCCACCTCCATAAAATAAAAGGATGGGAAGGGTCAGCTCGAAGGGCTGAAGCGGACCAGCAGGGTGACCAGGAGCCAGGCTCCCTGGGGTCTGCCTTGCTTTGCTGCTCACCAGCTGTGTGGGTTTCCCATAACAAAGTACCACAAACTGGGTGGCTGAAAACAACAGAAATGTAACCGCTCACAGTTCTGGGGCCAGAGGTCCAAAATCAAGGTGTTGGCAGGGCCATGCTCCCTCCAGAGACTCTAAGGAAGGTTCCCTCCCGGCCTCTTGCAGCTTCTGGTGGTTGCTACACTCCTTGGCGTTCCTTGGCTGGTAGAGGCATTGCTTCAGTCTCTGCCTCCACCTTCACCTAACTTCTCTCCCTGTGTATGTGTGTGTCTTCCCCTGGCCTTTTTATAAGGACCCACCCTAATCCAGCATGACCTCACCTTCACTTGATGGCATCTGTAAAGACCTATTTCCAAATAAGGTCACATCCACAGATAGCAGCGGTTATAGGACTTGGACATACCATTTTGGGGAACATAGCTCGCAACACCAGCTGTGTGACCGCAGGCAAGGTATCGCTCCCTCACTGCCCCCTTCTCTGTATCATGGGGACAGAGCAAGCATGCCTCCTAGGGAGGAACAGACGAGGCACCTGGGGTTGGGTTCAAGAGCATCTCTCTTATCTGGAAACTACTGGAAAGTGCAGACTCCCAGGCCCCATCCAGCTCTACCGAGTTAGAATCTGCCTTTTAACAAGCTCCCCCTGCAGGTAGTTCATGTGTTTGCCGTGGGCTGGGAGGGTTAAAGGATTCGGTGTAGTAGCTGACAACAGTGGAAGCCCTTCCTACATGTTGGCCGTTCTTTCTTTCTTTCTTTTAAAGAACAGGTGTCATTTTTAAAAATTGATTTATTTTTGGCTGTGTTGGGTCTTTGTTGCTGCACGCAGGCTTTCTCTAGTTGTGGCGAGCGGGGACTGCTCTTTGTTGCAGGGCTTCTCTTTGGTGCGCGGGCTTCTCACTGCGGTGGCTTCTCTTGTGGAGCATGGGCTGTAGGCACGCAGGCTCAGTAGTTGTGGCTCGCGGGCTCTAGAGTGCAGGCTCAGGAGTTGTGGCGCACGGGCTTAGTTGCTCCGCAGCACGTGGGATCTTCCCAGACCAGGGCTCGAACCCGTGTCACCTGCATTGGCAGGCGGATTCTTAACCACTGTGCCACCAGGGAAGCCCAACCATTATTTCTGATTCTTATTCTCCTCCCTTTGACAAATACTGAGAGCACCTTCCATGTGCCCTCAGCCATTCCAGCCACCACACAGAACAGTAAAGAAACAGACAAGGCATTATCCCTGTCCCCAAGGAGCCAGAGCTCAGTGAGGAAAACCACCACCTAGAATTTTCTCAGTGCAGTCAGTCAGATCCGTGGGATGATTGGATTTTGCCAAGGTTGCAGCAGGCCCCAAGAGCCAGGTAGGATGTGGTACCCAGCTGCAAGCCTGGCACCAAGACCAGTACATCTCCTCACCAGCCAGATGCACGGTTGCCCAGGCAACCAGGCGATGCTCCAGAGACGATGAGCGGGACACTGTGCCCGAGTTTCTGCTGTTTCCTTGGAAGCAGTAATGACTGCAGGAAGACCGTCTCCAGTGGGCACTTAGGGGGCAGAGTGCCATGCTCTTCCCCTTTTTTCAAACAAATTGCCCATCTCCCCAGGATCCGGCTTTCCAGGCAGATGTCATCCAGACGCCCAGCTGCAGCCAGTCTGGAACCGCCCCTGGGCTCAGCCCTCCAATTTAAGGGGCTTCTTGTTCATTTCAGCAGGAGGCAGCAGCATCGATCAAGGCAGAGAAAGCACTCAGGTGTGCCTCTCAGAGTGGCACGGTGGTCCGGGACTCAGGATCCGGCTCTACCTGGGTCCCAACTCCAGCTCTGGCTCTTACTAGCTCCTTGACTTAACCTCTCTCAGCCTCAGACTTTTTATCTGTAAAATGAAGCTAATTATACTGCTCCCACTGTCGGGTCGTCGTGAGAATTTTTATAAGTGTGCCCCCAGAAGCGCACTGGGTTGGCAGAGCTGGTGAGTTACCTGGCACACACATCCATAGCCCCAAGTGAGTCTTGAAGGAATGAGGAGGTCAGAGGCCCCCCTGTCTAGGAATCAGGGAAGCCAAAGAAGTCAACCACTTGGTCATTCTCCCTGGGTATGCAAAGGACATCTGGGGACAGCCCCTGCAGGCCTTGGAGGGAAAGTTGGAGGAGATGGGCAGCGTGCCGCTCACATACTGGCCCCAGCAAATAGGCGTTGCCTGAGTGATGGGAGAGGCAACGAGCACGTCACTGGTCCTCTGGGGCATGCTAAGACTTTAGGACAGCCTGCCCAATAGAACTTTCTGCAGTGATGAAAATGTTCTCTATTTGCACTGTCCAGTGTGGCAGCCTCTAGCCACGTGTGGCTGTCCAGCCGCTGGAATGCGGCTAGTGGGACTGAGGCGCTGAATTTTCAGTTGTATTTCATTTTAATTAGGTTCAGTGTAAGTAGCCACACGGGACTGCTGGCTGTCGTGCGGGGCAGCACAGCTTTGGGACACCCCCTGGAAAGAAGTTGTCACAGCCAGCCCAGCTCCCGCCGGGCTCCTTTTTCTCATTGGCTCCAGGAGCGCCCTCTCCTTTAATGACGGGTGGGGGGAGCATGCGTGCTTGCGTGAGCCCGAGCTTCGGAGGCTGCAGCAAGCGGCAGAGCAAGCGCCCCGTCAGCGGGAGGCGTGGTGCCCGCACATTCTGAGTCACACCTCTCCTGGAGAGGGGCGCCTGCCCGGGGACGGCTTGTCTCCCGTGGAGGAGCCGACGGGCTCCACTTTCCCAGGCCGGAGAACCCGGGCGTCTGTGGTTGTCTCTGCGGTATAGCAGCATTTGCTGGAGAGATGGCGGATGTTGCCCAGGTAACGCCCCCTTCCTGATAAGCAGAGGGCGAAGACTGCAGTGGAGGAGCGGCTGGCTCTTCCTGCTGGCTCTGTTGTTTCGGGAGCCGGTGGGGCTTAGTCACAGATGCCGGGAGCCCTCCTGAGTCCTGCCTGCTCTGGATCACTCACCCACAGGACTTGGTGGGTGATAAGAATGAGCGCTGCTGTTTTGCGAGGAACAGGGCTAAGTGTTTATACATATCATCTCATGGAATGGGCATGGCAAGCCTTTGATAGTGGTTGTTCTCATCCCACGTTGCAGACGAGGAAAGTAGGGTGTCAGTAATACGCTGTAAGTTCCACGAGCACTGGGATCTGTCTGCTTTGCTCATCACTGGTATCCTTAGGACTTAACTCAGTACTTGCCACACCATACTAGACGGTTCCCAGTAACTGTTATTGGATGATTAGATGAGTGGGTGGATGGATGGATGGATGGATGGATGGATGGATAACTGAATAGGTGGATGGGTAGATGAAGTAGAGCTTAGATTTGAACTGAATTCTGCTGATTGCAAAACCTGCACTCTTAACCACGAAGCCATACTGCCTCTGACTTTTTTTTGATGTCCTCCACCTACCTGGGTTGGGATTTTTTTCTTTAACACCTTAATGAAGGTGTAATTTACATGGCACAAAATTCACGTATTGTAAGTGAATGATTCAATGATTTTAGTAGATTTATAGGGTTATGCGACCATCACAATGCAGTTTTAGAGTATTTCCATCATCTAAAAATGCACTCATATCTGTTTGCAGCCTGATAATCCCTGTTGCCACCTCCCAACCCCAGGCAATAACCGTTCCACTTTCTGTCTCTCTAAATTTGCCTTTTCTAGACGTTTCCTATAAAAGGAATCCTCCAGTAAGTCTGTTGCATCTGGCTTCTTTCACGTAGCATATTTGTGAGATTCATCCATATTTGCAGCACATATGAGTGTTTCCATCCTTTTTACTGCCAAGTACTATTCCATTGTCTGGATATACCATGTCTTGCTTATCCGTTCATCAGCTAATGGACATGCGGGTTGTTTCCACTTTGGAGCTGTTATGAATAATGCTGCTATGGACATTCACGTGCATGTCTTTATGTAGAGTCTGCTTTTCTCTTGAGTAGATTTCTAGGAACAGAGTTGCTGGGTCATATGATAAATTTATGTTTAATGATTTAAGAAACTGTCAACCTGTTTTCCAGTGGTGCTGTACTGATTTACATTCCCAGCAGCAATGCACAAGGATCCCATTTTCTCCTCATCCTTGTCAACACTTGGAGATACCTGTCTTTTGGTTCCAGCCAGCCTAGTGGGTGTGGAGCAGTATCTCGTTATGGTTTGAACCTGTGTTCCCCTGATGGCCCCTGATCTTGAGCTGCGTTGTGCTGTTACTCCTTGGCTGGGTGGGGTTTGACCTTTCCAGCCATGGGTTAGCACACTTTTTCTTTAAAGGTCCAGACAGCAAATGTTTGGGGCTTTGTGGGCTACATTTGATTCTGTTGCGTATTCTTTTTTGTTGTTGGTTTTTTCCCCTTAACAACCCTTAAAAAAAAAAGTGAGACCATTCTTGGCTTTCTTACACAAAAACAAGCAGGGAGACAGTTCCGAGGTTCCTGTCAAAGGAATCCAGCAGCCCATCCACTCCAGACATGGCAAGAGGTCACCCGCCCCTTCTGGTGACATGGGCTCAGTGGAGGGACCATAGGGCAAAGCTGAGGGCCGGGCTTCTGGGTGTCAGGGTTCCAGAGGCATCCCCAGCCCAGTCCCACCGTGATTCATCACGAGATGAGCTCAGCAGAGCTCCTGGGATGAAATGTGCTGATCTGTCACCCAAGGCAGAGTGACTAGGCCCCCACGGTCCTGGGCAGGCCTCCCTCTGTCCTGTGGCTGCCCTGTGCCAGGGCTCAGAGCCTCTTCCGGGAGCCAGCCACCTGCCCACACCCCATGACCACGGTGTCACAGCTGCACTGCCCCCCTGCTGCTCCCACCAGCTCTCATAGCCTTGGAGACGTGTTCTAGCCCTCATCCCAGACCATCAAGCGTTCTTGCAGCCTTCCTCTCGGTGTCTCTTGGTGAATCTGCGCCTCCTCTCCACCATCTGCGCTGGCCCTGACCCATGTAATGGAAAGAGGGAGACCTCTGGGGTCCACCAGAGCCGGTGTGTACTTGTGAATTGCCCCTTTCTAGCTGTGTGACCTTGGGCAAGTCATGTCACCTCCCGGCCCTGGTAGTCTTGTGTGTAAACAGGAAACTAGAGCCTGGGGCAGAAGCTGCAGACGCCCTACCTCTTGGCATCGCTCGGCCCTGAAGACTGTAAACACGGTGACTCTGCCCTGGGGGCACGTCTTTTCCTGGCTGTGGGAGCATTTTGGCCTGGGCACAGGGCAGCCAGAAGTCCAGGAAGTTGGTGGGTAAACAGGGCCGCTTCCTTGCTCCTTGGGTGGGTCAACTCTAGGGCGTGATCCACACTGTCTCCCAGAGGCCCCCTCAGGACTCAGCCTCGTCCCCACAGTGGTGGCGTTGCCTGTTGCCCAGTCCTAACACTTGATGATGCTCTGGCGGTGACTGACTGCCTTCTTCTCCCAGTCTCACTCTCACCCCTGCACTGATGTGTCCTCCATCACCTCCCCAGTAAATAAACCATCTGCGCTCGGGTCCTCGTCTGCGGTTCTGCTCCCAGGGCCTATGGCAGGTCCCCAGCTCCTGGGGTTACTGTGAGGGTGGAGTGAGATGATGCCCCGAAGTGCCCTGCACAGTGCCTGGCGGGTCGTTAAACGTTAGCCCTTGTCAGCCCCTGGGAACTTCTGGTCTTGAGTGCAGCCTCTGTGACCACTCTCCTTGGGACGCTCCTTAAGCAGGGGCTCGTGGGAAAGCTGTTGACGTCCGCGGCCTGTCAGGGGGGCTGTGTCTGTGAGCCCGAGGCTGGGCGCGCCCGTGAAGGGACTCGCTGGGGCAGGCGGCGCCCGATGGGCCCTCTCACCTGGGCCTCACTGTCTCGGCGACATCGAGTGTGGGTCCTGAGGACTTAGGGGCCGAACTCGCGGCCGCCCACCCCCACGGGCGAAGTTTAACTGAGGGCCAGCTGGAACAGTGTTCACCAAAGGTTAATGATGGCTCTTTCTAGGTTGTGGGATTTTCGAGACCTTTTTCCATTTGTCCTCTTCTTTGTGCTTTTCAGTGTGGTTTACATTTCTTACAGTGAGCATGCCTCGTTTTCACAAAAAGAGTGAAGTCATTATTCTTTCAAAAGTAAACAACTTGTGGCTGATAACGAGAGAGGGCGCTTAAAGTGCAGACCGTATTCCCGTCTAGAATCTGCTGTGGGAATGCACGGCTGTGCGTCCTTGTGGTTTTCTTTGGGGCTGAATATACGGTGAGTTTCTGTGACCATTTCATGGTCATTTAAAAATTAAGCAATTCTCTGGGCCCAGAGCAGAACCGCAGTGTCTAGGACTCAAAGGAGCGTTCATCTTCGGGGATGGGCCGGGTTCTTGCCTTGGGAAGTGTCTCTACCGCTTCAGACTTCGGGCACTTTGAATTTGTATAGACATGGCCATGCTCCTGGCTCACAACACCAGTCAGGTAACTGGGACTGAGGCTGGTTACGGTCCCAGGGGAGCCTCAAGAGGCTAGGTGCGCCTCATCATGAAAGTCACGGAGTTCAGCAAATACTGCTTGTCACCATCGTCTCCATCAACAGTGTATTTATTATTCACTGAACACCCACCCCCAACAGGAGTTACCATGCGTTTCTTCCAGCCCTTATAGGATCTAAAATGATGGACAAGTAAACGTTTCTACTCTTTCCCATTCCCTACTTGACGAAAACTGTGCTGTCTTCACGTCAAAAGCTTGGAGATTGTACAGCCACTATGGAGAACAGTATGGAGGTTCCTTAAAAAAACTACAAATAGAACTACCATATGACCCAGCAATCCCACTACTGGGCATATACCCCGAGAAAACCATAATTCAAAAAGAGTCATGTACCACAATGTTCATTACAGCTGTATTTACAATAGCCAGGACATGGAAGCAACCTAAGTGTCCATCGACAGATGAATGGATAAAGAAGATGTGGCACATATATACAATGGAATATTACTCAGCCATAAAAAGAAACGAAATTGAGCTATTTGTAATGAGGTGGATGGACCTAGAGTCTGTCATACAGAGTGAAGTAAGTCAGAAAGAGAAAGACAAATACCGTATGCTAACACATATATATGGAATTTAAGAAAAAAAAATGTCATGAAGAACGTAGGGGTAAGATAGGAATAAAGACACAGACCTACTAGAGAATGGACTTGAGGATATGGGGAGGGGGAAGGGTAAGCTGTGACAAAGTGAGAGAGTGGCATGGACATATATACACTACCAAACGTAAGGTAGATAGCTAGTGGGAAGCAGCCGCATAGCACAGGGAGATCAGCTCGGTGCTTTGTGACCTTGTGACCGCCTGGAGGGGTGGGATAGGGAGGGTGGGAGGGAGGGAGACGCAAGAGGGAGGAGATATGGGAACATATGTATATGTATAACTGATTCACTTTGTTATAAAGCAGAAACTAACACACCATTGTAAAGCAATTATACTCCAATAAAGATGTAAAAAAAAAAAAAAAAAAAGCTGGAGAGAGGGAGGGAGGCAGTGGGGCCGGCAGAGTGTGTGGAAAGAGAGAGAGGAGGAGGGAGAGGCAGACTACGGAGATTGACGTAAGGAAGATCTGGGATGACTATGGGAAATAAACTTAGGTGTAGTTAACTAAGTGGGTGATGGTGGTGGTGCAGGGGTATGATTAGCAAATAAGAGGCTCCAGAACATCATGCAGTGTGGGAAAAACATGGGAGAAAAAAATGGGGTGCTGTCCGGATCACTGAGGGTTGTCCATTTCATTCCTTTAAAGTTTTTCAGAAGAGGCAGGCTGAGTATCGCGAGTTCCCTTCGGGTTATGTGGTTGTGCTGTTTGGACTACGCTTTTGACTCTAACTCCTTACAGAGAGGGGACCACCTGGGTCCAGGATTTATAAGGGTTCCACATTGGAAGAGGCCACAGGGTATTTTCATGCATAATTTACAGAAGACGAGGCTGAGGCTCCGTAGGTGAAATACTTTATGGGAAGAACCAGGCCTGTCTGATCCTACAGTCGACCACCTGTTCCACCACCACGCCTCAGCACAGAGAACTACCCAGTTGGATGCAGAATTTGTCCCCCAAATGATTCATTTTAGGCCTTGGCTTCCAAGACCCTTGGTAATTCTTAACTCAGAAACTAAGTGGTCGGGGAGACACTGGTGGCCTACAAGCTTCTCTTTGAGCCTTGGGGCCAGTGGGGGACCCTCACCTCCTCCTGCCCTCATTCAGACTTTGGTTCAGAGATTGTGACATGTCACCCAGCTGGCTGCTGGCTCAGTGACATTAAAATTAGGTTTTCCCCAAGGAGCAGAGAGCACTTAATGAAGTTTATCCAGTTAGAGAGAGAGATGCCCAGGCAAGCCAGGCGGCAGTGGGGCAGGCCACTGCGGAGCCGGGGGAGCGCAGGCTGGGACCTCGGCCTCAGAGAGGGCTTCGGTTTCCATGATGTCAGAGGGCGGAACCAGCCTGGCCTCATATGGACAGAGCCGCGGCCACTGCCCCAGCCGCTTGCCAGCTTTGGATGCTGAGGTGAGAACGCACCCATCTTACTCCCCAGGTGGAAGCTGAGGACCATTCTGGGCTCGGTCCCCACCTGGCTGGAGCTGAATTCCAGGCCCCAAGCCTGTCTGTCAGGTTTCCCAGCTGAGCACAGTCTCCAAGGGGACCTCTTAGGGTCAGGGTGAGCAGAAACAGTGCCTCCAACGCAAAGAAAGTGCCTTTGTGGACCCGGAATGCTTCCCCTCCTATTGCGTTTGAATACTTGGGGAACAAGTTTGGCAAAAGATATAACCTGAAGGATAAATAGCTTCATCTTTTTTTTTTATGTCATTGGAAAAGGAGTGGAAATTACTAGCGTTCAGGAGGCCTGACTATGCAAATGCAGCCTTCGACTTGGGGCAAGACTGTCCCTTCTTCGGGGGTCGGATTCTGATGGGGCGGGGAGGGGTCCAGACATGGGGCCTTTCACATCCAGTACATCTGATTCTTTGATCGTCTTGTATATTCCACCCCTGGCCTGTTAATAACACGTGTGGGTCTCTTTTTCTCTCCCAACCAGAAAAAGATTTACAAATACAAGAAAGTCCTGAGTAACCCAAGCCGTTGGGAAGTCGTCTTGAAGGAGATCCGAACACTGGTGGACATGGCCCTGACGTCCCCCCTGCAGGATGACTCCATCAACCAAGCCCCACTGGAAATCGTCTCGAAACTGCTCTCAGAGGTAACGCTTCCCCTTGGCTTGATTTCGCACTGTGCCATCCCATTCCCCACCCACGCACCCCCCGCCACTTTGAAGTCGGCTTCCTTTACACCTGCTGAGTACCACCCGGTACCAAGCAGCAGAATTCGAATTTGAGTCTGTGTTGTCTCCCTTTTGCGGGAGGAGGTGAGCGGTCCCCCAGCGACACGAGGGAGTTGAGAAGGAGGTTTGCCCCCGGTGCTTCCAGCTGAGCCGTCCAGGGACGATGGTAGAGTGGTTGCCTCCCTGTTGTGCCCCAAGACTGGCTTCGAGGGAGGACATGGTGGGTGTTGCTCTTGGGCCCGAGCTGGGCTGGCGATGGTGATGATGGCAGCTGCTTTCAGAATTCTCTAGTTCGTTCCTGAGCGGGAACACGTCCGTGAAGCCCCCAGACTGCCCTTCCTATACCCATGGCGTTGGTCCGCCTCCGTCTCCCCCCGCCCCGTCCCCCGCCAGCACTGGAGGTCCAGGCAGACATGGCTTTCAGCTCTAATCATCCCTCACAGCCCATAGCTGTCCTTCAACTCACACAGGATATTAAAAGTCGAGAGATTTCACAACAAAATAGGAATTTCCAGGTTCTCTTTAAAAACGGTCGGAAAATCCAGCAGCACTTTGCAGCTCGCTGCTTAGTGCCGCCCATCTGAGCCGTCGGCTTTGCCAGGCAGCCCCACACTTTGAGTGTGTGCCGTGTGCCAGGCGCTGTTCTGCGCCCTTGGATGAAGATGGTCCCCTGCCCTCCTAGAGCTTACGTTCTGGCAGGAAAGACAGTGGGACCTGAGGCTTTAATCCGTCAGTTAGGCTGCCGGATGGAGGGCGAGGGGTGCTCGGAAACATCTCTCTGTTTACTGTGCTCCAGTGCTATTTTAAGCACTTGACAGATATTAATACTTCTCTCATTTATTTGCCTGCCTGGCCCTCTAGGGACACTGGGGTTGATGACTCCTGGTTTCAGCTATGCGTGGCCAGCAGAGCTATCTCTCTGTCCCTCTCCCCAGGGAGCGGCCCCTGCTTCTCTGGCTGCCCCGGTGCCCTTGATGGCTTCTCCCACCCACCCCGCCTCGGACTCCGGCACAAGTTCCCTGCTACCTAGAACCTCCGCTTTCTCTGCAGACCCAGGCTGGTCACTGCCCGTTGGTCCAGGAAACTGGCCCAGGCCTTCCATGTCTGCTGAATAGAGAGGGTCCCTCGCCCTGGGAGGAGGTGGGAGCAAGAGGTAGAAAGTGGGTGGCAGAGGACGTGTCTGTCCTCGGGTGGGAGACCAGCCTCGTCCCACAGAAGAGTAAAGACCCTGGCTCTGAAATGAATCACGGTCAAGGTCTGGGATTTGAGGCCTGTGCCGTACACCCGGCCTCGAGTCCAGGCTTCCCACCTGAGCGGGAAGGGCTTGTCGGCAGGCCCGGGACTGGCTTCTCATCTGGAGAAGGGGAAGCAGCTCGCCCTCAGGAAGCACCTGCTACGTGCTGCGCAGGCGCCGGGTGCCACGCACACAGCATCCCATCTAATCCTCATGCTCCCCGAGAGACAGCCCTTGCTGTCTCCATTTCACAGATGGGAAAGCTGAGGCCCAGAGATACCGAGTGACCTGCCGAGAAAGCAGTGGGGCTGGAAGTTTCACCTTAAGGCTGTCTAGCTCTTACTGCAGAGCTGCACCGCCCACCCCATCAATCCCACCAGTCTCAGCCGCCATCACACCGTCATTAAATCAGGCTTGTCATCAGGACGATGGAGAAGGTGGCAGATGACACTGTGGCCGACCTCTGGTGGGATTTCTTGCCCGTCTCAGATATGTTTCATGTGACCACGTGCTCGTGGGCTTTGCATCACTTCTGAGGCTTTAGATCAAGGATCTCAAAGTCAGCTGATCCCAAGCGCTAGGGTAGAGAGACAGAGGCATTTAAAGGAAAAATAAGGAGGAAGCTTGGATTTGCTATGCACCAACTGTGAGTCAGGCAAGGGGTCCGTGTTATCCCCAATTTACTGCTAAGAGCTGCTGTTCGCGAGGGACAGAGCTGGGACCGCAGCCCAGGTGGCATCCCCTCCAGTGAGGCTAACGCCTCTCCGAGCGATGCTGACGTTTTCTGAACACGTTCTCTGTGACGATCACAGTGGCGGGCATTTACACCAGCCCTTTTACATTTCTCCCAGCGACCCTGCAAGGTAAGTATTAAAACATACGGAAATGTAAACGGAGGCTCCAAGGGGTTAAGTCGCCTGCCCAGGGTCACTTGGATGAGGGGTAGGCAGGACCCAGGCCCAGGTCTGCCCAACTGCAAAGCTAATGTGACATTACCTGAATTGGTAGAGACTTTTTCGTGAGTGAGGGACCCAGCCACCAAGGACGGCAGTTAAGAGCAGGTGTGCAGAGTGAGGAAGACCTGGTTCTCCTCTCAGGAGCTCCCTGGCCTTGCTCAAGGTACTGGATCGCTCAGTGCTGTTTTCATCTATGAGTTGGGGCTAAGATTAGCACCCGTTTCACAGAACTAGGGATTGGATGCTCTAATATGTATACTGTGCCTGGCACTGTGCCTGATGTATAGGGACCAATTGATAACAGGTCACATTTCTGTTATCGTGGGAGATGGCTGTGAACTTGACCTTCAGCACCCTCAGCTAGATGTCTAGAGGGGATGGGTGGAAAAACAAACTCTCCCTCTTTCTTGCCCTTTTTTGTGTATGGACTGGATTCCCTGTCTGTTCTCTTTACTTAAGCTGTTCCTGAGGCCTCCTCCTAAGAGGCCCCAGGCATCACCAAAGCGACCAGAAGGTGGGCAGGATCCCAAGGGAGGGAAGGGGAGGACAGGCCTGTTAAAGCTGGCATCCCCACCCTCCCGGGCCTTTGCTGGGTTGAGTGTGTGGAGTGGCCGCTTGGTTCAGGATTCAGGTGTCCCCTCCAGGGCAGTGGCTGTTAGTGAGAGCTTTCCACCCCGGGTCAGAAATGGCCTTAGTGGAGAGAAGTTTCCCTGCAGAGTGCCATGTGCCGTCACCGGTGACTGGGACCAAAGAAACGGCACCTGTGTTTGCCAGAGGCTCTTCTTGGAAAGGTGCATGGGTGTGGTGAGGGATGGCTGGTCCCTTCGGAGCTCCCACGGCAGCCTGAAAGATGGAACCTCCCCTCGCATGGACTGAGCTGTATTGCTCAGTGGTTGGCGGTATAGGCTTTGGAACAGGACAGACAGGGGTCAGATCTCCACTCCACCACCTGTTACCTGTGCTCCCGGGTGAGCCACTGGTTGCTCATCTGTCATTGGGATAATAGAACCTATCCCAAGAACAGGAAATGGGTGGGAGGAGTGTAGCAAAGCCCTGACAACAGTGCCTTAGGTGCAGTGAGTAGGAAAGACCAAAGCCAGGCTTTCCTCTGCCCTCGGCTGAAAAATGGCTGGTGTTTAATAATCTGTCATAAACAGGGTGCTCAAGCCACACCAGCATCCACAAAAAGAAAAAGGTGTTAGAATCCAAAAAACATCCTCCCACGTGTCCTGGATCCCAAGCACATAAGTCAGGCGGTCTCCATGGGAACCGGGACGCTCGTGGCGCTCAGGCACTGACCCTGGTTCTGTGCCGCCTTCACCCCTTGGGCAGCCAGCTTACTGGACAAAAGGAAATCCACAGCTCACTAGCTTTTCTTCCACTTGTAGCTGGTGTAAATGCATCAGCTAACAGGTACTTCTCAAACCTGTTCAGCCTGTGGGGCTCTTTCTAGAACCCGGGAACAGTCAATCTTGGGGTTTACTGCCCAACGAGGAGGTGCGTTATGAACAGCAAACACGGCTGTTAGGAAATAAGAGTTGACACCAGTGAAAGCTTGTGTCCACTGAGACAGATGGTCAGAGCAGAACACACCAGGACACTAGCAAAAAAGACAATAGTGGCTGTTTCTGAGTTTTTTTCACTGTCTCTTGCTTATTGCATATTCATCCCTTTCCTCATTCGCATCCTCATTGCATACACAGGATGGTGGTCACAGGTACCAGCTGTGTAAGCAAATTCCAGATTGCGGGGTGGGGGGGAGGGAAAAAACCCTAGAAATTTAGCAAGTTTAATCCATTCCGCTTAATATTTTTGCAAGTTGATTGCTAGAATTTAAACATAGCTAGACCATCTTGGGCCAACTCATGGAACACTAGTGTTCCCCGGGAACCTAGTTTGGGAACCACTGAAATATTCCATGTGCTGCTCCCCAAAGACTACCTAGCACAAAGTCAAGGCCCGAAAGTCTGTTTCTTTACATGTTTATTATGAAGCTGCCTCTGGCCTTCCAAGTGGCATGTGTCACTATGACGAGGGCCAAGCATGAGTTTAAGCCCAAAGAGGAGCCCCATCTACGGAAGAAGAAACTGTCTCACTGAGAAGTGACTAGTCCAAGGTCACGTCACTCTGGTGGTGAAACAGGGACTTGGAACTCAATTCTTCCTGCCCCGAAGCCGTCCTTCCCCTGCTTCCGACCCTGGCTTTGAGGGTCTTCTGATCTATTTAATTAAGAAAAAGTGACAAGTGCCCTCTGTCCGAGAGGCTGAAAGCATTTGAAACTGCATGGACCTTTGAGATGCAAATGTTCCATTTTATTTATTAATTTATTTTTAATTTTTATTGGAGTATAGTTGATTTAAAATGTTGTGTTTCTGCTGTACAACAAAGCGAATCAGTTATACGTGTACATATATCCACTATTTTTTAGATTATTTTCCCATATAGGCCATTACAGAGTATTGAGTTCCCTGTGCTACATAGTAGGTCCTTATTAGTTCTCTCCTTTATATATAGTAGTGTGTATGTGTCAGTCCCAATCTCCCAATTTCCATTTTATTAATAGTGTGTTTTGCTTTGTTTTCCTCCTGCTCTCTCCGCTCATCCTTCAGAACACAAACTTGACTACCCAAGAGCATGAAAACATCATTGTGGTAAGTCCCGGGCAGCCCCTCTCCCTCTGCCCACCTCCTGTGCCCACAAGCCTCCCCTGGTTTGAGTGAACTCTTGAAACGCCAGCATCATCCCCCAGCACGGTGGCCTTGCTCAATTTTGTCTTTTCTATCAGGCCAGACATGTCTCCCTCCTGCCTTTGCACGTGTCAGAGCCCCAGTTGATTGGGGGGATGTAATTATCAGTCTCTGAGGTTGGTAGCAAATGTGCCTTAATCGCCTCCTCCTTCCCGAGTCGGTCGCAGGGAGTGGAGGCCGGAGATGGCAGAGACCGTATAATTTACTCTCAGCCCGTAACCCTGTTAGCTGAAAGGTAAACTCTCTCTTTCTTGCCCCAGGACATGCTCCCAATTAATCCACACCTAGAAACCCGTATTGAATTCCCTCTGATGTGCAAAGTGCGATGGTAGTTTCTGGGACTTGACTTTGATGTGAGCATCTTTGGTGTAAAATATCTTCCTGGGTGATTTTAAACTATGAAATGTGGTTCTCCCAAGAGAGAAGAAAGAAATGAAGTTGCACCTACTGGGTGCCAAGCACTGAGCTCTGTATTTGAATCCACAGGTAACTAAGATGGCCCCTGCTCCCAAGGAGTTCTTGGTCTATTAAATGAGATCGCTGCAAAAATAAGAGGCGTGTAACATAGAGAGTAGAGTGATAAACTCACCTGGGAAAGAAGCCAGAGAGCTTCCCAAAGGCAATGATGTCTGAGCCGG
Source organism: Delphinapterus leucas (assembly GCF_059928025.1). NCBI lineage: Eukaryota > Metazoa > Chordata > Mammalia > Artiodactyla > Monodontidae > Delphinapterus > Delphinapterus leucas. The sequence continues at coordinate 54,208,798 of NC_143148.1, forward strand.
GTTTTGAAGGATCAATAGGGGTTTGCCAGATGGCAAAACAGGGGAAGGGCTTTCCAGAGAGAGAAAACAAAACATGCAGAGAAATTTTTTTTTTAATATTTATTTATTTGGCTGCGCCGGGTCTTTAGTTGCGGCACATGGGATCTTTGTTGCCACGTGCAGGATCTTTAGTTGAGGCATGTGGGATCTAGTTCCCTGACCAGGGATCGAACCTGGGCCCCCTGCATTGGGAGTGCGGAGTCTTAACCGCTGGACCACCAGGGAAGTCCCATGCACAGAGATTTAAAGCAACATGGCATATTCTGGAAGCTTCAGCGTTGCTGGAGCATAAAGCCTAAGGAAGTAGGAAGCAGGAAGGCAGAACTTGAAATGGAAGTGAGAGGCAGAGCTTTGTGTGCCCAGGAAAGGACCTGGAACAGTTACCTGCCCAAGAGGTCCCGCGGCTGCAGCCTTTGACACAAGGGCCGCATCCCAGACACCGTGCCCCTCTGAGCTGCTTTAGGGCTTCGGGAGCCCACCCACTTGTCCCTGGCCACCCCGGCCTGGAGAATCACCCTCCATGCTGCAGCTGGGTCCTGTGGGCACCAAAGGACGTGAGCCTTAGGGCTTTTATCGTGGAGAGTAAAGGCAGCAGCTTCTGTGGTGTCCCAACCGCAGTGTCTGGCGCATAGCAGCTGCTCAGTGGGTGTCTGCTAAGAATATAGAGGTTTTCCCCATGCTCTGCTCTGACCACCCATTGCCTCCTCTTGCTAGAACAGGGACAGCATCAGCCTGGACCTCCCCAGTCACCCACCACCACGTTTCTCTGGCATGTTATTAATTAATAAATTCACTTAACAAAACATTCGTTGACATGTGAGGACAAGTATGTGCCAGACGCTGGTCTCTGTTGCACAGACAGAGCCACCGTTGAGGGATTACTGTGTGCTGGCGGAACCTGACAGATAATCCAGAAATCACGTGGTCCGGGCTTGAGATTTGTTCAGGGTGTTAGCGGAGCACAGAGGGCAGGCACCTGACCTCCTCTCTCAGGGAGGGGAGTGGGAGGGGGATGGCAGAGGGCTTCAAGGAGGAGGTAAGCGAACTGAGTCTTAACAGGTGGATAGGATGCTCCTGGGAAAGGCAGTCCAGGCAGGGAGCCCAGCACAGGCAAAGGCAAAGAGGCTGTCGCTGGTGGAGCAGCAGGCAAGGATGTGGGTGCCGGGGAAGGAGTTGGCATCTTCCCCTCCTGGTTGGCAACACCTGTGGGTCCCACTGTGCACCTCAGCCCTGGAAGGAGGGTCAGGGCTTTGGACTTGGGAGGAGCCTGGGAAAGGAATTGTGAGCTGAGAAATCCAGCCTGCATTTATTCAGCTAATTTGGCTGGGCTGACCCCTTAATGGGACTCAGGCATCAGCGGGGATGCCTGAGAACAGGGAAGAATTCGAACTCAGGGTCTGACCCTCAGCCCCCCGTTTTACAGCCTTGCTTTCAGTGTTCTCTATTACCAATGCTGTTATTATCGTGAAGCCTCCTGTAGCCTCCTTTCGTTCCAGCCATTACATTTTCTGATTTGACCTGTTGGCAGTTAGTCTTCTCCCAGTGGGGCTTGGGTTTTGTTTTGTTTTTTATGCACTTATTTTTCAAAAGTACTTCCACAAGTAATTTAAGTTGGTTTCATTCAACCCATCAGTCAGGCGTCAGTGCCGTGGGTAACAGCTGGCGTGTCACTGGACAAGCGTGGACCCGGAGTCCAGACTCCGGCGGCGTTCCCACGTGCTGGTGAAGGACGTGGGCTTAAAGCTGAGTGTGGTTCAAGTTCAGAGCTGAGTGCAGACCCTGGGCTCACCCCCTACCAGCTGTGACCTTGGGCGAGTAATGGAAGAGCTTTTAATTTCACTTAAAATATCTTTAAACTATTCTTTAAAGTACTTTTGTGAGGATTTCATGAGCATATTTTCATTGTTTAAAAAAAATAAAAAAAAAAAAGATTCCACCCCATCCCAGCGACCCCCTCAGAGGCAGCCCTGGAGGTTTTCATGGGGTGACAAACCCACAGAGACAGACACGGTTGTGTTTTTATTTTTTGCTTTTAACATTAAAGATGCGAAGCTTGATGTGTTGTCCTGTGTTCGATTTTTCACTTAACAGCATGTCTTGGAGATTCTTTCAAGTCAAGACATGCGAGCACGTGTCTAACCCAGGGTTTCTCACCCTCGGCACTAGTGACATTTGGGCATGGATGATTGTTTGTGGCGGGGCCGTCCTGGGCATTGTAGGATGTTGTGTAGCATCCCTGGCCTCCACCCACTAGAACTCCACCCAGCATTCCCCTGTTGTGATGATCGCACTGTCTCCATACATGCTAATATCCCCTGGGGGCGGGGCAGAGCTGACCCTGGTTGAGAACCACTGTTCTACCACATACTCCATTCTTTCCGCTGGCTCTAGAGTATTTGTATTTAACCAGATGGCCATTCAGGTCATTTCCAGCTAACTTGACACTCTAAGCCTCAGTCCCCTCATCTATGAAATGTGTGTGATAACAGTGCCTTTTCCTGCAGGGCTGCTGGGAAAGTTAAATGGGCTAACACACCGAACATGCTTGGAAGAGGGCTAGGCTCGTAGCAAGATGCCACAGAAACATAAAATCTTCTTATTAATAATACGATCGAAAATGATCCTTACTCTGTGACTGGGGCAGGCCTTGTAACAACCTCCCTGACCCTCTGTCTCTTCATCTGTACAAATGGGGATCACTACCGCTTGACCTCACAGAGTTGTCATGAGGATCAAATGAGATAATAGCTGTGGAAGCGCAGAGCCCACGCCTGACGCCCACTGTGGGCGCTTAATCTGTTCCCACTCCTTTATTCTTTGATTCATCCCTGTGAAAGAGGTGGGCCCAGCTTGACTGAAGGGGCTGAAGCCAGGAGGGTACACCCTGCACGTGATCCTTCCTCCCAGAGGTGGTCCCAGAGCTCAGTGTGGGGAGCGGAGCCGCGGGCCAGGCAGCGACTCGAGGGCTGGGGGAGGCGCTTGCCCTGCCCCGCCACCCATGCTGTGGCCAGACCTCTCCCTGCGTTCACCCGCGTGGGCAGCAGCGAGTCCCCACCTGACTTCTGAAAACGAGCGTGCAGAGCCCGAACCGTGGGCCCGGCCTACTTTGGGGTGTTTCATCGTCTTTCATTGCCCCATTTCTCCTCCTATGGAGTTGTCACGAGACGGGTTGCTTGTTTCCTGGTCGTGTGGAGAGCCCGGGCTGAGAAGTAGCATGGTGAATAATTCAGGATCCTGGGTCACACACATGGCTTCAAATCCGGCCCCAGCACGTTGTAACCATGCGACCTTGGGCAGCAGACTTCATCTCTCTGAGGAGAGGGCAAGACGCACACCCCGCTCCCAGCACGCAGTGAAGATGAAGTGGCATGACACAGCCCAGAGCCCAGCACAGGCAGCGCCTGCAACAGCTACGGCTATTGTGGGTGTTGCTGTTGGTATATTATTATCATCAGTGTAATGACTGGTCCACGTAGCTACAGGGGATTGTGGGAGGGTGGTGGGCTCAGCCTTGCAGTCAGGTCGGAGCCCACCAACCGCCTTCCCACACCGTCGGGGAGAGCTGCCTGTGGTGATGGACATGCTCTCCGTTTGCGCTGTGCTTATTGCAGTGGCCGCTGGATTCATGGGGCCGGTGAGCACTGGAAATGCGGTCAGTGCGACTGAGGGACTGCACTTTCAATTTCATTTCCTTTAGAATCGTTTCCTGGGAATTCTATGGCGGTCCAGTGGTTGAGACTCCACGCTTCCACTGTAGGGGGCACGGATTCAATCCCTGGTTGGGGAACTAAGATCCCGCAAGCCATGGAGGGTGGCCAAAAAAAAGAAAAGAAAGAAAGAAAGAAATCGTTTCTTCCGTGTCAGTTACAACGGGAAGAGTTACACGTGGCTAGTGGCTACCATGTTGCACCGCCTAGCCCTAGGCGAGTGAGACCCTGGGCCCCGTCTCCACTTGTTGGTCAGCCTGACCGTTGCTGCTGTGAAGCAGAGACTCAGCTTTCGATGATTTCGTCTTCCACATAATGGGGAAGATGGGCCGGTGGTCATCCCCCTACTGCCATCGAGCTATGTGTTCCTTCCCCTAACGGTCCTGAGACAGGCGGAAGCCCTCACCGAGGGGTACCCACCCACATCCAAAGGCCCTGCTTGCGGGAGCAGAGCCAGGAGACCCTCTGAAACCAAGCAGGCAGGGTCTGGGCTACGGGGCTCAGTGATGGGGAGACCCTGTCATCACAGAGCCTTCCTGAGGAGTCAGCGAAATTGCCGCTGTGTCCAGTACAGCCCAAGACGGTCCCCCTGTGCTGGTGTCAGGGACAAACTGTACTCCAGGCAGTGGGCTTATCCCAAGCCTGAGACACCAAAGCTTCTAGAGTTTTCTCTCATCACCTCCCCCCAACAACCCTGTGAATTGGTAACTCTAGTTTTCCACGTTTTATAGACTAGAAGACGAAATGTCCAGAGAGGCCAAGCTGCTCACTCAGTCACACAGCCCGGCAGTCTCGGTGCTGGGTCCTGGGTCTCCCGTTTCCTAATGTGATCAGTGTGGAACTGGGTCCTGGGTCTCCCATTTCCTAATGTTGTGACCAGTCCACAGCGAGTGGACTTCACATAGGCATTAACCATCCATCCCATAATGAATGTTTATGGAGAGCTGGCCTTATCTCAGGCTGGGAGAGGCACTTTACACCAGGGGTTCTCAATTGGGGCCGATTTTGTCCCCCAGGGGGAATTTGGCGATGTCTGGACATAGCTTTTTTTCCATTGTTCCAATTTTTTATTTGAATTTGAAATTTAGCAAAATCGTTAAAACAGAAATTATGAAAGGGGCAGAAAAATCAAGAATCAAACACCATCTGAGCCATGGGAACCTTGCACAGGAATGGCAGTGGGAACAGGTAACAGTGTACAGCTGGCCTAAGAAGGCTCGGTGGTGGGACTTCCCTGGCAGTCCAGTGGTTAGGACTCCACACTTCCAATGCAGGGGGCGCGGGTTCAATCCCTGGTCGGGGAACTTAGGATCCCACACGCCACGCAGCACAGCCAAATTTTTAAAAATTAAAAAAAAAAAAAAAAAAAAAGGCTCGGTGAGGAATGAATTCAAGGGGCATTAGAAATTCTAACCTCCCTTAATATAAAATGAAGTGCATCTGGAGACAGGTTTTTTTTGTTGTTGTTGTTGTTTTTTGCGGTACACGGGCCTCTCACTGTCGTGGCCTCTCCCGTTGCGGAACAAAGGCTCCGGACACACAGGCTCAGCGGCCATGGCTCACGGGCCCAGCCGCTCCGCGGCATGTGGGATCTTCCCAGACCGGGGCACAAACCCGTGTCCCCTGCGTCGGCAGGCGGACTCTCAACCACTGCGCCACCAGGGAAGCCCTGGAGACAGTTTTGATTGTCATGGTTGGGTTCGGGGTTGAGAGCAAGGATGCTACCAGACATCCTGCAGTGCACAGGACAGCTGCGCTGCAAGCAAGGGCCAGCCGCAGGTGCTCACAGGGCCAGGCTAAGAAGCCTTCTCTGCACAGATTACCTCCGCTCACCCTCAAAGTGATGCTCTCTGGTTCACCTTCCTGGTGGGGACCACAGGGTTAAGAGAGATGAAATAACTTGCTCTAATGGTCACATCATAGCAAGTGCCTGAAGCAGGACTTGCACCCAGAACTCTGCCCCCAAAGCCTGGGCTTATAACCACCACGCGTCCTGCCTCGTAGGCAGGGACTGTTGATCCATGGGGGACGCGGATGGTCATCAGCAGGTCGTGAAACCCCTAAAGTTGCATGCATCGTTACAGATGTATATTTTTCTAGGGGGCAGCCCAGAGATTTTATCAGCTTCTCAGTGGGAGCCACGTACCCCCACACACACACAATTTAGGAGCTCTGGCCAGCAAGTTAGAGGATGGCTTTTTTGCCCAGAGGGTGACAAGGAGGTTGTGCTTTCCACCGTGAGTTAACCATCTTACGTAGACACCCCCACCCCCACCCCTACAGTTCCTTCCAAGAGATTCCGACTGACGTTTGTTCCTTTTCTTTCAGGCAATCGCTCCTTTGCTGGAAAACAACCATCCACCACCAGATCTCTGTGAATTCTTTTGCAAGGTATGGCACTGCTGAAGCAGGCCTGTGTTTTCAGGAAGCAGCCCGTCTCAGTATGTGCATGGCAGGGGTTGGTTTTGCAAAATTTGCTGAAAACCAAACTTAGACCCTCCCCCGGCCCCGACCCAGGTCAGGGCCCCAGACACAGCCAGAGACAAGCCAGGCACCCCATTCTTGGGTTACAGCCCCCTCTCCGCCAGACAGGTGATAAGCGAGACCCAGGGTCAGACCAGCAGGTCAGGGAGGAGCATCAGAGTTTTCCTTGGAATGTCTTCCTGGCTGTCTTGGGAGAAGTTTGCAGCAGACTTTCTGAGCTCCTGACATCAGAGCTGGGCTATTATTATTAGCCAGGGCTCCTGTGAGCACCAGCCGGCCCACAGTGAGGGCACAGCCGTGGGGCTTTCCCTGAACAGGGCAGGCAGGCGGGGGATGCCAGGTGAGCTTGGAGGAGCCCTGGTGCAGGACATCCAGTCCCAGGGACCCCACGCCAGGCCAGCCTTGCAGTGGGATGTACGTGGAACATCCCCAGAGCACGTCAGGGACCAGGCATCCCCCGTCTGAGAGCACCTTGGTGGCCCGGGGGCTGGACCAGCACACGATCCTGTTTGATCCTTTGCTGGGTGATTTTTTTTTTTTTTTTTTTTTTTCCTGTACGTGGGACTCTCACCGTTGTGGCCTCCCCCCGTTGCGGAGCACAGGCTCCGGACACGCAGGCTCAACGGCCATGACTCAAGGTCCCAGCCGCTCCGCGGCATGTGGGATCTTCCAGGACTGGGGCACGAACCCGTGTCCCGTGCATCGGCAGGCGGACTCTCAACCACTGCGCCACCAGGGAAGCCCCTGGGTGATTTTTTTTAATGCAATGGTCTGATGTCCTTGGAAAGTCACAGGGCCTGGCTTTGCTGCTTTCCCAGCGCTCCCCTGCTCTTCCTCTCGCCGACCCCCTTCACCGAGCTTGTTCCTTCCATGGCCACACACCGTCCTTTGGGGGTGTGGGCTGTGTGCACCAGTGAGACAGGCGCGTGGCGTGGCAGAGCGGGCTCCTAGGGACCTGCTGGTTCTGGGGTGAAGGGGACCGTGGTGCACTTATTGCTCCTCTGTCCCCTCACCCAGGGAGCATGTCCTCTATGTGTGTTAGGGGACGCAAGCTTTAGGGAGACAGGATCACATCATCCTCTTTGGCCCTGTCTCTCCATCAGCAGACCTTTCCCAGCGACCCACAGAGCAGAGGGTGGGCCCAGCCTGCTAACTGAAATGCCCAGGTGCATCTCTTAATGTGGGCGTGTGCCAGTGCGTGCCCTCTGGCCCACGCGGGTGAGCCCCGAGTGTACAATTGTGTGTGTGTGTGCAAGGGCATGTATAGGCATCGGGCCCTGTGCTGTACCAAGGCCCCCCTCCCCCGTGGGGAACAGCTGCGGAAGGAGTAACCACTTGGTGGGACTGCACACGACTAAGACAGGCCTTCTCTGCCCCCAGCACCTGGCGTTGTGCCCCCAAGCAGGGCAGGCAGGTCACCCAGTGTATGGGCTCCTGAGAGAGCGGCCAGCTGCTCCCTTACCTGTCTCGGCGGGTCATCTCCTCTCTTAGTATTTTGTCCCATTTAATCCAGACCTGCTCCTTGTTCCCCTCTCAAGCAGGGTGGTTTCTCCCAGATCTCAGGGCGTTCAGACTTTTGTTCTAGAACAATGGACCTTTGTTCAAAGTAAATCATACCTGAGGGTTCCTGGTAGCACAGTTTGAAAAACAGTGATGTGGAGGACACCATCCCTTTTGGCATTTCCTGATAGAACTCCCTGGGTAGCTGCCCTGCCATTTGGAGCGAGGGGCCCAGGCACAGGGATCGGTGAGACTCAGGGCTGTTTTCCCTCGGGTGGCGGGGCGGGGGGGGATTGGAGTCGCAGCCTCAGCACTTCCTCCATCAGGCAGCCCACCCAGAGAGGAAGGCTTGAGGGGACAAAGTCGCCTCCACCGGGTCCACTTGGCCAGCTCTCTGGACACACCCAGGCAGCCTCTCCTGCCAGACTTGGAAGCCAGGACCCCGAGATTTGGGGAAAGTTTACTTATCAAGAATAGTCTAGGATTTCTAATATCCCAAGTCCAGTGTCCTCTTCCAGGGTTGGAAACAGCACCTTCAGGCCCAGGCAGGTTTAAATGTGGTAGAGCAGCACATAGTCTGTTCCACCTGAAGACCTTCAGTTTCACTTTGAAAAACAAAAACCCCATGCTGGTGAGATAAAATACTTCCAAGAGCTGCGTGTGGCCTGCACCCTGCAGCCAGCTTATCAAAGCCTTCAATTGAGAAGTCACAGAATTTTCGAGATTCTGGCATCCAAGCACTAACCCCGGTATTCTTGCACCTGATTTTCAAGAAACTCCTCTGGTAGACCACGCGCGCGCCGAACCTTAGTGCTGTGGGGATCTTGCCCTGTTAAATAGGATTGTGTGGGAACGGACTCCTGTCTGTACCCCCTGAAACAATCTCAGACCGTCAGTCAGATCAAAACAAAAAGCAAACAGAAGATTCCATCCCCACCCACTTTTCTCACTCCCCCAAAATGAACAAAAAGGTATGCAGCAGTATTGAGCAGGGGAACCCAGGCACCAGAGCCGGGCTCACTGCCCCGAGCCACAGACCACGGTCAGGGCTTCCGCAGGCCCCGGCTGGACCCCGCCAGGCTCGGTGCTGACCATTTCCTCCTGCCTCCCCAGCACTGCAGAGAGCGGCCCCGGTCTATGGTGGTCATTGAAGTGTTCACCCCCGTGGTCCAGAGAATCCTCAAGCATAACATGGTAAGTTCCCCCGACGCCCGGACCACAGAGCCAGGGGAGGGGCACAAGCTTCCAGTCTTTCACTTTTCCTAAGATTTTGGGATGGGGTTGGAGGCTGACGGCCAGGGACTGGGCTTGGGGTTCTGTTGCACCCTGTGGGTTTTCATGCACCCTGCCCGGCTTGGTTCTGGTTTTTGCTCTTAAGACAACAGGAGGAATCTTTCCACGGTAAGAATGACAAAAATAATGTGGCTGGGAGAGAAGAGATAGGTGTGTAGAGTCACAAATAATATCTGTAGAAACTCAGCCCTGGAGGAAGGGGAGGGAACTCCTCACTCCTTAAGAGGGGGCTACCCATAGGAGCGTCCATGGAAAGGGCAGAAAGAGGGCTGTACAGTGCAGAAACCTGACAGTCATGACCTCAGCCAGAGGTCAGGGTCACCGTCCACAGTGTTAAGTCACAGTGCGGCATGTACCCTTGGTGTGATGTGAGGAGGAGGGCCCTGGACCTCGCGGGTCTTCTCTCTCAAACCCACCCCCTCAGCCTAATCATAACAAAAACGTCAGACTAATCCCAGCTGAGGGACATTCTACAGAACACCTGATGGCCCTCAGAACTGCCAGGTCATCGAACACAAGGAGAGTCTGAGAAGCGGTCACAGCATAGAGGCCCTAGGAGACATGATGAGTAATTGCAGTGGAGTTTTCTGGATGGGATCCTGGGACAGAAAAAGGACATTAGGGGAAAATGGAGGAAATCCGCATAAAGTATGGACTTAAATTAGGTTAATTTTAAAAAACATAGGCACAGAATTTCATTATGCACTCAGTGGTCCGGGCTCTTGTAATCTGCTGGCCCTTTTGCATTCTGTCCTCAGTCCAGTGAGAGCAGCAAATGTCATTGTTTTCTCTGGGTTACACATGGGGAAACTGAGGCTGAGCAAAGTCCTCTAACTGGCCCCAGGGCCCCAGCTGGGAATAAGAACAACTAGCACCTACTCTCAGGTATTTACGGAGCACCTTTCAGAGCCGGATGCAGTGTGACGCTCCAGTGTGTTATGTCACGTGACCCCCAGGACAGCCCGTGACCTCCTTCTACAGATGAGGAAGCGGAAACCCAGGAAGGGCCGTGGGTCCTCCCGGGACCTGTGGGCAGCCGTGATTTCCGTAGGCTACTCAGGGCCCTGTGGGCAGGTGTGGTCTCTCACGAGTGGTGCTAGGGAGCCGGCAGTCTAAAGCAAGGGCTGGTGTTCCAACAGGCTCTGCTGAGCCAGCCACCAACCTGGACTGACGTTGCCTGGGTGGCGTGGAAGCATCTGTGTCATTGCATCACACGTTGGGCCACTGAATCGGTTGTGGGGTGACCGTGACTACTGCCCCCCCACCCTGTCGACAGGCAGCATGTGAAAACAGCTCTGAAAAGGGGTGACCTGCTCACAATTTTGTTTGTGAGGTAGCTTTCCTGTCTCCACACCAGATCCCCAAAGCATAGTACATAACCTACCCCCTTCCCCAGTCAGGAATGGAAAGTGTGACACATGTGCCACTCTCCCCCATCCCACACCCCGGCAGACATCATTAGCCGATTACAGCACTCCTCCTGCAGAGCCCAGAGTTAGCTTCAGAGTCTTTCTCTGCACAGCATTCCAAGCAGCCACTACCGGTTGTACCATGTTGGTACCCTACAGATTCTCTTTACCATTATCCCTGAGTGATCACACACCATAATTAAATTGTTGCTTATTTCTGAGATCCTCCTTAATTTGAGATAAATGTATTTCTTGTTTTCTGAACAAGAACTAACAAAGAAACTCCCCTGGGGGATGGGTGTGTGTGTGTGTGTGTGTGTGTGCTGCCTTAATTTAGGCTTTAATCATTGCAAGGGCACTCTGTGGCCTGGGCCAGCTGGGAGGAAAAGGTCCCTGATTGTTTACTTCCCCCCCCCCCCGTTTGTTTATTTATTTATTTATTTATTCATTCTTGGCTGCTTTGGGTCTTCATTGCTGCGCACGGGCTTTCTCTAGTTGTGGTGTGCGGGCTTCTCATTGCGGTGGCTTCTCTTGTTGCGGAGCACGAGCTCTAGGCGTGCGGGCTTCACTAAATGTGGTGTGCGGCCTCAGTAGTTGTGGCACACGGGCTTAGTTGCTCCGCGGCACGTGGGATCTTCCCGGATCAGGGCTGGAACCCGTGTCCCCTGCACTGGCAGGCAGATTCTTAACCACCGCGCCACCAGGGAAGTCCCCTGATTGTTAACTTTAAAGTCACTGTGGATGTAGTGTGAGGTGAGGGCCATGCCCTTTCAGAGTCCAGAGCAAAGGTTCTGGAGTTTCTTTTGCAAAGGACCTTCTCTCATCACAACACGTCAGTGACAGAGCCACATCCCCAGGGCACCCCTGGCCAGGGTCCATGCCTCCTCAGGTGCGTAAGCATTTTTGCGCATTCCATGGTAGTCAATAGGCTGTTTAGTAAGGGTTCTTTTAGGACATCTGACTTCAAAGGGGAAAATGTCAAATTTCAGGCAGCCTCCCAAGGCTTAACCATACAGCATCTCCCTTATACCTGGTTAGTTTTATGGGCCTGGAGTGTTGACTGTGTAATTTTCTGGATAAGAATCAGAACAGCTACAAGGCAGATCCAGAATTTATAGCATCTTTTGTGGCCTGGCAGAGACTGGGGACCCTCGGGCATGAATGCTTACTTCACTTTTAAAGAACTCCCCCGTATGGTCCCGGGGTCTGGGGATGCTGTAACACTTCACAATCCCACTTGCTCTTAAAGTCCACTAACTACACACTGAACTATGTCAAAGAGAACTGTAGAGAGGACAGGGTGGGGGAATTAGGCCCTCCTGCAGAAGAGACAAATGTGATTGTGGCTCACACCAGGCACGGGAAGCGCTGCGGGCCTTCGGTGTCACCGACTTCACACTCCCTAAACCTCAATTATCGGCCGGGACAGCATTTCGGAGCTGGTGTGGGTACCTGTCAGCACAGCCTGAGCCCTGACTTCCCCCCACGTGCAGTGTTTCTCAAGGACATGCTTGAATGTTTGGGAAATGGGGAAGGTCACACACCCCCGTGGTATTCTGGGATTTCAGAGCTTCCCCTACTCTCAGAGTGCATCTTTTGTCACTATATCCCGTGTCCCGTTTCAGGGATGAGCAAACTGAATCTAGGTTAAGAGTCTCGAAGAGTGTTACTCCTTGGGCCACAATAAAAACTAGATACAAATGGAAGCATCCCTTAAGTATGTTCCCCTGGAGATTCTAAACAGTTTGTTCAACTGCATCCCCAAGAATGATCACGGCTCCTGTGCCCACATGCCACTCATTGGTGTGTTCTTGTGGCAGAGGCGACAAGAAGATGTGGCTGTGGCCTCTAGTGGCCCGTGATCTGACCTCCTACTTTCCAAAGGCAACATAATTTGACTTTGCCAAAGAGGCAAAATGTCCCTCACCCACATGTTAAAAGGCCACCAGACCCATCTATAATGTTAATTTCCAGGGAAATGACCTTGACTATCCAGAAATCTAATAACAGAGGTAATGGCAGTTAGCAGGGCTTAGTTGAATCAGTTTTCATAGAATCATAAAACGTTAAGGGTGGAAGGGGCCTAGAGATCGTTTCTTCAACTCTCGTTCCACGGTGGAGACAGTGAGGCCCAGAGAGGGCCATGGCTGCACAAGGCCACACAGCTTTCCTGTTACCCTTTTCCTGGGGACTCAGGGACTCTGGGCAACTTCCTCAGTTTGAAAGCACAATCAAGCTTCCATCTTCTCTTCATGCAGGGGCCCCATCCTCTAGCCCAACGCTCTGTGTGTGCGTGTATGTACATATGTATTTGTGGTGTGTGTGTGCACGCACGTGCGTGTGTAGATCCTTCTGGGCTTTCTCGTGGCTTTTGCTGCCCTCCTTATGCAAAGGCATAACCCTAGTAGGCAGGATGGAAGCAGACGAGCCCCCATCGTCTTGAGGATACTAATTCAGCCTCTCACTCCAGGTTGAAGAAGCACCAGGCGCTCTAGAAACTCGCTCCTGTGAGCTGGCAGGAGGGCGTGGGCGGGCCGTGTTCTGATGTGGGCTTTCCCCAGGACCCGCAGGATCGGTTAGATCTACAAGGGAAGTCTCCACAGGCTTTATTTTAGATTAGAGTCTGATCCAGGTTGCTTTTTATTAAGTGGGTTCCCCCTGAGCAGGGGCAGGAGAAGAAACAGCGGAGTTTGGAGACCACCGGGCTTCCCTCTGATGTCTTACTGGTCAGCCTCATCACCACACCGTGACTTGCCCTCCTGGCCGTTCACAGCCCAGCACGCGGGTTCAGAAGTCCAGTGACGTGGGAAGGGACGCGGTCCTTTCCTGGCCCACGCCCTTCTCTCCTGCACCGCCTGTGCTGCTTCTCCTGACAAGTCCCCAAGCCGACAGCCACCTCGGATGTTGGCCTTTCCCCTCTTAGCTGAGAAAGCAGGGGGCCCAGAAACTCTCGGAGGACTGCACAAGAGGAGCCGGTCCTCGCTGGAGGCCAGCTGGGCATCTGCAGGCCCCCGTGCAGCCGCGCGGAAGGGAAACACACCAGCTGGGCTGTTCTCCGAGCATGTCTGGGTGGCACGCTGACCCACAGGGTGGGTGACAGGTGTCAGGGACCCTCCTGTGGCAGGCCATCTCCCATCTCCACGGGCAGCCATCGGGAGTTGTGAGGAGAGGGTGACAGGGCCGGTCCCTTCGAGTGAAAGATACTTGTGCTTTTAGGAAGAGATGGCTGGCATGTCCCCGTTGCCTTCCACCCCAATGTCTCGGGGCAGAGTGGGGTCCCACCACCCCTCTGGCCTCCTGCCTGCCTGTCTCCCCAGCTCCTGCCCTCTGCTCTCTCTGCAGGACTTTGGCAAGTGCCCGCGACTGAGGCTGTTTACTCAGGAGTACATCCTTGCCTTGAACGAGCTCAACGCGGGGATGGAGGTGGTGAAGAAGTTCATTCAGAGGTGGGTTCCTCAGCCGGGCCCCCTCCCCTTCCTGGCCTGCAAGCCAGCTTTCCTCTGCACCCAGAACCACTCACTCCATTGATGCCTGGAGAGGAGCTGCTGGCGTTCAGAGGCCCCAAGCGTCTCATCTTTTACGAGGGTCTCCTGCGTCCTCCTGACCCCATGTGGTCTGAGGCACTCGCTTGCTGTGTGACATTGAGCCAGTCGCTGTACCTCTCTGATCCTCTTTCCTCTGCTATCCACAGGGGTTGTCATGCAGTTAAATAAGGTGATATATGAGGAAGCCCCTAGCACAGTGCCTGATGCTCAGTAGGAACTCAGGAAATGGTTAAGAGTCCTAAATAATAAGAGGATTTCTGTGGATCCCGCCTGTGGGTGCTGGGTGTGTAGGGAACGATCTCCTGCTAGCCCAGGAGAGTCATCATTGGAGATTTGAACAGCCACCTCCCAGACTTGGCCTAGAGGAAGCCTGATATTCTGACTCTTACTTTTGGTGTTTGGGGCGGGGAGGGGGTGCTTTTGTTTTGATTTTTAAAATTTTTTTCTGTGCCTCAGTTTCCTCATCTGTAAGATGAGAACTATAGTACTTACTTCATCTAGGTAACATGAGGATTCTGTGAGCTTATACACATAAACACCGAGAACGGTGCCTAAGTGTGATGGGAACGTTAGTGGTCGTCATCACTACTCTTCTCATTTTTTAAGAAAATCGTGATAGCCTGTCGAAGCCAGGTTCCAAAAGATAGTCACCTGAAACTCATAAAGCATTTCCAAACCCAAGGAATGTGTCCTTCTGGGCACTTCCCTGGCAGTGCAGTGGTTAAGACTCTGCACTTCCACTGCAGGGGGCACGGGTTCCATCCCTAGTCGGAGAACTAAGATCCTGCATGCCACGCGGCACAGCCAAAGAAAAATAGATAAATTAAAAAAAAAAAAAAAAGTTGTCCTGCTGGAACCCTGGTGACCCCAGGGTCCCTTTAAAGCACCCAGTAATGGTTTATGAAATTGTTTCAGGTTAGGCCTCTTAGTCCCAACGGCCACACCGATTTTCCGGGAATGTTACAGGTATTATCCCCAGGCCCCAAGCAGCCCTGGGAGTAGGGATATTAGCCCCATTTTACAGATGAGAAAACTGAGGCACAGACATAGCTGTGACGCATAACAATGGCTGGCATTTATGGAGGACTTAGCAAATGTGTCCCAGACCTCATGCTAGGCCAGGATCAGGTTGACCATAATAACTTTTCTTTCAAAGCAGGCCACTTGGAAAAGAAAATGAGGTGAATGATTGTTACAGAACCGCTGGGCATGAATTACAGACACAGGACGTATGGCCACTGTCTGCTAACTCTTCCCATGAATTAGAAAATTAGATCCTCACGGTACCCACTGAGGAGGGGGCCGTTGTCCCCATTTTCTAGCTTAGGAAACAGTGCAGAGTTTAAGAAGCTTGCCAAGGCCACTCAGCTGGGCGTGAACACAGGCTCCCTGGATCTGGAGCCCACGGTCCAGAGCTTGGCTCTCTGCTGCCTGCACATGGCAGAGCCAGGACGCAAATCCCGGTGTTGCCAACCCCCCAGCAGAGGACTTGGGGTGACCCCCATCCCACCCCCCAGTGTGTGTCTGAAGGGCACCCCGCCTCCCCCTCCACCCTGCCATCACCTCACCTAGCCCTCTCCTCTTTTCTAGCATGCACGGCCCCACGGGGCACTGCCCCCACCCCCGGGTCCTGCCCAACCTGGTAGCTGTGTGCCTGGCCGCCATCTACTCCTGCTACGAAGAGTTCATCAACAGGTCAGTCCCCACCGCCTCGGGAGGGCCTGGGTGGGACACGCTTGCCCCAAGGACGGTGACCTGTACACACCTGGCCAGGCAGGGAGGTGGAGTGGCTTCCACTGGACCTGCCTCAAGTGCGTTTGCCAAATCCCCTGTGTTCACTGGTGCCAGGGCCCAGAACCCAGGGATGTGACTGGAAAAGCAAACACTGTGAATCAATACTGGCACTGCAAGGCCATCGTGTTGACTTGGCTTTAGGAACAAGTGTTTTATTCTGAAGATTTCTCACCAGCGGGCACATGTAACCGGAAGAAGACATGACGGAGCCACTGTCCTGGGTCCCCCAGGGTTTGGGTGCAAGCAGCTTATTAGGGAGGTAACCCCAGGAAGCAGTGGGAGGGAGCCTGGGAAGGGAGGACAGCCAGCAGACTCGATGTTCGTAAGCAGGTGACCACTGCAGGCACCTGTGCGTGTCCCAGTGGGACCTCCCGGGAGACTGTGGAATGTTCTCTCGGAGTCCCTCCCCTGAGGGATGATGACACCGGGGTAGTTACTTACCAGCTCCCATTCTTCCCGGATTGAGGTTGGCTCCTGGGATGCAGCGTGACGTGGATGCCATTGGTCATATAGAACTTTCTCTGGTGATCTCTGGGGTCATCAGAGAAGGTATGATGTGCAGGGCACAGATGGCATCTTCTGCAGCCGCCCTGTCCAGTTGTTCAGGTGGAGTACTGCACAACTCGGAGAGGACCAAAATGTGTCTAGGCACCGCTAGAGCTGGGAGCATCGCAGGAATGTATTTCAGTCCTTAAAGGAAAGGCAGTGGAGCATCACTGAAAACCTGTGCAAACAGGGCAACATGAAGATGTCATGCTGGTCATTCCCAGGTGCCTGTTCCATGCCCTACAGCATGTTATATTAAAAGCCAAAAAAAAGGAGGAGGCAGTAGAGAGTAAGGCACGGCCTGTACAGCCGTCCTCGGCATCCCTGTGTACATGGATGGTCACTTGCCCTTGGCCTCATACACTGCAGCTCTGGAGCTGATCCGCATGCATTTCAAGCCCCGGCCATCCCAGCAAGTAGGAAGAGCATCAGGGGTGTCACAGGCTCGCAGGCTCCTCTTCCTCCTGAAGCCTCCGCCTCACCCACCCTCCCGGGGCTCGCTCCGCGGACACCTGAGCTGGGACTTAGGTTTCGGGGCAGGAACAGGAAACAGCACCTGCCAGCGTTTTCCCTCTGCGTCTCCAAGGCTCTGCCTGGCTGCCCTCGAGCAGGGTTTCCCTGACTTGGGAGCAGGAAGCAGAATGGAATCTCTTTCCCAGTTCCCACCCTAGGAGAAGGACAGAGATGGAAAGAACCAGAATTAGGACCCGTGCACACTGTGCACAGCAACAGCCAGCCTCTGTCCTTCTCTCACCCTTTCAACACTTGTTTAGTGAGGGTCCCTGCTGTGCCAGGTGCTGAAGGTACAAAAGCAAACCCGCCGATGGGGCCCCTGCCCTCCCAGAGCGGATGGTGTGGCAGTGGGTGGAGGGGGTGGGAGGGAGAATGTGAGCGGTTTCATCAGGGCTGTGATGAAAGACGCCAGAGGCGTAATTAACGTGGTCCACGGCGAGGAGCCTCAGCCCTGGCTGCATGTCAGCGTCACCTGGGAAGGCTTGACAGAAGCTAAACACACAGAAAGCCTGGGACCCAGCTCTCATCGCTTCGGTGTGTTCATCATAAGGCATGCACAAGAAGGTTTACAGCAGCAGCATTTGTAATAGCCCCAAACTAGGGCCTGCCTCAACCCCAGCGTCCTTCAACCGTAGAACGGGTAAGTTGTGGTGTGTTCACACGAAGGCGCACTGCAGGACAGCAAGAATGGACAAACTAGTGCAACCAGCAAGCAGTGAACTAACCTTACAGACGCAATATGGAGGAAAAGAAGCCAGACCCGAAAGATGCACAGAGTGTGAATCTCGTCCCTTGAGTTTCAAGATCAGGCAAAACCAATCTCTGGTGATAGAGGCCAGAATAGTGGCAGCCTCGGGGCAGGGACTTAGGTGGAAAGGCGTGAGAGGAGCTTCTGGGCCCTTGGAAATGTTTCACATCTTGATCTTGGTCAGTGGTTCTCAGCTGGGGGCAGCTCTGACCCCCCGGGGATATCCGGCAACGTCCGGAGACATTCTGGGCTGCAGAAGGAGGGCTGCTGCCGGCATCCGGTGGTGGAAGTCAGGGATACTGCTGAACACGCTGCCACGCACAGAGCAGCCCGGAATCATCTGAACTGTCCGGCCACAGATGTCCGAAGTATCAGGAGGAGGAGCCCTGGTCTGGTGGCTGTTTATTACACAGGGGAATTTGTGATAGTCACAAAGCTCTGCACCTAAGATTTGTGGACGAGACCGGACTGATGTTACCCCCGGGGTGTGCTGGAGCCCAGGCACACTTGGAAGCACATCTCTTCCCAATTCCACAGTCGGGGATGGCATGTTGGTAGCTTGACTTCAATCATGGTGGGAGTATTTACACCAGGAAAATTGGCAAACACTACCAGTCAGGGCTCCTTTTTTTCTGGAGACTTTGTTGTTAGACATTTACCCGCATCCCACTGGTTATATCTTAAAGAAGAAGAAGAAAAAAAAAGGTGCCTGGGCCCCACCCACTGCAATTCTGATTTAAGTGGGATGCCCCTGACATCGGGTTCTTTCTTTTTTTTAACACCTTAGGCAAGTGGATTATGTGGCCAGAGTTGAGAACCCCTGCTCTAGGGGGAAGTGAGGAAGGGATTCTGCAGGGAGGTGATATTTAAATTGACACCTGCTGGCTGTCAGCAAGGCAAGAGGACAAGACGTTCCAGGCAGAGGGAACGGCATGTGCAAAGGCCCGGCAGTGCAGATGGAGCTGCCATTGGTCACACGTCCTACCCATGGTCCTTAAACACCTGCTTTAGAGTCCCCTGGAGTGCTGCTTGAAAATGCAGACTCCTGGACGCAGCGTTTCCGGGCCAGGCCCAGGAATCTGCATTCTTAAACTCCACAAGTGATCTGCTTCACGCTAAAGGCCACTGCAGGGAAGGAAGTGAAGGAAACTGAGTGTGCCCTGAGCAGAGAGAGGGGCAGAGGCAGAAGACGACGTTGGAGAGGAAGGCCAGGCCATGGAGAGACTTGTACCACTGAGCTTCTCCCACCTCCACCTCCCGTGCTGAGCTGCTCCTGGGGTCATGTCAGCGGGTCTGCGGCAGGGCCTGAGCCTCTGCTTGTCTCACAGACTCCCAGTAATGCCGCCGCTGCTGCTGGTTGGGGACCGTGCTTTGAGTGGCGGAGCTGTGCCTGTGTGTCAGTTGTGGAGGTTTTATTCTAAGGGCGTTGTAGTCGCCGATGGGTTTTAAGTAGAGAAGGGACTTGATGAGGTGTCCGTTTCCAGACTCCCCTCTGGCTGCCGCTGCAGAGGCCAAGCACGACCTTGGGGATCCCAGTAGGCGGCGGTTACTACTAGGTGCCCAGGGTGGAGGCCTGGGGAGGGCGAGGCGGGCCCTGCTGCCTCCCGCTCAGGCCTGCCCTGATTCCCTGCTCAAGACAGCCCAGCCCCCTCGCAGCCCACAGTAGCTGGGGATCCAAGTTCTGCCCTCACCTCCCCCAGGAAATCACCCTGAGGGATGCAAGACCTTCCCTAGGCTCAGGTCCATCCCACCCCCTCGGTCAGTCCCTGGAAGATAAAACCCCGTGCCGTCTACCGGGCCCATCTGCGGCGCTCTCAGTAGGTACGTGATGTACTTGCACACAAGAGAACAGACAACTTGACCCAGGTTAGCATAGCTCGCTGGAAAATCGCCCAATCTAAGCCAAGCAGCCTTGAAAATCCACTCCTAAATCCCAGCAAAGGCAAAGGGGATGGAGCTGAGTACTGGATAGCAAGTTTGCTCTGAGTAACTACGCCACATCCTCCACCGGACCACACACAATTTTCCATCGGGCATAGAATTCTCGGACTTTAGCTAAAGGGTTTTGTTTTTCCCCAGCAAAGCTCAAAGTGTATTTATCAAACATCCTTGGTGGGCTCAGCTCAGGCCTGGCTCGTGGCACGTGCTGGACAAATCCAGGCCCTCTGAGCACACTGGGTGTGAGTTCTGTGCTTGAGCCAGTCCTTGTGCACGGGGAGCACACGCGTCTCTTGGGAAGCACAGGCGCATGCGTGTGGCCCATTTCGGGAAGGACTGGACGAGCAGCTGTTTGTGATCATATCATCGTGCTCTGAGTCTCTTGGAGCCGTGGGCTCAACCGTGACCGCACACACAGGAAGCCCTAAACATGACTGGTGTCCGGACTCCACCCTAGAGATTCCGACCTACTGGGACATTAGGATGTTTAGAAGTGCCTCAAGGGACACTGGTGTCCAGCCAGGGGTGGAAGGTTCTGGCACAGGGGCAGGAAGGGTGAGAGCGGCGGGTGGAAGAAATCAGGGAAGACTTCGTGGGGGAGGAGGACCTGCATGGGATCATGCAGCGTCTTGGACATGCAGTCAGGGACCTGGTTTCAAATCCAAGTCCTCTCCACTTACGAGCCATGTCATCAGGGTAGTCATTTGACCTCTGGTAGCATCTTTCCTCACCTGTAACGTGAAGCTGGTAATACCTACCGTTCAGAGATATCTGAGAAAGTCTGTGTGGTCTGCGTGATAGCACTTAGCACCGTGCCAGCCCAGGGGCACCAACAAAGGAAGCCCGTTGCTGGAGTTACCTTTGTCCTGACGCGCGCCTCCCCGTAATGTTTGGAAGCACCCAGTGAGGAGGCGCTTTACCCAGACTCAAAGCTCTGACAAGTCCTGCTGTAAAGAGGCCCAGCATTTCCCAAACACATGTGACCTCAGTGATGCCATAGCGCCCTTTCCTCAGCTAACACCTGTTAACCCCCTGCACAAGCATCGTTCCTCTAGGTGGTGGAGATGCTGCAAGGGGCGGGATGGGGGGGTTAGCCGAGAGCGGTGGGGTGCTGCAGACAGGAGGGACGTGCAGACTCCACGGCACTAGCATCTGGGGTTTGGGATCCCTTTGAAGGGTGTTCCCAGGTGCGGGGCAGAAGCTGAGCTTTCTCACGCAGCAGGGATGGGGCCGCAGAGGTGGGGCCTGGGCCTTGCCCCGAGGATATTAGGGGGAAGGGGACAGTTAGACCACAGGAAGCAACTAGAAGTAAAATCGCTAGTAGGTCTCACAGGTGTGTCCGGAAGGTGGCCAGGGAAGGTATTTTGGTGGAGGTGAACGCCAGGGGCCTTATGGGTCTTGTGTAGAGGTTAACATCACTTATTCGTTCCACAAACGTGTCGACCACCTGCTATGTGCTGGGACTACAGCACGTGCCTCGATGACAGGCAGCCCGGTTTGGATGCCATCCCCACCTCTCCCTGTCTGGAGGCCTTGAGGGAGCCTGACTCCTCACTGTTGGGGAGGGATACAGTAGCACCAGCTCATCGCACCGCCGTGGGGTTCCGGGGACACTTAGCTGCGTGCAGCCTGGCGCTTGGAAGCAGCCACTAGATGGCAGCTCGCGGCTTCTGTGACCCGCCCCCAGGGCCCGCACTCACGCCCCTCTCCACCTCTCCCCCAGCCGCGACAATTCCCCCAGCCTAAAGGAGATCCGGAACGGCTGCCAGCAGCCCTGCGACCGGAAGCCCACCTTACCTCTGCGCCTTCTGCACCCCAGCCCAGACCTGGTGTCTCAGGAAGCCACGCTGTCCGAGGCGCGGCTCAAGTCGGTGGTCGTGGCCTCCAGCGAGATCCACGTGGAGGTGGAGCCCGCCAGCACTGCCAAGCCGGCGCTGACGGCCAGCGTGGGCAACGACAGCGAGCCCAACCTCATCGACTGCCTCATGGTCAGCCCCGCCTGCAGCACCATGAGCATCGAGCTGGGCCCCCAGGCCGACCGCACGCTCGGCTGCTACGTGGAGATCCTCAAGCTGCTGTGAGTGTCCCCCGGCCTGCCTGGTACCCTCGGGTTGGGGAGGGGGCTTGCCGCTGGCCGGAGGCGTGCAAGGGCGGGCGTGCTGAGTGTGGGCGCACAGGATGCAGATGTAGGGTGTGAGGGCACTTGTTCTGGGGTGCGTGCGTGCACGGCTGTGTGTGTACGCGTATGCTCGAGGATCTGGACACGTGTGTAGGGTACAGGCACAAGCATGACGTCTACACCTGTGTCTATGAGTTTGAGAACGTGTGAGTGCGTACGCCTGCCAGGATGTGCTTCAGCGCACGGGGCCCGAGTATGTCTGTGCGTGTGTGGACACCTCTGCGTGTTGTGTAGGGTGTGGGCTCGTTCTGAATCTGTAATTGTCCTTGTGTGAGTATAAATGGCCTTGGATGTATGAGGGCATAACAGCACATGGGTGATTGCCCGAGTTTCTGTGTGTTGTGTGTGTCTGTGTGTCTACATATAGGAGTTGGATGTGGGAGGGATGTGGATTTCTCTATAGGGGCAGTATGTGTGTTTCGAGTGCCTGTGAGTGTAAGTGCACAAGTGTAGGTGTGTCCGGGTGCTTGTGCTGCTTCTGTGCATGAGTGGCTCTGAGTGCAACACGTGGGTATGAGCATTTGTGCACAAGAGCTGGAGTGTGTGTGTATGCTCTCTGTGTGTGTGCAGATATGCCCATGAGCCAGTGTGTGGGTGTGTTTCTGTGTCACACGATGCATGCACGCTTCACGTGTGTGGTGTGTACTTGCCGTCAGGTTCCAGCAGCTGCCCCCATGCAGCCTCATCCGCTGGGCGGGGGAGGGAGCATGGCATGCGGATCAGGCTCCAGGCGCCTGGCTGGTGGGAGGAGTTCTAAGCAGGAGCCGGAGACCAGTCTGCTCTGAGTGGTGCTTCTGAGCTGGGTGCTTTGGACCGTGCCTGCCCCTCCCCGAGCCTCAGTTGTGTGACTCTAGAATGGAGGGGGTCTTAGTCTTTGACCCCCAAGGGTCTTTCCAGTTCCACTATTCACACCCCAGACCCGTCTCGGACTATGTGCGCCTGGTGCTGAGCCCCAGGCGGAGGGCCTTGCTGTCCACTCCCTTCCGCCCCGCGCTGAGCTCTGCAGTTCTGTGGACCAGCTGGGCCGGGAGAACCCAGCAGACGCCTCCCCCACTTGCTGCCACCAGCTCTGTCCTTCAGAACAGGACTTGGCACCACTTGCAGGGATGGGCATTGCCCGGTGCAGTTGGTGCTGGCACATGGGCTTTTCCGAGGGGTTGGGGGCACGACGGCATGGTCGCGTCTGACCGATGCCCGGTGCTTATCTAATGTCAGGGCACCAGGGCCCCTCGATCTGGGGGGGGCCTGCCTCCTGGGGCTCGTCAGTGTTGCTGGGGTCACACTGAGTCCCTGCGTCGTTGTTGCTCGTCTGCGGCGTTCGTTCTGCTCTCATGAACGGGGTGCTGCCCGGAGTGTGCTCGTGGTCCGGAGGGTGGAGGCTACCTGCCGGTTGCCTGGTGAATGAGAGCTGCCTAGGGGTGCCCCTGTTCACGCTCTAAAAGCGAGGCCTGTGGTGTCTGTGGAGGTGAGCACGTGTGTGCACACACAGGCGTACACGTTACGCAGTGGCTTCTCGTGATTGGAGGTGACTCTGGTTGCAGCATCCCCAAACTCTTCCTCTGCCCTTGCTTTGGCCCCGGAGAGGAGAAGGGGAGGCCTCCCTTGGTTCCGGCAGCCAAGGCCAGCTGAGGGCACGACCACGATTAGCGATATCCCCACCCAAAGCAGATTCAAACTTCTGCTCAGAGAGCATCTCCGAGAACACATCTCAGTCTCTTTAAGGCTGGAGGAGTCCCCGCTTTCTCCCAGGGTGGCGGCCAGCCCTCCGAGGGACCGGCCAGCCGCGGCCCACATCTCCTTCTCATCTGGCCGGGCCCGGCTCTCCTCCTGCGGCCCCTGACTCCGGCTGTTTTACGCAGACACCTGGAACTCCCAGACCTTCTGCCAGTTCGGGCCCTGACTCATACTTCTCATTAAGCACTAAGGATTTGAGTTTCATCATGCAGTTGACACACATTTTTTTTCCTTCTTCATAAACATGCTCATGAATGAGGACTCTGTTCTTCCTGATCTGCTTCCAGACCTCCTGCTTGCCCGCATTGCCCAGCTGCCAGGTCATGGGTGGGGGTCAGGGGGCCCGTCAGAGGCTGCCTGCTGGGCGCTGGGCGGCCTTCCTGACCACTGCTCAGGGCAGCACGTCCCGCCCCACCCGGAGATCTCCACGAAGCAGGGTTTGTACGTCCAGAAGCCTTTTTCACCTTGGGGGAGCGCAGAGCACGATGTGGGCCTGATCACTTCTTTCCCCAGCAGCTTTCCTTCTCTAACCCTGCTGCTTGCTTGACTCACTGGCCCACTGGAGGGCCTCACATGTGTCAAATCCGCAAAACCCCAGCAGCTCCAAGTGCTCCAAAGCATGATACGTTGGAAAAAGCACAGATTCAGAGCCAGACTGCCGGGTTCAGGGCCCAGGGGTGTCAGTGTTAGCTTGTGACCTTGCACTGGTTACCCACCCTCTCTGAGTCGAGCTGCCCCCAGCCATTAGAGGGCATGGCTTCGGGCCCCAGCACAGAGCAGGCATCTTGCAGGCATGGACACCGGGCAGATGGGAGTTACTACACTTTCTGACTACAACTATGTTTCCTCTATTTTAAGGTACCATTGGGAGTAAGACACATCATCGATTTAATAACAGCACTTTGAGAGGGGGAAAAAAAAAAACCCACGAATGTGGCATTCAGTGCAGACTCAGTTTGCAAGAAGCGTGCATCTGAGAATTGAGGAAATGCGGCCATAGGACTTAGTCTGCTGTGTAACTGCAGGCAGTGTTCTTGGCTTCTCTGGGCCTCAGTTTTCTCATCTCTAAAATGGGTGTCTTCCTCAGAGGGGCTATTGGGAGAATTTAGGACTTGGTGAGAGTGGACTGCTGTTATCAGTAGGACGGCTCCCCAGATGAGAGTAATGTGTAAAGAATGGAAGGACAGAGGCTCTAATGTGGAATTGAGGGGTCCTATCAGTGCATTGTGGGGGCCAAAGAAGCCATGCTTAGAGCCTGGGCCCAGCCTGGCAGACCGCGTCCACAGGAGCAGGCGGGCACCGCTCCATCCCGAGAGAGTGGACAGGGGCCCTGATTAGTTGTGTTCCCATCAGAGGGCCCTCAAATAGTTAGAATTTAACACCTTTGGAAAATAACGTAAACTGCAAAACGTTCCCTGGAGACTCAGAAAAGGAAAACTATTCCCAGCACAGGTCAAGGCTGACTCTGAGATCATCACCCTGTGAGGCCCAAGCTGGGTGGTACGATGGAAAGAATGTGGACTTTGGGAGCTGGACAGAGCAGGTTTGGTATATAGTTGTTCGGATTCCAGCTCTTAACCTCCTGGGCACGTGTGTGTGGTTCACACATTTGTTTACCCACTTATTTATGCATTCTTTCATCAAACACTTACAGCACACCTAGGTGGGCCAGGTTCTGTGCTAAATGCTGGGGACCCAACGCCCCCTGCTCTCATTCCCTCTGAATCTGAGTAGCACCAAGTTCTAAAAGCAGCGACATTGCCTGCCCGGTGGGGTGGAGCGTGGGAATCTCCCGGCACACGTGTGGCCACAGGCAAAGGGATGCCCTTCCGTCCAGGAAGAGAAAAGAGCCGCCATCATGAGGGAGAGATGGGAGATGGGCACATCCACTGTTTTCTGATCAGCTCGAATCTGGCTACTTGTTACTTTTGCAAACACATGGATTTTAAAAGAGGCCTCGATGGGCTGGAGGTCAGCTGGAAGACGCCTCACCCCTCGGGGCCTTTAGGGAAAATGCAGATGGACTTGGGGTTGTCCTCGTGACCGGGAAGCACGATAGTGACTAGAATGTAGAAGGCAGGCGCCGGGGACATCGCCCAGGACCGCCCTGCTCCGTGAAGGACTGGCACAGCCAGATAGCGCAGCTCTGCTGAGCGGAAACACCCGGAGTTCAGTGCAGGGAAGGGAGACTGTCTGGGGGCTTGGAGACCCTGGCGGACAAGGAGTGGCTGGAATAGCCTCCAACAGGTGGAGAGATGGAGGAGGAGGTTGCGGGCGACCGCGCGGCCAGGATGAAGCCCGTGAGTGTGGCTGGGGAGTCTGATGAGGCTCTGGGGTGGGGTGGACTGGAGCCCAGTCAGCATCTCTGCCCTCACGCGGGTCCTCAGGCCCCAGACACCACCGCTGCCAGCCGTTCCTCCAGGTCAGCTCACCGTCTGCCAGCCGCTGTCTTCCCAGTGGGACTCGGGGGCAGGAGCTGGGTGCCCGGGGGCGGGGGTGGAAGGACCACCTCACCTCCTTGGCTGAATGTCAGCCAGACTGGGGTCCAATCTTTCCCCGCGCCGTTCAACTGATCGTATGATTTCGGACAATGAGTCCGCCTCTCTGGGCCTCGGTTTCCCAGTTGTGAAATAAGGATAGTGACGCCTGTCAGTGCGTCCTGGCTCTCAGGGCTGCCTCGAGAATTCAGTGAATTCGTGTGTGCCACGCGTTCGCCACACCACCTGGCACCCTGCAGGCTTGCGGCAAGGACAGGTACCCCCATCCCCACGGTCAGCATCTCCGTGCTCGGGCTTCCGGCGAGGGTTTTAGATGAGGTCTGCAGAGCAGCAGAAATACACGTGTGTGTGTGTGTGTGTGTGTGTGTGCGCGCGTGTGTGTGTGTGTATAGTGTATGTATGCGTATAGATGTCCTGGGGCTTGTGGCCACTCTGTAGAACCCAGACACTCCCTAGAGCATTTGAGGCCAGTGGATCTGCCTACAGCCCTGGCAGGTCCCTGGTGGGATGACGAGGCAGAGAAGGGGGATTTGCCCAGATCCCCAGCTTCAGAGATAAAGGCCACTCATGTCTCACCTTGGATTTTAATCCCTGGGCTAGTTGCCTTTTGAGGGAGCAGATACTTGTGCGTGTGACGGCAGGAGCAAAGCAGAATGAGCTGTGTCCCTGACACACCCTCCTGGCGCCCTGGGCTGCATTAGGTGCCTCGCTCATGGTCTTCTAGAAAGGCCATGGACCTCCCCTTGGTCTCCCAGGCCTCGCTGTGCCCTAGCTCACCCCCAGGGGCCCCTTTGTGGACCCCACCAGCGCCCCACCCCAGGGAGCCACACACGGCATTCTCCAGGCTGTGGCCGTGACAGAGCCAGGGTTCAGGTTGGGCGCTGCGAGCACACAGCCGTCAGGGCCAGGCCTGCCCGTCCCAGACCCGTGTGCTGGGGGCTTCGGCTTCTCAGAGGCTTGCTTGGCCCCCCGTGCCCTCAGGCTGGTGTGTTCTCCCCATGCCATGCAGAAGATTCCGTGAAATCGGGGAAAGGGTCTGCTTGGAGGAAGCACCTTGTCCACGGGACAGCTCCGAGCTCTGGTCTAACAGCACCTGTCAAGCTGGGTTA